>NW_025408233.1:2282500-3612779 GCF_905475395.1 Chrysoperla carnea | reverse complement strand
ATTGGTCCCAGTCTAAATAAGCCAAAAATGATCATAATTTGACATTTTTTGATAAAAAACAAATTTTTTGAAAATTTTCGATGTCGAATCTAGAGTGCCAGGACTATACAAAAGAGTGAAATTTGGATCCAGGTAAGTCGATATGCATATATATAGGTCTTTTATGATTGGTCCCAGTCTAAATAAGCCAAAAATGATCATAATTTGACATTTTTTGATAAAATACAAATTTTTTGAAAATTTTCGATGTCGAATCTAGAGTGCCAGGACTATACAAAAGAGTGAAATTTTGATCCAGGTAAGTCGATATGCATATATATAGGTCTTTTATGATTGGTCCCAGTCTAAACAAGCCAAAAATTATCATAATTTGACATTTTTTGATAAAAAACAAATTTTTTGAAAATTTTCGATGTCGAATCTAGAGTGCCAGGACTATACAAAAGAGTGAAATTTTGATCCAGGTAAGTCGATATGCATATATATAGGTCTTTTATGATTGGTCCCAGTCTAAATAAGCCAAAAATGATCATAATTTGACATTTTTTGATAAAATACAAATTTTTTGAAAATTTTCGATGTCGAATCTAGAGTGCCAGGACTATACAAAAGAGTGAAATTTTGATCCAGGTAAGTCGATATGCATATATATAGGTCTTTTATGATTGGTCCCAGTCTAAACAAGCCAAAAATGATCATAATTTGACATTTTTTGATAAAAAACAAATTTTTTGAAAATTTTCGATGTCGAATCTAGAGTGCCAGGACTATACAAAAGAGTGAAATTTTGATCCAGGTTAGTCGATATGCATATATATAGGTCTTTTATGATTGGTCCCAGTCTAAATAAGCCAAAAATGATCATAATTTGACATTTTTCGATAAAATACAAATTTTTTGGAAATTTTCGATGTCGAATCTAGAGTGCCAGGACTATACAAAAGAGATAAATTTTGATCCAGGTAAGTCGATATGCATATATATAGGTCTTTTATGATTGGTCCCAGTCTAAAGAAGCCAAAAATGATCATAATTTGACATTTTTTGATAAAAAACAAATTTTTTGAAAATTTTCGATGTCGAATCTAGAGTGCCAGGACTATACAAAAGAGTGAAATTTTGATCCAGGTAAGTCGATATGCATATATATAGGTCTTTTATGATTGGTCCCAGTCTAAACAAGCCAAAAATGATCATAATTTGACATTTTTTGATAAAAAACAAATTTTTTGAAAATTTTCGATGTCGAATCTAGAGTGCCAGGACTATACAAAAGAGTGAAATTTGGATCCAGGTAAGTCGATATGCATATATATAGGTCTTTTATGATTGGTCCCAGTCTAAATAAGCCAAAAATGATCATAATTTGACATTTTTTGATAAAATACAAATTTTTTGAAAATTTTCGATGTCGAATCTAGAGTGCCAGGACTATACAACAGAGTGAAATTTTGATCCAGGTAAGTCGATATGCATATATAAAGGTCTTTTATGATTGGTCCCAGTCTAAATAAGCCAAAAATGATCATAATTTGACATTTTTTGATAAAAAACTAATTTTTTGAAAATTTTCGATGTCGAATCTAGAGTGCCAGGACTATACAAAAGAGTGAAATTTTGATCCTGGTAAGTCGATATGCATATATATAGGTCTTTTATGATTGGTCCCAGTCTAAATAAGCCAAAAATGATCATAATTTGACATTTTTTGATAAAAAACAAATTTTTTGAAAATTTTCGATGTAGAATCTAGAGTGCCAGGACTATACAAAAGAGTGAAATTTTGATCCAGGTAAGTCGATATGCATATATATAGGTCTTTTATGATTGGTCCCAGTCTAAATAAGCCAAAAATGATCATAAATTGACATTTTTTGATAAAAAACAAATTTTTTGAAAATTTTCGATGTCGAATCTAGAGTGCCAGGACTATACAAAAGAGTGAAATTTTGATCCAGGTAAGTCGATATGCATATATATAGGTCTTTTATGATTGGTCCCAGTCTAAACAAGCCAAAAATGATCATAATTTGACATTTTTTGATAAAAAACAAATTTTTTGAAAATTTTCGATGTCGAATCTAGAGTGCTAGGACTATACAAAAGAGTGAAATTTTGATCCAGGTAAGTCGATATGCATATATATAGGTCTTTTATGATTGGTCCCAGTCTAAATAAGCCAAAAATGATCATAATTTGACATTTTTTGATAAAATACAAATTTTTTGAAAATTTTCGATGTCGAATCTAGAGTGCCAGGACTATTCAACAGAGTGAAATTTTGATCCAGGTAAGTCGATATGCATATATAAAGGTCTTTTATGATTGGTCCCAGTCTAAATAAGCCAAAAATGATCATAATTTGACATTTTTTGATAAAAAACTAATTTTTTGAAAATTTTCGATGTCGAATCTAGAGTGCCAGGACTATACAAAAAAGTGAAATTTTGATCCAGGTAAGTCGATATGCATATATATAGGTCTTTTATGATTGGTCCCAGTCTAAATAAGCCAAAAATGATCATAATTTGACATTTTTCGATAAAATACAAATTTTTTGGAAATTTTCGATGTCGAATCTAGAGTGCCAGGACTATACAAAAGAGTGAAATTTTGATCCAGGTAAGTCGATATGCATATATATAGGTCTTTTATGATTGGTCCCAGTCTAAATAAGCCAAAAATGATCATAATTTGACATTTTTTGATAAAAAGCAAATTTTTTGAAAATTTTCGATATCGAATCTAGAGTGCCAGGACTATACAAAAGAGTGAAATTTGGATCCAGGTAAGTCGATATGCATATATATAGGTCTTTTATGATTGGTCCCAGTCTAAATAAGCCAAAAATGATCATAATTTGACATTTTTTGATAAAATACAAATTTTTTGAAAATTTTCGATGTCGAATCTAGTGTGCCAGGACTATTCAAAAGAGTGAAATTTTGATCCAGGTAAGTCGATATGCATATATATAGGTCTTTTATGATTGGTCCCAGTCTAAACAAGCCAAAAATGATCATAATTTGACATTTTTTGATAAAAAACAAATTTTTTGAAAATTTTCGATGTCGAATCTAGAGTGCCAGGACTATACAAAAGAGTGAAATTTTGATCCAGGTAAGTCGATATGCATATATATAGGTCTTTTATGATTGGTCCCAGTCTAAATAAGCCAAAAATGATCATAATTTGACATTTTTTGATAAAATACAAATTTTTTGAAAATTTTCGATGTCGAATCTAGAGTGCCAGGACTATACAACAGAGTGAAATTTTGATCCAGGTAAGTCGATTTGCATATATAAAGGTCTTTTATGATTGGTCCCAGTCTAAATAGCCAAAAATGATCATAAATTGACATTTTTTGATAAAAAACAAATTTTTTGAAAATTTTCGATGTCGAATCTAGAGCGCCAGGACTATACAAAAGAGTGAAATTTTGATCCAGGTAAGTCGATATGCATATATATAGGTCTTTTATGATTGGTCCCAGTCTAAATAAGCCAAAAATGATCATAATTTGACATTTTTTGATAAAAAACAAATTTTTTGAAAATTTTCGATGTCGAATCTAGAGTGCCAGGACTATACAAAAGAGTGAAATTTTGATCCAGGTAAGTCGATATGCATATATATAGGTCTTTTATGATTGGTCCCAGTCTAAATAAGCCAAAAATGATCATAATTTGACATTTTTTGATAAAATACAAATTTTTTGAAAATTTTCGATGTCGAATCTAGAGTGCCAGGACTATACAACAGAGTGAAATTTTGATCCAGGTAAGTCGATTTGCATATATAAAGGTCTTTTATGATTGGTCCCAGTCTAAATAGCCAAAAATGATCATAAATTGACATTTTTTGATAAAAAACAAATTTTTTGAAAATTTTCGATGTCGAATCTAGAGCGCCAGGACTATACAAAAGAGTGAAATTTTGATCCAGGTAAGTCGATATGCATATATATAGGTCTTTTATGATTGGTCCCAGTCTAAATAAGCCAAAAATGATCATAATTTGACATTTTTTGATAAAAAACAAATTTTTTGAAAATTTTCGATGTCGAATCTAGAGTGCCAGGACTATACAAAAGAGTGAAATTTTGATCCAGGTAAGTCGATATGCATATATATAGGTCTTTTATGATTGGTCCCAGTCTAAACAAGCCAAAAATGATCATAATTTGACATTTTTTGATAAAAAACAAATTTTTTGAAAATTTTCGATGTCGAATCTAGAGTGCCAGGACTATACAAAAGAGTGAAATTTTGATCCAGGTTAGTCGATATGCATATATATAGGTCTTTTATGATTGGTCCCAGTCTAAATAAGCCAAAAATGATCATAATTTGACATTTTTTGATAAAAAACAAATTTTTTGAAAATTTTCGATGTCGAATCTAGAGTGCCAGGACTATACAAAAGAGTGAAATTTTGATCCAGGTAAGTCGATATGCATATATATAGGTCTTTTATGATTGGTCCCAGTCTCAATAAGCCAAAAATGTTCATAATTTGACATTTTTTGATAAAAAACAAATTTTTTGAAAATTTTCGATGTCGAATCTAGAGTGCCAGGACTATACAAAAGAGTGAAATTTTGATCCAGGTAAGTCGATATGCATATATATAGGTCTTTTATGATTGGTCCCAGTCTAAATAAGCCAAAAATGATCATAATTTGACATTTTTTGATAAAATACAAATTTTTTGAAAATGTTCGATGTCGAATCTAGAGCGCCAGGACTATACAAAAGAGTGAAATTTTGATCCAGGTAAGTCGATATGCATATATATAGGTCTTTTATGATTGGTCCCAGTCTAAATAAGCCAAAAATGATCATAATTTGACATTTTTTGATAAAAAACAATTTTTTGAAAATTTTCGATGTAGAATCTAGAGTGCCAGGACTATACAAAAGTGTGAAATTTTGATCCAGGTAAGTCGATATGCATATATATAGGTCTTTTATGATTGGTCCCAGTCTAAATAAGCCAAAAATGATCATAATTTGACATTTTTTGATAAAATACAAATTTTTTGAAAATTTTCGATGTCGAATCTAGAGTGCCAGGACTATACAAAAGAGTGAAATTTTGATCCAGGTAAGTCGATATGCATATATATAGGTCTTTTATGATTGGTCCCAGTCTAAATAAGCCAAAAATGATCATAATTTGACATTTTTTGATAAAAAACAAATTTTTTGAAAATTTTCGATGTCGAATCTAGAGTGCCAGGACTATACAAAAGAGTGAAATTTTGATCCAGGTAAGTCGATATGCATATATATAGGTCTTTTATGGTTGGTCCCAGTCTAAATAAGCCAAAAATGATCATAATTTGACATTTTTTGATAAAAAACAAATTTTTTGAAAATTTTCGATGTCGAATCTAGAGTGCCAGGACTATACAAAAGAGTGAAATTTTGATCCAGGTAAGTCGATATGCATATATATAGGTCTTTTATGATTGGTCCCAGTCTAAATAAGCCAAAAATTATCATAATTTGACATTTTTTGATAAAATACAAATTTTTTGAAAATTTTTGATGTCGAATCTAGAGTGCCAGGACTATACAAAAGAGTGAAATTTTGATCCAGGTAAGTCGATATGCATATATATAGGTCTTTTATGATTGGTCCCAGTCTAAATAAGCCAAAAATTATCATAATTAGACATTTTTTGATAAAATACAAATTTTTTGAAAATTTTTGATGTCGAATCTAGAGTGCCAGGACTATACAAAAGAGTGAAATTTTGATCCAGGTAAGTCGATATGCATATATATAGGTCTTTTATGATTGGTCCCAGTCTAAATAAGCCAAAAATGATCATAATTTGACATTTTTTGATAAAATACAAATTTTTTGAAAATTTTCGATGTCGAATCTAGAGTGCCAGGACTATACAAAAGAGTGAAACTGTGATTCAGGTAAGTCGATATGCATATATATAGGTCTTTTATGATTGGTCCCAGTCTAAATAAGCCAAAAATGATCATAATTTGACATTTTTTGATAAAAAACAAATTTTTTGAAAATTTTCGATGTCGAATCTAGAGTGCCAGGACTATACAAAAGAGTGAAATTTTATCCAGGTAAGTCGATATGCATATATATAGGTCTTTTATGATTGGTCCCAGTCTAAATAAGCCAAAAATGATCATAATTTGACATTTTTTGATAAAAAACAAATTTTTTGAAAATTTTCGATGTCGAATCTAGAGTGCCAGGACTATACAAAAGAGTGAAATTTTGATCCAGGTAAGTCGATATGCATATATATAGGTCTTTTATGATTGGTCCCAGTCTAAATAAGCCAAAAATTATCATAATTTGACATTTTTTGATAAAATACAAATTTTTTGAAAATTTTTGATGTCGAATCTAGAGTGCCAGGACTATACAAAAGAGTGAAATTTTGATCCAGGTAAGTCGATATGCATATATATAGGTCTTTTATGATTGGTCCCAGTCTAAATAAGCCAAAAATTATCATAATTTGACATTTTTTGATAAAATACAAATTTTTTGAAAATTTTTGATGTCGAATCTAGAGTGCCAGGACTATACAAAAGAGTGAAATTTTGATCCAGGTAAGTCGATATGCATATATATAGGTCTTTTATGATTGGTCCCAGTCTAAATAAGCCAAAAATGATCATAATTTGACATTTTTTGATAAAATACAAATTTTTTGAAAATTTTCGATGTCGAATCTAGAGTGCCAGGACTATACAAAAGAGTGAAATTTTGATACAGGTAAGTCGATATGCATATATATAGGGCTTTTATGATTGGTCCCAGTCTAAATAAGCCAAAAATGATCATAATTTGACATTTTTTGATAAAAAACAAATTTTTTGAAAATTTTCGATGTCGAATCTAGAGTGCCAGGACTATACAAAAGAGTGAAATTTTATCCAGGTAAGTCGATATGCATATATATAGGTCTTTTATGATTGGTCCCAGTCTAAATAAGCCAAAAATGATCATAATTTGACATTTTTTGATAAAAAACAAAATTTTTGAAAATTTTCGATGTCGAATCTAGAGTGCCAGGACTATACAAAAGAGTGAAATTTTGATCCAGGTAAGTCGATATGCATATATATAGGTCTTTTATGATTGGTCCCAGTCTAAACAAGCCAAAAATGATCATAATTTGACATTTTTTGTTAAAAAACAAATTTTTTGAAAATTTTCGATGTCGAATCTAGAGTGCCAGGACTATACAAAAGAGTGAAATTTTGATCCAGGTAAGTCGATATGCCTATATATAGGTCTTTTATGATTGGTCCCAGTCTAAATAAGCCAAAAATGATCATAATTTGACATTTTTTGATAAAAAACTAATTTTTTGAAAATTTTCGATGTCGAATCTAGAGTGCCAGGACTATACAACAGAGTGAAATTTTGATCCAGGTAAGTCGATATGCATATATATAGGTCTTTTATGATTGGTCCCAGTCTAAATAAGCCAAAAATGATCATAAATTGACATTTTTTGATAAAATACAAATTTTTTGAAAATTTTCGATGTCGAATCTAGAGTGCCGGGACTATACAAAAGAGTGAAATTTTGATCCAGGTAAGTCGATATGCATATATATAGGTCTTTTATGATTGGTCCCAGTCTAAATAAGCCAAAAATGATCATAATTTGACATTTTTTGATAAAAAACAAATTTTTTGAAAATTTTCGATGTCGAATCTAGAGTGCCAGGACTATACAAAAGAGTGAAATTTTGATCCAGGTAAGTCGATATGCATATATATAGGTCTTTTATGATTGGTCCCAGTCTAAATAAGCCAAAAATGATCATTATTTGACATTTTTTGATAAAAAACAAATTTTTTGAAAATTTTCGATGTCGAATCTAGAGTGCCAGGACTATACAAAAGAGTGTAATTTTGATCCAGGTAAGTCGATATGCATATATATAGGTCTTTTATGATTGGTCCCAGTCTAAAGAAGCCAAAAATGATCATAATTTGACATTTTTTGATAAAATAAAAATTTTTTGAAAATTTTCGATGTCGAATCTAGAGTGCCAGGACTATACAAAAGAGTGAAATTTTGATAGAGGTAAGTCGATATGCATATATATAGGTCTTTTATGATTGGTCCCAGTCTAAATAAGCCAAAAATGATCACAATTTGACATTTTTTGATAAAAAACAAATTTTTTGAAAATTTTCGATGTCGAATCTAGAGTGCCAGGACTATACAAAAGAGTGAAATTTTGATCCAGGTAAGTCGATATGCATATATATAGGTCTTTTATGATTGGTTCCAGTCTAAATAAGCCAAAAATGATCATAATTTGACATTTTTTGATAAAAAACAAATTTTTTGAAAATTTTCGATGTCGAATCTAGAGTGCCAGGACTATACAAAAGAGTGAAATTTTGATAGAAGTAAGTCGATATGCATATATATAGGTCTTTTATGATTGGTCCCAGTCTAAATAAGCCAAAAATGATCACAATTTGACATTTTTTGATAAAAAACAAATTTTTTGAAAATTTTCGATGTCGAATCTAGAGTGCCAGGACTATACAAAAGAGTGAAATTTTGATCCAGGTAAGTCGATATGTATATATATAGGTCTTTTATGATTGGTCCCAGTCTAAATAAGCCAAAAATGATCATAATCTGACATTTTTTGATAAAAAACAAATTTTTTGAAAATTTTCGATGTCGAATCTAGAGTGCCAGGACTATACAAAAGAGTGAAATTTTGATAGAGGTAAGTCGATATGCATATATATAGGTCTTTTATGATTGGTCCCAGTCTAAATAAGCCAAAAATGATCACAATTTGACATTTTTTGATAAAAAACAAATTTTTTGAAAATTTTCGATGTCGAATCTAGAGTGCCAGGACTATACAAAAGAGTGAAATTTTGATCCAGGTAAGTCGATATGCATATATATAGGTCTTTTATGATTGGTCCCAGTCTAAATAAGCCAAAAATGATCATAATTTGACATTTTTTGATAAAATACAAATTTTTTGAAAATTTTCGATGTCGAATCTAGAGTGCCAGGACTATACAAAAGAGTGAAACTGTGATTCAGGTAAGTCGATATGCATATATATAGGTCTTTTATGATTGGTCCCAGTCTAAATAAGCCAAAAATGATCATAATTTGACATTTTTTGATAAAAAACAAATTTTTTGAAAATTTTCGATGTCGAATCTAGAGTGCCAGGACTATACAAAAGAGTGAAATTTTATCCAGGTAAGTCGATATGCATATATATAGGTCTTTTATGATTGGTCCCAGTCTAAATAAGCCAAAAATGATCATCATTTGACATTTTTTGATAAAATACAAATTTTTTGAAAATTTTCGATGTCGAATCTAGAGTGCCAGGACTATACAAAAGAGTGAAATTTTGATCCAGGTAAGTCGATATGCATATATATAGGTCTTTTATGATTGGTCCCAGTCTAAACAAGCCAAAAATGATCATAATTTGACATTTTTTGATAAAAAACAAATTTTTTGAAAATTTTCGATGTCGAATCTAGAGTGCCAGGACTATACAAAAGAGTGAAATTTTGATCCAGGTTAGTCGATATGCATATATATAGGTCTTTTATGATTGGTCCCAGTCTAAATAAGCCAAAAATGATCATAATTTGACATTTTTTGATAAAAAACAAATTTTTTGAAAATTTTAGATGTCGAATCTAGAGTGCCAGGACTATACAAAAGAGTGAAATTTTGATCCAGGTAAGTCGATATGCATATATATAGGTCTTTTATGATTGGTCCCAGTCTCAATAAGCCAAAAATGTTCATAATTTGACATTTTTTGATAAAAAACAAATTTTTTGAAAATTTTCGATGTCGAATCTAGAGTGCCAGGACTATACAAAAGAGTGAAATTTTGATCCAGGTAAGTCGATATGCATATATATAGGTCTTTTATGATTGGTCCCAGTCTAAATAAGCCAAAAATGATCATAATTTGACATTTTTTGATAAAATACAAATTTTTTGAAAATTTTCGATGTCGAATCTAGAGCGCCAGGACTATACAAAAGAGTGAAATTTTGATCCAGGTAAGTCGATATGCATATATATAGGTCTTTTATGATTGGTCCCAGTCTAAATAAGCCAAAAATGATCATAATTTGACATTTTTTGATAAAAAACAATTTTTTGAAAATTTTCGATGTAGAATCTAGAGTGCCAGGACTATACAAAAGTGTGAAATTTTGATCCAGGTAAGTCGATATGCATATATATAGGTCTTTTATGATTGGTCCCAGTCTAAATAAGCCAAAAATGATCATAATTTGACATTTTTTGATAAAAAACAAATTTTTTGAAAATTTTCGATGTCGAATCTAGAGTGCCAGGACTATACAAAAGAGTGAAATTTTGATCCAGGTAAGTCGATATGCATATATATAGGTCTTTTATGATTGGTCCCAGTCTAAATAAGCCAAAAATGATCATAATTTGACATTTTTTGATAAAAAACAAATTTTTTGAAAATTTTCGATGTCGAATCTAGAGTGCCAGGACTATACAAAAGAGTGAAATTTTGATCCAGGTAAGTCGATATGCATATATATAGGTCTTTTATGGTTGGTCCCAGTCTAAATAAGCCAAAAATGATCATAATTTGACATTTTTTGATAAAAAACAAATTTTTTGAAAATTTTCGATGTCGAATCTAGAGTGCCAGGACTATACAAAAGAGTGAAATTTTGATCCAGGTAAGTCGATATGCATATATATAGGTCTTTTATGATTGGTCCCAGTCTAAATAAGCCAAAAATTATCATAATTTGACATTTTTTGATAAAATACAAATTTTTTGAAAATTTTTGATGTCGAATCTAGAGTGCCAGGACTATACAAAAGAGTGAAATTTTGATCCAGGTAAGTCGATATGCATATATATAGGTCTTTTATGATTGGTCCCAGTCTAAATAAGCCAAAAATTATCATAATTAGACATTTTTTGATAAAATACAAATTTTTTGAAAATTTTTGATGTCGAATCTAGAGTGCCAGGACTATACAAAAGAGTGAAATTTTGATCCAGGTAAGTCGATATGCATATATATAGGTCTTTTATGATTGGTCCCAGTCTAAATAAGCCAAAAATGATCATAATTTGACATTTTTTGATAAAATACAAATTTTTTGAAAATTTTCGATGTCGAATCTAGAGTGCCAGGACTATACAAAAGAGTGAAACTGTGATTCAGGTAAGTCGATATGCATATATATAGGTCTTTTATGATTGGTCCCAGTCTAAATAAGCCAAAAATGATCATAATTTGACATTTTTTGATAAAAAACAAATTTTTTGAAAATTTTCGATGTCGAATCTAGAGTGCCAGGACTATACAAAAGAGTGAAATTTTATCCAGGTAAGTCGATATGCATATATATAGGTCTTTTATGATTGGTCCCAGTCTAAATAAGCCAAAAATGATCATAATTTGACATTTTTTGATAAAAAACAAATTTTTTGAAAATTTTCGATGTCGAATCTAGAGTGCCAGGACTATACAAAAAAGTGAAATTTTGATCCAGGTAAGTCGATATGCATATATATAGGTCTTTTATGATTGGTCCCAGTCTAAATAAGCCAAAAATTATCATAATTTGACATTTTTTGATAAAATACAAATTTTTTGAAAATTTTTGATGTCGAATCTAGAGTGCCAGGACTATACAAAAGAGTGAAATTTTGATCCAGGTAAGTCGATATGCATATATATAGGTCTTTTATGATTGGTCCCAGTCTAAATAAGCCAAAAATTATCATAATTTGACATTTTTTGATAAAATACAAATTTTTTGAAAATTTTTGATGTCGAATCTAGAGTGCCAGGACTATACAAAAGAGTGAAATTTTGATCCAGGTAAGTCGATATGCATATATATAGGTCTTTTATGATTGGTCCCAGTCTAAATAAGCCAAAAATGATCATAATTTGACATTTTTTGATAAAATACAAATTTTTTGAAAATTTTCGATGTCGAATCTAGAGTGCCAGGACTATACAAAAGAGTGAAATTTTGATACAGGTAAGTCGATATGCATATATATAGGGCTTTTATGATTGGTCCCAGTCTAAATAAGCCTAAAATGATCATAATTTGACATTTTTTGATAAAAAACAAATTTTTTGAAAATTTTCGATGTCGAATCTAGAGTGCCAGGACTATACAAAAGAGTGAAATTTTATCCAGGTAAGTCGATATGCATATATATAGGTCTTTTATGATTGGTCCCAGTCTAAATAAGCCAAAAATGATCATAATTTGACATTTTTTGATAAAAAACAAATTTTTTGAAAATTTTCGATGTCGAATCTAGAGTGCCAGGACTATACAAAAGAGTGAAATTTTGATCCAGGTAAGTCGATATGCATATATATAGGTCTTTTATGATTGGTCCCAGTCTAAACAAGCCAAAAATGATCATAATTTGACATTTTTTGTTAAAAAACAAATTTTTTGAAAATTTTCGATGTCGAATCTAGAGTGCCAGGACTATACAAAAGAGTGAAATTTTGATCCAGGTAAGTCGATATGCCTATATATAGGTCTTTTATGATTGGTCCCAGTCTAAATAAGCCAAAAATGATCATAATTTGACATTTTTTGATAAAAAACTAATTTTTTGAAAATTTTCGATGTCGAATCTAGAGTGCCAGGACTATACAACAGAGTGAAATTTTGATCCAGGTAAGTCGATATGCATATATATAGGTCTTTTATGATTGGTCCCAGTCTAAATAAGCCAAAAATGATCATAAATTGACATTTTTTGATAAAATACAAATTTTTTGAAAATTTTCGATGTCGAATCTAGAGTGCCGGGACTATACAAAAGAGTGAAATTTTGATCCAGGTAAGTCGATATGCATATATATAGGTCTTTTATGATTGGTCCCAGTCTAAATAAGCCAAAAATGATCATAATTTGACATTTTTTGATAAAAAACAAATTTTTTGAAAATTTTCGATGTCGAATCTAGAGTGCCAGGACTATACAAAAGAGTGAAATTTTGATCCAGGTAAGTCGATATGCATATATATAGGTCTTTTATGATTGGTCCCAGTCTAAATAAGCCAAAAATGATCATTATTTGACATTTTTTGATAAAAAACAAATTTTTTGAAAATTTTCGATGTCGAATCTAGAGTGCCAGGACTATACAAAAGAGTGTAATTTTGATCCAGGTAAGTCGATATGCATATATATAGGTCTTTTATGATTGGTCCCAGTCTAAAGAAGCCAAAAATGATCATAATTTGACATTTTTTGATAAAATAAAAATTTTTTGAAAATTTTCGATGTCGAATCTAGAGTGCCAGGACTATACAAAAGAGTGAAATTTTGATAGAGGTAAGTCGATATGCATATATATAGGTCTTTTATGATTGGTCCCAGTCTAAATAAGCCAAAAATGATCACAATTTGACATTTTTTGATAAAAAACAAATTTTTTGAAAATTTTCGATGTCGAATCTAGAGTGCCAGGACTATACAAAAGAGTGAAATTTTGATCCAGGTAAGTCGATATGCATATATATAGGTCTTTTATGATTGGTTCCAGTCTAAATAAGCCAAAAATGATCATAATTTTACATTTTTTGATAAAAAACAAATTTTTTGAAAATTTTCGATGTCGAATCTAGAGTGCCAGGACTATACAAAAGAGTGAAATTTTGATAGAAGTAAGTCGATATGCATATATATAGGTCTTTTATGATTGGTCCCAGTCTAAATAAGCCAAAAATGATCACAATTTTACATTTTTTGATAAAAAACAAATTTTTTGAAAATTTTCGATGTCGAATCTAGAGTGCCAGGACTATACAAAAGAGTGAAATTTTGATCCAGGTAAGTCGATATGTATATATATAGGTCTTTTATGATTGGTCCCAGTCTAAATAAGCCAAAAATGATCATAATCTGACATTTTTTGATAAAAAACAAATTTTTTGAAAATTTTCGATGTCGAATCTAGAGTGCCAGGACTATACAAAAGAGTGAAATTTTGATAGAGGTAAGTCGATATGCATATATATAGGTCTTTTATGATTGGTCCCAGTCTAAATAAGCCAAAAATGATCACAATTTGACATTTTTTGATAAAAAACAAATTTTTTGAAAATTTTCGATGTCGAATCTAGAGTGCCAGGACTATACAAAAGAGTGAAATTTTGATCCAGGTAAGTCGATATGCATATATATAGGTCTTTTATGATTGGTCCCAGTCTAAATAAGCCAAAAATGATCATAATTTGACATTTTTTGATAAAATACAAATTTTTTGAAAATTTTCGATGTCGAATCTAGAGTGCCAGGACTATACAAAAGAGTGAAACTGTGATTCAGGTAAGTCGATATGCATATATATAGGTCTTTTATGATTGGTCCCAGTCTAAATAAGCCAAAAATGATCATAATTTGACATTTTTTGATAAAAAACAAATTTTTTGAAAATTTTCGATGTCGAATCTAGAGTGCCAGGACTATACAAAAGAGTGAAATTTTATCCAGGTAAGTCGATATGCATATATATAGGTCTTTTATGATTGGTCCCAGTCTAAATAAGCCAAAAATGATCATCATTTGACATTTTTTGATAAAATACAAATTTTTTGAAAATTTTCGATGTCGAATCTAGAGTGCCAGGACTATACAAAAGAGTGAAATTTTGATCCAGGTAAGTCGATATGCATATATATAGGTCTTTTATGATTGGTCCCAGTCTAAATAAGCCAAAAATGATCATAATTTGACATTTTTTGATAAAATACAAATTTTTTGAAAATTTTTGATGTCGAATCTAGAGTGCCAGGACTATACAAAAGAGTGAAATTTTGATCCAGGTAAGTCGATATGCATATATATAGGTCTTTTATGATTGGTCCCAGTCTAAATAAGCCAAAAATTATCATAATTTGACATTTTTTGATAAAATACAAATTTTTTGAAAATTTTTGATGTCGAATCTAGAGTGCCAGGACTATACAAAAGAGTGAAATTTTGATCCAGGTAAGTCGATATGCATATATATAGGTCCTTTATGATTGGTCCCAGTCTAAATAAGCCAAAAATGATCATAATTTGACATTTTTTGATAAAATACAAATTTTTTGAAAATTTTCGATGTCGAATCTAGAGTGCCAGGACTATACAAAAGAGTGAAACTGTGATTCAGGTAAGTCGATATGCATATATATAGGTCTTTTATGATTGGTCCCAGTCTAAAAAAGCCAAAAATGATCATAATTTGACATTTTTTGATAAAAAACAAATTTTTTGAAAATTTTCGATGTCGAATCTAGAGTGCCAGGACTATACAAAAGAGTGAAATTTTATCCAGGTAAGTCGATATGCATATATATAGGTCTTTTATGATTGGTCCCAGTCTAAATAAGCCAAAAATGATCATAATTTGACATTTTTTGATAAAAAACAAATTTTTTGAAAATTTTCGATGTCGAATCTAGAGTGCCAGGACTATACAAAAGAGTGAAATTTTGATCCAGGTAAGTCGATATGCATATATATAGGTCTTTTATGATTGGTCCCAGTCTAAACAAGCCAAAAATGATCATAATTTGACATTTTATGATAAAAAACAAATTTTTTGAAAATTTTCGATGTCGAATCTAGAGTGCCAGGACTATACAAAAGAGTGAAATTTTGATCCAGGTAAGTCGATATGCCTATATATAGGTCTTTTATGATTGGTCCCAGTCTAAATAAGCCAAAAATGATCATAATTTGACATTTTTTGATAAAAAACTAATTTTTAGAAAATTTTCGATGTCGAATCTAGAGTGCCAGGACTATACAACAGAGTGAAATTTTGATCCAGGTAAGTCGATATGCATATATATAGGTCTTTTATGATTGGTCCCAGTCTTAATATGCCAAAAATGATCATAAATTGACATTTTTTGATAAAATACAAATTTTTTGAAAATTTTCGATGTCGAATCTAGAGTGCCGGGACTATACAAAAGAGTGAAATTTTGATCCAGGTAAGTCGATATGCATATATATAGGTCTTTTATGATTGGTCCCAGTCTAAATAAGCCAAAAATGATCATAATTTGACATTTTTTGATAAAAAACAAATTTTTTGAAAATTTTCGATGTCGAATCTAGAGTGCCAGGACTATACAAAAGAGTGAAATTTTGATCCAGGTAAGTCGATATGCATATATATAGGTCTTTTATGATTGGTCCCAGTCTAAATAAGCCAAAAATGATCATTATTTGACATTTTTTGATAAAAAACAAATTTTTTGAAAATTTTCGATGTCGAATCTAGAGTGCCAGGACTATACAAAAGAGTGAAATTTTGATCCAGGTAAGTCGATATGCATATATATAGGTCTTTTATGATTGATCCCAGTCTAAAGAAGCCAAAAATGATCATAATTTGACATTTTTTGATAAAATAAAAATTTTTTGAAAATTTTCGATGTCGAATCTAGAGTGCCAGGACTATACAAAAGAGTGAAATTTTGATAGAGGTAAGTCGATATGCATATATATGGGTCTTTTATGATTGGTCCCAGTCTAAATAAACCAAAAATGATCACAATTTGACATTTTTTGATAAAAAACAAATTTTTTGAAAATTTTCGATGTCGAATCTAGAGTGCCAGGACTATACAAAAGAGTGAAATTTTGATCCAGGTAAGTCGATATGCATATATATAGGTCTTTTATGATTGGTTCCAGTCTAAATAAGCCAAAAATGATCATAATTTGACATTTTTTGATAAAAAACAAATTTTTTGAAAATTTTCGATGTCGAATCTAGAGTGCCAGGACTATACAAAAGAGTGAAATTTTGATAGAGGTAAGTCGATATGCATATATATAGGTCTTTTATGATTGGTCCCAGTCTAAATAAGCCAAAAATGATCACAATTTGACATTTTTTGATAAAAAACAAATTTTTTGAAAATTTTCGATGTCGAATCTAGAGTGCCAGGACTATACAAAAGAGTGAAATTTTGATCCAGGTAAGTCGATATGCATATATATAGGTCTTTTATGATTGGTTCCAGTCTAAATAAGCCAAAAATGATCATAATTTGACATTTTTTTGATAAAAACAAATTTTTTGAAAATTTTCGATGTCGAATCTAGAGTGCCAGGACTATACAAAAGAGTGAAATTTTGATAGAAGTAAGTCGATATGCATATATATAGGTCTTTTATGATTGGTCCCAGTCTAAATAAGCCAAAAATGATCACAATTTGACATTTTTTTATAAAAAACAAATTTTTTGAAAATTTTCGATGTCGAATCTAGAGTGCCAGGACTATACAAAAGAGTGAAATTTTGATCCAGGTAAGTCGATATGTATATATATAGGTCTTTTATGATTGGTCCCAGTCTAAATAAGCCAAAAATGATCATAATCTGACATTTTTTGATAAAAAACAAATTTTTTGAAAATTTTCGATGTCGAATCTAGAGTGCCAGGACTATACAAAAGAGTGAAATTTTGATAGAGGTAAGTCGATATGCATATATATAGGTCTTTTATGATTGGTCCCAGTCTAAATAAGCCAAAAATGATCACAATTTGACATTTTTTGATAAAAAACAAATTTTTTGAAAATTTTCGATGTCGAATCTAGAGTGCCAGGACTATACAAAAGAGTGAAATTTTGATCCAGGTAAGTCGATATGCATATATATAGGTCTTTTATGATTGGTCCCAGTCTAAATAAGCCAAAAATGATCATAATTTGACATTTTTTGATAAAATACAAATTTTTTGAAAATTTTCGATGTCGAATCTAGAGTGCCAGGACTATACAAAAGAGTGAAACTGTGATTCAGGTAAGTCGATATGCATATATATAGGTCTTTTATGATTGGTCCCAGTCTAAATAAGCCAAAAATGATCATAATTTGACATTTTTTGATAAAAAACAAATTTTTTGAAAATTTTCGATGTCGAATCTAGAGTGCCAGGACTATACAAAAGAGTGAAATTTTATCCAGGTAAGTCGATATGCATATATATAGGTCTTTTATGATTGGTCCCAGTCTAAATAAGCCAAAAATGATCATCATTTGACATTTTTTGATAAAATACAAATTTTTTGAAAATTTTCGATGTCGAATCTAGAGTGCCAGGACTATACAAAAGAGTGAAATTTTGATCTAGGTAAGTCGATATGCATATATATAGGTCTTTTATGATTGGTCCCAGTCTAAATAAGCCAAAAATGATCATAATTTGACATTTTTTGATAAAATACAAATTTTTTGAAAATTTTCGATGTCGAATCTAGAGTGCCAGGACTATACAAAAGAGTGAAATTTTGATCCAGGTAAGTCGATATGCATATATATAGGTCTTTTATGATTGGTCCCAGTCTAAATAAGCCAAAAATTATCATAATTTGACATTTTTTGATAAAATACAAATTTTTTGAAAATTTTTGATGTCGAATCTAGAGTGCCAGGACTATACAAAAGAGTGAAATTTTGATCCAGGTAAGTCGATATGCATATATATAGGTCTTTTATGATTGGTCCCAGTCTAAATAAGCCAAAAATGATCATAATTTGACATTTTTTGATAAAATACAAATTTTTTGAAAATTTTCGATGTCGAATCTAGAGTGCCAGGACTATACAAAAGAGTGAAACTGTGATTCAGGTAAGTCGATATGCATATATATAGGTCTTTTATGATTGGTCCCAGTCTAAAAAAGCCAAAAATGATCATAATTTGACATTTTTTGATAAAAAACAAATTTTTTGAAAATTTTCGATGTCGAATCTAGAGTGCCAGGACTATACAAAAGAGTGAAATTTTATCCAGGTAAGTCGATATGCATATATATAGGTCTTTTATGATTGGTCCCAGTCTAAATAAGCCAAAAATGATCATAATTTGACATTTTTTGATAAAATACAAATTTTTTGAAAATTTTCGATGTCGAATCTAGAGTGCCAGGACTATACAAAAGAGTGAAATTTTGATCCAGGTAAGTCGATATGCATATATATAGGTCTTTTATGATTGGTCCCAGTCTAAACAAGCCAAAAATGATCATAATTTGACATTTTTTGATAAAAAACAAATTTTTTGAAAATTTTCGATGTCGAATCTAGAGTGCCAGGACTATACAAAAGAGTGAAATTTTGATAGAGGTAAGTCGATATGCATATATATAGGTCTTTTATGATTGGTCCCAGTCTAAATAAGCCAAAAATGATCACAATTTGACATTTTTTGATAAAAAACAAATTTTTTGAAAATTTTCGATGTCGAATCTAGAGTGCCAGGACTATACAAAAGAGTGAAATTTTGATCCAGGTAAGTCGATATGCATATATATAGGTCTTTTATGATTGGTCCCAGTCTAAATAAGCCAAAAATGATCATAATTTGACATTTTTTGATAAAATACAAATTTTTTGAAAATTTTCGATGTCGAATCTAGAGTGCCAGGACTATACAAAAGAGTGAAACTGTGATTCAGGTAAGTCGATATGCATATATATAGGTCTTTTATGATTGGTCCCAGTCTAAATAAGCCAAAAATGATCATAATTTGACATTTTTTGATAAAAAACAAATTTTTTGAAAATTTTCGATGTCGAATCTAGAGTGCCAGGACTATACAAAAGAGTGAAATTTTATCCAGGTAAGTCGATATGCATATATATAGGTCTTTTATGATTGGTCCCAGTCTAAATAAGCCAAAAATGATCATCATTTGACATTTTTTGATAAAATACAAATTTTTTGAAAATTTTCGATGTCGAATCTAGAGTGCCAGGACTATACAAAAGAGTGAAATTTTGATCTAGGTAAGTCGATATGCATATATATAGGTCTTTTATGATTGGTCCCAGTCTAAATAAGCCAAAAATGATCATAATTTGACATTTTTTGATAAAAAACTAATTTTTTGAAAATTTTCGATGTCGAATCTAGAGTGCCAGGACTATACAACAGAGTGAAATTTTGATCCAGGTAAGTCGATATGCATATATATAGGTCTTTTATGATTGGTCCCAGTCTTAATATGCCAAAAATGATCATAAATTGACATTTTTTGATAAAATACAAATTTTTTGAAAATTTTCGATGTCGAATCTAGAGTGCCGGGACTATACAAAAGAGTGAAATTTTGATCCAGGTAAGTCGATATGCATATATATAGGTCTTTTATGATTGGTCCCAGTCTAAATAAGCCAAAAATGATCATAATTTGACATTTTTTGATAAAAAACAAATTTTTTGAAAATTTTCGATGTCGAATCTAGAGTGCCAGGACTATACAAAAGAGTGAAATTTTGATCCAGGTAAGTCGATATGCATATATATAGGTCTTTTATGATTGGTCCCAGTCTAAATAAGCCAAAAATGATCATTATTTGACATTTTTTGATAAAAAACAAATTTTTTGAAAATTTTCGATGTCGAATCTAGAGTGCCAGGACTATACAAAAGAGTGAAATTTTGATCCAGGTAAGTCGATATGCATATATATAGGTCTTTTATGATTGGTCCCAGTCTAAAGAAGCCAAAAATGATCATAATTTGACATTTTTTGATAAAATAAAAATTTTTTGAAAATTTTCGATGTCGAATCTAGAGTGCCAGGACTATACAAAAGAGTGAAATTTTGATAGAGGTAAGTCGATATGCATATATATAGGTCTTTTATGATTGGTCCCAGTCTAAATAAGCCAAAAATGATCACAATTTGACATTTTTTGATAAAATACAAATTTTTTGAAAATTTTCGATGTCGAATCTAGAGTGCCGGGACTATACAAAAGAGTGAAATTTTGATCCAGGTAAGTGGATATGCATATATATAGGTCTTTTATGATTTGATCAAGTCTAAATAAGCCAAAAATGATCATAATTTGACATTTTTTGATAAAAAACAAATTTTTTGAAAATTTTCGATGTCGAATCTAGAGTGCCAGGACTATACAAAAGAGTGAAATTTTGATAGAGGTAAGTCGATATGCATATATATAGGTCTTTTATGATTGGTCCCAGTCTAAATAAGCCAAAAATGATCATAATTTGACATTTTTTGATAAAAAACAAATTTTTTGAAAATTTTCGATGTCGAATCTAGAGTGCCAGGACTATACAAAAGAGTGAAATTTTGATCCAGGTAAGTCGATATGCATATATATAGGTCTTTTATGAGTGGTCCCAGTCTAAATAAGCCAAAAATGATCATAATTTGACATTTTTTGATAAAAAACAAATTTTTTGAAAATTTTCGATGTCGAATCTAGAGTGCCAGGACTATACAAAAGAGTGAAATTTTGATAGAGGTAAGTCGATATGCATATATATAGGTCTTTTATGATTGGTCCCAGTCTAAATAAGCCAAAAATGATCACAATTTGACATTTTTTGATAAAAAACAAATTTTTTGAAAATTTTCGATGTCGAATCTAGAGTGCCAGGACTATACAAAAGAGTGAAATTTTGATCCAGGTAAGTCGATATGCATATATATAGGTCTTTTATGATTGGTCCCAGTCTAAATAAGCCAAAAATGATCATAATTTGACATTTTTTTATAAAATACAAATTTTTTGAAAATTTTCGATGTCGAATCTAGAGTGCCAGGACTATACAAAAGAGTGAAATTTTGATCCAGGTAAGTCGATATGCATATATATAGGTTTTTTATGATTGGTCCCAGTCTAAATAAGCCAAAAATGATCATAATTTGACATGTTTTGATAAAATACAATTTTTTTGAAAATTTTCGATGTCGAATCTAGAGTGCCAGGACTATACAAAAGAGTGAAATTTTGATCCAGGTAAGTCGATATGCATATATATAGGTCTTTTATGATTGGTCCCAGTCTAAATAAGCCAAAAATGATCATAATTTGACATTTTTTGATAAAAAACAAATTTTTTGAAAATTTTCTATGTCGAATCTAGAGTGCCAGGACTATACAAAAGAGTGAAATTTTGATCCAGGTAAGTCGATATGCATATATATAGGTCTTTTATGATTGGTCCCAGTCTAAATAAGCCAAAAACGATCATAATTTGACATTTTTTGATAAAAAACAAATTTTTTGAAAATTTTCGATGTCGAATCTAGAGTGCCAGGACTATACAAAAGAGTGAAATTTTGATCCAGGTAAGTCGATATGCATATATATAGGTCTTTTATGATTGGTCCCAGTCTAAAGAAGCCAAAAATGATCATAATTTGACATTTTTTGATAAAATACAAATTTTTTGAAAATTTTCGATGTCGAATCTAGAGTGCCAGGACTATACAAAAGAGTGAAATTTTGATAGAGGTAAGTCGATATGCATATATATAGGTCTTTTATGATTGGTCCCAGTCTAAATAAGCCAAAAATGATCACAATTTGACATTTTTTGATAAAAAACAAATTTTTGGAAAATTTTCGATGTCGAATCTAGAGTGCCAGGACTATACAAAAGAGTGAAATTTTGATCCAGGTAAGTCGATATGCATATATATAGGTCTTTTATGATTGGTCCCAGTCTAAATAAGCCAAAAATGATCATAATTTGACATTTTTTTATATAATACAAATTTTTTGAAAATTTTCGATGTCGAATCTAGAGTGCCAGGACTATACAAAAGAGTGAAATTTTGATCCAGGTAAGTCGATATGCATATATATAGGTCTTTTATGATTGGTCCCAGTCTAAATAAGCCAAAAATGATCATAATTTGACATGTTTTGATAAAATACAAATTTTTTGAAAATTTTCGATGTCGAATCTAGAGTGCCATGACTATACAAAAGATTGAAATTTTGATCCAGGTAAGTCGTTATGCATATATATAGGTCTTTTATGATTGGTCCCAGTCTAAATAAGCCAAAAATGATCATAATTTGACATATTTTGATAAAAAACAAATTTTTTGAAAATTTTCGATGTCGAATCTAGAGTGACAGGACTATACAAAAGAATGAAATTTTGATCCAGGTAAGTCGATATGCATATATATAGGTCTTTTATGATTGGTCCCAGTCTAAATAAGCCAAAAATGATCATAATTTGACATTTTTTGATAAAAAACAAATTTTTTGAAAATTTTCGATGTCGAATCTAGAGTGCCAGGACTATACAAAAGAGTGAAATTTTGATCCTGGTAAGTCGATATGCATATATATAGGTCTTTTATGATTGGTCAAAGTCTAAATAAGCCAAAAATGATCATAATTTGACATTTTTTGATAAAAAACAAATTTTTTTGAAAATTTTCGAAGTCGAATCTAGAGTGCCAGGACTATACAAAAGAGTGAAATTTTGATCCAGGTAAGTCGATATGCATATATATAGGTCTTTTATGATTCGCCCCAGTCTAAATAAGCCAAAAATGATCATAATTTGACATTTTTTTATAAAATACAAATTTTTTGAAAATTTTCGATGTCGAATCTAGAGTGCCAGGACTATACAAAAGAGTGAAATTTTGATCCCTTTTATGATTGGTCCCAGTCTAAATAAGCCAAAAATGATCATAATTTGACATTTTTTGATAAAAAACAAATTTTTTGAAAATTTTCGATGTCGAATCTAGAGTGCCAGGACTATACAAAAGAGTGAAATTTTGATCCAGGTAAGTCGATATGCATATATATAGGTCTTTTATGATTGGTTCCAGTCTAACTAAGCAAAAAATGATCATAATTTGACATTTTTTGATAAAATACAAATTTTTTGAAAATTTTCGATGTCGAATCTAGAGTGCCAGGACTATACAAAAGAGTGAAATTTTGATCCAGGTAAGTCGATATGCATATATATAGGTCTTTTATGATTGGTCCCAGTCTAAAGAAGCCAAAAATGATCATAATTTGACATTTTTTGATAAAATACAAATTTTTTGAAAATTTTCGATGTCGAATCTAGAGTGCCAGGACTATACAAAAGAGTGAAATTTTGATCCAGGTAAGTCGATATGCATATATATAGGTCTTTTATGATTGGTCCCAGTCTAAATAAGCCAAATATGATCATAATTTGACATTTTTTTATAAAATACAAATTTTTTGAAAATTTTCGATGTCGAATCTAGAGTGCCAGGACTATACAAAAGAGTGAAATTTTGATCCAGGTAAGTCGATATGCATATATATAGGTTTTTTATGATTGGTCCCAGTCTAAATAAGCCAAAAATGATCATAATTTGACATGTTTTGATAAAATACAATTTTTTTGAAAATTTTCGATGTCGAATCTAGAGTGCCAGGACTATACAAAAGAGTGAAATTTTGATCCAGGTAAGTCGATATGCATATATATAGGTCTTTTATGATTGGTCCCAGTCTAAATAAGCCAAAAATGATCATAATTTGACATTTTTTGATAAAAAACAAATTTTTTGAAAATTTTCGATGTCGAATCTAGAGTGCCAGGACTATACAAAAGAGTGAAATTTTGATCCAGGTAAGTCGATATGCATATATATAGGTCTTTTATGATTGGTCCCAGTCTAAATAAGCCAAAAATGATCATAATTTGACATTTTTTGATAAAAAACAAATTTTTTGAAAATTTTCGATGTCGAATCTAGAGTGCCAGGACTATACAAAAGAGTGAAATTTTGATCCAGGTAAGTCGATATGCATATATATAGGTCTTTTATGATTGGTCCCAGTCTAAAGAAGCCAAAAATGATCATAATTTGACATTTTTTGATAAAATACAAATTTTTTGAAAATTTTCGATGTCGAATCTAGAGTGCCAGGACTATACAAAAGAGTGAAATTTTGATAGAGGTAAGTCGATATGCATATATATAGGTCTTTTATGATTGGTCCCATTCTAAATAAGCCAAAAATGATCACAATTTGACATTTTTTGATAAAAAACAAATTTTTTGAAAATTTTCGATGTCGAATCTAGAGTGCCAGGACTATACAAAAGAGTGAAATTTTGATCCAGGTAAGTCGATATGCATATATATTGGTCTTTTATGATTGGTCTCAGTCTAAATAAGCGAAAAATGATCATAATTTGACATTTTTTTATAAAATACAAATTTTTTGAAAATTTTCGATGTCGAATCTAGAGTGCCAGGACTATACAAAAGAGTGAAATTTTGATCCAGGTAAGTCGATATGCATATATATAGGTCTTTTATGATTGGTCCCAGTCTAAATAAGCCAAAAATGATCATAATTTGACATGTTTTGATAAAATACAAATTTTTTGAAAATTTTCGATGTCGAATCTAGAGTGCCAGGACTATACAAAAGAGTGAAATTTTGATCCAGGTAAGTCGTTATGCATATATATAGGTCTTTTATGATTGGTCCCAGTCTAAATAAGCCAAAAATGATCATAATTTGACATTTTTTGATAAAAAACAAATTTTTTGAAAATTTTCGATGTCGAATCTAGAGTGACAGGACTATACAAAAGAATGAAATTTTGATCCAGGTAAGTCGATATGCATATATATAGGTCTTTTATGATTGGTCCCAGTCTAAATAAGCCAAAAATGATCATAATTTGACATTTTTTGATAAAAAACAAATTTTTTGAAAATTTTCGATGTCGAATCTAGAGTGCCAGGACTATACAAAAGAGTGAAATTTTGATCCAGGTAAGTCGATATGCATATATATAGGTCTTTTATGATTGGTCCCAGTCTAAATAAGCCAAAAATGATCATAATTTGACATTTTTTGATAAAATACAAATTTTTTGAAAATTTTCGATGTCGAATCTAGAGTGCCAGGACTATACAAAAGAGTGAAATTTTGATCCAGGTAAGTCGATATGCATATATATAGGTCTTTTATGATTGGTCCCAGTCTAAATAAGCCAAAAATGATCATAATTTGACATTTTTTGATAAAAAACAAATTTTTTGAAAATTTTCGATGTCGAATCTAGAGTGCCAGGACTATACAAAAGAGTGAAATTTTGATCCAGGTAAGTCGATATGCATATATATAGGTCTTTTATGATTGGTCCCAGTCTAAAGAAGCCAAAAATGATCATAATTTGACATTTTTTGATAAAATACAAATTTTTTGAAAATTTTCGATCTCGAATCTAGAGTGCCAGGACTATACAAAAGAGTGAAATTTTGATAGAGGTAAGTCGATATGCATATATATAGGTCTTTTATGATTGGTCCCAGTCTAAATAAGCCAAAAATGATCACAATTTGACATTTTTTGATAAAAAACAAATTTTTTGAAAATTTTCGATGTCGAATCTAGAGTGCCAGGACTATACAAAAGAGTGAAATTTTGATCCAGGTAAGTCGATATGCATATATATAGGTCTTTTATGATTGGTCCCAGTCTAAATAAGCCAAAAATGATCATAATTTGACATTTTTTTATAAAATACAAATTTTTTGAAAATTTTCGATGTCGAATCTAGAGTGCCAGGACTATACAAAAGAGTGAAATTTTGATCCAGGTAAGTCGATATGCATATATATAGGTCTTTTATGATTGGTCCCAGTCTAAATAAGCCAAAAATGATCATAATTTGACATGTTTTGATAAAATACAAATTTTTTGAAAATTTTCGATGTCGAATCTAGAGTGCCAGGACTATACAAAAGAGTGAAATTTTGATCCAGGTAAGTCGTTATGCATATATATAGGTCTTTTATGATTGGTCCCAGTCTAAATAAGCCAAAAATGATCATAATTTGACATTTTTTGATAAAAAACAAATTTTTTGAAAATTTTCGATGTCGAATCTAGAGTGCCAGGACTATACAAAAGAGTGAAATTTTGATCCAGGTAAGTCGTTATGCATATATATAGGTCTTTTATGATTGGTCCCAGTCTTAATAAGCCAAAAATGATCATAATTTGACATTTTTTGATAAAAAACAAATTTTTTGAAAATTTTCGATGTCGAATCTAGAGTGACAGGACTATACAAAAGAATGAAATTTTGATCCAGGTAAGTCGATATGCATATATATTGGTCTTTTATGATTGGTCCCAGTCTAAATAAGCCAAAAATGATCATAATTTGACATTTTTTTATAAAATACAAATTTTTTGAAAATTTTCGATGTCGAATCTAGAGTGCCAGGACTATACAAAAGAGTGAAATTTTGATCCAGGTAAGTCGATATGCATATATATAGGTCTTTTATGATTGGTCCCAGTCTAAATAAGCCAAAAATGATCATAATTTGACATGTTTTGATAAAATACAAATTTTTTGAAAATTTTCGATGTCGAATCTAGAGTGCCAGGACTATACAAAAGAGTGAAATTTTGATCCAGGTAAGTCGTTATGCATATATATAGGTCTTTTATGATTGGTCCCAGTCTAAATAAGCCAAAAATGATCATAATTTGACATTTTTTGATAAAAAACAAATTTTTTGAAAATTTTCGATGTCGAATCTAGAGTGACAGGACTATACAAAAGAATGAAATTTTGATCCAGGTAAGTCGATATGCATATATATAGGTCTTTTATGATTGGTCCCAGTCTAAATAAGCCAAAAATGATCATAATTTGACATTTTTTGATAAAAAACAAATTTTTTGAAAATTTTCGATGTCGAATCTAGAGTGCCAGGACTATACAAAAGAGTGAAATTTTGATCCAGGTAAGTCGATATGCATATATATAGGTCTTTTATGATTGGTCCCAGTCTAAATAAGCCAAAAATGATCATAATTTGACATTTTTTGATAAAATACAAATTTTTTGAAAATTTTCGATGTCGAATCTAGAGTGCCAGGACTATACAAAAGAGTGAAATTTTGATCCAGGTAAGTCGATATGCATATATATAGGTCTTTTATGATTAGTCCCAGTCTAAATAAGCCAAAAATGATCATAATTTGACATTTTTTGATAAAATACAAATTTTTTGAAAATTTTCGATGTCGAATCTAGAGTGCCAGGACTATACAAAAGAGTGGAATTTTGATAGAGGTAAGTCGATATGCATATATATAGGTCTTTTATGATTGGTCCCAGTCTAAATAAGCCAAAAATGATCACAATTTGACATTTTTTGATAAAAAACAAATTTTTTGAAAATTTTCGATGTCGAATCTAGAGTGCCAGGACTATACAAAAGAGTGAAATTTTGATCCAGGTAAGTCGATATGCATATATATAAATCTTTTATGATTGGTCCCAGTCTAAATAAGCCAAAAATGATCATAATTTGACATTTTTTGATAAAAAACAAATTTTTTGAAAATTTTCGATGTCGAATCTAGAGTGCCAGGACTATACAAAAGAGTGAAATTTTGATCCAGGTAAGTCGATATGCATATATATAGGTCTTTTATGATTGGTCCCAGTCTAAATAAGCCAAAAATGATCATAATTTGACATTTTTTGATAAAAAACAAATTTTTTGAAAATTTTCGATGTCGAATCTAGAGTGCCAGGACTATACAAAAGAGTGAAATTTTGATCCAGGTAAGTCGATATGCATATATATAGGTCTTTTATGATTGGTCCCAGTCTAAAGAAGCCAAAAATGATCATAATTTGACATTTTTTGATAAAATACAAATTTTTTGAAAATTTTCGATCTCGAATCTAGAGTGCCAGGACT
Source organism: Chrysoperla carnea (assembly GCF_905475395.1). NCBI lineage: Eukaryota > Metazoa > Arthropoda > Insecta > Neuroptera > Chrysopidae > Chrysoperla > Chrysoperla carnea. Next base: position 3,584,163 of record NW_025408233.1, on the reverse strand, counting down.
ATACAAAAGAGTGAAATTTTGATAGAGGTAAGTCGATATGCATATATATAGGTCTTTTATGATTGGTCCCAGTCTAAATAAGCCAAAAATGATCACAATTTGACATTTTTTGATAAAAAACAAATTTTTTGAAAATTTTCGATGTCGAATCTAGAGTGCCAGGACTATACAAAAGAGTGAAATTTTGATCCAGGTAAGTCGATATGCATATATATAGGTCTTTTATGATTGGTCCCAGTCTAAATAAGCCAAAAATGATCATAATTTGACATTTTTTTATAAAATACAAATTTTTTGAAAATTTTCGATGTCGAATCTAGAGTGCCAGGACTATACAAAAGAGTGAAATTTTGATCCAGGTAAGTCGATATGCATATATATAGGTCTTTTATGATTGGTCCCAGTCTAAATAAGCCAAAAATGATCATAATTTGACATGTTTTGATAAAATACAAATTTTTTGAAAATTTTCGATGTCGAATCTAGAGTGCCAGGACTATACAAAAGAGTGAAATTTTGATCCAGGTAAGTCGTTATGCATATATATAGGTCTTTTATGATTGGTCCCAGTCTAAATAAGCCAAAAATGATCATAATTTGACATTTTTTGATAAAAAACAAATTTTTTGAAAATTTTCGATGTCGAATCTAGAGTGACAGGACTATACAAAAGAATGAAATTTTGATCCAGGTAAGTCGATATGCATATATATAGGTCTTTTATGATTGGTCCCAGTCTAAATAAGCCAAAAATGATCATAATTTGACATTTTTTGATAAAAAACAAATTTTTTGAAAATTTTCGATGTCGAATCTAGAGTGCCAGGACTATACAAAAGAGTGAAATTTTGATCCTGGTAAGTCGATATGCATATATAGAGGTCTTTTATGATTGGTCAAAGTCTAAATAAGCCAAAAATGATCATAATTTGACATTTTTTGATAAAAAACAAATTTTTTTGAAAATTTTCGAAGTAGAATCTAGAGTGCCAGGACTATACAAAAGAGTGAAATTTTGATCCAGGTAAGTCGATATGCATATATATAGGTCTTTTATGATTGGTCCCAGTCTAAATAAGCCAAAAATGATCATAATTTGACATTTTTTTATAAAATACAAATTTTTTGAAAATTTTCGATGTCGAATCTAGAGTGCCAGGACTATACAAAAGAGTGAAATTTTGATCCATTTTATGATTGGTCCCAGTCTAAATAAGCCAAAAATGATCATAATTTGACATTTTTTGATAAAAAACAAATTTTTTGAAAATTTTCGATGTCGAATCTAGAGTGCCAGGACTATACAAAAGAGTGAAATTTTGATCCAGGTAAGTCGATATGCATATATATAGGTCTTTTATGATTGGTCCCAGTCTAACTAAGCCAAAAATGATCATAGTTTGACATTTTTTGATAAAATACAAATTTTTTGAAAATTTTCGATGTCGAATCTAGAGTGCCAGGACTATACAAAAGAGTGAAATTTTGATCCAGGTAAGTCGATATGCATATATATAGGTCTTTTATGATTGGTCCCAGTCTAAAGAAGCCAAAAATGATCATAATTTGACATTTTTTGATAAAATACAAATTTTTTGAAAATTTTCGATGTCGAATCTAGAGTGCCAGGACTATACAAAAGAGTGAAATTTTGATCCAGGTAAGTCGATATGCATATATATAGGTCTTTTATGATTGGTCCCAGTCTAAATAAGCCAAATATGATCATAATTTGACATTTTTTTATAAAATACAAATTTTTTGAAAATTTTCGATGTCGAATCTAGAGTGCCAGGACTATACAAAAGAGTGAAATTTTGATCGAGGTAAGTCGATATGCATATATATAGGTTTTTTATGATTGGTCCCAGTCTAAATAAGCCAAAAATGATCATAATTTGACATGTTTTGATAAAATACAATTTTTTTGAAAATTTTCGATGTCGAATCTAGAGTGCCAGGACTATACAAAAGAGTGAAATTTTGATCCAGGTAAGTCGATATGCATATATATAGGTCTTTTATGATTGGTCCCAGTCTAAATAAGCCAAAAATGATCATAATTTGACATTTTTTGATAAAAAACAAATTTTTTGAAAATTTTCGATGTCGAATCTAGAGTGCCAGGACTATACAAAAGAGTGAAATTTTGATCCAGGTAAGTCGATATGCATATATATAGGTCTTTTATGATTGGTCCCAGTCTAAATAAGCCAAAAATGATGATAATTTGACATTTTTTGATAAAAAACAAATTTTTTGAAAATTTTCGATGTCGAATCTAGAGTGCCAGGACTATACAAAAGAGTGAAATTTTGATCCAGGTAAGTCGATATGCATATATATAGGTCTTTTATGATTGGTCCCAGTCTAAAGAAGCCAAAAATGATCATAATTTGACATTTTTTGATAAAATACAAATTTTTTGAAAATTTTCGATGTCGAATCTAGAGTGCCAGGACTATACAAAAGAGTGAAATTTTGATAGAGGTAAGTCGATATGCATATATATAGGTCTTTTATGATTGGTCCCAGTCTAAATAAGCCAAAAATGATCACAATTTGACATTTTTTGATAAAAAACAAATTTTTTGAAAATTTTCGATGTCGAATCTAGAGTGCCAGGACTATACAAAAGAGTGAAATTTTGATCCAGGTAAGTCGATATGCATATATATTGGTCTTTTATGATTGGTCCCAGTCTAAATAAGCCAAAAATGATCATAATTTGACATTTTTCTATAAAATACAAATTTTTTGAAAATTTTCGATGTCGAATCTAGAGTGCCAGGACTATACAAAAGAGTGAAATTTTGATCCAGGTAAGTCGATATGCATATATATAGGTCTTTTATGATTGGTCCCAGTCTAAATAAGCCAAAAATGATCATAATTTGACATGTTTTGATAAAATACAAATTTTTTGAAAATTTTCGATGTCGAATCTAGAGTGCCAGGACTATACAAAAGAGTGAAATTTTGATCCAGGTAAGTCGTTATGCATATATATAGGTCTTTTATGATTGGTCCCAGTCTAAATAAGCCAAAAATGATCATAATTTGACATTTTTTGATAAAAAACAAATTTTTTGAAAATTTTCGATGTCGAATCTAGAGTGACAGGACTATACAAAAGAATGAAATTTTGATCCGGGTAAGTCGATATGCATATATATAGGTCTTTTATGATTGGTCCCAGTCTAAATAAGCCAAAAATGATCATAATTTGACATTTTTTGATAAAAAACAAATTTTTTGAAAATTTTCGATGTCGAATCTAGAGTGCCAGGACTATACAAAAGAGTGAAATTTTGATCCAGGTAAGTCGATATGCATATATATAGGTCTTTTATGATTGGTCCCAGTCTAAATAAGCCAAAAATGATCATAATTTGACATTTTTTGATAAAATACAAATTTTTTGAAAATTTTCGATGTCGAATCTAGAGTGCCAGGACTATACAAAAGAGTGAAATTTTGATCCAGGTAAGTCGATATGCATATATATAGGTCTTTTATGATTGGTCCCAGTCTAAATAAGCCAAAAATGATCATAATTTGACATTTTTTGATAAAAAACAAATTTTTGGAAAATTTTCGATGTCGAATCTAGAGTGCCAGGACTATACAAAAGAATGAAATTTTGATTCAGGTAAGTCGATATGCATATATATAGGTCTTTTATGATTGGTCCCAGTCTAAATAAGCCAAAAATGATCATAATTTGACATTTTTTGATAAAATACAAATTTTTTGAAAATTTTCGATGTCGAATCTAGAGTGCCAGGACTATACAAAAGAGTGAAATTTTGATCCTGGTAAGTCGATATGCATATATAGAGGTCTTTTATGATTGGTCAAAGTCTAAATAAGCCAAAAATGATCATAATTTGACATTTTTTGATAAAAAACAAATTTTTTTGAAAATTTTCGAAGTAGAATCTAGAGTGCCAGGACTATACAAAAGAGTGAAATTTTGATCCAGGTAAGTCGATATGCATATATATAGGTCTTTTATGATTGGTCCCAGTCTAAATAAGCCAAAAATGATCATAATTTGACATTTTTTTATAAAATACAAATTTTTTGAAAATTTTCGATGTCGAATCTAGAGTGCCAGGACTATACAAAAGAGTGGAATTTTGATAGAGGTAAGTCGATATGCATATATATAGGTCTTTTATGATTGGTCCCAGTCTAAATAAGCCAAAAATGATCACAATTTGACATTTTTTGATAAAAAACAAATTTTTTGAAAATTTTCGATGTCGAATCTAGAGTGCCAGGACTATAAAAAAGAGTGAAATTTTGATCCAGGTAAGTCGATATGCATATATATAGGTCTTTTATGATTGGTCCCAGTCTAAAGAAGCCAAAAATGATCATAATTTGACATTTTTTGATAAAATACAAATTTTTTGAAAATTTTCGATGTCGAATCTAGAGTGCCAGGACTATACAAAAGGGTGAAATTTTGATAGAGGTAAGTCGATATGCATATATATAGGTCTTTTATGATTGGTCCCAGTCTAAATAAGCCAAAAATGATCACAATTTGACATTTTTTGATAAAAAACAAATTTTTTGAAAATTTTCGATGTCGAATCTAGAGTGCCAGGACTATACAAAAGAGTGAAATTTTGATCCAGGTAAGTCGATATGCATATATATAGGTCTTTTATGATTGGTCCCAGTCTAAATAAGCCAAAAATGATCACAATTTGACATTTTTTGATAAAAAACAAATTTTTTGAAAATTTTCGATGTCGAATCTAGAGTGCCAGGACTATACAAAAGAGTGAAATTTTGATCCAGGTAAGTCGATATGCATATATATAGGTCTTTTATGATTGGTCCCAGTCTAAATAAGCCAAAAATGATCATAATTTGACATTTTTTTATAAAATACAAATTTTTTGAAAATTTTCGATGTCGAATCTAGAGTGCCAGGACTATACAAAAGAGTGAAATTTTGATCCAGGTAAGTCGATATGCATATATATAGGTCTTTTATGATTGGTCCCAGTCTAAATAAGCCAAAAATGATCATAATTTGACTTTTTTGATAAAATACAAATTTTTTGAAAATTTTCGATGTCGAATCTAGAGTGCCAGGACTATACAAAAGAGTGAAATTTTGATCCAGGTAAGTCGTTATGCATATATATAGGTCTTTTATGATTGGTCCCAGTCTAAATAAGCCAAAAATGATCATAATTTGACATTTTTTGATAAAAAACAAATTTTTTGAAAATTTTCGATGTCGAATCTAGAGTGACAGGACTATACAAAAGAATGAAATTTTGATCCAGGTAAGTCGATATGCATATATATAGGTCTTTTATGATTGGTCCCAGTCTAAATAAGCCAAAAATGATCATAATTTGACATTTTTTGATAAAAAACTAATTTTTTGAAAATTTTCGATGTCGAATCTAGAGTGCCAGGACTATACAAAAGAGTGAAATTTTGATCCAGGTAAGTCGATATGCATATATATAGGTCTTTTATGATTGGTCCCAGTCTAAATAAGCCAAAAATGATCATAATTTGACATTTTTTGATAAAATACATATTTTTTGAAAATTTTCGATGTCGAATCTAGAGTGCCAGGACTATACAAAAGAGTGAAATTTTGATCCTGGTAAGTCGATATGCATATATATAGGTCTTTTATGATTGGTCCCAGTCTAAATAAGCCAAAAATGATCATAATTTGACATTTTTTGATAAAAAACAAATTTTTTGAAAATTTTCGATGTCGAATCTAGAGTGCCAGGACTATACAAAAGAGTGAAATTTTGATCCAGGTAAGTTGATATGCATATATATAGGTCTTTTATGATTGGTCCCAGTCTAAATAAGCCAAAAATGATCATAATTTGACATTTTTTGATAAAATACAAATTTTTTGAAAATTTTCGATGTCGAATCTAGAGTGCCAGGACTATACAAAAGAGTGAAATTTTGATCCAGGTAAGTCGATATGCATATATATAGGTCTTTTTTGATTGGTCCCAGTCTAAATAAGCCAAAAATGATCATAATTTGACATTTTTTGATAAAAAACAAATTTTTTGAAAATTTTCGATGTCGAATCTAGAGTGCCAGGACTATACAAAAGAGTGAAATTTTGATCCAGGTAAGTCGATATGCATATATATAGGTATTTTATGATTGGTCCCAGTCTAAATAAGCCAAAAATGATCATAATTTGACATTTTTTTATAAAATACAAATTTTTTGAAAATTTTCGATGTCGAATCTAGAGTGCCAGGACTATACAAAAGAGTGAAATTTTGATTCAGGTAAGTCGATATGCATATATATAGGTCTTTTATGATTGGTCCCAGTCTAAATAAGCCAAAAATGATCATAATTTGACATTTTTTGATAAAAAACAAATTTTTTGAAAATTTTCGATGTCGAATCTAGAGTGCCAGGACTATACAAAAGAGTGAAATTTTGATCCAGGTAAGTCGATATGCATATATATAGGTCTTTTATGATTGGTCCCAGACTAAATAAGCCAAAAATGATCATAATTTGACATTTTTTGATAAAAAACAAATTTTTTGAAAATTTACGATGTCGAATCTAGAGTGCCAGGACTATACAAAAGAGTGAAATTTTGATCCAGGTAAGTCGATATGCATATATATAGGTCTTTTATGATTGGTCCCAGTCTAAAGAAGCCAAAAATGATCATAATTTGACATTTTTTGATAAAATACAAATTTTTTGAAAATTTTCGATGTCGAATCTAAAGTGCCAGGACTATACAAAAGAGTGAAATTTTGATAAAGGTAAGTCAATATGCATATATATAGGTCTTTTATGATTGGTCCCAGTCTAAATAAGCCAAAAATGATCACAATTTGACATTTTTTGATAAAAAACAAATTTTTTGAAAATTTTCGATGTCGAATCTAGAGTGCCAGGACTATACAAAAGAGTGAAATTTTGATCCAGGTAAGTCGATATGCATATATATAGGTCTTTTATGATTGGTCCCAGTCTAAATAAGCCAAAAATGATCATAATTTGACATTTTTTTATAAAATACAAATTTTTTGAAAATTTTCGATGTCGAATCTAGAGTGCCAGGACTATACAAAAGAGTGAAATTTTGATCCAGGTAAGTCGATATGCATATATATAGGTCTTTTATGATTGGTCCCAGTCTAAATAAGCCAAAAATGATCATAATTTGACATGTTTTGATAAAATACAAATTTTTTGAAAATTTTCGATGTCGAATCTAGAGTGCCAGGACTATACAAAAGAGTGAAATTTTTACCAGGTAAGTCGTTATGCATATATATAGGTCTTTTATGATTGGTCCCAGTCTAAATAAGCCAAAAATGATCATAATTTGACATTTTTTGATAAAAAACAAATTTTTTGAAAATTTTCGATGTCGAATCTAGAGTGCCAGGACTATACAAAAGAGTGAAATTTTGATCCAGGTAAGTCGATATGCATATATATAGGTCTTTTATGATTGGTCCCAGTCTAAATAAGCCAAAAATGATCATAATTTGACATTTTTTGATAAAATACAAATTTTTTGAAAATTTTCGATGTCGAATCTAGAGTGCCAGGACTATACAAAAGAGTGAAATTTTGATCCAGGTAAGTCGATATGCATATATAGGTCTTTTATGATTGGTCCCAGTCTAAATAAGCCAAAAATGATCATAATTTGACATTTTTTGATAAAAAACAAATTTTTGGAAAATTTTCGATGTCGAATCTAGAGTGCCAGGACTATACAAAAGAATGAAATTTTGATTCAGGTAAGTCGATATGCATATATATAGGTCTTTTATGATTGGTCCCAGTCTAAATAAGCCAAAAATGATCATAATTTGACATTTTTTGATAAAATACAAATTTTTTGAAAATTTTCGATGTCGAATCTAGAGTGCCAGGACTATACAAAAGAGTGGAATTTTGATAGAGGTAAGTCGATATGCATATATATAGGTCTTTTATGATTGGTCCCAGTCTAAATAAGCCAAAAATGATCATAATTTGACATTTTTTGATAAAATACAAATTTTTTGAAAATTTTCGATGTCGAATCTAGAGTGCCAGGACTATACAAAAGAGTGAAATTTTGATCCAGGTAAGTCGATATGCATATATATAGGTCTTTTATGATTGGTCCCAGTCTAAAGAAGCCAAAAATGATCATAATTTGACATTTTTTGATAAAATACAAATTTTTTGAAAATTTTCGATGTCGAATCTAGAGTGCCAGGACTATACAAAAGGGTGAAATTTTGATAGAGGTAAGTCGATATGCATATATATAGGTCTTTTATGATTGGTCCCAGTCTAAATAAGCCAAAAATGATCACAATTTGACATTTTTTGATAAAAAACAAATTTTTTGAAAATTTTCGATGTCGAATCTAGAGTGCCAGGACTATACAAAAGAGTGAAATTTTGATCCAGGTAAGTCGATATGCATATATATAGGTCTTTTATGATTGGTCCCAGTCTAAATAAGCCAAAAATGATCATAATTTGACATTTTTTGATAAAATACAAATTTTTTGAAAATTTTCGATGTCGAATCTAGAGTGCCAGGACTATACAAAAGAGTGAAATTTTGATCCAGGTAAGTCGATATGCATATATATAGGTCTTTTATGATTGGTCCCAGTCTAAATAAGCCAAAAATGATCATAATTTGACATTTTTTGATAAAAAACAAATTTTTTGAAAATTTTCGATGTCGAATCTAGAGTGCCAGGACTATACAAAAGAGTGAAATTTTGATCCAGGTAAGTCGATATGCATATATATAGGTCTTTTATGATTGGTCCCAGTCTAAATAAGCCAAAAATGATCATAATTTGACATTTTTTGATAAAAAACAAATTTTTTGAAAATTTTCGATGTCGAATCTAGAGTGCCAGGACTATACAAAAGAGTGAAATTTTGATCCAGGTAAGTCGATATGCATATATATAGGTCTTTTATGATTGGTCCCAGTCTAAAGAAGCCAAAAATGATCATAATTTGACATTTTTTGATAAAATACAAATTTTTTGAAAATTTTCGATCTCGAATCTAGAGTGCCAGGACTATACAAAAGAGTGAAATTTTGATAGAGGTAAGTCGATATGCATATATATAGGTCTTTTATGATTGGTCCCAGTCTAAATAAGCCAAAAATGATCACAATTTGACATTTTTTGATAAAAAACAAATTTTTTGAAAATTTTCGATGTCGAATCTAGAGTGCCAGGACTATACAAAAGAGTGAAATTTTGATCCAGGTAAGTCGATATGCATATATATAGGTCTTTTATGATTGGTCCCAGTCTAAATAAGCCAAAAATGATCATAATTTGACATTTTTTTATAAAATACAAATTTTTTGAAAATTTTCGATGTCGAATCTAGAGTGCCAGGACTATACAAAAGAGTGAAATTTTGATCCAGGTAAGTCGATATGCATATATATAGGTCTTTTATGATTGGTCCCAGTCTAAATAAGCCAAAAATGATCATAATTTGACATGTTTTGATAAAATACAAATTTTTTGAAAATTTTCGATGTCGAATCTAGAGTGCCAGGACTATACAAAAGAGTGAAATTTTGATCCAGGTAAGTCGTTATGCATATATATAGGTCTTTTATGATTGGTCCCAGTCTAAATAAGCCAAAAATGATCATAATTTGACATTTTTTGATAAAAAACAAATTTTTTGAAAATTTTCGATGTCGAATCTAGAGTGACAGGACTATACAAAAGAATGAAATTTTGATCCAGGTAAGTCGATATGCATATATATAGGTCTTTTATGATTGGTCCCAGTCTAAATAAGCCAAAAATGATCATAATTTGACATTTTTTGATAAAAAACAAATTTTTTGAAAATTTTCGATGTCGAATCTAGAGTGCCAGGACTATACAAAAGAGTGAAATTTTGATCCTGGTAAGTCGATATGCATATATAGAGGTCTTTTATGATTGGTCAAAGTCTAAATAAGCCAAAAATGATCATAATTTGACATTTTTTGATAAAAAACAAATTTTTTTGAAAATTTTCGAAGTAGAATCTAGAGTGCCAGGACTATACAAAAGAGTGAAATTTTGATCCAGGTAAGTCGATATGCATATATATAGGTCTTTTATGATTGGTCCCAGTCTAAATAGGCCAAAAATGATCATAATTTGACATTTTTTGATAAAATACAAATTTTTTGAAAATTTTCGATGTCGAATCTAGAGTGCCAGGACTATACAAAAGAGTGAAATTTTGATCCAGGTAAGTCGATATGCATATATATAGGTCTTTTATGATTGGTCCCAGTCTAAATAAGCCAAAAATGATCATAATTTGACATTTTTTTATAAAATACAAATTTTTTGAAAATTTTCGATGTCGAATCTAGAGTGCCAGGACTATACAAAAGAGTGAAATTTTGATCCATTTTATGATTGGTCCCAGTCTAAATAAGCCAAAAATGATCATAATTTGACATTTTTTGATAAAAAACAAATTTTTTGAAAATTTTCGATGTCGAATCTAGAGTGCCAGGACTATACAAAAGAGTGAAATTTTGATCCAGGTAAGTCGATATGCATATATATAGGTCTTTTATGATTGGTCCCAGTCTAAATAAGCCAAAAATGATCATAATTTGACATTTTTTGATAAAATACAAATTTTTTGAAAATTTTCGATGTCGAATCTAGAGTGCCAGGACTATACAAAAGAGTGAAATTTTGATCCAGGTAAGTCGATATGCATATATATAGGTCTTTTATGATTGGTCCCAGTCTAAATAAGCCAAAAATGATCATAATTTGACATTTTTTGATAAAATACAAAATTTTTGAAAATTTTCGATGTCGAATCTAGAGTGCCAGGACTATACAAAAGAGTGAAATTTTGATCCAAGTAAGTCGATATGCATATATATAGGTCTTTTATGATTGGTCCCAGTCTAAATAAGCCAAAAATGATCATAATTTGACATTTTTTGATAAAAAACTAATTTTTTGAAAATTTTCGATGTCGAATCTAGAGTGCCAGGACTATACAAAAGAGTGAAATTTTGATCCAGGTAAGTCGATATGCATATATATAGGTCTTTTATGATTGGTCCCAGTCTAAATAAGCCAAAAATGATCATAATTTGACATTTTTTGATAAAATACATATTTTTTGAAAATTTTCGATGTCGAATCTAGAGTGCCAGGACTATACAAAAGAGTGAAATTTTGATCCTGGTAAGTCGATATGCATATATATAGGTCTTTTATGATTGGTCCCAGTCTAAATAAGCCAAAAATGATCATAATTTGACATTTTTTGATAAAAAACAAATTTTTTGAAAATTTTCGATGTCGAATCTAGAGTGCCAGGACTATACAAAAGAGTGAAATTTTGATCCAGGTAAGTTGATATGCATATATATAGGTCTTTTATGATTGGTCCCAGTCTAAATAAGCCAAAAATGATCATAATTTGACATTTTTTGATAAAATACAAATTTTTTGAAAATTTTCGATGTCGAATCTAGAGTGCCAGGACTATACAAAAGAGTGAAATTTTGATCCAGGTAAGTCGATATGCATATATATAGGTCTTTTATGATTGGTCCCAGTCTAAATAAGCCAAAAATGATCATAATTTGACATTTTTTGATAAAAAACAAATTTTTTGAAAATTTTCGATGTCGAATCTAGAGTGCCAGGACTATACAAAAGAGTGAAATTTTGATCCAGGTAAGTCGATATGCATATATATAGGTATTTTATGATTGGTCCCAGTCTAAATAAGCCAAAAATGATCATAATTTGACATTTTTTTATAAAATACAAATTTTTTGAAAATTTTCGATGTCGAATCTAGAGTGCCAGGACTATACAAAAGAGTGAAATTTTGATTCAGGTAAGTCGATGTGCATATATATAGGTCTTTTATGATTGGTCCCAGTCTAAATAAGCCAAAAATGATCATAATTTGACATTTTTTGATAAAAAACAAATTTTTTGAAAATTTTCGATGTCGAATCTAGAGTGCCAGGACTATACAAAAGAGTGAAATTTTGATCCAGGTAAGTCGATATGCATATATATAGGTCTTTTATGATTGGTCCCAGTCTAAATAAGCCAAAAATGATCATAATTTGACATTTTTGGATAAAAAACAAATTTTTTGAAAATTTACGATGTCGAATCTAGAGTGCCAGGACTATACAAAAGAGTGAAATTTTGATCCAGGTAAGTCGATATGCATATATATAGGTCTTTTATGATTGGTCCCAGTCTAAAGAAGCCAAAAATGATCATAATTTGACATTTTTTGATAAAATACAAATTTTTTGAAAATTTTCGATGTCGAATCTAAAGTGCCAGGACTATACAAAAGAGTGAAATTTTGATAGAGGTAAGTCGATATACATATATATAGGTCTTTTATGATTGGTCCCAGTCTAAATAAGCCAAAAATGATCATAATTTGACATTTTTTGATAAAAAACAAATTTTTTGAAAATTTTCGATGTCGAATCTAGAGTGCCAGGACTATACAAAAGAGTGAAATTTTGATCCAGGTAAGTTGATATGCATATATATAGGTCTTTTATGATTGGTCCCAGTCTAAATAAGCCAAAAATGATCATAATTTGACATTTTTTGATAAAATACAAATTTTTTGAAAATTTTCGATGTCGAATCTAGAGTGCCAGGACTATACAAAAGAGTGAAATTTTGATCCAGGTAAGTCGATATGCATATATATAGGTCTTTTATGATTGGTCCCAGTCTAAATAAGCCAAAAATGATCATAATTTGACATTTTTTGATAAAAAACAAATTTTTTGAAAATTTTCGATGTCGAATCTAGAGTGCCAGGACTATACAAAAGAGTGAAATTTTGATCCAGGTAAGTCGATATGCATATATATAGGTATTTTATGATTGGTCCCAGTCTAAATAAGCCAAAAATGATCATAATTTGACATTTTTTTATAAAATACAAATTTTTTGAAAATTTTCGATGTCGAATCTAGAGTGCCAGGACTATACAAAAGAGTGAAATTTTGATTCAGGTAAGTCGATATGCATATATATAGGTCTTTTATGATTGGTCCCAGTCTAAATAAGCCAAAAATGATCATAATTTGACATTTTTTGATAAAAAACAAATTTTTTGAAAATTTTCGATGTCGAATCTAGAGTGCCAGGACTATACAAAAGAGTGAAATTTTGATCCAGGTAAGTCGATATGCATACATATAGGTCTTTTATGATTGGTCCCAGTCTAAATAAGCCAAAAATGATCATAATTTGACATTTTTTGATAAAAAACAAATTTTTTGAAAATTTACGATGTCGAATCTAGAGTGCCAGGACTATACAAAAGAGTGAAATTTTGATCCAGGTAAGTCGATATGCATATATATAGGTCTTTTATGATTGGTCCCAGTCTAAAGAAGCCAAAAATGATCATAATTTGACATTTTTTGATAAAATACAAATTTTTTGAAAATTTTCGATGTCGAATCTAAAGTGCCAGGACTATACAAAAGAGTGAAATTTTGATAGAGGTAAGTCGATATGCATATATATAGGTCTTTTATGATTGGTCCCAGTCTAAATAAGCCAAAAATGATCACAATTTGACATTTTTTGATAAAAAACAAATTTTTTGAAAATTTTCGATGTCGAATCTAGAGTGCCAGGACTATACAAAAGAGTGAAATTTTGATCCAGGTAAGTCGATATGCATATATATAGGTCTTTTATGATTGGTCCCAGTCTAAATAAGCCAAAAATGATCATAATTTGACATTTTTTGATAAAATACAAATTTTTTGAAAATTTTCGATGTCGAATCTAGAGTGCCAGGACTATACAAAAGAGTGAAATTTTGATCCAGGTAAGTCGATATGCATATATATAGGTCTTTTATGATTGGTCCCAGTCTAAATAAGCCAAAAATGATCATAATTTGACATTTTTTGATAAAAAACAAATTTTTTGAAAATTTTCGATGTCGAATCTAGAGTGACAGGACTATACAAAAGAATGAAATTTTGATCCAGGTAAGTCGATATGCATATATATAGGTCTTTTATGATTGGTCCCAGTCTAAATAAGCCAAAAATGATCATAATTTGACATTTTTTCATAAAAAACAAATTTTTTGAAAATTTTCGATGTCGAATCTAGAGTGCCAGGACTATACAAAAGAGTGAAATTTTGATCCTGGTAAGTCGATATGCATATATAGAGGTCTTTTATGATTGGTCAAAGTCTAAATAAGCCAAAAATGATCATAATTTGACATTTTTTGATAAAAAACAAATTTTTTTGAAAATTTTCGAAGTAGAATCTAGAGTGCCAGGACTATACAAAAGAGTGAAATTTTGATCCAGGTAAGTCGATATGCATATATATAGGTCTTTTATGATTGGTCCTAGTCTAAATAAGCCAAAAATGATCATAATTTGACATTTTTTTATAAAATACAAATTTTTTGAAAATTTTCGATGTCGAATCTAGAGTGCCAGGACTATACAAAAGAGTGAAATTTTGATCCATTTTATGATTGGTCCCAGTCTAAATAAGCCAAAAATGATCATAATTTGACATTTTTTGATAAAAAACAAATTTTTTGAAAATTTTCGATGTCGAATCTAGAGTGCCAGGACTATACAAAAGAGTGTAATTTTGATCCAGGTAAGTCGATATGCATATATATAGGTCTTTTATGATTGGTCCCAGTCTAAATAAGCCAAAAATGATCATAATTTGACATTTTTTGATAAAATACAAATTTTTTGAAAATTTTCGATGTCGAATCTAGAGTGCCAGGACTATACAAAAGAGTGAAATTTTGATCCAGGTAAGTCGATATGCATATATATAGGTCTTTTATGATTGGTCCCAGTCTAAATAAGCCAAAAATGATCATAATTTGACATTTTTTGATAAAATACAAATTTTTTGAAAATTTTCGATGTCGAATCTAGAGTGCCAGGACTATACAAAAGAGTGAAATTTTGATCCATGTAAGTCGATATGCATATATATAGGTCTTTTATGATTGGCCCCAGTCTAAATAAGCCAAAAATGATCATAATTTGACATTTTTTGATAAAAAACTAATTTTTTGAAAATTTTCGATGTCGAATCTAGAGTGCCAGGACTATACAAAAGAGTGAAATTTTGATCCAGGTAAGTCGATATGCATATATATAGGTCTTTTATGATTGGTCCCAGTCTAAATAAGCCAAAAATGATCATAATTTGACATTTTTTGATAAAATACAAATTTTTTGAAAATTTTCGATGTCGAATCTAGAGTGCCAGGACTATACAAAAGAGTGAAATTTTGATCCAGGTAAGTCGATATGCATATATATAGGTCTTTTATGATTGGTCCCAGTCTAAATAAGCCAAAAATGATCATAATTTGACATTTTTTGATAAAAAACAAATTTTTTGAAAATTTTCGATGTCGAATCTAGAGTGCCAGGACTATACAAAAGAGTGAAATTTTGATCCAGGTAAGTTGATATGCATATATATAGGTCTTTTATGATTGGTCCCAGTCTAAATAATCCAAAAATGATCATAATTTGACATTTTTTGATAAAATACAAATTTTTTGAAAATTTTCGATGTCGAATCTAGAGTGCCAGGACTATACAAAAGAGTGAAATTTTGATCCAGGTAAGTCGATATGCATATATATAGGTCTTTTATGATTGGTCCCAGTCTAAATAAGCCAAAAATGATCATAATTTGACATTTTTTGATAAAAAACAAATTTTTTGAAAATTTTCGATGTCGAATCTAGAGTGCCAGGACTATACAAAAGAGTGAAATTTTGATCCAGGTAAGTCGATATGCATATATATAGGTCTTTTATGATTGGTCCCAGTCTAAATAAGCCAAAAATGATCATAATTTGACATTTTTTGATAAAATACAAATTTTTTGAAAATTTTCGATGTCGAATCTAGAGTGCCAGGACTATACAAAAGAGTGAAATTTTGATCCAGGTAAGTCGATATGCATATATATAGGTCTTTTATGATTGGTCTCAGTCTTAATAAGCCAAAAATGATCATAATTTGACATTTTTTGATAAAATACAAATTTTTTGAAAATTTTCGTTGTCGAATCTAGAGTGCCAGGACTATACAAAAGAGTGAAATTTTGATCCAGGTAAGTCGATATGCATATATATAGGTCTTTTATGATTGGTCCCAGTCTAAATAAGCCAAAAATGATCATAATTTGACATTTTTTGATAAAAAACAAATTTTTTGAAAATTTTCGATGTCGAATCTAGAGTGACAGGACTATACAAAAGAGTGAAATTTTGATCCAGGTAAGTCGATATGCATATATATAGGTCTTTTATGATTGGTCCCAGTCTAAATAAGCCAAAAATGATCATAATTTGACATTTTTTGAAAAAAAACAAATTTTTTGAAAATTTTCGATGTCGAATCTAGAGTGCCAGGACTATACAAAAGAGTGAAATTTTGATCCAGGTAAGTCGATATGCATATATATAGGTCTTTTTGATTGGTCCCAGTCTAAATAAGCCAAAAATTATCATAATTTGACATTTTTTGATAAAATACAAATTTTTTGAAAATTTTCGATGTCGAAACTAGAGTGCCAGGACTATACAAAAGAGTGAAATTTTGATCCAGGTTAGTCGATATGCATATATATAGGTCTTTTATGATTGGTCCCAGTCTAAATAAGCCAAAAATGATCATAATTTGACATTTTTTGATAAAAAACTAATTTTTTGAAAATTTTCGATGTCGAATCTAGAGTGCCAGGACTATATAAAAGAGTGAAATTTTGATCCAGGTAAGTCGATATGCATATATATAGGTCTTTTATGATTGGTCCCAGTCTAAATAAGCCCAAAATTATCATAATTTGACATTTTTTGATAAAATACAAATTTTTTGAAAATTTTCGATGTCGAATCTAGAGTGCCAGGACTATACAAAAGAGTGAAATTTTGATCCAGGTAAGTCGATATGCATATATATAGGTCTTTTATGATTGGTCCCAGTCTAAATAAGCCAAAAATGATCATATATTGACATTTTTTGATAAAAAACAAATTTTTTGAAAATTTTCGATGTCGAATCTAGCGTGCCAGGACTATACAAAAGAGTGAAATTTTGATCCAGGTAAGTCGATATGCATATATATATGGTTTTTTATGATTGGTCCCAGTCTAAATAAGCCAAAAATGATCATAATTTGACATTTTTTGATAAAAAACAAATTTTTTGAAAATTTTCGATGTCGAATCTAGAGTGCCAGGACTATACAAAAGAGTGAAATTTTGATCCAGGTAAGTCGATATGCATATATATAGGTCTTTTATGATTGGTCCCAGTCTAAATAAGCCAAAAATGATCATAATTTGACATTTTTTGATAAAATACAAATTTTTTGAAAATTTTCGATGTCGAATCTAGAGTGCCAGGACTATACAAAAGAGTGAAATTTTGATCAAGGTAAGTCGATATGCATATATATAGGTCTTTTATGATTGGTCCCAGTCTAAATAAGCCAAAAATGATCATAATTTGACATTTTTTGATAAAATACAAATTTTTTGAAAATTTTCGATGTCGAATCTAGAGTGCCAGGACTATACAAAAGAGTGAAATTTTGATCCAGGTAAGTCGATATGCATATATATAGGTCTTTTATGATTGGTCCCAGTCTAAATAAGCCAAAAATGATCATAATTTGACATTTTTTGATAAAATACAAATTTTTTGAAAATTTTCGATGTCGAATCTAGAGTGCCAGGACTATACAAAAGAGTGAAACTTTGATCCAGGTAAGTCGATATGCATATATATAGGTCTTTTATGATTGGTCCCAGTCTAAATAAGCCAAAAATGATCATAATTTGACATTTTTTGATAAAATACAAATTTTTTGAAAATTTTCGATGTCGAATCTAGAGTGCCAGGACTATACAAGGAATTGAAATTTTGATCCAGGTAAGTCGATATGCATATATATAGGTCTTTTATGATTGGTCCCAGTCTAAATAAGCCAAAAATGATCATAATTTGACATTTTTTGATAAAATACAAATTTTTTGAAAATTTTCGATGTCGAATCTAGAGTGCCCGGACTATACAAAAGAGTGAAATTTTGATCCAGGTAAGTCGATATGCATATATATAGGTCTTTTATGATTGGTCCCAGTCTAAATAAGCCAAAAATGATCATAATTTGACATTTTTTGATAAAAAACAAATTTTTTGAAAATTTTCGATGTCGAATCTAGAGTGCCAGGACTATACAAAAGAGTGAAATTTTGATCCAGGTAAGTCGATATGCATATATATAGGTCTTTTATGATTGGTCCCAGTCTAAATAAGCCAAAAATGATCATAATTTGACATTTTTTGATAAAATACAAATTTTTTGAAAATTTTCGATGTCGAATCTAGAGTGCCAGGACTATACAAAAGAGTGAAATTTTGATCCAGGTAAGTCGATATGCATATATATAGGTCTTTTATGATTGGTCCCAGTCTAAATAAGCCAAAAATGATCATAATTTGACATTTTTTGATAAAAAACAAATTCTTTGAAAATTTTCGATGTCGAATCTAGGGGCCAGGACTATACAGAAGAGTGAAATTTTGATCCAGATATGTCGATATGCATATATATATAGGTCTTTTATGATTGGTCCCAGTCTAAATAAGCCAAAAATGGTCATAATTTGACATTTTTTGATAAAATACAAATTTTTTGAAAATTTTCAATGTCGAATCTAGAGTGCCAGGACTATACAAAAGAGTGAAATTTTGATCCAGGTAAGTCGATATGCATATATATAGGTCTTTTATGATTGGTCCCAGTCTAAATAAGCCAAAAATGATCATAATTTGACATTTTTTGATAAAAAACAAATTTTTTGAAAATTTTCGATGTCGAATCTAGAGTGCCAGGACTATACAAAAGAGTGAAATTTTGATCCAGGTAAGTCGATATGCATATATATAGGTCTTTTATGATTGGTCCCAGTCTAAATAAGCCAAAAATGATCATAATTTGACATTTTTTGATAAAATACAAATTTTTTGAAAATTTTCGATGTCGAATCTAGAGTGCCAGGACTATACAAAAGAGTGAAATTTTGATCCAGGTAAGTCGATATGCATATATATAGGTCTTTTATGATTGGCCCCAGTCTAAATAAGCCAAAAATGATCATAATTTGACATATTTGATAAAATACAAATTTTTTGAAAATTTTCGATGTCGAATCTAGAGTGCCAGGACTATACAAAAGAGTGAAATTTTGATCCAGGTAAGTCGATATGCATATATATAAGTCTTTTATGAGTGGCCCCAGTCTAAATAAACCAAAAATGATCATAATTTGACATATTTTGATAAATTACAAATTTTTTGAAAATTTTCGATGTCGAATCTAGAGTGCCAGGACTATACAAAAGAGTGAAATTTTGATCCAGGTTAGTCGATATGCATATATATAGGTCTTTTATGATTGGTCCCAGTCTAAATAAGCCAAAAATGATCATAATTTGACATTTTTTGATAAAATACAAATTTTTTGAAAATTTTCGATGTCGAATCTAGAGTGCCAGGACTATTCAAAAGAGTGAAATTTTGATCCAGGTAAGTCGATATGCATATATATAGGTCTTTGATGATTGGTCCCAGTCTAAATAAGCCAAAAATGATCATAATTTGACATTTTTTGATAAAATACAAATTTTTTGAAAATTTTCGATGTCGAATCTACAGTGCCAGGACTATACAAAAGAGTGAAATTTTGATCCAGGTAAGTCGATATGCATATATATAGGTCTTTTATGATTGGCTCCAGTCTAAATAAGCCAAAAATGATCATAATTTGACATTTTTTGATAAAATACAAATTTTTTGAAAATTTTCGATGTCGAATCTAGAGTGCCAGGACTATACAAAAGAGTGAAATTTTGATCCAGGTAAGTCGATATGCATATATATAGGTCTTTTATGATTGGTCCCAGTCTAAATAAGCCAAAAATGCTCATAATTTGACATTTTTTGATAAAAAACAAATTTTTTGAAAATTTTCGATGTCGAATCTAGAGTGCCAGGACTATACAAAAGAGTGAAATTTTGATCCAGGTAAGTCGATATGCATATATATAGGTCTTTTATGATTGGTCCCAGTCTAAATAAGCCAAAAATGATCATAATTTGACATTTTTTTATAAAATACAAATTTTTTGAAAATTTTCGATGTCGAATCTAGAGTGCCAGGACTATACAAAAGAGTGAAATTTTGATCCAGGTAAGTCGATATGCATATATATAGGTCTTTTATGATTGGCCCCAGTCTAAATAAGCCAAAAATGATCATAATTTGACATATTTGATAAAATACAAATTTTTTGAAAATTTTCGATGTCGAATCTAGAGTGCCAGGACTATACAAAAGAGTGAAATTTTGATCCAGGTAAGTCGATATGCATATATATAAGTCTTTTATGAGTGGCCCCAGTCTAAATAAACCAAAAATGATCATAATTTGACATATTTTGATAAATTACAAATTTTTTGAAAATTTTCGATGTCGAATCTAGAGTGCCAGGACTATACAAAAGAGTGAAATTTTGATCCAGGTTAGTCGATATGCATATATATAGGTCTTTTATGATTGGTCCCAGTCTAAATAAGCCAAAAATGATCATAATTTGACATTTTTTGATAAAATACAAATTTTTTGAAAATTTTCGATGTCGAATCTAGAGTGCCAGGACTATTCAAAAGAGTGAAATTTTGATCCAGGTAAGTCGATATGCATATATATAGGTCTTTTATGATTGGTCCCAGTCTAAATAAGCCAAAAATGATCATAATTTGACATTTTTTGATAAAATACAAATTTTTTGAAAATTTTCGATGTCGAATCTACAGTGCCAGGACTATACAAAAGAGTGAAATTTTGATCCAGGTAAGTCGATATGCATATATATAGGTCTTTTATGGTTGGTCCCAGTCTAAATAAGCCAAAAATGATCATAATTTGACATTTTTTGATAAAATACAAATTTTTTGAAAATTTTCGATGTCGAATCTAGAGTGCCAGGACTATACAAAAGAGTGAAATTTTGATCCAGGTAAGTCGATATGCATATATATAGGTCTTTTATGATTGGTCCCAGTCTAAATAAGCCAAAAATGATCATAATTTGACATTTTTTGATAAAAAACAAATTCTTTGAAAATTTTCGATGTCGAATCTAGGGGCCAGGACTATACAAAAGAGTGAAATTTTGATCCAGATAAGTCGATATGCATATATATAGGTCTTTTATGATTGGTCCCAGTCTAAATAAGCCAAAAATGGTCATAATTTGACATTTTTTGATAAAATACAAATTTTTTGAAAATTTTCAATGTCGAATCTAGAGTGCCAGGACTATACAAAAGAGTGAAATTTTGATCCAGGTAAGTCGATATGCATATATATAGGTCTTTTATGATTGGTCCCAGTCTAAATAAGCCAAAAATGATCATAATTTGACATTTTTTGATAAAAAACAAATTTTTTGAAAATTTTCGATGTCGAATCTAGAGTGCCAGGACTATACAAAAGAGTGAAATTTTGATCCAGGTAAGTCGATATGCATATATATAGGTCTTTTATGATTGGTCCCAGTCTAAATAAGCCAAAAATGATCATAATTTGACATTTTTTGATAAAATACAAATTTTTTGAAAATTTTCGATGTCGAATCTAGAGTGCCAGGACTATACAAAAGAGTGAAATTTTGATCCAGGTAAGTCGATATGCATATATATAGGTCTTTTATGATTGGTCCCAGTCTAAATAAGCCAAAAATGATCATAATTTGACATATTTGATAAAATACAAATTTTTTGAAAATTTTCGATGTCGAATCTAGAGTGCCAGGACTATACAAAAGAGTGAAATTTTGATCCAGGTAAGTCGATATGCATATATATAAGTCTTTTATGAGTGGCCCCAGTCTAAATAAACCAAAAATGATCATAATTTGACATATTTTGATAAATTACAAATTTTTTGAAAATGTTCGATGTCGAATCTAGAGTGCCAGGACTATACAAAAGAGTGAAATTTTGATCCAGGTTAGTCGATATGCATATATATAGGTCTTTTATGATTGGTCCCAGTCTAAATAAGCCAAAAATGATCATAATTTGACATTTTTTGATAAAATACAAATTTTTTGAAAATTTTCGATGTCGAATCTACAGTGCCAGGACTATACAAAAGAGTGAAATTTTGATCCAGGTAAGTCGATATGCATATATATAGGTCTTTTATGATTGGCCCCAGTCTAAATAAGCCAAAAATGATCATAATTTGACATTTTTTGATAAAATACAAATTTTTTGAAAATTTTCGATGTCGAATCTAGAGTGCCAGGACTATACAAAAGAGTGAAATTTTGATCCAGGTAAGTCGATATGCATATATATAGGTCTTTTATGATTGGTCCCAGTCTAAATAAGCCAAAAATGATCATAATTTGACATTTTTTGATAAAATACAAATTTTTTGAAAATTTTCGATGTCGAATCTAGAGTGCCAGGACTATACAAAAGAGTGAAATTTTGATCCAGGTAAGTCGATATGCATATATATAGGTCTTTTATGATTGGTCCCAGTCTAAATAAGCCAAAAATGATCATAATTTGACATTTTTTGATAAAAAACAAATTTTTTGAAAATTTTCGATGTCGAATCAAGAGTGCCAGGACTATACAAAAGAGTGAAATTTTGATCCAGGTAAGTCATATGCATATATATAGGTCTTTTATGATTGGTCCCAGTCTAAATAAGCCAAAAATGATCATAATTTGACATTTTTTGATAAAAAACAAATTTTTTGAAAATTTTCGATGTCGAATCTAGAGTGCCAGGACTATACAAAAGAGTGAAATTTTGATCCAGGTAAGTCGATATGCATATATATAGGTCTTTTATGATTGGTCCCAGTCTAAAGAAGCCAAAAATGATCATAATTTGACATTTTTTGATAAAATACAAATTTTTTGAAATTTTTGATGTCGAATCTAGAGTGCCAGGACTATACAAAAGAGTGAAATTTTGATCCAGGTAAGTCGATATGCATATATATAGGTCTTTTATGATTGGTCTTAGTCTAAATAAGCCAAAAATGATCATAATTTGACATTTTTTGATAAAATAAAAATTTTTTGAAAATTTTCGATGTCGAATCTAGAGTGCCCGGACTATACAAAAGAGTGAAATTTTGATCCAGGTAAGTCGATATGCATATATATAGGTCTTTTATGATTGATCCCAGTCTAAATAAGCCAAAAATGATCATAATTTGACATTTTTTGATAAAAAACAAATTTTTTGAAAATTTTCGATGTCGAATCTAGAGTGCCAGGACTATACAAAAGAGTGAAATTTTGATCCAGGTAAGTCGATATGCATATATATAGGTCTTTTATGATTGGTCCCAGTCTAAATAAGAAAAAAATGATCATAATTTGACATTTTTTGATAAAATACAAATTTTTTGAAAATTTTCGATGTCGAATCTAGAGTGCCAGGACTATACAAAAGAGTGAAATTTTGATCCAGGTAAGTCGATATGCATATATATAGGTCTTTTATGATTGGTCCCAGTCTAAATAAGCCAAAAATGATCATAATTTGACATTTTTTGATAAAATACAAATTTTTTGAAAATTTTCGATGTCGAATCTAGAGGGCCAGGACTATACAAAAGAGTGATATTTTGATCCAGGTAAGTCGATATGCATATATATAGGTCTTTTATGATTGGTCCCAGTCTAAATAAGCCAAAAATGATCATAATTTGACATTTTTTGATAAAATACAAATTTTTTGAAAATTTTCAATGTCGAATCTAGAGTGCCAGGACTATACAAAAGAGTGAAATTTTGATCCAAGTAAGTCGATATGCATATATATAGGTCTTTTATGATTGGTCCCAGTCTAAATAAGCCAAAAATGATCATAATTTGACATTTTTTGATAAAAAACAAATTTTTTGAAAATTTTCGATGTCGAATCTAGAGTGCCAGGACTATACAAAAGAGTGAAATTTTGATCCAGGTAAGTCGATATGCATATATATAGGTCTTTTATGATTGGTCCCAGTATAAATAAGCCAAAAATGATCATAATTTGATATTTTTTGATAAAATACAAATTTTTTGAAAATTTTCGATGTCGAATCTAGAGTGCCAGGACTATACAAAAGAGTGAAATTTTGATCCAGGTAAGTCGATATGCATATATATAGGTCTTTTATGAGTGGCCCCAGTCTAAATAAACCAAAAATGATCATAATTTGACATATTTTGATAAAATACAAATTTTTTGAAAATTTTCGATGTCGAATCTAGAGTGCCAGGACTATACAAAAGAGTGAAATTTTGATCCAGGTAAGTCGATATGCATATATATAGGTCTTTTATGATTGGTCCCAGTCTAAATAAGCCAAAAATGATCATAATTTGACATTTTTTGATAAAATACAAATTTTTTGAAAATTTTCGATGTCGAATCTAGAGTGCCCGGACTATACAAAAGAGTGAAATTTTGATCCAGGTAAGTCGATATGCATATATATAGGTCTTTTATGATTGGTCCCAGTCTAAATAAGCCAAAAATGATCATAATTTGACATTTTTTGATAAAAAACAAATTTTTTGAAAATTTTCGATGTCGAATCTAGAGTGCCAGGACTATACAAAAGAGTGAAATTTTGATCCAGGTAAGTCGATATGCATATATATAGGTCTTTTATGATTGGTCCCAGTCTAAATAAGCCAAAAATGATCATAATTTGACATTTTTTGATAAAAAACAAATTTTTTGAAAATTTTCGATGTCGAATCTAGAGTGCCAGGACTATACAAAAGAGTGAAATTTTGATCCAGGTAAGTCGATATGCATATATATAGGTCTTTTATGATTGGTCCCAGTCTAAATAGGCCAAAAATGATCATAATTTGACATTTTTTGATAAAAAACAAATTTTTTGCAAATTTTCGATGTCGAATCTAGAGTGCCAGGACTATACAAAAGAGTGAAATTTTGATCCAGGTAAGTCGATATGTATATATATAGGTCTTTTATGATTGGACCTAGTCTAAATAAGACAAAAATGATCATAATTTGACATTTTTTGATAAAAAAAAAATTTTTTGAAAATTTTCGATGTCGAATCTAGAGTGCCAGGACTATACAAAAGAGTGAAATTTTGATCCGGGTAAGTCGATATGCATATATATAGGTCTTTTATGATTGGTCCCAGTCTAAATAGGCCAAAAATGATCATAATTTGACATTTTTTGATAAAAAACAAATTTTTTGAAAATTTTCAGGTAGAATCTAGTGTGCCAGGAATATACAAAAGAGTGAAATTTTGATCCAGGCAAGTCGATATGCATATATATAGGTCTTTTATGATTGGTCCCAGTCTAAATAAGCCAAAAATGATCATAATTTGACATTTTTTGATAAAAAACAAATTTTTTGAAAATTTTCGATGTCGAATCTAGAGTGCCAGGACTATACAAAAGAGTGAAATTTTGATCCAGGTAAGTCGATATGCATATATATAGGTCTTTTATGATTGGTCCCAGTCTAAATAAGCCAAAAGGGATCATAATTTGACATTTTTTGATAAAATACAAATTTTTTGAAAATTTTCGATGTCGAATCTAGAGTGCCAGGACTATACAAAAGAGTGAAATTTTGATCCAGGTAAGTCGATATGCATATATATAGGTCTTTTATGATTGGTCCCAGTCTAAATAAGCCAAAAATGATCATAATTTGACATTTTTTGATAAAAAACAAATTTTTTGAAAATTTTCGATGTCGAATCAAGAGTGCCAGGACTATACAAAAGAGTGAAATTTTGATCCAGGTAAGTCGATATGCATATATATAGGTCTTTTATGATTGGTCCCAGTCTAAATAAGCCAAAAATGATCATAATTTGACATTTTTTGATAAAATACAAATTTTTTGAAAATTTTCGATGTCCAATCTAGAGTGCCAGGACTATACAAAAGAGTGAAATTTTGATCCAGGCAAGTCGATATGCATATATATAGGTCTTTTATGATTGGTCCCAGTCTAAATAAGCCAAAAATGGTCATAATTTGACATTTTTGATAAAATACAAATTTTTTGAAAATTTTCGATGTCGAATCTAGAGTGCCAGGACTATACAAAAGGGTGAAATTTTGATCCAGGTAAGTCGATATGCATATATATAGGTCTTTTATGATTGGTCCCAGTCTAAATAAGCCAAAAATGATCATAATTTGACATTTTTTGATAAAAAACAAATTTTTTGAAAATTTTCGATGTCGAATCTAGAGTGCCAGGACTATACAAAAGAGTGAAATTTTGATCCAGGTAAGTCGATATGCATATATATAGGTCTTTTATGATTGGTCCCAGTCTAAATAAGCCAAAAATGATCATAATTTGACATTTTTTGATAAAATACAAATTTTTTGAAAATTTTCGATGTCGAATCTAGAGTGCCAGGACTATACAAAAGAGTGAAATTTTGATCCAGGTAAGTCGATATGCATATATATAGGTCTTTTATGATTGGTCCCAGTCTAAATAAGCCAAAAATGATCATAATTTGACATTTTTTTATAAAATAAAAATTTTTTGAAAATTTTCGATGTCGAATCTAGAGTGCCAGGACTATACAAAAGAGTGAAATTTTGATCCAGGTAAGTCGATATGCATATATATAGGTCTTTTATGATTGGTCCTAGTCTAAATAAGCCAAAAATGATCATAATTTGACATTTTTTGATAAATAACAAATTTTTTGAAAATTTTCGATGTCGAATCTAGAGTGCCAGGACTATACAAAAGAGTGAAATTTTGATCCAGGTAAGTCGATATGCATATATATAGGTCTTTTATGATTGGTCCCAGTCTAAATAAGCCAAAAATGATCATAATTTGACATTTTTTGATAAAATACAAATTTTTTGAAAATTTTCGATGTCGAATCTAAAGTGCCAGGACTATACAAAAGAGTGAAATTTTGATCCAGGTAAGTCGATATGCATATATATAGGTCTTTTATGATTGGTCCCAGTCTAAATAAGCCAAAAATGATCATAAGTTGACATTTTTTGATAAATTACAAATTTTTTGAAAATTTTCGATGTCGATTCTAGAGTGCCAGGACTATACAAAAGAGTGAAATTTTGATCCAGGTAAGTCGATATGCATATATATAGGTCTTTTATGATTGGTCCCAGTCTAAATAAGCCAAAAATGATCATAATTTGACATTTTTGTATAAAATACAAATTTTTTGAAAATTTTCGATGTCGAATCTAGAGTGCCAGGACTATACAAAAGAGTGAAATTTTGATCCAGGTAAGTCTATATGCATATATATAGGTCTTTTATGAATGGTCCCAGTCTAAATAAGCCAAAAATGATCATAATTTGACATTTTTTGTTAAAAAACAAATTTTTTGAAAATTTTCGATGTCGAATCTAGAGTGCCAGGACTATACAAAAGAGTGAAATTTTGATCCAGGTAAGTCGATATGCATATATATAGGTCTTTTATGATTGGTCCCAGTCTAAATTAGCCAAAAATGATCATAATTTGACATTTTTTTATAAAATAAAAATTTTTTGAAAATTTTCGATGTCGAATCTAGAGTGCCAGGACTATACAAAAGAGTGAAATTTTGATCCAGGTAAGTCGATATGCATATATATAGGTCTTTTATGATTGGTCCCAGTCTAAATAAGCCAAAAATGATCATAATTTGACATTTTTTGATAAAATAAAAATTTTTTGAAAATTTTCGATGTCGAATCTAGAGTGCCAGGACTATACAAAAGAGTGAAATTTTGATCCAGGTAAGTCGATATGCATATATATAGGTCTTTTATGATTGGTCCTAGTCTAAATAAGCCAAAAATGATCATAATTTGACATTTTTTGATAAATAACAAATTTTTTGAAAATTTTCGATGTCGAATCTAGAGTGCCAGGACTATACAAAAGAGTGAAATTTTGATCCAGGTAAATCGATATGCATATATATAGGTCTTTTATGATTGGTCCCAGTCTAAATAAGCCAAAAATGATCATAATTTGACATTTTTTGATAAAAAACAAATTTTTTGAAAATTTTCGATGTCGAATCTAGAGTGCCAGGACTATACAAAAGAGTGAAATTTTGATCCAGGTAAGTCGATATGCATATATATAGGTCTTTTATGATTGGTCCCAGTCTAAATAAGCCAAAAATGATCATAATTTGAAATTTTTTGATAAAATACAAATTTTTTGAAAATTTTCATTGTCGAATATAGAGTGCCAGGACTATACAAAAGAGTGAAATTTTGATCCAGGTAAGTCGATATGCATATATATAGGTCTTTTATGATTGGTCCCAGTCTAAATAAGCCAAAAATGATCAAAATTTGACATTTTTTGATAAAAAACAAAATTTTTGAAAATTTTCGATGTCGAATCTAGAGTGCCAGGACTATACAAAAGAGTGAAATTTTGATCCAGGTAAGTCGATATGCATATATATAGGTCTTTTATGATTGGTCCCAGTCTAAATAAGCCAAAAATGATCATAATTTGACATTTTTTGATAAAATACAAATTTTTTGAAAATTTTCGATGTCGAATCTAGAGTGCCAGGACTATACAAAAGAGTGAAATTTTGATCCAGGTAAGTCGATATGCATATATATAGGTCTTTTATGATTGGTCCCAGTCTAAATAAGCCAAAAATGATCATAATTTGACATTTTTGTATAAAATACAAATTTTTTGAAAATTTTCGATGTCGAATCTAGAGTGCCAGGACTATACAAAAGAGTGAAATTTTGATCCAGGTAAGTCGATATGCATATATATAGGTCTTTTATGATTGGTCCCAGGCTAAATAAGCCAAAAATGATCATAATTTGACATTTTTTTATAAAATACAAATTTTTTGAAAATTTTCGATGTCGAATCTAGAGTGCCAGGACTATACAAAAGAGTGAAATTTTGATCCAGGTAAGTCGATATGCATATATATAGGTCTTTTATGATTGGTCCCAGTCTAAATAAGCCAAAAATGATCATAATTTGACATTTTTTGATAAAATACAAATTTTTTGAAAATTTTCGATGTCGAATCTAGAGTGCCAGGACTATACAAAAGAGTGAAATTTTGATCCAGGTAAGTCGATATGCATATATATAGGTCTTTTATGATTGGTCCTAGTCTAAATAAGCCAAAAATGATCATAATTTGACATTTTTTGATAAAAAACAAATTTTTTGAAAATTTTCGATGTCGAATCTAGAGTGCCAGGACTATACAAAAGAGTGAAATTTTGATCCAGGTAAGTCGATATGCATATATATAGGTCTTTTATGATTGGTCCCAGTCTAAATAAGCCAAAAATGATCATAATTTGACATTTTTTGATAAAATACAAATTTTTTGAAAATTTTCATTGTCGAATCTAGAGTGCCAGGACTATACAAAAGAGTGAAATTTTGATCCAGGTAAGTCGATATGCATATATATAGGTCTTTTATGATTGGTCCCAGTCTAAATAAGCCAAAAATGATCAAAATTTGACATTTTTTGATAAAAAACAAAATTTTTGAAAATATTCGATGTCGAATCTAGAGTGCCAGGACTATACAAAAGAGTGAAATTTTGATCCAGGTAAGTCGATATGCATATATATAGGTCTTTTATGATTGGTCCCAGTCTAAATAAGCCAAAAATGATCATAATTTGACATTTTTGTATAAAATACAAATTTTTTGAAAATTTTCGATGTCGAATCTAGAGTGCCAGGACTATACAAAAGAGTGAAATTTTGATCCAGGTAAGTCGATATGCATATATATAGGTCTTTTATGATTGGTCCCAGTCTAAATAAGCCAAAAATGATCATAATTTGACATTTTTTGATAAAAAACAAATTTTTTGAAAATTTTCGATGTCGAATCAAGAGTGCCAGGACTATACAAAAGAGTGAAATTTTGATCCAGGTAAGTCGATATGCATATATATAGGTCTTTTATGATTGGTCCCAGTCTAAATAAGCCAAAAATGATCATAATTTGACATTTTTTGATAAAATACAAATTTTTTGAAAATTTTCGATGTCCAATCTAGGGTGCCAGGACTATACAAAAGAGTGAAATTTTGATCCAGGCAAGTCGATATGCATATATATAGGTCTTTTATGATTGGTCCCAGTCTAAATAAGCCAAAAATAGTCATAATTTGACATTTTTGATAAAATACAAATTTTTTGAAAATTTTCGATGTCGAATCTAGAGTGCCAGGACTATACAAAAGGGTGAAATTTTGATCCAGGTAAGTCGATATGCATAAATATAGGTCTTTTATGATTGGTCCCAGTCTAAATAAGCCAAAAATGATCATAATTTGACATTTTTTGATAAAATACAAATTTTTTGAAAATTTTCGATGTCCTATCTAGGGTGCCAGGACTATACAAAAGAGTGAAATTTTGATCCAGGCAAGTCGATATGCATATATATAGGTCTTTTATGATTGGTCCCAGTCTAAATAAGCCAAAAATGGTCATAATTTGACATTTTTGATAAAATACAAATTTTTTGAAAATTTTCGATGTCGAATCTAGAGTGCCAGGACTATACAAAAGGGTGAAATTTTGATCCAGGTAAGTCGATATGCATATATATAGGTCTTTTATGATTGGTCCCAGTCTAAATAAGCCAAAAATGATCATAATTTGACATTTTTTGATAAAATACAAATTTTTTGAAAATTTTCGATGTCGAATCTAGAGTGCCAGGACTATACAAAAGAGTGAAATTTTGATCCAGGTAGGTCGATATGCATATATATAGGTCTTTTATGATTGGTCCTAGTCTAAATAAGCCAAAAATGATCATAATTTGACATTTTTTGATAAATAACAAATTTTTTGAAAATTTTCGATGTCGAATCTAGAGTGCCAGGACTATACAAAAGAGTGAAATTTTGATCCAGGTAAGTCGATATGCATATATATAGGTCTTTTATGATTGGTCCCAGTCTAAATAAGCCAAAAATGATCATAATTTGACATTTTTTGATAAAAAACAAATTTTTTGAAAATTTTCGATGTCGAATCTAGAGTGCCAGGACTATACAAAAGGGTGAAATTTTGATACAGGTAAGTCGATATGCATATATATAGGTCTTTTATGATTGGTCCCAGTCTAAATAAGCCAAAAATGATCATAATTTGACATTTTTTGATAAAATACAAATTTTTTGAAAATTTTCGATGTCGAATCTAAAGTGCCAGGACTATACAAAAGAGTGAAATTTTGATCCAGGTAAGTCGATATGCATATATATAGGTCTTTTATGATTGGTCCCAGTCTAAATAAGCCAAAAATGATCATAAGTTGACATTTTTTGATAAATTACAAATTTTTTGAAAATTTTCGATGTCGATTCTAGAGTGGCAGGACTATACAAAAGAGTGAAATTTTGATCCAGGTAAGTCGATATGCATATATATAGGTCTTTTATGATTGGTCCCAGTCTAAATAAGCCAAAAATGATCATAATTTGACATTTTTTGATAAAATACAAATTTTTTGAAAATTTTCGATGTCGAATCTAGAGTGTCAGGACTATACAAAAGAGTAAAATTTTGATCCAGGTTAGTCGATATGCATATATATAGGTCTTTTATGATTGGTCCCAGTCTAAATAAGCCAAAAATGATCATAATTTGACATTTTTTGATAAAAAACAAATTTTTTGAAAATTTTCGATGTCGAATCTAGAGTGCCAGGACTATACAAAAGAGTGAAATTTTGATCCAGGTAAGTCGATATGCATATATATAGGTCTTTTATGATTGGTCCCAGTCTAAATAAGCCAAAAATGATCATAATTTGACATTTTTTGATAAAATACAAATTTTTTGAAAATTTTCGATGTCGAATCTAGAGTGCCAGGACTATAAAAAAGAGTGAAATTTTGATCCAGGTAAGTCGATATGCATATATATAGGTCTTTTATGATTGGTCCCAGTCTAAATAAGCCAAAAATGATCATAATTTGACATTTTTTGATAAAATACAAATTTTTTGAAAATTTTCGATGTCGAATCTAGAGTGCCAGGACTATACAAAAGAGTGAAATTTAGATCCAGGTAAGTCGATATGCATATATATAGGTCTTTTATGATTGGTCCCAGTCTAAATAAGCCAAAAATGATCATAATTTGACATTTTTTGATAAAAAACAAATTTTTTGAAAATTTTCGATGTCGAATCTAGAGTGCCAGGACAATACAAAAGAGTGAAATTTTGATCCAGGTAAGTCGATATGCATATATATAGGTCTTTTATGATTTGTCCCAGTCTAAATAAGCCAAAAATGATCATAGTTTGACATTTTTTGATAATATACAAATTTTTGAAAATTTTCGATGTCGAATCTAGAGTGCCAGGATTATACAAAAGAGTGAAATTTTGATCCAGGTAAGTCGATATGCATATATATAGGTCTTTTATGATTGGTCCCAGTCTAAATAAGCCAAAAATGATCATAATTTGACATTTTTTGATAAAATACAAATTTTTTGAAAATTTTCGATGTCGAATCTAGAGTGCCAGGACTACACAAAAGAGTGAAATTTTGATCCAGGTAAGTCGATATGCATATATATAGGTCTTTTATGATTGGTCCCAGTCTAAATAAGCCAAAAATGATCATAATTTGACATTTTTTGATAGAAAACAAATTTTTTGAAAATTTTCGATGTCGAATCTAGAGTGCCAGGACTATACAAAAGAGTGAAATTTTGATCCAGGTAAGTCGATATGCATATATATAGGTCTTTTATGATTGGTCCCAGTCTAAATAAGCCAAAAATGATCATAATTTGACATTTTTTGATAAAATACAAATTTTTTGAAAATTTTCATTGTCGAATCTAGAGTGCCAGGACTATACAAAAGAGTGAAATTTTGATCCAGGTAAGTCGATATGCATATATATAGGTCTTTTATGATTGGTCCCAGTCTAAATAAGCCAAAAATGATCAAAATTTGACATTTTTTGATAAAAAACAAAATTTTTGAAAATTTTCGATGTCGAATCTAGAGTGCCAGGACTATACAAAAGAGTGAAATTTTGATCCAGGTAAGTCGATATGCATATATATAGGTCTTTTATGATTGGTCCCAGTCTAAATAAGCCAAAAATGATCATAATTTGACATTTTTTGATAAAATACAAATTTTTTGAAAATTTTCGATGTCGAATCTAGAGTGCCAGGACTATACAAAAGAGTGAAATTTTGATCCAGGTAAGTCGATATGCATATATATAGGTCTTTTATGATTGGTCCCAGTCTAAATAAGCCAAAAATGATCATAATTTGACATTTTTGTATAAAATACAAATTTTTTGAAAATTTTCGATGTCGAATCTAGAGTGCCAGGACTATACAAAAGAGTGAAATTTTGATCCAGGTAAGTCGATATGCATATATATAGGTCTTTTATGATTGGTCCCAGTCTAAATAAGCCAAAAATGATCATAATTTGACATTTTTTGTTAAAAAACAAATTTTTTGTAAATTTTCGATGTCGAATCTAGAGTGCCAGGACTATACAAAAGAGTGAAATTTTGATCCAGGTAAGTCGATATGCATATATATAGGTCTTTTATGATTGGTCCCAGTCTAAATAAGCCAAAAATGATCATAATTTGACATTTTTTGATAAAATACAAATTTTTTGAAAATTTTCGATGTCGAATCTAGAGTGCCAGGACTATACAAAAGAGTGAAATTTTGATCCAGGTAAGTCGATATGCATATATATAGGTCTTTTATGATTGGTCCCAGTCTCAATAAGCCAAAAATGATCAAAATTTGACATTTTTTGATAAAAAACAAAATTTTTGAAAATTTTCGATGTCGAATCTAGAGTGCCAGGACTATACAAAAGAGTGAAATTTTGATCCAGGTAAGTCGATATGCATATATATAGGTCTTTTATGATTGGTCCCAGTCTAAATAAGCCAAAAATGATCATAATTTGACATTTTTTGATAAAATACAAATTTTTTGAAAATTTTCGATGTCGAATCTAGAGTGCCAGGACTATACAAAAGAGTGAAATTTTGATCCAGGTAAGTCGATATGCATATATATAGGTCTTTTATGATTGGTCCCAGTCTAAATAAGCCAAAAATGATCATAATTTGACATTTTTGTATAAAATACAAATTTTTTTAAAATTTTCGATGTCGAATCTAGAGTGCCAGGACTATACAAAAGAGTGAAATTTTGATCCAGGTAAGTCGATATGCATATATATAGGTCTTTTATGATTGGTCCCAGTCTAAATAAGCCAAAAATGATCATAATTTGACATTTTTTGTTAAAAAACAAATTTTTTGAAAATTTTCGATGTCGAATCTAGAGTGCCAGGACTATACAAAAGGGTGAAATTTTGATCCAGGTAAGTCGATATGCATATATATTGGTCTTTTATGATTGGTCCCAGTCTAAATAAGCCAAAAATGATCATAATTTGACATTTTTTGATAAAAAACAAATTTTTTGAAAATTTTCGATGTCGAATCTAGAGTGCCAGGACTATACAAAAGAGTGAAATTTTGATCCAGGTAAGTCGATATGCATATATATAGGTCTTTTATGATTGGTCCCAGTCTAAATAAGCCAAAAATGATCATAATTTGACATTTTTTGATAAAATAAAAATTTTTTGAAAATTTTCGATGTCGAATTTAGAGTGCCAGGACTATACAAAAGAGTGAAATTTTGATCCAGGTAAGTCGATATGCATATATATAGGTCTTTTATGATTGGTCCCAGTCTAAATAAGCCAAAAATGATCATAATTTGACATTTTTTTATAAAATACAAATTTTTTGAAAATTTTCGATGTCGAATCTAGAGTGCCAGGACTATACAAAAGAGTGAAATTTTGATCCAGGTAAGTCGATATGCATATATATAGGTCTTTTATGATTGGTCCCAGTCTAAATAAGCCAAAAATGATCATAATTTGACATTTTTTGATAAAATACAAATTTTTTGAAAATTTTCGATGTCGAATCTAGAGTGCCAGGACTATACAAAAGAGTGAAATTTTGATCCAGGTAAGTCGATATGCATATATATAGGTCTTTTATGATTGGTCCTAGTCTAAATAAGCCAAAAATGATCATAATTTGACATTTTTTGATAAAAAACAAATTTTTTGAAAATTTTCGATGTCGAATCTAGAGTGCCAGGACTATACAAAAGAGTGAAATTTTGATCCAGGTAAGTCGATATGCATATATATAGGTCTTTGATGATTGGTCCCAGTCTAAATAAGCCAAAAATGATCATAATTTGACATTTTTTGATAAAATACAAATTTTTTGAAAATTTTCATTGTCGAATCTAGAGTGCCAGGACTATACAAAAGAGTGAAATTTTGATCCAGGTAAGTCGATATGCATATATATAGGTCTTTTATGATTGGTCCCAGTCTAAATAAGCCAAAAATGATCAAAATTTGACATTTTTTGATAAAAAACAAAATTTTTGAAAATTTTCGATGTCGAATCTAGAGTGCCAGGACTATACAAAAGAGTGAAATTTTGATCCAGGTAAGTCGATATGCATATATATAGGTCTTTTATGATTGGTCCCAGTCTAAATAAGCCAAAAATGATCATAATTTGACATTTTTGTATAAAATACAAATTTTTTGAAAATTTTCGATGTCGAATCTAGAGTGCCAGGACTATACAAAAGAGTGAAATTTTGATCCAGGTAAGTCGATATGCATATATATAGGTCTTTTATGATTGGTCCCAGTCTAAATAAGCCAAAAATGATCATAATTTGACATTTTTTGATAAAAAACAAATTTTTTGAAAATTTTCGATGTCGAATCAAGAGTGCCAGGACTATACAAAAGAGTGAAATTTTGATCCAGGTAAGTCGATATGCATATATATAGGTCTTTTATGATTGGTCCCAGTCTAAATAAGCCAAAAATGATCATAATTTGACATTTTTTGATAAAATACAAATTTTTTGAAAATTTTCGATGTCCAATCTAGGGTGCCAGGACTATACAAAAGAGTGAAATTTTGATCCAGGCAAGTCGATATGCATATATATAGGTCTTTTATGATTGGTCCCAGTCTAAATAAGCCAAAAATGGTCATAATTTGACATTTTTGATAAAATACAAATTTTTTGAAAATTTTCGATGTCGAATCTAGAGTGCCAGGACTATACAAAAGGGTGAAATTTTGATCCAGGTAAGTCGATATGCATATATATAGGTCTTTTATGATTGGTCCCAGTCTAAATAAGCCAAAAATGATCATAATTTGACATTTTTTGATAAAATACAAATTTTTTGAAAATTTTCGATGTCCAATCTAGGGTGCCAGGACTATACAAAAGAGTGAAATTTTGATCCAGGCAAGTCGATATGCATATATATAGGTCTTTTATGATTGGTCCCAGTCTAAATAAGCCAAAAATGGTCATAATTTGACATTTTTGATAAAATACAAATTTTTTGAAAATTTTCGATGTCGAATCTAGAGTGCCAGGACTATACAAAAGGGTGAAATTTTGATCCAGGTAAGTCGATATGCATATATATAGGTCTTTTATGATTGGTCCCAGTCTAAATAAGCCAAAAATGATCATAATTTGACATTTTTTGATAAAATACAAATTTTTTGAAAATTTTCGAAGTCGAATCTAGAGTGCCAGGACTATACAAAAGAGTGAAATTTTGATCCAGGTAGGTCGATATGCATATATATAGGTCTTTTATGATTGGTCCTAGTCTAAATAAGCCAAAAATGATCATAATTTGACATTTTTTGATAAATAACAAATTTTTTGAAAATTTTCGATGTCGAATCTAGAGTGCCAGGACTATACAAAAGAGTGAAATTTTGATCCAGGTAAGTCGATATGCATATATATAGGTCTTTTATGATTGGTCCCAGTCTAAATAAGCCAAAAATGATCATAATTTGACATTTTTTGATAAAAAACAAATTTTTTGAAAATTTTCGATGTCGAATCTAGAGTGCCAGGACTATACAAAAGAGTGAAATTTTGATCCAGGTAAGTCGATATGCATATATATATAGGTCTTTTATGATTGGTCCCAGTCTAAATAAGCCAAAAATGATCATAATTTGACATTTTTTGATAAAATACAAATTTTTTGAAAATTTTCGATGTCGAATCTAAAGTGCCAGGACTATACAAAAGAGTGAAATTTTGATCCAGGTAAGTCGATATGCATATATATAGGTCTTTTATGATTGGTCCCAGTCTAAATAAGCCAAAAATGATCATAAGTTGACATTTTTTGATAAATTACAAATTTTTTGAAAATTTTCGATGTCGATTCTAGAGTGCCAGGACTATACAAAAGAGTGAAATTTTGATCCAGGTAAGTCGATATGCATATATATAGGTCTTTTATGATTGGTCCCAGTCTAAATAAGCCAAAAATGATCATAATTTGACATTTTTTGATAAAATAAAAATTTTTTGAAAATTTTCGATGTCGAATCTAGAGTGTCAGGACTATACAAAAGAGTAAAATTTTGATCCAGGTTAGTAGATATGCATATATATAGGTCTTTTATGATTGGTCCCAGTCTAAATAAGCCAAAAATGATCATAATTTGACATTTTTTGATAAAAAACAAATTTTTTGAAAATTTTCGATGTCGAATCTAGAGTGCCAGGACTATACAAAAGAGTGAAATTTTGATCCAGGTAAGTCGATATGCATATATATAGGTCTTTTATGATTGGTCCCAGTCTAAATAAGCCAAAAATGATCATAATTTGACATTTTTTGATAAAATACAAATTTTTTGAAAATTTTCGATGTCGAATCTAGAGTGCCAGGACTATACAAAAGAGTGAAATTTTGATCCAGGTAAGTCGATATGCATATATATAGGTCTTTTATGATTGGTCCCAGTCTAAATAAGCCAAAAATGATCATAATTTGACATTTTTGTATAAAATACAAATTTTTTGAAAATTTTCGATGTCGAATCTAGAGTGCCAGGACTATACAAAAGAGTGAAATTTTGATCCAGGTAAGTCGATATGCATATATATAGGTCTTTTATGATTGGTCCCAGTCTAAATAAGCCAAAAATGATCATAATTTGACATTTTTTGTTAAAAAACAAATTTTTTGAAAATTTTCGATGTCGAATCTAGAGTGCCAGGACTATACGAAAGAGTGAAATTTTGATCCAAGTAAGTCGATATGCATATATATAGGTCTTTTATGATTGGTCCCAGTCTAAATAAGCCAAAAATGGTCATAATTTGACATTTTTGATAAAATACAAATTTTTTGAAAATTTTCGATGTCGAATCTAGAGTGCCAGGACTATACAAAAGGGTGTAATTTTGATCCAGGTAAGTCGATATGCATATATATTGGTCTTTTATGATTGGTCCCAGTCTAAATAAGCCAAAAATGATCATAATTTCACATTTTTTGATAAAAAACAAATTTTTTGAAAATTTTCGATGTCGAATCTAGAGTGCCAGGACTATACAAAAGAGTGAAATTTTGATCCAGGTAAGTCGATATGCATATATATAGGTCTTTTATGATTGGTCCCAGTCTAAATAAGCCAAAAATGATCATAATTTGACATTTTTTGATGAAATACAAATTTTTTGAAAATTTTCGATGTCGAATCTAGAGTGCCAGGACTATACAAAAGAGTGAAATTTTGATCCAGGTAAGTCGATATGCATATATATAGGTCTTTTATGATTGGTCCCAGTCTAAATAAGCCAAAAATGATCATAATTTGACATTTTTTTATAAAATACAAATTTTTTGAAAATTTTCGATGTCGAATCTAGAGTGCCAGGACTATACAAAAGAGTGAAATTTTGATCCAGGTAAGTCGATATGCATATATATAGGTCTTTTATGATTGGTCCCAGTCTAAATAAGCCAAAAATGATCATAATTTGACATTTTTTGATAAAATACAAATTTTTTGAAAATTTTCGATGTCGAATCTAGAGTGCCAGGACTATACAAAAGAGTGAAATTTTGATCCAGGTAAGTCGATATGCATATATATAGGTCTTTTATGATTGGTCCTAGTCTAAATAAGCCAAAAATGATCATAATTTGACATTTTTTGATAAAAAACAAATTTTTTGAAAATTTTCGATGTCGAATCTAGAGTGCCAGGACTATACAAAAGAGTGAAATTTTGATCCAGGGAAGTCGATATGCATATATATAGGTCTTTTATGATTGGTCCCAGTCTAAATAAGCCAAAAATGATCATAATTTGACATTTTTTGATAAAAAACAAATTTTTTGAAAATTTTCGATGTCGAATCTAGAGTGCCAGGACTATACAAAAGAGTGAAATTTTGATCCAGGTAAGTCAATATGCATATATATAGGTCTTTTATGATTGGTCCCAGTCTAAATAAGCCAAAAATGATCATAATTTGACATTTTTTGATAAAATACAAATTTTTTGAAAATTTTCGATGTCGAATCTAGAGTGTCAGGACTATACAAAAGAGTGAAATTTTGATCCAAATAAGTCGATATGCGTATATATAGGTCTTTTATGATTGGTCCCAGTCTAAATAAGCCAAAAATGATCATAATTTGACATTTTTTGATAAAATACAAATTTTTTGAAAATTTTCGATGTCGAATCTAGAGTGTCAGGACTATACAAAAGAGTGAAATTTTGATCCAGGTTAGTCGATATGCGTATATATAGGTCTTTTATGATTGGTCCCAGTCTAAATAAGCCAAAAATGATCATAATTTGACATTTTTTGATAAAAAACAAATTTTTTGAAAATTTTCGATGTCGAATCTAGAGTGCCAGGACTATACAAAAGAGTGAAATTTTGATCCAGGTAAGTCGATATGCATATATATAGGTCTTTTATGATTGGTCCCAGTCTAAATAAGCCAAAAATGATCATAATTTGACATTTTTTGATAAAATACAAATTTTTTGAAAATTTTCGATGTCGAATCTAGAGTGCCAGGACTATACAAAAGAGTGAAATTTTGATCCAGGTAAGTCGATATGCATATATATAGGTCTTTTATGATTGGTCCCAGTCTAAATAAGCCAAAAATGATCATAATTTGACATTTTTTGATAAAATACAATTTTTTTGAAAATTTTCGATGTCGAATCTAGAGTGCCAGGACTATACAAAAGAGTGAAATTTTGTTCCAGGTAAGTCGATATGCATATATATAGGTCTTTTATGATTGGTCCCAGTCTAAATAAGCCAAAAATGATCATAATTTGACATTTTTTGATAAAAAACAAATTTTTTGAAAATTTTCGATGTCGAATCTAGAGTGCCAGGACTATACAAAAGAGTGAAATTTTGATCCAGGTAAGTCGATATGCATATATATAGGTCTTTTATGATTGGTCCCAGTCTAAATATGCCAAAAATGATCATAATTTGACATTTTTTGATAAAATACAAATTTTTTGAAAATTTTCGATGTCGAATCTAGAGTGCCAGGACTATACAAAAGAGTGAAATTTTGATTCAGGTAAGTCGATATGCATATATATAGGTCTTTTATGATTGGTCCCAGTCTAAATAAGCCAAAAATGATCATAATTTGACATTTTTTGATAAAAAACAAATTTTTTGAAAATTTTCGGTGTCGAATCTAGAGTGCCAGGACTATACAAAAGAGTGAAATTTTGATCCAGGTAAGTCGATATGCATATATATAGGTCTTTTATGATTGGTCCCAGTCTAAATAAGCCAAAAATGATCATAATTTGACATTTTTTGATAAAATACAAATTTTTTGAAAATTTTCGATGTCGAATCTAGAGTGCCAGGACTATACAAAAGAGTGAAATTTTGATCCAGGTAAGTCGATATGCATATATATAGGTCTTTTATGATTGGTCCCAGTCTAAATAAGCCAAAAATGATCATAATTTGACATTTTTTGATAAAATACAAATTTTTTGAAAATTTTCGATGTCGAATCTAGAGTGCCAGGACTATACAAAAGAGTGAAATTTTGATCCAGGTAAGTCGATATGCATATATATAGGTCTTTTATGATTGGTCCCAGTCTAAATAAGCCAAAAATGATCATAATTTGACATTTTTTTGATAAAATACAAATTTTTTGAAAATTTTCGATGTCGAATCTAGAGTGCCAGGACTATACAAAAGAGTGAAATTTTGATCCAGGTAAGTCGATATGCATATATATAGGTCTTTTATGATTGGTCCCAGTCTAAATAAGCCAAAAATGATCATAAGTTGACATTTTTTGAAAAAATACAAATTTTTGGAAAATTTTCGATGTCGATTCTAGAGTGCCAGGACTATACAAAAGAGTGAAATTTTGATCCAGGTAAGTCGAAATGCATATATATAGGTCTTTTATGATTGGTCCCAGTCTAAATAAGCCAAAAATGATGATAATTTGACATTTTTTGATAAAATACAAATTTTTTGAAAATTTTCGATGTCGAATCTAGAGTGCCAGGACTATACAAAAGAGTGAAATTTTGATCCAGGTAAGTCGATATGCATATATATAGGTCTTTTATGATTGGTCACAGTCTAAATTAGCCAAAAATGATCATAAGTTGACAATTTTTGATAAAATACAAATTTTTTGAAAATTTTCGATGTCGATTCTAGAGTGCCAGGACTATACAAAAGAGTGAAATTTTGATCCAGGTAAGTCGATATGCATATATATAGGTCTTTTATGATTGGTCCCAGTCTAAATAAGCCAAAAATGATCAAAATTTGACATTTTTTGATAAAAAACAAAATTTTTGAAAATTTTCGATGTCGAATCTAGAGTGCCAGGACTATACAAAAGAGTGAAATTTTGATCCAGGTAAGTCGATATGCATATATATAGGTCTTTTATGATTGGTCCCAGTCTAAATAAGCCAAAAATGATCATAATTTGACATTTTTTGATAAAATACAAATTTTTTTTAAATTTTCGATGTCGAATCTAAAGTGCCAGGACTATACAAAAGAGTGAAATTTTGATCCAGGTAAGTGGATATGCATATATATAGGTCTTTTATGATTGGTCCCAGTCTAAATAAGCCAAAAATGATCATAAGTTGACATTTTTTGATAAAATACAAATTTTTTGAAAATTTTCTATGTCGATTCTAGAGTGCCAGGACTATACAAAAGAGTGAAATTTTGATCCAGGTAAGTCGATATGCATATATATAGGTCTTTTATGATTGGTCCCAGTCTAAATAAGCCAAAAATGATCAAAATTTGACATTTTTTGATAAAAAACAAAATTTTTGAAAATTTTCGATGTCGAATCTAGAGTGCCAGGACTATACAAAAGAGTGAAATTTTGATCCAGGTAAGTCGATATGCATATATATAGGTCTTTTATGATTGGTCCCAGTCTAAATAAGCCAAAAATGATCATAAATTGACATTTTTTTATAAAATACAAATTTTTTTTAAATTTTCGATGTCGAATCTAAAGTGCCAGGACTATACAAAAGAGTGAAATTTTGATCCAGGTAAGTCGATATGCATATATATAGGTCTTTTATGATTGGTCCCAGTCTAAATAAGCCAAAAATGATCAAAATTTGACAATTTTTGATAAAAAACAAAATTTTTGAAAATTTTCGATGTCGAATCTAGAGT
The DNA here is from genome assembly GCF_905475395.1 of Chrysoperla carnea. Taxonomy (NCBI): domain Eukaryota; kingdom Metazoa; phylum Arthropoda; class Insecta; order Neuroptera; family Chrysopidae; genus Chrysoperla; species Chrysoperla carnea. The sequence goes on along the minus strand of NW_025408233.1, from coordinate 3,541,272 downwards.
GCCAGGACTATACAAAAGAGTGAAATTTTGATCCAGGTAAGTCGATATGCATATATATAGGTCTTTTATGATTGGTCCCAGTCTAAATAAGCCAAAAATGATCATAAGTTGACATTTTTTGAAAAAATACAAATTTTTTGAAAATTTTCGATGTCGATTCTAGAGTGCCAGGACTATACAAAAGAGTGAAATTTTGATCCAGGTAAGTCGATATGCATATATATAGGTCTTTTATGATTGGTCCCAGTCTAAATAAGCCAAAAATGATGATAATTTGACATTTTTTGATAAAATACAAATTTTTTGAAAATTTTCGATGTCGAATCTAGAGTGCCAGGACTATACAAAAGAGTGAAATTTTGATCCAGGTAAGTCGATATGCATATATATAGGTCTTTTATGATTGGTCCCAGTCTAAATAAGCCAAAAATGATCATAATTTGACATTTTTTTATAAAATACAAATTTTTTGAAAATTTTCGATGTCGAATCTAGAGTGCCAGGACTATACAAAAGAGTGAAATTTTGATCCAGGTAAGTCGATATGCATATATATAGGTCTTTTATGATTGGTCCCAGTCTAAATAAGCCAAAAATGATCATAATTTGACATTTTTTGATAAAATACAAATTTTTTGAAAATTTTCGATGTCGAATCTAGAGTGCCAGGACTATACAAAAGAGTGAAATTTTGATCCAGGTAAGTCGATATGCATATATATAGGTCTTTTATGATTGGTCCTAGTCTAAATAAGCCAAAAATGATCATAATTTGACATTTTTTGATATAATACAAATTTTTTTAAAATTTTCGATGTCGAATCTAAAGTGCCAGGACTATACAAAAGAGTGAAATTTTGATCCAGGTAAGTCGATATGCATATATATAGGTCTTTTATGATTGGTCCCAGTCTAAATAAGCCAAAAATGATCATAAGTTGACATTTTTTGATAAAATACAAATTTTTTGAAAATTTTCTATGTCGATTCTAGAGTGCCAGGACTATACAAAAGAGTGAAATTTTGATCCAGGTAAGTCGATATGCATATATATAGGTCTTTTATGATTGGTCCCAGTCTTAATTAGCCAAAAATGATCAAAAGTTGGCATTTTTTGATAAAAAACAAAATTTTTGAAAATTTTCGATGTCGAATCTAGAGTGCCAGGACTATACAAAAGAGTGAAATTTTGATCCAGGTAAGTCGATATGCATATATATAGGTCTTTTATGATTGGTCCCAGTCTAAATAAGCCAAAAATGATCATAATTTGACATTTTTTGATAAAATACAAATTTTTTGAAAATTTTCGATGTCGAATCTAGAGTGCCAGGACTATACAAAAGAGTGAAATTTTGATCCAGGTAAGTCGATATGCATATATATAGGTCTTTTATGATTGGTCCCAGTCTAAATAAGCCAAAAATGATCATAATTTGACATTTTTTGATAAAATACAAATTTTTTGAAAATTTTCGATGTCGAATCTAGAGTGCCAGGACTATACAAAAGAGTGAAATTTTGATCCAGGTAAGTCGATATGCATATATATAGGTCTTTTATGATTGGTCTCAGTCTAAATAAGCCAAAAATGATCATAATTTGACATTTTTTGATAAGAAACAAATTTTTTGAAAATTTTCGATGTCGAATCTAGAGTGCCAGGACTATACAAAAGAGTGAAATTTTGATCCAGGTAAGTCGATATGCATATATATAGGTCTTTTATGATTGGTCCCACTCTAAATAAGCCAAAAATGATCATAATTTGACATTTTTTGATAAAATACAAATTTTTTGAAAATTTTCGATGTCGAATCTAGAGTGCCAGGACTATACAAAAGAGTGAAATTTTGATCCAGGTAAGTCGATATGCATATATATAGGTCTTTTATGATTGGTCCCAGTCTAAATAAGCCAAAAATGATCATAAGTTGACATTTTTTGAAAAAATACAAATTTTTTGAAAATTTTCGATGTCGATTCTAGAGTGCCAGGACTATACAAAAGAGTGAAATTTTGATCCAGGTAAGTCGATATGCATATATATAGGTCTTTTATGATTGGTCCCAGTGTAAATAAGCCAAAAATGATCATAATTTGACATTTTTTGATAAAATACAAATTTTTTGAAAATTTTCGATGTCGAATCTAGAGTGCCAGGACTATACAAAAGAGTGAAATTTTGATCCAGGTAAGTCGATATGCATATATATAGGTCTTTTATGATTGGTCCCAGTGTAAATAAGCCAAAAATGATCAAAATTTGACATTTTTTGATAAAAAACAAAATTTTTGAAAATTTTCGATGTCGAATCTAGAGTGCCAGGACTATACAAAAGAGTGAAATTTTGATCCAGGTAAGTCGATATGCATATATATAGGTCTTTTATGATTGGTCCCAGTCTAAATAAGCCAAAAATGATCATAATTTGACATTTTTTGATAAAATACAAATTTTTTTAAAATTTTCGATGTCGAATCTAAAGTGCCAGGACTATACAAAAGAGTGAAATTTTGATCCAGGTAAGTCGATATGCATATATATAGGTCTTTTATGATTGGTCCCAGTCTAAATAAGCCAAAAATGATCAAAATTTGACATTTTTTGATAAAAAACAAAATTTTTGAAAATTTTCGATGTCGAATCTAGAGTGCCAGGACTATACAAAAGAGTGAAATTTTGATCCAGGTAAGTCGATATGCATATATATAGGTCTTTTATGATTGGTCCCAGTCTAAATAAGCCAAAAATGATCATAATTTGACATTTTTTGATAAAATACAAATTTTTTGAAAATTTTCGATGTCGAATCTAGAGTGCCAGGACTGTACAAAAGAGTGAAATTTTGATCCAGGTAAGTCGATATGCATATATATAGGTCTTTTATGATTGGTCCCAGTCTAAATAAGCCAAAAATGATCAAAATTTGACATTTTTTGATAAAAAACAAAATTTTTGAAAATTTTCGATGTCGAATCTAGAGTGCCAGGACTATACAAAAGAGTGAAATTTTGATCCAGGTAAGTCGATATGCATATATATAGGTCTTTTATGATTGGTCCCAGTCTAAATAAGCCAAAAATGATCATAAATTGACATTTTTTGATAAAATACAAATTTTTTTTAAATTTTCGATGTCGAATCTAAAGTGCCAGGACTATACAAAAGAGTGAAATTTTGATCCAGGTAAGTCGATATGCATATATATAGGTCTTTTATGATTGGTCCCAGTCTAAATAAGCCAAAAATGATAAAAATTTGACAATTTTTGATAAAAAACAAAATTTTTGAAAATTTTCGATGTCGAATCTAGAGTGCCAGGACTATACAAAAGAGTGAAATTTTGATCCAGGTAAGTCGATATGCATATATATAGGTCTTTTATGATTGGTCCCAGTCTAAATAAGCCAAAAATGATCATAAGTTGACATTTTTTGAAAAAATACAAATTTTTTGAAAATTTTCGATGTCGATTCTAGAGTGCCAGGACTATACAAAAGAGTGAAATTTTGATCCAGGTAAGTCGATATGCATATATATAGGTCTTTTATGATTGGTCCCAGTCTAAATAAGCCAAAAATGATGATAATTTGACATTTTTTGATAAAATACAAATTTTTTGAAAATTTTCGATGTCGAATCTAGAGTGCCAGGACTATACAAAAGAGTGAAATTTTGATCCAGGTAAGTCGATATGCATATATATAGGTCTTTTATGATTGGTCACAGTCTAAATTAGCCAAAAATGATCATAAGTTGACAATTTTTGATAAAATACAAATTTTTTGAAAATTTTCGATGTCGATTCTAGAGTGCCAGGACTATACAAAAGAGTGAAATTTTGATCCAGGTAAGTCGATATGCATATATATAGGTCTTTTATGATTGGTCCCAGTCTAAATAAGCCATAAATGATCAAAATTTGACATTTTTTGATAAAAAACAAAATTTTTGAAAATTTTCGATGTCGAATCTAGAGTGCCAGGACTATACAAAAGAGTGAAATTTTGATCCAGGTAAGTCGATATGCATATACATAGGTCTTTTATGATTGGTCCCAGTCTAAATAAGCCAAAAATGATCATAATTTGACATTTTTTGATAAAATACAAATTTTTTTAAAATTTTCGATGTCGAATCTAAAGTGCCAGGACTATACAAAAGAGTGAAATTTTGATCCAGGTAAGTCGATATGCATATATATAGGTCTTTTATGATTGGTCCCAGTCTAAATAAGCCAAAAATGATCATAAGTTGACATTTTTTGATAAAATACAAATTTTTTGAAAATTTTCTATGTCGATTCTAGAGTGCCAGGACCATACAAAAGAGTGAAATTTTGATCCAGGTAAGTCGATATGCATATATATAGGTCTTTTATGATTGGTCCCAGTCTAAATTAGCCAAAAATGATCAAAATTTGGCATTTTTTGATAAAAAACAAAATTTTTGAAAATTTTCGATGTCGAATCTAGAGTGCCAGGACTATACAAAAGAGTGAAATTTTGATCCAGGTAAGTCGATATGCATATATATAGGTCTTTTATGATTGGTCCCAGTCTAAATAAGCCAAAAATGATCATAATTTGACATTTTTTGATAAAATACAAATTTTTTGAAAATTTTCGATGTCGAATCTAGAGTGCCAGGACTATACAAAAGAGTGAAATTTTGATCCAGGTAAGTCGATATGCATATATATAGGTCTTTTATGATTGGTCCCAGTCTAAATAAGCCAAAAATGATCATAATTTGACATTTTTTGATAAAATACAAATTTTTTGAAAATTTTGATGTCGAATCTAGAGTGCCAGGACTATACAAAAGAGTGAAATTTTGATCCAGGTAAGTCGATATGCATATATATAGGTCTTTTATGATTGGTCTCAGTCTAAATAAGCCAAAAATGATCATAATTTGACATTTTTTGATAAGAAACAAATTTTTTGAAAATTTTCGATGTCGAATCTAGAGTGCCAGGACTATACAAAAGAGTGAAATTTTGATCCAGGTAAGTCGATATGCATATATATAGGTCTTTTATGATTGGTCCCACTCTAAATAAGCCAAAAATGATCATAATTTGACATTTTTTGATAAAATACAAATTTTTTGAAAATTTTCGATGTCGAATCTAGAGTGCCAGGACTATACAAAAGAGTGAAATTTTGATCCAGGTAAGTCGATATGCATATATATAGGTCTTTTATGATTGGTCCCAGTCTAAATAAGCCAAAAATGATCATAAGTTGACATTTTTTGAAAAAATACAAATTTTTTGAAAATTTTCGATGTCGATTCTAGAGTGCCAGGACTATACAAAAGAGTGAAATTTTGATCCAGGTAAGTCGATATGCATATATATAGGTCTTTTATGATTGGTCCCAGTGTAAATAAGCCAAAAATGATGATAATTTGACATTTTTTGATAAAATACAAATTTTTTGAAAATTTTCGATGTCGAATCTAGAGTGCCAGGACTATACAAAAGAGTGAAATTTTGATCCAGGTAAGTCGATATGCATATATATAGGTCTTTTATGATTGGTCCCAGTCTAAATAAGCCAAAAATGATCATAATTTGAGATTTTTTGATAAAATACAAATTTTTTGAAAATTTTCGATGTCGAATCTAGAGTGCCAGGACTATACAAAAGAGTGAAATTTTGATCCAGGTAAGTCGATATGCATATATATAGGTCTTTTATGATTGGTCCCAGTCTAAATAAGCCAAAAATGATCATAAGTTGACATTTTTTGATAAAATACAAATTTTTTGAAAATTTTCGATGTCGAATCTAGAGTGCCAGGACCATACAAAAGAGTGAAATTTTGATCCAGGTAAGTCGATATGCATATATATAGGTCTTTTATGATTGGTCCCAGTCTAAATAAGCCAAAAATGATCATAATTTGACATTTTTTGATAAAATACAAATTTTTTGAAAATTTTCGATGTCGAATCTAGAGTGCCAGGACTATACAAAAGAGTGAAATTTTGATCCAGGTAAGTCGATATGCATATATATAGGTCTTTTATGATTGGTCCCAGTCTAAATAAGCCAAAAATGATCATAAGTTGACATTTTTTGAAAAAATACAAATTTTTTGAAAATTTTCGATGTCGATTCTAGAGTGCCAGGACTATACAAAAGAGTGAAATTTTGATCCAGGTAAGTCGATATGCATATATATAGGTCTTTTATGATTGGTCCCAGTCTAAATAAGCCAAAAATAATGATAATTTGACATTTTTTGATAAAATACAAATTTTTTGAAAATTTTCGATGTCGAATCTAGAGTGTCAGGACTATACAAAAGAGTGAAATTTTGATCCAGGTAAGTCGATATGCATATATATTGGTCTTTTATGATTGGTCCCAGTCTAAATTAGCCAAAAATGATCATAAGTTTACAATTTTTGATAAAATACAAATTTTTTGAAAATTTTCGATGTCGATTCTAGAGTGCCAGGACTATACAAAAGAGTATAATTTTGATCCAGGTAAGTCTATATGCATATATATAGGTCTTTTATGATTGGTCCCAGTCTAAATAAGCCAAAAATGATCAAAATTTGACATTTTTTGATAAAAAACAAAATTTTTGAAAATTTTCGATGTCGAATCTAGAGTGCCAGGACTATACAAAAGAGTGAAATTTTGATCCAGGTAAGTCGATATGCATATATATAGGTCTTTTATGATTGGTCCCAGTCTAAATAAGCCAAAAATGATCATAATTTGACATTTTTTGATAAAATACAAATTTTTTTAAAATTTTCGATGTCGAATCTAAAGTGCCAGGACTATACAAAAGAGTGAAATTTTGATCCAGGTAAGTCGATATGCATATATAGAGGTCTTTTATGATTGGTCCCAGTCTAAATAAGCCAAAAATGATCATAAGTTGACATTTTTTGATAAAATACAAATTTTTAGAAAATTTTCTATGTCGATTCTAGAGTGCCAGGACTATACAAAAGAGTGAAATTTTGATCCAGGTAAGTCGATATGCATATATATAGGTCTTTTATGATTGGTCCCAGTCTAAATTAGCCAAAAATGATCAAAATTTGACATTTTTTGATAAAAAACAAAATTTTTGAAAATTTTCGATGTCGAATCTAGAGTGCCAGGACTATACAAAAGAGTGAAATTTTGATCCAGGTAAGTCGATATGCATATATATAGGTCTTTTATGATTGGTCCCAGTCTAAATAAGCCAAAAATGATCATAATTTGACATTTTTTGATAAAATACAAATTTTTTGAAAATTTTCGATGTCGAATCTAGAGTGCCAGGACTATACAAAAGAGTGAAATTTTGACCCAGGTAACTCGATATGCATATATATAGGTCTTTTATGATTGGTCCCAGTGTAAATAAGCCAAAAATGATGATAATTTGACATTTTTTGATAAAATACAAATTTTTTGAAAATTTTCGATGTCGAATCTAGAGTGCCAGGACTATACAAAAGAGTGAAATTTTGATCCAGGTAAGTCGATATGCATATATATAGGTCTTTTATGATTGGTCCCAGTCTAAATAAGCCAAAAATGATCATAATTTGAGATTTTTTGATAAAATACAAATTTTTTGAAAATTTTCGATGTCGAATCTAGAGTGCCAGGACTATACAAAAGAGTGAAATTTTGATCCAGGTAAGTCGATATGCATATATATAGGTCTTTTATGATTGGTCCCAGTCTAAATAAGCCAAAAATGATCATAAGTTGACATTTTTTGATAAAATACAAATTTTTTGAAAATTTTCGATGTCGAATCTAGAGTGCCAGGACCATACAAAAGAGTGAAATTTTGATCCAGGTAAGTCGATATGCATATATATAGGTCTTTTATGATTGGTCCCAGTCTAAATAAGCCAAAAATGATCATAATTTGACATTTTTTGATAAAATACAAATTTTTTGAAAATTTTCGATGTCGAATCTAGAGTGCCAGGACTATACAAAAGAGTGAAATTTTGATCCAGGTAAGTCGATATGCATATATATAGGTCTTTTATGATTGGTCCCAGTCTAAATAAGCCAAAAATGATCATAAGTTGACATTTTTTGAAAAAATACAAATTTTTTGAAAATTTTCGATGTCGATTCTAGAGTGCCAGGACTATACAAAAGAGTGAAATTTTGATCCAGGTAAGTCGATATGCATATATATAGGTCTTTTATGATTGGTCCCAGTCTAAATAAGCCAAAAATAATGATAATTTGACATTTTTTGATAAAATACAAATTTTTTGAAAATTTTCGATGTCGAATCTAGAGTGTCAGGACTATACAAAAGAGTGAAATTTTGATCCAGGTAAGTCGATATGCATATATATTGGTCTTTTATGATTGGTCCCAGTCTAAATTAGCCAAAAATGATCATAAGTTGACAATTTTTGATAAAATACAAATTTTTTGAAAATTTTCGATGTCGATTCTAGAGTGCCAGGACTATACAAAAGAGTATAATTTTGATCCAGGTAAGTCTATATGCATATATATAGGTCTTTTATGATTGGTCCCAGTCTAAATAAGCCAAAAATGATCAAAATTTGACATTTTTTGATAAAAAACAAAATTTTTGAAAATTTTCGATGTCGAATCTAGAGTGCCAGGACTATACAAAAGAGTGAAATTTTGATCCAGGTAAGTCGATATGCATATCTTTAGGTCTTTTATGATTGGTCCCAGTCTAAATAAGCCAAAAATGATCATAATTTGACATTTTTTGATAAAATACAAATTTTTTTAAAATTTTCGATGTCGAATCTAAAGTGCCAGGACTATACAAAAGAGTGAAATTTTGATCCAGGTAAGTCGATATGCATATATAGAGGTCTTTTATGATTGGTCCCAGTCTAAATAAGCCAAAAATGATCATAAGTTGACATTTTTTGATAAAATACAAATTTTTAGAAAATTTTCTATGTCGATTCTAGAGTGCCAGGACTATACAAAAGAGTGAAATTTTGATCCAGGTAAGTCGATATGCATATATATAGGTCTTTTATGATTGGTCCCAGTCTAAATTAGCCAAAAATGATCAAAATTTGACATTTTTTGATAAAAAACAAAATTTTTGAAAATTTTCGATGTCGAATCTAGAGTGCCAGGACTATACAAAAGAGTGAAATTTTGATCCAGGTAAGTCGATATGCATATATATAGGTCTTTTATGATTGGTCCCAGTCTAAATAAGCCAAAAATGATCATAATTTGACATTTTTTGATAAAATACAAATTTTTTGAAAATTTTCGATGTCGAATCTAGAGTGCCAGGACTATACAAAAGAGTGAAATTTTGACCCAGGTAACTCGATATGCATATATATAGGTCTTTTATGATTGGTCCCAGTCTAAATAAGCCAAAAATGATCATAATTTGACATTTTTTGATAAAATACAAATTTTTTGAAAATTTTCGATGTCGAATCTAGAGTGCCAGGACTATACAAAAGAGTGAAATTTTGATCCAGGTAAGTCGATATGCATATATATAGGTCTTTTATGATTGGTCTCAGTCTAAATAAGCCAAAAATGATCATAATTTGACATTTTTTGATAAGAAACAAATTTTTTGAAAATTTTCGATGTCGAATCTAGAGTGCCAGGACTATACAAAAGAGTGAAATTTTGATCCAGGTAAGTCGATATGCATATATATAGGTCTTTTATGATTGGTCCCAGTCTAAATAAGCCAAAAATGATCATAAGTTGACATTTTTTGATAAAATACAAATTTTTTTAAAATTTTCGATGTCGAATCTAAAGTGCCAGGACTATACAAAAGAGTGAAATTTTGATCCAGGTAAGTCGATATGCATATATATAGGTCTTTTATGATTGGTCCCAGTCTAAATAAGCCAAAAATGATCATAAGTTGACATTTTTTGATAAAATACAAATTTTTAGAAAATTTTCTATGTCGATTCTAGAGTGCCAGGACTATACAAAAAAGTGAAATTTTGATCCAGGTAAGTCGATATGCATATATATAGGTCTTTTATGATTGGTTCCAGTCTAAATTAGCCAAAAATGATCAAAATTTGACATTTTTTGATAAAAAACAAAATTTTTGAAAATTTTCGATGTCGAATCTAGAGTGCCAGGACTATACAAAAGAGTGAAATTTTGATCCAGGTAAGTCGATATGCATATATATAGGTCTTTTATGATTGGTCCCAGTCTAAATAAGCCAAAAATGATCATAATTTGACATTTTTTGATAAAATACAAATTTTTTGAAAATTTTCGATGTCGAATCTAGAGTGCCAGGACTATACAAAAGAGTGAAATTTTGATCCAGGTAAGTCGATATGCATATATATAGGTCTTTTATGATTGGTCCCAGTCTAAATAAGCCAAAAATGATCATAATTTGACATTTTTTGATAAAATACAAATTTTTTGCAAATTTTCGATGTCGAATCTAGAGTGCCAGGACTATACAAAAGAGTGAAATTTTGATCCAGGTAAGTCGATATGCATATATATAGGTCTTTTATGATTGGTCTCAGTCTAAATAAGCCAAAAATGATCATAATTTGACATTTTTTGATAAGAAACAAATTTTTTGAAAATTTTCGATGTCGAATCTAGAGTGCCAGGACTATACAAAAGAGTGAAATTTTGATCCAGGTAAGTCGATAAGCATATATATAGGTCTTTTATGATTGGTCCCAGCCTAAATAAGCCAAAAATGATCATAATTTGACATTTTTTGATAAAATACAAATTTTTTGAAAATTTTCGATGTCGAATCTAGAGTGCCAGGACTATACAAAAGAGTGAAATTTTGATCCAGGTAAGTCGATATGCATATACATAGGTCTTTTGTGATTGGTCCCAGTCTAAATAAGCCAAAAATGATCATAATTTGACATTTTTTGATAAAATACAAATTTTTTGAAAATTTTCGATGTCGAATATAGAGTGCCAGGACTATACAAAAGAGTGAAATTTTGATCCAGGTAAGTCGATATGCATATATATAGGTCTTTTATGATTGGTCCCAGTCTAAATAAGCCAAAAATGATCATAATTTGACATTTTTTTATAAAAAACAAATTTTTTGAAAATTTTCGATGTCGAATCTAGAGTGCCAGGACTATACAAAAGAGCTAAATTTTGATCCAGGTAAGTCGATATGCATATATATAGGTTTTTTATGATTGGTCCCAGTCTAAAGAAGCCAAAAATGATCATAATTTGACATTTTTTGATAAAATACAAATTTTTTGAATATTTTCGATGTCGAATCTAGAGTGCCAGGACTATACAAAAGAGTGAAATTTTGATCCAGGTAAGTCGATATGCATATATATAGGTCTTTTATGATTGGTCCCAGTCTAAATAAGCCAAAAATGATCATAATTTGACATTTTTTGATAAAATACAAATTTTTTGAAAATTTTCGATGTCGAATCTAGAGTGCCAGGACTATACAAAAGAGTGAAATTTTGATCCAGGTAAGTCGATATGCATATATATAGGTCTTTTATGATTGGTCCCAGTCTAAATAAGCCAAAAATGATCATAATTTGAGATTTTTTGATAAAATACAAATTTTTTGAAAATTTTCGATGTCGAATCTAGAGTGCCAGGACTATACAAAAGAATGAAATTTTGATCCAGGTAAGTCGATATGCATATATATAGGTCTTTTATGATTGGTCCCAGTCTAAATAAGCCAAAAATGATTATAAGTTGACATTTTTTGATAAAATACAAATTTTTTGAAAATTTTCGAAGTCGAATCTAGAGTGCCAGGACTATACAAAAGAGTGAAATTTTGATCCAGGTGAGTCGATATGCATATATATAGGTCTTTTATGATTGGTCCCAGTCTAAATAAGCCAAAAATGATCATAAGTTGACATTTTTTGATAAAATACAAATTTTTTGAAAATTTTCGATGTCGATTCTAAAGTGCCAGGACTATACAAAAGAGTGAAATTTTGATCCAGGTAAGTCGATATGCATATATATAGGTCTTTTATGATTGGTCCCAGTCTAAATAAGCCAAAAATGATCAAAATTTGACATTTTTTGATAAAAAACAAAATTTTTGAAAATTTTCGATGTCGAATCTAGAGTGCCAGGACTATACAAAAGAGTGAAATTTTGATCCAGGTAAGTCGATATGCATATATATAGGTCTTTTATGATTGGTCCCAGTCTAAATAAGCCAAAAATGATCATAATTTGACATTTTTTGATAAAATACAAATTTTTTGAAAATTTTTGATGTCGAATCTAGAGTGTCAGGACTATACAAAAGAGTGAAATTTTGATCCAGGTTAGTCGATATGCATATATATAGGTCTTTTATGATTGGTCCCACTCTAAATAAGCCAAAAATGATCATATTTTGATATTTTTTGATAAAAAACAAATTTTTTGAAAATTTTCGATGTCGAATCTAGAGTGCCAGGACTATACAAAAGAGTAAAATTTTGATCCAGGTAAGTCGATATGCATATATATAGGTCTTTTATGATTGGTCCCAGCCTAAATAAGCCAAAAATGATCATAATTTGACATTTTTTGATAAAATACAAATTTTTTGAAAATTTTCGATGTCGAATCTAGAGTGCCAGGACTATACAAAAGAGTGAAATTTTGATCCAGGTAAGTCGATATGCATATATATAGGTCTTTTATGATTGGTCCCAGTCTAAATAAGCCAAAAATGATCATAATTTGACATTTTTTGATAAAATACAAATTTTTTGAAAATTTTCGATGTCGAATCTAGAGTGCCAGGACTATACAAAAGAGTGAAATTTTGATCCAGGTAAGTCGATATGCATATATATATTTCTTTTATGATTGGTCCCAGTCTAAATAAGCCAAAAATGATCATAAGTTGACATTTTTTGATAAAATACAAATTTTTTGAAAATTTTCGATGTCGATTCTAGAGTGCCAGGACTATACAAAAGAGTGAAATTTTGATCCAGGTAAGGCGATATGCATATATATAGGTCTTTTATGGTTGGTCCCAGTCTAAATAAGCCAAAATTGATCATAATTTGACATTTTTTGATAAAATACAAATTTTTTGAAAATTTTCGATGTCGAATCTAGAGTGCCAGGACCATACAAAAGAGTGAAATTTTGATCCAGGTAAGTCGATATGCATTTATATAGGTCTTTTATGATTGGTCCCAGTCTAAATAAGCCAAAAATGATCAAAATTTGACATTTTTTGATAAAAAACAAAATTTTTGAAAATTTTCGATGTCGAATCTAGAGTGCCAGGACTATACAAAAGAGTGAAATTTTGATCCAGGTAAGTCAATATGCATATATATAGGTCTTTTATGATTGGTCCCAGTCTAAATAAGCCAAAAATGATCATAATTTGACATTTTTTGATAAAATACAAATTTTTTGAAAATTTTCGATGTCGAATCTAGAGTGCCAGGACTATACAAAAGAGTGAAATTTTGATCCAGGTAAGTCGATATGCATATATATATTTCTTTTATGATTGGTCCCAGTCTAAATAAGCCAAAAATGATCATAAGTTGACATTTTTTGATAAAATACAAATTTTTTGAAAATTTTCGATGTCGAATCTAGAGTGCCAGGACTATACAAAAGAGTGAAATTTTGATCCAGGTAAGTCGATATGCATATATATAGGTCTTTTATGATTGGTCCCAGTCTAAATAAGCCAAAAATGATCATAATTTGACATTTTTTGATAAAATACAAATTTTTTGAAAATTTTCGATGTCGAATCTAGAGTGCCAGGACTATACAAAAGAGTGAAATTTTGATCCAGGTAAGTCGATATGCATTTATATAGGTCTTTTATGATTGGTCCCAGTCTAAATAAGCCAAAAATGATCAAAATTTGACATTTTTTGATAAAAAACAAAATTTTTGAAAATTTTCGATGTCGAATCTAGAGTGCCAGGACTATACAAAAGAGTGAAATTTTGATCCAGGTAAGTTAATATGCATATATATAGGTCTTTTATGATTGGTCCCAGTCTAAATAAGCCAAAAATGATCATAATTTGACATTTTTTGATAAAATACAAATTTTTTGAAAATTTTCGATGTCGAATCTAGAGTGCCAGGACTATACAAAAGAGTGAAATTTTGATCCAGGTAAGTCGATATGCATATATATATATTTCTTTTATGATTGGTCCCAGTCTAAATAAGCCAAAAATGATCATAAGTTGACATTTTTTGATAAAATACAAATTTTTTGAAAATTTTCGATGTCGAATCTAGAGTGCCAGGACTATACAAAAGAGTGAAATTTTGATCCAGGTAAGTCGATATGCATATATATAGGTCTTTTATGATTGGTCCCAGTCTAAATAAGCCAAAAATGATCATAATTTGACATTTTTTGATAAAATACAAATTTTTTGAAAATTTTCGATGTCGAATCTAGAGTGCCAGGACTATACAAAAGAGTGAAATTTTGATCCAGGTAAGTCGATATGCATATATATAGGTCTTTTATGATTGGTCCCAGTCTAAATTAGCCAAAAATGATCAAAATTTGACATTTTTTGATAAAAAACAAAATTTTTGAAAATTTTCGATGTCGAATCTAGAGTGCCAGGACTATACAAAAGAGTGAAATTTTGATCCAGGTAAGTCGATATGCATATATATAGGTCTTTTATGATTGGTCCCAGTCTAAATAAGCCAAAAATGATCATAATTTGACATTTTTTTATAAAATACAAATTTTTTGAAAATTTTCGATGTCGAATATAGAGTGCCGGGACTATACAAAAGAGTGAAATTTTGATCCAGGTAAGTCGATATGCATATATATAGGTCTTTTATGATTGGTCCCAGTCTAAATAAGCCAAAAATGATCATAATTTGACATTTTTTTATAAAAAACAAATTTTTTGAAAATTTTCGATGTCGAATCTAGAGTGCCAGGACTATACAAAAGAGTGAAATTTTGATCCAGGTAAGTCGATATGCATATATATAGGTTTTTTATGATTGGTCCCAGTCTAAATAAGCCAAAAATGATCATAATTTGACATTTTTTGATAAAATACAAATTTTTTGAATATTTTCGATGTCGAATCTAGAGTGCCAGGACTATACAAAAGAGTGAAATTTTGATCCAGGTAAGTCGATATGCATATATATAGGTCTTTTATGATTGGTCCCAGTCTAAATAAGCCAAAAATGATCATAATTTGACATTTTTTGATAAAATACAAATTTTTTGAAAATTTTCGATGTCGAATCTAGAGTGCCAGGACTATACAAAAGAGTGAAATTTTGATCCAGGTAAGTCGATATGCATATATATAGGTCTTTTATGATTGGTCCCAGTCTAAATAAGCCAAAAATGATCATAATTTGAGATTTTTTGATAAAATACAAATTTTTTGAAAATTTTCGATGTCGAATCTAGAGTGCCAGGACTATACAAAAGAGTGAAATTTTGATCCAGGTAAGTCGATATGCATATATATAGGTCTTTTATGATTGGTCCCAGTCTAAATAATCCAAAAATGATCATAAGTTGACATTTTTTGATAAAATACAAATTTTTTGAAAATTTTCGATGTCGAATCTAGAGTGCCAGGACTATACAAAAGAGTGAAATTTTGATCCAGGTAAGTCGATATGCATATATATAGGTCTTTTATGATTCGTCCCAGTCTAAATAAGCCAAAAATGATCATAAGTTGACATTTTTTTATAAAATACAAATTTTTTGAAAATTTTCGATGTCGATTCTAGAGTGCCAGGACTATACAAAAGAGTGAAATTTTCATCCAGGTAAGTCGATATGCATATATATAGGTCTTTTATGATTGGTCCCAGTCTAAATAAGCCAAAAATGATCATAATTTGACATTTTTTGATAAAATACAAATTTTTGAAAATTTTCGATGTCGAATCTAGAGTGCCAGGACTATACAAAAGAGTGAAATTTTGATCCAGGTAAGTCGATATGCATATACATAGGTCTTTTATGATTGGTCCCAGTCTAAATAAGCCAAAAATGATCATAAGTTGACATTTTTTTATAAATACAAATTTTTTGAAAATTTTCGATGTCGATTCTAGAGTGCCAGGACTATACAAAAGAGTGAAATTTTGATCCAGGTAAGTCGATATGCATATATTTAGGTCTTTTATGATTGGTCCCAGTCTAAATAAGCCAAAAATGATCAAAATATGACATTTTTTGATAAAAAACAAAATTTTTGAAAATTTTCGATGTCGAATCTAGAGTGCCAGGACTATACAAAAGAGTGAAATTTTGATCCAGGTAAGTCGATATGCATATATATAGGTCTTTTATGATTGGTCCCAGTCTAAATAAGCCAAAAATGATCATAATTTGACATTTTTTGATAAAATACAAATTTTTTGAAAATTTTCGATGTCGAATCTAGATTTTCAGGACTATACAAAAGAGTGAAATTTTGATCCAGGTAAGTCGATATGCATATATATAGGTCTTTTATGACTAGTCCCAGTCTAAATAAGCCAAAAATGATCATAATTTGACATTTTTTGATAAAATACAAATTTTTTGAAAATTTTCGATGTCGAATATAGAGTGCCGGGAATATACAAAAGAGTGAAATTTTGATCCAGGTAAGTCGATATGCATATATATAGGTCTTTTATGATTGGTCCCAGTCTAAATTAGCCAAAAATGATCAAAATTTGACATTTTTTGATAAAAAACAAAATTTTGAAAATTTTCGATGTCGAATCTAGAGTGCCAGGACTATACAAAAGAGTGAAATTTTGATCCAGGTAATTCGATATGCATATATATAGGTCTTTTATGATTGGTCCCAGTCTAAATAAGCCAAAAATGATCATAATTTGACATTTTTTGATAAAATACAAATTTTTTGAAAATTTTCGATGTCGAATCTAGAGTGCCAGGACTATACAAAAGAGTGAAATTTTGATCCAGGTAAGTCGATATGCATATATATAGGTCTTTTATGATTGGTCCCAGTCTAAATAAGCCAAAAATGATCATAATTTGACATTTTTTGATAAAATACAAATTTTTTGAAAATTTTCGATGTCGAATCTAGAGTGCCAGGACCATACAAAAGAGTGAAATTTTGATCCAGGTAAGTCGATATGCATATATATAGGTCTTTTATGATTGGTCTCAGTCTAAATAAGCCAAAAATGATCATAATTTGACATTTTTTGATAAGAAACAAATTTTTTGAAATTTTTCGATGTCGAATCTAGAGTGCCAGGACTATACAAAAGAGTGAAATTTTGATCCAGGTAAGTCGATAAGCATATATATAGGTCTTTTATGATTGGTCCCAGTCTAAATAAGCCAAAAATGATCATAATTTGACATTTTTTGATAAAATACAAATTTTTTGAAAATTTTCGATGTCGAATCTAGATTTTCAGGACTATACAAAAGAGTGAAATTTTGATCCAGGTAAGTCGATATGCATATATATATAGGTCTTTTATGACTAGTCCCAGTCTAAATAAGCCAAAAATGATCATAATTTGACATTTTTTGATAAAATACAAATTTTTTGAAAATTTTCGATGTCGAATATAGAGTGCCGGGACTATACAAAAGAGTGAAATTTTGATCCAGGGAAGTCGATATGCATATATATAGGTCTTTTATGATTGGTCCCAGTCTAAATAAGCCAAAAATGATCATAATTTGACATTTTTTTATAAAAAACAAATTTTTTGAAAATTTTCGATGTCGAATCTAGAGTGCCAGGACTATACAAAAGAGTGAAATTTTGATCCAGGTAAGTCGATATGCATATATATAGGTTTTTTATGATTGGTCCCAGTCTAAATAAGCCAAAAATGATCATAATTTGACATTTTTTGATAAAATACAAATTTTTTGAATATTTTTGATGTCGAATCTAGAGTGCCAGGACTATACAAAAGAGTGAAATTTTGATCCAGGTAAGTCGATATGCATATATATAGGTCTTTTATGATTGGTCCCAGTCTAAATAAGCCAAAAATGATCATAATTTGACATTTTTTGATAAAATACAAATTTTTTGAAAATTTTCGATGTCGAATCTAGAGTGCCAGGACTATACAAAAGAGTGAAATTTTCATCCAGGTAAGTCGATATGCATATATATAGGTCTTTTATGATTGGTCCCAGTCTAAATAAGCCAAAAATGATCATAATTTGAGATTTTTTGATAAAATACAAATTTTTTGAAAATTTTCGATGTCGAATCTAGAGTGCCAGGACTATACAAAAGAGTGAAATTTTGATCCAGGTAAGTCGATATGCATATATATAGGTCTTTTATGATTGGTCCCAGTCTAAATAATCCAAAAATGATCATAAGTTGACATTTTTTGATAAAATACAAATTTTTTGAAAATTTTCGATGTCGAATCTAGAGTGCCAGGACTATACAAAAGAGTGAAATTTTGATCCAGGTAAGTCGATATGCATATATATAGGTCTTTTATGATTGGTCCCAGTCTAAATAAGCCAAAAATGATCATAAGTTGACATTTTTTGATAAAATACAAATTTTTTGAAAATTTTCGATGTCGATTCTAGAGTGCCAGGACTATACAAAAGAGTGAAATTTTGATCCAGGTAAGTCGATATGCATATATATAGGTCTTTTATGATTGGTCCCAGTCTAAATAAGCCAAAAATGATCATAATTTGACATTTTTTGATAAAATACAAATTTTTGAAAATTTTCGATGTCGAATCTAGAGTGCCAGGACTATACAAAAGAGTGAAATTTTGATCCAGGTAAGTCGATATGCATATATATAGGTCTTTTATGATTGGTCCCAGTCTAAATAAGCCAAAAATGATCATAAGTTGACATTTTTTGATAAATACAAATTTTTTGAAAATTTTCGATGTCGATTCTAGAGTGCCAGGACTATACAAAAGAGTGAAATTTTGATCCAGGTAAGTCGATATGCATATATATAGGTCTTTTATGATTGGTCCCAGTCTAAATAAGCCAAAAATGATCAAAATTTGACATTTTTTGATAAAAAACAAAATTTTTGAAAATTTTCGATGTCGAATCTAGAGTGCCAGGACTATACAAAAGAGTGAAATTTTGATCCAGGTAAGTCGATATGCATATATATAGGTCTTTTATGATTGGTCCCAGTCTAAATAAGCCAAAAATGATCATAATTTGACATTTTTTGATAAAATACAAATTTTTTGAAAATTTTCGATGTCGAATCTAGAGTGTCAGGACTATACAAAAGAGTGAAATTTTGATCCAGGTTAGTCGATATGCATATATATAGGTCTTTTATGATTGGTCCCACACTAAATAAGCCAAAAATGATCATAATTTGATATTTTTTGATAAAAAACAAATTTTATGAAAATTTTCGATGTCGAATCTAGAGTGCCAGGACTATACAAAAGAGTAAAATTTTGATCCAGGTAAGTCGATATGCATATATATAGGTCTTTTATGATTGGTCCCAGTCTAAATAAGCCAAAAATGATCATAATTTGACATTTTTTGATAAAATACAAATTTTTTGAAAATTTTCGATGTCGAATCTAGAGTGCCAGGACTATACAAAAGAGTGAAATTTTGATCCAGGTAAGTCGATATGCATATATATAGGTCTTTTATGATTGGTCCCAGTCTAAATAAGCCAAAAATGATGATAATTTGACATTTTTTGATAAAATACAAATTTTTTGAAAATTTTCGATGTCGAATCTAGAGTGCCAGGACTATACAAAAGACTGAAATTTTGATCCAGGTAAGTCGATATGCATATATATATTTCTTTTATGATTGGTCCCAGTCTAAATAAGCCAAAAATGATCATAAGTTGACATTTTTTGATAAAATACAAATTTTTTGAAAATTTTCGATGTCGATTCTAGAGTGCCAGGACTATACAAAAGAGTGAAATTTTGTCCAGGTAAGGCGATATGCATATATATAGGTCTTTTATGGTTGGTCCCAGTCTAAATAGGGCAAAATTGATCATAATTTGACATTTTTTGATAAAATACAAATTTTTTGAAAATTTTCGATGTCGAATCTAGAGTGCCAGGACTATACAAAAGAGTGAAATTTTGATCCATATAAGTCGATATGCATATATATAGGTCTTTTATGATTGGTCCCAGTCTAAATAAGCCAAAAATGATCAAAATTTGACATTTTTTGATAAAAAACAAAATTTTTGAAAATTTTCGATGTCGAATCTAGAGTGCCAGGACTATACAAAAGAGTGAAATTTTGATCCAGGTAAGTCGATATGCATATATATAGGTCTTTTATGATTGGTCCCAGTCTAAATAAGCCAAAAATGATCATAATTTGACATTTTTTGATAAAATACAAATTTATTGAAAATTTTCGATGTCGAATCTAGAGTGCCAGGACTATACAAAAGAGTGAAATTTTGATCCAGGTAAGTCGATATGCATATATATAGGTCTTTTATGATTGGTCCCAGTCTAAATAAGCCAAAAATGATCATAAGTTGACATTTTTTCATAAAATAAAAATTTTTTGAAAATTTTCTATGTCGATTCTAGAGTGCCAGGACTATACAAAAGAGTGAAATTTTGATCCAGGTTAGTCGATATGCATATATATAGGTCTTTTATAATTGGTCCCAGTCTAAATAAGCCAAAAATGATCAAAATTTGACATTTTTTGATAAAAAACAAAATTTTTGAAAATTTTCGATGTCGAATCTAGAGTGCCAGGACTATACAAAAGAGTGAAATTTTAATCCAGGTAAGTCGATATGCATATATATAGGTCTTTTATGATTGGTCCCAGTCTAAATAAGCCAAAAATGATCATAATTTGACATTTTTTGATAAAATACAAATTTTTTGAAAATTTTCGATGTCGAATCTAGAGTGCCAGGACTATACAAAATAGTGAAATTTTGATCCAGGTAAGTCGATATGCATATATATAGGTCTTTTATGATTGGTCCCAGTCTAAATAAGCCAAAAATGATCATAATTTGACATTTTTTGATAAAATACAAATTTTTTGAAAATTTTCGATGTCGAATCTAGAGTGCCAGGACTATACAAAAGAGTAAAATTTTGATCCAGGTAAGTCGATATGCATATATATAGGTCTTTTATGATTGGTCCCAGTCTAAATAAGCCAAAAATGATCATAATTTGACATTTTTTGATAAAAAACAAATTTTTTGAAAATTTTCGATGTCGAATCTAGAGTGCCAGGACTATACAAAAGAGTGAAATTTTGATCCAGGTAAGTCGATAAGCATATATATAGGTCTTTTATGATTGGTCCCAGTCTAAATAAGCCAAAAATGATCATAATTTGACATTTTTTGATATAATAAAAATTTTTTGAAAATTTTCGATGTCGAATCTAGAGTGCCAGGACTATACAAAAGAGTGAAATTTTGATCCAGGTAAGTCGATATGCATTTATATAGGTCGTTTATGATTGGTCCCAGTGTAAATAAGCAAAAAATGATCATAATTTGACATTTTTTGATAAAATACAAATTTTTTGAAAATTTTCGATGTCGAATCTAGAGTGCCAGGACTATACAAAAGAGTGAAATTTTGATCCAGGTAAGTCGATATGCATATATATAGGTCTTTTATGATTGGTCCCAGTCTAAATAAGCCAAAAATGATCATAATTTGACATTTTTTGATAAAAAACAAATTTTTTGAATATTTTCGATGTCGAATCTAGAGTGCCAGGACTATACAAAAGAGTGAAATTTTGATCCAGGTAAGTCGATATGCATATATATAGGTCTTTTATGATTGGTCCCAGTCTAAATAAGCCGAAAATGATCATAATTTGACATTTTTGATAAAATACAAATTTTTTGAAAATTTTCGATGTCGAATCTAGAGTGCCAGGACTATACAAAAGAGTGAAATTTTGATCCAGGTAAGTCGATATGCATATATATAGGTCTTTTATGATTGGTCCCAGTCTAAATAAGCCAAAAATGATCATAATTTGACATTTTTTGATAAAATACAAATTTTTGGAAAATTTTCGATGTCGAATCTAGAGTGCCAGGTCTATACAAAAGAGTGAAATTTTGAGCCAGGTAAGTCGATATGCATATATATAGGTCTTTTATGATTGGTCCCAGTCTAAATAAGCCAAAAATGATCATAATTTGACATTTTTTGATAAAATACAAATTTTTTGAAAATTTTCGATGTCGAATCTAGAGTGCCAGGACTATACAAAAGAGTGAAATTTTGATCCAGGTAAGTCGATATGCATATATATAGGTCTTTTATGATTGGTCCCAGTCTAAATAAGCCAAAAATGATCATATTTTGACATTTTTTGATAAAATACAAATTTTTTGAAAATTTTCGATGTCGAATCTAGAGTGCTAGGACTATACAAAAGAGTGAAATTTTGATCCAGGTAAGTCGATATGCATTTATATAGGTCTTTTTTGATTGGTTCCAGTCTAAATAAGCCAAAAATGATCATAATTTGGCATTTTTTGATAAAATACAAATTTTTTGAAAATTTTCGATGTCGAATCTAGAGTGCCAGGACTATACAAAAGAGTGAAATTTTGATCCAGGTAAGTCGATATGCATATATATAGGTCTTTTATGATTGGTCCCAGTCTGAATAAGCCAAAAATGATCATAATTTGACATTTTTTGATAAAATACAAATTTTTTGAAAATTTTCGATGTCGTATCTAGAGTGCCAGGACTATACAAAAGAGTGAAATTTTGATCCAGGTAAGTCGATATGCATATATATAGGTCTTTTATGATTGGTCCCAGTCTAAATAAGCCAAAAATGATCATAATTTGACATTTTTTGATAAAAAACAATTTTTTTGAAAATTTTCGATGTCGAATCTAGAGTGCCAGGACTATACAAAAGAGTGAAATTTTGATCCAGGTAAGTCGATATGCATATATATAGGTCTTTTATGATTGGTCCCAGTCTAAATAAGCCAAAAATGATCATAATTTGACATTTTTTGATAAAATACAAATTTTTTGAAAATTTTCGATGTCGAATCTAGAGTGCCAGGACTATACAAAAGAGTGAAATTTTGATCCAGGTAAGTCGATATGCATATATATAGGTCTTTTATGATTGGTCCCAGTCTAAATAAGCCAAAAATGATCATAATTTGACATTTTTTGATAAAATAAAAATTTTTTGAAAATTTTCGATGTCGAATCTAGAGTGCCAGGACTATACAAAAGAGTGAAATTTTGATCCAGGTAAGTCGATATGCATATATATAGGTCTTTTATGATTGGTCCCAGTCTAAATAAGCCAAAAATGATCATAATTTGACATTTTTTGATAAAATACAAATTTTTTGAAAATTTTCGATGTCGAATCTAGAGTGCCAGGACTATACAAAAGAGTGAAATTTTGAGCCAGGTAAGTCGATATGCATATATATAGGTCTTTTATGATTGGTCCCAGTTTAAATAAGCCAAAAATGATCATAATTTGACATTTTTTGATAAAATACAAATTTTTTGAAAATTTTCGATGTCGAATCTAGAAAGCCAGGACTATACAAAAGAGTGAAATTTTGATCCAGGTAAGTCGATATGCATTTATATAGGTCTTTTATGATTGGTCCCAGTCTAAATAAGCCAAAAATGATCATAATTTAACATTTTTTGATAAAATACAAATTTTTTGAAAATTTTCGATGTCGAATCTAGAGTGCCAGGACTATACAAAAGAGTGAAATTTTGATCCAGGTAAGTCGATATGCATATATATAGGTCTTCTATGATTGGTCCCAGTCTAAATAAGCCAAAAATGATCATAATTTGACATTTTTTGATAAAAAACAAATTTTTTGAAAATTTTCGATGTCGAATCTAGAGTGCCAGGACTATAAAAAAGAGTGAAATTTTGATCCAGGTAAGTCGATATGCATATATATAGGTCTTTTATGATTGGTCCCAGTCTAAATAAGCCAAAAATGATCATAATTTGACATTTTTTGATAAAATACAAATTTTTTGAAAATTTTCGATGTCGAATCTAGAGTGCCAGGACTATACAAAAGAGTGAAATTTTGATCCAGGTAAGTCGATATGCATATATATAGGTCTTTTATGATTGGTCCCAGTCTAAATAAGCCAAAAATGATCATAATTTGACATTTTTTGATAAAATACAAATTTTTTGAAAATTTTTGATGTCGAATCTAGAGTGCCAAGACTATAAAAAAGAGTGAAATTTTGATCCAGGTAAGTCGATATGCATATATATAGGTCTTTTATGATTTATCCCAGTCTAAATAAGCCAAAAATGATCATAATGTGACATTTTTTGAGAAAATACAAATTTTTTGAAAATTTTCGATGTCGAATCTAGAGTGCCAGGACTATACAAAAGAGTGAAATTTTGAGCCAGGTAAGTCGATATGCATATATATAGGTCTTTTATGATTGGTCCCAGTCTAAATAAGCCAAAAATGATCATAATTTGACATTTTTTGATAAAAAACAAATTTTTTGAAAATTTTCGATGTCGAATCTAGAGTGCCAGGACTATGCAAAAGAGTGAAATTTTGATCCAGGTAAGTCGATATGCATATATATAGGTCTTTTATGATTCGTCCCAGTCTAAATAAGCCAAAAATGATCATAATTTGACATTTTTTGATAAAAAACAAATTTTTTGAATATTTTCGATGTCGAATCTAGAGTGCCAGGACTATACAAAAGAGTGAAATTTTGATCCAGGTAAGTCGATATGCATATATATAGGTCTTTTATGATTGGTCCCAGTCTAAATAAGCCAAAAATGATCATAATTTGACATTTTTTGATAAAATACAAATTTTTTGAAAATTTTCGATGTCGAATCTAGAGTGCCAGGACTATACAAAAGAGTGAAATTTTGATCCAGGTAAGTCGATATGCATATATATAGGTCTTTTATGATTGGTCCCAGTCTAAATAAGCCAAAAATGATCATAATTTGACATTTTTTGATAAAATACAAATTTTTTGAAAATTTTCGATGTCGAATCGAGAGTGCCAGGTCTATACAAAAGAGTGAAATTTTGAGCCAGGTAAGTCGATATGCATATATATAGGTCTTTTATGATTGGTCCCAGTCTAAATAAGCCAAAAATGATCATAATTTGACATTTTTTGATAAAATACAAATTTTTTGAAAATTTTCGATGTCGAATCTAGAGTGCCAGGACTATACAAAAGAGTGAAATTTTGATCCAGGTAAGTCGATATGCATATATATAGGTCTTTTATGATTGGTCCCAGTCTAAATAAGCCAAAAATGATCATATTTTGACATTTTTTGATAAAATACAAATTTTTTGAAAATTTTCGATGTCGAATCTAGAGTGCTAGGACTATACAAAAGAGTGAAATTTTGATCCAGGTAGGTCGATATGCATTTATATAGGTCTTTTTTGATTGGTTCCAGTCTAAATAAGCCAAAAATGATCATAATTTGGCATTTTTTGATAAAATACAAATTTTTTGAAAATTTTCGATGTCGAATCTAGTGTGCCAGGACTATACAAAAGAGTGAAATTTTGATCCAGGTAAGTCGATATGCATATATATAGGTCTTTTATGATTGGTCCCAGTCTAAATAAGCCAAAAATGATCATAATTTGACATTTTTTGATAAAATACAAATTTTTTGAAAATTTTCGATGTCGTATCTAGAGTGCCAGGACTATACAAAAGAGTGAAATTTTGATCCAGGTAAGTCGATATGCATATATATAGGTCTTTTATGATTGGTCCCAGTCTAAATAAGCCAAAAATGATCATAATTTGACATTTTTTGATAAAAAACAATTTTTTTGAAAATTTTCGATGTCGAATCTAGAGTGCCAGGACTATACAAAAGAGTGAAATTTTGATCCAGGTAAGTCGATATGCATATATATAGGTCTTTTATGATTGGTCCCAGTCTAAATAAGCCAAAAATGATCATAATTTGACATTTTTTGATAAAATACAAATTTTTTGAAAATTTTCGATGTCGAATCTAGAGTGCCAGGACTATACAAAAGAGTGAAATTTTGATCCAGGTAAGTCGATATGCATATATATAGGTCTTTTATGATTGGTCCCAGTCTAAATAAGCCAAAAATGATCATAATTTGACATTTTTTGATAAAATAAAAATTTTTTGAAAATTTTCGATGTCGAATCTAGAGTGCCAGGACTATACAAAAGAGTGAAATTTTGATCCAGGTAAGTCGATATGCATATATATAGGTCTTTTATGATTGGTCCCAGTCTAAATAAGCCAAAAATGATCATAATTTGACATTTTTTGATAAAAAACAAATTTTTTGAAAATTTTCGATGTCGAATCTAGAGTGCCAGGACTACAAAAAAGAGTGAAATTTTGATCCAGGTAAGTCGATATGCATATATATAGGTCTTTTATGATTGGTCCCAGTCTAAATAAGCCAAAAATGATCATAATTTGACATTTTTTGATAAAATACAAATTTTTTGAAAATTTTCGATGTCGAATCTAGAGTGCCAGGACTATACAAAAGAGTGAAATTTTGATCCAGGTAAGTCGATATGCATATATATAGGTCTTTTATGATCGGTCCCAGTCTAAATAAGCCAAAAATGATCATAATTTGACATTTTTTGATAAAATACAAATTTTTTGAAAATTTTCGATGTCGAATCTAGAGTGCCAAGACTATAAAAAAGAGTGAAATTTTGATCCAGGTAAGTCGATATGCATATATATAGGTCTTTTATGATTTATCCCAGTCTAAATAAGCCAAAAATGATCATAATTTGACATTTTTTGAGAAAATACAAATTTTTTGAAAATTTTCGATGTCGAATCTAGAGTGCCAGGACTATACAAAAGAGTGAAATTTTGAGCCAGGTAAGTCGATATGCATATATATAGGTCTTTTATGATTGGTCCCAGTCTAAATAAGCCAAAAATGATCATAATTTGACATTTTTTGATAAAAAACAAATTTTTTGAAAATTTTCGATGTCGAATCTAGAGTGCCAGGACTATGCAAAAGAGTGAAATTTTGATCCAGGTAAGTCGATATGCATATATATAGGTCTTTTATGATTCGTCCCAGTCTAAATAAGCCAAAAATGATCATAATTTGACATTTTTTGATAAAAAACAAATTTTTTGAAAATTTTCGATGTCGAATCTAGAGTGCCAGGACTATACAAAAGAGTGAAATTTTGATCCAGGTAAGTCGATATGCATATATATAGGTCTTTTATGATTGGTCCCAGTCTAAATAAGCCAAAAATGATCATAATTTCACATTTTTTGATAAAATACAAATTTTTTGAAAATTTTCGATGTCGAATCTAGAGTGCCAGGACTATACAAAAGAGTGAAATTTTGATCCAGGTAAGTCGATATGCATATATATAGGTCTTTTATGATTGGTCCCAGTCTAAATAAGCCAAAAAAGATCATAATTTGACATTTTTTGATAAAATACAAATTTTTTGAAAATTTTCGATGTCGAATCTAGAGTGCCAGGACTATACAAAAGAGTGAAATTTTGATCCAGGTAAGTCGATATGCATATATATAGGTCTTTTATGATTGGTCCCAGTCTAAATAAGCCAAAAATGATCATAATTTGACATTTTTTGATAAAATACAAATTTTTTGAAAATTTTCGATGTCGAATCTAGAGTGCCAGGACTATACAAAAGAGTGAAATTTTGATCCAGGTAAGTCGATATGCATATATATAGGTCTTTTATGATTGGTCCCAGTCTAAATAAGCCAAAAATGATCATAATTTGACATTTTTTGATAAAATACAAATTTTTTGAAAATTTTCGATGTCGAATCTAGAGTGCCAGGACTATAAAAAATAGTGAAATTTTGATCCAGGTAAGTCGATATGCATATTTATAGGTCTTTTATGATTGGTCCCAGTCTACATAAGCCAAAAATGATCATAATTTGACATTTTTTGATAAAATACAAATTTTTTGAAAATTTTCGATGTCGAATCTAGAGTGCCAGGACTATACAAAAGAGTGAAATTTTGAGCCAGGTAAGTCGATATGCATATATATAGGTCTTTTATGATTGGTCCCAGTTTAAATAAGCCAAAAATGATCATAATTTGACATTTTTTGATAAAATACAAATTTTTTGAAAATTTTCGATGTCGAATCTAGAAAGCCAGGACTATACAAAAGAGTGAAATTTTGATCCAGGTAAGTCGATATGCATTTATATAGGTCTTTTATGATTGGTCCCAGTCTAAATAAGCCAAAAATGATCATAATTTAACATTTTTTGATAAAATACAAATTTTTTGAAAATTTTCGATGTCGAATCTAGAGTGCCAGGACTATACAAAAGAGTGAAATTTTGATCCAGGTAAGTCGATATGCATATATATAGGTCTTCTATGATTGGTCCCAGTCTAAATAAGCCAAAAATGATCATAATTTGACATTTTTTGATAAAAAACAAATTTTTTGAAAATTTTCGATGTCGAATCTAGAGTGCCAGGACTATAAAAAAGAGTGAAATTTTGATCCAGGTAAGTCGATATGCATATATATAGGTCTTTAATGATTGGTCCCAGTCTAAATAAGCCAAAAATGATCATAATTTGACATTTTTTGATAAAATACAAATTTTTTGAAAATTTTCGATGTCGAATCTAGAGTGCCAGGACTATACAAAAGAGTGAAATTTTGATCCAGGTAAGTCGATATGCATATATATAGGTCTTTTATGATTGGTCCCAGTCTAAATAAGCCAAAAATGATCATAATTTGACATTTTTTGATAAAATACAAATTTTTTGAAAATTTTCGATGTCGAATCTAGAGTGCCAAGACTATAAAAAAGAGTGAAATTTTGATCCAGGTAAGTCGATATGCATATATATAGGTCTTTTATGATTTATCCCAGTCTAAATAAGCCAAAAATGATCATAATTTGACATTTTTTGAGAAAATACAAATTTTTTGAAAATTTTCGATGTCGAATCTAGAGTGCCAGGACTATACAAAAGAGTGAAATTTTGAGCCAGGTAAGTCGATATGCATATATATAGGTCTTTTATGATTGGTCCCAGTCTAAATAAGCCAAAAATGATCATAATTTGACATTTTTTGATAAAAAACAAATTTTTTGAAAATTTTCGATGTCGAATCTAGAGTGCCAGGACTATGCAAAAGAGTGAAATTTTGATCCAGGTAAGTCGATATGCATATATATAGGTCTTTTATGATTCGTCCCAGTCTAAATAAGCCAAAAATGATCATAATTTGACATTTTTTGATAAAAAAAAATTTTTTGAAAATTTTCGATGTCGAATCTAGAGTGCCAGGACTATACAAAAGAGTGAAATTTTGATCCAGGTAAGTCGATATGCATATAAATAGGTCTTTTATGATTGGTCCCAGTCTAAATAAGCCAAAAATGATCATAATTTGACATTTTTTGATAAAATACAAATTTTTTGAAAATTTTCGATGTCGAATCTAGAGTGCCAGGACTATACAAAAGAGTGAAATTTTGATCCAGGTAAGTCGATATGCATATATATAGGTCTTTTATGATTGGTCCCAGTCTAAATAAGCCAAAAATGATCATAATTTGACATTTTTTGATAAAATACAAATTTTTTGAAAATTTTCGATGTCGAATCTAGAGTGCCAGGACTATACAAAAGAGTGAAATTTTGATCCAGGTAAGTCGATATGCATATATATAGGTCTTTTATGATTGGTCCCAGTCTAAATAAGCCAAAAATGATCATAATTTGACATTTTTTGATAAAATACAAATTTTTTGAAAATTTTCGATGTCGAATCTAGAGTGCCAGGACTATACAAAAGAGTGAAATTTTGATCCAGGTAAGTCGATATGCATATATATAGGTCTTTTATGATTGGTCCCAGTCTAAATAAGCCAAAAATGATCATAATTTGACATTTTTTGATAAAATACAAATTTTTTGAAAATTTTCGATGTCGAATCTAGAGTGCCAGGACTATACAAAATAGTAAAATTTTGATCCAGGTAAGTCGATATGCATATTTATAGGTCTTTTATGATTGGTCCCAGTCTAAATAAGCCAAAAATGATCATAATTTGACATTTTTTGATAAAATACAAATTTTTTGAAAATTTTCGATGTCGAATCTAGAGTGCCAGGACTATACAAAAGAGTGAAATTTTGATCCAGGTAAGTCGATAAGCATATATATAGGTCTTTTATGATTGGTCCCAGTCTAAATAAGCCAAAAATGATCATAATTTGACATTTTTTGATAAAATACAAATTTTTTGAAAATTTTCGATGTCGAATCTAGAGTGCCAGGACTATACAAAAGAGTGAAATTTTGATCCAGGTAAGTCGATATGCATTTATATAGGTCGTTTATGATTGGTCCCAGTGTAAATAAGCAAAAAATGATCATAATTTGACATTTTTTGATAAAATACAAATTTTTTGAAAATTTTCGATGTCGAATCTAGAAAGCCAGGACTATACAAAAGAGTGAAATTTTGATCCAGGTAAGTCGATATGCATTTATATAGGTCTTTTATGATTGGTCCCAGTCTAAATAAGCCAAAAATGATCATAATTTGACATTTTTTGAGAAAATACAAATTTTTTGAAAATTTTCGATGTCGAATCTAGAGTGCCAGGACTATACAAAAGAGTGAAATTTTGAGCCAGGTAAGTCGATATGCATATATCGGTCTTTTATGATTGTCCCAGTCTAAATAAGCCAAAAATGACCATAATTTGACATTTTTTGATAAAAAACAAATTTTTGAAAATATTCGATGTCGAATCTAGAGTGCCAGGACTATGCAAAAGAGTGAAATTTTGATCCAGGTAAGTCGATATGCATATATATAGGTCTTTTATGATTCGTCCAAGTCTAAATAAGCCAAAAATGATCATAATTTGACATTTTTTGATAAAAAACAAATATTTTTAAAATTTTCGATGTCGAATCTAGAGTGCCAGGACTATACAAAAGAGTGAAATTTTGATCCAGGTAAGTCGATATGCATATATATAGGTCTTTTATGATTGGTCCCAGTCTAAATAAGCCAAAAATGATCATAATTTGACATTTTTTGATAAAATACAAATTTTTTGAAAATTTTCGATTTCGAATCTAGAGTGCCAGGACTATACAAAAGAGTGAAATTTTGATCCAGGTAAGTCGATATGCATATATATAGGTCTTTTATGATTGGTCCCAGTCTAAATAAGCCAAAAATGATCATAATTTGACATTTTTTGATAAAATACAAATTTTTTGAAAATTTTCGATGTCGAATCTAGAGTGCCAGGACTATACAAAAGAGTGAAATTTTGATCCAGGTAAGTCGATATGCATATATATAGGTCTTTTATAATTGGTCCCAGTCTAAATAAGCCAAAAATGATCATAATTTGACATTTTTTGATAAAATACAAATTTTTTGAAAATTTTCGATGTCGAATCTAGAGTGCCAGGACTATACAAAAGAGTGAAATTTTGATTCAGGTAAGTCGATATGCATATATATAGGTCTTTTATGATTGGTCCCAGTCTAAATAAGCCAAAAATGATCATAATTTGACATTTTTTGATAAAAAACAAATTTTTTGAAAATTTTCGATGTCGAATCTAGAGTGCCAGGACTATACAAAAGAGTGAAATTTTGATCCAGGTAAGTCGATATGCATATATATAGGTCTTTTATGATTGGTCCCAGTCTAAATAAGCCAAAAATGATCATAATTTGACATTTTTTGATAAAATACAAATTTTTTGAAAATTTTCGATGTCGAATCTAGAGTGCCAGGACTATACAAAAGAGTGAAATTTTGATCCACGTAAGTCGATATGCATATATATAGGTCTTTTATGATTGGTCCCAGTCTAAATAAGCCAAAAATGATCATAATTTGACATTTTTTGATAAAATACAAATTTTTTGAAAATTTTCGATGTCGAATCTAGAGTGCCAGGACTATACAGAAGAGTGAAATTTTGAGCCAGGTAAGTCGATATGCATATATATAGGTCTTTTATGATTGGTCCCAGTCTAAATAAGCCAAAACTGATCATAATTTGACAATTTTTGATAAAAAACAAATTTTTTGAAAATTTTCGATGTCGAATCTAGAGTGCCAGGACTATACAAAAGAGTGAAATTTTGATCCAGGTAAGTCGATATGCATATATATAGGTCTTTTATGATTGGTCCCAGTCTAAATAAGCCAAAAATGATCATAATTTGACATTTTTTGATAAAATACAAATTTTTTGAAAATTTTCGATGTCGAATCTAGAGTGCCAGACTATACAAAAGAGTAAAAATTTGATCTAGGTAAGTCGATATGCATATATATAGGTCTTTTATGATTGGTCCTAGTCTAAATAAGCCAAAAATGATCATAATTTGACATTTTTTGATAAAATACAAATTTTTTGAAAATTTTCGATGTCGAATCTAGAGTGCCAGGACTATACAAAAGAGTGAAATTTTGATCCAGGTAAGTCGTTATGCATTTATATAGGTCTTTTATGATTGGTCCCAGTCTAAATAAGCCAAAAATGATCATAATTTGACATTTTTTGATAAAATACAAATTTTTTGAAAATTTTCGATGTCGAATCTAGAGTGCCAGGACTATACAAAAGAGTGAAATTTTGATCCAGGTAAGGCGATATGCATATATATAGGTCTTTTATGATTGGTCCCAGTCTAAATAAGCCAAAAATGATCATAATTTGACATTTTTTGATAAAATACAAATTTTTTGAAAATTTTCGATGTCGAATCTAGAGTGCCAGGACTATACAAAAGAGTGAAATTTTGATCCAGGTAAGTCGATATGCATATATATAGGTCTTTTATGATTGGTCCCAGTCTAAATAAGCCAAAAATGATCATAATTTGACATTTTTTGATAAAAAACAAATTTTTTGAAAATTTTCGATGTCGAATCTAGAGTGCCAGGACTATACAAAAGAGTGAAATTTTGATCCAGGTAAGTCGATATGCATTTATATAGGTCTTTTATGATAGGTCCCAGTCTAAATAAGCCAAAAATGATCATAATTTGACATTTTTTGATAAAATACAAATTTTTTGAAAATTTTCGATGTCGAATCTAGAGTGCCAGGACTATACAAAAGAGTGAAATTTTGATCCAGGTAAGTCGATATGCATATATATAGGTCTTTTATGATTGGTCCCAGTCTAAATAAGCCAAAAATGATCATAATTTGACATTTTTTGATAAAATACAAATTTTTTGAAAATTTTCGATGTCGAATCTAGAGTGCCAGGACTATACAAAAGAGTGAAATTTTGAGCCAGGTAAGTCGATATGCATATATATAGGTCTTTTATGATTGGTCCCAGTCTAAATAAGCCAAAAATGATCATAATTTGACATTTTTTGATAAAAAACAAATTTTTTGAAAATTTTCGATGTCGAATCTAGAGTGCCAGGACTATGCAAAAGAGTGAAATTTTGATCCAGGTAAGTCGATATGCATATATATAGGTCTTTTATGATTGGTCCCAGTCTAAATAAGCCAAAAATGATCATAATTTGACATTTTTTGATAAAAAACAAATTTTTTGAAAATTTTCGATGTCGAATCTAGAGTGCCAGGACTATACAAAAGAGTGAAATTTTGATCCAGGTAAGTCGATATGCATATATATAGGTCTTTTATGATTGGTCCCAGTCTAAATAAGCCAAAAATGATCATAATTTGACATTTTTTGATAAAATACAAATTTTTTGAAAATTTTCGATGTCGAATCTAGAGTGCCAGGACTATACAAAAGAGTGAAATTTTGATCCAGGTAAGTCGATATGCATATATATAGGTCTTTTATGATTGATCCCAGTCTAAATAAGCCAAAAATGATCATAATTTGACATTTTTTGATATAATACAAATTTTTTGAAAATTTTCGATGTCGAATCTAGAGTGCCAGGACTATACAAAAGAGTGAAATTTTGATCCAGGTAAGTCGATATGCATATATATAGGTCTTTTATGATTGGTCCCAGTCTAAATAAGCCAAAAATGATCATAATTTGACATTTTTTGATAAAATACAAATTTTTTGAAAATTTTCGATGTCGAATCTAGAGTGCCAGGACTATACAAAAGAGTGAAATTTTGATCCAGGTAAGTCGATATGCATATATATAGGTCTTTTATGATTGGTCCCAGTCTAAATAAGCCAAAAATGATCATAATTTGACATTTTTTGATAAAATACAAATTTTTTGAAAATTTTCGATGTCGAATCTAGAGTGCCAGGACTATAAAAAAGAGTGAAATTTTGATCCAGGTAAGTCGATATGCATATATATAGGTCTTTATTGATTGGTCCCAGTCTAAATAAGCCAAAAATGATCATAATTTGACATTTTTTGATAAAATACAAATTTTTTGAAAATTTTCGATGTCGAATCTAGAGTCCCAGGACTATACAAAAGAGTGAAATTTTGATCCAGGTCAGTCGATATGCATATATATAGGTCTTTTATGATTGGTCCCAGTCTAAATAAGCCAAAAATGATCATAATTTGACATTTTTTGATAAAATTCAAATTTTTTGAAAATTTTCGATGTCGAATCTAGAGTGCCAGGACTATACAAAAGAGTGAAATTTTGATCCAGGTAAGTCGATATGCATATATATAGGTCTTTTATGATTGGTCCCAGTCTAAATAAGCCAAAAATGATCATATTTTGACATTTTTTTATAAAATACAAATTTTTTGAAAATTTTCGATGTCTAATCTAGAGTGCCAGGACTATGCAAAAGAGTGAAATTTTGATCTAGGTAAGTCGATATGCATATATATAGGTCTTTTATGATTGGTCCCAGTCTAAATAAGCCAAAAATGATCATAATTTGACATTTTTTGATAAAAAACAAATTTTTTGAAAATTTTCGATGTCGAATCTAGAGTGCCAGGACTATACATAAGAGTGAAATTTTGATCCAGGTAAGTCGATATGCACATATATAGGTCTTTTATGATTGGTCCCAGTCTAAATAAGCCAAAAATGATCATAATTTGACATTTTTTGATAAAATACAAATTTTTTGAAAATTTTCGATGTTGAATCTAGAGTGCCAGGACTATACAAAAGAGTGAAATTTTGATCCAGGTAAGTCGATATGCATATATATAGGTCTTTTATGATTGGTCCCAGTCTAAATAAGCAAAAAATGATCATAATTTGACATTTTTTGATAAAATACAAATTTTTTGAAAATTTTCGATGTCGAATCTAGAGTGCCAGGACTATACAAAAGAGTGAAATTTTGATCCAGGTAAGTCGATATGCATATATATAGGTCTTTTATGATTGGTCCCAGTCTAAATAAGCCAAAAATGATCATAATTTGACATTTTTTGATAAAATAAAAATTTTTTGAAAATTTTCGATGTCGAATCTAGAGTGCCAGGACTATACAAAAGAGTGAAATTTTGATCCAGGTAAGTCGATATGCATATATATAGGTCTTTTGTGATTGGTCCCAGTCTAAATAGGCCAAAAATGATCATAATTTTACATTTTTTGATAAAATACAAATTTTTTGAAAATTTTCGATGTCGAATCTAGAGTGCCAGGACTATACAAAAGAGTAAAATTTTGATCCAGGTAAGTCGATATGCATATATATAGGTCTTTTATGATTGGTCCCAGTCTAAATAAGCCAAAAATGATCATAATTTGACATTTTTTGATAAAATACAAATTTTTTGAAAATTTTCTATGTCGAATCTAGAGTGCCAGGACTATATGATTGGTCCCAGTCTAAATAAGCCAAAAATGATCATAATTTGACATTTTTTGATAAAATACAAATTTTTTGAAAATTTTCGATGTCGAATCTAGAGTGCCAGGACTATACAAAAGAGTGAAATTTTGATCCAGGTAAGTCGATATGCATATATATAAGTCTTTTATGATTGGTCCCAGTCTCAATAAGCCAAAAATGATCATAATTTGACATTTTTTGATAAAATACAAATTTTTTGAAAATTTTCGATGTCGAATCTAGAGTGCCAGGACTATACAAAAGAGTGAAATTTTGATCCAGGTAAGTCGATATGCATATATATAGGTCTTTTATGATTGGTCCCAGTCTAAATAAGCCAAAAATGATCATAATTTGACATTTTTTGATAAAATACAAATTTTTTGAAAATTTTCGATGTCGAATCTAGAGTGCCAGGACTATACAAAAGAGTGAAATTTTGATCCAGGTAAGTCGATATGCATATATATAGGTCTTTTATGATTGGTCCCAGTCTAAATAAGCCAAAAATGATCATAATTTGACATTTTTTGAGAAAATAAAAATTTTTTGAAAATTTTCGATGTCGAATCTAGAGTGCCAGGACTATACAAAAGAGTGAAATTTTGATCCAGGTAACTCGATATGCATATATATAGGTCTTTTATGATAGGTCCCAGTCTAAATAAGCCAAAAATGATCATAATTTGACATTTTTTGATAAAATACAAATTTTTTGAAAATTTTCGATGTCGAATCTAGAGTGCCAGGACTATACAAAAGAGTGAAATTTTGATCCAGGTAAGTCGATATGCATATATATAGGTCTTTTATGATTGGTCCCAGTCTAAATAAGCCAAAAATGATCATAATTTGACATTTTTTGATAAATAAAAAATTTTTTGAAAATTTTCTATGTCGAATCTAGAGTGCCAGGACTATATGATTGGTCCCAGTCTAAATAAGCCAAAAATGATCATAATTTGACATTTTTTGATAAAATACAAATTTTTTGAAAATTTTCGATGTCGAATCTAGAGTGCCAGGACTATACAAAAGAGTGAAATTTTGATCCAGGTAAGTCGATATGCATATATATAAGTCTTTTATGATTGGTCCCAGTCTCAATAAGCCAAAAATGATCATAATTTGACATTTTTTGATAAAATACAAATTTTTTGAAAATTTTCGATGTCGAATCTAGAGTGCCAGGACTATACAAAAGAGTGAAATTTTGATCCAGGTAAGTCGATATGCATATATATAGGTCTTTTATGATTGGTCCCAGTCTAAATAAGCCAAAAATGATCATAATTTGACATTTTTTGATAAAAAACAAATTTTTTGAAAATTTTCGATGTCGAATCTAGAGTGCCAGGACTATACAAGAGAGTGAAATTTTGATCCAGGTAAGTCGATATGCATTTACATAGGTCTTTTATGATAGGTCCCAGTCTAAATAAGCCAAAAATGATCATAATTTGACATTTTTTGATAAAATACAAATTTTTTGAAAATTTTCGATGTCGAATCTAGAGTGCCAGGACTATACAAAAGAGTGAAATTTTGATCCAGGTAAGTCGATATGCATATATATAGGTCTTTTATGATTGGTCTCAGTCTAAATAAGCCAAAAATGATCATAATTTGACATTTTTTGTTAAATAAAAATTTTTTGAAAATTTTCGATGTCGAATCTAGAGTGCCAGGACTATACAAAAGAGTGAAATTTTGATCCAGGTAAGTCGATATGCATATATATAGGTCTTTTTTGATTGGTCCCAGTCTAAATAAGCCAAAAATGATCATAATTTGACATTTTTTGATAAAAAACAAATTTTTTGAAAATTTTCGATGTCGAATCTAGAGTGCCAGGACAATACAAAAGAGTGAAATTTTGATCCAGGTAAGTCGATATGCATATATATAGGTCTTTTATGATTGGTCCCAGTCTAATCAAGCCAAAAATGATCATAATTTGACATTTTTTGATAAAATACAAATTTTTTGAAAATTTTCGATGTCGAATCTAGAGTGCCAGGACTATACAAAAGAGTGAAATTTTGATCCAGGTAAGTCGATATGCATATATATAGGTCTTTTATGATTGGTCTCAGTCTAAATAAGCCAAAAATGATCATAATTTGACATTTTTTGATAAAATACAAATTTTTTGAAAATTTTCGATGTCGAATCTAGAGTGCCAGGACTATACAAAAGAGTGAAATTTTGATCCAGGTAAGTCGATATGCATTTATATAGGTCTTTTTTGATTGGTCCCAGTCTAAATAAGCCAAAAATGATCATAATTTGACATTTTTTGATAAAAAACAAATTTTTTGAAAATTTTCGATGTCGAATCTAGAGTGCCAGGACAATACAAAAGAGTGAAATTTTGATCCAGGTAAGTCGATATGCATATATATAGGTCTTATATGATTGGTCCCTGTCTAAATAAGCCAAAAATGATCATAATTTGACATTTTTGGATAAAATACAAATTTTTTGAAAATTTTCGATGTCGAATCTAGAGTGCCAGGACTATACAAGAGAGTGAAATTTTGATCCAGGTAAGTCGATATGCATATATATAGGTCTTTTATGATTGGTCCCAGTCTAAATAAGCCAAAAATGATCATAATTTGACATTTTTTGATAAAATACAAATTTTTTGAAAATTTTCGATGTCGAATCTAGAGTGCCAGGACTATACAAAAGAGTGAAATTTTGATCCAGGTAAGTCGATATGCATTTATATAGGTCTTTTATGATTGGTCCCAGTCTAAATAAGCCAAAAATGATCATAATTTGACATTTTTTGATAAAATACAAATTTTTTGAAAATTTTCGATGTCGAATCTAGAGTGCCAGGACTATACAAAAGAGTGAAATTTTGATCCAGGTAAGTCGATATGCATATATATAGGTCTTTTATGATTGGTCCCAGTCTAAATAAGCCAAAAATGATCATAATTTGACATTTTTTGAAAAAATACAAATTTTTTGAAAATTTTCGATGTCGATTCTAGAGTGCCAGGACTATACAAAAGAGTGAAATTTTGATCCAGGTAAGTCGATATGCATATATATAGGTCTTTTTTGATTGGTCCCAGTCTAAATAAGCCAAAAATGATCATAATTTGACATTTTTTGATAAAAAACAAATTTTTTGAAAATTTTCGATGTCGAATCTAGAGTGCCAGGACAATACAAAAGAGTGAAATTTTGATCCAGGTAAGTCGATATGCATATATATAGGTCTTTTATGATTGGTCCCAGTCTAAATAAGCCAAAAATGATCATAATTTGACATTTTTTGATAAAATACAAATTTTTTGAAAATTTTCGATGTCGAATCTAGAGTGCCAGGACTATGCAAAAGAGTGAAATTTTGATCCAGGTAAGTCGATATGCATATATATAGGTCTTTTATGATTGGTCCCAGTCTAAATAAGCCAAAAATGATCATAATTTGACATTTTTTGATAAAAAACAAATTTTTTGAAAATTTTCGATGTCGAATCTAGAGTGCCAGGACTATACAAAAGAGTGAAATTTTGATCCAGGTAAGTCGATATGCACATATATAGGTCTTTTATGATTGGTCCCAGTCTAAATAAGCCAAAAATGATCATAATTTGACATTTTTTGATAAAATACAAATTTTTTGAAAATTTTCGATGTCGAATCTAGAGTGCCAGGACTATAAAAAAGAGTGAAATTTTGATCCAGGTAAGTCGATATGCATATATATAGGTCTTTTATGATTGGTCCCAGTCTAAATAAGCCAAAAATGATCATAATTTGACATTTTTTGATAAAATTAAAATTTTTTGAAAATTTTCGATGTCGAATCTAGAGTGCCAGGACTATACAAAAGAGTGAAATTTTGATCTAGGTAAGTCGATATGCATATATATAGGTCTTTTATGATTGGTCCCAGTCTAAATAAGCCAAAAATGATCATAATTTGACATTTTTTGATAAAATACAAATTTTTTGAAAATTTTCGATGTCGAATCTAGAGTGCCAGGACTATACAAAAGAGTGAAATTTTGATCCAGGTAAGTCGATATGCATATATATATAGGTCTTTTATGATTGGTCCCAGTCTAAATAAGCCAAAAATGATCATAATTTGACATTTTTTGATAAAATACAAATTTTTTGAAAATTTTCGATGTCGAATCTAGAGTGCCAGGACTATACAAAAGAGTGAAATTTTGATCTAGGTAAGTCGATATGCATATATATAGGTCTTTTATGATTGGTCCCAGTCTAAATAAGCCAAAAATGATCATAATTTGACATTTTTTGATAAAATACAAATTTTTTGAAAATTTTCGATGTCGAATCTAGAGTGCCAGGACTATACAAAAGAGTAAAATTTTGATCCAGGTAAGTCGATATGCATATATATAGGTCTTTTATGATTGGTCCCAGTCTAAATAAGCCAAAAATGATCATAATTTGACATTTTTCGATAAAATACAAATTTTTTGAAAATTTTCGATGTCGAATCCAGAGTGCCAGGACTATACAAAAGAGTGAAATTTTGATCCAGGTAAGTCAATATGCATATATATAGGTCTTTTATGATTGGTCCCAGTCTAAATAAGCCAAAAATGATCATAATTTGACATTTTTTGATAAAATACAAATTTTTTGAAAATTTTCGATGTCGAATCTAGAGTGCCAGGACTATACAAAAGAGTGAAATTTTGAGCCAGGTAAGTCAATATGCATATATATAGGTCTTTTATGATTGGTCCCAGTCTAAATAAGCCAAAAATGATCATAATTTGACATTTTTTGATAAAATACAAATTTTTTGAAAATTTTCGATGTCGAATCTAGAGTGCCAGGACTATACAAAAGAGTGAAATTTTGATCCAGGTAAGTCGATATGCATATATATAGGTCTTTTATGATTGGTCCCAGTCTAAATAAGCCAAAAATGATCATAATTTGACATTTTTTGATAAAATACAAATTTTTTGAAAATTTTCGATGTCGAATCTAGAGTGCCAGGACTATACAAAAGAGTGAAATTTTGAGCCAGGTAAGTCAATATGCATATATATAGGTCTTTTATGATTGGTCCCAGTCTAAATAAGCCAAAAATGATCATAATTTGACATTTTTTGATAAAATACAAATTTTTTGAAAATTTTCGATGTCGAATCTAGAGTGCCAGGACTATACAAAAGAGTGAAATTTTGATCCAGGTAAGTCGATATGCATATATATAGGTCTTTTATGATTGGTCCCAGTCTAAATAAGCCAAAAATGATCATAATTTGACATTTTTTGATAAAAAACAAATTTTTTGAAAATTTTCGATGTCGAATCTAGAGTGCCAGGACTATACAAAAGAGTGAAATTTTGATCCAGGTAAGTCGATATGCACATATATAGGTCTTTTATGATTGGTCCCAGTCTAAATAAGCCAAAAATGATCATAATTTGACATTTTTTGATAAAATACAAATTTTTTGAAAATTTTCGATGTCGAATCTAGAGTGCCAGGACTATACAAAAGAGTGAAATTTTGATCCAGGTAAGTCGATATGCATATATATAGGTCTTTTATGATTGGTCCCAGTCTAAATAAGCCAAAAATGATCATAATTTGACATTTTTTGATAAAATACAAATTTTTTCAAAATTTTCGATGTCGAATCTAGAGTGCCAGGACTATACAAAAGAGTGAAATTTTGATCCAGGTAAGTCGATATGCACATATATAGGTCTTTTATGATTGGTCCCAGTCTAAATAAGCCAAAAATGATCATAATTTGACATTTTTTGATAAAATACAAATTTTTTGAAAATTTTCGATGTCGAATCTAGAGTGCCAGGACTATACAAAAGAGTGAAATTTTGATCCAGGTAAGTCGATATGCATATATATAGGTCTTTTATGATTGGTCCCAGTCTAAATAAGCCAAAAATGATCATAATTTGACATTTTTTGATAAAATACAAATTTTTTGAAAATTTTCGATGTCGAATCTAGAGTGCCAGAACTATACAAAAGAGTGAAATTTTGATCCAGGTAAGTCGATATGCATATATATAGGTCTTTTATGATTGGTCCCAGTCTAAATAAGCCAAAAATGATCATAATTTGACATTTTTTGATAAAATACAAATTTTTTGAAAATTTTCGATGTCGAATCTAGAGTGCCAGGACTATACAAAAGAGTGAAATTTTGATCCAGGTAAGTCGATATGCATATATATATAGGTCTTTTATGATTGGTCCCAGTCTAAATAAGCCAAAAATGATCATAATTTGACATTTTTTGAAAAAATACAAATTTTTTGAAAATTTTCGATGTCGAATCTAGAGTGCCAGGACTATACAAAAGAGTGAAATTTTGATCTAGGTAAGTCGATATGCATATATATAGGTCTTTTATGATTGGTCCCATTCTAAATAAGCCAAAAATGATCATAATTTGACATT
Organism: Chrysoperla carnea; assembly: GCF_905475395.1. Classification (NCBI taxonomy): domain Eukaryota; kingdom Metazoa; phylum Arthropoda; class Insecta; order Neuroptera; family Chrysopidae; genus Chrysoperla; species Chrysoperla carnea. Next base: position 3,498,945 of record NW_025408233.1, on the reverse strand, counting down.
TTTTGATAAAATACAAATTTTTTGAAAATTTTCGATGTCGAATCTAGAGTGCCAGGACTATACAAAAGAGTGAAATTTTGATCCAGGTAAGTCGATATGCATATATATAGGTCTTTTATGATTGGTCCCAGTCTAAATAAGCCAAAAATGATCATAATTTGACATTTTTTGATAAAAAACAAATTTTTTGAAAATTTTCGATGTCGAATTAGAGTGCCAGGACTATACAAAAGAGTGAAATTTTGATCCAGGTAAGTCGATGTGCATATATATAGGTCTTTTATGATTGGTCCCAGTCTAAATAAGCCAAAAATGATCATAATTTGACATTTTTTGATAAAATACAAATTTTTTGAAAATTTTCGATGTCGAATCTAGAGTGCCAGGACTATACAAAAGAGTGAAATTTTGATCCAGGTAAGTCGATATGCATATATATAGGTCTTTTATGATTGGTCCCAGTCTAAATAAGCCAAAAATGATCATAATTTGACATTTTTTGATAAAATACAAATTTTTTGAAAATTTTCGATGTCGAATCTAGAGTGCCAGGACTATACAAAAGAGTGAAATTTTGATCCAGGTAAGTCGATATGCATATATATAGGTCTTTTATGATTGGTCCCAGTCTAAATAAGCCAAAAATGATCATAATTTGACATTTTTGGATAAAATACAAATTTTTTGAAAATTTTCGATGTCGAATCTAGAGTGCCAGGACTATACAAAAGAGTGAAATTTTGAGCCAGGTAAGTCGATATGCATATATATAGGTCTTTTATGATTGGTCCCAGTCTAAATAAGCCAAAAATGATCATAATTTGACATTTTTTGATAAAATACAAATTTTTTGAAAATTTTCGATGTCGAATCTAGAGTGCCAGGACTATACAAAAGAGTGAAATTTTGATCCAGGTAAGTCGATATGCATATATATAGGTCTTTTATGATTGGTCCCAGTCTAAATAAGCCAAAAATGATCATAATTTGACATTTTTTGATAAAAAACAAATTTTTTGAAAATTTTCGATGTCGAATCTAGAGTGCCAGGACTATACAAAAGAGTGAAATTTTGAGCCAGGTAAGTCAATATGCATATATATAGGTCTTTTATGATTGGTCCCAGTCTAAATAAGCCAAAAATGATCATAATTTGACATTTTTTGATAAAATACAAATTTTTTGAAAATTTTCGATGTCGAATCTAGAGTGCCAGGACTATACAAAAGAGTGAAATTTTGATCCAGGTAAGTCGATATGCATATATATAGGTCTTTTATGATTGGTCCCAGTCTAAATAAGCCAAAAATGATCATAATTTGACATTTTTTGATAAAATACAAATTTTTTGAAAATTTTCGATGTCGAATCTAGAGTGCCAGGACTATACAAAAGAGTGAAATTTTGATCCAGGTAAGTCGATATGCACATATATAGGTCTTTTATGATTGGTCCCAGTCTAAATAAGCCAAAAATGATCATAATTTGACATTTTTTGATAAAATACAAATTTTTTGAAAATTTTCGATGTCGAATCTAGAGTGCCAGGACTATGCAAAAGAGTGAAATTTTGATCCAGGTAAGTCGATATGCATACATATAGGTCTTTTATGATTGGTCCCAGTCTAAATAAGCCAAAAATGATCATAATTTGACATTTTTTGATAAAAAACAAATTTTTTGAAAATTTTCGATGTCGATTCTAGAGTGCCAGGACTGTACAAAAGAGTGAAATTTTGATCCAGGTAAGTCGATATGCACATATATAGGTCTTTTATGATTGGTCCCAGTCTAAATAAGCCAAAAATGATCATAATTTGACATTTTTTGATAAAATACAAATTTTTTGAAAATTTTCGATGTCGAATCTAGAGTGCCAGGACTATACAAAAGAGTGAAATTTTGATCCAGGTAAGTCGATATGCATATATATAGGTCTTTTATGATTGGTCCCAGTCTAAATAAGCCAAAAATGATCATAATTTGACATTTTTTGATAAAATACAAATTTTTTGAAAATTTTCGATGTCGAATCTAGAGTGCCAGGACTATACAAAAGAGTGAAATTTTGATCCAGGTAAGTCGATATGCATATATATATAGGTCTTTTATGATTGGTCCCAGTCTAAATAAGCCAAAAATGATCATAATTTGACATTTTTTGAAAAAATACAAATTTTTTGAAAATTTTCGATGTCGAATCTAGAGTGCCAGGACTATACAAAAGAGTGAAATTTTGATCTAGGTAAGTCGATATGCATATATATAGGTCTTTTATGATTGGTCCCAGTCTAAATAAGCCAAAAATGATCATAATTTGACATTTTTTGATAAAATACAAATTTTTTGAAAATTTTCGATGTCGAATCTAGAGTGCCAGGACTATACAAAAGAGTGAAATTTTGATCCAGGTAAGTCGATATGCATATATATAGGTCTTTTATGATTGGTCCCAGTCTAAATAAGCCAAAAATGATCATAATTTGACATTTTTTGATAAAATACAAATTTTTTGAAAATTTTCGATGTCGAATTAGAGTGCCAGGACTATACAAAAGAGTGAAATTTTGATCCAGGTAAGTCGATGTGCATATATATAGGTCTTTTATGATTGGTCCCAGTCTAAATAAGCCAAAAATGATCATAATTTGACATTTTTTGATAAAATACAAATTTTTTGAAAATTTTCGATGTCGAATCTAGAGTGCCAGGACTATACAAAAGAGTGAAATTTTGATCCAGGTAATTCGATATGCATATATATAGGTCTTTTATGATTGGTCCCAGTCTAAATAAGCCAAAAATGATCATAATTTGACATTTTTTGATAAAATACAAATTTTTTGAAAATTTTCGATGTCGAATCTAGAGTGCCAGGACTATACAAAAGAGTGAAATTTTGATCCAGGTAAGTCGATATGCATATATATAGGTCTTTTATGATTGGTCCCAGTCTAAATAAGCCAAAAATGATCATAATTTGACATTTTTGGATAAAATACAAATTTTTTGAAAATTTTCGATGTCGAATCTAGAGTGCCAGGACTATACAAAAGAGTGAAATTTTGAGCCAGGTAAGTCGATATGCATATATATAGGTCTTTTATGATTGGTCCCAGTCTAAATAAGCCAAAAATGATCATAATTTGACATTTTTTGATAAAATACAAATTTTTTGAAAATTTTCGATGTCGAATCTAGAGTGCCAGGACTATACAAAAGAGTGAAATTTTGATCCAGGTAAGTCGATATGCATATATATAGGTCTTTTATGATTGGTCCCAGTCTAAATAAGCCAAAAATGATCATAATTTGACATTTTTTTATAAAATACAAATTTTTTGAAAATTTTCGGTGTCGAATCTAGAGTGCCAGGACTATACAAAAGAGTGAAATTTTGAGCCAGGTAAGTCGATATGCATATATATAGGTCTTTTATGATTGGTCCCAGTCTAAATAAGCCAAAAATGATCATAATTTGACATTTTTTGATAAAATACAAATTTTTTGAAAATTTTCGATGTCGAATCTAGAGTGCCAGGACTATGCAAAAGAGTGAAATTTTGATCCAGGTAAGTCGATATGCATATATATAGGTCTTTTATGATTGGTCCCAGTCTAAATAAGCCAAAAATGATCATAATTTGACATTTTTTGATAAAAAACAAATTTTTTGAAAATTTTCGATGTCGAATCTAGAGTGCCAGGACTATACAAAAGAGTGAAATTTTGATCCAGGTAAGTCGATATGCACATATATAGGTCTTTTATGATTGGTCCCAGTCTAAATAAGCCAAAAATGATCATAATTTGACATTTTTTGATAAAATACAAATTTTTTGAAAATTTTCGATGTCGAATCTAGAGTGCCAGGACTATACAAAAGAGTGAAATTTTGATCCAGGTAAGTCGATATGCATATATATAGGTCTTTTATGATTGGTCCCAGTCTAAATAAGCCAAAAATGATCATAATTTGACATTTTTTGATAAAATACAAATTTTTTCAAAATTTTCGATGTCGAATCTAGAGTGCCAGGACTATACAAAAGAGTGAAATTTTGATCCAGGTAAGTCGATATGCATATATATAGGTCTTTTATGATTGGTCCCAGTCTAAATAAGCCAAAAATGATAATAATTTGACATTTTTTGATAAAATAAAAATTTTTTGAAAATTTTCGATGTCGAATCTAGAGTGCCAGGACTATACAAAAGAGTGAAATTTTGATCTTGGTAAGTCGATATGCATATATATAGGTCTTTTATGATTGGTCCCAGTCTAAATAAGCCAAAAATGATCATAATTTGACATTTTTTGATAAAATACAAATTTTTTTTAAAATTTTCGATGTCGAATCTAGAGTGCCAGGACTATACAAAAGAGTGAAATTTTGATCCAGGTAAGTCGATATGCATATATATAGGTCTTTTATGATTGGTCCCAGTCTAAATAAGCCAAAAATGATCATAATTTGACATTTTTTGATAAAATACAAATTTTTTGAAAATTTTCGATGTCGAATCTAGAGTGCCAGGACTATACAAAAGAGTGAAATTTTGATCCAGGTAAGTCGATATGCATATATATAGGTCTTTTATGATTGGTCCCAGTCTAAATAAGCCAAAAATGATCATAATTTGACATTTTTTGATAAAATACAAATTTTTTGAAAATTTTCGATGTCGAATCTAGAGTGCCAGGACTATACAAGAGAGTGAAATTTTGATCCAGGTAAGTCGATATGCATATATATAAGTCTTTTATGATTGGTCCCAGTCTAAATAAGCCAAAAATGATCATAATTTGACATTTTTTGATAAAATACAAATTTTTTGAAAATTTTCGATGTCGAATCTAGAGTGCCAGGACTATACAAAAGAGTGAAATTTTGATCCAGGTAAGTCGATATGCATATATATAGGTCTTTTATGATTGGTCCCAGTCTAAATAAGCCAAAAATGATCATAATTTGACATTTTTTGATAAAATACAAATTTTTTGAAAATTTTCGATGTCGAATCTAGAGTGCCAGGACTATACAAAAGAGTGAAATTTTGAGCCAGGTAAGTCGATATGCATATATATAGGTCTTTTATGATTGGTCCCAGTCTAAATAAGCCAAAAGTGATCATAATTTGACATTTTTTGATAAAATACAAATTTTTTGAAAATTTTCGATGTCGAATCTAGAGTGCCAGGACTATACAAAAGAGTGAAATTTTGATCCAGGTAAGTCGATATGCACATATATAGGTTTTTTATGATTGGTCCCAGTCTAAATAAGCCAAAAATGATCATAATTTGAAATTTTTTGATAAAATACAAATTTTTTGAAAATTTTCGATGTCGAATCTAGAGTGCCAGGACTATACAAAAGAGTGAAATTTTGATCCAGGTAAGTCGATATGCATATATATAGGTCTTTTATGATTGGTCCCAGTCTAAATAAGCCAAAAATGATCATAATTTGACATTTTTTGATAAAATACAAATTTTTTCAAAATTTTCGATGTCGAATCTAGAGTGCTAGGACTATACAAAAGAGTAAAATTTTGATCCAGGTAAGTCGATATGCATATATATAGGTCTTTTATGATTGGTCCCAGTCTAAATAAGCCAAAAATGATCATAATTTGACATTTTTTGATAAAATACAAATTTTTTGAAAATTTTCGATGTCGAATCTAGAGTGCCAGGACTATACAAAAGAGTGAAATTTTGATCTAGGTAAGTCGATATGCATATATATAGGTCTTTTATGATTGGTCCCATTCTAAATAAGCCAAAAATGACCATAATTTGACATTTTTTGATAAAATACAAATTTTTTGAAAATTTTCGATGTCGAATCTAGAGTGCCAGGACTATACAAAAGAGTGAAATTTTGATCCAGGTAAGTCGATATGCATATATATAGGTCTTTTATGATTGGTCCCAGTCTAAATAAGCCAAAAATGATCATAATTTGACATTTTTTGATAAAAAACAAATTTTTTGAAAATTTTCGATGTCGAATCTAGAGTGCCAGGACTATACAAAAGAGTGAAATTTTGATCCAGGTAAGTCGATATGCACATATATAGGTCTTTTATGATTGGTCCCAGTCTAAATAAGCCAAAAATGATCATAATTTGACATTTTTTGATAAAATACAAATTTTTTGAAAATTTTCGATGTCGAATCTAGAGTGCCAGGACTATACAAAAGAGTGAAATTTTGATCCAGGTAAGTCGATATGCATATATATAGGTCTTTTATGATTGGTCCCAGTCTAAATAAGCCAAAAATGATCATAATTTGACATTTTTTGATAAAATACAAATTTTTTCAAAATTTTCGATGTCGAATCTAGAGTGCTAGGACTATACAAAAGAGTGAAATTTTGATCCAGGTAAGTCGATATGCATATATATAGGTCTTTTATGATTGGTCCCAGTCTAAATAAGCCAAAAATGATCATAATTTGACATTTTTTGATAAAATACAAATTTTTTGAAAATTTTCGATGTCGAATCTAGAGTGCCAGGACTATACAAAAGAGTGAAATTTTGATCTAGGTAAGTCGATATGCATATATATAGGTCTTTTATGATTGGTCCCATTCTAAATAAGCCAAAAATGATCATAATTTGACATTTTTTGATAAAATACAAATTTTTTGAAAATTTTCGATGTCGAATCTAGAGTGCCAGGACTATACAAAAGAGTGAAATTTTGATCCAGGTAAGTCGATATGCATATAAATAGGTTTTTTATGATTGGTCCCAGTTTAAATAAGCCAAAAATGATCATAATTTGACATTTTTTGATAAAATACAAATTTTTTGAAAATTTTCGATGTCGAATCTAGAGTGCCAGGACTATACAAAAGAGTGAAATTTTGATCCAGGTAAGTCGATATGCATATATATATAGGTCTTTTATGATTGGTCCCAGTCTAAATAAGCCAAAAATGATCATAATTTGACATTTTTTGATAAAATACAAATTTTTTGAAAATTTTCGATGTTGAATCTAGAGTGCCAGGACTATACAAAAGAGTGAAATTTTGATCCAGGTAAGTCGATATGCATATATATAGGTCTTTTATGATTGGTCCCAGTCTAAATAAGCCAAAAATGATCATAATTTGACATTTTTTGATAAAATACAAATTTTTTGAAAATTTTCGATGTCGAATCTAGAGTGCCAGGACTATACAAAAGAGTGAAATTTTGATCCAGGTAAGTCGATATGCATATATATAGGTCTTTTATGATTGGTCCCAGTCTAAATAAGCCAAAAATGATCATAATTTGACATTTTTTGATAAAATACAAATTTTTTGAAAATTTTCGATGTCGAATCTAGAGTGCCAGGACTATACAAAAGAGTGAAATTTTGAGCCAGGTAAGGCGATATGCATATAAATAGGTCTTTTATGATTGGTCCCAGTCTAAATAAGCCAAAAATGATCATAATTTGACATTTTTTGATAAAATACAAATTTTTTGAAAATTTTCGATGTCGAATCTAGAGTGCCAGGACTATACAAAAGAGTGAAATTTTGATCCAGGTAAGTCGATATGCATATATATAGGTCTTTTATGATTGGTCCCAGTCTAAATAAGCCAAAAATGATCATAATTTGACATTTTTTGATAAAATACAAATTTTTTGAAAATTTTCGATGTCGAATCTAGAGTGCCAGGACTATACAAAAGAGTGAAATTTTGATCCAGGTAAGTCGATATGCATATATATAGGTCTTTTATGATTGGTCCCAGTCTAAATAAGCCAAAAATGATCATAATTTGACTTTTTTTGATAAAATACTAATTTTTTGAAAATTTTCGATGTCGAATCTAGAGTGCCAGGACTATGCAAAAGAGTGAAATTTTGATCCAGGTAAGTCGATATGCATATATATAGGTCTTTTATGATTGGTCCCAGTCTAAATAAGCCAAAAATGATCATAATTTGACATTTTTTGATAAAAAACAAATTTTTTGAAAATTTTCGATGTCGAATCTAGAGTGCCAGGACTATACAAAAGAGTGAAATTTTGATCCAGGTAAGTCGATATGCACATATATAGGTCTTTTATGATTGGTCCCAGTCTAAATAAGCCAAAAATGATCATAATTTGACATTTTTTGATAAAATACAAATTTTTTGAAAATTTTCGATGTCGAATCTAGAGTGCCAGGACTATACAAAAGAGTGAAATTTTGATCCAGGTAAGTCGATATGCATATATATAGGTCTTTTATGATTGGTCCCAGTCTAAATAAGCCAAAAATGACCATAATTTGACATTTTTTGATAAAATACAAATTTTTTCAAAATTTTCGATGTCGAATCTAGAGTGCCAGGACTATGCAAAAGAGTGAAATTTTGATCCAGGTAAGTCGATATGCATATATATAGGTCTTTTATGATTGGTCCCAGTCTAAATAAGCCAAAAATGATCATAATTTGACATTTTTTGATAAAAAACAAATTTTTAGAAAATTTTCGATGTCGAATCTAGAGTGCCAGGACTATACAAAAGAGTGAAATTTTGATCCAGGTAAGTCGATATGCATATATATAGGTCTTTTATGATTGGTCCCAGTCTAAATAAGCCAAAAATGATCATAATTTGACATTTTTTGATAAAATACAAATTTTTTCAAAATTTTCGATGTCGAATCTAGAGTGCTAGGACTATACAAAAGAGTGAAATTTTGATCCAGGTAAGTCGATATGCATATATATAGGTCTTTTATGATTGGTCCCAGTCTAAATAAGACAAAAATAATCATAATTTGACATTTTTTGATAAAATACAAATTTTTTGAAAATTTTCGATGTCGAATCTAGAGTGCCAGGACTATACAAAAGAGTGAAATTTTGATCTAGGTAAGTCGATATGCATATATATAGGTCTTTTATGATTGGTCCCATTCTAAATAAGCCAATAATGATCATTATTTGACATTTTTTGATAAAATACAAATTTTTTGAAAATTTTCGATGTCGAATCTAGAGTGCCAGGACTATACAAAAGAGTGAAATTTTGATCCAGGTAAGTCGATATGCATATATATAGGTTTTTTATGATTGGTCCCATTCTAAATAAGCCAAAAATGATCATAATTTGACATTTTTTGATAAAATACAAATTTTTTGAAAATTTTCGATGTCGAATCTAGAGTGCCAGGACTATACAAAAGAGTGAAATTTTGATCCAGGTAAGTCGATATGCATATATATATAGGTCTTTTATGATTGGTCCCAGTCTAAATAAGCCAAAAATGATCATAATTTGACATTTTTTGATAAAATACAAATTTTTTGAAAATTTTCGATGTCGAATCTAGAGTGCCAGGACTATACAAAAGAGTGAAATTTTGATCCAGGTAAGTCGATATGCATATATATAGGTCTTTTATGATTGGTCCCAGTCTAAATAAGCCAAAAATGATCATAATTTGACATTTTTTGATAAAATACAAATTTTTTGAAAATTTTCGATGTCGAATCTAGAGTGCCAGGACTATACAAAAGAGTGAAATTTTGATCCAGGTAAGTCGATATGCATATATATAGGTCTTTTATGATTGGTCCCAGTCTAAATAAGCCAAAAATGATCATAATTTGACATTTTTTGATAAAATACAAATTTTTTGAAAATTTTCGATGTCGAATCTAGAGTGCCAGGACTATACAAAAGAGTGAAATTTTGAGCCAGGTAAGGCGATATGCATATAAATAGGTCTTTTATGATTGGTCCCAGTCTAAATAAGCCAAAAATGATCATAATTTGACATTTTTTGATAAAATACAAATTTTTTGAAAATTTTCGATGTCGAATCTAGAGTGCCAGGACTATACAAAAGAGTGAAATTTTGATCCAGGTAAGTCGATATGCATATATATAGGTCTTTTATGATTGGTCCCAGTCTAAATAAGCCAAAAATGATCATAATTTGACATTTTTTGATAAAATACAAATTTTTTGAAAATTTTCGATGTCGAATCTAGAGTGCCAGGACTATACAAAAGAGTGAAATTTTGATCCAGGTAAGTCGATATGCATATATATAGGTCTTTTATGATTGGTCCCAGTCTAAATAAGCCAAAAATGATCATAATTTGACTTTTTTTGATAAAATACTAATTTTTTGAAAATTTTCGATGTCGAATCTAGAGTGCCAGGACTATGCAAAAGAGTGAAATTTTGATCCAGGTAAGTCGATATGCATATATATAGGTCTTTTATGATTGGTCCCAGTCTAAATAAGCCAAAAATGATCATAATTTGACATTTTTTGAAAAAAAACAAATTTTTTGAAAATTTTCGATGTCGAATCTAGAGTGCCAGGACTATACAAAAGAGTGAAATTTTGATCCAGGTAAGTCGATATGCACATATATAGGTCTTTTATGATTGGTCCCAGTCTAAATAAGCCAAAAATGATCATAATTTGACATTTTTTGATAAAATACAAATTTTTTGAAAATTTTCGATGTCGAATCTAGAGTGCCAGGACTATACAAAAGAGTGAAATTTTGATCCAGGTAAGTCGATATGCATATATATAGGTCTTTTATGATTGGTCCCAGTCTAAATAAGCCAAAAATGACCATAATTTGACATTTTTTGATAAAATACAAATTTTTTCAAAATTTTCGATGTCGAATCTAGAGTGCCAGGACTATGCAAAAGAGTGAAATTTTGATCCAGGTAAGTCGATATGCATATATATAGGTCTTTTATGATTGGTCCCAGTCTAAATAAGCCAAAAATGATCATAATTTGACATTTTTTGATAAAAAACAAATTTTTAGAAAATTTTCGATGTCGAATCTAGAGTGCCAGGACTATACAAAAGAGTGAAATTTTGATCCAGGTAAGTCGATATGCATATATATAGGTCTTTTATGATTGGTCCCAGTCTAAATAAGCCAAAAATGATCATAATTTGACATTTTTTGATAAAATACAAATTTTTTGAAAATTTTCGATGTCGAATCTAGAGTGCCAGGACTATACAAAAGAGTGAAATTTTGATCCAGGTAAGTCGATATGCATATATATAGGTCTTTTATGATTGGTCCTAGTCTAAATAAGCCAAAAATGATCATAATTTGACATTTTTTGATAAAATACAAATTTTTTGAAAATTTTCGATGTCGAATCTAGAGTGCCAGGACTATACAAAAGAGTGAAATTTTGATCCAGGTAAGTCGATATGCATATATATGTCTTTTATGATTGGTCCCAGTCTAAATAAGCCAAAAATGATCCTAATTTGACATTTTTTGATAAAATACAAATTTTTTGAAAATTTTCGATGTCGAATCTAGAGTGCCAGGACTATGCAAAAGAGTGAAATTTTGATCCAGGTAAGTCGATATGCATATATATAGGTCTTTTATGATTGGTCCCAGTCTAAATAAGCCAAAAATGATCAAAATTTGACATTTTTTGATAAAAAACAAATTTTTAGAAAATTTTCGATGTCGAATCTAGAGTGCCAGGACTATACAAAAGAGTGAAATTTTGATCCAGGTAAGTCGATATGCATATATATAGGTCTTTTATGATTGGTCCCAGTCTAAATAAGCCAAAAATGATCATAATTTGACATTTTTTGATAAAATACAAATTTTTTGAAAATTTTCGATGTCGAATCTAGAGTGCCAGGACTATACAAAAGAGTGAAATTTTGATCCAGGTAAGTCGATATGCATATATATAGGTCTTTTATGATTGGTCCCAGTCTAAATAAGCCAAAAATGATCATAATTTGACATTTTTTGATAAAATACAAATTTTTTGAAAATTTTCGATGTCGAATCTAGAGTGCCAGGACTATACAAAAGAGTGAAATTTTGATCCAGGTAAGTCGATATGCATATATATAGGTCTTTTATGATTGGTCCCAGTCTAAATAAGCCAAAAATGATCATAATTTGACATTTTTTGATAAAAAACAAATTTTTTGAAAATTTTCGATGTCGAATCTAGAGTGCCAGGACTATACAAAAGAGTGAAATTTTGATCCAGGTAAGTCGATATGCATATATATAGGTCTTTTATGATTGGTCCCAGTCTAAATAAGATAAAAATGATCATAATTTGACATTTTTTGATAAAATACAAATTTTTTGAAAATTTTCGATGTCGAACCTAGAGTGCCAGGACTATACAAAAGAGTGAAATTTTGATCCAGGTTAGTCGATATGCATATATATAGGTCTTTTATGATTGGTCCCAGTCTAAATAAGCCAAAAATGATCATAATTTGACATTTTTTGATAAAATACAAATTTTTTGAAAATTTTCGATGTCGAATCTAGAGTGCCAGGACTATAAAAAAGAGTGAAATTTTGATCCAGGTAAGTCGATATGCATATATATAGGTATTTTATGATTGGTCCCAGTCTAAATAAGCCAAAAATGATCATAATTTGACATTTTTTGATAAAATACAAATTTTTTGAAAATTTTCGATGTCGAATCTAGAGTGCCAGGACTATACAAAAGAGTGAAATTTTGATCCAGGTAAGTCGATATGCATATATATAGGTCTTTTATGATTGGTCCCAGTCTAAATAAGCCAAAAATGATCATAATTTGACATTTTGTGATAAAATACAAATTTTTTGAAAATTTTCGATGTCGAATCTAGAGTGCCAGGACTATACAAAAGAGTGAAATTTTGATCCAGGTAAGTCGATATGCATATATATAGGTCTTTTATGATTGGTTCCAGTCTAAATAAGCCAAAAATGATCATAATTTGACATTTTTTGATAAAATACAAATTTTTTGAAAATTTTCGATGTCGAATCTAGAGTGCCAGGACTATACAAAAGAGTGAAATTTTGATCCAGGTAAGTCGATATGCATATATATAGGTCTTTTATGATTGGTTCCAGTCTAAATAAGCCAAAAATGATCATAATTTGACATTTTTTGATAAAAAGCAAATTTTTTGAAAATTTTCGATGTCGAATCTAGAGTGCCAGGACTATGCAAAAGAGCGAAATTTGATCCAGGTAAGTCGATATGCATATATATAGGTCTTTTATGATTGGTCCCAGTCTAAATAAGCCAAAAATGATCATAATTTGACATTTTTTGATAAAATACAAATTTTTTGAAAATTTTCGATGTCGAATCTAGAGTGCCAGGACTATACAAAAGAGTGAAATTTTGATCCAGGTAAGTCGATATGCATATATATAGGTCTTTTATGATTGGTCCCAGTCTAAATAAGCCAAAAATGATCATAATTTGACATTTTTTGATAAAATACAAATTTTTTGAAAATTTTCGATGTCGAATCTAGAGTGCCAGGACTATACAAAAGAGTGAAATTTTGATCCAGGTAAGTCGATATGCATATATATAGGTCTTTTATGATTGGTCCCAGTCTAAATAAGCCAAAAATGATCATAATTTGACATTTTTTGATAAAATACAAATTTTTTGAAAATTTTCGATGTCGAATCTAGAGTGCCAGGACTATACAAAAGAGTGAAATTTTGATCCAGGTAAGTCGATATGCATATATATAGGTCTTTTATGATTGGTCCCAGTCTAAATAAGCCAAAAATGATCAAAATTTGACATTTTTTGATAAAAAACAAATTTTTTGAAAATTTTCGATGTCGAATCTAGAGTGCCAGGACTATACAAAAGAGTGAAATTTTGATCCAGGTAAGTCGATATGCATATATATAGGTCTTTTATGATTGGTCCCAGTCTAAATAAGCCAAAAATGATCATAATTTGACATTTTTTGATAAAATACAAATTTTTTGAAAATTTTCGATGTCGAATCTAGAGTGCCAGGACTATACAAAAGAGTGAAATTTTGATCCAGGTAAGTCGATATGCATATATATAGGTCTCTTATGATTGGTCCCAGTCTAAATAAGCCAAAAATGATCATAATTTGACATTTTTTGATAAAATACAAATTTTTTGAAAATTTTCGATGTCGAATCTAGAGTGCCAGGACTATGCAAAAGAGTGAAATTTTGATCCAGGTAAGTCGATATGCATATATATAGGTCTTTTATGATTGGTCCCAGTCTAAATAAGCCAAAAATGATCATAATTTGACATTTTTTGAAAAAAAACAAATTTTTTGAAAATTTTCGATGTCGAATCTAGAGTGCCAGGACTATACAAAAGAGTGAAATTTTGATCCAGGTAAGTCGATATGCACATATATAGGTCTTTTATGATTGGTCCCAGTCTAAATAAGCCAAAAATGATCATAATTTGACATTTTTTGATAAAATACAAATTTTTTGAAAATTTTCGATGTCGAATCTAGAGTGCCAGGACTATACAAAAGAGTGAAATTTTGATCCAGGTAAGTCGATATGCATATATATAGGTCTTTTATGATTGGTCCCAGTCTAAATAAGCCAAAAATGACCATAATTTGACATTTTTTGATAAAATACAAATTTTTTCAAAATTTTCGATGTCGAATCTAGAGTGCCAGGACTATGCAAAAGAGTGAAATTTTGATCCAGGTAAGTCGATATGCATATATATAGGTCTTTTATGATTGGTCCCAGTCTAAATAAGCCAAAAATGATCATAATTTGACATTTTTTGATAAAAAACAAATTTTTAGAAAATTTTCGATGTCGAATCTAGAGTGCCAGGACTATACAAAAGAGTGAAATTTTGATCCAGGTAAGTCGATATGCATATATATAGGTCTTTTATGATTGGTCCCAGTCTAAATAAGCCAAAAATGATCATAATTTGACATTTTTTGATAAAATACAAATTTTTTGAAAATTTTCGATGTCGAATCTAGAGTGCCAGGACTATACAAAAGAGTGAAATTTTGATCCAGGTAAGTCGATATGCATATATATAGGTCTTTTATGATTGGTCCCAGTCTAAATAAGCCAAAAATGATCATAATTTGACATTTTTTGATAAAATACAAATTTTTTGAAAATTTTCGATGTCGAATCTAGAGTGCCAGGACTATACAAAAGAGTGAAATTTTGATCCAGGTAAGTCGATATGCATATATATGTCTTTTTTGATTGGTCCCAGTCTAAATAAGCCAAAAATGATCCTAATTTGACATTTTTTGATAAAATACAAATTTTTTGAAAATTTTCGATGTCGAATCTAGAGTGCCAGGACTATGCAAAAGAGAGAAATTTTGATCCAGGTAAGTCGATATGCATATATATAGGTCTTTTATGATTGGTCCCAGTCTAAATAAGCCAAAAATGATCAAAATTTGACATTTTTTGATAAAAAACAAATTTTTAGAAAATTTTCGATGTCGAATCTAGAGTGCCAGGACTATACAAAAGAGTGAAATTTTGATCCAGGTAAGTCGATATGCATATATATAGGTCTTTTATGATTGGTCCCAGTCTAAATAAGCCAAAAATGATCATAATTTGACATTTTTTGATAAAATACAAATTTTTTGAAAATTTTCGATGTCGAATCTAGAGTGCCAGGACTATACAAAAGAGTGAAATTTTGATCCAGGTAAGTCGATATGCATATATATAGGTCTTTTATGATTGGTCCCAGTCTAAATAAGCCAAAAATGATCATAATTTGACATTTTTTGATAAAATACAAATTTTTTGAAAATTTTCGATGTCGAATCTAGAGTGCCAGGACTATACAAAAGAGTGAAATTTTGATCCAGGTAAGTCGATATGCATATATATAGGTCTTTTATGATTGGTCCCAGTCTAAATAAGCCAAAAATGATCATAATTTGACATTTTTTGATAAAAAACAAATTTTTTGAAAATTTTCGATGTCGAATCTAGAGTGCCAGGACTATACAAAAGAGTGAAATTTTGATCCAGGTAAGTCGATATGCATATATATAGGTCTTTTATGATTGGTCCCAGTCTAAATAAGATAAAAATGATCATAATTTGACATTTTTTGATAAAATACAAATTTTTTGAAAATTTTCGATGTCGAACCTAGAGTGCCAGGACTATACAAAAGAGTGAAATTTTGATCCAGGTTAGTCGATATGCATATATATAGGTCTTTTATGATTGGTCCCAGTCTAAATAAGCCAAAAATGATCATAATTTGACATTTTTTGATAAAATACAAATTTTTTGAAAATTTTCGATGTCGAATCTAGAGTGCCAGGACTATAAAAAAGAGTGAAATTTTGATCCAGGTAAGTCGATATGCATATATATAGGTATTTTATGATTGGTCCCAGTCTAAATAAGCCAAAAATGATCATAATTTGACATTTTTTGATAAAATACAAATTTTTTGAAAATTTTCGATGTCGAATCTAGAGTGCCAGGACTATACAAAAGAGTGAAATTTTGATCCAGGTAA
The DNA here is from genome assembly GCF_905475395.1 of Chrysoperla carnea. Lineage (NCBI taxonomy): Eukaryota > Metazoa > Arthropoda > Insecta > Neuroptera > Chrysopidae > Chrysoperla > Chrysoperla carnea. Next base: position 3,482,587 of record NW_025408233.1, on the reverse strand, counting down.
GTCGATATGCATATATATAGGTCTTTTATGATTGGTCCCAGTCTAAATAAGCCAAAAATGATCATAATTTGACATTTTGTGATAAAATACAAATTTTTTGAAAATTTTCGATGTCGAATCTAGAGTGCCAGGACTATACAAAAGAGTGAAATTTTGATCCAGGTAAGTCGATATGCATATATATAGGTCTTTTATGATTGGTTCCAGTCTAAATAAGCCAAAAATGATCATAATTTGACATTTTTTGATAAAATACAAATTTTTTGAAAATTTTCGATGTCGAATCTAGAGTGCCAGGACTATACAAAAGAGTGAAATTTTGATCCAGGTAAGTCGATATGCATATATATAGGTCTTTTATGATTGGTTCCAGTCTAAATAAGCCAAAAATGATCATAATTTGACATTTTTTGATAAAAAGCAAATTTTTTGAAAATTTTCGATGTCGAATCTAGAGTGCCAGGACTATGCAAAAGAGCGAAATTTGATCCAGGTAAGTCGATATGCATATATATAGGTCTTTTATGATTGGTCCCAGTCTAAATAAGCCAAAAATGATCATAATTTGACATTTTTTGATAAAATACAAATTTTTTGAAAATTTTCGATGTCGAATCTAGAGTGCCAGGACTATACAAAAGAGTGAAATTTTGATCCAGGTAAGTCGATATGCATATATATAGGTCTTTTATGATTGGTCCCAGTCTAAATAAGCCAAAAATGATCATAATTTGACATTTTTTGATAAAATACAAATTTTTTGAAAATTTTCGATGTCGAATCTAGAGTGCCAGGACTATACAAAAGAGTGAAATTTTGATCCAGGTAAGTCGATATGCATATATATAGGTCTTTTATGATTGGTCCCAGTCTAAATAAGCCAAAAATGATCATAATTTGACATTTTTTGATAAAATACAAATTTTTTGAAAATTTTCGATGTCGAATCTAGAGTGCCAGGACTATACAAAAGAGTGAAATTTTGATCCAGGTAAGTCGATATGCATATATATAGGTCTTTTATGATTGGTCCCAGTCTAAATAAGCCAAAAATGATCAAAATTTGACATTTTTTGATAAAAAACAAATTTTTTGAAAATTTTCGATGTCGAATCTAGAGTGCCAGGACTATACAAAAGAGTGAAATTTTGATCCAGGTAAGTCGATATGCATATATATAGGTCTTTTATGATTGGTCCCAGTCTAAATAAGCCAAAAATGATCATAATTTGACATTTTTTGATAATATACAAATTTTTTGAAAATTTTCGATGTCGAATCTAGAGTGCCAGGACTATACAAAAGAGTGAAATTTTGATCCAGGTAAGTCGATATGCATATATATAGGTCTCTTATGATTGGTCCCAGTCTAAATAAGCCAAAAATGATCATAATTTGACATTTTTTGATAAAATACAAATTTTTTGAAAATTTTCGATGTCGAATCTAGAGTGCCAGGACTATACAAAGGAGTGATATTTTGATCCAGGTAAGTCGATATGCATATATATAGGTCTTTTATGATTGGTCCCAGTCTAAATAAGCCAAAAATGATCATAATTTGACATTTTTTGATAAAAAACAAATTTTTTGAAAATTTTCGATGTCGAATCTAGAGTGCCAGGACTATACAAAAGAGTGAAATTTTGAGCCAGGTAAGTCGATATGCATATATATAGGTCTTTTATGATTGGTCCCAGTCTAAATAAGCAAACAATGATCATAATTTGACATTTTTTGATAAAATACAAATTTTTTGAAAATTTTCGATGTCGAATGTAGAGTGCCAGGACTATACAAAAGAGTGAAATTTTGATCCAGGTAAGTCGATATGCATATATATAGGTCTTTTGTGATTGGTCCCAGTCTAAATAGGCCAAAAATGATCATAATTTGACATTTTTTGATAAAATACAAATTTTTTGAAAATTTTCGATGTCGAATCTAGAGTGCCAGGACTATACAAAAGAGTGAAATTTTGATCCAGGTAAGTCGATATGCATATATATATAGGTCTTTTATGATTGGTCCCAGTCTAAATAAGCCAAAAATGATCATAATTTGACATTTTTTGATAAAATACAAATTTTTTGAAAATTTTCGATGTCGAATCTAGAGTGCCAGGACTATACAAAAGAGTGAAATTTTGATCCAGGTAAGTCGATATGCATATATATAGGTCTTTTATGATTGGTCCCAGTCTAAATAAGCCAAAAATGATCATAATTTGACATTTTTTGATAAAAAACAAATTTTTTGAAAATTTTCGATGTCGAATCTAGAGTGCCAGGACTATACAAAAGAGTGAAATTTTGATCCAGGTAAGTCGATATGCATATATATAGATCTTTTATGATTGGTCCCAGTCTAAATAAGCCAAAAATGATCATAATTTGACATTTTTTGATAAAATACAAATTATTTGAAAAATTTCGATGTCGAATCTAGAGTGCCAGGACTATACAAAAGAGTGAAATTTTGATCCAGGTAAGTCGATATGCATATATATAGGTCTTTTATGATTGGTCCCAGTCTAAATAAGCCAAAAATGATCCTAATTTGACATTTTTTGATAAAATACAAATTTTTTGAAAATTTTCGATGTCGAATCTAGAGTGCCAGGACTATGCAAAAGAGTGAAATTTTGATCCAGGTAAGTCGATATGCATATATATAGGTCTTTTATGATTGGTCCCAGTCTAAATAAGCCAAAAATGATCATAATTTGACATTTTTTGATAAAATACAAATTTTTTGAAAATTTTCGATGTCGAACCTAGAGTGCCAGGACTATACAAAAGAGTGAAATTTTGATCCAGGTTAGTCGATATGCATATATATAGGTCTTTTATGATTGGTTCCAGTCTAAATAAGCCAAAAATGATCATAATTTGACATTTTTTGATAAAAAACAAATTTTTTGAAAATTTTCGATGTCGAATCTAGAGTGCCAGGACTATGCAAAAGAGCGAAATTTGATCCAGGTAAGTCGATATGCATATATATAGGTCTTTTATGATTGGTCCCAGTCTAAATAAGCCAAAAATGATCATAATTTGACATTTTTTGATAAAATACAAATTTTTTGAAAAATTTCGATGTCGAATCTAGAGTGCCAGGACTATACAAAAGAGTGAAATTTTGATCCAGGTAAGTCGATATGCATATATATAGGTCTTTTATGATTGGTCTTAGTCTAAATAAGCCAAAAATGATCATAATTTGACATTTTTTGATAAAATACAAATTTTTTGAAAATTTTCGATGTCGAATCTAGAGTGCCAGGACTATACAAAAGAGTGAAATTTTGATCCAGGTAAGTCGATATGCATATATATAGGTCTTTTATGATTGGTCCCAGTCTAAATAAGCCAAAAATGATCATATTTTGACATTTTTTGATAAAATACAAATTTTTTGAAAATTTTCGATGTCGAATCTAGAGTGCCAGGACTATACAAAAGAGTGAAATTTTGATCCAGGTAAGTCGATATGCATATATATAGGTCTTTTATGATTGGTCCCAGTCTAAATAAGCCAAAAATGATCATAATTTGACATTTTTTGATAAAATACAAATTTTTTGAAAATTTTCGATGTCGAATCTAGAGTGCCAGGACTATACAAAAGAGTGAAATTTTGATCCAGGTAAGTCGATATGCATATATATAGGTCTTTTATGATTGGTCCCAGTCTAAATAAGCCAAAAATGATCATAATTTGACATTTTTTGGTAAAATACAAATTTTTTGAAAATTTTCGTTGTCGAATCTAGAGTGTCAGGACTATACAAACGAGTAAAATTTTGATCCAGGTAAGTCGATATGCATATATATAGGTCTTTTATGATTGGTCCCAGTCTAAATAAGCCAAAAATGATCATAATTTGACATTTTTTGATAAAATACAAATTTTTTGAAAATTTTCGATGTCGAATATAGAGTGCCAGGACTATACAAAAGAGTGAAATTTTGATCCAGGTAAGTCGATATGCATATATATAGGTCTTTTATGATTGGTCCCAGTCTAAATAAGCCAAAAATGATCATAATTTGACATTTTTTGATAAAAAACAAATTTTTTGAAAATTTTCGATGTCGAATCTAGAGTGCCAGGACTATAAAAAAGAGTGAAATTTTGATCCAGGTAAGTCGATATGCATATATATAGGTCTTTTATGATTGGTCCCAGTCTAAATAAGCCAAAAATGATCATAATTTGACATTTTTTGATAAAATACAAATTTTTTGAAAATTTTCGATGTCGAATCTAGAGTGCCAGGACTATACAAAAGAGTGAAATTTTGATCCAGGTAAGTCGATATGCATATATATAGGTCTTTTATGATTGGTCCCAGTCTAAATAAGCCAAAAATGATCATAATTTGACATTTTTTGATAAAATACAAATTATTTGAAAAATTTCGATGTCGAATCTAGAGTGCCAGGACTATACAAAAGAGTGAAATTTTGATCCAGGTAAGTCGATATGCATATATATAGGTCTTTTATGATTGGTCCCAGTCTAAATAAGCCAAAAATGATCCTAATTTGACATTTTTTGATAAAATACAAATTTTTTGAAAATTTTCGATGTCGAATCTAGAGTGCCAGGACTATGCAAAAGAGTGAAATTTTGATCCAGGTAAGTCGATATGCATATATATAGGTCTTTTATGATTGGTCCCAGTCTAAATAAGCCAAAAATGATCATAATTTGACATTTTTTGATAAAATACAAATTTTTTGAAAATTTTCGATGTCGAATCTAGAGTGCCAGGACTATAAAAAAGAGTGAAATTTTGATCCAGGTGAGTCGATATGCATATATATAGGTCTTTTATGATTGGTCCCAGTCTAAATAAGCCAAAAATGATCATAATTTGACATTTTTTGATAAAATACAAATTTTTTGAAAATTTTCGATGTCGAATCTAGAGTGCCAGGACTATACAAAAGAGTGAAATTTTGATCCAGGTAAGTCGATATGCATATATATAGGTCTTTTATGATTGGTCCCAGTCTAAATAAGCCAAAAATGATCAAAATTTGACATTTTTTGATAAAAAACAAATTTTTTGAAAATTTTCGATGTCGAATCTAGAGTGCCAGGACTATACAAAAGAGTGAAATTTTGATCCAGGTAAGTCGATATGCATATATATAGGTCTTTTATGATTGGTCCCAGTCTAAATAAGCCAAAAATGATCATAATTTGACATTTTTTGATAATATACAAATTTTTTGAAAATTTTCGATGTCGAATCTAGAGTGCCAGGACTATACAAAAGAGTGAAATTTTGATCCAGGTAAGTCGATATGCATATATATAGGTCTCTTATGATTGGTCCCAGTCTAAATAAGCCAAAAATGATCATAATTTGACATTTTTTGATAAAATACAAATTTTTTGAAAATTTTCGATGTCGAATCTAGAGTGCCAGGACTATACAAAGGAGTGAAATTTTGATCCAGGTAAGTCGATATGCATATATATAGGTCTTTTATGATTGGTCCCAGTCTAAATAAGCCAAAAATGATCATAATTTGACATTTTTTGATAAAAAACAAATTTTTTGAAAATTTTCGATGTCGAATCTAGAGTGCCAGGACTATACAAAAGAGTGAAATTTTGAGCCAGGTAAGTCGATATGCATATATATAGGTCTTTTATGATTGGTCCCAGTCTAAATAAGCAAACAATGATCATAATTTGACATTTTTTGATAAAATACAAATTTTTTGAAAATTTTCGATGTCGAATGTAGAGTGCCAGGACTATACAAAAGAGTGAAATTTTGATCCAGGTTAGTCGATATGCATATATATAGGTCTTTTATGATTGGTCCCAGTCCAAATAGGCCAAAAATGATCATAATTTGACATTTTTTGATAAAATACAAATTTTTTGAAAATTTTCGATGTCGAATCTAGAGTGCCAGGACTATACAAAAGAGTGAAATTTTGATCCAGGTAAGTCGATATGCATATATATATAGGTCTTTTATGATTGGTCCCAGTCTAAATAAGCCAAAAATGATCATAATTTGACATTTTTTGATAAAATACAAATTTTTTGAAAATTTTCGATGTCGAATCTAGAGTGCCAGGACTATACAAAAGAGTGAAATTTTGATCCAGGTAAGTCGATATGCATATATATAGGTCTTTTATGATTGGTCCCAGTCTAAATAAGCCAAAAATGATCATAATTTGACATTTTTTGATAAAATACAAATTTTTTGAAAATTTTCGATGTCGAATCTAGAGAGCCAGGACTATACAAAAGAGTGAAATTTTGATCCAGGTAAGTCGATATGCATATATATAGGTCTTTTATGATTGGTCCCAGTCTAAATAAGCCAAAAATGATCCTAATTTGACATTTTTTGATAAAATACAAATTTTTTGAAAATTTTCGATGTCGAATCTAGAGTGCCAGGACTATGCAAAAGAGTGAAATTTTGATCCAGGTAAGTCGATATGCATATATATAGGTCTTTTATGATTGGTCCCAGTCTAAATAAGCCAAAAATGATCAAAATTTGACATTTTTTGATAAAAAACAAATTTTTAGAAAATTTTCGATGTCGAATCTAGAGTGCCAGGACTATACAAAAGAGTGAAATTTTGATCCAGGTAAGTCGATATGCATATATATAGGTCTTTTATGATTGGTCCCAGTCTAAATAAGCCAAAAATGATCATAATTTGACATTTTTTGATAAAATACAAATTTTTTGAAAATTTTCGATGTCGAATCTAGAGTGCCAGGACTATACAAAAGAGTGAAATTTTGATCCAGGTAAGTCGATATGCATATATATAGGTCTTTTATGATTGGTCCCAGTCTAAATAAGCCAAAAATGATCATAATTTGACATTTTTTGATAAAATACAAATTTTTTGAAAATTTTCGATGTCGAATCTAGAGTGCCAGGACTATACAAAAGAGTGAAATTTTGATCCAGGTAAGTCGATATGCATATATATAGGTCTTTTATGATTGGTCCCAGTCTAAATAAGCCAAAAATGATCATAATTTGACATTTTTTGATAAAATACAAATTTTTTGAAAATTTTCGATGTCGAACCTAGAGTGCCAGGACTATACAAAAGAGTGAAATTTTGATCCAGGTTAGTCGATATGCATATATATAGGTCTTTTATGATTGGTCCCAGTCTAAATAAGCCAAAAATGATCATAATTTGACATTTTTTGATAAAATACAAATTTTTTGAAAATTTTCGATGTCGAATCTAGAGTGCCAGGACTATAAAAAAGAGTGAAATTTTGATCCAGGTAAGTCGATATGCATATATATAGGTCTTTTATGATTGGTCCCAGTCTAAATAAGCCAAAAATGATCAAAATTTGACATTTTTTGATAAAAAACAAATTTTTAGAAAATTTTCGATGTCGAATCTAGAGTGCCAGGACTATACAAAAGAGTGAAATTTTGATCCAGGTAAGTCGATATGCATATATATAGGTCTTTTATGATTGGTCCCAGTCTAAATAAGCCAAAAATGATCATAATTTGACATTTTTTGATAAAATACAAATTTTTTGAAAATTTTCGATGTCGAATCTAGAGTGCCAGGACTATACAAAAGAGTGAAATTTTGATCCAGGTAAGTCGATATGCATATATATAGGTCTTTTATGATTGGTCCCAGTCTAAATAAGCCAAAAATGATCATAATTTGACATTTTTTGATAAAATACAAATTTTTTGAAAATTTTCGATGTCGAATCTAGAGTGCCAGGACTATACAAAAGAGTGAAATTTTGATCCAGGTAAGTCGATATGCATATATATAGGTCTTTTATGATTGGTCCCAGTCTAAATAAGCCAAAAATGATCATAATTTGACATTTTTTGATAAAATACAAATTTTTTGAAAATTTTCGATGTCGAACCTAGAGTGCCAGGACTATACAAAAGAGTGAAATTTTGATCCAGGTTAGTCGATATGCATATATATAGGTCTTTTATGATTGGTCCCAGTCTAAATAAGCCAAAAATGATCATAATTTGACATTTTTTGATAAAATACAAATTTTTTGAAAATTTTCGATGTCGAATCTAGAGTGCCAGGACTATAAAAAAGAGTGAAATTTTGATCCAGGTAAGTCGATATGCATATATATAGGTATTTTATGATTGGTCCTAGTCTAAATAAGCCAAAAATGATCATAATTTGACATTTTTTGATAAAATACAAATTTTTTGAAAATTTTCGATGTCGAATCTAGAGTGCCAGGACTATACAAAAGAGTGAAATTTTGATCCAGGTTAGTCGATATGCATATATATAGGTCTTTTATGATTGGTCCCAGTCTAAACAAGCCAAAAATGATCATAATTTGACATTTTTTGATAAAATACAAATTTTTTGGAAATTTTCGATGTCGAATCTAGAGTGCCAGGACTATACAAAAGAGTGAAATTTTGATCCAGGTAAGTCGATATGCATATATATAGGTCTTTTATGATTGGTTCCAGTCTAAATAAGCCAAAAATGATCATAATTTGACATTTTTTGATAAAAAACAAATTTTTTGAAAATTTTCGATGTCGAATCTAGAGTGCCAGGACTATGCAAAAGAGTGAAATTTGATCCAGGTAAGTCGATATGCATATATATAGGTCTTTTATGATTGGTCCCAGTCTAAATAAGCCAAAAATGATCATAATTTGACATTTTTTGATAAAATACAAATTTTTTGAAAATTTTCGATGTCGAATCTAGAGTGCCAGGACTATACAAAAGAGTGAAATTTTGATCCAGGTAAGTCGATATGCATATATATAGGTCTTTTATGATTGGTCCCAGTCTAAATAAGCCAAAAATAATCATAATTTGACATTTTTTGATAAAATACAAATTTTTTGAAAATTTTCGATGTCGAATCTAGAGTGCCAGGACTATACAAAAGAGTGAAATTTTGAGCCAGGTAAGTCGATATGCATATATATAGGTCTTTTATGATTGGTCCCAGTCTAAATAAGCCAAAAATGATCATAATTTGACATTTTTTGATAAAATACAAATTTTTTGAAAATTTTCGATGTCGAATCTAGAGTGCCAGGACTATACAAAAGAGTGAAATTTTGATCCAGGTAAGTCGATATGCATATATATAGGTCTTTTATGATTGGTCCCAGTCTAAATAAGCCAAAAATGATCAAAATTTGACATTTTTTGATAAAAAACAAATTTTTTGAAAATTTTCGATGTCGAATCTAGAGTGCCAGGACTATACAAAAGAGTGAAATTTTGATCCAGGTAAGTCGATATGCATATATATAGGTCTTTAATGATTGGTCCCAGTCTAAATAAGCCAAAAATGATCATAATTTGACATTTTTTGATAATATACAAATTTTTTGAAAATTTTCGATGTCGAATCTAGAGTGCCAGGACTATACAAAAGAGTGAAATTTTGATCCAGGTAAGTCGATATGCATATATATAGGTCTCTTATGATTGGTCCCAGTCTAAATAAGCCAAAAATGATCATAATTTGACATTTTTTGATAAAATACAAATTTTTTGAAAATTTTCGATGTCGAATCTAGAGTGCCAGGACTATACAAAGGAGTGAAATTTTGATCCAGGTAAGTCGATATGCATATATATAGGTCTTTTATGATTGGTCCCAGTCTAAATAAGCCAAAAATGATCATAATTTGACATTTTTTGATAAAAAACAAATTTTTTGAAAATTTTCGATGTCGAATCTAGAGTGCCAGGACTATACAAAAGAGTGAAATTTTGAGCCAGGTAAGTCGATATGCATATATATAGGTCTTTTATGATTGGTCCCAGTCTAAATAAGCCAAAAATGATCATAATTTGACATTTTTTGATAAAAAACTAATTTTTTGAAAATTTTCGATGTCGAATCTAGAGTGCCAGGACTATAAAAAAGAGTGAAATTTTGATCCAGGTAAGTCGATATGCATATATATAGGTCTTTTATGATTGGTCCCCGTCTAAATAAGCCAAAAATGATCATAATTTGACATTTTTTGATAAAATACAAATTTTTTGAAAATTTTCGATGTCGAATCTAGAGTGCCAGGACTATACAAAAGAGTGAAATTTTGATCCATTTAAGTCGATATGCATATATATAGGTCTTTTATGATTGGTCCCAGTCTAAATAAGCCAAAAATGATCATAATTTGACATTTTTTGATCAAATACAAATTTTTTGAAAATTTTCGATGTCGAATCTAGAGTGCCAGGACTATACAAAAGAGTGAAATTTTGATCCAGGTAAGTCGATATGCATATATATAGGTCTTTTATGATTGGTCCCAGTCTAAATAAGCCAAAAATGATCATAATTTGACATTTTTTGATAAAATACAAATTTTTTGAAAAATTTCGATGTCGAATCTAGAGTGCCAGGACTATACAAAAGAGTGAAATTTTGATCCAGGCAAGTCGATATGCATATATATAGGTCTTTTATGATTGGTCCCAGTCTAAATAAGCCAAAAATGATCATAATTTGACATTTTTTGATAAAATACAAATTTTTTGAAAATTTTCGATGTCGAATCTAGAGTGCCAGGACTATACAAAAGAGTGAAATTTTGATCCAGGTTAGTCGATATGCATATATATAGGTCTTTTATGATTGGTCCCAGTCTAAATAAGCCAAAAATGATCATAATTTGACATTTTTTGATAAAATACAAATTTTTTGAAAATTTTCGATGTCGAATCTAGAGTGCCAGGACTATACAAAAGAGTGAAATTTTGATCCAGGTAAGTCGATATGCATATATATAGGTCTTTTATGATTGGTCCCAGTCTAAATAAGCCAAAAATGATCATAATTTGACATTTTTTGGTAAAATACAAATTTTTTGAAAATTTTCGTTGTCGAATCTAGAGTGTCAGGACTATACAAACGAGTAAAATTTTGATCCAGGTAAGTCGATATGCATATATATAGGTCTTTTATGATTGGTCCCAGTCTAAATAAGCCAAAAATGATCATAATTTGACATTTTTTGATAAAATACAAATTTTTTGAAAATTTTCGATGTCGAATATAGAGTGCCAGGACTATACAAAAGAGTGAAATTTTGATCCAGGTAAGTCGATATGCATATATATAGGTCTTTTATGATTGGTCCCAGTCTAAATAAGCCAAAAATGATCATAATTTGACATTTTTTGATAAAAAACAAATTTTTTGAAAATTTTCGATGTCGAATCTAGAGTGCCAGGACTATAAAAAAGAGTGAAATTTTGATCCAGGTAAGTCGATATGCATATATATAGGTCTTTTATGATTGGTCCCAGTCTAAATAAGCCAAAAATGATCATAATTTGACATTTTTTGATAAAATACAAATTTTTTGAAAATTTTCGATGTCGAATCTAGAGTGCCAGGACTATACAAAAGAGTGAAATTTTGATCCAGGTAAGTCGATATGCATATATATAGGTCTTTTATGATTGGTCCCAGTCTAAATAAGCCAAAAATGATCATAATTTGACATTTTTTGATAAAATGCAAATTTTTTGAAAATTTTCGATGTCGAATCTAGAGTGCCAGGACTATACAAAAGAGTGAAATTTTGATCCAGGTAAGTCGATATGCATATATATAGGTCTTTTATGATTGGTCCCAGTCTAAATAAGCCAAAAATGATCATAATTTGACATTTTTTGATAAAATACAAATTTTTTGAAAATTTTCGATGTCGAATCTAGAGTGCCAGGACTATACAAAAGAGTGAAATTTTGATCCAGGTAAGTCGATATGCATATATATAGGTCTTTTATGATTGGTCCCAGTCTAAATAAGCCAAAAATGATCATAATTTGACATTTTTTGATAAAATACAAATTTTTTGAAAATTTTCGATGTCGAATCTAGAGTGCCAGGACTATACAAAAGAGTGAAATTTTGATCCAGGTAAGTCGATATGCATATATATAGGTCTTTTATGATTGGTCCCAGTCTAAATAAGCCAAAAATGATCATATTTTGACATTTTTTGATAAAATACAAATTTTTTGAAAATTTTCGATGTCGAATCTAGAGGGCCAGGACTATACAAAAGAGTGAAATTTTGATCCAGGTAAGTCGATATGCATATATATAGGTCTTTTATGATTGGTCCCAGTCTAAATAAGCCAAAAATGATCATAATTTGACATTTTTTGATAAAATACAAATTTTTTGAAAATTTTCGATGTCGAATCTAGAGTGCCAGGACTATACAAAAGAGTGAAATTTTGATCCAGGTAAGTCGATATGCATATATATAGGTCTTTTATGATTGGTCCCAGTCTAAATAAGCAAACAATGATCATAATTTGACATTTTTTGATAAAATACAAATTTTTTGAAAATTTTCGATGTCGAATGTAGAGTGCCAGGACTATACAAAAGAGTGAAATTTTGATCCAGGTAAGTCGATATGCATATATATAGGTCTTTTGTGATTGGTCCCAGTCTAAATAGGCCAAAAATGATCATAATTTGACATTTTTTGATAAAATACAAATTTTTTGAAAATTTTCGATGTCGAATCTAGAGTGCCAGGACTATACAAAAGAGTGAAATTTTGATCCAGGTAAGTCGATATGCATATATATATAGGTCTTTTATGATTGGTCCCAGTCTAAATAAGCCAAAAATGATCATAATTTGACATTTTTTGATAAAATACAAATTTTTTGAAAATTTTCGATGTCGAATCTAGAGTGCCAGGACTATACAAAAGAGTGAAATTTTGATCCAGGTAAGTCGATATGCATATATATAGGTCTTTTATGATTGGTCCCAGTCTAAATAAGCCAAAAATGATCATAATTTGACATTTTTTGATAAAAAACAAATTTTTTGAAAATTTTCGATGTCGAATCTAGAGTGCCAGGACTATACAAAAGAGTGAAATTTTGATCCAGGTAAGTCGATATGCATATATATAGATCTTTTATGATTGGTCCCAGTCTAAATAAGCCAAAAATGATCATAATTTGACATTTTTTGATAAAATACAAATTATTTGAAAAATTTCGATGTCGAATCTAGAGTGCCAGGACTATACAAAAGAGTGAAATTTTGATCCAGGTAAGTCGATATGCATATATATAGGTCTTTTATGATTGGTCCCAGTCTAAATAAGCCAAAAATGATCCTAATTTGACATTTTTTGATAAAATACAAATTTTTTGAAAATTTTCGATGTCGAATCTAGAGTGCCAGGACTATGCAAAAGAGTGAAATTTTGATCCAGGTAAGTCGATATGCATATATATAGGTCTTTTATGATTGGTCCCAGTCTAAATAAGCCAAAAATGATCATAATTTGACATTTTTTGATAAAATACAAATTTTTTGAAAATTTTCGATGTCGAATCTAGAGTGCCAGGACTATAAAAAAGAGTGAAATTTTGATCCAGGTGAGTCGATATGCATATATATAGGTCTTTTATGATTGGTCCCAGTCTAAATAAGCCAAAAATGATCATAATTTGACATTTTTTGATAAAATACAAATTTTTTGAAAATTTTCGATGTCGAATCTAGAGTGCCAGGACTATACAAAAGAGTGAAATTTTGATCCAGGTAAGTCGATATGCATATATATAGGTCTTTTATGATTGGTCCCAGTCTAAATAAGCCAAAAATGATCAAAATTTGACATTTTTTGATAAAAAACAAATTTTTTGAAAATTTTCGATGTCGAATCTAGAGTGCCAGGACTATACAAAAGAGTGAAATTTTGATCCAGGTAAGTCGATATGCATATATATAGGTCTTTTATGATTGGTCCCAGTCTAAATAAGCCAAAAATGATCATAATTTGACATTTTTTGATAATATACAAATTTTTTGAAAATTTTCGATGTCGAATCTAGAGTGCCAGGACTATACAAAAGAGTGAAATTTTGATCCAGGTAAGTCGATATGCATATATATAGGTCTCTTATGATTGGTCCCAGTCTAAATAAGCCAAAAATGATCATAATTTGACATTTTTTGATAAAATACAAATTTTTTGAAAATTTTCGATGTCGAATCTAGAGTGCCAGGACTATACAAAGGAGTGAAATTTTGATCCAGGTAAGTCGATATGCATATATATAGGTCTTTTATGATTGGTCCCAGTCTAAATAAGCCAAAAATGATCATAATTTGACATTTTTTGATAAAAAACAAATTTTTTGAAAATTTTCGATGTCGAATCTAGAGTGCCAGGACTATACAAAAGAGTGAAATTTTGAGCCAGGTAAGTCGATATGCATATATATAGGTCTTTTATGATTGGTCCCAGTCTAAATAAGCAAACAATGATCATAATTTGACATTTTTTGATAAAATACAAATTTTTTGAAAATTTTCGATGTCGAATCTAGAGTGCCAGGACTATACAAAAGAGTGAAATTTTGATCCAGGTAAGTCGATATGCATATATATAGGTCTTTTATGATTGGTCCCAGTCTAAATAAGCCAAAAATGATCATAATTTGACATTTTTTGATAAAATACAAATTTTTTGAAAATTTTCGATGTCGAACCTAGAGTGCCAGGACTATACAAAAGAGTGAAATTTTGATCCAGGTTAGTCGATATGCATATATATAGGTCTTTTATGATTGGTCCCAGTCTAAATAAGCCAAAAATGATCAAAATTTGACATTTTTTGATAAAAAACAAATTTTTTGAAAATTTTCGATGTCGAATCTAGAGTGCCAGGACTATACAAAAGAGTGAAATTTTGATCCAGGTAAGTCGATATGCATATATATAGGTCTTTTATGATTGGTCCCAGTCTAAATAAGCCAAAAATGATCATAATTTGACATTTTTTGATAATATACAAATTTTTTGAAAATTTTCGATGTCGAATCTAGAGTGCCAGGACTATACAAAAGAGTGAAATTTTGATCCAGGTAAGTCGATATGCATATATATAGGTCTTTTATGATTGGTCCCAGTCTAAATAAGCCAAAAATGATCATAATTTGACATTTTTTGATAAAATACAAATTTTTTGAAAATTTTCGATGTCGAATCTAGAGTGCCAGGACTATACAAAGGAGTGAAATTTTGATCCAGGTAAGTCGATATGCATATATATAGGTCTTTTATGATTGGTCCCAGTCTAAATAAGCCAAAAATGATCATAATTTGACATTTTTTGATAAAGAACAAATTTTTTGAAAATTTTCGATGTCGAATCTAGAGTGCCAGGACTATACAAAAGAGTGAAATTTTGAGCCAGGTAAGTCGATATGCATATATATAGGTCTTTTATGATTGGTCCCAGTCTAAATAAGCAAACAATGATCATAATTTGACATTTTTTGATAAAATACAAATTTTTTGAAAATTTTCGATGTCGAATGTAGAGTGCCAGGACTATACAAAAGAGTGAAATTTTGATCCAGGTAAGTCGATATGCATATATATAGGTCTTTTATGATTGGTCCCAGTCCAAATAGGCCAAAAATGATCATAATTTGACATTTTTTGATAAAATACAAATTTTTTGAAAATTTTCGATGTCGAATCTAGAGTGCCAGGACTATACAAAAGAGTGAAATTTTGATCCAGGTAAGTCGATATGCATATATATATAGGTCTTTTATGATTGGTCCCAGTCTAAATAAGCCAAAAATGATCATAATTTGACATTTTTTGATAAAATACAAATTTTTTGAAAATTTTCGATGTCGAATCTAGAGTGCCAGGACTATACAAAAGAGTGAAATTTTGATCCAGGTAAGTCGATATGCATATATATAGGTCTTTTATGATTGGTCCCAGTCTAAATAAGCCAAAAATGATCATAATTTGACATTTTTTGATAAAAAACAAATTTTTTGAAAATTTTCGATGTCGAATCTAGAGTGCCAGGACTATACAAAAGAGTGAAATTTTGATCCAGGTAAGTCGATATGCATATATATAGGTCTTTTATGATTGGTCCCAGTCTAAATAAGCCAAAAATGATCCTAATTTGACATTTTTTGATAAAATACAAATTTTTTGAAAATTTTCGATGTCGAATCTAGAGTGCCAGGACTATGCAAAAGAGTGAAATTTTGATCCAGGTAAGTCGATATGCATATATATAGGTCTTTTATGATTGGTCCCAGTCTAAATAAGCCAAAAATGATCAAAATTTGACATTTTTTGATAAAAAACAAATTTTTAGAAAATTTTCGATGTCGAATCTAGAGTGCCAGGACTATACAAAAGAGTGAAATTTTGATCCAGGTAAGTCGATATGCATATATATAGGTCTTTTATGATTGGTCCCAGTCTAAATAAGCCAAAAATGATCATAATTTGACATTTTTTGATAAAATACAAATTTTTTGAAAATTTTCGATGTCGAATCTAGAGTGCCAGGACTATACAAAAGAGTGAAATTTTGATCCAGGTAAGTCGATATGCATATATATAGGTCTTTTATGATTGGTCCCAGTCTAAATAAGCCAAAAATGATCATAATTTGACATTTTTTGATAAAATACAAATTTTTTGAAAATTTTCGATGTCGAATCTAGAGTGCCAGGACTATACAAAAGAGTGAAATTTTGATCCAGGTAAGTCGATATGCATATATATAGGTCTTTTATGATTGGTCCCAGTCTAAATAAGCCAAAAATGATCATAATTTGACATTTTTTGATAAAATACAAATTTTTTGAAAATTTTCGATGTCGAACCTAGAGTGCCAGGACTATACAAAAGAGTGAAATTTTGATCCAGGTTAGTCGATATGCATATATATAGGTCTTTTATGATTGGTCCCAGTCTAAATAAGCCAAAAATGATCATAATTTGACATTTTTTGATAAAATACAAATTTTTTGAAAATTTTCGATGTCGAATCTAGAGTGCCAGGACTATAAAAAAGAGTGAAATTTTGATCCAGGTAAGTCGATATGCATATATATAGGTATTTTATGATTGGTCCTAGTCTAAATAAGCCAAAAATGATCATAATTTGACATTTTTTGATAAAATACAAATTTTTTGAAAATTTTCGATGTCGAATCTAGAGTGCCAGGACTATACAAAAGAGTGAAATTTTGATCCAGGTTAGTCGATATGCATATATATAGGTCTTTTATGATTGGTCCCAGTCTAAATAAGCCAAAAATGATCATAATTTGACATTTTTTGATAAAATACAAATTTTTTGGAAATTTTCGATGTCGAATCTAGAGTGCCAGGACTATACAAAAGAGTGAAATTTTGATCCAGGTAAGTCGATATGCATATATATAGGTGTTTTATGATTGGTTCCAGTCTAAATAAGCCAAAAATGATCATAATTTGACATTTTTTGATAAAAAACAAATTTTTTGAAAATTTTCGATGTCGAATCTAGAGTGCCAGGACTATGCAAAAGAGTGAAATTTGATCCAGGTAAGTCGATATGCATATATATAGGTCTTTTATGATTGGTCCCAGTCTAAATAAGCCAAAAATGATCATAATTTGACATTTTTTGATAAAATACAAATTTTTTGAAAATTTTCGATGTCGAATCTAGAGTGCCAGGACTATACAAAAGAGTGAAATTTTGATCCAGGTAAGTCGATATGCATATATATAGGTCTTTTATGATTGGTCCCAGTCTAAATAAGCCAAAAATGATCATAATTTGACATTTTTTGAAAAAATACAAATTTTTTGAAAATTTTCGATGTCGAATCTAGAGTGCCAGGACTATACAAAAGAGTGAAATTTTGAGCCAGGTAAGTCGATATGCATATATATAGGTCTTTTATGATTGGTCCCAGTCTAAATAAGCCAAAAATGATCATAATTTGACATTTTTTGATAAAATACAAATTTTTTGAAAATTTTCGATGTCGAATCTAGAGTGCCAGGACTATACAAAAGAGTGAAATTTTGATCCAGGTAAGTCGATATGCATATATATAGGTCTTTTATGATTGGTCCCAGTCTAAATAAGCCAAAAATGATCAAAATTTGACATTTTTTGATAAAAAACAAATTTTTTGAAAATTTTCGATGTCGAATCTAGAGTGCCAGGACTATACAAAAGAGTGAAATTTTGATCCAGGTAAGTCGATATGCATATATATAGGTCTTTAATGATTGGTCCCAGTCTAAATAAGCCAAAAATGATCATAATTTGACATTTTTTGATAATATACAAATTTTTTGAAAATTTTCGATGTCGAATCTAGAGTGCCAGGACTATACAAAAGAGTGAAATTTTGATCCAGGTAAGTCGATATGCATATATATAGGTCTTTTATGATTGGTCCCAGTCTAAATAAGCCAAAAATGATCATAATTTGACATTTTTTGATAAAATACAAATTTTTTGAAAATTTTCGATGTCGAATCTAGAGTGCCAGGACTATACAAAGGAGTGAAATTTTGATCCAGGTAAGTCGATATGCATATATATAGGTCTTTTATGATTGGTCCCAGTCTAAATAAGCCAAAAATGATCATAATTTGACATTTTTTGATAAAAAACAAATTTTTTGAAAATTTTCGATGTCGAATCTAGAGTGCCAGGACTATACAAAAGAGTGAAATTTTGAGCCAGGTAAGTCGATATGCATATATATAGGTCTTTTATGATTGGTCCCAGTCTAAATAAGCCAAAAATGATCATAATTTGACATTTTTTGATAAAAAACTAATTTTTTGAAAATTTTCGATGTCGAATCTAGAGTGCCAGGACTATAAAAAAGAGTGAAATTTTGATCCAGGTAAGTCGATATGCATATATATAGGTCTTTTATGATTGGTCCCCGTCTAAATAAGCCAAAAATGATCATAATTTGACATTTTTTGATAAAATACAAATTTTTTGAAAATTTTCGATGTCGAATCTAGAGTGCCAGGACTATACAAAAGAGTGAAATTTTGATCCAGGTAAGTCGATATGCATATATATAGGTCTTTTATGATTGGTCCCAGTCTAAATAAGCCAAAAATGATCATAATTTGACATTTTTTGATCAAATACAAATTTTTTGAAAATTTTCGATGTCGAATCTAGAGTGCCAGGACTATACAAAAGAGTGAAATTTTGATCCAGGTAAGTCGATATGCATATATATAGGTCTTTTATGATTGGTCCCAGTCTAAATAAGCCAAAAATGATCATAATTTGACATTTTTTGATAAAATACAAATTTTTTGAAAAATTTCGATGTCGAATCTAGAGTGCCAGGACTATACAAAAGAGTGAAATTTTGATCCAGGCAAGTCGATATGCATATATATAGGTCTTTTATGATTGGTCCCAGTCTAAATAAGCCAAAAATGATCATAATTTGACATTTTTTGATAAAATACAAATTTTTTGAAAATTTTCGATGTCGAATCTAGAGTGCCAGGACTATACAAAAGAGTGAAATTTTGATCCAGGTTAGTCGATATGCATATATATAGGTCTTTTATGATTGGTCCCAGTCTAAATAAGCCAAAAATGATCATAATTTGACATTTTTTGATAAAATACAAATTTTTTGAAAATTTTCGATGTCGAATCTAGAGTGCCAGGACTATACAAAAGAGTGAAATTTTGATCCAGGTAAGTCGATATGCATATATATAGGTCTTTTATGATTGGTCCCAGTCTAAATAAGCCAAAAATGATCATAATTTGACATTTTTTGGTAAAATACAAATTTTTTGAAAATTTTCGTTGTCGAATCTAGAGTGTCAGGACTATACAAACGAGTAAAATTTTGATCCAGGTAAGTCGATATGCATATATATAGGTCTTTTATGATTGGTCCCAGTCTAAATAAGCTAAAAATGATCATAATTTGACATTTTTTGATAAAATACAAATTTTTTGAAAATTTTCGATGTCGAATATAGAGTGCCAGGACTATACAAAAGAGTGAAATTTTGATCCAGGTAAGTCGATATGCATATATATAGGTCTTTTATGATTGGTCCCAGTCTAAATAAGCCAAAAATGATCATAATTTGACATTTTTTGATAAAAAACAAATTTTTTGAAAATTTTCGATGTCGAATCTAGAGTGCCAGGACTATAAAAAAGAGTGAAATTTTGATCCAGGTAAGTCGATATGCATATATATAGGTCTTTTATGATTGGTCCCAGTCTAAATAAGCCAAAAATGATCATAATTTGACATTTTTTGATAAAATACAAATTTTTTGAAAATTTTCGATGTCGAATCTAGAGTGCCAGGACTATACAAAAGAGTGAAATTTTGATCCAGGTAAGTCGATATGCATATATATAGGTCTTTTATGATTGGTCCCAGTCTAAATAAGCCAAAAATGATCATAATTTGACATTTTTTGATAAAAAACAAATTTTTTTTAAAATTTTCGATGTCGAATCTAGAGTGCCAGGACTATACAAAAGAGTGAAATTTGATCCAGGTAAGTCGATATGCATATATAAAGGTCTTTTATGATTGGTCCCAGTCTAAATAAGCCAAAAATGATCATAATTTGACATTTTTTGATAAAATACAAATTTTTTGAAAATTTTCGATGTCGAATCTAGAGTGCCAGGACTATACAAAAGAGTGAAATTTTGATCCAGGTAAGTCGATATGCATATATATAGGTCTTTTATGATTGGTCCCAGTCTAAATAAGCCAAAAATGATCATAATTTGACATTTTTTGATAAAATGCAAATTTTTTGAAAATTTTCGATGTCGAATCTAGAGTGCCAGGACTATACAAAAGAGTGAAATTTTGATCCAGGTAAGTCGATATGCATATATATAGGTCTTTTATGATTGGTCCCAGTCTAAATAAGCCAAAAATGATCATAATTTGACATTTTTTGATAAAATACAAATTTTTTGAAAATTTTCGATGTCGAATCTAGAGTGCCAGGACTATACAAAAGAGTGAAATTTTGATCCAGGTAAGTCGATATGCATATATATAGGTCTTTTATGATTGGTCCCAGTCTAAATAAGCCAAAAATGATCATATATTGACATTTTTTGATTAAAAACAAATTTTTTGAAAATTTTCGATGTCGAATCTAGAGTGCCAGGACTATACAAAAGAGTTAAATTTGATCCAGGTAAGTCGATATGCATATATATAGGTCTTTTATGATTGGTCCCAGTCTAAATAAGCCTAAAATGATCATAATTTGACATTTTTTGATAAAATACAAATTTTTTGAAAATTTTCGATGTCGAATCTAGAGTGCCAGGACTATACAAAAGAGTGAAATTTTGATCCAGGTAAGTCGATATGCATATATATAGGTCTTTTATGATTGGTCCAGTCTAAATAAGCCAAAAATGATCATAATTTGACATTTTTTGATAAAATACAAATTTTTTGAAAATTTTCGATGTCGAATCTAGAGTGCCAGGACTTTACAAAAGAGTGAAATTTTGAGCCAGGTAAGTCGATATGCATATATATAGGTATTTTATGATTGGTCCCAGTCTAAATAAGCCAAAAATGATCATAATTTGACATTTTTTGATAAAAAACAAATTTTTTGAAAATTTTCGATGTCGAATCTAGAGTGC
The DNA here is from genome assembly GCF_905475395.1 of Chrysoperla carnea. NCBI lineage: Eukaryota > Metazoa > Arthropoda > Insecta > Neuroptera > Chrysopidae > Chrysoperla > Chrysoperla carnea. The sequence goes on along the minus strand of NW_025408233.1, from coordinate 3,461,043 downwards.
CAGGACTATACAAAAGAGTGAAATTTTGATCCAGGTAAGTCGATATGCATATATATAGGTCTTTTATGATTGGTCCCAGTCTAAATAAGCCAAAAATGATCATAATTTGACATTTTTTGATAAAAAACAAATTTTTTGAAAATTTTCGATGTCGAATCTAGAGTGCCAGGACTATACAAAAGAGTGAAATTTTGATCCAGGTAAGTCGATATGCATATATATAGGTCTTTTATGATTGGTCCCAGTCTAAATAAGCCAAAAATGATCATAATTTGACATTTTTTGATAAAATACAAATTTTTTGAATATTTTCGATGTCGAATCTAGAGTGCCAGGACTATACAAAAGAGTGAAATTTTGATCCAGGTTAGTCGATATGCATATATATAGGTCTTTTATGATTGGTCCCAGTCTAAATAAGCCAAAAATGATCATAATTTGACATTTTTTGATAAAATACAAATTTTTTGAAAATTTTCGATGTCGAATCTAGAGTGCCAGGACTATACAAAAGAGTGAAATTTTGATCCAGGTAAGTCGATATGCATATATATAGGTCTTTTATGATTGGTCCCAGTCTAAATAAGCCAAAAATGATCATAATTTGACATTTTTTGATAAAATACAAATTTTTTGAAAATTTTCGATGTCGAATCTAGAGTGCCAGGACTATACAAAAGAGTAAAATTTTGATCCAGGTAAGTCGATATGCATATATATAGGTCTTTTATGATTGGTCCCAGTCTAAATAAGCCAAAAATGATCTAAATTTGACATTTTTTGATAAAAAACAAATTTTTTGAAAATTTTCGATGTCGAATCTAGAGTGCCAGGACTATACAAAAGAGTGAAATTTTGATCCAGGTAAGTCGATATGCATATATATCGGTCTTTTATGATTGGTCCCAGTCTAAATAAGCCAAAAATGATCATAATTTGACATTTTTTTATAAAATACAAATTTTTTGAAAATTTCGAAGTCGAATCTAGAGTGCCAGGACTATACAAAAGAGTGAAATTTTGATCTAGGTAAGTCGATATGCATATATATAGGTCTTTTATGATTGGTCCCAGTCTAAATAAGCCAAAAATGATCATAATTTGACATTTTTTGATAAAATACAAATTTTTTGAAAATTTTCGATGTCGAATCTAGAGTGCCAGGACTATACAAAAGAGTAAAATTTTGATCCAGGTAAGTCGATATGCATATATATAGGTCTTTTATGATTGGTCCCAGTCTAAATAAGCCAAAAATGATCATAATTTGACATTTTTTGATAAAAAACAAATTTTTTGAAAATTTTCGATGTCGAATCTAGAGTGCCAGGACTATACAAAAGAGTGAAATTTGATCCAGGTAAGTCGATATGCATATATAAAGGTCTTTTATGATTGGTCCCAGTCTAAATAAGCCAAAAATGATCATAATTTGACATTTTTTGATAAAATACAAATTTTTTGAAAATTTTCGATGTCGAATCTAGAGTGCCAGGACTATACAAAAGAGTGAAATTTTGATCCAGGTAAGTCGATATGCATATATATAGGTCTTTTATGATTGGTCCCAGTCTAAATAAGCCAAAAATGATCATAATTTGACATTTTTTGATAAAAAACAAATTTTTTGAAAATTTTCGATGTCGAATCTAGAGTGCCAGGACTATACAAAAGAGTGAAATTTTGATCCAGGTAAGTCGATATGCATATATATAGGTCTTTTATGATTGGTCCCAGTCTAAATAAGCCAAAAATGATCATAATTTGACATTTTTTGATAAAATACAAATTTTTTGAAAATTTTCGATGTCGAATCTAGAGTGCCAGGACTATACAAAAGAGTGAAATTTTGATCCAGGTAAGTCGATATGCATATATATAGGTCTTTTATGATTGGTCCCAGTCTAAATAAGCCAAAAATGATCATAATTTGACATTTTTTGATCAAATACAAATTTTTTGAAAATTTTCGATGTCGAATCTAGAGTGCCAGGACTATACAAAAGAGTGAAATTTTGATCCAGGTAAGTCGATATGCATATATATAGGTCTTTTATGATTGGTCCCAGTCTAAATAAGCCAAAAATGATCATAATTTGACATTTTTTGATAAAATACAAATTTTTTGAAAATTTTCGATGTCGAATCTAGAGTGCCAGGACTATACAAAAGAGTGAAATTTTGATCCAGGTAAGTCGATATGCATATATATAGGTCTTTTATGATTGGTCCCAGTCTAAATAAGCCAAAAATGATCATAATTTGACATTTTTTGATAAAATACAAATTTTTTGAAAATTTTCGATGTCGAATCTAGAGTGCCAGGACTATACAAAAGAGTAAAATTTTGATCCAGGTAAGTCGATATGCATATATATAGGTCTTTTATGATTGGTCCCAGTCTAAATAAGCCAAAAATGATCTAAATTTGACATTTTTTGATAAAAAACAAATTTTTTGAAAATTTTCGATGTCGAATCTAGAGTGCCAGGACTATACAAAAGAGTGAAATTTTGATCCAGGTAAGTCGATATGCATATATATCGGTCTTTTATGATTGGTCCCAGTCTAAATAAGCCAAAAATGATCATAATTTGACATTTTTTTATAAAATACAAATTTTTTGAAAATTTCGAAGTCGAATCTAGAGTGCCAGGACTATACAAAAGAGTGAAATTTTGATCTAGGTAAGTCGATATGCATATATATAGGTCTTTTATGATTGGTCCCAGTCTAAATAAGCCAAAAATGATCATAATTTGACATTTTTTGATAAAATACAAATTTTTTGAAAATTTTCGATGTCGAATCTAGAGTGCCAGGACTATACAAAAGAGTAAAATTTTGATCCAGGTAAGTCGATATGCATATATATTGGTCTTTTATGATTGGTCCCAGTCTAAATAAGCCAAAAATGATCATAATTTGACATTTTTTGATAAAAAACAAATTTTTTGAAAATTTTCGATGTCGAATCTAGAGTGCCAGGACTATACAAAAGAGTGAAATTTGATCCAGGTAAGTCGATATGCATATATAAAGGTCTTTTATGATTTGTCCCAGTCTAAATAAGCCAAAAATGATCATAATTTGACATTTTTTGATAAAATACAAATTTTTTGAAAATTTTCGATGTCGAATCTAGAGTGCCAGGACTATACAAAAGAGTGAAATTTTGATCCAGGTAAGTCGATATGCATATATATAGGTCTTTTATGATTGGTCCCAGTCTAAATAAGCCAAAAATGATCATAATTTGACATTTTTTGATAAAAAACAAATTTTTTGAAAATTTTCGATGTCGAATCTAGAGTGCCAGGACTATACAAAAGAGTGAAATTTGATCCAGGTAAGTCGATATGCATATATATAGGTCTTTTATGATTGGTCCCAGTCTAAATAAGCCAAAAATGATCATAATTTGACATTTTTTGATAAAATACAAATTTTTTGAAAATTTTCGATGTCGAATCTAGAGTGCCAGGACTATACAAAAGAGTGAAATTTTGATCCAGGTAAGTCGATATGCATATATATAGGTCTTTTATGATTGGTCCAGTCTAAATAAGCCAAAAATGATCATAATTTGACATTTTTTGATAAAATACAAATTTTTTGAAAATTTTCGATGTCGAATCTAGAGTGCCAGGACTTTACAAAAGAGTGAAATTTTGAGCCAGGTAAGTCGATATGCATATATATAGGTATTTTATGATTGGTCCCAGTCTAAATAAGCCAAAAATGATCATAATTTGACATTTTTTGATAAAAAACAAATTTTTTGAAAATTTTCGATGTCGAATCTAGAGTGCCAGGACTATACAAAAGAGTGAAATTTTGATCCAGGTAAGTCGATATGCATATATATACGTCTTTTATGATTGGTCCCAGTCTAAATAAGCCAAAAATGATCATAATTTGACATTTTTTTATAAAAAACAAATTTTTTGAAAATTTTCGATGTCGAATCTAGAGTGCCAGGACTATACAAAAGAGTGAAATTTTGATCCAGGTAAGTCGATATGCATATATATAGGTCTTTTATGATTGGTCCCAGTCTACATAAGCCAAAAATGATCATAATTTGACATTTTTTGATAAAATACAAATTTTTTGAATATTTTCGATGTCGAATCTAGAGTGCCAGGACTATACAAAAGAGTGAAATTTTGATCCAGGTTAGTCGATATGCATATATATAGGTCTTTTATGATTGGTCCCAGTCTAAATAAGCCAAAAATGATCATAATTTGACATTTTTTGATAAAATACAAATTTTTTGAAAATTTTCGATGTCGAATCTAGAGTGCCAGGACTATACAAAAGAGTGAAATTTTGATCCAGGTAAGTCGATTTGCATATATATAGGTCTTTTATGATTGGTCCCAGTCTAAATAAGCCAAAAATGATCATAATTTGACATTTTTTGATAAAATACAAATTTTTTGAAAATTTTCGATGTCGAATCTAGAGTGCCAGGACTATACAAAAGAGTAAAATTTTGATCCAGGTAAGTCGATATGCATATATATAGGTCTTTTATGATTGGTCCCAGTCTAAATAAGCCAAAAATGATCTAAATTTGACATTTTTTGATAAAAAACAAATTTTTTGAAAATTTTCGATGTCGAATCTAGAGTGCCAGGACTATACAAAAGAGTGAAATTTTGATCCAGGTAAGTCGATATGCATATATATCGGTCTTTTATGATTGGTCCCAGTCTAAATAAGCCAAAAATGATCATAATTTGACATTTTTTGATAAAATACAAATTTTTTGAAAATTTTCGATGTCGAATCTAGAGTGCCAGGACTATACAAAAGAGTGAAATTTTGATCCAGGTAAGTCGATATGCATATATATAGGTCTTTTATGATTGGTCCCAGTCTAAATAAGCCAAAAATGATCATAATTTGACATTTTTTGATAAAATGCAAATTTTTTGAAAATTTTCGATGTCGAATCTAGAGTGCCAGGACTATACAAAAGAGTGAAATTTTGATCCAGGTAAGTCGATATGCATATATATAGGTCTTTTATGATTGGTCCCAGTCTAAATAAGCCAAAAATGATCATAATTTGACATTTTTTGATAAAATACAAATTTTTTGAAAATTTTCGATGTCGAATCTAGAGTGCCAGGACTATACAAAAGAGTGAAATTTTGATCCAGGTAAGTCGATATGCATATATATAGGTCTTTTATGATTGGTCCCAGTCTAAATAAGCCAAAAATGATCATAATTTGACATTTTTTGATAAAATACAAATTTTTTGAAAATTTTCGATGTCGAATCTAGAGTGCCAGGACTTTACAAAAGAGTGAAATTTTGAGCCAGGTAAGTCGATATGCATATATATAGGTCTTTTATGATTGGTCCCAGTCTAAATAAGCCAAAAATGATCATAATTTGACATTTTTTGATAAAATACATATTTTTTGAAAATTTTCGATGTCGAATCTAGAGTGCCAGGACTATATAAAAGAGTGAAATTTTGATCCAGGTAAGTCGATATGCATATATATAGGTCTTTTATGATTGGTCCCAGTCTAAATAAGCCAAAAATGATCATAATTTGACATTTTTTGATAAAAAACAAATTTTTTGAAAATTTTCGATGTCGAATCTAGAGTGCCAGGACTATACAAAAGAGTGAAATTTTGATCCAGGTAAGTCGATATGCATATATATAGGTCTTTTATGATTGGTCCCAGTCTAAATAAGCCAAAAATGATCATAATTTGACATTTTTTGATAAAATACAAATTTTTTGAAATTTTTCGATGTCGAATCTAGAGTGCCAGGACTATACAAAAGAGTGAAATTTTGATCCAGGTAAGTGGATATGCATATATATAGGTCTTTTATGATTGGTCCCAGTCTAAATAAGCCAAAAATGATCATAATTTGACATTTTTTGATAAAATACAAATTTTTTGAATATTTTCGATGTCGAATCTAGAGTGCCAGGACTATACAAAAGAGTGAAATTTTGATCCAGGTTAGTCGATATGCATATATATAGGTCTTTTATGATTGGTCCCAGTCTAAATAAGCCAAAAATGATCATAATTTGACATTTTTTGATAAAATACAAATTTTTTGAAAATTTTCGATGTCGAATCTAGAGTGCCAGGACTATACAAAAGAGTGAAATTTTGATCCAGGTAAGTCGATATGCATATATATAGGTCTTTTATGATTGGTCCCAGTCTAAATAAGCCAAAAATGATCATAATTTGACATTTTTTGATAAAATACAAATTTTTTGAAAATTTTCGATGTCGAATCTAGAGTGCCAGGACTATACAAAAGAGTAAAATTTTGATCCAGGTATGTCGATATGCATATATATAGGTCTTTTATGATTGGTCCCAGTCTAAATAAGCCAAAAATGATCATAATTTGACATTTTTTGATAAAATACAAATTTTTTGAAAATTTTCGATGTCGAATCTAGAGTGCCAGGACTATACAAAAGAGTAAAATTTTGATCCAGGTAAGTCGATATGCATATATATTGGTCTTTTATGATTGGTCCCAGTCTAAATAAGCCAAAAATGATCATAATTTGACATTTTTTGATAAAATACAAATTTTTTGAAAATTTTCGATGTCGAATCTAGAGTGCCAGGACTATACAAAAGAGTGAAATTTTGATCCAGGTAAGTCGATATGCATATATATAGGTCTTTTATGATTGGTCCCAGTCTAAATAAGCCAAAAATGATCATAATTTGACATTTTTTGATAAAATACAAATTTTTTGAAAATTTTCGATGTCGAATCTAGAGTGCCAGGACTATACAAAAGAGTAAAATTTTGATCCAGGTATGTCGATATGCATATATATAGGTCTTTTATGATTGGTCCCAGTCTAAATAAGCCAAAAATGATCATAATTTGACATTTTTTGATAAAATACAAATTTTTTGAAAATTTTCGATGTCGAATCTAGAGTGCCAGGACTATACAAAAGAGTAAAATTTTGATCCAGGTAAGTCGATATGCATATATATAGGTCTTTTATGATTGGTCCCAGTCTAAATAAGCCAAAAATGATCTAAATTTGACATTTTTTGATAAAAAACAAATTTTTTGAAAATTTTCGATGTCGAATCTAGAGTGCCAGGACTATACAAAAGAGTGAAATTTTGATCCAGGTAAGTCGATATGCATATATATCGGTCTTTTATGATTGGTCCCAGTCTAAATAAGCCAAAAATGATCATAATTTGACATTTTTTTATAAAATACAAATTTTTTGAAAATTTCGATGTCGAATCTAGAGTGCCAGGACTATACAAAAGAGTGAAATTTTGATCTAGGTAAGTCGATATGCATATATATAGGTCTTTTATGATTGGTCCCAGTCTAAATAAGCCAAAAATGATCATAATTTGACATTTTTTGATAAAATACAAATTTTTTGAAAATTTTCGATGTCGAATCTAGAGTGCCAGGACTATACAAAAGAGTAAAATTTTGATCCAGGTAAGTCGATATGCATATATATTGGTCTTTTATGATTGGTCCCAGTCTAAATAAGCCAAAAATGATCATAATTTGACATTTTTTGATAAAAAACAAATTTTTTGTAAAATTTTCGATGTCGAATCTAGAGTGCCAGGACTATACAAAAGAGTGAAATTTGATCCAGGTAAGTCGATATGCATATATATAGGTCTTTTATGATTGGTCCCAGTCTAAATAAGCCAAAAATGATCATAATTTGACATTTTTTGATAAAATACAAATTTTTTGAAAATTTTCGATGTCGAATCTAGAGTGCCAGGACTTTACAAAAGAGTGAAATTTTGAGCCAGGTAAGTCGATATGCATATATATAGGTCTTTTATGATTGGTCCCAGTCTAAATAAGCCAAAAATGATCATAATTTGACATTTTTTGATAAAATACATATTTTTTGAAAATTTTCGATGTCGAATCTAGAGTGCCAGGACTATATAAAAGAGTGAAATTTTGATCCAGGTAAGTCGATACGCATATATATAGGTCTTTTATGATTGGTCCCAGTCTAAATAAGCCAAAAATGATCATAATTTGACATTTTTTGATAAAAAACAAATTTTTTGAAAATTTTCGATGTCGAATCTAGAGTGCCAGGACTATACAAAAGAGTGAAATTTTGATCCAGGTAAGTCGATATGCATATATATAGGTCTTTTATGATTGGTCCCAGTCTAAATAAGCCAAAAATGATCATAATTTGACATTTTTTGATAAAATACAAATTTTTTGAAAATTTTCGATGTCGAATCTAGAGTGCCAGGACTATACAAAAGAGTGAAATTTTGATCCAGGTAAGTGGATATGCATATATATAGGTCTTTTATGATTGGTCCCAGTCTAAATAAGCCAAAAATGATCATAATTTGACATTTTTTGATAAAATACAAATTTTTTGAATATTTTCGATGTCGAATCTAGAGTGCCAGGACTATACAAAAGAGTGAAATTTTGATCCAGGTTAGTCGATATGCATATATATAGGTCTTTTATGATTGGTCCCAGTCTAAATAAGCCAAAAATGATCATAATTTGACATTTTTTGATAAAATACAAATTTTTTGAAAATTTTCGATGTCGAATCTAGAGTGCCAGGACTATACAAAAGAGTGAAATTTTGATCCAGGTAAGTCGATATGCATATATATAGGTCTTTTATGATTGGTCCCAGTCTAAATAAGCCAAAAATGATCATAATTTGACATTTTTTGATAAAATACAAATTTTTTGAAAATTTTCGATGTCGAATCTAGAGTGCCAGGACTATACAAAAGAGTAAAATTTTGATCCAGGTATGTCGATATGCATATATATAGGTCTTTTATGATTGGTCCCAGTCTAAATAAGCCAAAAATGATCATAATTTGACATTTTTTGATAAAATACAAATTTTTTGAAAATTTTCGATGTCGAATCTAGAGTGCCAGGACTATACAAAAGAGTAAAATTTTGATCCAGGTAAGTCGATATGCATATATATAGGTCTTTTATGATTGGTCCCAGTCTAAATAAGCCAAAAATGATCTAAATTTGACATTTTTTGATAAAAAACAAATTTTTTGAAAATTTTCGATGTCGAATCTAGAGTGCCAGGACTATACAAAAGAGTGAAATTTTGATCCAGGTAAGTCGATATGCATATATATCGGTCTTTTATGATTGGTCCCAGTCTAAATAAGCCAAAAATGATCATAATTTGACATTTTTTTATAAAATACAAATTTTTTGAAAATTTCGATGTCGAATCTAGAGTGCCAGGACTATACAAAAGAGTGAAATTTTGATCTAGGTAAGTCGATATGCATATATATAGGTCTTTTATGATTGGTCCCAGTCTAAATAAGCCAAAAATGATCATAATTTGACATTTTTTGATAAAATACAAATTTTTTGAAAATTTTCGATGTCGAATCTAGAGTGCCAGGACTATACAAAAGAGTAAAATTTTGATCCAGGTAAGTCGATATGCATATATATTGGTCTTTTATGATTGGTCCCAGTCTAAATAAGCCAAAAATGATCATAATTTGACATTTTTTGATAAAAAACAAATTTTTTGTAAAATTTTCGATGTCGAATCTAGAGTGCCAGGACTATACAAAAGAGTGAAATTTGATCCAGGTAAGTCGATATGCATATATATAGGTCTTTTATGATTGGTCCCAGTCTAAATAAGCCAAAAATGATCATAATTTGACATTTTTTGATAAAATACAAATTTTTTGAAAATTTTCGATGTCGAATCTAGAGTGCCAGGACTATACAAAAGAGTGAAATTTTGATCCAGGTAAGTCGATATGCATATATATAGGTCTTTTATGATTGGTCCCAGTCTAAATAAGCCAAAAATGATCATAATTTGACATTTTTTGATAAAATGCAAATTTTTTGAAAATTTTCGATGTCGAATCTAGAGTGCCAGGACTATACAAAAGAGTGAAATTTTGATCCAGGTAAGTCGATATGCATATATATAGGTCTTTTATGATTGGTCCCAGTCTAAATAAGCCAAAAATGATCATAATTTGACATTTTTTGATAAAATACAAATTTTTTGAAAATTTTCGATGTCGAATCTAGAGTGCCAGGACTATACAAAAGAGTGAAATTTTGATCCAGGTAAGTCGATATGCATATATATAGGTCTTTTATGATTGGTCCCAGTCTAAATAAGCCAAAAATGATCATAATTTGACATTTTTTGATAAAAAACAAATTTTTTGAAAATTTTTGATGTCGAATCTAGAGTGCCAGGACTATACAAAAGAGTGAAATTTGATCCAGGTAAGTCGATATGCATATATATAGGTCTTTTATGATTGGTCCCAGTCTAAATAAGCCAAAAATGATCATAATTTGACATTTTTTGATAAAATACAAATTTTTTGAAAATTTTCGATGTCGAATCTAGAGTGCCAGGACTATACAAAAGAGTGAAATTTTGATCCAGGTAAGTCGATATGCATATATATAGGTCTTTTATGATTGGTCCCAGTCTAAATAAGCCAAAAATGATCATAATTTGACATTTTTTGATAAAATGCAAATTTTTTGAAAATTTTCGATGTCGAATCTAGAGTGCCAGGACTATACAAAAGAAAGAAATTTTGATCCAGGTAAGTCGATATGCATATATATAGGTCTTTTATGATTGGTCCCAGTCTAAATAAGCCAAAAATGATCATAATTTGACATTTTTTGATAAAATACAAATTTTTTGAAAATTTTCGATGTCGAATCTAGAGTGCCAGGACTATACAAAAGAGTGAAATTTTGATCCAGGTAAGTCGATATGAATATATATAGGTCTTTTATGATTGGTCCCAGTCTAAATAAGCCAAAAATGATCATAATTTGACATTTTTTGATAAAAAACAAATTTTTTGAAAATTTTTGATGTCGAATCTAGAGTGCCAGGACTATACAAAAGAGTGAAATTTGATCCAGGTAAGTCGATATGCATATATATAGGTCTTTTATGATTGGTCCCAGTCTAAATAAGCCAAAAATGATCATAATTTGACATTTTTTGATAAAATACAAATTTTTTGAAAATTTTCGATGTCGAATCTAGAGTGCCAGGACTATACAAAAGAGTGAAATTTTGATCCAGGTAAGTCGATATGCATATATATAGGTCTTTTATGATTGGTCCCAGTCTAAATAAGCCAAAAATGATCATAATTTGACATTTTTTGATAAAATACAAATTTTTTGAAAATTTTCGATGTCGAATCTAGAGTGCCAGGACTTTACAAAAGAGTGAAATTTTGAGCCAGGTAAGTCGATATGCATATATATAGGTCTTTTATGATTGGTCCCAGTCTAAATAAGCCAAAAATGATCATAATTTGACATTTTTTGATAAAAAACAAATTTTTTGAAAATTTTCGATGTCGAATCTAGAGTGCCAGGACTATACAAAAGAGTGAAATTTTGATCCAGGTAAGTGGATATGCATATATATAGGTCTTTTATGATTGGTCCCAGTCTAAATAAGCCAAAAATGATCATAATTTGACATTTTTTGATAAAATACAAATTTTTTGAATATTTTCGATGTCGAATCTAGAGTGCCAGGACTATACAAAAGAGTGAAATTTTGATCCAGGTTAGTCGATATGCATATATATAGGTCTTTTATGATTGGTCCCAGTCTAAATAAGCCAAAAATGATCATAATTTGACATTTTTTGATAAAATACAAATTTTTTGAAAATTTTCGATGTCGAATCTAGAGTGCCAGGACTATACAAAAGAGTGAAATTTTGATCCAGGTAAGTCGATATGCATATATATAGGTCTTTTATGATTGGTCCCAGTCTAAATAAGCCAAAAATGATCATAATTTGACATTTTTTGATAAAATACAAATTTTTTGAAAATTTTCGATGTCGAATCTAGAGTGCCAGGACTATACAAAAGAGTGAAATTTTGATCCAGGTAAGTCGATATGCATATATATAGGTATTTTATGATTGGTCCCAGTCTAAATAAGCCAAAAATGATCATAATTTGACATTTTTTGATAAAAAACAAATTTCTTGAAAATTTTCGATGTCGAATCTAGAGTGCCAGGACTATACAAAAGAGTGAAATTTTGATCCAGGTAAGTCGATATGCATACATATAGGTCTTTTATGATTGGTCTAAGTCTAAATAAGCCAAAAATGATCAGAATTTGACATTTTTTGATAAAAAACAAATTTTTTGAAAATTTTCGATGTCGAATCTAGAGTGCCAGGACTATACAAAAGAGTGAAATTTTGATCCAGGTAAGTCGATATGCATATATATAGGTCTTTTATGATTGGTCCCTGGCAATATAAGCCAAAAATGATCATAATTTGACATTTTTTGATAAAATACAAATTTTTTGAAAATTTTCGATGTCGAATCTAGAGTGCCAGGACTATACAAAAGAGTGAAATTTTGATCCAGGTAAGTCGATATGCATATATATAGGTCTTTTATGATTGGTCTCAGTCTAAATAAGCCAAAAATGATCATAATTTGACATTTTTTGATAAAATACAAATTTTTTGAAAATTTTCGATGTCGAATCTAGAGTGCCAGGACTATACAAAAGAGTAAAATTTTGATCCAGGTAAGTCGATATGCATATATATAGGTCTTTTATGACTGGTCCCAGTCTAAATAAGCCAAAAATGATCATAATTTGACATTTTTTGATAAAAAACAAATTTTTTGAAAATTTTCGATGTCGAATCTAGAGTGCCAGGACTATACAAAAGAGTGAAATTTTGATCCAGGTAAGTCGATATGCATATATATAGGTCTTTTATGATTGGTCTCAGTCTAAATAAGCCAAAAATGATCATAATTTGACATTTTTTGATAAAAAACAAATTTTTTGAAAATTTTCGATGTCGAATCTAGAGTGCCAGGACTATACAAAAGAGTGAAATTTTGATTCAAGTAAGTCGATATGCATATATATCGGTCTTTTATGATTGGTCCCAGTCTAAATAAGCTAAAAATGATCAGAATTTGACATTTTTTGATAAAAAACAAATTTTTTGAAAATTTTCGATGTCGAATCTAGAGTGCCAGGACTATACAAAAGAGTGAAATTTTAATCCAGGTAAGTCGATATCCATATATATAGGTCTTTTATGATTGGTCCCAGTCTAAATAAGCCAAAAATGATCATCATTTGACATTTTTTGATAAAATACAAATTTTTTGAAAATTTTCGATGTCGAATCTAGAGTGCCAGGACTATACAAAAGAGTGAAATTTTGATCTAGGTAAGTCGATATGCATATATATAGGTCTTTTATGATTGGTCCCAGTCTAAATAAGCCAAAAATGATCATAATTTGACATTTTTTGATAAAATACAAATTTTTTGAATATTTTCGATGTCGAATCTAGAGTGCCAGGACTATACAAAAGAGTGAAATTTTGATCCAGGTTAGTCGATATGCATATATATAGGTCTTTTATGATTGGTCCCAGTCTAAATAAGCCAAAAATGATCATAATTTGACATTTTTTGATAAAATACAAATTTTTTGAAAATTTTCGATGTCGAATCTAGAGTGCCAGGACTATACAAAAGAGTGAAATTTTGATCCAGGTAAGTCGATATGCATATATATAGGTCTTTTATGATTGGTCCCAGTCTAAATAAGCCAAAAATGATCATAATTTGACATTTTTTGATAAAATACAAATTTTTTGAAAATTTTCGATGTCGAATCTAGAGTGCCAGGACTATACAAAAGAGTAAAATTTTGATCCAGGTAAGTCGATATGCATATATATAGGTCTTTTATGACTGGTCCCAGTCTAAATAAGCCAAAAATGATCATAATTTGACATTTTTTGATAAAAAACAAATTTTTTGAAAATTTTCGATGTCGAATCTAGAGTGCCAGGACTATACAAAAGAGTGAAATTTTGATCCAGGTAAGTCGATATGCATATATATAGGTCTTTTATGATTGGTCCCAGTCTAAATAAGCCAAAAATGATCTAAATTTGACATTTTTTGATAAAAAACAAATTTTTTGAAAATTTTCGATGTCGAATCTAGAGTGCCAGGACTATACAAAAGAGTGAAATTTTGATCCAGGTAAGTCGATATGCATATATATCGGTCTTTTATGATTGGTCCCAGTCTAAATAAGCCAAAAATGATCAGAATTTGACATTTTTTGATAAAAAACAAATTTTTTTAAAATTTTCGATGTCGAATCTAGAGTGCCAGGACTATACAAAAGAGTGAAATTTTGATCCAGGTAAGTCGATATGCATATATATAGGTCTTTTATGATTGGTCCCAGTCTAAATAAGCCAAAAATGATCATAATTTGACATTTTTTTATAAAATACAAATTTTTTGAAAATTTCGATGTCGAATCTAGAGTGCCAGGACTATACAAAAGAGTGAAATTTTGATTCAGGTAAGTCGATATGCATATATATCGGTCTTTTATGATTGGTCCCAGTCTAAATAAGCTAAAAATGATCAGAATTTGACATTTTTTGATAAAAAACAAATTTTTTGAAAATTTTCGATGTCGAATCTAGAGTGCCAGGACTATACAAAAGAGTAAAATTTTGATCCAGGTAAGTCGATATGCATATATATTGGTTTTTTATGATTGGTCCCAGTCTAAATAAGCCAAAAATGATCATAATTTGACATTTTTTGATAAAATACAAATTTTTTGAAAATATTCGATGTCGAATCTAGAGTGCCAGGACTATACAAAAGGGTGAAATTTTGATCCAGGTAAGTCGATATGCATATATATAGGTCTTTTATGATTGGTCCCAGTCTAAATAAGCCAAAAATGATCATAATTTGACATTTTTTGATAAAAAACAAATTTTTTGAAAATTTTCGATGTCGAATCTAGAGTGCCAGGACTATACAAAAGAGTGAAATTTTGATCCAGGTAAGTCGATATGCATATATATAGGTCTTTTATGATTGGTCCCAGTCTAAATAAGCCAAAAATGATCTAAATTTGACATTTTTTGATAAAAAACAAATTTTTTGAAAATTTTCGATGTCGAATCTAGAGTGCCAGGACTATACAAAAGAGTAAAATTTTGATCCAGATAAGTCGATATGCATATATATAGGTCTTTTATGATTGGTCCCAGTCTAAATAAGCCAAAAATGATCATAATTTGACATTTTTTGATAAAATACAAATTTTTTGAAAATTTTCGATGTCGAATCTAGAGTGCCAGGACTATACAAAAGAGTAAAATTTTGATCCAGGTAAGTCGATATGCATATATATAGGTCTTTTATGATTGGTCCCAGTCTAAATAAGCCAAAAATGATCATAATTTGACATTTTTTGATAAAATGCAAATTTTTTGAAAATTTTCGATGTCGAATCTAGAGTGCCAGGACTATACAAAAGAGTGAAATTTTGATCCAGGTAAGTCGATATGCATATATATAGGTCTTTTATGATTGGTCCCAGTCTAAATAAGCCAAAAATGATCATAATTTGACATTTTTTGATAAAAAACAAATTTTTTGAAAATTTTCGATGTCGAATCTAGAGTGCCAGGACTATACAAAATAGTGAAATTTTGATCCAGGTAAGTCGATATGCATATATATAGGTATTTTATGATTGGTCCCAGTCTAAATAAGCCAAAAATGATCATAATTTGACATTTTTTGATAAAAAACAAATTTTTTGAAAATTTTCGATGTCGAATCTAGAGTGCCAGGACTATACAAAAGAGTGAAATTTTGATCCAGGTAAGTCGATATGCATATATATAGGTCTTTTATGATTTGTCTAAGTCTAAATAAGCCAAAAATGATCAGAATTTGACATTTTTTGATAAAAAACAAATTTTTTGAAAATTTTCGATGTCGAATCTAGAGTGCCAGGACTATACAAAAGAGTGAAATTTTGATCCAGGTAAGTCGATATGCATATATATAGGTCTTTTATGATTGGTCCCAGGCAATATAAGCCAAAAATGATCATAATTTGACATTTTTTGATAAAATACAAATTTTTTGAAAATTTTCGATGTCGAATCTAGAGTGCCAGGACTATACAAAAGAGTGAAATTTTGATCCAGGTAAGTCGATATGCATATATATAGGTCTTTTATGATTGGTCCCAGTCTAAATAAGCCAAAAATGATCATAATTTGACATTTTTTGATAAAATACAAATTTTTTGTAAATTTTCGATGTCGAATCTAGAGTGCCAGGACTATACAAAAGAGTGAAATTTTGATCCAGGTAAGTCGATATGCATATATATAGGTCTTTTATGATTGGTCTCAGTCTAAATAAGCCAAAAATGATCATAATTTGACATTTTTTGATAAAAAACAAATTTTTTGAAAATTTTCGATGTCGAATCTAGAGTGCCAGGACTATACAAAAGAGTGAAATTTTGATCCAGGTAAGTCGATATGCATATATATTGGTCTTTTATGATTGGTCCCAGTCTAAATAAGCTAAAAATGATCAGAATTTGACATTTTTTGATAAAAAACAAATTTTTTGAAAATTTTCGATGTCGAATCTAGAGTGCCAGGACTATACAAAAGAGTGAAATTTTAATCCAGGTAAGTCGATATTCATATATATAGGTCTTTTATGATTGGTCCCAGTCTAAATAAGCCAAAAATGATCATAATTTGACATTTTTTGATAAAATACAAATTTTTTGAAAATTTTCGATGTCGAATCTAGAGTGCCAGGACTATACAAAAGAGTAAAATTTTGATCCAGGTAAGTCGATATGCATATATATAGGTCTTTTATGACTGGTCCCAGTCTAAATAAGCCAAAAATGATCATAATTTGACATTTTTTGATAAAAAACAAATTTTTTGAAAATTTTCGATGTCGAATCTAGAGTGCCAGGACTATACAGAAGAGTGAAATTTTGATCCAGGTAAGTCGATATGCATATATATAGGTCTTTTATGATTGGTCTCAGTCTAAATAAGCCAAAAATGATCATAATTTGACATTTTTTGATAAAAAACAAATTTTTTGAAAATTTTCGATGTCGAATCTAGAGTGCCAGGACTATACAAAAGAGTGAAATTTTGATTCAGGTAAGTCGATATGCATATATATCGGTCTTTTATGATTGGTCCCAGTCTAAATAAGCTAAAAATGATCAGAATTTGACATTTTTTGATAAAAAACAAATTTTTTGAAAATTTTCGATGTCGAATCTAGAGTGCCAGGACTATACAAAAGAGTGAAATTTTAATCCAGGTAAGTCGATATCCATATATATAGGTCTTTTATGATTGGTCCCAGTCTAAATAAGCCAAAAATGATCATCATTTGACATTTTTTGATAAAATACAAATTTTTTGAAAATTTTCGATGTCGAATCTAGAGTGCCAGGACTATACAAAAGAGTGAAATTTTGATCTAGGTAAGTCGATATGCATATATATAGGTCTTTTATGATTGGTCCCAGTCTAAATAAGCCAAAAATGATCATCATTTGACATTTTTTGATAAAATACAAATTTTTTGAATATTTTCGATGTCGAATCTAGAGTGCCAGGACTATACAAAAGAGTGAAATTTTGATCCAGGTTAGTCGATATGCATATATATAGGTCTTTTATGATTGGTCCCAGTCTAAATAAGCCAAAAATGATCATAATTTGACATTTTTTGATAAAATACAAATTTTTTGAAAATTTTCGATGTCGAATCTAGAGTGCCAGGACTATACAAAAGAGTGAAATTTTGATCCAGGTAAGTCGAAATGCATATATATAGGTCTTTTATGATTGGTCCCAGTCTAAATAAGCCAAAAATGATCATAATTTGACATTTTTTGATAAAATACAAATTTTTTGAAAATTTTCGATGTCGAATCTAGAGTGCCAGGACTATACAAAAGAGTAAAATTTTGATCCAGGTAAGTCGATATGCATATATATAGGTCTTTTATGACTGGTCCCAGTCTAAATAAGCCAAAAATGATCATAATTTGACATTTTTTGATAAAAAACAAATTTTTTGAAAATTTTCGATGTCGAATCTAGAGTGCCAGGACTATACAAAAGAGTGAAATTTTGATCCAGGTAAGTCGATATGCATATATATAGGTCTTTTATGATTGGTCCCAGTCTAAATAAGCCAAAAATGATCTAAATTTGACATTTTTTGATAAAAAACAAATTTTTTGAAAATTTTCGATGTCGAATCTAGAGTGCCAGGACTATACAAAAGAGTGAAATTTTGATCCAGGTAAGTCGATATGCATATATATCGGTCTTTTATGATTGGTCCCAGTCTAAATAAGCCAAAAATGATCAGAATTTGACATTTTTTGATAAAAAACAAATTTTTTGAAAATTTTCGATGTCGAATCTAGAGTGCCAGGACTATACAAAAGAGTGAAATTTTGATCCAGGTAAGTCGATATGCATATATATAGGTCTTTTATGATTGGTCCCAGTCTAAATAAGCCAAAAATGATCATAATTTGACATTTTTTTATAAAATACAAATTTTTTGAAAATTTCGATGTCGAATCTAGAGTGCCAGGACTATACAAAAGAGTGAAATTTTGATTCAGGTAAGTCGATATGCATATATATCGGTCTTTTATGATTGGTCCCAGTCTAAATAAGCTAAAAATGATCAGAATTTGACATTTTTTGATAAAAAACAAATTTTTTGAAAATTTTCGATGTCGAATCTAGAGTGCCAGGACTATACAAAAGAGTAAAATTTTGATCCAGGTAAGTCGATATGCATATATATAGGTCTTTTATGATTGGTCCCAGTCTAAATAAGCCAAAAATGATCATAATTTGACATTTTTTGATAAAAAACAAATTTTTTGAAAATTTTCGATGTCGAATCTAGAGTGCCAGGACTATACAAAAGAGTGAAATTTGATCCAGGTAAGTCGATATGCATATATATAGGTCTTTTATGATTGGTCCCAGTCTAAATAAGCCAAAAGTGATCATAATTTGACATTTTTTGATAAAATACAAATTTTTTGAAAATTTTCGATGTCGAATCTAGAGTGCCAGGACTATACAAAAGAGTAAAATTTTGATCCAGGTAAGTCGATATGCATATATATAGGTCTTTTATGATTGGTCCCAGTCTAAATAAGCCAAAAATGATCATAATTTGACATTTTTTGATAAAATGCAAATTTTTTGAAAATTTTCGATGTCGAATCTAGAGTGCCAGGACTATACAAAAGAGTGAAATTTTGATCCAGGTAAGTCGATATGCATATATATAGGTCTTTTATGATTGGTCCCAGTCTAAATAAGCCAAAAATGATCATAATTTGACATTTTTTGATAAAAAACAAATTTTTTGAAAATTTTCGATGTCGAATCTAGAGTGCCAGGACTATACAAAAGAGTGAAATTTTGATCCAGGTAAGTCGATATGCAAATATATAGGTATTTTATGATTGGTCCCAGTCTAAATAAGCCAAAAATGATCATAATTTGACATTTTTTGATAAAAAACAAATTTTTTGAAAATTTTCGATGTCGAATCTAGAGTGCCAGGACTATACAAAAGAGTGAAATTTTGATCCAGGTAAGTCGATATGCATATATATAGGTCTTTTATGATTTGTCTAAGTCTAAATAAGCCAAAAATGATCAGAATTTGACATTTTTTGATAAAAAACAAATTTTTTGAAAATTTTCGATGTCGAATCTAGAGTGCCAGGACTATACAAAAGAGTGAAATTTTAATCCAGGTAAGTCGATATCCATATATATAGGTCTTTTATGATTGGTCCCAGTCTAAATAAGCCAAAAATGATCATCATTTGACATTTTTTGATAAAAAACAAATTTTTTGAAAATTTTCGATGTCGAATCTAGAGTGCCAGGACTATACAAAAGAGTGAAATTTTGATCTAGGTAAGTCGATATGCATATATATAGGTCTTTTATGATTGGTCCCAGTCTAAATAAGCCAAAAATGATCATAATTTGACATTTTTTGATAAAATACAAATTTTGTGAATATTTTCGATGTCGAATCTAGAGTGCCAGGACTATACAAAAGAGTGAAATTTTGATCCAGGTTAGTCGATATGCATATATATAGGTCTTTTATGACTGGTCCCAGTCTAAATAAGCCAAAAATGATCATAATTTGACATTTTTTGATAAAAAACAAATTTTTTGAAAATTTTCGATGTCGAATCTAGAGTGCCAGGACTATACAAAAGAGTGAAATTTTGATCCAGGTAAGTCGATATGCATATATATAGGTCTTTTATGATTGGTCTCAGTCTAAATAAGCCAAAAATGATCATAATTTGACATTTTTTGATAAAAAACAAATTTTTTGAAAATTTTCGATGTCGAATCTAGAGTGCCAGGACTATACAAAAGAGTGAAATTTTGATCCAGGTAAGTCGATATGCATATATATCGGTCTTTTATGATTGGTCCCAGTCTACATAAGCTAAAAATGATCAGAATTTGACATTTTTTGATAAAAAACAAATTTTTTGAAAATTTTCGATGTCGAATCTAGAGTGCCAGGACTATACAAAAGAGTGAAATTTTAATCCAGGTAAGTCGATATCCATATATATAGGTCTTTTATGATTGGTCCCAGTCTAAATAAGCCAAAAATGATCATCATTTGACATTTTTTGATAAAAAACAAATTTTTTGAAAATTTTCGATGTCGAATCTAGAGTGCCAGGACTATACAAAAGAGTGAAATTTTGATCTAGGTAAGTCGATATGCATATATATAGGTCTTTTATGATTGGTCCCAGTCTAAATAAGCCAAAAATGATCATAATTTGACATTTTTTGATAAAATACAAATTTTGTAAATATTTTCGATGTCGAATCTAGAGTGCCAGGACTATACAAAAGAGTGAAATTTTGATCCAGGTTAGTCGATATGCATATATATAGGTCTTTTATGATTGGTCCCAGTCTAAATAAGCCAAAAATGATCATAATTTGACATTTTTTGATAAAATACAAATTTTTTGAAAATTTTCGATGTCGAATCTAGAGTGCCAGGACTATACAAAAGAGTGAAATTTTGATCCAGGTAAGTCGATATGCATATATATAGGTCTTTTATGATTGGTCCCAGTCTAAATAAGCCAAAAATGATCATAATTAGACATTTTTTGATAAAATACAAATTTTTTGAAAATTTTCGATGTCGAATCTAGAGTGCCAGGACTATACAAAAGAGTAAAATTTTGATCCAGGTAAGTCGATATGCATATATATAGGTCTTTTATGACTGGTCCCAGTCTAAATAAGCCAAAAATGATCATAATTTGACATTTTTTGATAAAAAACAAATTTTTTGAAAATTTTCGATGTCGAATCTAGAGTGCCAGGACTATACAAAAGAGTGAAATTTTGATCCAGGTAAGTCGATATGCATATATATAGGTCTTTTATGATTGGTCCCAGTCTAAATAAGCCAAAAATGATCTAAATTTGACATTTTTTGATAAAAAACAAATTTTTTGAAAATTTTCGATGTCGAATCTAGAGTGCCAGGACTATACAAAAGAGTGAAATTTTGATCCAGGTAAGTCGATATGCATATATATCGGTCTCTTATGATTGGTCCCAGTCTAAATAAGCCAAAAATGATCAGAATTTGACATTTTTTGATAAAAAACAAATTTTTTGAAAATTTTCGATGTCGAATCTAGAGTGCCAGGACTATACAAAAGAGTGAAATTTTGATCCAGGTAAGTCGATATGCATATATATAGGTCTTTTATGATTAGTCCCAGTCTAAATAAGCCAAAAATGATCATAATTTGACATTTTTTTATAAAATACAAATTTTTTGAAAATTTCGATGTCGAATCTAGAGTGCCAGGACTATACAAAAGAGTGAAATTTTGATCTAGGTAAGTCGATATGCATATATATAGGTCTTTTATGATTGGTCCCAGTCTAAATAAGCCATAAATGATCATAATTTGACATTTTTTGATAAAATACAAATTTTTTGAAAATTTTCGATGTCGAATCTAGAGTGCCAGGACTATACAAAAGAGTAAAATTTTGATCCAGGTAAGTCGATATGCATATATATTGGTCTTTTATGATTGGTCCCAGTCTAAATAAGCCAAAAATGATCATAATTTGACATTTTTTGATAAAATACAAATTTTTTGAAAATATTCGATGTCGAATCTAGAGTGCCAGGACTATACAAAAGGGTGAAATTTTGATCCAGGTAAGTCGATATGCATATATATAGGTCTTTTATGATTGGTCCCAGTCTAAATAAGCCAAAAATGATCATAATTTGACATTTTTTGATAAAATACAAATTTTTTGAAAATTTTCGATGTCGAATCTAGAGTGCCAGGACTATACAAAAGAGTAAAATTTTGATCCAGGTAAGTCGATATGCATATATATAGGTCTTTTATGACTGGTCCCAGTCTAAATAAGCCAAAAATGATCATAATTTGACATTTTTTGATAAAAAACAAATTTTTTGAAAATTTTCGATGTCGAATCTAGAGTGCCAGGACTATACAAAAGAGTGAAATTTTGATCCAGGTAAGTCGATATGCATATATATAGGTCTTTTATGATTGGTCTCAGTCTAAATAAGCCAAAAATGATCATAATTTGACATTTTTTGATAAAAAACAAATTTTTTGAAAATTTTCGATGTCGAATCTAGAGTGCCAGGACTATACAAAAGAGTGAAATTTTGATCCAGGTAAGTCGATATGCATATATATCGGTCTTTTATGATTGGTCCCAGTCTAAATAAGCTAAAAATGATCAGAATTTGACATTTTTTGATAAAAAACAAATTTTTTGAAAATTTTCGATGTCGAATCTAGAGTGCCAGGACTATACAAAAGAGTGAAATTTTAATCAAGGTAAGTCGATATCCATATATATAGGTCTTTTATGATTGGTCCCAGTCTAAATAAGCCAAAAATGATCATCATTTGACATTTTTTGATAAAAAACAAATTTTTTGAAAATTTTCGATGTCGAATCTAGAGTGCCAGGACTATACAAAAGAGTGAAATTTTGATCTAGGTAAGTCGATATGCATATATATAGGTCTTTTATGATTGGTCCCAGTCTAAATAAGCCAAAAATGATCATAATTTGACATTTTTTGATAAAATACAAATTTTGTAAATATTTTCGATGTCGAATCTAGAGTGCCAGGACTATACAAAAGAGTGAAATTTTGATCCAGGTTAGTCGATATGCATATATGTAGGTCTTTTATGATTGGTCCCAGTCTAAATAAGCCAAAAATGATCATAATTTGACATTTTTTGATAAAATACAAATTTTTTGAAAATTTTCGATGTCGAATCTAGAGTGCCAGGACTATACAAAAGAGTGAAATTTTGATCCAGGTAAGTCGATATGCATATATATAGGTCTTTTATCATTGGTCCCAGTCTAAATAAGCCAAAAATGATCATAATTAGACATTTTTTGATAAAATACAAATTTTTTGAAAATTTTCGATGTCG
This sequence comes from Chrysoperla carnea, assembly GCF_905475395.1. Lineage (NCBI taxonomy): Eukaryota > Metazoa > Arthropoda > Insecta > Neuroptera > Chrysopidae > Chrysoperla > Chrysoperla carnea. The sequence continues at coordinate 3,437,497 of NW_025408233.1, read as the reverse complement.
AATCTAGAGTGCCAGGACTATACAAAAGAGTAAAATTTTGATCCAGGTAAGTCGATATGCATATATATAGGTCTTTTATGACTGGTCCCAGTCTAAATAAGCCAAAAATGATCATAATTTGACATTTTTTGATAAAATACAAATTTTTTGAAAATTTTCGATGTCGAATCTAGAGTGCCAGGACTATACAAAAGAGTGAAATTTTGATCCAGGTAAGTCGATATGCATATATATAGGTCTTTTATGATTGGTCTCAGTCTAAATAAGCCAAAAATGATCATAATTTGACATTTTTTGATAAAATACAAATTTTTTGAAAATTTTCGATGTCGAATCTAGAGTGCCAGGACTATACAAAAGAGTAAAATTTTGATCCAGGTAAGTCGATATGCATATATATAGGTCTTTTATGACTGGTCCCAGTCTAAATAAGCCAAAAATGATCATAATTTGACATTTTTTGATAAAAAACAAATTTTTTGAAAATTTTCGATGTCGAATCTAGAGTGCCAGGACTATACAAAAGAGTGAAATTTTGATCCAGGTAAGTCGATATGCATATATATAGGTCTTTTATGATTGGTCCCAGTCTAAATAAGCCAAAAATGATCTAAATTTGACATTTTTTGATAAAAAACAAATTTTTTGAAAATTTTCGATGTCGAATCTAGAGTGCCAGGACTATACAAAAGAGTGAAATTTTGATCCAGGTAAGTCGATATGCATATATATCGGTCTTTTATGATTGGTCCCAGTCTAAATAAGCCAAAAATGATCAGAATTTGACATTTTTTGATAAAAAACAAATTTTTTGAAAATTTTCGATGTCGAATCTAGAGTGCCAGGACTATACAAAAGAGTGAAATTTTGATCCAGGTAAGTCGATATGCATATATATAGGTCTTTTATGATTAGTCCCAGTCTAAATAAGCCAAAAATGATCATAATTTGACATTTTTTTATAAAATACAAATTTTTTGAAAATTTCGATGTCGAATCTAGAGTGCCAGGACTATACAAAAGAGTGAAATTTTGATCTAGGTAAGTCGATATGCATATATATAGGTCTTTTATGATTGGTCCCAGTCTAAATAAGCCATAAATGATCATAATTTGACATTTTTTGATAAAATACAAATTTTTTGAAAATTTTCGATGTCGAATCTAGAGTGCCAGGACTATACAAAAGAGTAAAATTTTGATCCAGGTAAGTCGATATGCATATATATTGGTCTTTTATGATTGGTCCCAGTCTAAATAAGCCAAAAATGATCATAATTTGACATTTTTTGATAAAATACAAATTTTTTGAAAATATTCGATGTCGAATCTAGAGTGCCAGGACTATACAAAAGGGTGAAATTTTGATCCAGGTAAGTCGATATGCATATATATAGGTCTTTTATGATTGGTCCCAGTCTAAATAAGCCAAAAATGATCATAATTTGACATTTTTTGATAAAATACAAATTTTTTGAAAATTTTCGATGTCGAATCTAGAGTGCCAGGACTATACAAAAGAGTAAAATTTTGATCCAGGTAAGTCGATATGCATATATATAGGTCTTTTATGACTGGTCCCAGTCTAAATAAGCCAAAAATGATCATAATTTGACATTTTTTGATAAAAAACAAATTTTTTGAAAATTTTCGATGTCGAATCTAGAGTGCCAGGACTATACAAAAGAGTGAAATTTTGATCCAGGTAAGTCGATATGCATATATATAGGTCTTTTATGATTGGTCCCAGTCTAAATAAGCCAAAAATGATCATAATTTGACATTTTTTGATAAAATACAAATTTTTTGAAAATTTTCGATGTCGAATCTAGAGTGCCAGGACTATACAAAAGAGTAAAATTTTGATCCAGGTAAGTCGATATGCATATATATAGGTCTTTTATGACTGGTCCCAGTCTAAATAAGCCAAAAATGATCATAATTTGACATTTTTTTATAAAAAACAAATTTTTTGAAAATTTTCGATGTCGAATCTAGAGTGCCAGGACTATACAAAAGAGTGAAATTTTGATCCAGGTAAGTCGATATGCATATATATAGGTCTTTTATGATTGGTCCCAGTCTAAATAAGCCAAAAATGATCTAAATTTGACATTTTTTGATAAAAAACAAATTTTTTGAAAATTTTCGATGTCGAATCTAGAGTGCCAGGACTATACAAAAGAGTGAAATTTTGATCCAGGTAAGTCGATATGCATATATATCGGTCTTTTATGATTGGTCCCAGTCTAAATAAGCCAAAAATGATCAGAATTTGACATTTTTTGATAAAAAACAAATTTTTTGAAAATTTTCGATGTCGAATCTAGAGTGCCAGGACTATACAAAAGAGTGAAATTTTGATCCAGGTAAGTCGATATGCATGTATATAGGTCTTTTATGATTAGTCCCAGTCTAAATAAGCCAAAAATGATCATAATTTGACATTTTTTTATAAAATACAAATTTTTTGAAAATTTCGATGTCGAATCTAGAGTGCCAGGACTATACAAAAGAGTGAAATTTTGATCTAGGTAAGTCGATATGCATATATATAGGTCTTTTATGATTGGTCCCAGTCTAAATAAGCCAAAAATGATCATAATTTGACATTTTTTGATAAAATACAAATTTTTTGAAAATTTTCGATGTCGAATCTAGAGTGCCAGGACTATACAAAAGAGTAAAATTTTGATCCAGGTAAGTCGATATGCATATATATTGGTCTTTTATGATTGGTCCCAGTCTAAATAAGCCAAAAATGATCAAAATTTGAAATTTTTTGATAAAATACAAATTTTTTGAAAATATTCGATGTCGAATCTAGAGTGCCAGGACTATACAAAAGGGTGAAATTCTGATCCAGGTAAGTCGATATGCATATATATAGGTCTTTTATGATTGGTCCCAGTCTAAATAAGCCAAAAATGATCATAATTTGACATTTTTTGATAAAATACAAATTTTTTGAAAATTTTCGATGTCGAATCTAGAGTGCCAGGACTATACAAAAGAGTAAAATTTTGATCCAGGTAAGTCGATATGCATATATATAGGTCTTTTATGACTGGTCCCAGTCTAAATAAGCCAAAAATGATCATAATTTGACATTTTTTGATAAAAAACAAATTTTTTGAAAATTTTCGATGTCGAATCTAGAGTGCCAGGACTATACAAAAGAGTGAAATTTTGATCCAGGTAAGTCGATATGCATATATATAGGTCTTTTATGATTGGTCCCAGTCTAAATAAGCCAAAAATGATCTAAATTTGACATTTTTTGATAAAAAATAAATTTTTTGAAAATTTTCGATGTCGAATGTAGAGTGCCAGGACTATACAAAAGAGTGAAATTTTGATCCAGGTAAGTCGATATGCATATATATCGGTCTTTTTTGATTGGTCCCAGTCTAAATAAGCCAAAAATGATCAGAATTTGACATTTTTTGATAAAAAACAAATTTTTTGAAAATTTTCGATGTCGAATCTAGAGTGCCAGGACTATACAAAAGAGTGAAATTTTGATCCAGGTAAGTCGATATGCATATATATAGGTCTTTTATGATTGGTCCCAGTCTAAATAAGCCAAAAATGATCATAATTTGACATTTTTTTATAAAATACAAATTTTTTGAAAATTTCGATGTCGAATCTAGAGTGCCAGGACTATACAAAAGAGTGAAATTTTGATCTAGGTAAATCGATATGCATATATATAGGTCTTTTATGATTGGTCCCAGTCTAAATAAGCCAAAAATGATCATAATTTGACATTTTTTTATAAAATACAAATTTTTTGAAAATTTTCGATGTCGAATCTAGAGTGCCAGGACTATACAAAAGAGTAAAATTTTGATCCAGGTAAGTCGATATGCATATATATAGGTCTTTTATGATTGGTCCTAGGCAATATAAGCCAAAAATGATCATAATTTGACATTTTTTGATAAAAAACAAATTTTTTGAAAATTTTCGATGTCGAATCTAGAGTGCCAGGACTATACAAAAGAGTGAAATTTTGATCCAGGTAAGTGGATATGCATATATATAGGTCTTTTATGATTGGTCCCAGTCTAAATAAGCCAAAAATGATCATAATTTGACATTTTTTGATAAAATACAAATTTTTTGAATATTTTCGATGTCGAATCTAGAGTGCCAGGACTATACAAAAGAGTGAAATTTGATCCAGGTTAGTCGATATGCATATATATAGGTCTTTTATGATTGGTCCCAGGCTAAATAAGCCAAAAATGACCATAATTTGACATTTTTTGATCAAAAACAAATTTTTTGAAAATTTTCGCTGTCGAATCTAGAGTGCCAGGACTATACAAAAGAGTGAAATTTTGATCCAGGTAAGTCGATATGCATATATATAGGTCTTTTATGATTGGTCCCAGTCTAAATAAGCCAAAAATGATCATAATTTGACATTTTTTTATAAAATACAAATTTTTTGAAAATTTTGATGTCGAATCTAGAGTGCCAGGACTATACAAAAGAGTGAAATTTTGATCTAGGTAAGTCGATATGCATATATATAGGTCTTTTATGATTGGTCCCAGTCTAAATAAGCCAAAAATGATCATAATTTGACATTTTTTGATAAAATACAAATTTTTTGAAAATTTTCGATGTCGAATCTAGAGTGCCAGGACTATACAAAAGAGTAAAATTTTGATCCAGGTAAGTCGATATGCATATATATTGGTCTTTTATGATTGGTCCCAGTCTAAATAAGCCAAAAATGATCATAATTTGACATTTTTTGATAAAATACAAATTTTTTGAAAATATTCGATGTCGAATCTAGAGTGCCAGGACTATACAAAAGGGTGAAATTCTGATCCAGGTAAGTCGATATGCATATATATAGGTCTTTTATGATTGGTCCCAGTCTAAATAAGCCAAAAATGATCATAATTTGACATTTTTTGATAAAATACAAATTTTTTGAAAATTTTCGATGTCGAATCTAGAGTGCCAGGACTATACAAAAGAGTAAAATTTTGATCCAGGTAAGTCGATATGCATATATATAGGTCTTTTATGACTGGTCCCAGTCTAAATAAGCCAAAAATGATCATAATTTGACATTTTTTGATAAAAAACAAATTTTTTGAAAATTTTCGATGTCGAATCTAGAGTGCCAGGACTATACAAAAGAGTGAAATTTTGATCCAGGTAAGTCGATATGCATATATATAGGTCTTTTATGATTGGTCCCAGTCTAAATAAGCCAAAAATGATCTAAATTTGACATTTTTTGATAAAAAATTAATTTTTTGAAAATTTTCGATGTCGAATCTAGAGTGCCAGGACTATACAAAAGAGTGAAATTTTGATCCAGGTAAGTCGATATGCATATATATCGGTCTTTTATGATTGGTCCCAGTCTAAATAAGCCAAAAATGATCAGAATTTGACATTTTTTGATAAAAAACAAATTTTTTGAAAATTTTCGATGTCGAATCTAGAGTGCCAGGACTATACAAAAGAGTGAAATTTTGATCCAGGTAAGTCGATATGCATATATATAGGTCTTTTATGATTGGTCCCAGTCTAAATAAGCCAAAAATGATCATAATTTGACATTTTTTTATAAAATACAAATTTTTTGAAAATTTCGATGTCGAATCTAGAGTGCCAGGACTATACAAAAGAGTGAAATTTTGATCTAGGTAAATCGATATGCATATATATAGGTCTTTTATGATTGGTCCCAGTCTAAATAAGCCAAAAATGATCATAATTTGACATTTTTTTATAAAATACAAATTTTTTGAAAATTTTCGATGTCGAATCTAGAGTGCCAGGACTATACAAAAGAGTAAAATTTTGATCCAGGTAAGTCGATATGCATATATATAGGTCTTTTATGATTGGTCCTAGGCAATATAAGCCAAAAATGATCATAATTTGACATTTTTTGATAAAAAACAAATTTTTTGAAAATTTTCGATGTCGAATCTAGAGTGCCAGGACTATACAAAAGAGTGAAATTTTGATCCAGGTAAGTGGATATGCATATATATAGGTCTTTTATGATTGGTCCCAGTCTAAATAAGCCAAAAATGATCATAATTTGACATTTTTTGATAAAATACAAATTTTTTGAATATTTTCGATGTCGAATCTAGAGTGCCAGGACTATACAAAAGAGTGAAATTTGATCCAGGTTAGTCGATATGCATATATATAGGTCTTTTATGATTGGTCCCAGGCTAAATAAGCCAAAAATGACCATAATTTGACATTTTTTGATAAAAAACAAATTTTTTGAAAATTTTCGATGTCGAATCTAGAGTGCCAGGACTATACAAAAGAGTGAAATTTTGATCCAGGTAAGTCGATATGCATATATATAGGTCTTTTATGATTGGTCCCAGTCTAAATAAGCCAAAAATGATCATAATTTGACATTTTTTGATAAAATACAAATTTTTTGAAAATTTTCGATGTCGAATCTAGAGTGCCAGGACTTTACAAAAGAGTGAAATTTTGAGCCAGGTAAGTCGATATGCATATATATAGGTCTTTTATGATTGGTCCCAGTCTAAATAAGCCAAAAATGATCATAATTTGACATTTTTTGATAAAATACAAATTTTTTGAAAATTTTCGATGTCGAATCTAGAGTGCCAGGACTATATAAAAGAGTGAAATTTTGATCCAGGTAAGTCGATATGCATATATATAGGTCTTTTATGATTGGTCCCAGTCTAAATAAGCCAAAAATGATCATAATTTGACATTTTTTGATAAAAAACAAATTTTTTGAAAATTTTCGATGTCGAATCTAGAGTGCCAGGACTATACAAAAGAGTGAAATTTTGATCCAGGTAAGTCGATATGCATATATATAGGTCTTTTATGATTGGTCCCAGTCTAAATAAGCCAAAAATGATCATAATTTGACATTTTTTGATAAAAAACAAATTTTTTGAAAATTTTCGATGTCGAATCTAGAGTGCCAGGACTATACAAAAGAGTGAAATTTTGATCCAGGTAAGTGGATATGCATATATATAGGTCTTTTATGATTGGTCCCAGTCTTAATAAGCCAAAAATGATCATAATTTGACATTTTTTGATAAAATACAAATTTTTTGAATATTTTCGATGTCGAATCTAGAGTGCCAGGACTATACAAAAGAGTGAAATTTGATCCAGGTTAGTCGACATGCATATATATAGGTCTTTTATGATTGGTCCCAGGCTAAATAAGCCAAAAATGATCATAATTTGACATTTTTTGATAAAAAACAAATTTTTTGAAAATTTTCGATGTCGAATCTAGAGTGCCAGGACTATACAAAAGAGTGAAATTTTGATCCAGGTAAGTCGATATGCATATATATAGGTCTTTTATGATTGGTCTAAGTCTAAATAAGCCAAAAATGATCAGAATTTGACATTTTTTGATAAAAAACAAATTTTTTGAAAATTTTCGATGTCGAATCTAGAGTGCCAGGACTATACAAAAGAGTGAAATTTTGATCCAGGTAAGTCGATATGCATATATATAGGTCTTTTATGATTGGTCCTAGGCAATATAAGCCAAAAATGATCATAATTTGACATTTTTTGATAAAATACAAATTTTTTGAAAATTTTCGATGTCGAATCTAGAGTGCCAGGACTATACAAAAGAGTGAAATTTTGATCCAGGTAAGTCGATATGCATATATATAGGTCTTTTATGATTGGTCCCAGTCTAAATAAGCCAAAAATGATCATAATTTGACATTTTTTGATAAAATACAAATTTTTTGAAAATTTTCGATGTCGAATCTAGAGTGCCAGGACTATACAAAAGAGTAAAATTTTGATCCAGGTAAGTCGATATGCATATATATAGGTCTTTTATGACTGGTCCTAGTCTAAATAAGCCAAAAATGATCATAATTTGACATTTTTTGATAAAAAACAAATTTTTTGAAAATTTTCGATGTCGAATCTAGAGCGCCAGGACTATACAAAAGAGTGAAATTTTGATCCAGGTAAGTCGATATGCATATATATAGGTCTTTTATGATTGGTCTCAGTCTAAATAAGCCAAAAATGATCATAATTTGACATTTTTTGATAAAAAACAAATTTTTTGAAAATTTTCGATGTCGAATCTAGAGTGCCAGGACTATACAAAAGAGTGAAATTTTGATCCAGGTAAGTCGATATGCATATATATCGGTCTTTTATGATTGGTCCCAGTCTAAATAAGCTAAAAATGATCAGAATTTGACATTTTTTGATAAAAAACAAATTTTTTGAAAATTTTCGATGTCGAATCTAGAGTGCCAGGACTATACAAAAGAGTGAAATTTTAATCCAGGTAAGTCGATATCCATATATATAGGTCTTTTATGATTGGTCCCAGTCTAAATAAGCCAAAAATGATCATCATTTGACATTTTTTGATAAAATACAAATTTTTTGAAAATTTTCGATGTCGAATCTAGAGTGCCAGGACTATACAAAAGAGTGAAATTTTGATCTAGGTAAGTCGATATGCATATATATAGGTCTTTTATGATTGGTCCCAGTCTAAATAAGCCAAAAATGATCATAATTTGACATTTTTTGATAAAATACAAATTTTTTGAATATTTTCGATGTCGAATCTAGAGTGCCAGGACTATACAAAAGAGTGAAATTTTGATCCAGGTTAGTCGATATGCATATATATAGGTCTTTTATGATTGGTCCCAGTCTAAATAAGCCAAAAATGATCATAATTTGACATTTTTTGATAAAATACAAATTTTTTGAAAATTTTCGATGTCGAATCTAGAGTGCCAGGACTATACAAAAGAGTGAAATTTTGATCCAGGTAAGTCGATATGCATATATATAGGTCTTTTATGATTGGTCCCTGTCTAAATAAGCCAAAAATGATCATAATTTGACATTTTTTGATAAAATACAAATTTTTTGAAATTTTTCGATGTCGAATCTAGAGTGCCAGGACTATACAATAGAGTAAAATTTTGATCCAGGTAAGTCGATATGCATATATATAGGTCTTTTATGACTGGTCCCAGTCTAAATAAGCCAAAAATGATCATAATTTGACATTTTTTGATAAAAAACAAATTTTTTGAAAATTTTCGATGTCGAATCTAGAGTGCCAGGACTATACAAAAGAGTGAAATTTTGAACCAGGTTAGTCGATATGCATATATATAGGTCTTTTATGATTGGTCCCAGTCTAAATAAGCCAAAAATGATCTAAATTTGACATTCTTTGATAAAAAACAAATTTTTTGAAAATTTTCGATGTCGAATCTAGAGTGCCAGGACTATACAAAAGAGTGAAATTTTGATCCAGGTAAGTCGATATGCATATATATCGGTCTTTTATGATTGGTCCCAGTCTAAATAAGCCAAAAATGATCAGAATTTGACATTTTTTGATAAAAAACAAATTTTTTGAAAATTTTCGATGTCGAATCTAGAGTGCCAGGACTATACATAAGAGTGAAATTTTGATCCAGGTAAGTCGATATGCATATATATAGGTCTTTTATGATTGGTCCCAGTCTAAATAAGCCAAAAATGATCATAATTTGACATTTTTTTATAAAATACAAATTTTTTGAAAATTTCGATGTCGAATCTAGAGTGCCAGGACTATACAAAAGAGTGAAATTTTGATCTAGGTAAGTCGATATGCATATATATAGGTCTTTTATGATTGGTCCCAGTCTAAATAAGCCAAAAATGATCATAATTTGACATTTTTTGATAAAATACAAATTTTTTGAAAATTTTCGATGTCGAATCTAGAGTGCCAGGACTATACAAAAGAGTAAAATTTTGATCCAGGTAAGTCGATATGCATATATATTGGTCTTTTATGATTGGTCCCAGTCTAAATAAGCCAAAAATGATCATAATTTGACATTTTTTGATAAAATACAAATTTTTTGAAAATTTTCGATGTCGAATCTAGAGTGCCAGGACTATACAAAAAAGTGAAATTTTGATCCAGGTAAGTCGATATGCATATATATAGGTCTTTTATGATTGGTCCCAGTCTAAATAAGCCAAAAATGATCATAATTCGACATTTTTTGATAAAAAACAAATTTTTTGAAAATTTTCGATGTCGAATCTAGAGTGCCAGGACTATACAAAAGAGTGAAATTTTGATCCAGGTAAGTCGATATGCATATATATAGGTATTTTATGATTGGTCCCAATCTAAATAAGCCAAAAATGATCATAATTTGACATTTTTTGATAAAAAACTAATTTTTTGAAAATTTTCGATGTCGAATCTAGAGTGCCAGGACTATACAAAAGAGTGAAATTTTGATCCAGGTAAGTGGATATGCATATATATAGGTCTTTTATGATTGGTCTAAGTCTAAATAAGCCATAAATGATCAGAATTTGACATTTTTTGATAAAAAACAAATTTTTTGAAAATTTTCGATGTAGAATCTAGAGTGCCAGGACTATACAAAAGAGTGAAATTTTGATCCAGGTAAGTCGATATGCATATATATAGTTCTTTTATGATTGGTCCCAGGCAATATAAGCCAAAAATGATCATAATTTGACATTTTTTGATAAAATACAAATTTGTTGAAAATTTTCGATGTCGAATCTAGAGTGCCAGGACTATACAAAAGAGTGAAATTTTGATCCAGGTAAGTCGATATGCATATATATAGGTCTTTTATGATTGGTCCCAGTCTAAATAAGCCAAAAATGATCATAATTTGACATTTTTTGATAAAATACAAATTTTTTGAAAATTTTCGATGTCGAATCTAGAGTGCCAGGACTATACAAAAGAGTAAAATTTTGATCCAGGTAAGTCGATATGCATATATATAGGTCTTTTATGACTGTTCCCAGTCTAAATAAGCCAAAAATGATCATAATTTGACATTTTTTGATAAAAGACAAATTTTTTGAAAATTTTCGATGTCGAATCTAGAGTGCCAGGACTATACAAAAGAGTGAAATTTTGATCCAGGTAAGTCGATATGCATATATATAGGTCTTTTATGATTGGTCTCAGTCTAAATAAGCCAAAAATGATCATAATTTGACATTTTTTGATAAAATACAAATTTTTTGAAAATTTTCGATGTCGAATCTAGAGTGCCAGGACTATACAAAAGAGTGAAATTTTGATCCAGGTAAGTCGATATGCATATATATCGGTCTTTTATGATTGGTCCCAGTCTAAATAAGCTAAAAATGATCAGAATTTGACATTTTTTGATAAAAAACAAATTTTTTGAAAATTTTCGATGTCGAATCTAGAGTGCCAGGACTATACAAAAGAGTGAAATTTTAATCCAGGTAAGTCGATATGCATATATATAGGTCTTTTATGATTGGTCCCAGTCTAAATAAGCCAAAAATGATCATCATTTGACATTTTTTGATAAAATAAAAATTTTTTGAAAATTTTCGATGTCGAATCTAGAGTGCCAGGACTATACAAAAGAGTGAAATTTTTATCTAGGTAAGTCGATATGCATATATATAGGTCTTTTATGATTGGTCCCAGTCTAAATAAGCCAAAAATGATCATAATTTGACATTTTTTGATAAAATACAAATTTTTTGAAAATTTTCGATGTCGAATCTAGAGTGCCAGGACTATACAAAAGAGTAAAATTTTGATCCAGGTAAGTCGATATGCATATATATAGGTCTTTTATGATTGGTCCCAGTCTAAATAAGCCAAAAATGATCATAATTTGACATTTTTTGATAAAATACAAATTTTTTGAAAATTTTCGATGTCGAATCTAGAGTGCCAGGACTATACAAAAGAGTGAAATTTTGATCCAGGTAAGTCGATATGCATATATATAGGTCTGTTATGATTGGTCCCAGTCTAAATAAGCCAAAAATGATCATAATTTGACATTTTTTGATAAAAAACAAATTTTTTGAAAATTTTCGATGTCGAATCTAGAGTGCCAGGACTATACAAAAGAGTGAAATTTTGATCCAGGTAAGTCGATATGCATATATATAGGTCTTTTATGATTGGTCCCAGTCTAAATAAGCCAAAAATGATCATAATTTGACATTTTTTGATAAAAAACAAATTTTTTGAAAATTTTCGATGTCGAATCTAGAGTGCCAGGACTATACAAAAGAGTGAAATTTTGATCCAGGTTAGTCGATATGCATATATATAGGTCTTTTATGATTGGTCCCAGTCTAAATAAGCCAAAAATGATCATCATTTGACATTTTTTGATAAAATACAAATTTTTTAAAAAAATTTTCGATGTCGAATCTAGAGTGCCAGGACTATACAAAAGAGTGAAATTTTGATCCAGGTAAGTCGATATGCATATATTTAGGTCTTTTATGATTGGTCCCAGTCTAAATAAGCAAAAAATGATCATAATTTGACATTTTTTGATAAAATACAAATTTTTTGAAAATTTTCGATGTCGAATCTAGAGTGCCAGGACTATACAAAAGAGTAAAATTTTGATCCAGGTAAGTCGATATGCATATATATAGGTCTTTTATGATTGGTACCAGTCTAAATAAGCCAAAAATGATCATAATTTGACATTTTTTGATAAAATACAAATTTTTTGAAAATTTTCGATGTCGAATCTAGAGTGCCAGGACTATACAAAAGAGTAAAATTTTGATCCAGGTAAGTCGATATGCATATATATAGGTCTTTTATGACTGGTCCCAGTCTAAATAAGCCAAAAATGATCATAATTTGACATTTTTTGATAAAAAACAAATTTTTTGAAAATTTTCGATGTCGAATCTAGAGTGCCAGGACTATACAAAAGAGTGAAATTTTGATCCAGGTAAGTCGATATGCATATATATAGGTCTTTTATGATTGGTCTCAGTCTAAATAAGCCAAAAATGATCATAATTTGACATTTTTTGATAAAAAACAAATTTTTTGAAAATTTTCGATGTCGAATCTAGAGTGCCAGGACTATACAAAAGAGTGAAATTTTGATCCAGGTAAGTCGATATGCATATATATCGGTCTTTTATGATTGGTCCCAGTCTAAATAAGCTAAAAATGATCAGAATTTGACATTTTTTGATAAAAAACAAATTTTTTGAAAATTTTCGATGTCGAATCTAGAGTGCCAGGACTATACAAAAGAGTGAAATTTTAATCCAGGTAAGTCGATATGCATATATATAGGTCTTTTATGATTGGTCCCAGTCTAAATAAGCCAAAAATGATCATCATTTGACATTTTTTGATAAAATACAAATTTTTTGAAAATTTTCGATGTCGAATCTAGAGTGCCAGGACTATACAAAAGAGTGAAATTTTGATCTAGGTAAGTCGATATGCATATATATAGGTCTTTTATGATTGGTCCCAGTCTAAATAAGCCAAAAATGATCATAATTTGACATTTTTTGATAAAAAACAAATTTTTTGAAAATTTTCGATGTCGAATCTAGAGTGCCAGGACTATACAAAAGAGTGAAATTTTGATCCAGGTTAGTCGATATGCATATATATAGGTCTTTTATGATTGGTCCTAGTCTAAATAAGCCAAAAATGATCATCATTTGACATTTTTTGATAAAATACAAATTTTTTGAAAATTTTCGATGTCGAATCTAGAGTGCCAGGACTATACAAAAGAGTGAAATTTTGATACAAGTAAGTCGATATGCATATATATAGGTCTTTTATGATTGGTCCCAGTCTAAATAAGCCAAAAATGATCATAATTTGACATTTTTTGATAAAATACAAATTTTTTGAAAATTTTCGATGTCGAATCTAGAGTGCCAGGACTATACAAAAGAGTGAAATTTTGATACAAGTAAGTCGATATGCATATATATAGGTCTTTTATGATTGGTCCCAGTCTAAATAAGCCAAAAATGATCATAATTTGACATTTTTTGATAAAATACAAATTTTTTGAAAATTTTCGATGTCGAATCTAGAGTGCCAGGACTATACAAAAGAGTGAAATTTTGATCCAGGTTAGTCGATATGCATATATATAGGTCTGTTATGATTGGTCCCAGTCTAAATAAGCCAAAAATGATCATAATTTGACATTTTTTGATAAAAAACAAATTTTTTGAAAATTTTCGATGTCGAATCTAGAGTGCCAGGACTATACAAAAGAGTGAAATTTTGATCCAGGTAAGTCGATATGCATATATATAGGGCTTTTATGATTGGTCCCAGTCTAAATAAGTCAAAAATGATCATAATTTGACATTTTTTGATAAAAAACAAATTTTTTGAAAATTTTCGATGTCGAATCTAGAGTGCCAGGACTATACAAAAGAGTGAAATTTTGATCCAGGTAAGTCGATATGCATATATATATAGGTCTTTTATGATTGGTCCCAGTCTAAATAAGCCAAAAATGATCATAATTTGACATTTTTTGATAAAATACAAATTTTTTGAAAATTTTCAATGTCGAATCTAGAGTGCCAGGACTATACAGAAGAGTGAAATTTTGATCCAGGTAAGTCGATATGCATATATAAAGGTCTGTTATGATTGGTCCCAGTCTAAATAAGCCAAAAATGATCATAATTTGACATTTTTTGATAAAAAACAAATTTTTTGAAAATTTTCGATGTCGAATCTAGAGTGCCAGGACTATACAAAAGAGTGAAATTTTGATCCAGGTAAGTCGATATGCATATATATAGGTCTTTTATGATTGGTCCCAGTCTAAATAAGCCAAAAATGATCATAATTTGACATTTTTTGATAAAAAACAAATTTTTCGAAAATTTTCGATGTCGAATCTAGAGTGCCAGGACTATACAAAAGAGTGAAATTTTGATCCAGGTTAGTCGATATGCATATATATAGGTCTTTTATGATTGGTCCCAGTCTAAATAAGCCAAAAATGATCATCATTTGACATTTTTTGATAAAATACAAATTTTTTGAAAATTTTCGATGTCGAATCTAGAGTGCCAGGACTATACAAAAGAGTGAAATTTTGATCTAGGTAAGTCGATATGCATATATATAGGTCTTTTATGATTGGTCCCAGTCTAAATAAGCCAAAAATGATCATAATTTGACATTTTTTGATAAAATACAAATTTTTTGAAAATTTTCGATGTCGAATCTAGAGTGCCAGGACTATACAAAAGAGTAAAATTTTGATCCAGGTAAGTCGATATGCATATATATAGGTCTTTTATGATTGGTCCCAGTCTAAATAAGCCAAAAATTATCATAATTTGACATTTTTTGATAAAATACAAATTTTTTGAAAATTTTCGATGTCGAATCTAGAGTGCCAGGACTATACAAAAGAGTGAAATTTTGATACAGGTAAGTCGATATGCATATATATAGGTCTTTTATGATTGGTCCCAGTCTAAATAAGCCAAAAATGATCATAATTTGACATTTTTTGATAAAATACAAATTTTTTGAAAATTTTCGATGTCGAATCTAGAGTGCCAGGACTATACAAAAGAGTGAAATTTTGATCCAGGTAAGTCGATATGCATATATATAGGTCTTTTATGATTGGTCCCAGTCTAAATAAGCCAAAAATGATCATAATTTGACATTTTTTGATAAAAAACAAATTTTTTGAAAATTTTCGATGTCGAATCTAGAGTGCCAGGACTATACAAAAGAGTGAAATTTTGATCCAAGTTAGTCGATATGCATATATATAGGTCTTTTATGATTGGTCCCAGTCTAAATAAGCCAAAAATGATCATAATTTGACATTTTTTGATAAAATACAAATTTTTTGAATATTTTCGATGTCGAATCTAGAGTGCCAGGACTATACAAAAGAGTGAAATTTTGATCCAGGTTAGTCGATATGCATATATATAGGTCTTTTATGATTGGTCCCAGTCTAAATAAGCAAAAAATGATCATAATTTGACATTTTTTGATAAAATACAAATTTTTTGAAAATTTTCGATGTCGAATCTAGAGTGCCAGGACTATACAAAAGAGTGAAATTTTGATCCAGGTAAGTCGATATGCATATATATAGGTCTTTTATGATTGGTCCCAGTCTAAATAAGCCAAAAATGATCATAATTTGACATTTTTTGATAAAATACAAATTTTTTGAAAATTTTCGATGTCGAATCTAGAGTGCCAGGACTATACAAAAGAGTAAAATTTTGATCCAGGTAAGTCGATATGCATATATATAGGTCTTTTATGACTGGTCCCAGTCTAAATAAGCCAAAAATGATCATAATTTGACATTTTTTGATAAAAAACAAATTTTTTGAAAATTTTCGATGTCGAATCTAGAGTGCCAGGACTATACAAAAGAGTGAAATTTTGATCCAGGTAAGTCGATATGCATATATATAGGTCTTTTATGATTGGTCCCAGTCTAAATAAGCCAAAAATGATCTAAATTTGACATTTTTTGATAAAAAACAAATTTTTTGAAAATTTTCGATGTCGAATCTAGAGTGCCAGGACTATACAAAAGAGTGAAATTTTGATCCAGGTAAGTCGATATGCATATATATAGGTCTTTTATGATTGGTCCCAGTCTAAATAAGCCAAAAATGATCATAATTTGACATTTTTTGATAAAATACAAATTTTTTGAAAATTTTCGATGTCGAATCTAGAGTGCCAGGACTATACAAAAAAGTGAAATTTTGATCCAGGTAAGTCGATATGCATATATATAGGTCTGTTATGATTGGTCCCAGTCTAAATAAGCCAAAAATGATCATAATTTGACATTTTTTGATAAAAAACAAATTTTTTGAAAATTTTCGATGTCGAATCTAGAGTGCCAGGACTATACAAAAGAGTGAAATTTTGATCCAGGTAAGTCGATATGCATATATATAGGTATTTTATGATTGGTCCCTGTCTAAATAAGCCAAAAATGATCATAATTTGACATTTTTTGATAAAAAACAAATTTTTTGAAAATTTTCGATGTCGAATCTAGAGTGCCAGGACTATACAAAAGAGTGAAATTTTGATCCAGGTAAGTCGATATGCATATATATAGGTCTTTTATGATTGGTCTAAGTCTAAATAAGCCAAAAATGATCAGAATTTGACATTTTTTGATAAAAAACAAATTTTTTGAAAATTTTCGATATCGAATCTAGAGTGCCAGGACTATACAAAAGAGTGAAATTTTGATCCAGGTAAGTCGATATGCATATATATAGGTCTTTTATGATTGGTCCCAGGCAATATAAGCCAAAAATGATCATAATTTGACATTTTTTGATAAAATACAAATTTTTTGAAAATTTTCGATGTCGAATCTAAAGTGCCAGGACTATACAAAAGAGTGAAATTTTGATCCAGGTAAGTCAATATGCATATATATAGGTCTTTTATGATTGGTCCCAGTCTAAATAAGCCAAAAATGATCATAATTTGACATTTTTTGATAAAATACAAATTTTTTGAAAATTTTCGATGTCGAATCTAGAGTGCCAGGACTATACAAAAGAGTGAAATTTTGATCCAGGTAAGTCGATATGCATATATATAGGTCTTTTATGATTGGTCCCAGTCTAAATAAGCCAAAAATCATCATAATTTGACATTTTTTGATAAAATACAAATTTTTTGAAAATTTTCGATGTCGAATCTAGAGTGCCAGGACTATACAAAAAAGTGAAATTTTGATCCAGGTAAGTCGATATGCATATATATAGGTCTGTTATGATTTGTCCCAGTCTAAATAAGCCAAAAATGATCATAATTTGACATTTTTTGATAAAAAACAAATTTTTTGAAAATTTTCGATGTCGAATCTAGAGTACCAGGACTATACAAAAGAATGAAATTTTGATCCAGGTAAGTCGATATGCATATATATAGGTCTTTTATGATTGGTCCCAGGCAATATAAGCCAAAAATGATCATAATTTGACATTTTTTGATAAAATACAAATTTTTTGAAAATTTTCGATGTCGAATCTAGAGTGCCAGGACTATACAAAAGAGTGAAATTTTGATCCAGGTAAGTCGATATGCATATATATAGGTCTTTTATGATTGGTCCCAGTCTAAATAAGCCAAAAATGATCATAATTTGACATTTTTTGATAAAATACAAATTTTTTGAAAATTTTCGATGTCGAATCTAGAGTGCCAGGACTATACAAAAGAGTAAAATTTTGATCCAGGTAAGTCAGTATGCATATATATAGGTCTTTTATGACTGGTCCCAGTCTAAATAAGCCAAAAATGATCATAATTTGACATTTTTTGATAAAAAACAAATTTTTTGAAAATTTTCGATGTCGAATCTAGAGTGCCAGGACTATACAAAAGAGTGAAATTTTGATCCAGGTAAGTCGATATGCATATATATAGGTCTTTTATGATTGGTCTCAGTCTAAATAAGCCAAAAATGATCATAATTTGACATTTTTTGATAAAAAACAAATTTTTTGAAAATTTTCGATGTCGAATCTAGAGTGCCAGGACTATACAAAAGAGTGAAATTTTAATCCAGGTAAGTCGATATGCATATATATAGGTCTTTTATGATTGGTCCCAGTTTAAATAAGCCAAAAATGATCATCATTTGACATTTTTTGATAAAATACAAATTTTTTGAATATTTTCGATGTCGAATCTAGAGTGCCAGGACTATACAAAAGAGTGAAATTTTGATCCAGGTTAGTCGATATGCATATATATAGGTCTTTTATGATTGGTCCCAGTCTAAATAAGCCAAAAATGATCATAATTTGACATTTTTTGATAAAATACAAATTTTTTGAAAATTTTCGATGTCGAATCTAGAGTGCCAGGACTATACAAAAGAGTAAAATTTTGATCCAGGTTAGTCGATATGCATATATATAGGTCTTTTATGATTGGTCCCAGTCTAAATAAGCCAAAAATGATCATAATTTGACATTTTTTGATAAAATACAAATTTTTTGAAAATTTTCGATGTCGAATCTAGAGTGCCAGGACTATACAAAAGAGTAAAATTTTGATCCATGTAAGTCGATATGCATATATATAGGTCTTTTATGATTGGTCCCAGTCTAAATAAGCCAAAAATGATCATAATTTGACATTTTTTTGATAAAATACAAATTTTTTTAAAATTTTCGATGTCGAATCTAGAGTGCCAGGACTATACAAAAAAGTGAAATTTTGATCCAGGTAAGTCGATATGCATATATATAGGTCTGTTATGATTGGTCCCAGTCTAAATAAGCCAAAAATGATCATAATTTGACATTTTTTGATAAAAAACAAATTTTTTGAAAATTTTCGATGTCGAATCTAGAGTGCCAGGACTATACAAAAGAGTGAAATTTTGATCCAGGTAAGTCGATATGCATATATATAGGTATTTTATGATTGGTCCCAGTCTAAATAAGCCAAAAATGATCATAATTTGACATTTTTTGATAAAAAACAAATTTTTTGAAAATTTTCGATGTCGAATCTAGAGTGCCAGGACTATACAAAAGAGTGAAATTTTGATCCAAGTAAGTCGATATGCATATATATAGGTCTTTTATGATTGGTCTCAGTCTAAATAAGCCAAAAATGATCATAATTTGACATTTTTTGATAAAAAACAAATTTTTTGAAAATTTTCGATGTCGAATCTAGAGTGCCAGGACTATACAAAAGAGTGAAATTTTGATCCAGGTAAGTCGATATGCATATATATCGGTCTTTTATGATTGGTCCCAGTCTAAATAAGCTAAAAATGATCAGAATTTGACATTTTTTGATAAAAAACAAATTTTTTGAAAATTTTCGATGTCGAATCTAGAGTGCCAGGACTATACAAAAGAGTGAAATTTTAATCCAGGTAAGTCGATATGCATATATATAGGTCTTTTATGTTTGGTCCCAGTTTAAATAAGCCAAAAATGATCATCATTTGACATTTTTTGATAAAATACAAATTTTTTGAAAATTTTCGATGTCGAATCTAGAGTGACAGGACTATACAAAAGAGTGAAATTTTGATCTAGGTAAGTCGATATGCATATATATAGGTCTTTTATGATTGGTCCCAGTCTAAATAAGCCAAAAATGATCATAATTTGACATTTTTTGATAAAATACAAATTTTTTGAATATTTTCGATGTCGAATCTAGAGTGCCAGGACTATACAAAAGAGTGAAATTTTGATCCAGGTTAGTCGATATGCATATATATAGGTCTTTTATGATTGGTCCCAGTCTAAATAAGCCAAAAATGATCATAATTTGACATTTTTTGATAAAATAAAAATTTTTTGAAAATTTTCGATGTCGAATCTAGAGTGCCAGGACTATACAAAAGAGTGAAATTTTGATCCAGGTAAGTCGATATGCATATATATAGGTCTTTTATGATTGGTCCCAGTCTAAATAAGCCAAAAATGATCATAATTTGACATTTTTTGATAAAATACAAATTTTTTGAAAATTTTCGATGTCGAATCTAGAGTGCCAGGACTATACAAAAGAGTAAAATTTTTATCCAGGTAAGTCGATATGCATATATATAGGTCTTTTATGACTGGTCCCAGTCTAAATAAGCCAAAAATGATCATAATTTGACATTTTTTGATAAAAAACAAATTTTTTGAAAATTTTCGATGTCGAATCTAGAGTGCCAGGACTATACAAAAGAGTGAAATTTTGATCCAGGTAAGTCGATATGCATATATATAGGTCTTTTATGATTGGTCCCAGTCTAAATAAGCCAAAAATGATCTAAATTTGACATTTTTTGATAAAAAACAAATTTTTTGAAAATTTTCGATGTCGAATCTAGAGTGCCAGGACTATACAAAAGAGTGAAATTTTGATCCAGGTAAGTCGATATGCATATATATCGGTCTTTTATGATTGGTCTCAGTCTAAATAAGCCAAAAATGATCAGAATTTGACATTTTTTGATAAAAAACAAATTTTTTGAAAATTTTCGATGTCGAATCTAGAGTGCCAGGACTATACAAAAGAGTGAAATTTTGATCCAGGTAAGTCGATATGCATATATATAGGTCTTTTATGATTGGTCCCAGTCTAAATAAGCCAAAAATGATCATAATTTGACATTTTTTGATAAAATACAAATTTTTTGAAAATTTTCGATGTCGAATCTAGAGTGCCAGGACTATACAAAAAACTGAAATTTTGATCCAGGTAAGTCGATATGCATATATATAGGTCTGTTATGATTGGTCCCAGTCTAAATAAGCCAAAAATGATCATAATTTGACATTTTTTGATAAAAACCAAATTTTTTGAAAATTTTCGATGTTGAATCTAGAGTGCCAGGACTATACAAAAGAGTGAAATTTTGATCCAGGTAAGTCGATATGCATATATATAGGTATTTTATGATTGGTTCCAGTCTAAATAAGCCAAAAATGATCATAATTTGACATTTTTTGATAAAAAACAAATTTTTTGAAAAATTTTCGATGTCGAATCTAGAGTGCCAGGACTATACAAAAGAGTGAAATTTTGATCCAGGTAAGTCGATATGCATATATATAGGTCTTTTATGATTGGTCTAAGTCTAAATAAGCCAAAAATGATCAGAATTTGACATTTTTTGATAAAAAACAAATTTTTTGAAAATTTTCGATGTCGAATCTAGAGTGCCAGGACTATACAAAAGAGTGAAATTTTGATCCAGGTAAGTCGATATGCATATATATAGGTCTTTTATGATTGGTCCCAGTCTAAATAAGCCAAAAATGATCATAATTTGACATTTTTTGATAAAATACAAATTTTTTGAAAATTTTCGATGTCGAATCTAGAGTGCCAGGACTATACAAAAAAGTGAAATTTTGATCCAGGTAAGTCGATATGCATATATATAGGTCTTTTATGATTGGTCCCAGTCTACATAAGCCAAAAATGATCATAATTTGACATTTTTTGATAAAATACAAATTTTTTGAAAATTTTCGATGTCGAATCTAGAGTGCCAGGACTATACAAAAGAGTGAAATTTTGATCCAGGTAAGTCGATATGCATATATATAGGTCTTTTATGATTGGTCCCTGTCTAAATAAGCCAAAAATGATCATAATTTGACATTTTTTGATAAAATACAAATTTTTTGATAATTTTCGATGTCGAATCTAGAGTGCCAGGACTATACAAAAGAGTGAAATTTTGATCCAGGTAAGTCGATATGCATATATATAGGTCTTTTATGATTGGTCCCTGTCTAAATAAGCCAAAAATGATCATAATTTGACATTTTTTGATAAAATACAAATTTTTTGAAAATTTTCGATGTCGAATCTAGAGTGCCAGGGCTATACAAAAGAGTGAAATTTTGATCCAGGTAAGTCGATATGCATTTATATAGGTCTTTTATGATTGGTCCCAGTCTAAATAAGCCAAAAATGATCATATTTTGACATTTTTTGATAAAATACAAATTTTTTGAAAATTTTCGATGTCGAATCTAGAGTGCCAGGACTATACAAAAGTGTGAAATTTTGGTCCAGGTAAGTCGATATGCATATATATAGGTCTTTTATGATTGGTCCCAGTCTAAATAAGCCAAAAATGATCATAATTTGACATTTTTTGATAAAAAACAAATTTTTTGAAAATTTTCGATGTCGAATCTAGAGTGCCAGGACTATACAAAAGAGTGAAATTTTGATCCAGGTAAGTCGATAAGCATATATATAGGTCTTTTATGATTGGTCCCAGTCAAAATAAGCCAAAAATGATCATAATTTGACATTTTTTGATAAAATACAAATTTTTTGAAAATTTTCGATGTCGAATCTAGAGTGCCAGGACTATACAAAAGAGTGAAATTTTGATCCAGGTAAGTCGATATGCATATATATAGGTCTTTTGTGATTGGTCCCAGTCTAAATAAGTCAAAAATGATCATAATTTGACATTTTTTGATAAAATACAAATTTTTTGAAAATTTTCGATGTCGAATCTAGAGTGCCAGGACTATACAAAAGAGTGAAATTTTGATCCAGGTAAGTCGATATGCATATATATAGGTCTTTTATGATTGGTCCCAGTCTAAATAAGCCAAAAATGATCATAATTTGACATTTTTTGATAAAATACAAATTTTTTGAAAATTTTCGATGTCGAATCTAGAGTGCCAGGACTATACAAAAGAGTAAAATTTTGATCCAGGTAAGTCGATATGCATATATATAGGTCTTTTATGATTGGTCCCAGTCTAAATAAGCCAAAAATTATCATAATTTGACATTTTTTGATAAAATACAAATTTTTTGAAAATTTTCGATGTCGAATCTAGAGTGCCAGGACTATACAAAAGAGTGAAATTTTGATACAGGTAAGTCGATATGCATATATATAGGTCTTTTATGATTGGTCCCAGTCTAAATAAGCCAAAAATGATCATAATTTGACATTTTTTGATAAAAAACAAATTTTTTGAAAATTTTCGATGTCGAATCTAGAGTGCCAGGACTATACAAAAGAGTGAAATTTTGATCCAGGTTAGTCGATATGCATATATATAGGTCTTTTATGATTGGTCATAGTCTAAATAAGCCAAAAATGATCATAATTTGACATTTTTTTATAAAATACAAATTATTTGAAAATTTTCGATGTCGAATCTAGAGTGCCAGGACTATACAAAAGAGTGAAATTTTGATCCAGGTAAGTCGATATGCATATATATAGGTCTTTTATGATTGGTCCCAGTCTAAATAAGCCAAAAATGATCATAATTTGACATTTTTTGATAAAATACAAATTTTTTGAATATTTTCGATGTCGAATCTAGAGTGCCAGGACTATACAAAAGAGTGAAATTTTGATCCAGGTTAGTCGATATGCATATATATAGGTCTTTTATGATTGGTCCCAGTCTAAATAAGCAAAAAATGATCATAATTTGACATTTTTTGATAAAATACAAATTTTTTGAAAATTTTCGATGTCGAATCTAGAGTGCCAGGACTATACAAAAGAGTGAAATTTTGATCCAGGTAAGTCGATATGCATATATATAGGTCTTTTATGATTGGTCCCAGTCTAAATAAGCCAAAAATGATCATAATTTGACATTTTTTGATAAAATACAAATTTTTTGAAAATTTTCGATGTCGAATCTAGAGTGCCAGGACTATACAAAAGAGTAAAATTTTGATCCAGGTAAGTCGATATGCATATATATAGGTCTTTTATGACTGGTCCCAGTCTAAATAAGCCAAAAATGATCATAATTTGACATTTTTTGATAAAAAACAAATTTTTTGAAAATTTTCGATGTCGAATCTAGAGTGCCAGGACTATACAAAAGAGTGAAATTTTGATCCAGGTAAGTCGATATGCATATATATAGGTCTTTTATGATTGGTCCCAGTCTAAATAAGCCAAAAATGATCATAATTTGACATTTTTTTATAAAATACAAATTTTTTGAAAATTTCGATGTCGAATCTAGAGTGCCAGGACTATACAAAAGAGTGAAATTTTGATCTAGGTAAGTCGATATGCATATATATAGGTCTTTAATGATTGGTCCCAGTCTAAATAAGCCAAAAATGATCATAATTTGACATTTTTTGATAAAATACAAATTTTTTGAAAATTTTCGATGTCGAATCTAGAGTGCCAGGACTATACAAAAGAGTAAAATTTTGATCCAGGTAAGTCGATATGCATATATATTGGTCTTTTATGATTGGTCCCAGTCTAAATAAGCCAAAAATGATCATAATTTGACATTTTTTGATAAAATACAAATTTTTTGAAAATTTTCGATGTCGAATCTAGAGTGCCAGGACTATACAAAAGAGTGAAATTTTGATCCAGGTAAGTCGATATGCATATATATAGGTCTTTTATGATTGGTCCCAGTCTAAATAAGCCAAAAATGATCATAATTTGACATTTTTTGATAAAATACAAATTTTTTGAAAATTTTCGATGTCGAATCTAGAGTGCCAGGACTATACAAAAAAGTGAAATTTTGATCCAGGTAAGTCGATATGCATATATATAGGTCTGTTATGATTGGTCCCAGTCTAAATAAGCCAAAAATGATCATAATTTGACATTTTTTGATAAAAAACAAATTTTTTGAAAATTTTCGATGTCGAATCTAGAGTGCCAGGACTATACAAAAGAGTGAAATTTTGATCCAGGTAAGTCGATATGCATATATATAGGTATTTTATGATTGGTCCCAGTCTAAATAAGCCAAAAATGATCATAATTTGACATTTTTTGATAAAAAACAAATTTTTTGAAAATTTTCGATGTAGAATCTAGAGTGCCAGGACTATACAAAAGAGTGAAATTTTGATCCAGGTAAGTCGATATGCATATATATAGGTATTTTATGATTGGTCCCAGTCTAAATAAGCCAAAAATGATCATAATTTGACATTTTTTGATAAAAAACAAATTTTTTGAAAATTTTCGATGTCGAATCTAGAGTGCCAGGACTATACAAAAGAGTGAAATTTTGATCCAGGTAAGTCGATATGCATATATATAGGTCTTTTATGATTGGTCTAAGTCTAAATAAGCCAAAAATGATCAGAATTTGACATTTTTTGATAAAAAACAAATTTTTTGAAAATTTTCGACATCGAATCTAGAGTGCCAGGACTATACAAAAGAGTGAAATTTTGATCCAGGTAAGTCGATATGCATATATATAGGTCTTTTATGATTGGTCCCAGGCAATATAAGCCAAAAATGATCATAATTTGACATTTTTTGATAAAATACAAATTTTTTGAAAATTTTCGATGTCGAATCTAGAGTGCCAGGACTATACAAAAGAGTAAAATTTTGATCCAGGTAAGTCGATATGCATATATATTGGTCTTTTATGATTGGTCCCAGTCTAAATAAGCCAAAAATGATCATAATTTGACATTTTTTGATAAAATACAAATTTTTTGAAAATTTTCGATGTCGAATCTAGAGTGCCAGGACTATACAAAAGAGTGAAATTTTGATCCAGGTAAGTCGATATGCATATATATAGGTCTTTTATGATTGGTCCCAGTCTAAATAAGCCAAAAATGATCATAATTTGACATTTTTTGATAAAATACAAATTTTTTGAAAATTTTCGATGTCGAATCTAGAGTGCCAGGACTATACAAAAAAGTGAAATTTTGATCCAGGTAAGTCGATATGCATATATATAGGTCTGTTATGATTGGTCCCAGTCTAAATAAGCCAAAAATGATCATAATTTGACATTTTTTGATAAAAAACAAATTTTTTGAAAATTTTCGATGTCGAATCTAGAGTGCCAGGACTATACAAAAGAGTGAAATTTTGATCCAGGTAAGTCGATATGCATATATATAGGTATTTTATGATTGGTCCCAGTCTAAATAAGCCAAAAATGATCATAATTTGACATTTTTTGATAAAAAACAAATTTTTTGAAAATTTTCGATGTCGAATCTAGAGTGCCAGGACTATACAAAAGAGTGAAATTTTGATCCAGGTAAGTCGATATGCATATATATAGGTATTTTATGATTGGTCCCAGTCTAAATAAGCCAAAAATGATCATAATTTGACATTTTTTGATAAAAAACAAATTTTTTGAAAATTTTCGATGTCGAATCTAGAGTGCCAGGACTATACAAAAGAGTGAAATTTTGATCCAGGTAAGTCGATATGCATATATATAGGTCTTTTATGATTGGTCTAAGTCTAAATAAGCCAAAAATGATCAGAATTTGACATTTTTTGATAAAAAACAAATTTTTTGAAAATTTTCGATATCGAATCTAGAGTGCCAGGACTATACAAAAGAGTGAAATTTTGATCCAGGTAAGTCGATATGCATATATATAGGTCTTTTATGATTGGTCCCAGGCAATATAAGCCAAAAATGATCATAATTTGACATTTTTTGATAAAATACAAATTTTTTGAAAATTTTCGATGTCGAATCTAGAGTGCCAGGACTATACAAAAGAGTGAAATTTTGATCCAGGTAAGTCGATATGCATATATATAGGTCTTTTATGATTGGTCCCAGTCTAAATAAGCCAAAAATGATCATAATTTGACATTTTTTGATAAAATACAAATTTTTTGAAAATTTTCGATGTCGAATCTAGAGTGCCAGGACTATACAAAAGAGTGAAATTTTGATCCAGGTAAGTCGATATGCATATATATAGGTCTTTTATGATTGGTCCCAGTCTAAATAAGCCAAAAATCATCATAATTTGACATTTTTTGATAAAATACAAATTTTTTGAAAATTTTCGATGTCGAATCTAGAGTGCCAGGACTATACAAAAAAGTGAAATTTTGATCCAGGTAAGTCGATATGCATATATATAGGTCTGTTATGATTTGTCCCAGTCTAAATAAGCCAAAAATGATCATAATTTGACATTTTTTGATAAAAAACAAATTTTTTGAAAATTTTTGATGTCGAATCTAGAGTACCAGGACTATACAAAAGAGTGAAATTTTGATCCAGGTAAGTCGATATGCATATATATAGGTCTTTTATGATTGGTCCCAGGCAATATAAGCCAAAAATGATCATAATTTGACATTTTTTGATAAAATACAAATTTTTTGAAAATTTTCGATGTCGAATCTAGAGTGCCAGGACTATACAAAAGAGTGAAATTTTGATCCAGGTAAGTCGATATGCATATATATAGGTCTTTTATGATTGGTCCCAGTCTAAATAAGCCAAAAATGATCATAATTTGACATTTTTTGATAAAATACAAATTTTTTGAAAATTTTCGATGTCGAATCTAGAGTGCCAGGACTATACAAAAGAGTAAAATTTTGATCCAGGTAAGTCAGTATGCATATATATAGGTCTTTTATGACTGGTCCCAGTCTAAATAAGCCAAAAATGATCATAATTTGACATTTTTTGATAAAAAACAAATTTTTTGAAAATTTTCGATGTCGAATCTAGAGTGCCAGGACTATACAAAAGAGTGAAATTTTGATCCAGGTAAGTCGATATGCATATATATAGGTCTTTTATGATTGGTCTCAGTCTAAATAAGCCAAAAATGATCATAATTTGACATTTTTTGATAAAAAACAAATTTTTTGAAAATTTTCGATGTCGAATCTAGAGTGCCAGGACTATACAAAAGAGTGAAATTTTAATCCAGGTAAGTCGATATGCATATATATAGGTCTTTTATGATTGGTCCCAGTTTAAATAAGCCAAAAATGATCATCATTTGACATTTTTTGATAAAATACAAATTTTTTGAATATTTTCGATGTCGAATCTAGAGTGCCAGGACTATACAAAAGAGTGAAATTTTGATCCAGGTTAGTCGATATGCATATATATAGGTCTTTTATGATTGGTCCCAGTCTAAATAAGCCAAAAATGATCATAATTTGACATTTTTTGATAAAATACAAATTTTTTGAAAATTTTCGATGTCGAATCTAGAGTGCCAGGACTATACAAAAGAGTAAAATTTTGATCCAGGTTAGTCGATATGCATATATATAGGTCTTTTATGATTGGTCCCAGTCTAAATAAGCCAAAAATGATCATAATTTGACATTTTTTGATAAAATACAAATTTTTTGAAAATTTTCGATGTCGAATCTAGAGTGCCAGGACTATACAAAAGAGTAAAATTTTGATCCATGTAAGTCGATATGCATATATATAGGTCTTTTATGATTGGTCCCAGTCTAAATAAGCCAAAAATGATCATAATTTGACATTTTTTGATAAAATACAAATTTTTTGAAAATTTTCAATGTCGAATCTAGAGTGCCAGGACTATACAAAAAAGTGAAATTTTGATCCAGGTAAGTCGATATGCATATATATAGGTCTGTTATGATTGGTCACAGTCTAAATAAGCCAAAAATGATCATAATTTGACATTTTTTGATAAAAAACAAATTTTTTGAAAATTTTCGATGTCGAATCTAGAGTGCCAGGACTATACAAAAGAGTGAAATTTTGATCCAGGTAAGTCGATATGCATATATATAGGTATTTTATGATTGGTCCCAGTCTAAATAAGCCAAAAATGATCATAATTTGACATTTTTTGATAAAAAACAAATTTTTTGAAAATTTTCGATGTCGAATCTAGAGTGCCAGGACTATACAAAAGAGTGAAATTTTGATCCAAGTAAGTCGATATGCATATATATAGGTCTTTTATGATTGGTCTCAGTCTAAATAAGCCAAAAATGATCATAATTTGACATTTTTTGATAAAAAACAAATTTTTTGAAAATTTTCGATGTCGAATCTAGAGTGCCAGGACTATACAAAAGAGTGAAATTTTGATCCAGGTAAGTCGATATGCATATATATCGGTCTTTTATGATTGGTCCCAGTCTAAATAAGCTAAAAATGATCAGAATTTGACATTTTTTGATAAAAAACAAATTTTTTGAAAATTTTCGATGTCGAATCTAGAGTGCCAGGACTATACAAAAGAGTGAAATTTTAATCCAGGTAAGTCGATATGCATATATATAGGTCTTTTATGATTGGTCCCAGTTTAAATAAGCCAAAAATGATCATCATTTGACATTTTTTGATAAAATACAAATTTTTTGAAAATTTTCGATGTCGAATCTAGAGTGCCAGGACTATACAAAAGAGTGAAATTTTGATCTAGGTAAGTCGATATGCATATATATAGGTCTTTTATGATTGGTCCCAGTCTAAATAAGCCAAAAATGATCATAATTTGACATTTTTTGATAAAATACAAATTTTTTGAATATTTTCGATGTCGAATCTAGAGTGCCAGGACTATACAAAAGAGTGAAATTTTGATCTAGGTTAGTCGATATGCATATATATAGGTCTTTTATGATTGGTCCCAGTCTAAATAAGCCAAAAATGATCATAATTTGACATTTTTTGATAAAATAAAAATTTTTTGAAAATTTTCGATGTCGAATCTAGAGTGCCAGGACTATACAAAAGAGTGAAATTTTGATCCAGGTAAGTCGATATGCATATATATAGGTCTTTTATGATTGGTCCCAGTCTAAATAAGCCAAAAATGATCATAATTTGACATTTTTTGATAAAATACAAATTTTTTGAAAATTTTCGATGTCGAATCTAGAGTGCCAGGACTATACAAAAGAGTAAAATTTTGATCCAGGTAAGTCGATATGCATATATATAGGTCTTTTATGACTGGTCCCAGTCTAAATAAGCCAAAAATGATCATAATTTGACATTTTTTGATAAAAAACAAATTTTTTGAAAATTTTCGATGTCGAATCTAGAGTGCCAGGACTATACAAAAGAGTGAAATTTTGATCCAGGTAAGTCGATATGCATATATATAGGTCTTTTATGATTGGTCCCAGTCTAAATAAGCCAAAAATGATCTAAATTTGACATTTTTTGATAAAAAACAAATTTTTTGAAAATTTTCGATGTCGAATCTAGAGTGCCAGGACTATACAAAAGAGTGAAATTTTGATCCAGGTAAGTCGATATGCATATATATCGGTCTTTTATGATTGGTCTCAGTCTAAATAAGCCAAAAATGATCAGAATTTGACATTTTTTGATAAAAAACAAATTTCTTGAAAATTTTCGATGTCGAATCTAGAGTGCCAGGACTATACAAAAGAGTGAAATTTTGATCCAGGTAAGTCGATATGCATATATATAGGTCTTTTTTGATTGGTCCCAGTCTAAATAAGCCAAAAATGATCATAATTTGACATTTTTTGATAAAATACAAATTTTTTGAAAATTTTCGATGTCGAATCTAGAGTGCCAGGACTATACAAAAAAGTGAAATTTTGATCCAGGTAAGTCGATATGCATATATATAGGTCTGTTATGATTGCTCCCAGTCTAAATAAGCCAAAAATGATCATAATTTGACATTTTTTGATAAAAACCAAATTTTTTGAAAATTTTCGATGTTGAATCTAGAGTGCCAGGACTATACAAAAGAGTGAAATTTTGATCCAGGTAAGTCGATATGCATATATATAGGTATTTTATGATTGGTCCCAGTCTAAATAAGCCAAAAATGATCATAATTTGACATTTTTTGATAAAAAACAAATTTTTTGAAAAATTTTCGATGTCGAATCTAGAGTGCCAGGACTATACAAAAGAGTGAAATTTTGATCCAGGTAAGTCGATATGCATATATATAGGTCTTTTATGATTGGTCTAAGTCTAAATAAGCCAAAAATGATCAGAATTTGACATTTTTTGATAAAAAACAAATTTTTTGAAAATTTTCGATGTCGAATCTAGAGTGCCAGGACTATACAAAAGAGTGAAATTTTGATCCAGGTAAGTCGATATGCATATATATAGGTCTTTTATGATTGGTCCCAGTCTAAATAAGCCAAAAATGATCATAATTTGACATTTTTTGATAAAATACAAATTTTTTGATAATTTTCGATGTCGACTCTAGAGTGCCAGGACTATACAAAAGAGTGAAATTTTGATCCAGGTAAGTCGATATGCATATATATAGGTCTTTTATGATTGGTCCCTGTCTAAATAAGCCAAAAATGATCATAATTTGACATTTTTTGATAAAATACAAATTTTTTGAAAATTTTCGATGTCGAATCTAGAGTGCCAGGGCTATACAAAAGAGTGAAATTTTGATCCAGGTAAGTCGATATGCATATATATAGGTCTTTTATGATTGGTCCCAGTCTAAATAAGCCAAAAATGATCATAATTTGACATTTTTTGATAAAATACAAATTTTTTGAAAATTTTCGATGTCGAATCTAGAGTGCCAGGACTATACAAAAGTGTGAAATTTTGGTCCAGGTAAGTCGATATGCATATATATAGGTCTTTTATGATTGGTCCCAGTCTAAATAAGCCAAAAATGATCATATTTTGACATTTTTTGATAAAATACAAATTTTTTGAAAATTTTCGATGTCGAATCTAGAGTGCCAGGGCTATACAAAAGAGTGAAATTTTGATCCAGGTAAGTCGATATGCATATATATAGGTCTTTTATGATTGGTCCCAGTCTAAATAAGCCAAAAATGATCATATTTTGACATTTTTTGATAAAATACAAATTTTTTGAAAATTTTCGATGTCGAATCTAGAGTGCCAGGACTATACAAAAGTGTGAAATTTTGGTCCAGGTAAGTCGATATGCATATATATAGGTCTTTTATGATTGGTCCCAGTCTAAATAAGCCAAAAATGATCATAATTTGACATTTTTTGATAAAAAACAAATTTTTTGAAAATTTTCGATGTCGAATCTAGAGTGCCAGGACTATACAAAAGAGTGAAATTTTGATCCAGGTAAGTCGATATGCATATATATAGGTCTTTTATGATTGGTCCCAGTCTAAATAAGCCAAAAATGATCATAATTTGACATTTTTTGATAAAATACAAATTTTTTGAAAATTTTCGATGTCGAATCTAGAGTGCCAGGACTATACAAAAGAGTGAAATTTTGATACAGGTAAGTCGATATGCATATATATAGGTCTTTTATGATTGGTCCCAGTCTAAATAAGCCAAAAATGATCATAATTTGACATTTTTTGATAAAATACAAATTTTTTGAAAATTTTCGATGTCGAATCTAGAGTGCCAGGACTATACAAAAGAGTGAAATTTTGATCCAGGTAAGTCGATATGCATATATATAGGTCTTTTATGATTGGTCCCAGTCTAAATAAGCCAAAAATGATCATAATTTGACATTTTTTGATAAAAAACAAATTTTTTGAAAATTTTCGATGTCGAATCTAGAGTGCCAGGACTATACAAAAGAGTGAAATTTTGATCCAGGTTAGTCGATATGCATATATATAGGTCTTTTATGATTGGTCCCAGTCTAAATAAGCCAAAAATGATCATAATTTGACATTTTTTTATAAAATACAAATTATTTGAAAATTTTCGATGTCGAATCTAGAGTGCCAGGACTATACAAAAGAGTGAAATTTTGATCCAGGTAAGTCGATATGCATATATATAGGTCTTTTATGATTGGTCCCAGTCTAAATAAGCCAAAAATGATCATAATTTGACATTTTTTGATAAAATACAAATTTTTTGAATATTTTCGATGTCGAATCTAGAGTGCCAGGACTATACAAAAGAGTGAAATTTTGATCCAGGTTAGTCGATATGCATATATATAGGTCTTTTATGATTGGTCCCAGTCTAAATAAGCAAAAAATGATCATAATTTGACATTTTTTGATAAAATACAAATTTTTTGAAAATTTTCGATGTCGAATCTAGAGTGCCAGGACTATACAAAAGAGTGAAATTTTGATCCAGGTAAGTCGATATGCATATATATAGGTCTTTTATGATTGGTCCCAGTCTAAATAAGCCAAAAATGATCATAATTTGACATTTTTTGATAAAATACAAATTTTTTGAAAATTTTCGATGTCGAATCTAGAGTGCCAGGACTATACAAAAGAGTAAAATTTTGATCCAGGTAAGTCGATATGCATATATATAGGTCTTTTATGACTGGTCCCAGTCTAAATAAGCCAAAAATGATCATAATTTGACATTTTTTGATAAAAAACAAATTTTTTGAAAATTTTCGATGTCGAATCTAGAGTGCCAGGACTATACAAAAGAGTGAAATTTTGATCCAGGTAAGTCGATATGCATATATATAGGTCTTTTATGATTGGTCCCAGTCTAAATAAGCCAAAAATGATCTAAATTTGACATTTTTTGATAAAAAACAAATTTTTTGAAAATTTTCGATGTCGAATCTAGAGTGCCAGGACTATACAAAAGAGTGAAATTTTGATCCAGGTAAGTCGATATGCATATATATCGGTCTTTTATGATTGGTCCCAGTCTAAATAAGCCAAAAATGATCAGAATTTGACATTTTTTGATAAAAAACAAATTTTTTGAAAATTTTCTATGTCGAATCTAGAGTGCCAGGACTATACAAAAGAGTGAAATTTTGATCCAGGTAAGTCGATATGCATATATATAGGTCTTTTATGATTGGTCCCAGTCTAAATAAGCCAAAAATGATCATAATTTGACATTTTTTTATAAAATACAAATTTTTTGAAAATTTCGATGTCGAATCTAGAGTGCCAGGACTATACAAAAGAGTGAAATTTTGATCTAGGTAAGTCGATATGCATATATATAGGTCTTTAATGATTGGTCCCAGTCTAAATAAGCCAAAAATGATCATAATTTGACATTTTTTGATAAAATACAAATTTTTTGAAAATTTTCGATGTCGAATCTAGAGTGCCAGGACTATACAAAAGAGTAAAATTTTGATCCAGGTAAGTCGATATGCATATATAGTGGTCTTTTATGATTGGTCCCAGTCTAAATAAGCCAAAAATGATCATAATTTGACATTTTTTGATAAAATACAAATTTTTTGAAAATTTTCGATGTCGAATCTAGAGTGCCAGGACTATACAAAAGAGTGAAATTTTGATCCAGGTAAGTCGATATGCATATATATAGGTCTTTTATGATTGGTCCCAGTCTAAATAAGCCAAAAATGATCATAATTTGACATTTTTTGATAAAATACAAATTTTTTGAAAATTTTCGATGTCGAATCTAGAGTGCCAGGACTATACAAAAAAGTGAAATTTTGATCCAGGTAAGTCGATATGCATATATATAGGTCTGTTATGATTGGTCCCAGTCTAAATAAGCCAAAAATGATCATAATTTGACATTTTTTGATAAAAAACAAATTTTTTGAAAATTTTCGATGTCGAATCTAGAGTGCCAGGACTATACAAAAGAGTGAAATTTTGATCCAGGTAAGTCGATATGCATATATATAGGGATTTTATGATTGGTCCCAGTCTAAATAAGCCAAAAATGATCATAATTTGACATTTTTTGATAAAAAACAAATTTTTTGAAAATTTTCGATGTCGAATCTAGAGTGCCAGGACTATACAAAAGAGTGAAATTTTGATCCAGGTAAGTCGATATGCATATATATAGGTCTTTTATGATTGGTCTAAGTCTAAATAAGCCAAAAATGATCAGAATTTGACATTTTTTGATAAAAAACAAATTTTTTGAAAATTTTCGATATCGAATCTAGAGTGCCAGGACTATACAAAAGAGTGAAATTTTGATCCAGGTAAGTCGATATGCATATATATAGGTCTTTTATGATTGGTCCCAGGCAATATAAGCCAAAAATGATCATAATTTGACATTTTTTGATAAAATACAAATTTTTTGAAAATTTTCGATGTCGAATCTAGAGTGCCAGGACTATACAAAAGAGTGAAATTTTGATCCAGGTAAGTCGATATGCATATATATAGGTCTTTTATGATTGGTCCCAGTCTAAATAAGCCAAAAATGATCATAATTTGACATTTTTGATAAAATACAAATTTTTTGAAAATTTTCGATGTCGAATCTAGAGTGCCAGGACTATACAAAAGAGTGAAATTTTGATCCAGGTAAGTCGATATGCATATATATAGGTCTTTTATGATTGGTCCCAGTCTAAATAAGCCAAAAATCATCATAATTTGACATTTTTTGATAAAATACAAATTTTTTGAAAATTTTCGATGTCGAATCTAGAGTGCCAGGACTATACAAAAAAGTGAAATTTTGATCCAGGTAAGTCGATATGCATATATATAGGTCTGTTATGATTTGTCCCAGTCTAAATAAGCCAAAAATGATCATAATTTGACATTTTTTGATAAAAAACAAATTTTTTGAAAATTTTCGATGTCGAATCTAGAGTGCCAGGACTATACAAAAGAGTGAAATTTTGATCCAGGTAAGTCGATATGCATATATATAGGTCTTTTATGATTGGTCCCAGGCAATATAAGCCAAAAATGATCATAATTTGACATTTTTTGATAAAATACAAATTTTTTGAAAATTTTCGATGTCGAATCTAGAGTGCCAGGACTATACAAAAGAGTGAAATTTTGATCCAGGTAAGTCGATATGCATATATATAGGTCTTTTATGATTGGTCCCAGTCTAAATAAGCCAAAAATGATCATAATTTGACATTTTTTGATAAAATACAAATTTTTTGAAAATTTTCGATGTCG
The DNA here is from genome assembly GCF_905475395.1 of Chrysoperla carnea. Classification (NCBI taxonomy): domain Eukaryota; kingdom Metazoa; phylum Arthropoda; class Insecta; order Neuroptera; family Chrysopidae; genus Chrysoperla; species Chrysoperla carnea. The sequence continues at coordinate 3,401,480 of NW_025408233.1, read as the reverse complement.
AATCTAGAGTGCCAGGACTATACAAAAGAGTAAAATTTTGATCCAGGTAAGTCAGTATGCATATATATAGGTCTTTTATGACTGATCCCAGTCTAAATAAGCCAAAAATGATCATAATTTGACATTTTTTGATAAAAAACAAATTTTTTGAAAATGTTCGATGTCGAATCTAGAGTTCCAGGACTATACAAAAGAGTGAAATTTTGATCCAGGTAAGTCGATATGCATATATATAGGTCTTTTATGATTGGTCTCAGTCTAAATAAGCCAAAAATGATCATAATTTGACATTTTTTGATAAAAAACAAATTTTTTGAAAATTTTCGATGTCGAATCTAGAGTGCCAGGACTATACAAAAGAGTGAAATTTTAATCCAGGTAAGTCGATATGCATATATATAGGTCTTTTATGATTGGTCCCAGTTTAAATAAGCCAAAAATGATCATCATTTGACATTTTTTGATAAAATACAAATTTTTTGAATATTTTCGATGTCGAATCTAGAGTGCCAGGACTATACAAAAGAGTGAAATTTTGATCCAGGTTAGTCGATATGCATATATATAGGTCTTTTATGATTGGTCCCAGTCTAAATAAGCCAAAAATGATCATAATTTGACATTTTTTGATAAAATACAAATTTTTTGAAAATTTTCGATGTCGAATCTAGAGTGCCAGGACTATACAAAAGAGTAAAATTTTGATCCAGGTTAGTCGATATGCATATATATAGGTCTTTTATGATTGGTCCCAGTCTAAATAAGCCAAAAATGATCATAATTTGACATTTTTTGATAAAATACAAATTTTTTGAAAATTTTCGATGTCGAATCTAGAGTGCCAGGACTATACAAAAGAGTAAAATTTTGATCCATGTAAGTCGATATGCATATATATAGGTCTTTTATGATTGGTCCCAGTCTAAATAAGCCAAAAATGATCATAATTTGACATTTTTTGATAAAATACAAATTTTTTGAAAATTTTCGATGTCGAATCTAGAGTGCCAGGACTATACAAAAAAGTGAAATTTTGATCCAGGTAGGTCGATATGCATATATATAGGTCTGTTATGATTGGTCCCAGTCTAAATAAGCCAAAAATGATCATAATTTGACATTTTTTGATAAAAAACAAATTTTTTGAAAATTTTCGATGTCGAATCTAGAGTGCCAGGACTATACAAAAGAGTGAAATTTTGATCCAGGTAAGTCGATATGCATATATATAGGTATTTTATGATTGGTCCCAGTCTAAATAAGCCAAAAATGATCATAATTTGACATTTTTTGATAAAAAACAAATTTTTTTAAAATTTTCGATGTCGAACCTAGAGTGCCAGGACTATACAAAAGAGTGAAATTTTGATCCAGGTAAGTCGATATGCATATATATAGGTCTTTTATGATTGGTCTAAGTCTAAGTAAGCCAAAAATGATCAGAATTTGACATTTTTTGATAAAAAACAAATTTTTTGAAAATTTTCGATATCGAATCTAGAGTGCCAGGACTATACAAAAGAGTGAAATTTTGATCCAGGTAAGTCGATATGCATATATATAGGTCTTTTATGATTGGTCCCAGGCAATATAAGCCAAAAATGATCATAATTTGACATTTTTTGATAAAATACAAATTTTTTGAAAATTTTCGATGTCGAATCTAGAGTGCCAGGACTATACAAAAGAGTGAAATTTTGATCCAGGTAAGTCGATATGCATATATATAGGTCTTTTATGATTGGTCCCAGTCTAAATAAGCCAAAAATGATCATAATTTGACATTTTTTGATAAAATACAAATTTTTTGAAAATTTTCGATGTCGAATCTAGAGTGCCAGGACTATACAAAAGAGTAAAATTTTGATCCAGGTAAGTCGATATGCATATATATAGGTCTTTTATGACTGGTCCCAGTCTAAATAAGCCAAAAATGATCATAATTTGACATTTTTTGATAAAAAACAAATTTTTTGAAAATTTTCGATGTCGAATCTAGAGTGCCAGGACTATACAAAAGAGTGAAATTTTGATCCAAGTAAGTCGATATGCATATATATAGGTCTTTTATGATTGGTCTCAGTCTAAATAAGCCAAAAATGATCATAATTTGACATTTTTTGATAAAAAACAAATTTTTTGAAAATTTTCGATGTCGAATCTAGAGTGACAGGACTATACAAAAGAGTGAAATTTTGATCCAGGTAAGTCGATATGCATATATATCGGTCTTTTATGATTGGTCCCAGTCTAAATAAGCTAAAAATGATCAGAATTTGACATTTTTTGATAAAAAACAAATTTTTTGAAAATTTTCGATGTCGAATCTAGAGTGCCAGGACTATACAAAAGAGTGAAATTTTAATCCAGGTAAGTCGATATGCATATATATAGGTCTTTTATGATTGGTCCCAGTTTAAATAAGCCAAAAATGATCATCATTTGACATTTTTTGATAAAATACAAATTTTTTGAAAATTTTCGATGTCGAATCTAGAGTGCCAGGACTATACAAAAGAGTGAAATTTTGATCTAGGTAAGTCGATATGCATATATATAGGTCTTTTATGATTGGTCCCAGTCTAAATAAGCCAAAAATGATCATAATTTGACATTTTTTGATAAAATACAAATTTTTTGAATATTTTCGATGTCGAATCTAGAGTGCCAGGACTATACAAAAGAGTGAAATTTTGATCCAGGTTAGTCGATATGCATATATATAGGTCTTTTATGATTGGTCCCAGTCTCAATAAGCCAAAAATGATCATAATTTGACATTTTTTGATAAAATACAAATTTTTTGAAAATTTTCGATGTCGAATCTAGAGTGCCAGGACTATACAAAAGAGTGAAATTTTGATCCAGGTAAGTCGATATGCATATATATAGGTCTTTTATGATTGGTCCCAGTCTAAATAAGCCAAAAATGATCATAATTTGACATTTTTTGATAAAATACAAATTTTTTGAAAATTTTCGATGTCGAATCTAGAGTGCCAGGACTATACAAAAGAGTAAAATTTTGATCCAGGTAAGTCGATATGCATATATATAGGTCTTTTATGACTGGTCCCAGTCTAAATAAGCCAAAAATGATCATAATTTGACATTTTTTGATAAAAAACAAATTTTTTGAAAATTTTCGATGTCGAATCTAGAGTGCCAGGACTATACAAAAGAGTGAAATTTTGATCCAGGTAAGTCGATATGCATATATATAGGTCTTTTATGATTGGTCCCAGTCTAAATAAGCCAAAAATGATCTAAATTTGACATTTTTTGATAAAAAACAAATTTTTTGAAAATTTTCGATGTCGAATCTAGAGTGCCAGGACTATACAAAAGAGTGAAATTTTGATCCAGGTAAGTCGATATGCATATATATCGGTCTTTTATGATTGGTCTCAGTCTAAATAAGCCAAAAATGATCAGAATTTGACATTTTTTGATAAAAAACAAATTTTTTGAAAATTTTCGATGTCGAATCTAGAGTGCCAGGACTATACAAAAGAGTGAAATTTTGATCCAGGTAAGTCGATATGCATATATATAGGTCTTTTATGATTGGTTTCAGTCTAAATAAGCCAAAAATGATCATAATTTGACATTTTTTGATAAAATACAAATTTTTTGAAAATTTTCGATGTCGAATCTAGAGTGCCAGGACTATACAAAAAAGTGAAATTTTGATCCAGGTAAGTCGATATGCATATATATAGGTCTGTTATGATTGGTCCCAGTCTAAATAAGCCAAAAATGATCATAATTTGACATTTTTTGATAAAAACCAAATTTTTTGAAAATTTTCGATGTTGAATCTAGAGTGCCAGGACTATACAAAAGAGTGAAATTTTGATCCAGGTAAGTCGATATGCATATATATAGGTATTTTATGATTGGTCCCAGTCTAAATAAGCCAAAAATGATCATAATTTGACATTTTTTGATAAAAAACAAATTTTTTGAAAAATTTTCGATGTCGAATCTAGAGTGCCAGGACTATACAAAAGAGTGAAATTTTGATCCAGGTAAGTCGATATGCATATATATAGGTCTTTTATGATTGGTCTAAGTCTAAATAAGCCAAAAATGATCAGAATTTGACATTTTTTGATAAAAAACAAATTTTTTGAAAATTTTCGATGTCGAATCTAGAGTGCCAGGACTATACAAAAGAGTGAAATTTTGATCCAGGTAAGTCGATATGCATATATATAGGTCTTTTATGATTGGTCCCAGTCTAAATAAGCCAAAAATGATCATAATTTGACATTTTTTGATAAAATACAAATTTTTTGAAAATTTTCGATGTCGAATCTAGAGTGCCAGGACTATACAAAAAAGTGAAATTTTGATCCAGGTAAGTCGATATGCATATATATAGGTCTTTTATGATTGGTCCCAGTCTACATAAGCCAAAAATGATCATAATTTGACATTTTTTGATAAAATACAAATTTTTTGAAAATTTTCGATGTCGAATCTAGAGTGCCAGGACTATACAAAAGAGTGAAATTTTGATCATGGTAAGTCGATATGCATATATATAGGTCTTTTATGATTGGTCCCTGTCTAAATAAGCCAAAAATGATCATAATTTGACATTTTTTGATAAAATACAAATTTTTTGATAATTTTCGATGTCGAATCTAGAGTGCCAGGACTATACAAAAGAGTGAAATTTTGATCCAGGTAAGTCGATATGCATATATATAGGTCTTTTATGATTGGTCCCTGTCTAAATAAGCCAAAAATGATCATAATTTGACATTTTTTGATAAAATACAAATTTTTTGAAAATTTTCGATGTCGAATCTAGAGTGCCAGGGCTATACAAAAGAGTGAAATTTTGATCCAGGTAAGTCGATATGCATTTATATAGGTCTTTTATGATTGGTCCCAGTCTAAATAAGCCAAAAATGATCATATTTTGACATTTTTTGATAAAATACAAATTTTTTGAAAATTTTCGATGTCGAATCTAGAGTGCCAGGACTATACAAAAGTGTGAAATTTTGGTCCAGGTAAGTCGATATGCATATATATAGGTCTTTTATGATTGGTCCCAGTCTAAATAAGCCAAAAATGATCATAATTTGATATTTTTTGATAAAAAACAAATTTTTTGAAAATTTTCGATGTCGAATCTAGAGTGCCAGGACTATACAAAAGAGTGAAATTTTGATCCAGGTAAGTCGATAAGCATATATATAGGTCTTTTATGATTGGTCCCAGTCAAAATAAGCCAAAAATGATCATAATTTGACATTTTTTGATAAAATACAAATTTTTTGAAAATTTTCGATGTCGAATCTAGAGTGCCAGGACTATACAAGAGAGTGAAATTTTGATCCAGGTAAGTCGATATGCATATATATAGGTCTTTTGTGATTGGTCCCAGTCTAAATAAGTCAAAAATGATCATAATTTGACATTTTTTGATAAAATACAAATTTTTTGAAAATTTTCGATGTCGAATCTAGAGTGCCAGGACTATACAAAAGAGTGAAATTTTGATCCAGGTAAGTCGATATGCATATATATAGGTCTGTTATGATTGGTCCCAGTCTAAATAAGCCAAAAATGATCATAATTTGACATTTTTTGATAAAATACAAATTTTTTGAAAATTTTCGATGTCGAATCTAGAGTGCCAGGACTATACAAAAGAGTAAAATTTTGATCCAGGTAAGTCGATATGCATATATATAGGTCTTTTATGATTGGTCCCAGTCTAAATAAGCCCAAAATGATCATAATTTGACATTTTTTGATAAAATACAAATTTTTTGAAAATTTTCGATGTCGAATCTAGAGTGCCAGGACTATACAAAAAAGTGAAATTTTGATCCAGGTTAGTCGATATGCATATATATAGGTCTTTTATGATTGGTCCCAGTCTAAATAAGCCAAAAATGATCATAATTTGACATTTTTTGATAAAATACAAATTTTTTGAAAATTTTCGATGTCGAATCTAGAGTGCCAGGACTATACAAAAGAGTGAAATTTTGATCCAGGTAAGTCGATATGCATATATATAGGTCTTTTATGATTGGTCCCAGTCTAAATAAGCCAAAAATGATCATAATTTGACAATTTTTTATAAAATACAAATTTTTTGAAAATTTTCGATGTCGAATCTAGAGTGCCAGGACTATACAAAAGAGTGAAATTTTGATCCAGGTAAGTCGATATGCATATATATAGGTCTTTTATGATTGGTCCCAGTCTAAATAAGCCAAAAATGATCATAATTTGACATTTTTTGATAAAATACAAATTTTTTGAAAATTTTCGATGTCGAATCTAGAGTGCCAGGACTATACAAAAGAGTGAAATTTTGAGCCAGGTAAGTCGGTATGCATAGATATAGGTCTTTTATGATTGGTCCCAGTCTAAATAAGCCAAAAATGATCATAATTTGACATTTTTTGATAAAAAACAAATTTTTTGAAAATTTTCGATGTCGAATCTAGAGTGCCAGGACTATACAAAAGAGTGAAATTTTGGTCCAGGTAAGTCGATAAGCATATATATAGGTCTTTTATGATTGGTCCCAGTCTAAATAAGCCAAAAATGATCATAATTTGACATTTTTTGATAAAAAACAAATTTTTTGAAAATTTTCGATGTCGAATCTAGAGTGCCAGGACTATACAAAAGAGTGAAATTTTGATCCAGGTTAGTCGATATGCATATATATAGGTCTTTTATGATTGGTCCCAGTCTAAATAAGCCAAAAATGATCATCATTTGACATTTTTTGATAAAATACAAATTTTTTGAAAATTTTCGATGTCGAATCTAGAGTGCCCGGACTATACAAAAGAGTGAAATTTTGATCTAGGTAAGTCGATATGCATATATATAGGTCTTTTATGATTGGTCCCAGTCTAAATAAGCCAAAAATGATCATAATTTGACATTTTTTGATAAAATACAAATTTTTTGAAAATTTTCGATGTCGAATCTAGAGTGCCAGGACTATACAAAAGAGTAAAATTTTGATCCAGGTAAGTCGATATGCATATATATAGGTCTTTCATGATTGGTCCCAGTCTAAATAAGCCAAAAATGATCATAATTTGACATTTTTTGATAAAATACAAATTTTTTGAAAATTTTCGATGTCGAATCTAGAGTGCCAGGACTATACAAAAGAGTGAAATTTTGATCCAGGTAAGTCGATATGCATATATATAGGTTTTTTATGATTGGTCCCAGTCTAAATAAGCCAAAAATGATCATAATTTGACATTTTTTGATAAAATACAAATTTTTTTGAAAATTTTCGATGTCGAATCTAGAGTGCCAGGACTATACAAAAGAGTGAAATTTTGATCCAGGTAAGTCGATATGCATATATATAGGTCTGTTATGATTGGTCCCAGTCTAAATAAGCCAAAAATGATCATAATTTGACATTTTTTGATAAAAAACAAATTTTTTGAAAATTTTCGATGTCGAGTCTAGAGTGCCAGGACTATACAAAAGAGTGAAATTTTGATCCAGGTAAGTCGATATGCATATATATAGGTCTTTTATGATTGGTCCCAGTCTAAATAAGCCAAAAATGATCATAATTTGACATTTTTTGATAAAAAACAAATTTTTTGAAAATTTTCGATGTCGAATCTAGAGTGCCAGGACTATACAAAAGAGTGAAATTTTGATCCAGGTTAGTCGATATGCATATATATAGGTCTTTTATGATTGGTCCCAGTCTAAATAAGCCAAAAATGATCATAAGTTGACATTTTTTGATAAAATACAAATTTTTTGAAAATTTTCGATGTCGATTCTAGAGTGCCAGGACTATACAAAAGAGTGAAATTTTGATACAGGTAAGTCGATATGCATATATATAGGTCTTTTATGATTGGTCCCAGTCTAAATAAGCCAAAAATGATCATAATTTGACATTTTTTGATAAAATACAAATTTTTTGAAAATTTTCGATGTCGAATCTAGAGTGCCAGGACTATACAAAAGAGTGAAATTTTGATCCTGGTAAGTCGATATGCATATATATAGGTCTTTTATGATTGGTCCCAGTCTAAATAAGCCAAAAATGATCATAATTTGACATTTTTTGATAAAATACAAATTTTTTGAAAATTTTCGATGTCGAATCTGGAGTGCCAGGACTATACAAAAGAGTGAAATTTTGAGCCAGGTAAGTCGATATGCATATATATAGGTCTTTTATGATTGGTCCCAGTCTAACTAAGCCAAAAATGATCATAATTTGACATTTTTTGATAAAATACAAATTTTTTGAAAATTTTCGATGTCGAATCTAGAGTGCCAGGACTATACAAAAGAGTGAAATTTTGATCCAGGTAAGTCGATATGCATATATATAGGTCTTTTATGATTGGTCCCAGTCTAAATAAGCCAAAAATGATCATAATTTGACATTTTTTGATAAAATACAAATTTTTTGAAAATTTTCGATGTCGAATCTAGAGTGCCAGGACTATACAAAAGAGTGAAATTTTGAGCCAGGTAAGTCGATATGCATATAGATAGGTCTTTTATGATTGGTCCCAGTCTAAATAAGCCAAAAATGATCATAATTTGACATTTTTTTATAAAAAACAAATTTTTTGAAAATTTTCGATGTCGAATCTAGAGTGCCAGGACTATACAAAAGAGTAAAATTTTGATCCAGGTAAGTCGATATGCATATATATATAGGTCTTTTATGATTGGTCCCAGTCTAAATAAGCCAAAAATGATCATAATTTGACATTTTTTTATAAAATACAAATTTTTTGAAAATTTTCGATGTCGAATCTAGAGTGCCAGGACTATACAAAAGAGTGAAATTTTGATCCAGGTAAGTCGATATGCATTTATATAGGTCTTTTATGATTGGTCCCAGTCTAAATAAGCCAAAAATTATCATAATTTGACATTTTTTGATAAAATACAAATTTTTTGAAAATTTTCGATGTCGAATCTAGAGTGCCAGGACTATACAAAAGAGTGAAATTTTGATCCAGGTAAGTCGATATGCATATATATAGGTCTTTTATGATTGGTCCCAGTCTGAATAAGCTAAAAATGATCATCATTTGACATTTTTTGATAAAATACAAATTTTTTGAAAATTTTCGATGTCGAATCTAGAGTGCCAGGACTATACAAAAGAGTGAAATTTTGATCTAGGTAAGTCGATATGCATATATATAGGTCTTTTATGATTGGTCCCAGTCTAAATAAGCCAAAAATGATCATAATTTGACATTTTTTGATAAAATACAAATTTTTTGAAAATTTTCGATGTCGAATCTAGAGTGCCAGGACTATACAAAAGAGTGAAATTTTGATCCAGGTAAGTCGATATGCATATATATAGGTCTTTTATGATTGGTCCCAGTCTAAATAAGACAAAAATGATCATAATTTGACATTTTTTGATAAAATACAAATTTTTTGAAAATTTTCGATGTCGAATATGGAGTGCCAGGACTATACAAAAGAGTGAAATTTTGAGCCAGGTAAGTCGATATGCATATATATAGGTCTTTTATGATTGGTCCCAGTCTAACTAAGCCAAAAATGATCATAATTTGACATTTTTTGATAAAATAAAAATTTTTTGAAAATTTTCGATGTCGAATCTAGAGTGCCAGGACTATACAAAAGAGTGAAATTTTGATCCAGGTAAGTCGATATGCATATATATAGGTCTTTTATGATTGGTCCCAGTCTAAATAAGCCACTAATGATCATAATTTGACATTTTTTGATAAAATACAAATTTTTTGAAAATTTTCGATGTCGAATCTAGAGTGCCAGGACTATACAAAAGAGTGAAATTTTGAGCCAGGTAAGTCGATATGCATATAGATAGGTCTTTTATGATTGGTCCCAGTCTAAATAAGCCAAAAATGATCATAATTTGACATTTTTTTATAAAAAACAAATTTTTTGAAAATTTTCGATGTCGAATCTAGAGTGCCAGGACTATACAAAAGAGTAAAATTTTGATCCAGGTAAGTCGATATGCATATATATAGGTCTTTTATGATTGGTCCCAGTCTAAATAAGCCAAAAATGATCATAATTTGACATTTTTTGATAAAATACAAATTTTTTGAAAATTTTCGATGTCGAATCTAGAGTGCCAGGACTATACAAAAGAGTGAAATTTTGATCCAGGTAAGTCGATATGCATTTATATAGGTCTTTTATGATTGGTCCCAGTCTAAATAAGCCAAAAATTATCATAATTTGACATTTTTTGATAAAATACAAATTTTTTGAAAATTTTCGATGTCGAATCTAGAGTGCCAGGACTATACAAAAGAGTGAAATTTTGATCCAGGTAAGTCGATATGCATATATATAGGTCTTTTATGATTGGTCCCAGTCTAAATAAGCCAAAAATGATCATAATTTGACATTTTTTGATAAAATACAAATTTTTTGAAAATTTTCGATGTCGAATCTAGAGTGCCAGGACTATACAAAAGAGTGAAATTTTGATCCAGGTAAGTCGATATGCATATAGATAGGTCTTTTATGATTGGTCCCAGTCTAAATAAGCCAAAAATGATCATAATTTGACATTTTTTTATAAAAAACAAATTTTTTGAAAATTTTCGATGTCGAATCTAGAGTGCCAGGACTATACAAAAGAGTAAAATTTTGATCCAGGTAAGTCGATATGCATATATATAGGTCTTTTATGATTGGTCCCAGTCTAAATAAGCCAAAAATGATCATAATTTGACATTTTTTTATAAAATACAAATTTTTTGAAAATTTTCGATGTCGAATCTAGAGTGCCAGGACTATACAAAAGAGTGAAATTTTGATCCAGGTAAGTCGATATGCATTTATATAGGTCTTTTATGATTGGTCCCAGTCTGAATAAGCTAAAAATGATCATCATTTGACATTTTTTGATAAAATACAAATTTTTTGAAAATTTTCGATGTCGAATCTAGAGTGCCAGGACTATACAAAAGAGTGAAATTTTGATCTAGGTAAGTCGATATGCATATATATAGGTCTTTTATGATTGGTCCCAGTCTAAATAAGCCAAAAATGATCATAATTTGACATTTTTTGATAAAATACAAATTTTTTGAAAATTTTCGATGTCGAATCTAGAGTGCCAGGACTATACAAAAGAGTGAAATTTTGATCCAGGTAAGTCGATATGCATATATATAGGTCTTTTATGATTGGTCCCAGTCTAAATAAGACAAAAATGATCATAATTTGACATTTTTTGATAAAATACAAATTTTTTGAAAATTTTCGATGTCGAATATGGAGTGCCAGGACTATACAAAAGAGTGAAATTTTGAGCCAGGTAAGTCGATATGCATATATATAGGTCTTTTATGATTGGTCCCAGTCTAACTAAGCCAAAAATGATCATAATTTGACAATTTTTGATAAAATAAAAATTTTTTGAAAATTTTCGATGTCGAATCTAGAGTGCCAGGACTATACAAAAGAGTGAAATTTTGATCCAGGTAAGTCGATATGCATATATATAGGTCTTTTATGATTGGTCCCAGTCTAAATAAGCCAAAAATGATCATAATTTGACATTTTTTGATAAAATACAAATTTTTTGAAAATTTTCGATGTCGAATCTAGAGTGCCAGGACTATACAAAAGAGTGAAATTTTGAGCCAGGTAAGTCGATATGCATATATATAGGTCTTTTATGATTGGTCCCAGTCTAAATAAGCCAAAAATGATCATAATTTGACATTTTTTGATAAAATACAAATTTTTTGAAAATTTTCGATGTCGAATCTAGAGTGCCAGGACTATACAAAAGAGTAAAATTTTGATCCAGGTAAGTCGATATGCATATATATAGGTCTTTTATGATTGGTCCCAGTCTAAATAAGCCAAAAATGATCATAATTTGACATTTTTTGATAAAATACAAATTTTTTGAAAATTTTCGATGTCGAATCTAGAGTGCCAGGACTATACAAAAGAGTGAAATTTTGATCCAGGTAAGTCGATATGCATATATATAGGTCTTTTATGATTGGTCCCAGTCTAAATAAGCCAAAAATGATCATAATTTGACATTTTTTTATAAAAAACAAATTTTTTGAAAATTTTCGATGTCGAATCTAGAGTGCCAGGACTATACAAAAGAGTGAAATTTTGATCCAGGTAAGTCGATATGCATATATATAGGTCTTTTATGATTGGTCCCGGTCTAAATAAGCCAAAAATGATCAAAATTTGACATTTTTTGATAAAATACAAATTTTTTGAAAATTTTCGATGTCGAATCTAAAGTGCCAGGACTATACAAGAGAGTGAAATTTTGATCCAGGTAAGTCGATATGCATATATATAGGTCTTTTATGATTGGTCCCAGTCTAAATAAGCCAAAAATGATCATAATTTGACATTTTTTGATAAAATACAAATTTTTTGAAAATTTTCGATGTCGAATCTAGAGTGCCAGGACTATACAAAAGAGTGAAATTTTGATCCAGGTAAGTCGATATGCATATATATAGGTCTTTTATGATTGGTCCCAGTCTAAATAAGCCAAAAATGATCATAATTTGACATTTTTTGATAAAATACAAATTTTTTGAAAATTTTCGATGTCGAATCTAGAGTGCCAGGACTATACAAAAGAGTAAAATTTTGATCCAGGTAAGTCGATATGCATATATATAGGTCTTTTATGATTGGTCCCAGTCTAAATAAGCCAAAAATGATCATAATTTGACATTTTTTGATAAAATACAAATTTTTTGAAAATTTTCGATGTCGAATCTAGAGTGCCAGGACTATACAAAAGAGTAAAATTTTGATCCAGGTAAGTCGATATGCATATATATAGGTCTTTTATGATTGGTCCCAGTCTAAATAAGCCAAAAATGATCATAATTTGACATTTTTTGATAAAATACAAATTTTTTGAAAATTTTCGATGTCGAATCTAGAGTGCCAGGACCATACAAAAGAGTGAAATTTTGATCCAGGTAAGTCGATATGCATATATATAGGTCTTTTATGGTTGGTCCCAGTCTAAATAAGCCAAAAATGATCATAATTTGACATTTTTTGATAAAATACAAATTTTTTGAAAATTTTCGATGTCGAATCTAGAGTGCCAGGACTATACAAAAGAGTAAAATTTTGATCCAGGTAAGTCGATATGCATATATATAGGTCTTTTATGATTGGTCCCAGTCTAAATAAGCCAAAAATGATCATAATTTGAAATTTTTTGATAAAATACAAATTTTTTGAAAATTTTCGATGTCGAATCTAGAGTGCCAGGACCATACAAAAGAGTGAAATTTTGATCCAGGTAAGTCGATATGCATATATATAGGTCTTTTATGATTGGTCCCAGTCTAAATAAGCCAAAAATGATCATAATTTGACATTTTTTGATAAAATACAAATTTTTTGAAAATTTTCGATGTCGAATCTAGAGTGCCAGGACTATACAAAAGAGTGAAATTTTGATCCAGGTAAGTCGATATGCATATATATAGGTCTTTTATGATTGGTCCCAGTCTAAATAAGCCAAAAATGATCATAATTTGACATTTTTTGATAAAATACAAATTTTTTGAAAATTTTCGATGTCGAATCTAGAGTGCCAGGACTATACAAAAGAGTGAAATTTTGATCCAGGTAAGTCGATATGCATTTATATAGGTCTTTTATGATTGGTCCGAGTCTAAATAAGCCAAAAATTATCATAATTTGACATTTTTTGATAAAATACAAATTTTTTGAAAATTTTCGATGTCGAATCTAGAGTGCCAGGACTATACAAAAGAGTGAAATTTTGATCCAGGTAAGTCGATATGCATATATATAGGTCTTTTATGATTGGTCCCAGTCTGAATAAGCCAAAAATGATCATCATTTGACATTTTTTGATAAAATACAAATTTTTTGAAAATTTTCGATGTCGAATCTAGAGTGCCAGGACTATACAAAAGAGTGAAATTTTGATCTAGGTAAGTCGATATGCATATATATAGGTCTTTTATGATTGGTCCCAGTCTAAATAAGCCAAAAATGATCATAATTTGACATTTTTTGATAAAATACAAATTTTTTGAAAATTTTCGATGTCGAATCTAGAGTGCCAGGACTATACAAAAGAGTAAAATTTTGATCCAGGTAAGTCGATATGCATATATATAGGTCTTTTATGATTGGTCCCAGTCTAAATAAGCCAAAAATGATCATAATTTGACATTTTTTGATAAAATACAAATTTTTTGAAAATTTTCGATGTCGAATCTAGAGTGCCAGGACTATACAAAAGAGTGAAATTTTGATCCAGGTAAGTCGATATGCATATATATAGGTCTTTTATGATTGGTCCCAGTCTAAATAAGCCAAAAATGATCATAATTTGACATTTTTTTATAAAAAACAAATTTTTTGAAAATTTTCGATGTCGAATCTAGAGTGCCAGGACTATACAAAAGAGTGAAATTTTGATCCAGGTAAGTCGATATGCATATATATAGGTCTTTTATGATTGGTCCCGGTCTAAATAAGCCAAAAATGATCAAAATTTGACATTTTTTGATAAAATACAAATTTTTTGAAAATTTTCGATGTCGAATCTAAAGTGCCAGGATTATACAAGAGAGTGAAATTTTGATCCAGGTAAGTCGATATGCATATATATAGGTCTTTTATGATTGGTCCCAGTCTAAATAAGCCAAAAATGATCATAATTTGACATTTTTTGATAAAATACAAATTTTTTGAAAATTTTCGATGTCGAATCTAGAGTGCCAGGACTATACAAAAGAGTGAAATTTTGATCCAGGTAAGTCGATATGCATATATATAGGTCTTTTATGATTGGTCCCAGTCTAAATAAGCCAAAAATGATCATAATTTGACATTTTTTGATAAAATACAAATTTTTTGAAAATTTTCGATGTCGAATCTAGAGTGCCAGGACTATACAAAAGAGTAAAATTTTGATCCAGGTAAGTCGATATGCATATATATAGGTCTTTTATGATTGGTCCCAGTCTAAATAAGCCAAAAATGATCATAATTTGACATTTTTTGATAAAATACAAATTTTTTGAAAATTTTCGATGTCGAATCTAGAGTGCCAGGACTATACAAAAGAGTAAAATTTTGATCCAGGTAAGTCGATATGCATATATATAGGTCTTTTATGATTGGTCCCAGTCTAAATAAGCCAAAAATGATCATAATTTGACATTTTTTGATAAAATACAAATTTTTTGAAAATTTTCGATGTCGAATCTAGAGTGCCAGGACCATACAAAAGAGTGAAATTTTGATCCAGGTAAGTCGATATGCATATATATAGGTCTTTTATGGTTGGTCCCAGTCTAAATAAGCCAAAAATGATCATAATTTGACATTTTTTGATAAAATACAAATTTTTTGAAAATTTTCGATGTCGAATCTAGAGTGCCAGGACTATACAAAAGAGTAAAATTTTGATCCAGGTAAGTCGATATGCATATATATAGGTCTTTTATGATTGGTCCCAGTCTAAATAAGCCAAAAATGATCATAATTTGAAATTTTTTGATAAAATACAAATTTTTTGAAAATTTTCGATGTCGAATCTAGAGTGCCAGGACCATACAAAAGAGTGAAATTTTGATCCAGGTAAGTCGATATGCATATATATAGGTCTTTTATGATTGGTCCCAGTCTAAATAAGCCAAAAATGATCATAATTTGACATTTTTTGATAAAATACAAATTTTTTGAAAATTTTCGATGTCGAATCTAGAGTGCCAGGACTATACAAAAGAGTGAAATTTTGATCCAGGTAAGTCGATATGCATATATATAGGTCTTTTATGATTGGTCCCAGTCTAAATAAGCCAAAAATGATCATAATTTGACATTTTTTGATAAAATACAAATTTTTTGAAAATTTTCGATGTCGAATCTAGAGTGCCAGGACTATACAAAAGAGTAAAATTTTGATCCAGGTAAGTCGCTATGCATATAAATAGGTCTTTTATGATTGGTCCCAGTCTAAATAAGCCAAAAATGATCATAATTTGACATTTTTTGATAAAATACAAATTTTTTGAAAATTTTCGATGTCGAATCTAGAGTGCCAGGACTATACAAAAGAGTGAAATTTTGATCCATTAAGTCGATATGCATATATATAGGTCTTTTATGATTGGTCCCAGTCTAAATAAGCCAAAAATGATCATAATTTGACATTTTTTGATAAAATATAAATTTTTTGAAAATTGTCGATGTCGAATCTAGAGTGCCAGGACTATACAAAAGAGTGAAATTTTGAGCCAGGTTAGTCGATATGCATATATATAGGTCTTTTATGATTGGTCCCAGTCTAAATAAGCCAAAAATGATCATAATTTGACATTTTTTGATAATATACAAATTTTTTGAAAATTTTCGATGTCGAATCTAGAGTGCCAGGACTATACAAAAGAGTAAAATTTTGATCCAGGTAAGTCGATATGCATATATATAGGTCTTTTATGATTGGTCCCAGTCTAAATAAGCCAAAAATGATCATAATTTGACATTTTTTGATAAAATACAAATTTTTTGAAAATTTTCGATGTCGAATCTAGAGTGCCAGGACTATACAAAAGAGTGAAATTTTGATCCAGGTAAGTCGATATGCATTTATATAGGTCTTTTATGATTGGTCCCAGTCTAAATAAGCCAAAAATTATCATAATTTGACATTTTTTGATAAAATAAAAATTTTTTGAAAATTTTCGATGTCGAATCTAGAGTGCCAGGACTATACAAAAGAGTGAAATTTTGATCCAGGTTAGTCGATATGCATATATATAGGTCTTTTATGATTGGTCCCAGTCTAAATAAGCCAAAATTAATCATAATTTGACATTTTTTGATAAAAAACAAATTTTTTGAAAATTTTCGATGTCGAATCTAGAGTGCCAGGACTATACAAAAGAGTGAAATTTTGATCCAGGTAAGTCGATATGCATATATATAGGTCTTTTATGATTGGTCCCAGTCTAAATAAGCCAAAAATGATCATAATTTGACATTTTTTGATAAAATACAAATTTTTTGAAAATTTTCGATGTCGAATCTAGAGTGCCAGGACTATACAAAAGAGTGAAATTTTGATCCAGGTAAGTCGATATGCATTTATATAGGTCTTTTATGATTGGTCCCAGTCTAAATAAGCCAAAAATTATCATAATTTGACATTTTTTGATAAAATAAAAATTTTTTGAAAATTTTCGATGTCGAATCTAGAGTGCCAGGACTATACAAAAGAGTGAAATTTTGATCCAGGTTAGTCGATATGCATATATATAGGTCTTTTATGATTGGTCCCAGTCTAAATAAGCCAAAAATGATCATAATTTGACATTTTTTTATAAAATACAAATTTTTTGAAAATTTTCGATGTCGAATCTAGAGTGCCAGGACTATACAAAAGAGTGAAATTTTGATCCAGGTAAGTCGATATGCATTTATATAGGTCTTTTATGATTGGTCCCAGTCTGAATAAGCTAAAAATGATCATCATTTGACATTTTTTGATAAAATACAAATTTTTTGAAAATTTTCGATGTCGAATCTAGAGTGCCAGGACTATACAAAAGAGTGAAATTTTGATCTAGGTAAGTCGATATGCATATATATAGGTCTTTTATGATTGGTCCCAGTCTAAATAAGCCAAAAATGATCATAATTTGACATTTTTTGATAAAATACAAATTTTTTGAAAATTTTCGATGTCGAATCTAGAGTGCCAGGACTATACAAAAGAGTGAAATTTTGATCCAGGTAAGTCGATATGCATATATATAGGTCTTTTATGATTGGTCCCAGTCTAAATAAGACAAAAATGATCATAATTTGACATTTTTTGATAAAATACAAATTTTTTGAAAATTTTCGATGTCGAATATGGAGTGCCAGGACTATACAAAAGAGTGAAATTTTGAGCCAGGTAAGTCGATATGCATATATATAGGTCTTTTATGATTGGTCCCA
Organism: Chrysoperla carnea; assembly: GCF_905475395.1. Lineage (NCBI taxonomy): Eukaryota > Metazoa > Arthropoda > Insecta > Neuroptera > Chrysopidae > Chrysoperla > Chrysoperla carnea. The sequence goes on along the minus strand of NW_025408233.1, from coordinate 3,383,459 downwards.
GTCTAACTAAGCCAAAAATGATCATAATTTGACAATTTTTGATAAAATAAAAATTTTTTGAAAATTTTCGATGTCGAATCTAGAGTGCCAGGACTATACAAAAGAGTGAAATTTTGATCCAGGTAAGTCGATATGCATATATATAGGTCTTTTATGATTGGTCCCAGTCTAAATAAGCCAAAAATGATCATAATTTGACATTTTTTGATAAAATACAAATTTTTTGAAAATTTTCGATGTCGAATCTAGAGTGCCAGGACTATACAAAAGAGTGAAATTTTGAGCCAGGTAAGTCGATATGCATATATATAGGTCTTTTATGATTGGTCCCAGTCTAAATAAGCCAAAAATGATCATAATTTGACATTTTTTGATAAAATACAAATTTTTTGAAAATTTTCGATGTCGAATCTAGAGTGCCAGGACTATACAAAAGAGTAAAATTTTGATCCAGGTAAGTCGATATGCATATATATAGGTCTTTTATGATTGGTCCCAGTCTAAATAAGCCAAAAATGATCATAATTTGACATTTTTTGATAAAATACAAATTTTTTGAAAATTTTCGATGTCGAATCTAGAGTGCCAGGACTATACAAAAGAGTGAAATTTTGATCCAGGTAAGTCGATATGCATATATATAGGTCTTTTATGATTGGTCCCAGTCTAAATAAGCCAAAAATGATCATAATTTGACATTTTTTTATAAAAAACAAATTTTTTGAAAATTTTCGATGTCGAATCTAGAGTGCCAGGACTATACAAAAGAGTGAAATTTTGATCCAGGTAAGTCGATATGCATATATATAGGTCTTTTATGATTGGTCCCGGTCTAAATAAGCCAAAAATGATCAAAATTTGACATTTTTTGATAAAATACAAATTTTTTGAAAATTTTCGATGTCGAATCTAAAGTGCCAGGACTATACAAGAGAGTGAAATTTTGATCCAGGTAAGTCGATATGCATATATATAGGTCTTTTATGATTGGTCCCAGTCTAAATAAGCCAAAAATGATCATAATTTGACATTTTTTGATAAAATACAAATTTTTTGAAAATTTTCGATGTCGAATCTAGAGTGCCAGGACTATACAAAAGAGTGAAATTTTGATCCAGGTAAGTCGATATGCATATATATAGGTCTTTTATGATTGGTCCCAGTCTAAATAAGCCAAAAATGATCATAATTTGACATTTTTTGATAAAATACAAATTTTTTGAAAATTTTCGATGTCGAATCTAGAGTGCCAGGACTATACAAAAGAGTAAAATTTTGATCCAGGTAAGTCGATATGCATATATATAGGTCTTTTATGATTGGTCCCAGTCTAAATAAGCCAAAAATGATCATAATTTGACATTTTTTGATAAAATACAAATTTTTTGAAAATTTTCGATGTCGAATCTAGAGTGCCAGGACTATACAAAAGAGTAAAATTTTGATCCAGGTAAGTCGATATGCATATATATAGGTCTTTTATGATTGGTCCCAGTCTAAATAAGCCAAAAATGATCATAATTTGACATTTTTTGATAAAATACAAATTTTTTGAAAATTTTCGATGTCGAATCTAGAGTGCCAGGACCATACAAAAGAGTGAAATTTTGATCCAGGTAAGTCGATATGCATATATATAGGTCTTTTATGGTTGGTCCCAGTCTAAATAAGCCAAAAATGATCATAATTTGACATTTTTTGATAAAATACAAATTTTTTGAAAATTTTCGATGTCGAATCTAGAGTGCCAGGACTATACAAAAGAGTAAAATTTTGATCCAGGTAAGTCGATATGCATATATATAGGTCTTTTATGATTGGTCCCAGTCTAAATAAGCCAAAAATGATCATAATTTGAAATTTTTTGATAAAATACAAATTTTTTGAAAATTTTCGATGTCGAATCTAGAGTGCCAGGACCATACAAAAGAGTGAAATTTTGATCCAGGTAAGTCGATATGCATATATATAGGTCTTTTATGATTGGTCCCAGTCTAAATAAGCCAAAAATGATCATAATTTGACATTTTTTGATAAAATACAAATTTTTTGAAAATTTTCGATGTCGAATCTAGAGTGCCAGGACTATACAAAAGAGTGAAATTTTGATCCAGGTAAGTCGATATGCATATATATAGGTCTTTTATGATTGGTCCCAGTCTAAATAAGCCAAAAATGATCATAATTTGACATTTTTTGATAAAATACAAATTTTTTGAAAATTTTCGATGTCGAATCTAGAGTGCCAGGACTATACAAAAGAGTGAAATTTTGATCCAGGTAAGTCGATATGCATTTATATAGGTCTTTTATGATTGGTCCGAGTCTAAATAAGCCAAAAATTATCATAATTTGACATTTTTTGATAAAATACAAATTTTTTGAAAATTTTCGATGTCGAATCTAGAGTGCCAGGACTATACAAAAGAGTGAAATTTTGATCCAGGTAAGTCGATATGCATATATATAGGTCTTTTATGATTGGTCCCAGTCTGAATAAGCCAAAAATGATCATCATTTGACATTTTTTGATAAAATACAAATTTTTTGAAAATTTTCGATGTCGAATCTAGAGTGCCAGGACTATACAAAAGAGTGAAATTTTGATCTAGGTAAGTCGATATGCATATATATAGGTCTTTTATGATTGGTCCCAGTCTAAATAAGCCAAAAATGATCATAATTTGACATTTTTTTATAAAATACAAATTTTTTGAAAATTTTCGATGTCGAATCTAGAGTGCCAGGACTATACAAAAGAGTAAAATTTTGATCCAGGTAAGTCGATATGCATATATATAGGTCTTTTATGATTGGTCCCAGTCTAAATAAGCCAAAAATGATCATAATTTGACATTTTTTGATAAAATACAAATTTTTTGAAAATTTTCGATGTCGAATCTAGAGTGCCAGGACTATACAAAAGAGTGAAATTTTGATCCAGGTAAGTCGATATGCATATATATAGGTCTTTTATGATTGGTCCCAGTCTAAATAAGCCAAAAATGATCATAATTTGACATTTTTTTATAAAAAACAAATTTTTTGAAAATTTTCGATGTCGAATCTAGAGTGCCAGGACTATACAAAAGAGTGAAATTTTGATCCAGGTAAGTCGATATGCATATATATAGGTCTTTTATGATTGGTCCCGGCCTAAATAAGCCAAAAATGATCAAAATTTGACATTTTTTGATAAAATACAAATTTTTTGAAAATTTTCGATGTCGAATCTAAAGTGCCAGGACTATACAAGAGAGTGAAATTTTGATCCAGGTAAGTCGATATGCATATATATAGGTCTTTTATGATTGGTCCCAGTCTAAATAAGCCAAAAATGATCATAATTTGACATTTTTTGATAAAATACAAATTTTTTGAAAATTTTCGATGTCGAATCTAGAGTGCCAGGACTATACAAAAGAGTGAAATTTTGATCCAGGTAAGTCGATATGCATATATATAGGTCTTTTATGATTGGTCCCAGTCTAAATAAGCCAAAAATGATCATAATTTGACATTTTTTGATAAAATACAAATTTTTTGAAAATTTTCGATGTCGAATCTAGAGTGCCAGGACTATACAAAAGAGTAAAATTTTGATCCAGGTAAGTCGATATGCATATATATAGGTCTTTTATGATTGGTCCCAGTCTAAATAAGCCAAAAATGATCATAATTTGACATTTTTTGATAAAATACAAATTTTTTGAAAATTTTCGATGTCGAATCTAGAGTGCCAGGACTATACAAAAGAGTAAAATTTTGATCCAGGTAAGTCGATATGCATATATATAGGTCTTTTATGATTGGTCCCAGTCTAAATAAGCCAAAAATGATCATAATTTGACATTTTTTGATAAAATACAAATTTTTTGAAAATTTTCGATGTCGAATCTAGAGTGCCAGGACCATACAAAAGAGTGAAATTTTGATCCAGGTAAGTCGATATGCATATATATAGGTCTTTTATGGTTGGTCCCAGTCTAAATAAGCCAAAAATGATCATAATTTGACATTTTTTGATAAAATACAAATTTTTTGAAAATTTTCGATGTCGAATCTAGAGTGCCAGGACTATACAAAAGAGTAAAATTTTGATCCAGGTAAGTCGATATGCATATATATAGGTCTTTTATGATTGGTCCCAGTCTAAATAAGCCAAAAATGATCATAATTTGAAATTTTTTGATAAAATACAAATTTTTTGAAAATTTTCGATGTCGAATCTAGAGTGCCAGGACCATACAAAAGAGTGAAATTTTGATCCAGGTAAGTCGATATGCATATATATAGGTCTTTTATGATTGGTCCCAGTCTAAATAAGCCAAAAATGATCATAATTTGACATTTTTTGATAAAATACAAATTTTTTGAAAATTTTCGATGTCGAATCTAGAGTGCCAGGACTATACAAAAGAGTGAAATTTTGATCCAGGTAAGTCGATATGCATATATATAGGTCTTTTATGATTGGTCCCAGTCTAAATAAGCCAAAAATGATCATAATTTGACATTTTTTGATAAAATACAAATTTTTTGAAAATTTTCGATGTCGAATCTAGAGTGCCAGGACTATACAAAAGAGTGAAATTTTGATCCAGGTAAGTCGATATGCATATAAATAGGTCTTTTATGATTGGTCCCAGTCTAAATAAGCCAAAAATGATCATAATTTGACATTTTTTGATAAAATACAAATTTTTTGAAAATTTTCGATGTCGAATCTAGAGTGCCAGGACTATACAAAAGAGTGAAATTTTGATCCATTAAGTCGATATGCATATATATAGGTCTTTTATGATTGGTCCCAGTCTAAATAAGCCAAAAATGATCATAATTTGACATTTTTTGATAAAATATAAATTTTTTGAAAATTGTCGATGTCGAATCTAGAGTGCCAGGACTATACAAAAGAGTGAAATTTTGAGCCAGGTTAGTCGATATGCATATATATAGGTCTTTTATGATTGGTCCCAGTCTAAATAAGCCAAAAATGATCATAATTTGACATTTTTTGATAATATACAAATTTTTTGAAAATTTTCGATGTCGAATCTAGAGTGCCAGGACTATACAAAAGAGTAAAATTTTGATCCAGGTAAGTCGATATGCATATATATAGGTCTTTTATGATTGGTCCCAGTCTAAATAAGCCAAAAATGATCATAATTTGACATTTTTTGATAAAATACAAATTTTTTGAAAATTTTCGATGTCGAATCTAGAGTGCCAGGACTATACAAAAGAGTGAAATTTTGATCCAGGTAAGTCGATATGCATTTATATAGGTCTTTTATGATTGGTCCCAGTCTAAATAAGCCAAAAATTATCATAATTTGACATTTTTTGATAAAATAAAAATTTTTTGAAAATTTTCGATGTCGAATCTAGAGTGCCAGGACTATACAAAAGAGTGAAATTTTGATCCAGGTTAGTCGATATGCATATATATAGGTCTTTTATGATTGGTCCCAGTCTAAATAAGCCAAAATTAATCATAATTTGACATTTTTTGATAAAAAACAAATTTTTTGAAAATTTTCGATGTCGAATCTAGAGTGCCAGGACTATACAAAAGAGTGAAATTTTGATCCAGGTAAGTCGATATGCATATATATAGGTCTTTTATGATTGGTCCCAGTCTAAATAAGCCAAAAATGATCATAAGTTGACATTTTTTGATAAAATACAAATTTTTTGAAAATTTTCGATGTCGAATCTAGAGTGCCAGGACTATACAAAAGAGTGAAATTTTGATCCAGGTAAGTCGATATGCATATATATAGGTCTTTTATGATTGGTCCCAGTCTAAATAAGCCAAAAATGATCATAATTTGACATTTTTTGATAAAATACAAATTTTTTGAAAATTTTCGATGTCGAATCTAGAGTGCCAGGACTATACAAAAGAGTGAAATTTTGAGCCAGGTAAGTCGATATGCATATATATAGGTCTTTTATGATTGGTCCCAGTCTAAATAAGCCAAAAATGATCATAATTTGACATTTTTTGATAAAATACAAATTTTTTGAAAATTTTCGATGTCGAATCTAGAGTGGCAGGACTATACAAAAGAGTGAAATTTTGATCCAGGTAAGTCGATATGCATATATATAGGTCTTTTATGATTGGTCCCAGTCTAAATAAGCCAAAAATGATCAAAATTTGACATTTTTTGATAAAAAACAAATTTTTTGAAAATTTTCGATGTCGAATCTAGAGTGCCAGGACTATACAAAAGAGTGAAATTTTGATCCAGGTAAGTCGATATGCATATATATAGGTCTTTTATGATTGGTCCCAGTCTAAATAAGCCAAAAATGATCATAATTTGACATTTTTTGATAATATACAAATTTTTTGAAAATTTTCGATGTCGAATCTAGAGTGCCAGGACTATACAAAAGAGTGAAATTTTGATCCAGGTAAGTCGATATGCATATATATAGGTCTCTTATGATTGGTCCCAGTCTAAATAAGCCAAAAATGATCATAATTTGACATTTTTTGATAAAATACAAATTTTTTGAAAATTTTCGATGTCGAATCTAGAGTGCCAGGACTATACAAAGGAGTGAAATTTTGATCCAGGTAAGTCGATATGCATATATATAGGTCTTTTATGATTGGTCCCAGTCTAAATAAGCCAAAAATGATCATAATTTGACATTTTTTGATAAAAAACAAATTTTTTGAAAATTTTCGATGTCGAATCTAGAGTGCTAGGACTATACAAAAGAGTGAAATTTTGAGTTAGGTAAGTCGATATGCATATATATAGGTCTTTTATGATTGGTCCCAGTCTAAATAAGCCAACAATGATCATAATTTGACATTTTTTGATAAAATACAAATTTTTTGAAAATTTTCGATGTCGAATGTAGAGTGCCAGGACTATACAAAAGAGTGAAATTTTGATCCAGGTAAGTCGATATGCATATATATAGGTCTTTTATGATTGGTCCCAGTCTAAATAAGCCAAAAATGATCATAATTTGACATTTTTTGATAAAATGCAAATTTTTTGAAAATTTTCGATGTCGAATCTAGAGTGCCAGGACTATACAAAAGAGTGAAATTTTGATCCAGGTAAGTCGATATGCATATATATAGGTCTTTTATGATTGGTCCCAGTCTAAATAAGCCAAAAATGATCATAATTTGACATTTTTTGATAAAATACAAATTTTTTGAAAATTTTCGATGTCGAATCTAGAGTGCCAGGACTATACAAAAGAGTGAAATTTTGATCCAGGTAAGTCGATATGCATATATATAGGTCTTTTATGATTGGTCCCAGTCTAAATAAGCCAAAAATGATCATAATTTGACATTTTTTGATAAAAAACAAATTTTTTGAAAATTTTCGATGTCGAATCTAGAGTGCCAGGACTATACAAAAGAGTGAAATTTGATCCAGGTAAGTCGATATGCATATATATAGGTCTTTTATGATTGGTCCCAGTCTAAATAAGCCAAAAATGATCATAATTTGACATTTTTTGATAAAATACAAATTTTTTGAAAATTTTCGATGTCGAATCTAGAGTGCCAGGACTATACAAAAGAGTGAAATTTTGATCCAGGTAAGTCGATATGCATATATATAGGTCTTTTATGATTGGTCCCAGTCTAAATAAGCCAAAAATGATCATAATTTGACATTTTTTGATAAAATACAAATTTTTTGAAAATTTTCGATGTCGAATCTAGAGTGCCAGGACTTTACAAAAGAGTGAAATTTTGAGCCAGGTAAGTCTATATGCATATATATAGGTCTTTTATGATTGGTCCCAGTCCAAATAAGCCAAAAATGATCATAATTTAACATTTTTTGATAAAATACAAATTTTTTGAAAATTTTCGATGTCGAATCTAGAGTGCCAGGACTATATAAAAGAGTGAAATTTTGATCCAGGTAAGTCGATATGCATATATATAGGTCTTTTATGATTGGTCCCAGTCTAAATAAGCCAAAAATGATCATAATTTGACATTTTTTGATAAAAAACAAATTTTTTGAAAATTTTCGATGTCGAATCTAGAGTGCCAGGACTATACAAAAGAGTGAAATTTTGTTCCAGGTAAGTCGATATGCATATATATAGGTCTTTTATGATTGGTCCCAGTCTAAATAAGCCAAAAATGATCATAATTTGACATTTTTTGATAAAAAACAAATTTTTTGAAAATTTTCGATGTCGAATCTAGAGTGCCAGGACTATACAAAAGAGTGAAATTTTGATCCAGGTAAGTGGATATGCATATATATAGGTCTTTTATGATTGATCTCAGTCTAAATAAGCCAAAAATGATCATAATTTGACATTTTTTGATAAAATACAAATTTTTTGAATATTTTCGATGTCGAATCTAGAGTGCCAGGACTATACAAAAGAGTGAAATTTTGATCCAGGTTAGTCGATATGCATATATATAGGTCTTTTATGATTGGTCCCAGTCTAAATAAGCCAAAAATGATCATAATTTGACATTTTTTGATAAAATACAAATTTTTTGAAAATTTTCGATGTCGAATCTAGAGTGCCAGGACTATACAAAAGAGTGAAATTTTGATCCAGGTAAGTCGATATGCATATATATAGGTCTTTCATGATTGGTCCCAGTCTAAATAAGCCAAAAATGATCATAATTTGACATTTTTTGATAAAATACAAATTTTTTGAAAATTTTCGATGTCGAATCTAGAGTGCCAGGACTATACAAAAGAGTAAAATTTTGATCCAGGTATGTCGATATGCATATATATAGGTCTTTTATGACTGGTCCCAGTCTAAATAAGCCAAAAATGATCATAATTTGACATTTTTTGATAAAAAACAAATTTTTTGAAAATTTTCGATGTCGAATCTAGAGTGCCAGGACTATACAAAAGAGTGAAATTTTGATCCAGGTAAGTCGATATGCATATATATAGGTTTTTATGATTGGTCCCAGTCTAAATAAGCCAAAAATGATCATAATTTGACATTTTTTTATAAAATACAAATTTTTTGAAAATTTCGATGTCGAATCTAGAGTGCCAGGACTATACAAAAGAGTGAAATTTTGATCTAGGTAAGTCGATATGCATATATATAGGTCTTTTATGATTGGTCCCAGTCTAAATAAGCCAAAAATGATCATAATTTGACATTTTTTGATAAAATACAAATTTTTTGAAAATTTTCGATGTCGAATCTAGAGTGCCAGGACTATACAAAAGAGTAAAATTTTGATCCAGGTAAGTCGATATGCATATATATTGGTCTTTTATGATTGGTCCCAGTCTAAATAAGCCAAAAATGATCATAATTTGACATTTTTTGATAAAATACAAATTTTTTGAAAATATTCGATGTCGAATCTAGAGTGCCAGGACTATACAAAAGAGTGAAATTTTGATCCAGGTAAGTCGATATGCATATATATAGGTCTCTTATGATTGGTCCCAGTCTAAATAAGCCAAAAATGATCATAATTTGACATTTTTTGATAAAATACAAATTTTTAGAAAATTTTCGATGTCGAATCTAGAGTGCCAGGACTATACAAAAAAGTGAAATTTTGATCCAGGTAAGTCTATATGCATATATATAGGTCTTTTATGATTGGTCCCAGTCTAAATAAGCCAAAAATGATCATAATTTGACATTTTTTGATAAAATACAAATTTTTTGAAAATTTTCGATGTCGAATCTAGAGTGCCAGGACTATATAAAAGAGTGAAATTTTGATCCAGGTAAGTCGATATGCATATATATAGGTCTTTTATGATTGGTCCCAGTCTAAATAAGCCAAAAATGATCATAATTTGACATTTTTTGATAAAAAACAAATTTTTTGAAAATTTTCGATGTCGAATCTAGAGTGCCAGGACTATACAAAAGAGTGAAATTTTGATCCAGGTAAGTCGATATGCATATATATAGGTCTTTTATGATTGGTCTAAGTCTAAATAAGCCAAAAATGATCAGAATTTGACATTTTTTGATAAAAAACAAATTTTTTGAAAATTTTCGATGTCGAATCTAGAGTGCCAGGACTATACAAAAGAGTGAAATTTTGATCCAGGTAAGTCGATATGCATATATATAGGTCTTTTATGATTGGTCCCTGGCAATATAAGCCAAAAATGATCATAATTTGACATTTTTTGATAAAATACAAATTTTTTGAAAATTTTCGATGTCGAATCTAGAGTGCCAGGACTATACAAAAGAGTGAAATTTTGATCCAGGTAAGTCGATATGCATATATATAGGTCTTTTATGATTGGTCCCAGTCTAAATAAGCCAAAAATGATCAAAATTTGACATTTTTTGATAAAAAACAAATTTTTTGAAAATTTTCGATGTCGAATCTAGAGTGCCAGGACTATACAAAAGAGTGAAATTTTGATCCAGGTAAGTCGATATGCATATATATAGGTCTTTTATGATTGGTCCCAGTCTAAATAAGCCAAAAATGATCATAATTTGACATTTTTTGATAATATACAAATTTTTTGAAAATTTTCGATGTCGAATCTAAAGTGCCAGGACTATACAAAAGAGTGAAATTTTGATCCAGGTAAGTCGATATGCATATATATAGGTCTTTTATGATTGGTCCCAGTCTAAATAAGCCAAAAATGATCATAATTTGACATTTTTTGATAAAAAACAAATTTTTTGAAAATTTTCGATGTCGAATCTAGAGTGCCAGGACTATACAAAAGAGTGAAATTTTGAGTTAGGTAAGTCGATATGCATATATATAGGTCTTTTATGATTGGTCCCAGTCTAAATAAGCCAACAATGATCATAATTTGACATTTTTTGATAAAATACAAATTTTTTGAAAATTTTCGATGTCGAATCTAGAGTGCCAGGACTATACAAAAGAGTGAAATTTTGATCCAGGTAAGTCGATATGCATATATATAGGTCTTTCATGATTGGTCCCAGTCTAAATAAGCCAAAAATGATCATAATTTGACAATTTTTGATAAAATACAAATTTTTTGAAAATTTTCGATGTCGAATCTAGAGTGCCAGGACTATACAAAAGAGTAAAATTTTGATCCAGGTAAGTCGATATGCATATATATTGGTCTTTTATGATTGGTCCCAGTCTAAATAAGCCAAAAATGATCATAATTTGACATTTTTTGATAAAATACAAATTTTTTGAAAATATTCGATGTCGAATCTAGAGTGCCAGGACTATACAAAAGAGTGAAATTTTGATCCAGGTAAGTCGATATGCATATATATAGGTCTCTTATGATTGGTCCCAGTCTAAATAAGCCAAAAATGATCATAATTTGACATTTTTTGATAAAATACAAATTTTTTGAAAATTTTCGATGTCGAATCTAGAGTGCCAGGACTATACAAAAAAGTGAAATTTTGATCCAGGTAAGTCGATATGCATATATATAGGTCTGTTATGATTGGTCCCAGTCTAAATAAGCCAAAAATGATCATAATTTGACATTTTTTGATAAAAAACAAATTTTTTGAAAATTTTCGATGTCGAATCTAGAGTGCCAGGACTATACAAAAGAGTGAAATTTTGATCCAGGTAAGTCGATATGCATATATATAGGTATTTTATGATTGGTCCCAGTCTAAATAAGCCAAAAATGATCATAATTTGACATTTTTTGATAAAAAACAAATTTTTTGAAAATTTTCGATGTCGAATCTAGAGTGCCAGGACTATACAAAAGAGTGAAATTTTGATCCAGGTAAGTCGATATGCATATATATAGGTCTTTTATGATTGGTCTAAGTCTAAATAAGCCAAAAATGATCAGAATTTGACATTTTTTGATAAAAAACAAATTTTTTGAAAATTTTCGATGTCGAATCTAGAGTGCCAGGACTATACAAAAGAGTGAAATTTTGATCCAGGTAAGTCGATATGCATATATATAGGTCTTTTATGATTGGTCCCTGGCAATATAAGCCAAAAATGATCATAATTTGACATTTTTTGATAAAATACAAATTTTTTGAAAGTTTTCGATGTCGAATCTAGAGTGCCAGGACTATACAAAAGAGTGAAATTTTGATCCAGGTAAGTCGATATTCATATATATAGGTCTTTTATGATTGGTCCCAGTCTAAATAAGCCAAAAATGATCATAATTTGACATTTTTTGATAAAATACAAATTTTTTGAAAATTTTCGATGTCGAATCTAGAGTGCCAGGACTATACAAAAGAGTAAAATTTTGATCCAGGTAAGTCGATATGCATACATATAGGTCTTTTATGACTGGTCCCAGTCTAAATAAGCCAAAAATGATCATAATTTGACATTTTTTGATAAAAAACAAATTTTTTGAAAATTTTCGATGTCGAATCTAGAGTGCCAGGACTATACAAAAGAGTGAAATTTTGATCCAGGTAAGTCGATATGCATATATATAGGTCTTTTATGATTGGTCTCAGTCTAAATAAGCCAAAAATGATCATAATTTGACATTTTTTGATAAAAAACAAATTTTTTGAAAATTTTCGATGTCGAATCTAGAGTGCCAGGACTATACAAAAGAGTGAAATTTTGATTCGGGTAAGTCGATATGCATATATATCGGTCTTTTATGATTGGTCCCAGTCTAAATAAGCTAAAAATGATCAGAATTTGACATTTTTTGATAAAAAACAAATTTTTTGAAAATGTTCGATGTCGAATCTAGAGTGCCAGGACTATACAAAAGAGTGAAATTTTAATCCAGGTAAGTCGATATCCATATATATAGGTCTTTTATGATTGGTCCCAGTCTAAATAAGCCAAAAATGATCATCATTTGACATTTTTTGATAAAATACAAATTTTTTGAAAATTTTCGATGTCGAATCTAGAGTGCCAGGACTATACAAAAGAGTGAAATTTTGATCTAGGTAAGTCGATATGCATATATATAGGTCTTTTATGATTGGTCCCAGTCTAAATAAGCCAAAAATGATCATAATTTGACATTTTTTGATAAAATACAAATTTTTTGAATATTTTCGATGTCGAATCTAGAGTGCCAGGACTATACAAAAGAGCGAAATTTTGATCCAGGTTAGTCGATATGCATATATATAGGTCTTTTATGATTGGTCCCAGTCTAAATAAGCCAAAAATGATCATAATTTGACATTTTTTGATAAAATACAAATTTTTTAAAAATTTTCGATGTCGAATCTAGAGTGCCAGGACTATACAAAAGAGTGAAATTTTGATCCAGGTAAGTCGATATGCATATATATAGGTCTTTTATGATTGGTCCCAGTCTAAATAAGCCAAAAATGATCATAATTTGACATTTTTTGATAAAATACAAATTTTTTGAAAATTTTCGATGTCGAATCTAGAGTGCCAGGACTATACAAAAGAGTAAAATTTTGATCCAGGTAAGTCGATATGCATATATATAGGTCTTTTATGACTGGTCCCAGTCTAAATAAGCCAAAAATGATCATAATTTGACATTTTTTGATAAAAAACAAATTTTTTGAAAATTTTCGATGTCGAATCTAGAGTGCCAGGACTATACAAAAGAGTGAAATTTTGATCCAGGTAAGTCGATATGCATATATATAGGTCTTTTATGATTGGTCCCAGTCTAAATAAGCCAAAAATGATCTAAATTTGACATTTTTTGATAAAAAACAAATTTTTTGAAAATTTTCGATGTCGAATCTAGAGTGCCAGGACTATACAAAAGAGTGAAATTTTGATCCAGGTAAGTCGATATGCATATATATCGGTCTTTTATGATTGGTCCCAGTCTAAATAAGCCAAAAATGATCAGAATTTGACATTTTTTGATAAAAAACAAATTTTTTGAAAATTTTCGATGTCGAATCTAGAGTGCCAGGACTATACAAAAGAGTGAAATTTTGATCCAGGTAAGTCGATATGCATATATATAGGTCTTTTATGATTGGTCCCAGTCTAAATAAGCCAAAAATGATCATAATTTGACATTTTTTTATAAAATACAAATTTTTTGAAAATTTCGATGTCGAATCTAGAGTGCCAGGACTGTATAAAAGAGTGAAATTTTGATCTAGGTAAGTCGATATGCATATATATAGGTCTTTTATGATTGGTCCCAGTCTAAATAAGCCAAAAATGATCATAATTTGACATTTTTTGATAAAAAACAAATTTTTTGAAAATTTTCGATGTCGAATCTAGAGTGCCAGGACTATACAAAAGAGTGAAATTTTGATCCAGGTAAGTCGATATGCATATATATAGGTCTTTTATGATTGGTCCCAGTCTAAATAAGCCAAAAATGATCTAAATTTGACATTTTTTGATAAAAAACAAATTTTTTGAAAATTTTCGATGTCGAATCTAGAGTGCCAGGACTATACAAAAGAGTGAAATTTTGATCCAGGTAAGTCGATATGCATATATATCGGTCTTTTATGATTGGTCCCAGTCTAAATAAGCCAAAAATGATCAGAATTTGACATTTTTTGATAAAATACAAATTTTTTGAAAATTTTCGATGTCGAATCTAGAGTGCCAGGACTATACAAAAGAGTGAAATTTTGATCCAGGTAAGTCGATATGCATATATATATAGGTCTTTTATGATTGGTCCCAGTCTAAATAAGCCAAAAATGATCATAATTTGACATTTTTTTTATAAAATACAAATTTTTTGAAAATTTCGATGTCGAATCTAGAGTGCCAGGACTATACAAAAGAGTGAAATTTTGATCTAGGTAAGTCGATATGCATATATATAGGTCTTTTATGATTGGTCCCAGTCTAAATAAGCCAAAAATGATCATAATTTGACATTTTTTTATAAAAGTCAAATTTTTTGAAAATTTTCGATGTCGAATCTAGAGTGCCAGGACTATACAAAAGAGTAAAATTTTGATCTAGGTAAGTCGATATGCATATATATAGGTCTTTTATGATTGGTCCCAGTCTAAATAAGACAAAAATGATCATAATTTGACATTTTTTGATAAAATACAAATTTTTTGAAAATTTTCGATGTCGAATCTAGAGTGCCAGGACTATACAAAAGAGTGAAATTTTGATCCAGGTAAGTCGATATGCATATATATAGGTCTTTTATGATTGGTCCCAGTCTAAATAAGCCAAAAATGATCTAAATTTGACATTTTTTGATAAAAAACAAATTTTTTGAAAATTTTCGATGTCGAATCTAGAGTGCCAGGACTATACAAAAGAGTGAAATTTTGATCCAGGTAAGTCGATATGCATATATATCGGTCTTTTATGATTGGTCCCAGTCTAAATAAGCCAAAAATGATCAGAATTTGACATTTTTTGATAAAATACAAATTTTTTGAAAATTTTCGATGTCGAATCTAGAGTGCCAGGACTATACAAAAGAGTGAAATTTTGATCCAGGTAAGTCGATATGCATATATATATAGGTCTTTTATGATTGGTCCCAGTCTAAATAAGCCAAAAATGATCATAATTTGACATTTTTTTTATAAAATACAAATTTTTTGAAAATTTCGATGTCGAATCTAGAGTGCCAGGACTATACAAAAGAGTGAAATTTTGATCTAGGTAAGTCGATATGCATATATATAGGTCTTTTATGATTGGTCCCAGTCTAAATAAGCCAAAAATGATCATAATTTGACATTTTTTGATAAAATACAAATTTTTTGAAAATTTTCGATGTCGAATCTAGAGTGCCAGGACTATACAAAAGAGTGAAATTTTGATCCAGGTAAGTCGATATGCATATATATAGGTCTTTTATGATTGGTCCCAGTCTAAATAAGACAAAAATGATCATAATTTGACATTTTTTGATAAAATACAAATTTTTTGAAAATTTTCGATGTCGAATCTAGAGTGCCAGGACTATACAAAAGAGTGAAATTTTGATCCAGGTAAGTCGATATGCATATATATAGGTCTTTTATGATTGGTCCCAGTCTAAATAAGCCAAAAATGATCTAAATTTGACATTTTTTGATAAAAAACAAATTTTTTGAAAATTTTCGATGTCGAATCTAGAGTGCCAGGACTATACAAAAGAGTGAAATTTTGATCCAGGTAAGTCGATATGCATATATATCGGTCTTTTATGATTGGTCCCAGTCTAAATAAGCCAAAAATGATCAGAATTTGACATTTTTTGATAAAATACAAATTTTTTGAAAATTTTCGATGTCGAATCTAGAGTGCCAGGACTATACAAAAGAGTGAAATTTTGATCCAGGTAAGTCGATATGCATATATATATAGGTCTTTTATGATTGGTCCCAGTCTAAATAAGCCAAAAATGATCATAATTTGACATTTTTTTGATAAAATACAAATTTTTTGAAAATTTCGATGTCGAATCTAGAGTGCCAGGACTATACAAAAGAGTGAAATTTTGATCTAGGTAAGTCGATATGCATATATATAGGTCTTTTATGATTGGTCCCAGTCTAAATAAGCCAAAAATGATCATAATTTGACATTTTTTTATAAAAGTCAAATTTTTTGAAAATTTTCGATGTCGAATCTAGAGTGCCAGGACTATACAAAAGAGTAAAATTTTGATCTAGGTAAGTCGATATGCATATATATAGGTCTTTTATGATTGGTCCCAGTCTAAATAAGCCAAAAATGATCATAATTTGACATTTTTTGATAAAAAACAAATTTTTTGAAAATTTTCGATGTCGAATCTAGAGTGCCAGGACTATACAAAAGAGTGAAATTTGATCCAGGTAAGTCGATATGCATATATATAGGTCTTTTATGATTGGTCCCAGTCTAAATAAGCCAAAAATGATCATAATTTGACATTTTTTGATAAAATACAAATTTTTTGAAAATTTTCGATGTCGAATCTAGAGTGCCAGGACTATACAAAAGAGTGAAATTTTGATCCAGGTAAGTCGATATGCATATATATAGGTCTTTTATGATTGGTCCCAGTCTAAATAAGCCAAAAATGATCATCATTTGACATTTTTTGATAAAATACAAATTTTTTGAAAATTTTCGATGTCGAATCTAGAGTGCCAGGACTATACAAAAGAGTAAAATTTTGATCCAGGTAAGTCGATATGCATATATATAGGTCTTTTATGACTGGTCCCAGTCTAAATAAGCCAAAAATGATCATAATTTGACATTTTTTGATAAAAAACAAATTTTTTGAAAATTTTCGATGTCGAATCTAGAGTGCCAGGACTATACAAAAGAGTGAAATTTTGATACAGGTAAGTCGATATGCATATATATAGGTCTTTTATGATTGGTCTCAGTCTAAATAAGCCAAAAATGATCATAATTTGACATTTTTTGATAAAAAACAAATTTTTTGAAAATTTTCGATGTCGAGTCTAGAGTGCCAGGACTATACAAAAGAGTGAAATTTTGATCCAGGTAAGTCGATATGCATATATATCGGTCTTTTATGATTGGTCCCAGTCTAAATAAGCTAAAAATGATCAGAATTTGACATTTTTTGATAAAAAACAAATTTTTTGAAAATTTTCGATGTCGAATCTAGAGTGCCAGGACTATACAAAAGAGTGAAATTTTAATCCAGGTAAGTCGATATCCATATATATAGGTCTTTTATGATTGGTCCCAGTCTAAATAAGCCAAAAATGATCATAATTTGACATTTTTTGATAAAAAACAAATTTTTTGAAAATTTTCGATGTCGAATCTAGAGTGCCAGGACTATACAAAAGAGTGAAATTTTGATCCAGGTTAGTCGATATGCATATATATAGGTCTTTTATGATTGGTCCCAGTCTAAATAAGCCAAAAATGATCATCATTTGACATTTTTTGATAAAATACAAATTTTTTAAAAAAATTTTCGATGTCGAATCTAGAGTGCCAGGACTATACAAAAGAGTGAAATTTTGATCTAGGTAAGTCGATATGCATATATTTAGGTCTTTTATGATTGGTCCCAGTCTAAATAAGCCAAAAATGATCATAATTTGACATTTTTTGATAAAATACAAATTTTTTGAAAATTTTCGATGTCGAATCTAGAGTGCCAGGACTATACAAAAGAGTGAAATTTTGATCCAGGTAAGTCGATATGCATATATATAGGTCTTTTATGATTGGTCCCAGTCTAAATAAGCCAAAAATGATCATAATTTGACATTTTTTGATAAAATACAAATTTTTTGAAAATTTTCGATGTCGAATCTAGAGTGCCAGGACTATACAAAAGAGTAAAATTTTGATCCAGGTAAGTCAATATGCATATATATCGGTCTTTTATGATTGGTCCCAGTCTAAATAAGCCAAAAATGATCAGAATTTGACATTTTTTGATAAAAAACAAATTTTTTGAAAATTTTCGATGTCGAATCTAGAGTGCCAGGACTATACAAAAGAGTGAAATTTTGATCCAGGTAAGTCGATATGCATATATATAGGTCTTTTATGATTGGTCCCAGTCTAAATAAGCCAAAAATGATCATAATTTGACATTTTTTTATAAAATACAAATTTTTTGAAAATTTCGATGTCGAATCTAGAGTGCCAGGACTATACAAAAGAGTGAAATTTGATCCAGGTAAGTCGATATGCATTTATATAGGTCTTTTATGATTGGTCCCAGTCTAAATAAGCCAAAAATGATCATAATTTGACATTTTTTGATAAAATACAAATTTTTTGAAAATTTTCGATGTCGAATCTAGAGTGCCAGGACTATACAAAAGAGTGAAATTTTGATCCAGGTAAGTCGATATGCATATATATAGGTCTTTTATGATTGGTCCCAGTCTAAATAAGCCAAAAATGATCATAATTTGACATTTTTTGATAAAAAACAAATTTTTTGAAAATTTTCGATGTCGAATCTAGAGTGCCAGGACTATACAAAAGAGTGAAATTTGATCCAGGTAAGTCGATATGCATATATATTGGTCTTTTATGATAGGTCCCAGTCTAAATAAGCCAAAAATGATCATAATTTGACATTTTTTGATAAAATACAAATTTTTTGAAAATATTCGATGTCGAATCTAGAGTGCCAGGACTATACAAAAGGGTGAAATTTTGATCCAGGTAAGTCGATATGCATATATATAGGTCTTTTATGATTGGTCCCAGTCTAAATAAGCCAAAAATGATCATAATTTGACATTTTTTGATAAAATACAAATTTTTTGAAAATTTTCGATGTCGAATCTAGAGTGCCAGGACTATACAAAAGAGTAAAATTTTGATCCAGGTAAGTCGATATGCATATATATAGGTCTTTTATGACTGGTCCCAGTCTAAATAAGCCAAAAATGATCATAATTTGACATTTTTTGATAAAAAACAAATTTTTTGAAAATTTTCGATGTCGAATCTAGAGTGCCAGGACTATACAAAAGAGTGAAATTTTGATCCAGGTAAGTCGATATGCATATATATAGGTCTTTTATGATTGGTCCCAGTCTAAATAAGCCAAAAATGATCTAAATTTGACATTTTTTGATAAAAAACAAATTTTTTGAAAATTTTCGATGTCGAATCTAGAGTGCCAGGACTATACAAAAGAGTGAAATTTTGATCCAGGTAAGTCGATATGCATATATATCGGTCTTTTATGATTGGTCCCAGTCTAAATAAGCCAAAAATGATCAGATTTTGAAATTTTTTGATAAAAAACAAATTTTTTGAAAATTTTCGATGTCGAATCTAGAGTGCCAGGACTATACAAAAGAGTGAAATTTTGATCCAGGTAAGTCGATATGCATATATATAGGTCTTTTATGATTGGTCCCAGTCTAAATAAGCCAAAAATGATCATAATTTGACATTTTTTTTATAAAATACAAATTTTTTGAAAATTTCGATGTCGAATCTAGAGTGCCAGGACTATACAAAAGAGTGAAATTTTGATCTAGGTAAGTCGATATGCATATATATAGGTCTTTTATGATTGGTCCCAGTCTAAATAAGCCAAAAATGATCATAATTTGACATTTTTTGATAAAATACAAATTTTTTGAAAATTTTCGATGTCGAATCTAGAGTGCCAGGACTATACAAAAGAGTAAAATTTTGATCCAGGTAAGTCGATATGCATATATATTGGTCTTTTATGATTGGTCCCAGTCTAAATAAGCCAAAAATGATCATAATTTGACATTTTTTGATAAAAAACAAATTTTTTGAAAATTTTCGATGTCGAATCTAGAGTGCCAGGACTATACAAAAGAGTGAAATTTGATCCAGGTAAGTCGATATGCATTTATATAGGTCTTTTATGATTGGTCCCAGTCTAAATAAGCCAAAAATGATCATAATTTGACATTTTTTGATAAAATACAAATTTTTTGAAAATTTTCGATGTCGAATCTAGAGTGCCAGGACTATACAAAAGAGTGAAATTTTGATCCAGGTAAGTCGATATGCATATATATAGGTCTTTTATGATTGGTCCCAGTCTAAATAAGCCAAAAATGATCATAATTTGACATTTTTTGATAAAAAACAAATTTTTTGAAAATTTTCGATGTCGAATCTAGAGTGCCAGGACTATACAAAAGAGTGAAATTTTGATCCAGGTTAGTCAATATGCATATATATAGGTCTTTTATGATTGGTCCCAGTCTAAATAAGCCAAAAATGATCATAATTTGACATTTTTTGATAAAATACAAATTTTTTGAAAATTTTCGATGTCGAATCTAGAGTGCCAGGACTTTACAAAAGAGTGAAATTTTGAGCCAGGTAAGTCGATATGCATATATATAGGTCTTTTATGATTGGTCCCAGTCTAAATAAGCCAAAAATGATCATAATTTGACATTTTTTGATAAAATACAAATTTTTTGAAAATTTTCGATGTCGAATCTAGAGTGCCAGGACTATATAAAAGAGTGAAATTTTGATCCAGGTAAGTCGATATGCATATATATAGGTCTTTTATGATTGGTCCCAGTCTAAATAAGCCAAAAATGATCATAATTTGACATTTTTTGATAAAAAACAAATTTTTTGAAAATTTTCGATGTCGAATCTAGAGTGCCAGGACTCTACAAAAGAGTGAAATTTTGATCCAGGTAAGTCGATATGCATATATATAGGTCTTTTATGATTGGTCCCAGTCTAAATAAGCTAAAAATGATCATAATTTGACATTTTTTGATAAAAAACAAATTTTTTGAAAATTTTCGATGTCGAATCTAGAGTGCCAGGACTATACAAAAGAGTGAAATTTTGATCCAGGTAAGTGGATATGCATATATATAGGTCTTTTATGATTGGTCCCAGTCTAAATAAGCCAAAAATGATCATAATTTGACATTTTTTGATAAAATACAAATTTTTTGAATATTTTCGATGTCGAATCTAGAGTGCCAGGACTATACAAAAGAGTGAAATTTGATCCAGGTTAGTCGATATGCATATATATAGGTCTTTTATGATTGGTCCCAGTCTAAATAAGCCAAAAATGATCATAATTTGACATTTTTTTATAAAAAACAAATTTTTTGAAAATTTTCGATGTCGAATCTAGAGTGCCAGGACTATACAAAAGAGTGAAATTTTGATCCAGGTAATTCGATATGCATATATATAGGTCTTTTATGATTGGTCTAAGTCTAAATAAGCCAAAAATGATCAGAATTTGACATTTTTTGATAAAAAACAAATTTTTTGAAAATTTTCGATGTCGAATCTAGAGTGCCAGGACTATACAAAAGAGTGAAATTTTGATCCAGGTAAGTCGATATGCACATATATAGGTCTTTTATGATTGGTCCTAGGCAATATAAGCCAAAAATGATCATAATTTGACATTTTTTGATAAAATACAAATTTTTTGAAAATTTTCGATGTCGAATCTAGAGTGCCAGGACTATACAAAAGAGTGAAATTTTGATCCAGGTAAGTCGATATGCATATATATAGGTCTTTTATGATTGGTCCCAGTCTAAATAAGCCAAAAATGATCATAATTTGACATTTTTTGATAAAATACAAATTTTTTGAAAATTTTCGATGTCGAATCTAGAGTGCCAGGACTATACAAAAGAGTAAAATTTTGATCCAGGTAAGTCGATATGCATATATATAGGTCTTTTATGACTGGTCCCAGTCTAAATAAGCCAAAAATGATCATAATTTGACATTTTTTGATAAAAAACAAATTTTTTGAAAATTTTCGATGTCGAATCTAGAGCGCCAGGACTATACAAAAGAGTGAAATTTTGATCCAGGTAAGTCCATATGCATATATATAGGTCTTTTATGATTGGTCTCAGTCTAAATAAGCCAAAAATGATCATAATTTGACATTTTTTGATAAAAAACAAATTTTTTGAAAATTTTCGATGTCGAATCTAGAGTGCCAGGACTATACAAAAGAGTGAAATTTTGATCCAGGTAAGTCGATATGCATATATATCGGTCTTTTATGATTGGTCCCAGTCTAAATAAGCTAAAAATGATCAGAATTTGACATTTTTTGATAAAAAACAAATTTTTTGAAAATTTTCGATGTCGAATCTAGAGTGCCAGGACTATACAAAAGAGTGAAATTTTAATCCAGGTAAGTCGATATCCATATATATAGGTCTTTTATGATTGGTCCCAGTCTAAATAAGCCAAAAATGATCATCATTTGACATTTTTTGATAAAATACAAATTTTTTGAAAATTTTCGATGTCGAATCTAGAGTGCCAGGACTATACAAAAGAGTGAAATTTTGATCTAGGTAAGTCGATATGCATATATATAGGTCTTTTATGATTGGTCCCAGTCTAAATAAGCCAAAAATGATCATAATTTGACATTTTTTGATAAAATACATATTTTTTGAATATTTTCGATGTCGAATCTAGAGTGCCAGGACTATACAAAAGAGTGAAATTTTGATCCAGGTAAGTCGATATGCATATATATAGGTCTTTTATGATTGGTCCCAGTCTAAATAAGCTAAAAATGATCATAATTTGACATTTTTTGATAAAAAACAAATTTTTTGAAAATTTTCGATGTCGAATCTAGAGTGCCAGGACTATACAAAAGAGTGAAATTTTGATCCAGGTAAGTGGATATGCATATATATAGGTCTTTTATGATTGGTCCCAGTCTAAATAAGCCAAAAATGATCATAATTTGACATTTTTTGATAAAATACAAATTTTTTGAATATTTTCGATGTCGAATCTAGAGTGCCAGGACTATACAAAAGAGTGAAATTTGATCCAGGTTAGTCGATATGCATATATATAGGTCTTTTATGATTGGTCCCAGTCTAAATAAGCCAAAAATGATCATAATTTGACATTTTTTTATAAAAAACAAATTTTTTGAAAATTTTCGATGTCGAATCTAGAGTGCCAGGACTATACAAAAGAGTGAAATTTTGATCCAGGTAAGTCGATATGCATATATATAGGTCTTTTATGATTGGTCTAAGTCTAAATAAGCCAAAAATGATCAGAATTTGACATTTTTTGATAAAAAACAAATTTTTTGAAAATTTTCGGTGTCGAATCTAGAGTGCCAGGACTATACAAAAGAGTGAAATTTTGATCCAGGTAAGTCGATATGCATATATATAGGTCTTTTATGATTGGTCCCAGTCTAAATAAGCCAAAAATGATCATAATTTGACATTTTTTGATAAAATACAAATTTTTTGAAAATTTTCGATGTCGAATCTAGAGTGCCAGGACTATACAAAAGAGTGAAATTTTGATCCAGGTGAGTCGATATGCATATATATAGGTCTTTTATGATTGGTCCCAGTCTAAATAAGCCAAAAATGATCATAATTTGACATTTTTTGATAAAATACAAATTTTTTGAAAATTTTCGATGTCGAATCTAGAGTGCCAGGACTATACAAAAGAGTAAAATTTTGATCCAGGTAAGTCGATATGCATATATATAGGTCTTTTATGACTGGTCCCAGTCTAAATAAGCCAAAAATGATCATAATTTGACATTTTTTGATAAAAAACAAATTTTTTGAAAATTTTCGATGTCGAATCTAGAGCGCCAGGACTATACAAAAGAGTGAAATTTTGATCCAGGTAAGTCGATATGCATATATATAGGTCTTTTATGATTGGTCTCAGTCTAAATAAGCCAAAAATGATCATAATTTGACATTTTTTGATAAAAAACAAATTTTTTGAAAATTTTCGATGTCGAATCTAGAGTGCCAGGACTATACAAAAGAGTGAAATTTTGATCCAGGTAAGTCGATATGCATATATATAGGTCTTTTATGATTGGTCCCAGTCTAAATAAGCTAAAAATGATCAGAATTTGACATTTTTTGATAAAAAACAAATTTTTTGAAAATTTTCGATGTCGAATCTAGAGTGCCAGGACTATACAAAAGAGTGAAATTTTAATCCAGGTAAGTCGATATCCATATATATAGGTCTTTTATGATTGGTCCCAGTCTAAATAAGCCAAAAATGATCATCATTTGACATTTTTTGATAAAAAACAAATTTTTTGAAAATTTTCGATGTCGAATCTAGAGTGCCAGGACTATACAAAAGAGTGAAATTTTGATCCAGGTAAGTCGATATGCATATATATAGGTCTTTTATGATTGGTTCTAGTCTAAATAAGCCAAAAATGATCATAATTTGACATTTTTTTATAAAATACAAATTTTTTGAAAATTTCGATGTCGAATCTAGAGTGCCAGGACTATACAAAAGAGTGAAATTTTGATCTAGGTAAGTCGATATGCATATATATAGGTCTTTTATGATTGGTCCCAGTCTAAATAAGCCAAAAATGATCATAATTTGACATTTTTTGATAAAATACAAATTTTTTGAAAATTTTCGATGTCGAATCTAGAGTGCCAGGACTATACAAAAGAGTAAAATTTTGATCCAGGTAAGTCGATATGCATATATATTGGTCTTTTATGATTGGTCCCAGTCTAAATAAGCCAAAAATGATCATAATTTGACATTTTTTGATAAAATACAAATTTTTTGAAAATATTCGATGTCGAATCTAGAGTGCCAGGACTATACAAAAGGGTGAAATTTTGATCCAGGTAAGTCGATATGCATATATATAGGTCTTTTATGATTGGTCCCAGTCTAAATAAGCCAAAAATGATCATAATTTGACATTTTTTGATAAAATACAAATTTTTTGAAAATTTTCGATGTCGAATCTAGAGTGCCAGGACTATACAAAAAAGTGAAATTTTGATCCAGGTAAGTCGATATGCATATATATAGGTCTGTTATGATTGGTCCCAGTCTAAATAAGCCAAAAATGATCATAATTCGACATTTTTTGATAAAAAACAAATTTTTTGAAAATTTTCGATGTCGAATCTAGAGTGCCAGGACTTTACAAAAGAGTGAAATTTTGATCCAGGTAAGTCGATATGCATATATATAGGTATTTTATGATTGGTCCCAGTCTAAATAAGCCAAAAATGATCATAATTTGACATTTTTTGATAAAAAACAAATTTTTTGAAAATTTTCGATGTCGAATCTAGAGTGCCAGGACTATACAAAAGAGTGAAATTTTGATCCAGGTAAGTCGATATGCATATATATAGGTCTTTTATGATTGGTCTAAGTCTAAATAAGCCAAAAATGATCAGAATTTGACATTTTTTGATAAAAAACAAATTTTTTGAAAATTTTCGATGTCGAATCTAGAGTGCCAGGACTATACAAAAGAGTGAAATTTTGATCCAGGTAAGTCGATATGCATATATATAGTTCTTTTATGATTGGTCCCAGGCAATATAAGCCAAAAATGATCATAATTTGACATTTTTTGATAAAATACAAATTTGTTGAAAATTTTCGATGTCGAATCTAGAGTGCCAGGACTATACAAAAGAGTGAAATTTTGATCCAGGTTAGTCGATATGCATATATATAGGTCTTTTATGATTGGTCCCAGTCTAAATAAGCCAAAAATGATCATAATTTGACATTTTTTGATAAAATACAAATTTTTTGAAAATTTTCGATGTCGAATCTAGAGTGCCAGGACTATACAAAAGAGTAAAATTTTGATCCAGGTAAGTCGATATGCATATATATAGGTCTTTTATGACTGTTCCCAGTCTAAATAAGCCAAAAATGATCATAATTTGACATTTTTTGATAAAAAACAAATTTTTTGAAAATTTTCGATGTCGAATCTAGAGTGCCAGGACTATACAAAAGAGTGAAATTTTGATCCAGGTAAGTCGATATGCATATATATAGGTCTTTTATGATTGGTCTCAGTCTAAATAAGCCAAAAATGATCATAATTTGACATTTTTTGATAAAAAACAAATTTTTTGAAAATTTTCGATGTCGAATCTAGAGTGCCAGGACTATACAAAAGAGTGAAATTTTGATCCAGGTAAGTCGATATGCATATATATCGGTCTTTTATGATTGGTCCCAGTCTAAATAAGCTAAAAATGATCAGAATTTGACATTTTTTGATAAAAAACAAATTTTTTGAAAATTTTCGATGTCGAATCTAGAGTGCCAGGACTATACAAAAGAGTGAAATTTTAATCCAGGTAAGTCGATATGCATATATATAGGTCTTTTATGATTGGTCCCAGTCTAAATAAGCCAAAAATGACCA
Organism: Chrysoperla carnea; assembly: GCF_905475395.1. Taxonomy (NCBI): domain Eukaryota; kingdom Metazoa; phylum Arthropoda; class Insecta; order Neuroptera; family Chrysopidae; genus Chrysoperla; species Chrysoperla carnea. Next base: position 3,356,880 of record NW_025408233.1, on the reverse strand, counting down.
TCATTTGACATTTTTTGATAAAATACAAATTTTTTGAAAATTTTCGATGTCGAATCTAGAGTGCCAGGACTATACAAAAGAGTGAAATTTTGATCTAGGTAAGTCGATATGCATATATATAGGTCTTTTATGATTGGTCCCAGTCTAAATAAGCCAAAAATGATCATAATTTGACATTTTTTGATAAAATACAAATTTTTTGAAAATTTTCGATGTCGAATCTAGAGTGCCAGGACTATACAAAAGAGTAAAATTTTGATCCAGGTAAGTCGATATGCATATATATAGGTCTTTTATGATTGGTCCCAGTCTAAATAAGCCAAAAATGATCATAATTAGACATTTTTTGATAAAATACAAATTTTTTGAAAATTTTCGATGTCGAATCTAGAGTGCCAGGACTATACAAAAGAGTGAAATTTTGATCCAGGTAAGTTTATATGCATATATATAGGTCTGTTATGATTGGTCCCAGTCTAAATAAGCCAAAAATGATCATAATTTGACATTTTTTGATAAAAAACAAATTTTTTGAAAATTTTCGATGTCGAATCTAGAGTGCCAGGACTATACAAAAGAGTGAAATTTTGATCCAGGTAAGTCGATATGCATATATATAGGTCTTTTATGATTGGTCCCAGTCTAAATAAGCCAAAAATGATCATAATTTGACATTTTTTGATAAAATACAAATTTTTTAAAAAAATTTTCGATGTCGAATCTAGAGTGCCAGGACTATACAAAAGAGTGAAATTTTGATCTAGGTAAGTCGATATGCATATATATAGGTCTTTTATGATTGGTCCCAGTCTAAATAAGCCAAAAATGATCATAATTTGACATTTTTTGATAAAATACAAATTTTTTGAAAATTTTCGATGTCGAATCTAGAGTGCCAGGACTATACAAAAGAGTAAAATTTTGATCCAGGTAAGTCGATATGCATATATATAGGTCTTTTATGATTGGTCCCAGTCTAAATAAGCCAAAAATGATCATAATTTGACATTTTTTGATAAAATACAAATTTTTTGAAAATTTTCGATGTCGAATCTAGAGTGCCAGGACTATACAAAAGAGTAAAATTTTGATCCAGGTAAGTCGATATGCATATATATAGGTCTTTTATGACTGGTCCCAGTCTAAATAAGCCAAAAATGATCATAATTTGACATTTTTTGATAAAAAACAAATTTTTTGAAAATTTTCGATGTCGAATCTAGAGTGCCAGGACTATACAAAAGAGTGAAATTTTGATCCAGGTAAGTCGATATGCATATATATAGGTCTTTTATGATTGGTCTCAGTCTAAATAAGCCAAAAATGATCATAATTTGACATTTTTTGATAAAAAACAAATTTTTTGAAAATTTTCGATGTCGAATCTAGAGTGCCAGGACTATACAAAAGAGTGAAATTTTGATCCAGGTAAGTCGATATGCATATATATCGGTCTTTTATGATTGGTCCCAGTCTAAATAAGCTAAAAATGATCAGAATTGGACATTTTTTGATAAAAAACAAATTTTTTGAAAATTTTCGATGTCGAATCTAGAGTGCCAGGACTATACAAAAGAGTGAAATTTTGATCTAGGTAAGTCGATATGCATATATATAGGTCTTTTATGATTGGTCCCAGTCTAAATAAGCCAAAAATGATCATAATTTGACATTTTTTTATAAAATACAAATTTTTTGAAAATTTTCGATGTCGAATCTAGAGTGCCAGGACTATACAAAATAGTAAAATTTTGATCCAGGTAAGTCGATATGCATATATATAGGTCTTTTATGATTGGTCCCAGTCTAAATAAGCCAAAAATGATCATAATTTGACATTTTTTGATAAAATACAAATTTGTTGAAAATTTTCGATGTCGAATCTAGAGTGCCAGGACTATACAAAAGAGTGAAATTTTGATCCAGGTAAGTCGATATGCATATATATAGGTCTGTTATGATTGGTCCCAGTCTAAATAAGCCAAAAATGATCATAATTTGACATTTTTTGATAAAAAACAAATTTTTTGAAAATTTTCGATGTCGAATCTAGAGTGCCAGGACTATACAAAAGAGTGAAATTTTGATCCAGGTAAGTCGATATGCATATATATAGGTCTTTAATGATTGGTCCCAGTCTAAATAAGCCAAAAATGATCATAATTTGACATTTTTTGATAAAAAACAAATTTTTTGAAAATTTTCGATGTCGAATCTAGAGTGCCAGGACTATACACAAGAGTGAAATTTTGATCCAGGTTAGTCGATATGCATATATATAGGTCTTTTATGATTGGTCCCAGTCTAAATAAGCCAAAAATGATCATCATTTGACATTTTTTGATAAAATACAAATTTTTTAAAAAAATTTTCGATGTCGAATCTAGAGTGCCAGGACTATACAAAAGAGTGAAATTTTGATCTAGGTAAGTCGATATGCATATATATAGGTCTTTTATGATTGGTCCCAGTCTAAATAAGCCAAAAATGATCATAATTTGACATTTTTTGATAAAATACAAATTTTTTGAAAATTTTCGATGTCGAATCTAGAGTGCCAGGACTATACAAAAGAGTAAAATTTTGATCCATGTAAGTCGATATGCATATATATAGGTCTTTTATGATTGGTCCCAGTCTAAATAAGCCAAAAATGATCATAATTTGACATTTTTTGATAAAATACAAATTTTTTGAAAATTTTCGATGTCGAATCTAGAGTGCCAGGACTATACAAAAGAGTAAAATTTTGATCCAGGTAAGTCGATATGCATATATATAGGTCTTTTATGACTGGTCCCAGTCTAAATAAGCCAAAAATGATCATAATTTGACATTTTTTGATAAAAAACAAATTTTTTGAAAATTTTCGATGTCGAATCTAGAGTGCCAGGACTATACAAAAGAGTGAAATTTTGATCCAGGTAAGTCGATATGCATATATATAGGTCTTTTATGATTGGTCTCAGTCTAAATAAGCCAAAAATGATCATAATTTGACATTTTTTGATAAAAAACAAATTTTTTGAAAATTTTCGATGTCGAATCTAGAGTGCCAGGACTATACAAAAGAGTGAAATTTTGATCCAGGTAAGTCGATATGCATATATATCGGTCTTTTATGATTGGTCCCAGTCTAAATAAGCTAAAAATGATCAGAATTGGACATTTTTTGATAAAAAACAAATTTTTTGAAAATTTTCGATGTCGAATCTAGAGTGCCAGGACTATACAAAAGAGTGAAATTTTGATCTAGGTAAGTCGATATGCATATATATAGGTCTTTTATGATTGGTCCCAGTCTAAATAAGCCAAAAATGATCATAATTTGACATTTTTTTATAAAATACAAATTTTTTGAAAATTTTCGATGTCGAATCTAGAGTGCCAGGACTATACAAAATAGTAAAATTTTGATCCAGGTAAGTCGATATGCATATATATAGGTCTTTTATGATTGGTCCCAGTCTAAATAAGCCAAAAATGATCATAATTTGACATTTTTTGATAAAATACAAATTTTTTGAAAATTTTCGATGTCGAATCTAGAGTGCCAGGACTATACAAAAGAGTGAAATTTTGATCCAGGTAAGTCGATATGCATATATATAGGTCTGTTATGATTGGTCCCAGTCTAAATAAGCCAAAAATGATCATAATTTGACATTTTTTGATAAAAAACAAATTTTTTGAAAATTTTCGATGTCGAATCTAGAGTGCCAGGACTATACAAAAGAGTGAAATTTTGATCCAGGTAAGTCGATATGCATATATATAGGTCTTTAATGATTGGTCCCAGTCTAAATAAGCCAAAAATGATCATAATTTGACATTTTTTGATAAAAAACAAATTTTTTGAAAATTTTCGATGTCGAATCTAGAGTGCCAGGACTATACAAAAGAGTGAAATTTTGATCCAGGTTAGTCGATATGCATATATATAGGTCTTTTATGATTGGTCCCAGTCTAAATAAGCCAAAAATGATCATAATTTGACATTTTTTGATAAAATACAAATTTTTTGAAAATTTTCGATGTCGAATCTAGAGTGCCAGGACTATACAAAAGAGTAAAATTTTGATCCAGGTAAGTCGATATGCATATATATAGGTCTTTTATGATTGGTCCCAGTCTAAATAAGCCAAAAATGATCATAATTTGACATTTTTTGATAAAATACAAATTTTTTTTAAATTTTCGATGTCGAATCTAGAGTGCCAGGACTATACAAAAGAGTGAAATTTTGATCCAGGTAAGTCGATATGCATATATATAGGTCTTTTATGATTGGTCCCAGTCTAAATAAGCCAAAAATGATCATCATTTGACATTTTTTGATAAAATACAAATTTTTTGAAAATTTTCGATGTCGAATCTAGAGTGCCAGGACTATACAAAAGAGTAAAATTTTGATCCAGGTAAGTCGATATGCATATATATAGGTCTTTTATGACTGGTCCCAGTCTAAATAAGCCAAAAATGATCATAATTTGACATTTTTTGATAAAAAACAAATTTTTTGAAAATTTTCGATGTCGAATCTAGAGTGCCAGGACTATACAAAAGAGTGAAATTTTGATCCAGGTAAGTCGATATGCATATATATAGGTCTTTTATGATTGGTCCCAGTCTAAATAAGCCAAAAATGATCTAAATTTGACATTTTTTGATAAAAAACAAATTTTTTGAAAATTTTCGATGTCGAATCTAGAGTGCCAGGACTATACAAAAGAGTGAAATTTTGATCCAGGTAAGTCGATATGCATATATATCGGTCTTTTATGATTGGTCCCAGTCTAAATAAGCCAAAAATGATCAGAATTTGACATTTTTTGATAAAAAACAAATTTTTTGAAAATTTTCGATGTCGAATCTAGAGTGCCAGGACTATACAAAAGAGTGAAATTTTGATCCAGGTAAGTCGATATGCATATATATAGGTCTTTTATGATTGGTCCCAGTCTAAATAAGCCAAAAATGATCATAATTTGACATTTTTTTATAAAATACAAATTTTTTGAAAATTTCGATGTCGAATCTAGAGTGCCAGGACTATACAAAAGAGTGAAATTTTGATCTAGGTAAGTCGATATGCATATATATAGGTCTTTTATGATTGGTCCCAGTCTAAATAAGCCAAAAATGATCATAATTAGACATTTTTTGATAAAATACAAATTTTTTGAAAATTTTCGATGTCGAATCTAGAGTGCCAGGACTATACAAAAGAGTGAAATTTTGATCCAGGTAAGTCGATATGCATATATATAGGTCTGTTATGATTGGTCCCAGTCTAAATAAGCCAAAAATGATCATAATTTGACATTTTTTGATAAAAAACAAATTTTTTGAAAATTTTCGATGTCGAATCTAGAGTGCCAGGACTATACAAAAGAGTGAAATTTTGATCCAGGTAAGTCGATATGCATATATATAGGTCTTTTATGATTGGTCCCAGTCTAAATAAGCCAAAAATGATCATAATTTGACATTTTTTGATAAAAAACAAATTTTTTGAAAATTTTCGATGTCGAATCTAGAGTGCCAGGACTATACAAAAGAGTGAAATTTTGATCCAGGTTAGTCGATATGCATATATATAGGTCTTTTATGATTGGTCCCAGTCTAAATAAGCCAAAAATGATCATCATTTGACATTTTTTGATAAAATACAAATTTTTTAAAAAAATTTTCGATGTCGAATCTAGAGTGCCAGGACTATACAAAAGAGTGAAATTTTGATCCAGGTAAGTCGATATGCATATATATAGGTCTTTTATGATTGGTCCCAGTCTAAATAAGCCAAAAATGATCATAATTTGACATTTTTTGATAAAATACAAATTTTTTGAAAATTTTCGATGTCGAATCTAGAGTGCCAGGACTATACAAAAGAGTAAAATTTTGATCCAGGTAAGTCGATATGCATATATATAGGTCTTTTATGATTGGTCCCAGTCTAAATAAGCCAAAAATGATCATAATTTGACATTTTTTGATAAAATACAAATTTTTTGAAAATTTTCGATGTCGAATCTAGAGTGCCAGGACTATACAAAAGAGTAAAATTTTGATCCAGGTAAGTCGATATGCATATATATAGGTCTTTTATGACTGGTCCCAGTCTAAATAAGCCAAAAATGATCATAATTTGACATTTTTTGATAAAAAACAAATTTTTTGAAAATTTTCGATGTCGAATCTAGAGTGCCAGGACTATACAAAAGAGTGAAATTTTGATCCAGGTAAGTCGATATGCATATATATAGGTCTTTTATGATTGGTCTCAGTCTAAATAAGCCAAAAATGATCATAATTTGACATTTTTTGATAAAAAACAAATTTTTTGAAAATTTTCGATGTCGAATCTAGAGTGCCAGGACTATACAAAAGAGTGAAATTTTGATCCAGGTAAGTCGATATGCATATATATCGGTCTTTTATGATTGGTCCCAGTCTAAATAAGCTAAAAATGATCAGAATTGGACATTTTTTGATAAAAAACAAATTTTTTGAAAATTTTCGATGTCGAATCTAGAGTGCCAGGACTATACAAAAGAGTGAAATTTTGATCTAGGTAAGTCGATATGCATATATATAGGTCTTTTATGATTGGTCCCAGTCTAAATAAGCCAAAAATGATCATAATTTGACATTTTTTGATAAAATACAAATTTTTTGAAAATTTTCGATGTCGAATCTAGAGTGCCAGGACTATACAAAATAGTAAAATTTTGATCCAGGTAAGTCGATATGCATATATATAGGTCTTTTATGATTGGTCCCAGTCTAAATAAGCCAAAAATGATCATAATTTGACATTTTTTGATAAAATACAAATTTTTTGAAAATTTTCGATGTCGAATCTAGAGTGCCAGGACTATACAAAAGAGTGAAATTTTGATCCAGGTAAGTCGATATGCATATATATAGGTCTGTTATGATTGGTCCCAGTCTAAATAAGCCAAAAATGATCATAATTTGACATTTTTTGATAAAAAACAAATTTTTTGAAAATTTTCGATGTCGAATCTAGAGTGCCAGGACTATACAAAAGAGTGAAATTTTGATCCAGGTAAGTCGATATGCATATATATAGGTCTTTAATGATTGGTCCCAGTCTAAATAAGCCAAAAATGATCATAATTTGACATTTTTTGATAAAAAACAAATTTTTTGAAAATTTTCGATGTCGAATCTAGAGTGCCAGGACTATACAAAAGAGTGAAATTTTGATCCAGGTTAGTCGATATGCATATATATAGGTCTTTTATGATTGGTCCCAGTCTAAATAAGCCAAAAATGATCATCATTTGACATTTTTTGATAAAATACAAATTTTTTGAAAATTTTCGATGTCGAATCTAGAGTGCCAGGACTATACAAAAGAGTGAAATTTTGATCTAGGTAAGTCGATATGCATATATATAGGTCTTTTATGAATGGTCCCCGCCTAAATAAGCCAAAAATGATCATAATTTGACATTTTTTGATAAAATACAAATTTTTTGAAAATTTTCGATGTCGAATCTAGAGTGCCAGGACTATACAAAAGAGTAAAATTTTGATCCAGGTAAGTCGATATGCATATATATAGGTCTTTTATGATTGGTCCCAGTCTAAATAAGCCAAAAATGATCATAATTTGACATTTTTTGATAAAATACAAATTTTTTGAAAATTTTCGATGTCGAATCTAGAGTGCCAGGACTATACAAAAGAGTGAAATTTTGATCCAGGTAAGTCGATATGCATATATATAGGTCTTTTATGATTGGTCCCAGTCTAAATAAGCCAAAAATGATCATCATTTGACATTTTTTGATAAAATACAAATTTTTTGAAAATTTTCGATGTCGAATCTAGAGTGCCAGGACTATACAAAAGAGTAAAATTTTGATCCAGGTAAGTCGATATGCATATATATAGGTCTTTTATGACTGGTCCCAGTCTAAATAAGCCAAAAATGATCATAATTTGACATTTTTTGATAAAAAACAAATTTTTTGAAAATTTTCGATGTCGAATCTAGAGTGCCAGGACTATACAAAAGAGTGAAATTTTGATCCAGGTAAGTCGATATGCATATATATAGGTCTTTTATGATTGGTCCCAGTCTAAATAAGCCAAAAATGATCTAAATTTGACATTTTTTGATAAAAAACAAATTTTTTGAAAATTTTCGATGTCGAATCTAGAGTGCCAGGACTATACAAAAGAGTGAAATTTTGATCCAGGTAAGTCGATATGCATATATATCGGTCTCTTATGATTGGTCCCAGTCTAAATAAGCCAAAAATGATCAGAATTTGACATTTTTTGATAAAAAACAAATTTTTTGAAAATTTTCGATGTCGAATCTAGAGTGCCAGGACTATACAAAAGAGTGAAATTTTGATCCAGGTAAGTCGATATGCATATATATAGGTCTTTTATGATTGGTCCCAGTCTAAATAAGCCAAAAATGATCATAATTTGACATTTTTTTATAAAATACAAATTTTTTGAAAATTTCGATGTCGAATCTAGAGTGCCAGGACTATACAAAAGAGTGAAATTTTGATCTAGGTAAGTCGATATGCATATATATAGGTCTTTTATGATTGGTCCCAGTCTAAATAAGCCAAAAATGATCATAATTTGACATTTTTTGATAAAATACAAATTTTTTGAAAATTTTCGATGTCGAATCTAGAGTGCCAGGACTATACAAAAGAGTAAAATTTTGATCCAGGTAAGTCGATATGCATATATATTGGTCTTTTATGACTGGTCCCAGTCTAAATAAGCCAAAAATGATCATAATTTGACATTTTTTGATAAAATACAAATTTTTTGAAAATTTTCGATGTCGAATCTAGAGTGCCAGGACTATACAAAAGAGTGAAATTTTGATCCAGGTAAGTCGATATGCATATATATAGGTCTTTTATGATTGGTCCCAGTCTAAATAAGCCAAAAATGATTATAATTTGACATTTTTTGATAAAATACAAATTTTTTGAAAATTTTCGATGTCGAATCTAGAGTGCCAGGACTATACAAAAAAAAGAAATTTTGATCCAGGTAAGTCGATATGCATATATATAGGTCTGTTATGATTGGTCCCAGTCTAAATAAGCCAAAAATGATCATAATTTGACATTTTTTGATAAAAAACAAATTTTTTGAAAATTTTCGATGTCGAATCTAGAGTGCCAGGACTATACAAAAGAGTGAAATTTTGATCCAGGTAAGTCGATATGCATATATATAGGTATTTTATGATTGGTCCCAGTCTAAATAAGCCAAAAATGATCATAATTTGACATTTTTTGATAAAAAACAAATTTTTTGAAAATTTTCGATGTCGAATCTAGAGTGCCAGGACTATACAAAAGAGTGAAATTTTGATCCAGGTAAGTCGATATGCATATATATAGGTCTTTTATGATTGGTCTAAGTCTAAATAAGCCAAAAATGATCAGAATTTGACATTTTTTGATAAAAAACAAATTTTTTGAAAATTTTCGATATCGAATCTAGAGTGCCAGGACTATACAAAAGAGTGAAATTTTGATCCAGGTAAGTCGATATGCATATATATAGGTCTTTTATGATTGGTCCCAGGCAATATAAGCCAAAAATGATCATAATTTGACATTTTTTGATAAAATACAAATTTTTTGAAAATTTTCGATGTCGAATCTAGAGTGCCAGGACTATACAAAAGAGGGAAATTTTGATCCAGGTAAGTCGATATGCATATATATAGGTCTTTTATGATTGGTCCCAGTCTAAATAAGCCAAAAATGATCATAATTTGACATTTTTTGATAAAATACAAATTTTTTGAAAATTTTCGATGTCGAATCTAGAGTGCCAGGACTATACAAAAGAGTAAAATTTTGATCCAGGTAAGTCGATATGCATATATATAGGTCTTTTATGACTGGTCCCAGTCTAAATAAGCCAAAAATGATCATAATTTGACATTTTTTGATAAAAAACAAATTTTTTGAAAATTTTCGATGTCGAATCTAGAGTGCCAGGACTATACAAAAGAGTGAAATTTTGATCCAGGTAAGTCGATATGCATATATATAGGTCTTTTATGATTGGTCTCAGTCTAAATAAGCCAAAAATGATCATAATTTGACATTTTTTGATAAAAAACAAATTTTTTGAAAATTTTCGATGTCGAATCTAGAGTGCCAGGACTATACAAAAGAGTAAAATTTTAATCCAGGTAAGTCGATATGCATATATATAGGTCTTTTATGATTGGTCCCAGTTTAAATAAGCCAAAAATGATCATCATTTGACATTTTTTGATAAAATACAAATTTTTTGAAAATTTTCGATGTCGAATCTAGAGTGCCAGGACTATACAAAAGAGTGAAATTTTGATCTAGGTAAGTCGATATGCATATATATAGGTCTTTTATGATTGGTCCCAGTCTAAATAAGCCAAAAATGATCATAATTTGACATTTTTTGATAAAATACAAATTTTTTGAATATTTTCGATGTCGAATCTAGAGTGCCAGGACTATACAAAAGAGTAAAATTTTGATCCAGGTAAGTCGATATGCATATATATAGGTCTTTTATGATTGGTCCCAGTCTAAATAAGCCAAAAATGATCATCATTTGACATTTTTTGATAAAATACAAATTTTTTGAAAATTTTCGATGTCGAATCTAGAGTGCCAGGACTATACAAAAGAGTGAAATTTTGATCTAGGTAAGTCGATATGCATATATATAGGTCTTTTATGATTGGTCCCAGTCTAAATAAGCCAAAAATGATCATAATTTGACATTTTTTGATAAAATACAAATTTTTTGAATATTTTCGATGTCGAATCTAGAGTGCCAGGACTATACAAAAGAGTGAAATTTTGATCCAGGTAAGTCGATATGCATATATATAGGTCTTTTATGATTGGTCCCAGTCTAAATAAGCCAAAAATGATCATAATTTGACATTTTTTGATAAAATACAAATTTTTTGAAAATTTTCGATGTCGAATCTAGAGTGCCAGGACTATACAAAAGAGTAAAATTTTGATCCAGGTAAGTCGATATGCATATATATTGGTCTTTTATGATTGGTCCCAGTCTAAATAAGCCAAAAATGATCATAATTTGACATTTTTTTATAAAATACAAATTTTTTGAAAATTTTCGATGTCGAATCTAGAGTGCCAGGACTATACAAAAGAGTGAAATTTTGATCCAGGTAAGTCGATATGCATATATATAGGTCTTTTATGATTGGTCCCAGTCTAAATAAGCCAAAAATGATCATAATTTGACATTTTTTGATAAAATACAAATTTTTTGAAAATTTTCGATGTCGAATCTAGAGTGCCAGGACTATACAAAAAAGTGAAATTTTGATCCAGGTAAGTCGATATGCATATATATAGGTCTGTTATGATTGGTCCCAGTCTAAATAAGCCAAAAATGATCATAATTTGACATTTTTTGATAAAAAACAAATTTTTTGAAAATTTTCGATGTCGAATCTAGAGTGCCAGGACTATACAAAAGAGTGAAATTTTGATCCAGGTAAGTCGATATGCATATATATAGGTATTTTATGATTGGTCCCAGTCTAAATAAGCCAAAAATGATCATAATTTGACATTTTTTGATAAAATACAAATTTTTTGAAAATTTTATATGTCGAATCTAGAGTGCCAGGACTATACAAAAGAGTAAAATTTTGATCCAGGTAAGTCGATATGCATATATATTGGTCTTTTATGATTGGTCCCAGTCTAAATAAGCCAAAAATGATCATAATTTGACATTTTTTGATAAAATACAAATTTTTTGAAAATTTTCGATGTCGAATCTAGAGTGCCAGGACTGTACAAAAGAGTGAAATAATGATCCAGGTAAGTCGATATGCATATATATAGGTCTTTTATGATTGGTCCCAGTCTAAATAAGCCAAAAATGATCATAATTTGACATTTTTTGATAAAATACAAATTTTTTGAAAATTTTCGATGTCGAATCTAGAGTGCCAGGACTATACAAAAAAGTGAAATTTTGATCCAGGTAAGTCGATATGCATATATATAGGTCTGTTATGATTGGTCCCAGTCTAAATAAGCCAAAAATGATCATAATTTGACATTTTTTGATAAAAAACAAATTTTTTGAAAATTTTCGATGTCGAATCTAGAGTGCCAGGACTATAAAAAAGAGTGAAATTTTGATCCAGGTAAGTCGATATGCATATATATAGGTATTTTATGATTGGTCCCAGTCTAAATAAGCCAAAAATGATCATAATTTGACATTTTTTGATAAAAAACAAATTTTTTGAACATTTTCGATGTCGAATCTAGAGTGCCAGGACTATACAAAAGAGTGAAATTTTGATCCAGGTAAGTCGATATGCATATATATAGGTCTTTTATGATTGGTCTAAGTCTAAATAAGCCAAAAATGATCAGAATTTGACATTTTTTGATAAAAAACAAATTTTTTGAAAATTTTCGATATCGAATCTAGAGTGCCAGGACTATACAAAAGAGTGAAATTTTGATCCAGGTAAGTCGATATGCATATATATAGGTCTTGTATGATTGGTCTCAGTCTAAATAAGCCAAAAATGATCATAATTTGACATTTTTTGATAAAAAACAAATTTTTTGAAAATTTTCGATGTTGAATCTAGAGTGCCAGGACTATACAAAAGAGTGAAATTTTGATCCAGGTAAGTCGATATGCATATATATCGGTCTTTTATGATTGGTCCCAGTCTAAATAAGCAAAAAATGATCAGAATTTGACATTTTTTGATAAAAAACAAATTTTTTGAAAATTTTCGATGTCGAATCTAGAGTGCCAGGACTATACAAAAGAGTGAAATTTTAATCCAGGTAAGTCGATATGCATATATATAGGTCTTTTATGATTGGTCCCAGTTTAAATAGGCCAAAAATGATCATCATTTGACATTTTTTGATAAAATACAAATTTTTTGAAAATTTTCGATGTCGAATCTAGAGTGCCAGGACTATACAAAAGAGTGAAATTTTGATCTAGGTAAGTCGATATGCATATATATAGGTCTTTTATGATTGGTCCCAGTCTAAATAAGCCAAAAATGATCATAATTTGACATTTTTTGATAAAATACAAATTTTTTGAATATTTTCGATGTCGAATCTAGAGTGCCAGGACTATACAAAAGAGTGAAATTTTGATCCAGGTTAGTCGATATGCATATATATAGGTCTTTTATGATTGGTCCCAGTCTAAATAAGCCAAAAATGATCATAATTTGACATTTTTTGATAAAATACAAATTTTTTGAAAATTTTCGATGTCGAATCTAGAGTGCCAGGACTATACAAAAGAGTGAAATTTTGATCCAGGTAAGTCGATATGCATATATATAGGTCTTTTATGATTGGTCCCAGTCTAAATAAGCCAAAAATGATCATAATTTGACATTTTTTGATAAAATACAAATTTTTTGAAAATTTTCGATGTCGAATCTAGAGTGCCAGGACTATACAAAAGAGTAAAATTTTGATCCAGGTAAGTCGATATGCATATATATAGGTCTTTTATGACTGGTCCCAGTCTAAATAAGCCAAAAATGATCATAATTTGACATTTTTTGATAAAAAACAAATTTTTTGAAAATTTTCGATGTCGAATCTAGAGTGCCAGGACTATACAAAAGAGTGAAATTTTGATCCAGGTAAGTCGATATGCATATATATAGGTCTTTTATGATTGGTCCCAGTCTAAATAAGCCAAAAATGATCATAATTTGACATTTTTTGATAAAAAACAAATTTTTTGAAAATTTTCGATGTCGAATCTAGAGTGCCAGGACTATACAAAAGAGTGAAATTTTAATCCAGGTAAGTCGATATGCATATATATAGGTCTTTTATGATTGGTCCCAGTCTAAATAAGCCAAAAATGATCATCATTTGACATTTTTTGATAAAATACAAATTTTTTGAAAATTTTCGATGTCGAATCTAGAGTGCCAGGACTATACAAAAGAGTGAAATTTTGATCTAGGTAAGTCGATATGCATATATATAGGTCTTTTATGATTGGTCCCAGTCTAAATAAGCCAAAAATGATCATAATTTGACATTTTTTGATAAAATACAAATTTTTTGAAAATTTTCGATGTCGAATCTAGAGTGCCAGGACTATACAAAAGAGTAAAATTTTGATCCAGGTAAGTCGATATGCATATATATAGGTCTTTTATGATTGGTCCCAGTCTAAATAAGCCAAAAATGATCATAATTTGACATTTTTTGATAAAATACAAATTTTTTGAAAATTTTCGATGTCGAATCTAGAGTGCCAGGACTATACAAAAGAGTGAAATTTTGATCCAGGTAAGTCGATATGCATATATATATAGGTCTTTTATGATTGGTCCCAGTCTAAATAAGCCAAAAATGATCATAATTTGACATTTTTTGATAAAATACAAATTTTTTGAAAATTTTCGATGTCGAATCTAGAGTGCCAGGACTATACAAAAGAGTGGAATTTTGATCCAGGTAAGTCGATATGCATATATATAGGTCTGTTATGATTGGTCCCAGTCTAAATAAGCCAAAAATGATCATAATTTGACATTTTTTGATAAAAAACAAATTTTTTGACAATTTTCGATGTCGAATCTAGAGTGCCAGGACTATACAAAAGAGTGAAATTTTGATCCAGGTAAGTCGATATGCATATATATAGGTCTTTTATGATTGGTCCCAGTCTAAATAAGCCAAAAATGATCATAATTTGACATTTTTTGATAAAAAACAAATTTTTTGAAAATTTTCGATGTCGAATCTAGAGTGCCAGGACTATACAAAAGAGTGAAATTTTGATCCAGGTTAGTCGATATGCATATATATAGGTCTTTTATGATTGGTCTAGTCTAAATAAGCCAAAAATGATCATCATTTGACATTTTTTGATAAAATACAAATTTTTTGAAAATTTTCGATGTCGAATCTAGAGTGCCAGGACTATACAAAAGAGTGAAATTTTGATCTAGGTAAGTCGATATGCATATATATAGGTCTTTTATGATTGGTCCCAGTCTAAATAAGCCAAAAATGATCATAATTTGACATTTTTTGATAAAATACAAATTTTTTGAAAATTTTCGATGTCGAATCTAGAGTGCCAGGACTATACAAAAGAGTGAAATTTTGATACAGGTAAGTCGATATGCATATATATAGGTCTTTTATGATTGGTCCCAGTCTAAATAAGCCAAAAATGATCATAATTTGACATTTTTTGATAAAATACAAATATTTTGAAAATTTTCGATGTCGAATCTAGAGTGCCAGGACTATACAAAAGAGTGAAATTTTGATCCAGGTAAGTCGATATGCATATATATAGGTCTGTTATTATTGGTCCCAGTCTACATAAGCCAAAAATGATCATAATTTGACATTTTTTGATAAAAAACAAATTTTTTGAAAATTTTCGATGTCGAATCTAGAGTGCCAGGACTATACAAAAGAGTGAAATTTTGATCCAGGTAAGTCGATATGCATATATATACGTCTTTTATGATTGGTCCCAGTCTAAATAAGCCAAAAATGATCATAATTTGACATTTTTTTAAAAAAAACAAATTTTTTGAAAATTTTCGATGTCGAATCTAGAGTGCCAGGACTATACAAAAGAGTGAAATTTTGATCCAGGTTAGTCGATATGCATATATGTAGGTCTTTTATGATTGGTCCCAGTCTAAATAAGCCAAAAATGATCATAAGTTGACATTTTTTGATAAAATACAAATTTTTTGAAAATTTTCGATGTCGATTCTAGAGTGCCAGGACTATACAAAAGAGTGAAATTTTGATCCAGGTAAGTCGATATGCATATATATAGGTCTTTTATGATTGGTCCCAGTCTAAATAAGCCAAAAATTATCATAATTTGACATTTTTTGATAAAATACAAATTTTTTGAAAATTTTCGATGTCGAATCTAGAGTGCCAGGACTATACAAAAGAGTGAAATTTTGATCCAGGTTAGTCGATAGGCATATATATAGGTCTTTTATGATTGGTCCCAGTCTAAATAAGCCAAAATTAATCATAATTTGACATTTTTTGATAAAGAGCAAATTTTTTGAAAATTTTCGATGTCGAATCTAGAGTGCCAGGACTATACAAAAGAGTGAAATTTTGATCCAGGTAAGTCGATATGCATATATATAGGTCTTTTATGATTGGTCCCAGTCTAAATAAGCCAAAAATGATCATAATTTGACATTTTTTGATAAAATACAAATTTTTTGAATATTTTCGATGTCGAATCTAGAGTGCCAGGACTATACAAAAGAGTGAAATTTTGATCCAGGTAAGTCGATATGCATATATATAGGTCTGTTATGATTGGTCCCAGTCTAAATAAGCCAAAAATGATCATAATTTGACATTTTTTGATAAAAAACAAATTTTTTGAAAATTTTCGATGTCGAATCTAGAGTGCCAGGACTATACAAAAGAGTGAAATTTTGATCCAGGTAAGTCGATATGCATATATATAGGTCTTTTATGATTGGTCCCAGTCTAAATAAGCCAAAAATGATCATAATTTGACATTTTTTGATAAAAAACAAATTTTTTGAAAATTTTCGATGTCGAATCTAGAGTGCCAGGACTATACAAAAGAGTGAAATTTTGATCCAGGTTAGTCGATATGCATATATATAGGTCTTTTATGATTGGTCCCAGTCTAAATAAGCCAAAAATGATCATAAGTTGACATTTTTTGATAAAATACAAATTTTTTGAAAAATTTCGATGTCGATTCTAGAGTGCCAGGACTATACAAAAGAGTGAAATTTTGATCCAGGTAAGTCGATATGCATATATATAGGTCTTTTATGATTGGTCCCAGTCTAAATAAGCCAAAAATGATCATAATTTGACATTTTTTGATAAAATACAAATTTTTTTAAAATTTTCGATGTCGAATCTAGAGTGCCAGGACTATACAAAAGAGTGAAATTTTGATCCAGGTAAGTCGATATGCATATATATAGGTCTTTTATGATTGGTCCCAGTCTAAATAAGCCAAAAATGATCAGAATTTGACATTTTTTGATAAAAAACAAATTTTTTGAAAATTTTCGATGTCGAATCTAGAGTGCCAGGACTATACAAAAGAGTGAAATTTTGATCCAGGTAAGTC
This sequence comes from Chrysoperla carnea, assembly GCF_905475395.1. Classification (NCBI taxonomy): domain Eukaryota; kingdom Metazoa; phylum Arthropoda; class Insecta; order Neuroptera; family Chrysopidae; genus Chrysoperla; species Chrysoperla carnea. The sequence continues at coordinate 3,339,672 of NW_025408233.1, read as the reverse complement.
GATATGCATATATATAGGTCTTTTATGATTGGTCCCAGGCAATATAAGCCAAAAATGATCATAATTTGACATTTTTTGATAAAATACAAATTTGTTGAAAATTTTCGATGTCGAATCTAGAGTGCCAGGACTATACAAAAGAGTGAAATTTTGATCCAGGTTAGTCGATATGCATATATATAGGTCTTTTATGATTGGTCCCAGTCTAAATAAGCCAAAAATGATCATAATTTGACATTTTTTGATAAAATACAAATTTTTTGAAAATTTTCGATGTCGAATCTAGAGTGCCAGGACTATACAAAAGAGTGAAATTTTGATCCAGGTTAGTCGATAGGCATATATATAGGTCTTTTATGATTGGTCCCAGTCTAAATAAGCCAAAATTAATCATAATTTGACATTTTTTGATAAAGAGCAAATTTTTTGAAAATTTTCGATGTCGAATCTAGAGTGCCAGGACTATACAAAAGAGTGAAATTTTGATCCAGGTAAGTCGATATGCATATATATAGGTCTTTTATGATTGGTCCCAGTCTAAATAAGCCAAAAATGATCATAATTTGACATTTTTTGATAAAATACAAATTTTTTGAATATTTTCGATGTCGAATCTAGAGTGCCAGGACTATACAAAAGAGTGAAATTTTGATCCAGGTAAGTCGATATGCATATATATAGGTCTGTTATGATTGGTCCCAGTCTAAATAAGCCAAAAATGATCATAATTTGACATTTTTTGATAAAAAACAAATTTTTTGAAAATTTTCGATGTCGAATCTAGAGTGCCAGGACTATACAAAAGAGTGAAATTTTGATCCAGGTAAGTCGATATGCATATATATAGGTCTTTTATGATTGGTCCCAGTCTAAATAAGCCAAAAATGATCATAATTTGACATTTTTTGATAAAAAACAAATTTTTTGAAAATTTTCGATGTCGAATCTAGAGTGCCAGGACTATACAAAAGAGTGAAATTTTGATCCAGGTTAGTCGATATGCATATATATAGGTCTTTTATGATTGGTCCCAGTCTAAATAAGCCAAAAATGATCATAAGTTGACATTTTTTGATAAAATACAAATTTTTTGAAAAATTTCGATGTCGATTCTAGAGTGCCAGGACTATACAAAAGAGTGAAATTTTGATCCAGGTAAGTCGATATGCATATATATAGGTCTTTTATGATTGGTCCCAGTCTAAATAAGCCAAAAATGATCATAATTTGACATTTTTTGATAAAATACAAATTTTTTTAAAATTTTCGATGTCGAATCTAGAGTGCCAGGACTATACAAAAGAGTGAAATTTTGATCCAGGTAAGTCGATATGCATATATATAGGTCTTTTATGATTGGTCCCAGTCTAAATAAGCCAAAAATGATCAGAATTTGACATTTTTTGATAAAAAACAAATTTTTTGAAAATTTTCGATGTCGAATCTAGAGTGCCAGGACTATACAAAAGAGTGAAATTTTGATCCAGGTAAGTCGATATGCATATATATAGGTCTTTTATGATTGGTCCCAGGCAATATAAGCCAAAAATGATCATAATTTGACATTTTTTGATAAAATACAAATTTGTTGAAAATTTTCGATGTCGAATCTAGAGTGCCAGGACTATACAAAAGAGTGAAATTTTGATCCAGGTAAGTCGATATGCATATATATAGGTCTTTTATGATTGGTCCCAGTCTAAATAAGCCAAAAATGATCATAATTTGACATTTTTTGATAAAATACAAATTTTTTGAAAATTTTCGATGTCGAATCTAGAGTGCCAGGACTATACAAAAGAGTAAAATTTTGATCCAGGTAAGTCGATATGCATATATATAGGTCTTTTATGACTGGTCCCAGTCTAAATAAGCCAAAAATGATCATAATTTAACATTTTTTGATAAAAAACAAATTTTTTGAAAATTTTCGATGTCGAATCTAGAGTGCCAGGACTATACAAAAGAGTGAAATTTTGATCCAGGTAAGTCGATATGCATATATATAGGTCTTTTATGATTGGTCTCAGTCTAAATAAGCCAAAAATGATCATAATTTGACATTTTTTGATAAAAAACAAATTTTTTGAAAATTTTCGATGTCGAATCTAGAGTGCCAGGACTATACAAAAGAGTGAAATTTTAATCCAGGTAAGTCGATGTGCATATATATAGGTCTTTTATGATTGGTCCCAGTCTAAATAAGCCAAAAATGATCATCATTTCACATTTTTTGATAAAATACAAATTTTTTAAAAATTTTCGATGTCGAATCTAGAGTGCCAGGACTATACAAAAGAGTGAAATTTTGATCTAGGTAAGTCGATATGCATATATATAGGTCTTTTATGATTGGTCCCAGTCTAAATAAGCCAAAAATGATCATAATTTGACATTTTTTGATAAAATACGAATTTTTTGAAAATTTTCGATGTCGAATCTAGAGTGCCAGGACTATACAAAAGAGTAAAATTTTGATCCAGGTAAGTCGATATGCATATATATAGGTCTTTTATGATTGGTCCCAGTCTAAATAAGCCAAAAATGATCATAATTTGACATTTTTTGATAAAATACAAATTTTTTGAAAATTTTCGATGTCGAATCTAGAGTGCCAGGACTATACAAAAGAGTGAAATTTTGATACAGGTAAGTCAATATGCATATATATAGGTCTTTTGTGATTGGTCCCAGTCTAAATAAGCCAAAAATGATCATAATTTGACATTTTTTGATAAAATACAAATTTTTTGAAAATTTTCGATGTCGAATCTAGAGTGCCAGGACTATACAAAAAAGTGAAATTTTGATCCAGGTAAGTCGATATGCATATATATACGTCTTTTATGATTGGTCCCAGGCAATATAAGCCAAAAATGATCATAATTTGACATTTTTTGATAAAATACAAATTTGTTGAAAATTTTCGATGTCGAATCTAGAGTGCCAGGACTATACAAAAGAGTGAAATTTTGATCCAGGTAAGTCGATATGCATATATATAGGTCTTTTATGATTGGTCCCAGTCTAAAAAAGCCAAAAATGATCATAATTTGACATTTTTTGATAAAATACAAATTTTTTGAAAATTTTCGATGTCGAATCTAGAGTGCCAGGACTATACAAAAGAGTGAAATTTTGATCCAGGTTAGTCGATATGCATATATATAGGTCTTTTATGATTGGTCTAGTCTAAATAAGCCAAAAATGATCATCATTTGACATTTTTTGATAAAATACAAATTTTTTGAAAATTTTCGATGTCGAATCTAGAGTGCCAGGACTATACAAAAGAGTGAAATTTTGATCTAGGTAAGTCGATATGCATATATATAGGTCTTTTATGATTGGTCCCAGTCTAAATAAGCCAAAAATGATCATAATTTGACATTTTTTGATAAAATACAAATTTTTTGAAAATTTTCGATGTCGAATCTAGAGTGCCAGGACTATACAAAAGAGTAAAATTTTGATCCAGGTAAGTCGATATGCATATATATAGGTCTTTTATGATTGGTCCCAGTCTAAATAAGCCAAAAATGATCATAATTTGACATTTTTTGATAAAATACAAATTTTTTGAAAATTTTCGATGTCGAATCTAGAGTGCCAGGACTATACAAAAGAGTGAAATTTTGATACAGGTAAGTCGATATGCATATATATAGGTCTTTTATGATTGGTCCCAGTCTAAATAAGCCAAAAATGATCATAATTTGACATTTTTTGATAAAATACAAATATTTTGAAAATTTTCGATGTCGAATCTAGAGTGCCAGGACTATACAAAAGAGTGAAATTTTGATCCAGGTAAGTCGATATGCATATATATAGGTCTGTTATTATTGGTCCCAGTCTACATAAGCCAAAAATGATCATAATTTGACATTTTTTGATAAAAAACAAATTTTTTGAAAATTTTCGATGTCGAATCTAGAGTGCCAGGACTATACAAAAGAGTGAAATTTTGATCCAGGTAAGTCGATATGCATATATATAGGTCTTTTATGATTGGTCCCAGTCTAAATAAGCCAAAAATGATCATAATTTGACAATTTTTTAAAAAAAACAAATTTTTTGAAAATTTTCGATGTCGAATCTAGAGTGCCAGGACTATACAAAAGAGTGAAATTTTGATCCAGGTTAGTCGATATGCATATATATAGGTCTTTTATGATTGGTCCCAGTCTAAATAAGCCAAAAATGATCATAAGTTGACATTTTTTGATAAAATACAAATTTTTTGAAAATTTTCGATGTCGATTCTAGAGTGCCAGGACTATACAAAAGAGTGAAATTTTGATCCAGGTAAGTCGATATGCATATATATAGGTCTTTTATGATTGGTCCCAGTCTAAATAAGCCAAAAATTATCATAATTTGACATTTTTTGATAAAATACAAATTTTTTGAAAATTTTCGATGTCGAATCTAGAGTGCCAGGACTATACAAAAGAGTGAAATTTTGATCCAGGTTAGTCGATAGGCATATATATAGGTCTTTTATGATTGGTCCCAGTCTAAATAAGCCAAAATTAATCATAATTTGACATTTTTTGATAAAGAGCAAATTTTTTGAAAATTTTCGATGTCGAATCTAGAGTGCCAGGACTATACAAAAGAGTGAAATTTTGATCCAGGTAAGTCGATATGCATATATATAAGTCTTTTATGATTGGTCCCAGTCTAAATAAGCCAAAAATGATCATAATTTGACATTTTTTGATAAAATACAAATTTTTTGAATATTTTCGATGTCGAATCTAGAGTGCCAGGACTATACAAAAGAGTGAAATTTTGATCCAGGTAAGTCGATATGCATATATATAGGTCTGTTATGATTGGTCCCAGTCTAAATAAGCCAAAAATGATCATAATTTGACATGTTTTGATAAAAAACAAATTTTTTGAAAATTTTCGATGTCGAATCTAGAGTGCCAGGACTATACAAAAGAGTGAAATTTTGATCCAGGTAAGTCGATATGCATATATATAGGTCTTTTATGATTGGTCCCAGTCTAAATAAGCCAAAAATGATCATAATTTGACATTTTTTGATAAAAAACAAATTTTTTGAAAATTTTCGATGTCGAATCTAGAGTGCCAGGACTATACAAAAGAGTGAAATTTTGATCCAGGTTAGTCGATATGCATATATATAGGTCTTTTATGATTGGTCCCAGTCTAAATAAGCCAAAAATGATCATAAGTTGACATTTTTTGATAAAATACAAATTTTTTGAAAAATTTCGATGTCGATTCTAGAGTGCCAGGACTATACAAAAGAGTGAAATTTTGATCCAGGTAAGTCGATATGCATATATATAGGTCTTTTATGATTGGTCCCAGTCTAAATAAGCCAAAAATGATCATAATTTGACATTTTTTGATAAAATACAAATTTTTTTAAAATTTTCGATGTCGAATCTAGAGTGCCAGGACTATACAAAAGAGTGAAATTTTGATCCAGGTAAGTCGATATGCATATATATAGGTCTTTTATGATTGGTCCCAGTCTAAATAAGCCAAAAATGATCAGAATTTGACATTTTTTGATAAAAAACAAATTTTTTGAAAATTTTCGATGTCGAATCTAGAGTGCCAGGACTATACAAAAGAGTGAAATTTTGATCCAGGTAAGTCGATATGCATATATATAGGTCTTTTATGATTGGTCCCAGGCAAAATAAGCCAAAAATGATCATAATTTGACATTTTTTGATAAAATACAAATTTGTTGAAAATTTTCGATGTCGAATCTAGAGTGCCAGGACTATACAAAAGAGTGAAATTTTGATCCAGGTAAGTCGATATGCATATATATAGGTCTTTTATGATTGGTCCCAGTCTAAATAAGCCAAAAATGATCATAATTTGACATTTTTTGATAAAATACAAATTTTTTGAAAATTTTCGATGTCGAATCTAGAGTGCCAGGACTATACAAAAGAGTAAAATTTTGATCCAGGTAAGTCGATATGCATATATATAGGTCTTTTATGACTGGTCCCAGTCTAAATAAGCCAAAAATGATCATAATTTGACATTTTTTGATAAAAAACAAATTTTTTGAAAATTTTCGATGTCGAATCTAGAGTGCCAGGACTATACAAAAGAGTGAAATTTTGATCCAGGTAAGTCGATATGCATATATATAGGTCTTTTATGATTGGTCTCAGTCTAAATAAGCCAAAAATGATCATAATTTGACATTTTTTGATAAAAAACAAATTTTTTGAAAATTTTCGATGTCGAATCTAGAGTGCCAGGACTATACAAAAGAGTGAAATTTTAATCAAGGTAAGTCGATATGCATATATATAGGTCTTTTATGATTGGTCCCAGTCTAAATAAGCCAAAAATGATCATCATTTGACATTTTTTGATAAAATACAAATTTTTTGAAAATTTTCGATGTCGAATCTAGAGTGCCAGGACTATACAAAAGAGTGAAATTTTGATCTAGGTAAGTCGATATGCATATATATAGGTCTTTTATGATTGGTCCCAGTCTAAATAAGCAAAAAATGATCATAATTTGACATTTTTTGATAAAATACAAATTTTTTGAAAATTTTCGATGTCGAATCTAGAGTGCCAGGACTATACAAAAGAGTAAAATTTTGATCCAGGTAAGTCGATATGCATATATATAGGTCTTTTATGATTGGTCCCAGTCTAAATAAGCCAAAAATGATCATAATTTGACATTTTTTGATAAAATACAAATTTTTTGAAAATTTTCGATGTCGAATCTAGAGTGCCAGGACTATACAAAAGAGTGAAATTTTGATCCAGGTAAGTCGATATGCATATATATATAGGTCTTTTATGATTGGTTCCAGTCTAAATAAGCCAAAAATGATCATAATTTGACATTTTTTGATAAAATACAAATTTTTTGAAAATTTTCGATGTCGAATCTAGAGTGCCAGGACTATACAAAAGAGTAAAATTTTGATCCAGGTAAGTCGATATGCATATATATAGGTCTTTTATGATTGGTCCCAGTCTAAATAAGCCAAAAATGATCATAATTTGACATTTTTTGATAAAATACAAATTTTTTGAAAATTTTCGATGTCGAATCTAGAGTGCCAGGACTATACAAAAGAGTGAAATTTTGATCCAGGTAAGTCGATATGCATATATATATAGGTCTTTTATGATTGGTCCCAGTCTAAATAAGCCAAAAATGATCATAATTTGACATTTTTTGATAAAATACAAATTTTTTGAAAATTTTCGATGTCGAATCTAGAGTGCCAGGACTATACAAAAGAGTAAAATTTTGATCCAGGTAAGTCGATATGCATATATATAGGTCTGTTATGATTGGTCCCAGTCTAAATAAGCCAAAAATGATCATAATTTGACATTTTTTGATAAAAACAAATTTTTTGAAAATTTTCGATGTCGAATCTAGAGTGCCAGGACTATACAAAAGAGTGAAATTTTGATCCAGGTAAGTCGATATGCATATATATAGGTCTGTTATGATTGGTCCCAGTCTAAATAAGCCAAAAATGATCATAATTTGACATTTTTTGATAAAAACAAATTTTTTGAAAATTTTCGATGTCGAATCTAGAGTGCCAGGACTATACAAAAGAGTGAAATTTTGATCCAGGTAAGTCGATATGCATATATATAGGTCTTTTATGATTGGTCCCAGTCTAAATAAGCCAAAAATGATCATAATTTGACATTTTTTGATAAAAAACAAATTTTTTGAAAATTTTCGATGTCGAATCTAGAGTGCCAGGACTATACAAAAAAGTGAAATTTTGATCCAGGTAAGTCGATATGCATATATATACGTCTTTTATGATTGGTCCCAGTCTAAATAAGCCAAAAATGATCATAATTTGACATTTTTTGAAAAAAAACAAATTTTTTGAAAATTTTCGATGTCGAATCTAGAGTGCCAGGACTATACAAAAGAGTGAAATTTTGATCCAGGTTAGTCGATATGCATATATATAGGTCTTTTATGATTGGTCCCAGTCTAAATAAGCCAAAAATGATCATAAGTTGACATTTTTTGATAAAATACAAATTTTTTGAAAATTTTTGATGTCGATTCTAGAGTGCCAGGACTATACAAAAGAGTGAAATTTTGATCCAGGTAAGTCGATATGCATATATATAGGTCTTTTATGATTGGTCCCAGTCTAAATAAGCCAAAAATTATCATAATTTGACATTTTTTGATAAAATACAAATTTTTTGAAAATTTTCGATGTCGAATCTAGAGTGCCAGGACTATACAAAAGAGTGAAATTTTGATCCAGGTTAGTCGATAGGCATATATATAGGTCTTTTATGATTGGTCCCAGTCTAAATAAGCCAAAATTAATCATAATTTGACATTTTTTGATAAAGAACAAATTTTTTGAAAATTTTCGATGTCGAATCTAGAGTGCCAGGACTATACAAAAGAGTGAAATTTTGATCCAGGTAAGTCGATATGCATATATATAGGTCTTTTATGATTGGTCCCAGTCTAAATAAGCCAAAAATGATCATAATTTGACATTTTTTGATAAAATACAAATTTTTTGAATATTTTCGATGTCGAATCTAGAGTGCCAGGACTATACAAAAGAGTGAAATTTTGATCCAGGTAAGTCGATATGCATATATATAGGTCTGTTATGATTGGTCCCAGTCTAAATAAGCCAAAAATGATCATAATTTGACATTTTTTGATAAAAAACAAATTTTTTGAAAATTTTCGATGTCGAATCTAGAGTGCCAGGACTATACAAAAGAGTGAAATTTTGATCCAGGTAAGTCGATATGCATATATATAGGTCTTTTATGATTGGTCTCAGTCTAAATAAGCCAAAAATGATCATAATTTGACATTTTTTGATAAAAAACAAATTTTTTGAAAATTTTCGATGTCGAATCTAGAGTGCCAGGACTATACAAAAGAGTGAAATTTTGATCCAGGTTAGTCGATATGCATATATATAGGTCTTTTATGATTGGTCCCAGTCTAAATAAGCCAAAAATGATCATAAGTTGACATTTTTTGATAAAATACAAATTTTTTGAAAAATTTCGATGTCGATTCTAGAGTGCCAGGACTATACAAAAGAGTAAAATTTTGATCCAGGTAAGTCGATATGCATATATATAGGTCTTTTATGACTGGTCCCAGTCAAAATAAGCCAAAAATGATCATAATTTGACATTTTTTGATAAAAAACAAATTTTTTGAAAATTTTCGATGTCGAATCTAGAGTGCCAGGACTATACAAAAGAGTGAAATTTTGATCCAGGTAAGTCGATATGCATATATATAGGTCTTTTATGATTGGTCTCAGTCTAAATAAGCCAAAAATGATCATAATTTGACAGTTTTTGATAAAAAACAAATTTTTTGAAAATTTTCGATGTCGAATCTAGAGTGCCAGGACTATACAAAAGAGTGAAATTTTAATCCAGGTAACCGATATGCATATATATAGGTCTTTTATGATTGGTCCCAGTCTAAATAAACCAAAAATGATCATAATTTGACATTTTTTGATAAAATACAAATTTTTTGAAAATTTTCGATGTCGAATCTAGAGTGCCAGGACTATACAAAAGAGTAAAATTTTGATCCAGGTAAGTCGATATGCATATATATAGGTCTTTTATGATTGGTCCCAGTCTAAATAAGCCAAAAATGATCATAATTTGACATTTTTTGATAAAATACAAATTTTTTGAAAATTTTCGATGTCGAATCTAGAGTGCCAGGACTATACAAAAGAGTGAAATTTTGATCCAGGTAAGTCGATATGCATATATATATAGGTCTTTTATGATTGGTCCCAGTCTAAATAAGCCAAAAATGATCATAATTTGACATTTTTTGATAAAATACAAATTTTTTGAAAATTTTCGATGTCGAATCTAGAGTGCCAGGACTATACAAAAGAGTGAAATTTTGATCCAGGTAAGTCGATATGCATATATATAGGTCTGTTATGATTGGTCCCAGTCTAAATAAGCCAAAAATGATCATAATTTGACATTTTTTGATAAAAAACAAATTTTTTGAAAATTTTCGATGTCGAATCTAGAGTGCCAGGACTATACAAAAGAGTGAAATTTTGATCCAGGTAAGTCGATATGCATATATATAGGTCTTTTATGATTGGTCCCAGTCTAAATAAGCCAAAAATGATCATAATTTGACATTTTTTGATAAAAAACAAATTTTTTGAAAATTTTCGATGTCGAATCTAGAGTGCCAGGACTATACAAAAGAGTGAAATTTTGATCCAGGTTAGTCGATATGCATATATATAGGTCTTTTATGATTGGTCCCAGTCTAAATAAGCCAAAAATGATCATCATTTGACATTTTTTGATAAAATACAAATTTTTTGAAAATTTTCGATGTCGAATCTAGAGTGCCAGGACTATACAAAAGAGTGAAATTTTGATCCAGGTAAGTCGATATGCATATATATAGGTCTTTTATGATTGGTCCCAGTCTAAATAAGCCAAAAATGATCATAATTTGACATTTTTTGATAAAATACGAATTTTTTGAAAATTTTCGATGTCGAATCTAGAGTGCCAGGACTATACAAAAGAGTAAAATTTTGATCCAGGTAAGTCGATATGCATATATATAGGTCTTTTATGATTGGTCCCAGTCTAAATAAGCCAAAAATGATCATAATTTGACACTTTTTGATAAAATACAAATTTTTTGAAAATTTTCGATGTCGAATCTAGAGTGCCAGGACTATACAAAAGAGTGAAATTTTGATACAGGTAAGTCAATATGCATATATATAGGTCTTTTATGATTGGTCCCAGTCTAAATAAGCCAAAAATGATCATAATTTGACATTTTTTGATAAAATACAAATATTTTGAAAATTTTCGATGTCGAATCTAGAGTGCCAGGACTATACAAAAGAGTGAAATTTTGATCCAGGTAAGTCGATATGCATATATATAGGTCTGTTATGATTGGTCCCAGTCTAAACAAGCCAAAAATGATCATAATTTGACATTTTTTGATAAAAAACAAATTTTTTGAAAATTTTCGATGTCGAATCTAGAGTGCCAGGACTATACAAAAAAGTGAAATTTTGATCCAGGTAAGTCGATATGCATATATATACGTCTTTTATGATTGGTCCCAGTCTAAATAAGCCAAAAATGATCATAATTTGACATTTTTTGAAAAAAAACAAATTTTTTGAAAATTTTCGATGTCGAATCTAGAGTGCCAGGACTATACAAAAGAGTGAAATTTTGATCCAGGTTAGTCGATATGCATATATATAGGTCTTTTATGATTGGTCCCAGTCTAAATAAGCCAAAAATGATCATAAGTTGACATTTTTTGATAAAATACAAATTTTTTGAAAATTTTTGATGTCGATTCTAGAGTGCCAGGACTATACAAAAGAGTGAAATTTTGATCCAGGTAAGTCGATATGCATATATATAGGTCTTTTATGATTGGTCCCAGTCTAAATAAGCCAAAAATTATCATAATTTGACATTTTTTGATAAAATACAAATTTTTTGAAAATTTTCGATGTCGAATCTAGAGTGCCAGGACTATACAAAAGAGTGAAATTTTGATCCAGGTTAGTCGATAGGCATATATATAGGTCTTTTATGATTGGTCCCAGTCTAAATAAGCCAAAATTAATCATAATTTGACATTTTTTGATAAAGAACAAATTTTTTGAAAATTTTCGATGTCGAATCTAGAGTGCCAGGACTATACAAAAGAGTGAAATTTTGATCCAGGTAAGTCGATATGCATATATATAGGTCTTTTATGATTGGTCCCAGTCTAAATAAGCCAAAAATGATCATAATTTGACATTTTTTGATAAAATACAAATTTTTTGAATATTTTCGATGTCGAATCTAGAGTGCCAGGACTATACAAAAGAGTGAAATTTTGATCCAGGTAAGTCGATATGCATATATATAGGTCTGTTATGATTGGTCCCAGTCTAAATAAGCCAAAAATGATCATAATTTGACATTTTTTGATAAAATACAAATTTTTTGAATATTTTCGATGTCGAATCTAGAGTGCCAGGACTATACAAAAGAGTGAAATTTTGATCCAGGTAAGTCGATATGCATATATATAGGTCTGTTATGATTGGTCCCAGTCTAAATAAGCCAAAAATGATAATAATTTGACATTTTTTGATAAAAAACAAATTTTTTGAAAATTTTCGATGTCGAATCTAGAGTGCCAGGACTATACAAAAGAGTGAAATTTTGATCCAGGTAAGTCGATATGCATATATATAGGTCTTTTATGATTGGTCTCAGTCTAAATAAGCCAAAAATGATCATAATTTGACATTTTTTGATAAAAAACAAATTTTTTGAAAATTTTCGATGTCGAATCTAGAGTGCCAGGACTATACAAAAGAGTGAAATTTTGATCCAGGTTAGTCGATATGCATATATATAGGTCTTTTATGATTGGTCCCAGTCTAAATAAGCCAAAAATGATCATAAGTTGACATTTTTTGATAAAATACAAATTTTTTGAAAAATTTCGATGTCGATTCTAGAGTGCCAGGACTATACAAAAGAGTAAAATTTTGATCCAGGTAAGTCGATATGCATATATATAGGTCTTTTATGACTGGTCCCAGTCTAAATAAGCCAAAAATGATCATAATTTGACATTTTTTGATAAAAAACAAATTTTTTGAAAATTTTCGATGTCGAATCTAGAGTGCCAGGACTATACAAAAGAGTGAAATTTTGATCCAGGTAAGTCGATATGCATATATATAGGTCTTTTATGATTGGTCTCAGTCTAAATAAGCCAAAAATGATCATAATTTGACATTTTTTGATAAAAAACAAATTTTTTGAAAATTTTCGATGTCGAATCTAGAGTGCCAGGACTATACAAAAGAGTGAAATTTTAATCCAGGTAACCGATATGCATATATATAGGTCTTTTATGATTGGTCCCAGTCTAAATAAGCCAAAAATGATCATAATTTGACATTTTTTGATAAAAAACAAATTTTTTGAAAATTTTCGATGTCGAATCTAGAGTGCCAGGACTATACAAAAGAGTGAAATTTTGATCCAGGTAAGTCGATATGCATATATATAGGTCTTTTATGATTGGTCTCAGTCTAAATAAGCCAAAAATGATCATAATTTGACATTTTTTGATAAAATACAAATTTTTTGAAAATTTTCGATGTCGAATCTAGAGTGCCAGGACTATACAAAAGAGTAAAATTTTGATCCAGGTAAGTCGATATGCATATATATAGGTCTTTTATGATTGGTCCCAGTCTAAATAAGCCAAAAATGATCATAATTTGACATTTTTTGATAAAATACAAATTTTTTGAAAATTTTCGATGTCGAATCTAGAGTGCCAGGACTATACAAAAGAGTGAAATTTTGATCCAGGTAAGTCGATATGCATATATATATAGGTCTTTTATGATTGGTCCCAGTCTAAATAAGCCAAAAATGATCATAATTTGACATTTTTTGATAAAATACAAATTTTTTGAAAATTTTCGATGTCGAATCTAGAGTGCCAGGACTATACAAAAGAGTGAAATTTTGATCCAGGTAAGTCGATATGCATATATATAGGTCTGTTATGATTGGTCCCAGTCTAAATAAGCCAAAAATGATCATAATTTGACATTTTTTGATAAAAAACAAATTTTTTGAAAATTTTCGATGTCGAATCTAGAGTGCCAGGACTATACAAAAGAGTGAAATTTTGATCCAGGTAAGTCGATATGCATATATATAGGTCTTTTATGATTGGTCCCAGTCTAAATAAGCCAAAAATGATCATAATTTGACATTTTTTGATAAAAAACAAATTTTTTGAAAATTTTCGATGTCGAATCTAGAGTGCCAGGACTATACAAAAGAGTGAAATTTTGATCCAGGTTAGTCGATATGCATATATATAGGTCTTTTATGATTGGTCCCAGTCTAAATAAGCCAAAAATGATCATAATTTGACATTTTTTGATAAAAAACAAATTTTTTGAAAATTTTCGATGTCGAATCTAGAGTGCCAGGACTATACAAAAGAGTGAAATTTTGATCCAGGTTAGTCGATATGCATATATATAGGTCTTTTATGATTGGTCTCAGTCTAAATAAGCCAAAAATGATCATAATTTGACATTTTTTGATAAAAAACAAATTTTTTGAAAATTTTCGATGTCGAATCTAGAGTGCCAGGACTATACAAAAGAGTGAAATTTTAATCCAGGTAACCGATATGCATATATATAGGTCTTTTATGATTGGTCCCAGTCTAAATAAGCCAAAAATGATCATAATTTGACATTTTTTGATAAAAAACAAATTTTTTGAAAATTTTCGATGTCGAATCTAGAGTGCCAGGACTATACAAAAGAGTGAAATTTTGATCCAGGTAAGTCGATATGCATATATATAGGTCTTTTATGATTGGTCTCAGTCTAAATAAGCCAAAAATGATCATAATTTGACATTTTTTGATAAAGAACAAATTTTTTGAAAATTTTCGATGTCGAATCTAGAGTGCCAGGACTATACAAAAGAGTGAAATTTTGATCCAGGTAAGTCGATATGCATATATATAGGTCTTTTATGATTGGTCCCAGTCTAAATAAGCCAAAAATGATCATAATTTGACATTTTTTGATAAAATACAAATTTTTTGAATATTTTCGATGTCGAATCTAGAGTGCCAGGACTATACAAAAGAGTGAAATTTTGATCCAGGTAAGTCGATATGCATATATATAGGTCTGTTATGATTGGTCCCAGTCTAAATAAGCCAAAAATGATCATAATTTGACATTTTTTGATAAAAAACAAATTTTTTGAAAATTTTCGTTGTCGAATCTAGAGTGCCAGGACTATACAAAAGAGTGAAATTTTGATCCAGGTAAGTCGATATGCATATATATAGGTCTTTTATGATTGGTCCCAGTCTAAATAAGCCAAAAATGATCATAATTTGACATTTTTTGATAAAAAACAAATTTTTTGAAAATTTTCGATGTCGAATCTAGAGTGCCAGGACTATACAAAAGAGTGAAATTTTGATCCAGGTAAGTCGATATGCATATATATAGGTCTTTTATGATTGGTCCCAGTCTAAATAAGCCAAAAATGATCATAAGTTGACATTTTTTGATAAAATACAAATTTTTTGAAAAATTTCGATGTCGATTCTAGAGTGCCAGGACTATACAAAAGAGTGAACTTTTGATCCAGGTAAGTCGATATGCATATATATAGGTCTTTTATGATTGGTCCCAGTCTAAATAAGCCAAAAATGATCATAATTTGACATTTTTTTGATAAAATACAAATTTTTTGAAAATTTTCGATGTCGAATCTAGAGTGCCAGGACTATACAAAAGAGTGAAATTTTGAGCCAGGTAAGTCGATATGCATATAGATAGGTCTTTTAATGTTGGTCCCAGTCTAAATAAGCCAAAAATGATCATAAGTTGACATTTTTTTATAAAAAACTAATTTTTTGAAAATTTTCGATGTCGAATCTAGAGTGCCAGGACTATACTAAAGAGTAAAATTTTGATCCAGGT
Source organism: Chrysoperla carnea (assembly GCF_905475395.1). Classification (NCBI taxonomy): domain Eukaryota; kingdom Metazoa; phylum Arthropoda; class Insecta; order Neuroptera; family Chrysopidae; genus Chrysoperla; species Chrysoperla carnea. The sequence goes on along the minus strand of NW_025408233.1, from coordinate 3,324,070 downwards.
AAGTCGATATGCATATATAAAGGTCTTTTATGATTGGTCCCAGTCTAAATAAGCCAAAAATGATCATAATTTGACATTTTTTGATAAAATACAAATTTTTTGAAAATTTTCGATGTCGAATCTAGAGTGCCAGGACTATACAAAAGAGTGAAATTTTGATCCAGGTAAGTCGATATGCATATATATAGGTCTTTTATGATTGGTCCCAGTCTAAATAAGCCAAAATTAATCACAATTTGACATTTTTTGATAAAGAACAAATTTTTTGAAAATTTTCGATGTCGAATCTAGAGTGCCAGGACTATACAAAAGAGTGAAATTTTGATCCAGGTAAGTCGATATGCATATATATAGGTCTTTTATGATTGGTCCCAGTCTAAATAAGCCAAAAATGATCATAATTTGACATTTTTTGATAAAATACAAATTTTTTGAATATTTTCGATGTCGAATCTAGAGTGCTAGGACTATACAAAAGAGTGAAATTTTGATCCAAGTAAGTCGATATGCATATATATAGGTCTTTTATGATTGGTCCCAGTCTAAATAAGCCAAAAATGATCATAATTTGACATTTTTTGATAAAAAACAAATTTTTTGAAAATTTTCGATGTCGAATCTAGAGTGCCAGGACTATACAAAAGAGTGAAATTTTGATCCAGGTAAGTCGATATGCATATATATAGGTCTTTTATGATTGGTCCCAGTCTAAATAAGCCAAAAATGATCATAATTTGACATTTTTTGATAAAATACAATTTTTTTGAAAATTTTCGATGTCGAATCTAGAGTGCCAGGACTATACAAAAGAGTGAAATTTTGATCCAGGTAAGTCGATATGCATATATATAGGTCTTTTATGATTGGTCCCAGTCTAAATAAGCCAAAAATGATCATAATTTGACATTTTTTGATAAAATACAAATTTTTTGAAAATTTTCGATGTCGAATCTAGAGTGCCAGGACTATACAAAAGAGTGAAATTTTGATCCAGGTAAGTCGATATGCATATATATAGGTCTTTTATGATTGGTCCCAGTCTAAATAAGCCAAAAATGATCATAATTTGACATTTTTTGATAAAATAAAAATTTTTTGAAAATTTTCGATGTCGAATCTAGAGTGCCAGGACTATACAAAAGAGTGAAATTTTGATCCAGGTAAGTCGATATGCATATATATAGGTCTTTTATGATTGGTCCCAGTCTAAATAAGCCAAAAATGATCATAATTTGACATTTTTTGATAAAATACAAATTTTTTGAAAATTTTCGATGTCGAATCTAGAGTGCCAGGACTATACAAAAGAGTGAAATTTTGATCCAGGTAAGTCGATATGCATATATATAGGTCTTTTATGATTGGTCCCAGTTTAAATAAGCCAAAAATGATCATAATTTGACATTTTTTGATAAAATACAAATTTTTTGAATATTTTCGATGTCGAATCTAGAGTGCCAGGACTATACAAAAGAGTGAAATTTTGATCCAGGTAAGTCGATATGCATATATATAGGTCTGTGATGATTGGTCCCAGTCTAAATAGGCCAAAAATGATCATAATTTGACATTTTTTGATAAAAAACAAATTTTTTGAAAATTTTCGATGTCGAATCTAGAGTGCCAGGACTATACAAAAGAGTGAAATTTTGATCCAGGTAAGTCGATATGCATATATATAGGTCTTTTATGATTGGTCCCAGTCTAAATAAGCCAAAAATGATCATAATTTGACATTTTTTGATAAAAAACAAATTTTTTGAAAATTTTCGATGTCGAATCTAGAGTGCCAGGACTATACAAAAGAGTGAAATTTTGATCCAGGTTAGTCGATATGCATATATATAGGTCTTTTATGATTGGTCCCAGTCTAAATAAGCCAAAAATGATCATAATTTGACATTTTTTGATAAAATACAAATTTTTTGAAAATTTTCGATGTCGAATCTAGAGTGCCAGGACTATACAAAAGAGTGAAATTTTGATCCAGGTAAGTCGATATGCATATATATAGGTCTTTTATGATTGGTCCCAGTCTAAATAAGCCAAAAATTACCATAATTTGACATTTTTTGATAAAATACAAATTTTTAGAAAATTTTCGATGTCGAATCTAGAGTGCCAGGACTATACAAAAGAGTGAAATTTTGATCCAGGTTATTCGATATGCATATATATAGGTCTTTTATGATTGGTCCCAGTCTAAATAAGCCAAAATTAATCATAATTTGACATTTTTTGATAAAAAACAAATTTTTTGAAAATTTTCGATGTCGAATCTAGAGTGCCAGGACTATACAAAAGAGTGAAATTTTGATCCAGGTTAGTCGATATGCATATATATAGGTCTTTTATGATTGGTCCCAGTCTAAATAAGCCAAAATTAATCATAATTTGACATTTTTTGATAAAGAACAAATTTTTTGAATATTTTCGATGTCGAATCTAGAGTGCCAGGACTATACAAAAGAGTGAAATTTTGATCCAGGTAAGTCGATATGCATATATATAGGTCTTTTATGATTGGTCCCAGTCTAAATAAGCCAAAAATGATCATAATTTGACATTTTTTGATAAAATACAAATTTTTTGAAAATTTTCGATGTCGAATCTAGAGTGCCAGGACTATACAAAAGAGTGAAATTTTGATCCAGGTAAGTCGATATGCATATATATAGGTCTGTGATGATTGGTCCCAGTCTAAATAGGCCAAAAATGATCATAATTTGACATTTTTTGATAAAAAACAAATTTTTTGAAAATTTTCGATGTCGAATCTAGAGTGCCAGGACTATACAAAAGAGTGAAATTTTGATCCAGGTAAGTCGATATGCATATATATAGGTCTTTTATGATTGGTCCCAGTCTAAATAAGCCAAAAATGATCATAATTTGACATTTTTTGATAAAAAACAAATTTTTTGAAAATTTTCGATGTCGAATCTAGAGTGCCAGGACTATACAAAAGAGTGAAATTTTGATCCAGGTTAGTCGATATGCATATATATAGGTCTTTTATGATTGGTCCCAGTCTAAATAAGCCAAAAATGATCATAAGTTGACATTTTTTGATAAAATACAAATTTTTTGAAAAATTTCGATGTCGATTCTAGAGTGCCAGGACTATACAAAAGAGTGAAATTTTGATCCAGGTAAGTCGATATGCATATATATAGGTCTTTTATGATTGGTCCCAGTCTAAATAAGCCAAAAATGATCATAAGTTGACATTTTTTGATAAAATACAAATTTTTTGAAAATTTTCGATGTCGATTCTAGAGTGCCAGGACTATACAAAAGAGTGAAATTTTGATCCAGGTAAGTCGATATGCATATATATAGGTCTTTTATGATTGGTCCCAGTCTAAATAAGCCAAAAATTATCATAATTTGACATTTTTTGATAAAATACAAATTTTTTGAAAATTTTCGATGTCGAATCTAGAGTGCCAGGACTATACAAAAGAGTGAAATTTTGATCCAGGTTAGTCGATATGCATATATATAGGTCTTTTATGATTGGTCCCAGTCTAAATAAGCCAAAATTAATCATAATTTGACATTTTTTGATAAAGAACAAATTTTTTGAAAATTTTCGATGTCGAATCTAGAGTGCCAGGACTATACAAAAGAGTGAAATTTTGATCCAGGTAAGTCGATATGCATATATATAGATCTTTTATGATTGGTCCCAGTCTAAATAAGCCAAAATTAATCATAATTTGACATTTTTTGATAAAGAACAAATTTTTTGAAAATTTTCGATGTCGAATCTAGAGTGCCAGGACTATACAAAAGAGTGAAATTTTGATCCAGGTTAGTCGATATGCATATATATAGGTCTTTTATGATTGGTCCCAGTCTAAATAAGCCAAAAATGATCATAAGTTGACATTTTTTGATAAAATACAAATTTTTTGAAAAATTTCGATGTCGATTCTAGAGTGCCAGGACTATACAAAAGAGTGAAATTTTGATCCAGGTAAGTCGATATGCATATATATAGGTCTTTTATGATTGGTCCCAGTCTAAATAAGCCAAAAATGATCATAAGTTGACATTTTTTGATAAAATACAAATTTTTTGAAAATTTTCGATGTCGATTCTAGAGTGCCAGGACTATACAAAAGAGTGAAATTTTGATCCAGGTAAGTCGATATGCATATATATAGGTCTTTTATGATTGGTCCCAGTCTAAATAAGCCAAAAATTATCATAATTTGACATTTTTTGATAAAATACAAATTTTTTGAAATTTTTCGATGTCGAATCTAGAGTGCCAGGACTATACAAAAGAGTGAAATTTTGATCCAGGTTAGTCGATATGCATATATATAGGTCTTTTATGATTGGTCCCAGTCTAAATAAGCCAAAATTAATCATAATTTGACATTTTTTGATAAAGAACAAATTTTTTGAAAATTTTCGATGTCGAATCTAGAGTGCCAGGACTATACAAAAGAGTGAAATTTTGATCCAGGTAAGTCGATATGCATATATATAGGTCTTTTATGATTGGTCCCAGTCTAAATAAGCCAAAAATGATCATAATTTGACATTTTTTGATAAAATACAAATTTTTTGAATATTTTCGATGTCGAATCTAGAGTGCCAGGACTGTACAAAAGAGTGAAATTTTGATCCAGGTAAGTCGATATGCATATATATAGGTCTGTTATGATTGGTCCCAGTCTAAATAAGCCAAAAATGATCATAATTTGACATTTTTTGATAAAAAACAAATTTTTTGAAAATTTTCGATGTCGAATCTAGAGTGCCAGGACTATACAAAAGAGTGAAATTTTGATCCAGGTAAGTCGATATGCATATATATAGGTCTTTTATGATTGGTCCCAGTCTAAATAAGCCAAAAATGATCATAATTTGACATTTTTTGATAAAAAACAAATTTTTTGAAAATTTTCGATGTCGAATCTAGAGTGCCAGGACTATACAAAAGAGTGAAATTTTGATCCAGGTTAGTCGATATGCATATATATAGGTCTTTTATGATTGGTCCCAGTCTAAATAAGCCAAAAATGATCATAAGTTGACATTTTTTGATAAAATACAAATTTTTTGAAAAATTTCGATGTCGATTCTAGAGTGCCAGGACTATACAAAAGAGTGAAATTTTGATCCAGGTAAGTCGATATGCATATATATAGGTCTTTTATGATTGGTCCCAGTCTAAATAAGCCAAAAATGATCATAATTTGACATTTTTTGATAAAATACAAATTTTTTTAAAATTTTCGATGTCGAATCTAGAGTGCCAGGACTATACAAAAGAGTGAAATTTTGATCCAGGTAAGTCGATATGCATATATATAGGTCTTTTATGATTGGTCCCAGTCTAAATAAGCCAAAAATGATCATAAGTTGACATTTTTTGATAAAATACAAATTTTTTGAAAAATTTCGATGTCGATTCTAGAGTGCCAGGACTATACAAAAGAGTGAAATTTTGATCACGGTAAGTCGATATGCATATATATAGGTCTTTTATGATTGGTCCCAGTCTAAATAAGCCAAAAATGATCATAATTTGACATTTTTTGATAAAATACAAATTTTTTGAAAATTTTCGATGTCGAATCTAGAGTGCCAGGACTATACAAAAGAGTGAAATTTTGATCCAGGTAAGTCGATATGCATATATATAGGTCTTTTATGATTGGTCCCAGTCTAAATAAGCCAAAAATGATCATAATTTGACATTTTTTGATAAAATAAAAATTTTTTGAAAATTTTTGATGTCGAATCTAGAGTGCCAGGACTATACAAAAGAGTGAAATTTTGATCCAGGTAAGTCGATATGCATATATATAGGTCTTTTATGATTGGTCCCAGTCTAAATAAGCCAAAAATGATCATAATTTGACATTTTTTTGATAAAATACAAATTTTTTGAAAATTTTCGATGTCGAATCTAGAGTGCCAGGACTATACAAAAGAGTGAAATTTTGAGCCAGGTAAGTCGATATGCATATAGATAGGTCTTTTAATGTTGGTCCCAGTCTAAATAAGCCAAAAATGATCATAATTTGGCATTTTTTTATAAAAAACAAATTTTTTGAAAATTTTCGATGTCGAATCTAGAGTGCCAGGACTATACTAAAGAGTAAAATTTTGATCCAGGTAAGTCGATATGCATATATAAAGGTCTTTTATGATTGGTCCCAGTCTAAATAAGCCAAAAATGATCATAATTTGACATTTTTTGATAAAATACAAATTTTTTGAAAATTTTCGATGTCGAATCTAGAGTGCCAGGACTATACAAAAGAGTGAAATTTTGATCCAGGTAAGTCGATATGCATATATATAGGTCTTTTATGATTGGTCCCAGTCTAAATAAGCCAAAATTAATCACAATTTGACATTTTTTGATAAAGAACAAATTTTTTGAAAATTTTCGATGTCGAATCTAGAGTGCCAGGACTATACAAAAGAGGGAAATTTTGATCCAGGTAAGTCGATATGCATATATATAGGTCTTTTATGATTGGTCCCAGTCTAAATAAGCCAAAAATGATCATAATTTGACATTTTTTGATAAAATACAAATTTTTTGAATATTTTCGATGTCGAATCTAGAGTGCCAGGACTATACAAAAGAGTGAAATTTTGATCCAAGTAAGTCGATATGCATATATATAGGTCTTTTATGATTGGTCCCAGTCTAAATAAGCCAAAAATTATCATAATTTGACATTTTTTGATAAAAAACAAATTTTTTGAAAATTTTCGATGTCGAATCTAGAGTGCCAGGACTATACAAAAGAGTGAAATTTTGATCCAGGTAAGTCGATATGCATATATATAGGTCTTTTATGATTGGTCCCAGTCTAAATAAGCCAAAAATGATCATAATTTGACATTTTTTGATAAAATACAAATTTTTTGAAAATTTTCGATGTCGAATCTAGAGTGCCAGGACTATACAAAAGAGTGAAATTTTGATCCAGGTAAGTCGATATGCATATATATAGGTCTTTTATGATTGGTCCCAGTCTAAATAAGCCAAAAATGATCATAATTTGACATTTCGTGATAAAATACAAATTTTTTGAAAATTTTCGATGTCGAATCTAGAGTGCCAGGACTATACAAAAGAGTGAAATTTTGATCCAGGTAAGTCGATATGCATATATATAGGTCTTTTATGATTGGTCCCAGTCTAAATAAGCCAAAAATGATCATAATTTGACATTTTTTGATAAAATACAAATTTTTTGAATATTTTCGATGTCGAATCTAGAGTGCCAGGACTATACAAAAGAGTGAAATTTTGATCACGGTAAGTCGATATGCATATATATAGGTCTTTTATGATTGGTCCCAGTCTAAATAAGCCAAAAATGATCATAATTTGACATTTTTTGATAAAATACAAATTTTTTTAAAATTTTCGATGTCGAATCTAGAGTGCCAGGACTATACAAAAGAGTGAAATTTTGATCCAGGTAAGTCGATATGCATATATATAGGTCTTTTATAATTGGTCCCAGTCTAAATTAGCCAAAAATGATCATAATTTGACATTTTTTGATAAAATACAAATTTTTTGAAAATTTTTGATGTCGAATCTAGAGTGCCAGGACTATACAAAAGAGTGAAATTTTGATCCAGGTAAGTCGATATGCATATATATAGGTCTTTTATGATTGGTCTAAATAAGCCAAAAATGAACATAATTTGACATTTTTTTGATAAAATACAAATTTTTTGAAAATTTTCGATGTCGAATCTAGAGTGCCAGGACTATACAAAAGAGTGAAATTTTGAGCCAGGTAAGTCGATATGCATATAGATAGGTCTTTTAATGTTGGCCCCAGTCTAAATAAGCCAAAAATGATCATAATTTGGCATTTTTTTATAAAAAACAAATTTTTTGAAAATTTTCGATGTCGAATCTAGAGTGCCAGGACTATACTAAAGAGTAAAATTTTGATCCAGGTAAGTCGATATGCATATATAAAGGTCTTTTATGATTGGTCCCAGTCTAAATAAGCCAAAAATGATCATAATTTGACATTTTTTGATAAAATACAAATTTTTTGAAAATTTTCGATGTCGAATCTAGAGTGCCAGGACTATACAAAAGAGTGAAATTTTGATCCAGGTAAGTCGATATGCATATATATAGGTCTTTTATGATTGGCCCCAGTCTAAATAAGCCAAAATTAATCACAATTTGACATTTTTTGATAAAGAACAAATTTTTTGAAAATTTTCGATGTCGAATCTAGAGTGCCAGGACTATACAAAAGAGTGAAATTTTGATCCAGGTAAGTCGATATGCATATATATAGGTCTTTTATGATTGGTCCCAGTCTAAATAAGCCAAAAATGATCATAATTTGACATTTTTTGATAAAATACAAATTTTTTGAATATTTTCGATGTCGAATCTAGAGTGCCAGGACTATACAAAAGAGTGAAATTTTGATCCAAGTAAGTCGATATGCATATATATAGGTCTTTTATGATTGGTCCCAGTCTAAATAAGCCAAAAATTATCATAATTTGACATTTTTTGATAAAAAACAAATTTTTTGAAAATTTTCGATGTCGAATCTAGAGTGCCAGGACTATACAAAAGAGTGAAATTTTGATCCAGGTAAGTCGATATGCATATATATAGGTCTTTTATGATTGGTCCCAGTCTAAATAAGCCAAAAATGATCATAATTTGACATTTTTTGATAAAATACAATTTTTTTGAAAATTTTCGATGTCGAATCTAGAGTGCCAGGACTATACAAAAGAGTGAAATTTTGATCCAGGTAAGTCGATATGCATATATATAGGTCTTTTATGATTGGTCCCAGTCTAAAATAAGCCAAAAATGATCATAATTTGACATTTTTTGATAAAATACAAATTTTTTGAAAATTTTCGATGTCGAATCTAGAGTGCCAGGACTATACAAAAGAGTCAAATTTTGATCCAGGTAAGTCGATATGCATATATATAGGTCTTTTATGATTGGTACCAGTCTAAATAAGCCAAAAATGATCATAATTTGACATTTTTTGTTAAAATACAAATTTTTTGAAAATTTTCGATGTCGAATCTAAAGTGCCAGGACTATACAAAAGAGTGAAATTTTGATCCAGGTAAGTCGATATGCATTTATATAGGTCTTTTATGATTGGTCCCAGTCTAAATAAGCCAAAAATTACCATAATTTGACATTTTTTGATAAAATACAAATTTTTTGAAAATTTTCGATGTCGAATCTAGAGTGCCAGGACTATACAAAAGAGTGAAATTTTGATCCAGGTTAGTCGATATGCATATATATAGGTCTTTTATGATTGGTCCCAGTCTAAATAAGCCAAAATTAATCATAATTTGACATTTTTTGATAAAAAACAAATTTTTTGAAAATTTTCGATGTCGAATCTAGAGTGCCAGGACTATACAAAAGAGTGAAATTTTGATCCAGGTAAGTCGATATGCATATATATAGGTCTTTTATGATTGTTCCCAGTCTAAATAAGCCAAAAATGATCATAATTTGACATTTTTTGATAAAATACAAATTTTTTGAAAATTTTCGATGTCGAATTTAGAGTGCCAGGACTATACAAAAGAGTGAAATTTTGATCCAGGTAAGTCGATATGCATATATATAGGTCTTTTATGATTGGTCCCAGTCTAAATAAGCCAAAAATGATCATAATTTGACATTTCGTGATAAAATACAAATTTTTTGAAAATTTTCGATGTCGAATCTAGAGTGCCAGGACTATACAAAAGAGTGAAATTTTGATCCAGGTAAGTCGATATGCATATATATAGGTCTTTTATGATTGGTCCCAGTCTAAATAAGCCAAAAATGATCATAATTTGACATTTTTTGATAAAATACAAATTTTTTGAAAATTTTCGATGTCGAATCTAGAGTGCCAGGACTATACAAAAGAGTGAAATTTTAGTCCAGGTAAGTCGATATGCGTATATAAAGGTCTTTTATGATTAGTCCCAGTCTAAATAAGCCAAAAATGATCATAATTTGACATTTTTTGATAAAAAACAAATTTTTTGAAAATTTTCGATGTCGAATCTAGAGTGCCAGGACTATACAAAAGAGTGAAATTTTGATCCAGGTAAGTCGAAATGCATATATATAGGTCTTTTATGATTGGTCCCAGTCTAAATAAGCCAAAAATAATCATAATTTGACATTTTTTGATAAAATACAAATTTTTTGAAAATTTTCGATGTCGAATCTAGAGTGCCAGGACTATACAAAAGAGTGAAATTTTGATTCAGGTAAGTCGATATGCATATATATAGGTCTTTTATGATTGGTCCCAGTCTAAATAAGCCAAAAATGATCATAATTTGACATTTTTTGATAAAATACAAATTTTTTGAAAATTTTCGATGTCGAATCTAGAGTGCCAGGGCTATACAAAAGAGTGAAATTTTGATTCAGGTAAGTCGATATGCATTTATATAGGTCTTTTATGATTGGTCCCAGTCTAAATAAGCCAAAAATGATCATATTTTGACATTTTTTGATAAAATACAAATTTTTTGAAAATTTTCGATGTCGAATCTAGAGTGCCAGGACTATACAAAAGTGTGAAATTTTGATCCAGGTAAGTCGATATGCATATATATATAGGTCTTTTATGATTGGTCCCAGTCTAAATAAGCCAAAAATGATCATAATTTGACATTTTTTGATAAAATACAAATTTTTTGAAAATTTTCGATGTCGAATCTAGAGTGCCAGGGCTATACAAAAGAGTGAAATTTTGATTCAGGTAAGTCGATATGCATTTATATAGGTCTTTTATGATTGGTCCCAGTCTAAATAAGCCAAAAATGATCATATTTTGACATTTTTTGATAAAATACAAATTTTTTGAAAATTTTCGATGTCGAATCTAGAGTGCCAGGACTATACAAAAGTGTGAAATTTTGATCCAGGTAAGTCGATATGCATATATATATAGGTCTTTTATGATTGGTCCCAGTCTAAATAAGCCAAAAATGATCATAATTTGACATTTTTTGATAAAATACAAATTTTTTGAAAATTTTCGATGTCGAATCTAGAGTGCCAGGACTATACAAAAGAGTAAAATTTTGATCCAGGTAAGTCGATATGCATATATATAGGTCTTTTATGATTGGTCCCAGTCTAAATAAGCCAAAAATGATCATAATTTGAAATTTTTTGATAAAATACAAATTTTTTGAAAATTTTCGATGTCGAATCTAGAGTGCCAGGACTATACAAAAGAGTGAAATTTTGATCCAGGTAAGTCGATATGCATATATATAGGTCTTTTATGATTGGTCCCAGTCTAAATATGCCAAAAATGATCATAATTTGACATTTTTTGATAAAATACAAATTTTTTGAAAATTTTCGATGTCGAATCTAGAGTGCCAGGACTATACAAAAGAGTGAAATTTTGATCCAGGTAAGTCGATATGCATATATATAGGTCTTTTATGATTGGTCCCAGTCTAAATAAGCCAAAAATGATCATAATTTGACATTTTTTGATAAAATACAAATTTTTTGAAAATTTTCGATGTCGAATCTAGAGTGCCAGGGCTATACAAAAGAGTGAAATTTTGATTCAGGTAAGTCGATATGCATTTATATAGGTCTTTTATGATTGGTCCCAGTCTAAATAAGCCAAAAATGATCATATTTTGACATTTTTTGATAAAATACAAATTTTTTGAAAATTTTCGATGTCGAATCTAGAGTGCCAGGACTATACAAAAGTGTGAAATTTTAATCCAGGTAAGTCGATATGCATATATATATAGGTCTTTTATGATTGGTCCCAGTCTAAATAAGCCAAAAATGATCATAATTTGACATTTTTTGATAAAATACAAATTTTTTGAAAATTTTCGATGTCGAATCTAGAGTGCCAGGACTATACAAAAGAGTAAAATTTTGATCCAGGTAAGTCGATATGCATATATATAGGTCTTTTATAATTGGTCCCAGTCTAAATAAGCCAAAAATGATCATAATTTGACATTTTTTGTTAAAATACAAATTTTTTGAAAATTTTCGATGTCGAATCTAGAGTGCCAGGACTATACAAAAGAGTGAAATTTTGATCCAGGTAAGTCGATATGCATATATATAGGTCTTTTATGATTGGTCCCAGTCTAAATATGCCAAAAATGATCATAATTTGACATTTTTTGATAAAATACAAATTTTTTGAAAATTTTCGATGTCGAATCTAGAGTGCCAGGACTATACAAAAGAGAGAAATTTTGATCCAGGTAAGTCGATATGCATATATATAGGTCTTTTATGATTGGTCCCAGTCTAAATAAGCCAAAAATGATCATAATTTGACATTTTTTGATAAAATACAAATTTTTTGAAAATTTTCGATGTCGAATCTAGAGTGCCAGGGCTATACAAAAGAGTGAAATTTTGATCCAGGTAAGTCGATATGCATTTATATAGGTCTTTTATGATTGGTCCCAGTCTAAATAAGCCAAAAATGATCATATTTTGACATTTTTTGATAAAATACAAATTTTTTGAAAATTTTCGATGTCGAATCTAGAGTGCCAGGACTATACAAAAGTGTGAAATTTTGGTCCAGGTAAGTCGATATGCATATATATAGGTCTTTTATGATTGGTCCCAGTCTAAATAAGCCAAAAATGATCATAATTTGACATTTTTTGATAAAAAACAAATTTTTTGAAAATTTTCGATGTCGAATCTAGAGTGCCAGGACTATACAAAAGAGTGAAATTTTGATCCAGGTAAGTCGATATGCATATATATAGGTCTTTTATGATTGGTCCCTGTCTAAATAAGCCAAAAATGATCATAATTTGACTTTTTTTGATAAAATACAAATTTTTTGAAAATTTTCGATGTCGAATCTAGAGTGCCAGGGCTATACAAAAGAGTGAAATTTTGATCCAAGTAAGTCGATATGCATTTATATAGGTCTTTTATGATTGGTCCCAGTCTAAATAAGCCAAAAATGATCATATTTTGACATTTTTTGGTAAAATAAAAATTATTTGAAAATTTTCGATGTCGAATCTAGAGTGCAAGGACTATACAAAAGTGTGAAATTTTGAGCCAGGTAAGTCGATATGCATATATATAGGTCTTTTATGATTGGTCCCAGTCTAAATAAGCCAAAAATGATTATAATTTGACATTTTTTGATAAAATACAAATTTTTTGAAAATTTTCGATGTCGAATCTAGAGTGCCAGGGCTATACAAAAGAGTGAAATTTTGATCCAGGTAAGTCGATATGCATTTATATAGGTCTTTTATGATTGGTCCCAGTCTAAATAAGCCAAAAATGATCATATTTTGACATTTTTTGATAAATTACAAATTTTTTGAAAATTTTCGATGTCGAATCTAGAGTGCCAGGACTATACAAAAGAGTGAAATTTTGATCCAGGTAAGTCGATATGCATATATATATAGGTCTTTTATGATTGGTCCCAGTCTAAATAAGCCAAAAATGATCATAATTTGACATTTTTTGATAAAATACAAATTTTTTGAAAATTTTCGATGTCGAATCTAGAGTGCCAGGACTATACAAAAGAGTAAAATTTTGATCCAGGTAAGTCGATATGCATATATATAGGTCTTTTATAACTGGTCCCAGTCTAAATAAGCCAAAAATGATCATAATTTGACATTTTTTGATAAAATACAAATTTTTTGAAAATTTTCGATGTCGAATCTAGAGTGCCAGGACTATACAAAAGAGTGAAATTTTGATCCAGGTAAGTCGATATGCATATATATAGGTCTTTTATGATTGGTCCCAGTCTAAATATGCCAAAAATGATCATAATTTGACATTTTTTGATAAAATACAAATTTTTTGAAAATTTTCGATGTCGAATCTAGAGTGCAAGGACTATACAAAAGAGTGAAATTTTGATCCAGGTAAGTCGATATGCATATATATAGGTCATTTATGATTGGTCCCAGTCTAAATAAGCCAAAAATGATCATAATTTGACATTTTTTGATAAAATACAAATTTTTTGAAAATTTTCGATGTCGAATCTAGAGTGCCAGGGCTATACAAAAGAGTGAAATTTTGATCCAGGTAAGTCGATATGCATTTATATAGGTCTTTTATGATTGGTCCCAGTCTAAATAAGCCAAAAATGATCATATTTTGACATTTTTTGATAAAATACAAATTTTTTGAAAATTTTCGATGTCGAATCTAGAGTGCCAGGACTATACAAAAGAGTGAAATTTTGATCCAGGTAAGTCGATATGCATATATATAGGTCTTTTATGATTGGTCCCAGTCTAAATAAGCCAAAAATGATCATAATTTGACATTTTTTGATAAAATACAAATTTTTTGAAAATTTTCGATGTCGAATCTAGAGTGCCAGGACTATACAAAAGAGTGAAATTTTGATCCAGGTAAGTCGATATGCATATATATAGGTCTTTTATGATTGGTCCCAGTCTAAATAAGCCAAAAATGATCATAATTTGACATTTTTTGATAAAATACAAATTTTTTCAAAATTTTCGATGTCGAATCTAGAGTGCCAGGACTATACAAAAGAGTAAAATTTTGATCCAGGTAAGTCGATATGCATATATATAGGTCTTTTATGATTGGTCCCAGTCTAAATAAGCCCAAAATGATCATAATTTGACATTTTTTGATAAAATACAAATTTTTTGAAAATTTTCGATGTCGAATCTAGAGTGCCAGGACTATACAAAAGAGTGAAATTTTGATCCAGGTAAGTCGATATGCATATATATAGGTCTTTTATGATTGGTCCCAGTCTAAATAAGCCAAAAATGATCATAATTTGACAATTTTTGATAAAATACAAATTTTTTGAAAATTTTCGATGTCGAATCTAGAGTGCCAGGACTATACAAAAGAGTGAAATTTTGATCCAGGTAAGTCGATATGCATATATATAGGTCTTTTATGATTGGTCCCAGTCTAAATAAGCCAAAAATGATCATAATTTGACATTTTTTGATAAAATACAAATTTTTTGAAAATTTTCGATGTCGAATCTAGAGTGCCAGGACTATACAAAAGAGTGAAATTTTGAGCCAGGTAAGTCGGTATGCATATATATAGGTCTTTTATGATTGGTCCCAGTCTAAATAAGCCAAAAATGATCATAATTTGACATTTTTTGATAAAAAACAAATTTTTTGAAAATTTTCGATGTCGAATCTAGAGTGCCAGGACTATACAAAAGAGTGAAATTTTGATCCAGGTAAGTCGATATGCATATATATAGGTCTTTTATGATTGGTCCCAGTCTAAATAAGCCAAAAATGATCATAATTTGACATTTTTTGATAAAAAACAAATTTTTTGAAAATTTTCGATGTCGAATCTAGAGTGCTAGGACTATACAAAAGAGTGAAATTTTGATCCAGGTAAGTCGATATGCATATATATAGGTCTTTTATGATTGGTCCCTGTCTAAATAAGCCAAAAATGATCATAATTTGACATTTTTTGATAAAATACAAATTTTTTGAAAATTTTCCATGTCGAATCTAGAGTGCCAGGACTATACAAAAGAGTGAAATTTTGATCCAGGTAAGTCGATATGCATATATATAGGTCTTTTATGATTGGTCCCTGTCTAAATAAGCCAAAAATGATCATAATTTGACATTTTTTGATAAAATACAAATTTTTTGAAAATTTTCGATGTCGAATCTAGAGTGCCAGGGCTATACAAAAGAGTGAAATTTTGATCCAGGTAAGTCGATATGCATTTATATAGGTCTTTTATGATTGGTCCCAGTCTAAATAAGCCAAAAATGATCATATTTTGACATTTTTTGATAAAATACAAATTTTTTGAAAATTTTCGATGTCGAATCTAGAGTGCCAGGACTATACAAAAGTGTGAAATTTTGGTCCAGGTAAGTCGATATGCATATATATAGGTCTTTTATGATTGGTCCCAGTCTAAATAAGCCAAAAATGATCATAGTTTGACATTTTTTGATAAAAAACAAATTTTTTGAAAATTTTCGATGTCGAATCTAGAGTGCCAGGACTATACAAAAGAGTGAAATTTTGATCCAGGTAAGTCGATATGCATATATATAGGTCTTTTATGATTGGTCCCAGTCAAAATAAGCCAAAAATGATCATAATTTGACATTTTTTGATAAAATACAAATTTTTTGAAAATTTTCGATGTCGAATCTAGAGTGCCAGGACTATACAAAAGAGTGAAATTTTGATCCAGGTAAGTCGATATGCATATATATAGGTCTTTTATGATTGGTCCCAGTCTAAATAAGCCAAAAATGATCATAATTTGACATTTTTTGATAAAATACAAATTTTTTGAAAATTTTCGATGTCGAATCTAGAGTGCCAGGACTATACAAAAGAGTGAAATTTTGATCCAGGTAAGTCGATATGCATATATATAGGTCTTTTATGATTGGTCCCAGTCTAAATAAGCCAAAAATGATCATAATTTGACATTTTTTGATAAAATACAAATTTTTTGAAAATTTTCGATGTCGAATCTAGAGTGCCAGGACTATACAAAAGAGTAAAATTTTGATCCAGGTAAGTCGATAT
The DNA here is from genome assembly GCF_905475395.1 of Chrysoperla carnea. Lineage (NCBI taxonomy): Eukaryota > Metazoa > Arthropoda > Insecta > Neuroptera > Chrysopidae > Chrysoperla > Chrysoperla carnea. The sequence goes on along the minus strand of NW_025408233.1, from coordinate 3,307,455 downwards.
GCATATATATAGGTCTTTTATGATTGGTCCCAGTCTAAATAAGCCAAAAATGATCATAATTTGACATTTTTTGATAAAAAACAAATTTTTTGAAAATTTTCGATGTCGAATCTAGAGTGCCAGGACTATACAAAAGAGTGAAATTTTGATCCAGGTAAGTCGATATGCATATATATAGGTCTTTTATGATTGGTCCCAGTCTAAATAAGCCAAAAATGATCATAATTTGACATTTTTTGATAAAAAACAAATTTTTTGAAAATTTTCGATGTCGAATCTAGAGTGCCAGGACTATACAAAAGAGTGAAATTTTGATCCAGGTTAGTCGATATGCATATATATAGGTCTTTTATGATTGGTCCCAGTCTAAATAAGCCAAAAATGATCATCATTTGACATTTTTTGATAAAATACAAATTTTTTGAAAATTTTCGATGTCGAATCTAGAGTGCCAGGACTATACAAAAGAGTGAAATTTTGATCCAGGTAAGTCGATATGCATATATATAGGTCTTTTATGATTGGTCCCAGTCTAAATAAGCCAAAAATGATCATAATTTGACATTTTTTGATAAAATACAAATTTTTTGAAAATTTTCGATGTCGAATCTAGAGTGCCAGGACTATACAAAAGAGTGAAATTTTGAGCCAGGTAAGTCGGTATGCATATATATAGGTCTTTTATGATTGGTCCCAGTCTAAATAAGCCAAAAATGATCATAATTTGACATTTTTTGATAAAAAACAAATTTTTTAAAAATTTTCGATGTCGAATCTAGAGTGCCAGGACTATACAAAAGAGTGAAATTTTGATCCAGGTTAGTCGATATGCATATATATAGGTCTTTTATGATTGGTCCCAGTCTAAATAAGCCAAAAATGATCATCATTTGACATTTTTTGATAAAATACAAATTTTTTGAAAATTTTCGATGTCGAATCTAGAGTGCCCGGACTATACAAAAGAGTGAAATTTTGATCTAGGTAAGTCGAAATGCATATATATAGGTCTTTTATGATTGGTCCCAGTCTAAATAAGCCAAAAATGATCATAATTTGACATTTTTTGATAAAATACAAATTTTTTGAAAATTTTCGATGTCGAATCTAGAGTGCCAGGACTATACAAAAGAGTAAAATTTTGATCCAGGTAAGTCGATATGCATATATATAGGTCTTTTCTGATTGGTCCCAGTCTAAATAAGCCAAAAATGATCATAATTTGACATTTTTTGATAAAATACAAATTTTTTGAAAATTTTCGATGTCGAATCTAGAGTGCCAGGACTATACAAAAGAGTGATATTTTGATCCAGGTAAGTCGATATGCATATATATAGGTCTTTTATGATTGGTCTCAGTCTAAATAAGCCAAAAATGATCATAATTTGACATTTTTTGATAAAAAACAAATTTTTTGAAAATTTTCGATATCGAATCTAGAGTGCCATCACTATACAAAAGAGTGAAATTTTGATCCAGGTAAGTCGATATGCATATATATAGGTCTGTTATGATTGGTCCCAGTCTAAATAAGCCAAAAATGATCATAATTTGACATTTTTTGATAAAAAACAAATTTTTTGAAAATTTTCGATGTCGAGTCTAGAGTGCCAGGACTATACAAAAGAGTGAAATTTTGATCCAGGTAAGTCGATATGCATATATATAGGTCTTTTATGATTGGTCCCAGTCTAAATAAGCCAAAAATGATCATAATTTGACATTTTTTGATAAAAAACAAATTTTTTGAAAATTTTCGATGTCGAATCTAGAGTGCCAGGACTATACAAAAGAGTGAAATTTTGATCCAGGTTAGTCGATATGCATATATATAGGTCTTTTATGATTGGTCCCAGTCTAAATAAGCCAAAAATGATCATAAGTTGACATTTTTTGATAAAATAAAAATTTTTTGAAAATTTTCGATGTCGATTCTAGAGTGCCAGGACTATACAAAAGAGTGAAATTTTGATCCAGGTAAGTCGATATGCATATATATAGGTCTTTTATGATTGGTCCCAGTCTAAATAAGCCAAAAATGATCATAATTTGACATTTTTTGATAAAATACAAATTTTTTGAAAATTTTCGATGTCGAATCTAGAGTGCCAGGACTATACAAAAGAGTGAAATTTTGATCCTGGTAAGTCGATATGCATATATATAGGTCTTTTATGATTGGTCCCAGTCTAAATAAGCCAAAAATGATCATAATTTGACATTTTTTGATAAAATACAAATTTTTTGAAAATTTTCGATGTCGAATCTAGAGTGCCAGGACTATACAAAAGAGTAAAATTTTGATCCAGGTAAGTCGATATGCATAGATATAGGTCTTTTATGATTGGTCCCAGTCTAAATAAGCCAAAAATGATCATAATTTGACATTTTTTGATAAAATACAAATTTTTTGAAAATTTTCGATGTCGAATCTAGAGGGCCAGGACTATACAAAAGAGTGAAATTTTGATCCAGGTAAGTCGATATGCATATATATAGGTCTTTTATGATTGGTCCCAGTCTAAATAAGACAAAAGTGATCATAATTTGACATTTTTTGATAAAATACAAATTTTTTGAAAATTTTCGATGTCGAATCTGGAGTGCCAGGACTATACAAAAGAGTGAAATTTTGAGCCAGGTAAGTCGATATGCATATATATAGGTCTTTTATGATTGGTCCCAGTCTAACTAAGCCAAAAATGATCATAATTTGACATTTTTTGATAAAATAAAAATTTTTTGAAAATTTTCGATGTCGAATCTAGAGTGCCAGGACTATACAAAAGAGTGAAATTTTGATCCAGGTAAGTCGATATGCATTTATATAGGTCTTTTATGATTGGTCCCAGTCTAAATAAGCCAAAAATTATCATAATTTGACATTTTTTGATAAAATACAAATTTTTTGAAAATTTTCGATGTCGAATCTAGAGTGCCAGGACTATACAAAAGAGTAAAATTTTGATCCAGGTAAGTCGATATGCATATATATAGGTCTTTTATGATTGGTCCCAGTCTAAATAAGCCAAAAATGATCATAATTTGACATTTTTTGATAAAATACAAATTTTTTGAAAATTTTCGATGTCGATTCTAGAGTGCCAGGACTATACAAAAGAGTGAAATTTTGATCCAGGTAAGTCGATATGCATATATATAGGTCTTTTATGATTGGTCCCAGTCTAAATAAGCCAAAAATGATCATAATTTGACATTTTTTGATAAAATACAAATTTTTTGAAAATTTTCGATGTCGAATCTAGAGTGCCAGGACTATACAAAAGAGTGAAATTTTGATCCTGGTAAGTCGATATGCATATATATAGGTCTTTTATGATTGGTCCCAGTCTAAATAAGCCAAAAATGATCATAATTTGACATTTTTTGATAAAATACAAATTTTTTGAAAATTTTCGATGTCGAATCTAGAGTGCCAGGACTATACAAAAGAGTAAAATTTTGATCCAGGTAAGTCGATATGCATATATATAGGTCTTTTATGATTGGTCCCAGTCTAACTAAGCCAAAAATGATCATAATTTGACATTTTTTGATAAAATAAAAATTTTTTGAAAATTTTCGATGTCGAATCTAGAGTGCCAGGACTATACAAAAGAGTGAAATTTTGATCCAGGTAAGTCGATATGCATTTATATAGGTCTTTTATGATTGGTCCCAGTCTAAATAAGCCAAAAATGATCATAATTTGACATTTTTTGATAAAATACAAATTTTTTGAAAATTTTCGATGTCGAATCTAGAGTGCCAGGACTATACAAAAGAGTGAAATTTTGATCCAGGTAAGTCGATATGCATATATATAGGTCTTTTATGATTGGTCCCAGTCTGAATAAGCCAAAAATGATCATCATTTGACATTTTTTGATAAAATACAAATTTTTTGAAAATTTTCGATGTCGAATCTAGAGTGCCAGGACTATACAAAAGAGTGAAATTTTGATCTAGGTAAGTCGATATGCATATATATAGGTCTTTTATGATTGGTCCCAGTCTAAATAAGCCAAAAATGATCATAATTTGACATTTTTTGATAAAATACAAATTTTTTGAAAATTTTCGATGTCGAATCTAGAGTGCCAGGACTCTCTATACAAAAGAGTAAAATTTTGATCCAGGTAAGTCGATATGCATATATATAGGTCTTTTATGATTGGTCCCAGTCTAAATAAGCCAAAAATGATCATAATTTGACATTTTTTGATAAAATACAAATTTTTTGAAAATTTTCGATGTCGAATCTAGAGTGCCAGGACTATACAAAAGAGTGAAATTTTGATCCAGGTAAGTCGATATGCATATATATAGGTCTTTTATGATTGGTCCCAGTCTAAATAAGCCAAAAATGATCATAATTTGACATTTTTTGATAAAAAACAAATTTTTTGAAAATTTTCGATGTCGAATCTAGAGTGCCAGGACTATACAAAAGAGTGAAATTTTGATCCAGGTAAGTCGATATGCATATATATAGGTCTTTTATGATTGGTCCCGGTCTAAATAAGCCAAAAATGATCAAAATTTGACATTTTTTGATAAAATACAAATTTTTTGAAAATTTTCGATGTCGAATCTAAAGTGCCAGGACTATACAAGAGAGTGAAATTTTGATCCAGGTAAGTCGATATGCATATATAAAGGTCTTTTATGATTGGTCCCAGTCTAAATAAGCCAAAAATGATCATAATTTGACATTTTTTGATAAAATACAAATTTTTTGAAAATTTTCGATGTCGAATCTAGAGTGCCAGGACTATACAAAAGAGTGAAATTTAGATCCAGGTAAGTCGATATGCATATATATAGGTCTTTTATGATTGGTCCCAGTCTAAATAAGCCAAAAATGATCATAATTTGACATTTTTTGATAAAATACAAATTTTTTGAAAATTTTCGATGTCGAATCTAGAGTGCCAGGACCATACAAAAGAGTGAAATTTTGATCCAGGTAAGTCGATATGCATATATATAGGTCTTTTATGATTGGTCCCAGTCTAAATAAGCCAAAAATGATCATAATTTGACATTTTTTGATAAAATACAAATTTTTTGAAAATTTTCGATGTCGAATCTAGAGTGCCAGGACTATACAAAAGAGTAAAATTTTGATCTAGGTAAGTCGATATGCATATATATAGGTCTTTTATGATTGGTCCCAGTCTAAATAAGCCAAAAATGATCATAATTTGAAATTTTTTGATAAAATACAAATTTTTTGAAAATTTTCGATGTCGAATCTAGAGTGCCAGGACCATACAAAAGAGTGAAATTTTGATCCAGGTAAGTCGATATGCATATATATAGGTCTTTTATGATTGGTCCCAGTCTAAATAAGCCAAAAATGATCATGATTTGACATTTTTTGACAAAATACAAATTTTTTGAAAATTTTCGATGTCGAATCTAGAGTGCCAGGACCATACAAAAGAGTGAAATTTTGATCCAGGTAAGTCGATATGCATATATATAGGTCTTTTATGGTTGGTCCCAGTCTGAATAAGCCAAAAATGATCATCATTTGACATTTTTTGATAAAATACAAAGTTTTTGAAAATTTTCGATGTCGAATCTAGAGTGCCAGGACTATACAAAAGAGTGAAATTTTGATCTAGGTAAGTCGATATGCATATATATAGGTCTTTTATGATTGGTCCCAGTCTAAATAAGCCAAAAATGATCATAATTTGACATTTTTTGATAAAATACAAATTTTTTGAAAATTTTCGATGTCGAATCTAGAGTGCCAGGACTATACAAAAGAGTAAAATTTTGATCCAGGTAAGTCGATATGCATATATATAGGTCTTTTATGATTGGTCCCAGTCTAAATAAGCCAAAAATGATCATAATTTGACATTTTTTGATAAAATACAAATTTTTTGAAAATTTTCGATGTCGAATCTAGAGTGCCAGGACTATACAAAAGAGTGAAATTTTGATCCAGGTAAGTCGATATGCATATATATAGGTCTTTTATGATTGGTCCCAGTCTAAATAAGCCAAAAATGATCATAATTTGACATTTTTTGATAAAAAACAAATTTTTTGAAAATTTTCGATGTCGAATCTAGAGTGCCAGGACTATACAAAAGAGTGAAATTTTGATCCAGGTAAGTCGATATGCATATATATAGGTCTTTTATGATTGGTCCCGGTCTAAATAAGCCAAAAATGATCAAAATTTGACATTTTTTGATAAAATACAAATTTTTTGAAAATTTTCGATGTCGAATCTAAAGTGCCAGGACTATACAAGAGAGTGAAATTTTGATCCAGGTAAGTCGATATGCATATATATAGGTCTTTTATGATTGGTCCCAGTTTAAATAAGCCAAAAATGATCATAATTTGACATTTTTTGATAAAATACAAATTTTTTGAAAATTTTCGATGTCGAATCTAGAGTGCCAGGACTATACAAAAGAGTGAAATTTTGATCCAGGTAAGTCGATATGCATATATATAGGTCTTTTATGATTGGTCCCAGTCTAAATAAGCCAAAAATGATCATAATTTGACATTTTTTGATAAAATACAAATTTTTTGAAAATTTTCGATGTCGAATCTAGAGTGCCAGGACTATACAAAAGAGTAAAATTTTGATCCAGGTAAGTCGATATGCATATATATAGGTCTTTTATGATTGGTCCCAGTCTAAATAAGCCAAAAATGATCATAATTTGACATTTTTTGATAAAATACAAATTTTTTGAAAATTTTCGATGTCGAATCTAGAGTGCCAGGACCATACAAAAGAGTGAAATTTTGATCCAGGTAAGTCGATATGCATATATATAGGTCTTTTATGGTTGGTCCCAGTCTAAATATGCCAAAAATGATCATAATTTGACATTTTTTGATAAAATACAAATTTTTTGAAAATTTTCGATGTCGAATCTAGAGTGCCAGGACTATACAAAAGAGTAAAATTTTGATCCAGGTAAGTCGATATGCATATATATAGGTCTTTTATGATTGGTCCCAGTCTAAATAAGCCAAAAATGATCATAATTTGAAATTTTTTGATAAAATACAAATTTTTTGAAAATTTTCGATGTCGAATCTAGAGTGCCAGGACCATACAAAAGAGTGAAATTTTGATCCAGGTAAGTCGATATGCATATATATAGGTCTTTTATGATTGGTCCCAGTCTAAATAAGCCAAAAATGATCATAATTTGACATTTTTTGATAAAATACAAATTTTTTGAAAATTTTCGATGTCGAATCTAGAGTGCCAGGACTATACAAAAGAGTGAAATTTTGATCCAGGTAAGTCGATATGCATATATATAGGTCTTTTATGATTGGTCCTAGTCTAAATAAGCCAAAAATGATCATAATTTGACATTTTTTGATAAAATACAAATTTTTTGAAAATTTTCGATGTCGAATCTAGAGTGCCAGGACTATACAAAAGAGTAAAATTTTGATCCAGGTAAGTCGATATGCATATAAATAGGTCTTTTATGATTGGTCCCAGTCTAAATAAGCCAAAAATGATCATAATTTGACATTTTTTGATAAAATACAAATTTTTTGAAAATTTTCGATGTCGAATCTAGAGTGCCAGGACTATACAAAAGAGTGAAATTTTGATCCAGGTAAGTCGATATGCATATATATAGGTCTTTTATGATTGGTCCCAGTCTAAATAAGCCAAAAATGATCATAATTTGACATTTTTTGATAAAATACAAATTTTTTGAAAATTTTCGATGTCGAATCTAGAGTGCCAGGACTATACAAAAGAGTGAAATTTTGAGCCAGGTAAGTCGATATGCATATATATAGGTCTTTTATGATTGGTCCCAGTCTAAATAAGCCAAAAATGATCATAATTTGACATTTTTTGATAAAATACAAATTTTTTGAAAATTTTCGATGTCGAATCTAGAGTGCCAGGACTATACAAAAGAGTGAAATTTTTATCCAGGTAAGTCGATATGCATATATATAGGTCTTTTATGATTGGTCCCAGTCTAAATAAGCCAAAAATGATCATAATTTGACATTTTTTGATAATATACAAATTTTTTGAAAATTTTCGATGTCGAATCTAGAGTGCCAGGACTATACAAAAGAGTGAAATTTTGATCCAGGTAAGTCGATATGCATATATATAGGTCTTTTATGATTGGTCCCAGTCTAAATAAGCCAAAAATGATCATAATTTGACATTTTTTGATAAAATACAAATTTTTTGAAAATTTTCGATATCGAATCTAGAGTGCCAGGACTATACAAAAGAGTAAAATTTTGATCCAGGTAAGTCGATATGCATATATATAGGTCTTTTATGATTGGTCCCAGTCTAAATAAGCCAAAAATGATCATAATTTGACATTTTTTGATAAAATACAAATTTTTTGAAAATTTTCGATGTCGAATCTAGAGTGCCAGGACCATACAAAAGAGTGAAATTTTGATCCAGGTAAGTCGATATGCATATATATAGGTCTTTTATGGTTGGTCCCAGTCTAAATAAGCCAAAAATGATCATAATTTGACATTTTTTGATATAATACAAATTTTTTGAAAATTTTCGATGTCGAATCTAGAGTGCCAGGATTATACAAAAGAGTAAAATTTTGATCCAGGTAAGTCGATATGCATATATATAGGTCTTTTATGATTGGTCCCAGTCTAAATAAGCCAAAAATGATCATAATTTGAAATTTTTTGATAAAATACAAATTTTTTGAAAATTTTCGATGTCGAATCTAGAGTGCCAGGACCATACAAAAGAGTGAAATTTTGATCCAGGTAAGTCGATATGCATATATATAGGTCTTTTATGATTGGTCCCAGTCTAAATAAGCCAAAAATGATCATAATTTGACATTTTTTGATAAAATACAAATTTTTTGAAAATTTTCGATGTCGAATCTAGAGTGCCAGGACTATACAAAAGAGTGAAATTTTGATCCAGGTAAGTCGATATGCATATATATAGGTCTTTTATGATTGGTCCCAGTCTAAATAAGCCAAAAATGATCATAATTTGACATTTTTTGATAAAATACAAATTTTTTGAAAATTTTCGATGTCGAATCTAGAGTGCCAGGACTATACAAAAGAGTAAAATTTTGATCCAGGTAAGTCGATATGCATATAAATAGGTCTTTTATGATTGGTCCCAGTCTAAATAAGCCAAAAATGATCATAATTTGACATTTTTTGATAAAATACAAATTTTTTGAAAATTTTCGATGTCGAATCTAGAGTGCCAGGACTATACAAAAGAGTGAAATTTTGATCCAGGTAAGTCGATATGCATATATATAGGTCTTTTATGATTGGTCCCAGTCTAAATAAGCCAAAAATGATCATAATTTGACATTTTTTGATAAAATACAAATTTTTTGAAAATTTTCGATGTCGAATCTAGAGTGCCAGGACTATACAAAAGAGTGAAATTTTGAGCCAGGTAAGTCGATATGCATATATATAGGTCTTTTATGATTGGTCCCAGTCTAAATAAGCCAAAAATGATCATAATTTGACATTTTTTGATAAAATACAAATTTTTTGAAAATTTTCGATGTCGAATCTAGAGTGCCAGGACTATACAAAAGAGTGAAATTTTTATCCAGGTAAGTCGATATGCATATATATAGGTCTTTTATGATTGGTCCCAGTCTAAATAAGCCAAAAATGATCATAATTTGACATTTTTTGATAATATACAAATTTTTTGAAAATTTTCGATGTCGAATCTAGAGTGCCAGGACTATACAAAAGAGTGAAATTTTAAGCCAGGTAAGTCGATATGCATATAGATAGGTCTTTTATGATTGGTCCCAGTCTAAATAAGCCAAAAATGATCATAATTTGACATTTTTTTATAAAAAACAAATTTTTTGAAAATTTTCGATGTCGAATCTAGAGTGCCAGGACTATACAAAAGAGTAAAATTTTGATCCAGGTAAGTCGATATGCATATATATAGGTCTTTTATGATTGGTCCCAGTCTAAATAAGCCAAAAATGATCATAATTTGACATTTTTTGATAAAATACAAATTTTTTGAAAATTTTCGATGTCGAATCTAGAGTGCCAGGACTATACAAAAGAGTGAAATTTTGATCCAGGTAAGTCGATATGCATTTATATAGGTCTTTTATGATTGGTCCCAGTCTAAATAAGCCAAAAATTATCATAATTTGACATTTTTTGATAAAATAAAAATTTTTTGAAAATTTTCGATGTCGAATCTAGAGTGCCAGGACTATACAAAAGAGTGAAATTTTGATCCAGGTTAGTCGATATGCATATATATAGGTCTTTTATGATTGGTCCCAGTCTAAATAAGCCAAAATTAATCATAATTTGACATTTTTTGATAAAAAACAAATTTTTTGAAAATTTTCGATGTCGAATCTAGAGTGCCAGGACTATACAAAAGAGTGAAAGTTTGATCCAGGTAAGTCGATATGCATATATATAGGTCTTTTATGATTGGTCCCAGTCTAAATAAGCCAAAAATGATCATAATTTGACATTTTTTGATAAAATACAAATTTTTTGAAAATTTTCGATGTCGAATCTAGAGTGCCAGGACTATACAAAAGAGTGAAATTTTGATCCAGGTTAGTCGATATGCATATATATAGGTCTTTTATGATTGGTCCCAGTCTAAATAAGCCAAAATTAATCATAATTTGACATTTTTTGATAAAGAACAAATTTTTTGAAAATTTTCGATGTCGAATCTAGAGTGCCAGGACTATACAAAAGAGTGAAATTTTGATCCAGGTAAGTCGATATGCATATATATAGGTCTTTTATGATTGGTCCCAGTCTAAATAAGCCAAAAATGATCATAATTTGACATTTTTTGATAAAATACAAATTTTTTGAAAATTTTCGATGTCGAATCTAGAGTGCCAGGACTATACAAAAGAGTGAAATTTTGATCCAGGTAAGTCGATATGCATTTATATAGGTCTTTTATGATTGGTCCCAGTCTAAATAAGCCAAAAATGATCATAATTTGACATTTTTTGATAAAATACAAATTTTTTGAAAATTTTCGATGTCGAATCTAGAGTGCCAGGACTATACAAAAGAGTAAAATTTTGATCCAGGTAAGTCGATATGCATATAAATAGGTCTTTTATGATTGGTCCCAGTCTAAATAAGCCAAAAATGATCATAATTTGACATTTTTTGATAAAATACAAATTTTTTGAAAATTTTCGATGTCGAATCTAGAGTGCCAGGACTATACAAAAGAGTGAAATTTTGATCCAGGTAAGTCGATATGCATATATATAGGTCTTTTATGATTGGTCCCAGTCTAAATAAGCCAAAAATGATCATAATTTGACATTTTTTGATAAAATACAAATTTTTTGAAAATTTTCGATGTCGAATCTAGAGTGCCAGGACTATACAAAAGATTGAAATTTTGAGCCAGGTAAGTCGATATGCATATATATAGGTCTTTTATGATTGGTCCCAGTCTAAATAAGCCAAAAATGATCATAATTTGACATTTTTTGATAAAATACAAATTTTTTGAAAATTTTCGATGTCGAATCTAGAGTGCCAGGACTATACAAAAGAGTGAAATTTTTATCCAGGTAAGTCGATATGCATATATATAGGTCTTTTATGATTGGTCCCAGTCTAAATAAGCCAAAAATGATCATAATTTGACATTTTTTGATAATATACAAATTTTTTGAAAATTTTCGATGTCGAATCTAGAGTGCCAGGACTATACAAAAGAGTGAAATTTTAAGCCAGGTAAGTCGATATGCATATAGATAGGTCTTTTATGATTGGTCCCAGTCTAAATAAGCCAAAAATGATCATAATTTGACATTTTTTTATAAAAAACAAATTTTTTGAAAATTTTCGATGTCGAATCTAGAGTGCCAGGACTATACAAAAGAGTAAAATTTTGATCCAGGTAAGTCGATATGCATATATATAGGTCTTTTATGATTGGTCCCAGTCTAAATAAGCCAAAAATGATCATAATTTGACATTTTTTGATAAAATACAAATTTTTTGAAAATTTTCGATGTCGAATCTAGAGTGCCAGGACTATACAAAAGAGTGAAATTTTGATCCAGGTAAGTCGATATGCATTTATATAGGTCTTTTATGATTGGTCCCAGTCTAAATAAGCCAAAAATTATCATAATTTGACATTTTTTGATAAAATAAAAATTTTTTGAAAATTTTCGATGTCGAATCTAGAGTGCCAGGACTATACAAAAGAGTGAAATTTTGATCCAGGTTAGTCGATATGCATATATATAGGTCTTTTATGATTGGTCCCAGTCTAAATAAGCCAAAATTAATCATAATTTGACATTTTTTGATAAAAAACAAATTTTTTGAAAATTTTCGATGTCGAATCTAGAGTGCCAGGACTATACAAAAGAGTGAAAGTTTGATCCAGGTAAGTCGATATGCATATATATAGGTCTTTTATGATTGGTCCCAGTCTAAATAAGCCAAAAATGATCATAATTTGACATTTTTTGATAAAATACAAATTTTTTGAAAATTTTCGATGTCGAATCTAGAGTGCCAGGACTATACAAAAGAGTGAAATTTTGATCCAGGTTAGTCGATATGCATATATATAGGTCTTTTATGATTGGTCCCAGTCTAAATAAGCCAAAATTAATCATAATTTGACATTTTTTGATAAAGAACAAATTTTTTGAAAATTTTCGATGTCGAATCTAGAGTGCCAGGACTATACAAAAGAGTGAAATTTTGATCCAGGTAAGTCGATATGCATATATATAGGTCTTTTATGATTGGTCCCAGTCTAAATAAGCCAAAAATGATCATAATTTGACATTTTTTGATAAAATACAAATTTTTTGAAAATTTTCGATGTCGAATCTAGAGTGCCAGGACTATACAAAAGAGTGAAATTTTGATCCAGGTAAGTCGATATGCATTTATATAGGTCTTTTATGATTGGTCCCAGTCTAAATAAGCCAAAAATTATCATAATTTGACATTTTTTTATAAAATGCAAATTTTTTGAAAATTTTCGATGTCGAATCTAGAGTGCCAGGACTATACAAAAGAGTGAAATTTTGATCCAGGTTAGTCGATATGCATATATATAGGTCTTTTATGATTGGTCCCAGTCTAAATAAGCCAAAATTAATCATAATTTGACATTTTTTGATAAAGAACAAATTTTTTGAAAATTTTCGATGTCGAATCTAGAGTGCCAGGACTATACAAAAGAGTGAAATTTTGATCCAGGTAAGTCGATATGCATATATATAGGTCTTTTATGATTGGTCCCAGTCTAAATAAGCCAAAAATGATCATAAGTTGACATTTTTTGATAAAATACAAATTTTTTGAAAATTTTCGATGTCGATTCTAGAGTGCCAGGACTATACAAAAGAGTGAAATTTTGATCCAGGTAAGTCGATATGCATATATATAGGTCTTTTATGATTGGTCCCAGTCTAAATAAGCCAAAAATGATCATAATTTGACATTTTTTGATAAAATACAAATTTTTTGAAAATTTTCGATGTCGAATCTAGAGTGCCAGGACTATACAAAAGAGTGAAATTTTGATCCTGGTAAGTCGATATGCATATATATAGGTCTTTTATGATTGGTCCCAGTCTAAATAAGCCAAAAATGATCATAATTTGACATTTTTTGATAAAATACAAATTTTTTGAAAATTTTCGATGTCGATTCTAGAGTGCCAGGACTATACAAAAGAGTGAAATTTTGATCCAGGTAAGTCAATATGCATATACATAACTCTTTTATGATTGGTCCCAGTCTAAATAAGCCAAAAATGATCATAATTTGACATTTTTTGATAAAAAACAAATTTTTTGAAAATTTTCGATGTCGAATCTAGAGTGCCAGGACTATACAAAAGAGTGAAATTTTGATCCAGGTAAGTCGATATGCATATATATAGGTCTTTTATGATTGGTCCCGGTCTAAATAAGCCAAAAATGATCAAAATTTGACATTTTTTGATAAAATACAAATTTTTTGAAAATTTTCGATGTCGAATCTAAAGTGCCAGGACTATACAAGAGAGTGAAATTTTGATCCAGGTAAGTCGATATGCATATATATAGGTCTTTTATGATTGGTCCCAGTCTAAATAAGCCAAAAATGATCATAATTTGACATTTTTTGATAAAATACAAATTTTTTGAAAATTTTCGATGTCGAATCTAGAGTGCCAGGACTATACAAAAGAGTGAAATTTTGATCCAGGTAAGTCGATATGCATATATATAGGTCTTTTATGATTGGTCATAGTCTAAATAAGCCAAAAATGATCATAATTTGACATTTTTTGATAAAATACAAATTTTTTGAAAATTTTCGATGTCGAATCTAGAGTGCCAGGACTATACAAAAGAGTAAAATTTTGATCCAGGTAAGTCGATATGCATATATATAGGTCTTTTATGATTGGTCCCAGTCTAAATAAGCCAAAAATGATCATAATTTGACATTTTTTGATAAAATACAAATTTTTTGAAAATTTTCGATGTCGAATCTTGAGTGCCAGGACCATTCAAAAGAGTGAAATTTTGATCCAGGTAAGTCGATATGCATATATATAGGTCTTTTATGGTTGGTCCCAGTCTAAATATGCCAAAAATGATCATAATTTGACATTTTTTGATAAAGTACAAATTTTTTGAAAATTTTCGATGTCGAATCTAGAGTGCCAGGACTATACAAAAGAGTAAAATTTTGATCCAGGTAAGTCGATATGCATATATATAGGTCTTTTATGATTGGTCCCAGTCTAAATAAGCCAAAAATGATCATAATTTGAAATTTTTTGATAAAATACAAATTTTTTGAAAATTTTCGATGTCGAATCTAGAGTGCCAGTACCATACAAAAGAGTGAAATTTTGATCCAGGTAAGTCGATATGCATATATATAGGTCTTTTATGATTGGTCCCAGTTTAAATAAGCCAAAAATGATCATAATTTGACATTTTTTGATAAAATACAAATTTTTTGAAAATTTTCGATGTCGAATCTAGAGTGCCAGGACTATACAAAAGAGTGAAATTTTGATCCAGGTAAGTCAATATGCATATATATAGGTCTTTTATGATTGGTCCCAGTCTAAATAAGCCAAAAATGATCATAATTTGACATTTTTTGATAAAATACAAATTTTTTGAAAATTTTCGATGTCGAATCTAGAGTGCCAGGACTATACAAAAGAGTAAAATTTTGATCCAGGTAAGTCGATATGCATATATATAGGTCTTTTATGATTGGTCCCAGTCTAAATAAGCCAAAAATGATCATAATTTGACATTTTTTGATAAAATACAAATTTTTTGAAAATTTTCGATGTCGAATCTAGAGTGCCAGGACTATACAAAAGAGTGAAATTTTGATCCAGGTAAGTCGATATGCATATATATAGGTCTTTTTTGATTGGTCCCAGTCTAAATAAGCCAAAAATGATCATAATTTGACATTTTTTGATAAAATACAAATTTTTTTAAAATTTTCGATGTCGAATCTAGAGTGCCAGGACTATACAAAAGAGTGAAATTTTGAGCCAGGTAAGTCGATATGCATATATATAGGTCTTTTATGATTGGTCCCAGTCTAAATAAGCCAAAAATGATCATAATTTGACATTTTTTGATAAAATACAAATTTTTTGAAAATTTTCGATGTCGAATCTAGAGTGCCAGGACTATACAAAAGAGTGAAATTTTGATCCAGGTAAGTCGATATGCATATATATAGGTCTTTTATGATTGGTCCCAGTCTAAATAAGCCAAAAATGATCATAATTTGACATTTTTTGATAATATACAAATTTTTTGAAAATTTTCGATGTCGATTCTAGAGTGCCAGGACTATACAAAAGAGTGAAATTTTAAGCCAGGTAAGTCGATATGCATATAGATAGGTCTTTTATGATTGGTCCCAGTCTAAATAAGCCAAAAATGATCATAATTTGACATTTTTTTATAAAAAACAAATTTTTTGAAAATTTTCGATGTCGAATCTAGAGTGCCAGGACTATACAAAAGAGTAAAATTTTGATCCAGGTAAGTCGATATGCATATATATAGGTCTTTTATGATTGGTCCCAGTCTAAATAAGCCAAAAATGATCATAATTTGACATTTTTTGATAAAATACAAATTTTTTGAAAATTTTCGATGTCGAATCTAGAGTGCCAGGACTATACAAAAGAGTGAAATTTTGATCCAGGTAAGTCGATATGCATTTATATAGGTCTTTTATGATTGGTCCCAGTCTAAATAAGCCAAAAATTATCATAATTTGACATTTTTTGATAAAATACAAATTTTTTGAAAATTTTCGATGTCGAATCTAGAGTGCCAGGACTATACAAAAGAGTGAAATTTTGATCCAGGTTAGTCGATATGCATATATATAGGTCTTTTATGATTGGTCCCAGTCTAAATAAGCCAAAATTAATCAAAATTTGACATTTTTTGATAAAGAACAAATTTTTTGAAAATTTTCGATGTCGAATCTAGAGTGCCAGGACTATACAAAAGAGTGAAATTTTGATCCAGGTAAGTCGATATGCATATATATAGGTCTTTTATGATTGGTCCCAGTCTAAATAAGCCAAAAATGATCATAATTTGACATTTTTTGATAAAATACAAATTTTTTGAAAATTTTCGATGTCGAATCTAGAGTGCCAGGACTATACAAAAGAGTGAAATTTTGATCCAGGTTAGTCGATATGCATATATATAGGTCTTTTATGATTGGTCCCAGTCTAAATAAGCCAAAATTAATCATAATTTGACATTTTTTGATAAAGAACAAATTTTTTGAAAATTTTCGATGTCGAATCTAGAGTGCCAGGACTATACAAAAGAGTGAAATTTTGATCCAGGTAAGTCGATATGCATATATATAGGTCTTTTATGATTGGTCCCAGTCTAAATAAGCCAAAAATGATCATAATTTGACATTTTTTGATAAAATACAAATTTTTTGAAAATTTTCGATGTCGAATCTAGAGTGCCAGGACTATACAAAAGAGTGAAATTTTGATCCAGGTAAGTCGATATGCATTTATATAGTCTTATTATGTCTTATTATGTCTTTTATGATTGGTCCCAGTCTAAATAAGCCAAAAATTATCATAATTTGACATTTTTTGATAAAATACAAATTTTTTGAAAATTTTCGATGTCGAATCTAGAGTGCCAGGACTATACAAAAGAGTGAAATTTTGATCCAGGTAAGTCGATATGCATATATATAGGTCTTTTATGATTGGTCCCAGTCTAAATAAGCCAAAAATGATCATAATTTGACATTTTTTGATAAAATACAAATTTTTTGAAAATTTTCGATGTCGAATCTAGAGTGCCAGGACTATACAAAAGAGTGAAATTTTGATCCAGGTTAGTCGATATGCATATATATAGGTCTTTTATGATTGGTCCCAGTCTAAATAAGCCAAAATTAATCAATATTTGACATTTTTTGATAAAGAACAAATTTTTTGAAAATTTTCGATGTCGAATCTAGAGTGCCAGGACTATACAAAAGAGTGAAATTTTGATCCAGGTAAGTCGATATGCATATATATAGGTCTTTTATGATTGGTCCCAGTCTAAATAAGCCAAAAATGATCATAATTTGACATTTTTTGATAAAATACAAATTTTTTGAAAATTTGTATGTCGAATCTAGAGTGCCAGGACTATACAAAAGAGTAAAATTTTGATCCAGGTAAGTCGATATGCATATATATAGGTCTTTTATGATTGGTCCCAGTCTAAATAAGCCAAAAATGATCATAATTTGACATTTTTTGATAAAATACAAATTTTTTGAAAATTTTCGATGTCGAATCTAGAGTGCCAGGACTATACAAAAGAGTGAAATTTTGATCCAGGTAAGTCAATATGCATTTATATAGGTTTTTTATGATTGGTCCCAGTCTAAATAAGCCAAAAATTATCATAATTTGACATTTTTTGATAAAATACAAATTTTTTGAAAATTTTCGATGTCGAATCTAGAGTGCCAGGACTGTACAAAAGAGTGAAATTTTGATCCAGGGCAGTCGATATGCATATAAATAGGTCTTTTATGATTGGTCATAGTCTAAATAAGCCAAAAATGATCATCATTTGACATTTTTTGATAAAATACAAATTTTTTGAAAATTTTCGATGTCGAATCTAGAGTGCCAGGACTATACAAAAGAGTGAAATTTTGATCTAGGTAAGTCGATATGCATATATATAGGTCTTTTATGATTGGTCCCAGTCTAAATAAGCCAAAAATGATCATAATTTGACATTTTTTGATAAAATACAAATTTTTTGAAAATTTTCGATGTCGAATCTAGAGTGCCAGGACTATACAAAAGAGTAAAATTTTGATCCAGGTAAGTCGATATGCATATATATAGGTCTTTTATGATTGGTCCCAGTCTAAATAAGCCAAAAATGATCATAATTTGACATTTTTTGATAAAATACAAATTTTTTGAAAATTTTCGATGTCGAATCTAGAGTGCCAGGACTATACAAAAGAGTGAAATTTTGATCCAGGTAAGTCGATATGCATATATATAGGTCTTTTATGATTGGTCCCAGTCTAAATAAGCCAAAAATGATCATAATTTGACATTTTTTGATAAAATACAACTTTTTTGAAAATTTTCGATGTCGAATCTAGAGTGCCAGGACGATACAAAAGAGTGAAATTTTGATCCAGGTAAGTCGATATGCATATATATAGGTCTTTTATGATTGGTCCCAGTCTAAATAAGCCAAAAATGATCATAATTTGACATTTTTTGATAAAATACAAATTTTTTGAAAATTTTCGATGTCGAATCTAGAGTGCCAGGACTATACAAAAGAGTGAAATTTTGATCCAGGTAAGTCGATATGCATATATATAGGTCTGTTATGATTGGTCCCAGTCTAAATAAGCCAAAAATGATCATAATTTGACATTTTTTGATAAAAAACAAATTTTTTGAAAATTTTCGATGTCGAATCTAGAGTGCCAGGACTATACAAAAGAGTGAAATTTTGATCCAGGTAAGTCGATATGCATATATATAGGTCTTTTATGATTGGTCCCAGTCTAAATAAGCCAAAAATGATCATAATTTGACATTTTTTGATAAAAAAAAATTTTTTGAAAATTTTCGATGTCGAATCTAGAGTGCCAGGACTATACAAAAGAGTGAAATTTAGATCCAGGTTAGTCGATATGCATATATATAGGTCTTTTATGATTGGTCCCAGTCTAAATAAGCCAAAAATGATCATCATTTGACATTTTTTGATAAAATACAAATTTTTTGAAAATTTTCGATGTCGAATCTAGAGTGCCAGGACTATACAAAAGAGTGAAATTTTGATCTAGGTAAGTCGATATGTATATATTTAGGTCTTTTATGATTGGTCCCAGTCTAAATAAGCCAAAAATGATCATAATTTGACATTTTTTGATAAAATACAAATTTTTTGAAAATTTTCGATGTCGAATCTAGAGTGCCAGGACTATACAAAAGAGTAAAATTTTGATCCAGGTAAGTCGATATGCATATATATAGGTCTTTTATGATTGGTCCCAGTCTTAATAAGCCAAAAATGATCATAATTTGACATTTTTTGATAAAATACAAATTTTTTGAAAATTTTCGATGTCGAATCTAGAGTGCCAGGACTATACAAAAGAGTGAAATTTTGATCCAGGTAAGTCGATATGCATATATATAGGTCTTTTATGATTGGTCCCAGTCTAAATAAGCCAAAAATGATCATAATTTGACATTTTTTGATAAAATACAAATTTTTTGAAAATTTTCGATGTCGAATCTAGAGTGCCAGGACTATACAAAAGAGTAAAATTTTGATCCAGGTAAGTCGATATGCATATATATAGGTCTTTTATGATTGGTCCCAGTCTAAATAAGCCAAAAATGATCATAATTTGACATTTTTTGATAAAATACAAATTTTTTGAAAATTTTCGATGTCGAATCTAGAGTGCCAGGACTATACAAAAGAGTGAAATTTTGATCCAGGTAAGTCGATATGCATATATATAGGTCTTTTATGATTGGTCCCAGTCTAAATAAGCCAAAAATGATCATAATTTGACATTTTTTGATAAAATACAAATTTTTTGAAAATTTTCGATGTCGAATCTAGAGTGCCAGGACTATACAAAAGAGTGAAATTTTGATCCAGGTAAGTCGATATGCATATATATAGGTCTTTTATGATTGGTCCCAGTCTAAATAAGCCAAAAATGATCATAATTTGACATTTTTTGATAAAATACAAATTTTTTGAAAATTTTCGATGTCGAATCTAGAGTGCCAGGACTATACAAAAGAGTGAAATTTTGATCCAGGTAAGTCGATATGCATATATATAGGTCTTTTATGATTGGTCCCAGTCTAAATAAGCCAAAAATGATCATAATTTGACATTTTTTGATAAAATACAAATTTTTTGAAAATTTTCGATGTCGAATCTAGAGTGCCAGGACTATACAAAAGAGTGAAATTTTGATCCAGGTAAGTCGATATGCATATGGATAGGTCTTTTATGATTGGTCCCAGTCTAAATAAGCCAAAAATGATCATAATTTGACATTTTTTTATAAAAAACAAATTTTTTGAAAATTTTCGATGTCGAATCTAGAGTGCCAGGAATATACAAAAGAGTAAAATTTTGATCCAGGTAAGTCGATATGCATATATATAGGTCTTTTATGATTGGTCCCAGTCTAAATAAGCCAAAAATGATCATAATTTGACATTTTTTGATAAAAAAAAATTTTTTGAAAATTTTCGATGTCGAATCTAGAGTGCCAGGACTATACAAAAGAGTGAAATTTAGATCCAGGTTAGTCGATATGCATATATATAGGTCTTTTATGATTGGTCCCAGTCTAAATAAGCCAAAAATGATCATCATTTGACATTTTTTGATAAAATACAAATTTTTTGAAAATTTTCGATGTCGAATCTTGAGTGCCAGGACTATACAAAAGAGTGAAATTTTGATCCAGGTTAGTCGATATGCATATATATAGGTCTTTTATGATTGGTCCCAGTCTAAATAAGCCAAAATTAATCATAATTTGACATTTTTTGATAAAGAACAAATTTTTTGAAAATTTTCGATGTCGAATCTAGAGTGCCTGGACTATACAAAAGAGTGAAATTTTGATCCAGGTAAGTCGATATGCATATATATAGGTCTTTTATGATTGGTCCCAGTCTAAATAAGCCAAAAATGATCATAATTTGACATTTTTTGATAAAATACAAATTTTTTGAAAATTTTCGATGTCGAATCTAGAGTGCCAGGACTATACAAAAGAGTGAAATTTTGATCCAGGTTAGTCGATATGCATATATATAGGTCTTTTATGATTGGTCCCAGTCTAAATAAGCCAAAATTAATCATAATTTGACATTTTTTGATAAAGAACAAATTTTTTGAAAATTTTCGATGTCGAATCTAGAGTGCCAGGACTATACAAAAGAGTGAAATTTTGATCCAGGTAAGTCGATATGCATATATATAGGTCTTTTATGATTGGTCCCAGTCTAAATAAGCCAAAAATGATCATAATTTGACATTTTTTGATAAAAAACAAATTTTTTGAAAATTTTCGATGTCGAATCTAGAGTGCCAGGACTATACAAAAGAGTAAAATTTTGATCCAGGTAAGTCGATATGCATATATATAGGTCTTTTATGATTGGTCCCAGTCTAAATAAGCCAAAAATGATCATAATTTGACATTTTTTGATAAAATACAAATTTTTTGAAAATTTTCGATGTCGAATCTAGAGTGCCAGGACTATACAAAAGAGTGAAATTTTGATCCAGGTAAGTCGATATGCATATATATAGGTCTTTTATGATTGGTCCCAGTCTAAATAAGCCAAAAATGATCATAATTTGACATTTTTTGATAAAATACAAATTTTTTGAAAATTTTCGATGTCGAATCTAGAGTGCCAGGACTATACAAAAGAGTGAAATTTTGATCCAGGTAAGTCGATATGCATAGATATAGGTCTTTTATGATTGGTCCCAGTCTAAATAAGCCAAAAATGATCATAATTTGACATTTTTTGATAAAATACAAATTTTTTGAAAATTTTCGATGTCGAATCTAGAGTGCCAGGACTATACAAAAGAGTGAAATTTTGATCCAGGTAAGTCGATATGCATATATATAGGTCTGTTATGATTGGTCCCAGTCTAAATAAGCCAAAAATGATCATAATTTGACATTTTTTGATAAAAAACAAATTTTTTGAAAATTTTCGATGTCGAATCTAGAGTGCCAGGACTATACAAAAGAGTGAAATTTTGATCCAGGTAAGTCGATATGCATATATATAGGTCTTTTATGATTGGTCCCAGTCTAAATAAGCCAAAAATGATCATAATTTGACATTTTTTGATAAAAAAAAATTTTTTGAAAATTTTCGATGTCGAATCTAGAGTGCCAGGACTATACAAAAGAGTGAAATTTAGATCCAGGTTAGTCGATATGCATATATATAGGTCTTTTATGATTGGTCCCAGTCTAAATAAGCCAAAAATGATCATCATTTGACATTTTTTGATAAAATACAAATTTTTTGAAAATTTTCGATGTCGAATCTAGAGTGCCAGGCCTATACAAAAGAGTGAAATTTTGATCTAGGTAAGTCGATATGTATATATATAGGTCTTTTATGATTGGTCCCAGTCTAAATAAGCCAAAAATGATCATAATTTGACATTTTTTGATAAAATACAAATTTTTTGAAAATTTTCGATGTCGAATCTAGAGTGCCAGGACTATAAAAAAGAGTAAAATTTTGATCCAGGTAAGTCGATATGCATATATATAGGTCTTTTATGATTGGTCCCAGTCTTAATAAGCCAAAAATGATCATAATTTGACATTTTTTGATAAAATACAAATTTTTTGAAAATTTTCGATGTCGAATCTAGAGTGCCAGGACCATACAAAAGAGTGAAATTTTGATCCAGGTAAGTCGATATGCATATATATAGGTCTTTTATGATTGGTCCCAGTCTAAATAAGCCAAAAATGATCATAATTTGACATTTTTTGATAAAATACAAATTTTTTGAAAATTTTCGATGTCGAATCTAGAGTGCCAGGACTATACAAAAGAGTGAAATTTTGATCCAGGTAAGTCGATATGCATATATATAGGTCTTTTATGATTGGTCCCAGTCTAAATAAGCCAAAAATGATCATAATTTGACATTTTTTGATAAAATACAAATTTTTTGAAAATTTTCGATGTCGAATCTAGAGTGCCAGGACTATACAAAAGAGTAAAATTTTGATCCAGGTAAGTCGATATGCATATATATAGGTCTTTTATGATTGGTCCCAGTCTAAATAAGCCAAAAATGATCATAATTTGACATTTTTTGATAAAATACAAATTTTTTGAAAATTTTCGATGTCGAATCTAGAGTGCCAGGACTATACAAAAGAGTGAAATTTTGATCCAGGTAAGTCGATATGCATATATATAGGTCTTTTATGATTGGTCCCAGTCTAAATAAGCCAAAAATGATCATAATTTGACATTTTTTGATAAAATACAAATTTTTTGAAAATTCTCGATGTCGAATCTAGAGTGCCAGGACTATACAAAAGAGTGAAATTTTGAGCCAGGTAAGTCGATATGCATATATATAGGTCTTTTATGATTGGTCCCAGTCTAAATAAGCCAAAAATGATCATAATTTGACATTTTTTGATAAAATACAAATTTTTTGAAAATTTTCGATGTCGAATCTAGAGTGCCAGGACTATACAAAAGAGTGAAATTTTGATCCAGGTAAGTCGATATGCATATATATAGGTCTTTTATGATTGGTCCCAGTCTAAATAAGCCAAAAATGATCATAATTTGACATTTTTTGATAAAATACAAATTTTTTGAAAATTTTCGATGTCGAATCTAGAGTGCCAGGACTATACAAAAGAGTGAAATTTTGATCCAGGTAAGTCGATATGCATATAGATAGGTCTTTTATGATTGGTTCCAGTCTAAATAAGCCAAAAATGATCATAATTTGACATTTTTTTATAAATAACAAATTTTTTGAAAATTTTCGATGTCGAATCTAGAGTGCCAGGAATATACAAAAGAGTAAAATTTTGATCCAGGTAAGTCGATATGCATATATATAGGTCTTTTATGATTGGTCCCAGTCTAAATAAGCCAAAAATGATCATAATTTGACATTTTTTGATAAAATACAAATTTTTTGAAAATTTTCGATGTCGAATCTAGAGTGCCAGGACTATACAAAAGAGTGAAATTTTGATCCAGGTAAGTCGATATGCATTTATATAGGTCTTTTATGATTGGTCCCAGTCTAAATAAGCCAAAAATTATCATAATTTGACATTTTTTGATAAAATACAAATTTTTTGAAAATTTTCGATGTCGAATCTTGAGTGCCAGGACTATACAAAAGAGTGAAATTTTGATCCAGGTTAGTCGATTTGCATATATATAGGTCTTTTATGATTGGTCCCAGTCTAAATAAGCCAAAATTAATCATAATTTGACATTTTTTGATAAAGAACAAATTTTTTGAAAATTTTCGATGTCGAATCTAGAGTGCCTGGACTATACAAAAGAGTGAAATTTTGATCCAGGTAAGTCGATATGCATATATATAGGTCTTTTATGATTGGTCCCAGTCTAAATAAGCCAAAAAGGATCATAATTTGACATTTTTTGATAAAATACAAATTTTTTGAAAATTTTCGATGTCGAATCTAGAGTGCCAGGACTATACAAAAGAGTGAAATTTTGATCCAGGTTAGTCGATATGCATATATATAGGTCTTTTATGATTGGTCCCAGTCTAAATAAGCCAAAATTAATCATAATTTGACATTTTTTGATAAAGAACAAATTTTTTGAAAATTTTCGATGTCGAATCTAGAGTGCCAGGACTATACAAAAGAGTGAAATTTTGATCCAGGTAAGTCGATATGCATATATATAGGTCTTTTATGATTGGTCCCAGTCTAAATAAGCCAAAAATGATCATAATTTGACATTTTTTGATAAAATACAAATTTTTTGAAAATTTTCGATGTCGAATCTAGAGTGCCAGGACTATACAAAAGAGTGAAATTTTGATCCAGGTAAGTCGATATGCATATATATAGGTCTTTTATGATTGGTCCCAGTCTAAATAAGCCAAAAATGATCATAATTTGACATTTCTTGATAAAATACAAATTTTTTTGAAAATTTTCGATGTCGAATCTAGAGTGCCAGGACTATACAAAAGAGTGAAATTTTGATCCAGGTAAGTCGATATGCATATATATAGGTCTTTTATGATTGGTCCCAGTCTAAATAAGCCAAAAATGATCATAATTTGACATTTTTTGATAAAAAACAAATTTTTTGAAAATTTTCGATGTCGAATCTAGAGTGCCAGGACTATACAAAAGAGTGAAATTTTGATCCAGGTTAGTCGATATGCATATATATAGGTCTTTTATGATTGGTCCCAGTCTAAATAAGCCAAAAATGATCATAAGTTGACATTTTTTGATAAAATACAAATTTTTTGAAAATTTTCGATGTCGATTCTAGAGTGCCAGGACTATACAAAAGAGTGAAATTTTGATCCAGGTAAGTCGATATGCATATATATAGGTCTTTTATGATTGGTCCAAGTCTAAATAAGCCAAAAATGATCATAATTTGACATTTTTTGATAAAATACAAATTTTTTGAAAATTTTCGATGTCGAATCTAGAGTGCCAGGACTATACAAAAGAGTGAAATTTTGATCCTGGTAAGTCGATATGCATATATATAGGTCTTTTATGATTGGTCCCAGTCTAAATAAGCCAAAAATGATCATAATTTGACATTTTTTGATAAAATACAAATTTTTTGAAAATTTTCGATGTCGAATCTAGAGTGCCAGGACTATACAAAAGAGTAAAATTTTGATCCAGGTAAGTCGATATGCATAGATATAGGTCTTTTATGATTGGTCCCAGTCTAAATAAGCCAAAAATGATCATAATTTGACATTTTTTGATAAAATACAAATTTTTTGAAAATTTTCGATGTCGAATCTAGAGTGCCAGGACTATACAAAAGAGTGAAATTTTGATCCAGGTAAGTCGATATGCATATATATAGGTCTTTTATGATTGGTCCCAGTCTAAATAAGACAAAAATGATCATAATTTGACATTTTTTGATAAAATACAAATTTTTTGAAAATTTTCGATGTCGAATCTAGAGTGCCAGGACTATACAAAAGACTGAAATTTTGAGCCAGGTAAGTCGATATGCATGTGTATAGGTCTTTTATGATTGGTCCCAGTCTAAATAAGCCAAAAATGATCATAATTTGACATTTTTTTATAAAAAACAAATTTTTTGAAAATTTTCGATGTCGAATCTAGAGTGCCAGGACTATACAAAATAGTAAAATTTTGATCCAGGTAAGTCGATATGCATATATATAGGTCTTTTATGATTGGTCCCAGTCTAAATAAGCCAAAAATGATCATAATTTGACATTTTTTGATAAAATAAAAATTTTTTGAAAATTTTCGATGTCGAATCTAGAGTGCCAGGACTATACAAAAGAGTGAAATTTTGATCCAGGTAAGTCGATATGCATTTATATAGGTCTTTTATGATTGGTCCCAGTCTAAATAAGCCAAAAATTATCATAATTTGACATTTTTTGATAAAATACAAATTTTTTGAAAATTTTCGATGTCGAATCTAGAGTGCCAGGACTATACAAAAGAGTGAAATTTTGATCCAGGTTAGTCGATATGCATATATATAGGTCTTTTATGATTGGTCCCAGTCTAAATAAGCCAAAAATGATCATCATTTGACATTTTTTGATAAAATACAAATTTTTTGAAAATTTTCGATGTCGAATCTAGAGTGCCAGGACTATACAAAAGAGTGAAATTTTGATCTAGGTAAGTCGATATGCATATATATAGGTCTTTTATGATTGGTCCCAGTCTAAATAAGCCAAAAATGATCATAATTTGACATTTTTTGATAAATTACAAATTTTTTGAAAATTTTCGATGTCGAATCTAGAGTGCCAGGACTATACAAAAGAGTGAAATTTTGATCCAGGTAAGTCGATATGCATATATATAGGTCTTTTATGATTGGTCCCAGACTAAATAAGCCAAAAATGATCATAATTTGACATTTTTTGATAAAATACAAATTTTTTGAAAATTTTCGATGTCGAATCTAGAGTGCCAGGACTATACAAAAGAGTGCAATTTTGATCCAGGTAAGTCGATATGCATATATATAGGTCTGTTATGATTGGTCCCAGTCTAAATAAGCCAAAAATGATCATAATTTGACATTTTTTGATAAAATACAAATTTTTTGAAAATTTTCGATGTCGAATCTAGAGTGCCAGGACTATACAAAAGAGTGAAATTTTGATCGAGGTAAGTCGATATGCATATATAGAGGTCTTTTATGATTGGTCCCAGTCTAAATAAGCCAAAAATGGTCATAATTTGCCATTTTTTGATAAAAAACAAATTTTTTGAAAATTTTCGATGTCGAATCTAGAGTGCCAGGACTATACAAAAGAGTGAAATTTTGATCCAGGTTAGTCGATATGCATATATATAGGTCTTTTATGATTGGTCCCAGTCTAAATAAGCCAAAAATGATCATCATTTGACATTTTTTGATAAAATACAAATTTTTTGAAAATTTTCGATGTCGAATCTAGAGTGCCAGGACTATACAAAAGAGTGAAATTTTGATCCAGGTAAGTCGATATGCATATATATAGGTCTTTTATGATTGGTCCCAGTCTAAATAAGCCAAAAATGATCATAATTTGACATTTTTTGATAAAATACAAATTTTTTGAAAATTTTCGATGTCGAATCTAGAGTGCCAGGACTATACAAAAGTGTAAAATTTTGATCCAGGTAAGTCGATATGCATATATATAGGTCTTTTATGATTGGTCCCAGTCTAAATAAGCCAAAAATGATCATAATTTGACATTTTTTGATAAAAAACAAATTTTTTGAAAATTTTCGATGTCGAATCTAGAGTGCCAGGACTATACAAAAGAGTGAAATTTTGATCCAGGTAAGTCGATATGCATATATATAGGTCTTTTATGATTGGTCCCAGTCTAAATAAGCCAAAAATGATCATAATTTGACATTTTTTGATAAAATACAAATTTTTTGAAAATTTTCGATGTCGAATCTAAAGTGCCATGACTATACAAAAGAGTGAAATTTTGATCCAGGTAAGTCGATATGCATATATATAGGTCTTTTATGATTGGTCCCAGTCTAAATAAGCCAAAAATGATCATAATTTGACATTTTTTGATAAAATACAAATTTTTTGAAAATTTTCGATGTCGAATCTAGAGTGCCAGGACTATACAAAAGAGTGAAATTTTGATCCAGGTAAGTCGATATGCATATATATAGGTCTTTTATGATTGGTCCCAGTCTAAATAAGCCAAAAATGATCATAATTTGACATTTTTTGATAAAATACAAATTTTTTGAAAATTTTCGATGTCGAATCTAGAGTGCCAGGACTATACAAAAGAGTGAAATTTTGATCCAGGTAAGTCGATATGCATATATATAGGTCTTTTAGGATTGGTCCCAGTCTAAATAAGCCAAAAATGATCATAATTTGACATTTTTTGATAAAATACAAATTTTTTGAAAATTTTCGATGTCGAATCTAGAGTGCCAGGACTATACAAAAGAGTGAAATTTTGATCCAGGTAAGTCGATATGCATATATATAGGTCTGTTATGATTGGTCCCAGTCTAAATAAGCCAAAAATGATCATAATTTGACATTTTTTGATAAAAAACAAATTTTTTGAAAATTTTCGATGTCGAATCTAGAGTGCCAGGACTATACAAAAGAGTGAAATTTTGATCCAGGTAAGTCGATATGCATATATATAGGTCTTTTATGATTGGTCCCAGTCTAAATAAGCCAAAAATGATCATAATTTGACATTTTTTGATAACAAACAAATTTTTTGAAAATTTTCGATGTCGAATCTAGAGTGCCAGGACTATACAAAAGAGTGAAATTTTGATCCAGGTAAGTCGATATGCATATATATAGGTCTTTTATGATTGGTCCCAGTCTAAATAAGCCAAAAATGATCATAATTTGACATTTTTTGATAAAATACAAATTTTTTGAAAATTTTCGATGTCGAATCTAGAGTGCCAGGACTATACAAAAGAGTAAAATTTTGATCCAGGTAAGTCGATATGCATATATATATAGGTCTTTTATGATTGGTCCCAGTCTAAATAAGCCAAAAATGATCATAATTTGACATTTTTTGATAAAATTAAATTTTTTTAAAATTTTCGATGTCGAATCTAGAGTGCCAGGACTATACAAAAGAGTGAAATTTTGATCCAGGTAAGTCGATATGCATATATATAGGTCTTTTATGATTGGTCCCAGTCTAAATAAGCCAAAAATGATCATAATTTGACATTTTTTGATAATATACAAGTTTTTTGAAAATTTTCGGTGTCGAATCTAGAGTGCCAGGACTATACAAAAGAGTGAAATTTTAAGCCAGGTAAGTCGATATGCATATAGATAGGTCTTTTATGATTGGTCCCAGTCTAAATAAGCCAAAAATGATCATAATTTGACATTTTTTTATAAAAAACAAATTTTTTGAAAATTTTCGATGTCGAATCTAGAGTGCCAGGACTATACAAAAGAGTAAAATTTTGATCCAGGTAAGTCGATATGCATATATATAGGTCTTTTATGATTGGTCCCAGTCTAAATAAGCCAAAAATGATCATAATTTGACATTTTTTGATAAAATACAAATTTTTTGAAAATTTTCGATGTCGAATCTAGAGTGCCAGGACTATACACAAGAGTGAAATTTTGATCCAGGTAAGTCGATATGCATTTATATAGGTCTTTTATGATTGGTCCCAGTCTAAATAAGCCAAAAATTATCATAATTTGACATTTTTTGATAAAATACAAATTTTTTGAAAATTTTCGATGTCGAATCTAGAGTGCCAGGACTATACAAAAGAGTGAAATTTTGATCCAGGTTAGTCGATATGCATATATATAGGTCTTTTATGATTGGTCCCAGTCTAAATAAGCCAAAATTAATCATAATTTGACATTTTTTGATAAAGAACAAATTTTTTGAAAATTTTCGATGTCGAATCTAGAGTGCCAGGACTATACAAAAGAGTGAAGTTTTGATCCAGGTAAGTCGATATGCATATATATAGGTCTTTTATGATTGGTCTCAGTCTAAATAAGCCAAAAATGATCATAATTTGACATTTTTTGATAAAATACAAATTTTTTGAATATTTTCGATGTCGAATCTAGAGTGCCAGGACTATACAAAAGAGTGAAATTTTGATCCAGGTAAGTCGATATGCATATATATAGGTCTTTTATGATTGGTCCTAGTCTAAATAAGCCAAAAAATGATCATAATTTGACATTTCTTGATAAAATACAAATTTTTTTGAAAATTTTCGATGTCGAATCTAGAGTGCCAGGACTATACAAAAGAGTGAAATTTTGATCCAGGTAAGTCGATATGCATATATATAGGTCTTTTATGATTGGTCCCAGTCTAAATAAGCCAAAAATGATCATAATTTGACATTTTTTGATAAAATACAAATTTTTTGAATATTTTCGATGTCGAATCTAGAGTGCCAGGACTATACAAAAGAGTGAAATTTTGATCCAGGTAAGTCGATATGCATAAACATAGGTCTTTTATGATTGGTCCCAGTCTAAATAAGCCAAAAATGATCATAATTTGACATTTTTTGATAAAAAACAAATTTTTTGAAAATTTTCGATGTCGAATCTAGAGTGCCAGGACTATACAAAAGAGTGAAATTTTGATCCAGGTAAGTCGATATGCATATATATAGGTCTTTTATGATTGGTCCCAGTCTGAATAAGCCAAAAATGATCATAATTTGACATTTTTTGATAAAATACAAATTTTTTGAAAATTTTCGATGTCGAATCTAGAGTGCCAGGACTATACAAAAGTGTGAAATTTTGATCCATGTAAGTCGATATGCATATATATAGGTCTTTTATGATTGGTCCCAGTCTAAATAAGCCAAACATGATCATAATTTGACATTTTTTGATAAAATACAAATTTTTTGAAAATTTTCGATGTCGAATCTAGAGTGCCAGGACTATACAAAAGAGTAAAATTTTGATCCGAGTAAGTCGATATGCATATATATAGGTCTTTTATGATTGGTCCCAGTCTAAATAAGCCAAAAATGATCATAATTTGACATTTTTTGATAAAATACAAATTTTTTGAAAATTTTCGATGTCGAATCTAGAGTGCCTGGACTATACAAAAGAGTGAAATTTTGATCCAGGTAAGTCGATATGCATTTATATAGGTCTTTTATGATTGGTCCCAGACTAAATAAGCCAAAAATTATCATAATTTGACATTTTTTGATAAAATACAAATTTTTTGAAAATTTTCGATGTCGAATCTAGAGTGCCAGGACTATACAAAAGAGTGAAATTTTGATCCAGGTTAGTCGATATGCATATATATAGGTCTTTTATGATTGGTCCCAGTCTAAATAAGCCAAAATTAATCATAATTTGACATTTTTTGATAAAAATAAATTTTTTGAAAATTTTCGATGTCGAATCTAGAGTGCCAGGACTATACAAAAGAGTGAAATTTTGATCCAGGTAAGTCGATATGCATATATATAGGTCTTTTATGATTGGTCCCAGTCTAAATAAGCCAAAAATGATCATAATTTGACATTTTTTAATAAAATACAAATTTTTTGAAAATTTTCGATGTCGAATCTAGAGTGCCAGGACTATACAAAAGAGTGAAATTTTGATCCAGGTAAGTCGATATGCATATATATAGGTCTTTTATGATTGGTCCCAGTCTAAATAAGCCAAAATTAATCATAATTTGACATTTTTTGATAAAAATAAATTTTTTGAAAATTTTCGATGTCGAATCTAGAGTGCCAGGACTATACAAAAGAGTGAAATTTTGATCCAGGTAAGTCGATATGCATATATATAGGTCTTTTATGATTGGTCCCAGTCTAACTAAGCCAAAAATGATCATAATTTCACATTTCTTGATAAAATACAAATTTTTTGAAAATTTTCGATGTCGAATCTAGAGTGCCAGGACTATACAAAAGAGTGAAATTTTGATCCAGGTAAGTCGATATGCATATATATAGGTCTTTTATGATTGGTCCCAGTCTAAATAAGCCAAAAATGATCATAATTTGACATTTTTTGATAAAATACAAATTTTTTGAAAATTTTCGATGTCGAATCTAGAGTGCCAGGACTATACAAAAGAGTGAAATTTTGATCCAGGTAAGTCGATATGCATATATATAGGTCTTTTATGATTGGTCCCAGTCTAAATAAGTCAAAAATGATCATAATTTGACATTTTTTGATAAAATACAAATTTTTTGAAAATTTTCGATGTCGAATCTAGAGTGCCAGGACTATACAAAAGAGTAAAATTTTGATCCAGGTAAGTCGATATGCATAGATATAGGTCTTTTATGATTGGTCCCAGTCTAAATAAGCCAAAAATGATCATAATTTGACATTTTTTGATAAAATACAAATTTTTTGAAAATTTTCGATGTCGAATCTAGAGTGCCAGGACTATACAAAAGAGTGAAATTTTGATCCAGGTAAGTCGATATGCATATATATAGGTCTTTTATGATTGGTCCCAGTCTAAATAAGACAAAAATGATCATAATTTGACATTTTTTGATAAAATACAAATTTTTTGAAAATTTTCGATGTCGAATCTAGAGTGCCAGGACTATACAAAAGACTGAAATTTTGAGCCAGGTAAGTCGATATGCATATATATAGGTCTTTTATGATTGGTCCCAGTCTAAATAAGCCAAAAATGATCATAATTTGACATTTTTTTATAAAAAACAAATTTTTTGAAAATTTTCGATGTCGAATCTAGAGTGCCAGGACTATACAAAATAGTAAAATTTTGATCCAGGTAAGTCGATATGCATATATATAGGTCTTTTATGATTGGTCCCAGTCTAAATAAGCCAAAAATGATCATAATTTGACATTTTTTGATAAAATAAAAATTTTTTGAAAATTTTCGATGTCGAATCTAGAGTGCCAGGACTATACAAAAGAGTGAAATTTTGATCCAGGTAAGTCGATATGCATATATATAGGTCTTTTATGATTGGTCCCAGTCTAAATAAGCCAAAAATTATCATAATTTGACATTTTTTGATAAAATACAAATTTTTTGAAAATTTTCGATGTCGAATCTAGAGTGCCAGGACTATACAAAAGAGTGAAATTTTGATCCAGGTTAGTCGATATGCATATATATAGGTCTTTTATGATTGGTCCCAGTCTAAATAAGCCAAAAATGATCATCATTTGACATTTTTTGATAAAATACAAATTTTTTGAAAACTTTCGATGTCGAATCTAGAGTGCCAGGACTATACAAAAGAGTGAAATTTTGATCTAGGTAAGTCGATATGCATATATATAGGTCTTTTATGATTGGTCCCAGTCTAAATAAGCCAAAAATGATCATAATTTGACATTTTTTGATAAATTACAAATTTTTTGAAAATTTTCGATGTCGAATCTAGAGTGCCAGGACTATACAAAAGAGTGAAATTTTGATCCAGGTAAGTCGATATGCATATATATAGGTCTTTTATGATTGGTCCCAGACTAAATAAGCCAAAAATGATCATAATTTGACATTTTTTGATAAAATACAAATTTTTTGAAAATTTTCGATGTCGAATCTAGAGTGCCAGGACTATACAAAAGAGTGCAATTTTGATCCAGGTAAGTCGATATGCATATATATAGGTCT
This sequence comes from Chrysoperla carnea, assembly GCF_905475395.1. Taxonomy (NCBI): domain Eukaryota; kingdom Metazoa; phylum Arthropoda; class Insecta; order Neuroptera; family Chrysopidae; genus Chrysoperla; species Chrysoperla carnea. The sequence continues at coordinate 3,273,388 of NW_025408233.1, read as the reverse complement.
GTTATGATTGGTCCCAGTCTAAATAAGCCAAAAATGATCATAATTTGACATTTTTTGATAAAAAACAAATTTTTTGAAAATTTTCGATGTCGAATCTAGAGTGCCAGGACTATACAAAAGAGTGAAATTTTGATCCAGGTAAGTCGATATGCATATATATAGGTCTTTTATGATTGGTCCCAGTCTAAATAAGCCAAAAATGGTCATAATTTGCCATTTTTTGATAAAAAACAAATTTTTTGAAAATTTTCGATGTCGAATCTAGAGTGCCAGGACTATACAAAAGAGTGAAATTTTGATCCAGGTTAGTCGATATGCATATATATAGGTCTTTTATGATTGGTCCCAGTCTAAATAAGCCAAAAATGATCATCATTTGACATTTTTTGATAAAATACAAATTTTTTGAAAATTTTCGATGTCGAATCTAGAGTGCCAGGACTATACAAAAGAGTGAAATTTTGATCTAGGTAAGTCGATATGCATATATATAGGTCTTTTATGATTGGTCCCAGTCTAAATAAGCCAAAAATGATCATAATTTGACATTTTTTGATAAAATACAAATTTTTTGAAAATTTTCGATGTCGAATCTAGAGTGCCAGGACTATACAAAAGTGTAAAATTTTGATCCAGGTAAGTCGATATGCATATATATAGGTCTTTTATGATTGGTCCCAGTCTAAATAAGCCAAAAATGATCATAATTTGACATTTTTTGATAAAAAACAAATTTTTTGAAAATTTTCGATGTCGAATCTAGAGTGCCAGGACTATACAAAAGAGAGAAATTTTGATCCAGGTAAGTCGATATGCATATATATAGGTCTTTTATGATTGGTCCCAGTCTAAATAAGCCAAAAATGATCATAATTTGACATTTTTTGATAAAATACAAATTTTTTGAAAATTTTCGATGTCGAATCTAAAGTGCCATGACTATACAAAAGAGTGAAATTTTGATCCAGGTAAGTCGATATGCATATATATAGGTCTTTTATGATTGGTCCCAGTCTAAATAAGCCAAAAATGATCATAATTTGACATTTTTTGATAAAATACAAATTTTTTGAAAATTTTCGATGTCGAATCTAGAGTGCCAGGACTATACAAAAGAGTGAAATTTTGATCCAGGTAAGTCGATATGCATATATATAGGTCTTTTATGATTGGTCCCAGTCTAAATAAGCCAAAAATTATCATAATTTGACATTTTTTGATAAAATACAAATTTTTTGAAAATTTTCGATGTCGAATCTAGAGTGCCAGGACTATACAAAAGAGTGAAATTTTGATCCAGGTAAGTCGATATGCATATATATAGGTCTTTTATGATTGGTCCCAGTCTAAATAAGCCAAAAATGATCATAATTTGACATTTTTTGATAAAATACAAATTTTTTGAAAATTTTCGATGTCGAATCTAGAGTGCCAGGACTATCCAAAAGAGTGAAATTTTGATCCAGGTAAGTCGATATGCATATATATAGGTCTGTTATGATTGGTCCCAGTCTAAATAAGCCAAAAATGATCATAATTTGACATTTTTTGATAAAAAACAAATTTTTTGAAAATTTTCGATGTCGAATCTAGAGTGCCAGGACTATACAAAAGAGTGAAATTTTGATCCAGGTAAGTCGATATGCATATATATAGGTCTTTTATGATTGGTCCCAGTCTAAATAAGCCAAAAATGATCATAATTTGACATTTTTTGATAACAAACAAATTTTTTGAAAATTTTCGATGTCGAATCTAGAGTGCCAGGACTATACAAAAGAGTGAAATTTTGATCCAGGTAAGTCGATATGCATATATATAGGTCTTTTATGATTGGTCCCAGTCTAAATAAGCCAAAAATGATCATAATTTGACATTTTTTGATAAAATACAAATTTTTTGAAAATTTTCGATGTCGAATCTAGAGTGCCAGGACTATACAAAAGAGTAAAATTTTGATCCAGGTAAGTCGATATGCATATATATAGGTCTTTTATGATTGGTCCCAGTCTAAATAAGCCAAAAATGATCATAATTTGACATTTTTTGATAAAATTAAATTTTTTGAAAATTTTCGATGTCGAATCTAGAGTGCCAGGACTATACAAAAGACTGAAATTTTGATCCAGGTAAGTCGATATGCATATATATAGGTCTTTTATGATTGGTCCCAGTCTAAATAAGCCAAAAATGATCATAATTTGACATTTTTTGATAATATACAAGTTTTTTGAAAATTTTCGGTGTCGAATCTAGAGTGCCAGGACTATACAAAAGAGTGAAATTTTAAGCCAGGTAAGTCGATATGCATATAGATAGGTCTTTTATGATTGGTCCCAGTCTAAATAAGCCAAAAATGATCATAATTTGACATTTTTTTATAAAAAACAAATTTTTTGAAAATTTTCGATGTCGAATCTAGAGTGCCAGGACTATACAAAAGAGTAAAATTTTGATCCAGGTAAGTCGATATGCATATATATAGGTCTTTTATGATTGGTCCCAGTCTAAATAAGCCAAAAATGATCATAATTTGACATTTTTTGATAAAATACAAATTTTTTGAAAATTTTCGATGTCGAATCTAGAGTGCCAGGACTATACACAAGAGTGAAATTTTGATCCAGGTAAGTCGATATGCATTTATATAGGTCTTTTATGATTGGTCCCAGTCTAAATAACCCAAAAATTATCATAATTTGACATTTTTTGATAAAATACAAATTTTTTGAAAATTTTCGATGTCGAATCTAGAGTGCCAGGACTATACAAAAGAGTGAAATTTTGATCCAGGTTAGTCGATATGCATATATATAGGTCTTTTATGATTGGTCCCAGTCTAAATAAGCCAAAATTAATCATAATTTGACATTTTTTGATAAAGAACAAATTTTTTGAAAATTTTCGATGTCGAATCTAGAGTGCCAGGACTATACAAAAGAGTGAAGTTTTGATCCAGGTAAGTCGATATGCATATATATAGGTCTTTTATGATTGGTCTCAGTCTAAATAAGCCAAAAATGATCATAATTTGACATTTTTTGATAAAATACAAATTTTTTGAATATTTTCGATGTCGAATCTAGAGTGCCAGGACTATACAAAAGAGTGAAATTTTGATCCAGGTAAGTCGATATGCATATATATAGGTCTTTTATGATTGGTCCTAGTCTAAATAAGCCAAAAATGATCATAATTTGACATTTCTTGATAAAATACAAATTTTTTTGAAAATTTTCGATGTCGAATCTAGAGTGCCAGGACTATACAAAAGAGTGAAATTTTGATCCAGGTAAGTCGATATGCATATATATAGGTCTTTTATGATTGGTCCCAGTCTAAATAAGCCAAAAATGATCATAATTTGACATTTTTTGATAAAATACAAATTTTTTGAATATTTTCGATGTCGAATCTAGAGTGCCAGGACTATACAAAAGAGTGAAATTTTGATCCAGGTAAGTCGATATGCATAAACATAGGTCTTTTATGATTGGTCCCAGTCTAAATAAGCCAAAAATGATCATAATTTGACATTTTTTGATAAAAAACAAATTTTTTGAAAATTTTCGATGTCGAATCTAGAGTGCCAGGACTATACAAAAGAGTGAAATTTTGATCCAGGTAAGTCGATATGCATATATATAGGTCTTTTATGATTGGTCCCAGTCTGAATAAGCCAAAAATGATCATAATTTGACATTTTTTGATAAAATACAAATTTTTTGAAAATTTTCGATGTCGAATCTAGAGTGCCAGGACTATACAAAAGTGTGAAATTTTGATCCATGTAAGTCGATATGCATATATATAGGTCTTTTATGATTGGTCCCAGTCTAAATAAGCCAAACATGATCATAATTTGACATTTTTTGATAAAATACAAATTTTTTGAAAATTTTCGATGTCGAATCTAGAGTGCCAGGACTATACAAAAGAGTAAAATTTTGATCCGAGTAAGTCGATATGCATATATATAGGTCTTTTATGATTGGTCCCAGTCTAAATAAGCCAAAAATGATCATAATTTGACATTTTTTGATAAAATACAAATTTTTTGAAAATTTTCGATGTCGAATCTAGAGTGCCAGGACTATACAAAAGAGTGAAATTTTGATCCAGGTAAGTCGATATGCATTTATATAGGTCTTTTGTGATTGGTCCCAGACTAAATAAGCCAAAAATTATCATAATTTGACATTTTTTGATAAAATACAAATTTTTTGAAAATTTTCGATGTCGAATCTAGAGTGCCAGGACTATACAAAAGAGTGAAATTTTGATCCAGGTTAGTCGATATGCATATATATAGGTCTTTTATGATTGGTCCCAGTCTAAATAAGCCAAAATTAATCATAATTTGACATTTTTTGATAAAAACAAATTTTTTGAAAATTTTCGATGTCGAATCTAGAGTGCCAGGACTATACAAAAGAGTGAAATTTTGATCCAGGTAAGTCGATATGCATATATATAGGTCTTTTATGATTGGTCCCAGTCTAAATAAGCCAAAAATGATCATAATTTGACATTTTTTGATAAAATACAAATTTTTTGAAAATTTTCGATGTCGAATCTAGAGTGCCAGGACTATACAAAAGAGTGAAATTTTGATCCAGGTAAGTCGATATGCATATATATAGGTCTTTTATGATTGGTCCCAGTCTAACTAAGCCAAAAATGATCATAATTTGACATTTCTTGATAAAATACAAATTTTTTGAAAATTTTCGATGTCGAATCTAGAGTGCCAGGACTATACAAAAGAGTGAAATTTTGATCCAGGTAAGTCGATATGCATATATATAGGTCTTTTATGATTGGTCCCAGTCTAAATAAGCCAAAAATGATCATAATTTGACATTTTTTGATAAAATACAAATTTTTTGAAAATTTTCGATGTCGAATCTAGAGTGCCAGGACTATACAAAAGAGTGAAATTTTGATCCAGGTAAGTCGATATGCATATATATAGGTCTTTTATGATTGGTCCCAGTCTAAATAAGTCAAAAATGATCATAATTTGACATTTTTTGATAAAATACAAATTTTTTGAAAATTTTCGATGTCGAATCTAGAGTGCCAGGACTATACAAAAGAGTAAAATTTTGATCCAGGTAGGTCGATATGCATATATATAGGTCTTTTATGATTGGTCCCAGTCTAAATAAGCCAAAAATGATCATAATTTGACATTTTTTGATAAAATACAAATTTTTTGAAAATTTTCGATGTCGAATCTAGAGTGCCAGGACTATACAAAAGAGTGAAATTTTAAGCCAGGTAAGTCGATATGCATATAGATAGGTCTTTTATGATTGGTCCCAGTCTAAATATGCCAAAAATGATCATAATTTGACATTTTTTGATAAAATACAAATTTTTTGAAAATTTTCGATGTCGAATCTAGAGTGCCAGGACTATACAAAAGAGTGAAATTTTGATCCAGGTAAGTCGATATGCATATATGTAGGTCTTTTATGATTGGTCCCAGTCTAAATAAGCCAAAAATGATCATATTTTGACATTTTTTGATAAAATACAAATTTTTTGAAAATTTTCGATGTCGAATCTAGAGTGCCAGGACTATACAAAAGTGTGAAATTTAGGTCCAGGTAAGTCGATATGCATATATATAGGTCTTTTATGATTGGTCCCAGTCTAAATAAGCCAAAAATGATCATAATTTGACATTTTTTGATAAAAAACAAATTTTGTGAAAATTTTCGATGTCGAATCTAGAGTGCCAGGACTATACAAAAGAGTGAAATTTTGATCCAGGTAAGTCGATATGCATATATATAGGTCTTTTATGATTGGTCCCAGTCTAAATAAGCCAAAAATGATCATAATTTGACATTTTTTGATAAAATACAAATTTTGTGAAAATTTTCGATGTCGAATCTAGAGTGCCAGGGCTATACAAAAGAGTGAAATTTTGATCCAGGTAAGTCGATATGCATATATATAGGTCTTTTATGATTGGCCCCAGTCTAAATAAGCCAAAAATGATCATAACTTGACATTTTTTGATAAAATACAAATTTTTTGAAAATTTTCGATGTCGAATCTAGAGTGCCAGGACTATACAAAAGAGTGAAATTTTGATCCAGGTAAGTCGATATGCATATATATAGGTCTTTTATGATTGGTCCCAGTCTAAATAAGCCAAAAATGATCATAATTTGACATTTTTTGATAAAATACAAATTTTTTGAAAATTTTCGATGTCGAATCTAGAGTGCCAGGACTATACAAAAGAGTGAAATTTTGATCCAGGTAAGTCGATATGCATATATATAGGTCTTTTATGATTGGTCCCAGTCTAAATAAGCCAAAAATGATCATAATTTGACATTTTTTGATAAAATACAAATTTTTTGAAAATTTTCGATGTCGAATCTATAGTGCCAGGGCTATACAAAAGAGTGAAATTTTGATCCAGGTAAGTCGATATGCATTTATATAGGTCTTTTATGATTGGTCCCAGTCTAAATAAGCCAAAAATGATCATATTTTGACATTTTTTGATAAAATACAAATTTTTTGAAAATTTTCGATGTCGAATCTAGAGTGCCAGGACTATACAAAAGTGTGAAATTTTGGTCCAGGTAAGTCGATATGCATATATATAGGTCTTTTATGATTGGTCCCAGTCTAAATAAGCCAAAAATGATCATAATTTGACATTTTTTGATAAAATACAAATTTTTTGAAAATTTTCGATGTCGAATCTAGAGTGCCAGGACTATACAAAAGAGTGAAATTTTGATCCAGGTAAGTCGATATGCATATATATAGGTCTTTTATGATTGGTCCCAGTCTAAATAAGCCAAAAATGATCATAATTTGACATTTTTTGATAAAATACAAATTTTTTGAAAATTTTCGATGTCGAATCTAGAGTGCCAGGACTATACAAAAGAGTGAAATTTTGATCCAGGTAAGTCGATATGCATATATATAGGTCTTTTATGATTGGTCCCAGTCTAAATAAGCCAAAAATGATCATAATTTGACATTTTTTGATAAAATACAAATTTTTTGAAAATTTTCGATGTCGAATCTAGAGTGCCAGGACTATACAAAAGAGTGAAATTTTGATCCAGGTAAGTCGATATGCATATATATAGGTCTTTTATGATTGGTCCCAGTCTAAATAAGCCAAAAATGATCATAATTTGACATTTTTTGATAAAATACAAATTTTTTGAAAATTTTCGATGTCGAATCTAGAGTGCCAGGGCTATACAAAAGAGTGAAATTTTGATCCAGGTAAGTCGATATGCATTTATATAGGTCTTTTATGATTGGTCCCAGTCTAAATAAGCCAAAAATGATCATATTTTGACATTTTTTGATAAAATACAAATTTTTTGAAAATTTTCGATGTCGAATCTAGAGTGCCAGGACTATACAAAAGTGTGAAATTTTGGTCCAGGTAAGTCGATATGCATATATATAGGTCTTTTATGATTGGTCCCAGTCTAAATAAGCCAAAAATGATCATAATTTGACATTTTTTGATAAAATACAAATTTTTTGAAAATTTTCGATGTCGAATCTAGAGTGCCAGGACTATACAAAAGAGTGAAATTTTGATCCAGGTAAGTCGATATGCATATATATAGGTCTTTTATGATTGGTCCCAGTCTAAATAAGCCAAAAATGATCATAATTTGACATTTTTTGATAAAATACAAATTTTTTGAAAATTTTCGATGTCGAATCTAGAGTGCCAGGACTATACAAAAGAGTAAAATTTTGAGCCAGGTAAGTCGATATGCATATATATAGGTCTTTTATGATTGGTCCCAGTCTAAATAAGCCAAAAATGATCATAATTTGACATTTTTTGATAAAATACAAATTTTTTGAAAATTTTCGATGTCGAATCTAGAGTGCCAGGACTATACAAAAGAGTGAAATTTTGATCCAGGTAAGTCGATATGCATATATATAGGTCTTTTATGATTGGTCCCAGTCTAAATAAGCCAAAAATGATCATAATTTGACATTTTTTGATAAAATACAAATTTTTTGAAAAATTTCGATGTCGAATCTAGAGTGCCAGGACTATACAAAAGAGTGAAATTTTGAGCCAGGTAAGTCGAAATGCATAATTATAGGTCTTTTATGATTGGTCCCAGTCTAAATAAGCCAAAAATGATCATAATTTGACATTTTTTGATAAAAAACAAATTTTTTGAAAATTTTCGATGTCGAATCTAGAGTGCCAGGACTATACAAAAGAGTAAAATTTTGATCCAGGTAAGTCGATATGCATATATATAGGTCTTTTATGATTGGTCCCAGTCTAAATAAGCCAAAAATGATCATAATTTGACATTTTTTGATAAAAAACAAATTTTTTGAAAATTTTCGATGTCGAATCTAGAGTGCCAGGACTATACAAAAGAGTGAAATTTTGATCCAGGTAAGTCGATATGCATATATATAGGTCTTTTATGATTGGTCCCAGTCTAAATAAGCCAAAAATGATCATAATTTGACATTTTTTGATAAAATACAAATTTTTTGAAAATTTTCGATGTCGAATCTAGAGTGCCAGGACTATACAAAAGAGTGAAATTTTGATCCAGGTAAGTCGATATGCATATATATAGGTCTTTTATGATTGGTCCCAGTCTAAATAAGCCAAAAATGATCATAATTTGACATTTTTTGATAAAAAACAAATTTTTTGAAAATTTTCGATGTCGAATTTAGAGTGCCAGGACTATACAAAAGAGTGAAATTTTGAGCCAGGTAAGTCGATATGCTTATATATAGGTCTTTTATGATTGGTCGCAGTCTAAATAAGCCAAAAATGATCATAATTTGACATTTTTTGATAAAATACAAATTTTTTTAAAATTTTCGATGTCGAATCTAGAGTGCCAGGACTATACAAAAGAGTGAAATTTTGATCCAGGTAAGTCGATATGCATATATATAGGTCTTTTATGATTGGTCCCAGTCTAAATAAGCCAAAAATGATCATAATTTGACATTTTTTGATAAAATAAAAATTTTTTGAAAATTTTCGATGTCGAATCTAGAATGCCAGGACTATACAAAGGAGTAAAATTTTGATCCAGGTAAGTCGATATGCATATATATAGGTCTTTTATGATTGGTCCCAGTCTAAATAAGCCAAAAATGATCATAATTTGACATTTTTTGATAAAATACAAATTTTTTGAAAATTTTCGATGTCGAATCTAGAGTGCCAGGACTATACAAAAGAGTGAAATTTTGATCCAGGTAAGTCGATATGCATATATATAGGTCTTTTATGATTGGTCCCAGTCTAAATAAGCCAAAAATGATCATAATTTGACATTTTTTGATAAAATACAAATTTTTTGAAAATTTTCGATGTCGAATCTAGAGTGCCAGGGCTATACAAAAGAGTGAAATTTTGATCCAGGTAAGTCGATATGCATTTATATAGGTCTTTTATGATTGGTCCCAGTCTAAATAAGCCAAAAATGATCATATTTTGACATTTTTTGATAAAATACAAATTTTTTGAAAATTTTCGATGTCGAATCTAGAGTGCCAGGACTATACAAAAGTGTGAAATTTTGGTCCAGGTAAGTCGATATGCATATATATAGGTCTTTTATGATTGGTCCCAGTCTAAATAAGCCAAAAATGATCATAATTTGACATTTTTTTATAAAAAACAAATTTTTTGAAAATTTTTGATGTCGAATCTAGAGTGCCAGGCCTATACAAAAGAGTGAAATTTTGATCCAGGTAAGTCGATATGCATATATATAGGTCTTTTATGATTGGTCCCAGTCTAAATAAGCCAAAAATGATCATAATTTGACATTTTTTGATAAAATACAAATTTTTTGAAAATTTTCGATGTCGAATCTAGAGTGCCAGGACTATACAAAAGAGTAAAATTTTGATCCAGGTAAGTCGATATTCATATATATAGGTCTTTTATGATTGGTCCCAGTCTAAATAAGCCAAAAATGATCATAATTTGACATTTTTTGATAAAATACAAATTTTTTGAAAATTTTCGATGTCGAATCTAGAGTGCCAGGACTATACAAAAGAGTAAAATTTTGAGCCAGGTAAGTCGATATGCATATATATAGGTCTTTTATGATTGGTCCCAGTCTAAATAAGCCAAAAATGATCATAATTTGACATTTTTTGATAAAATACAAATTTTTTGAAAATTTTCGATGTCGAATCTAGAGTGCCAGGACTATACAAAAGAGTGAAATTTTGATCCAGGTAAGTCGATATGCATATATATAGGTCTTTTATGATTGGTCCCAGTCTAAATAAGCCAAAAATGATCATAATTTGACATTTTTTGATAAAATACAAATTTTTTGAAAAATTTCGATGTCGAATCTAGAGTGCCAGGACTATACAAAAGAGTGAAATTTTGAGCCAGGTAAGTCGAAATGCATAATTATAGGTCTTTTATGATTGGTCCCAGTCTAAATAAGCCAAAAATGATCATAATTTGACATTTTTTGATAAAAAACAAATTTTTTGAAAATTTTCGATGTCGAATCTAGAGTGCCAGGACTATACAAAAGAGTAAAATTTTGATCCAGGTAAGTCGATATGCATATATATAGGTCTTTTATGATTGGTCCCAGTCTAAATAAGCCAAAAATGATCATAATTTGACATTTTTTGATAAAATACAAATTTTTTGAAAATTTTCGATGTCGAATCTAGAGTGCCAGGACTATACAAAAGAGTAAAATTTTGAGCCAGGTAAGTCGATATGCATATATATAGGTCTTTTATGATTGGTCCCAGTCTAAATAAGCCAAAAATGATCATAATTTGACATTTTTTGATAAAATACAAATTTTTTGAAAATTTTCGATGTCGAATCTAGAGTGCCAGGACTATACAAAAGAGTGAAATTTTGATCCAGGTAAGTCGATATGCATATATATAGGTCTTTTATGATTGGTCCCAGTCTAAATAAGCCAAAAATGATCATAATTTGACATTTTTTGATAAAATACAAATTTTTTGAAAAATTTCGATGTCGAATCTAGAGTGCCAGGACTATACAAAAGAGTGAAATTTTGAGCCAGGTAAGTCGATATGCATAATTATAGGTCTTTTATGATTGGTCCCAGTCTAAATAAGCCAAAAATGATCATAATTTGACATTTTTTGATAAAAAACAAATTTTTTGAAAATTTTCGATGTCGAATCTAGAGTGCCAGGACTATACAAAAGAGTAAAATTTTGATCCAGGTAAGTCGATATGCATATATATAGGTCTTTTATGATTGGTCCCAGTCTAAATAAGCCAAAAATGATCATAATTTGACATTTTTTGATAAAAAACAAATTTTTTGAAAATTTTCGATGTCGAATCTAGAGTGCCAGGACTATACAAAAGAGTGAAATTTTGATCCAGGTAAGTCGATATGCATATATATAGGTCTTTTATGATTGGTCCCAGTCTAAATAAGCCAAAAATGATCATAATTTGACATTTTTTGATAAAATACAAATTTTTTGAAAATTTTCGATGTCGAATCTAGAGTGCCAGGACTATACAAAAGAGTGAAATTTTGATCCAGGTAAGTCGATATGCATATATATAGGTCTTTTATGATTGGTCCCAGTCTAAATAAGCCAAAAATGATCATAATTTGACATTTTTTGATAAAAAACAAATTTTTTGAAAATTTTCGATGTCGAATCTAGAGTGCCAGGACTATACAAAAGAGTGAAATTTTGAGCCAGGTAAGTCGATATGCTTATATATAGGTCTTTTATGATTGGTCGCAGTCTAAATAAGCCAAAAATGATCATAATTTGACATTTTTTGATAAAATACAAATTTTTTTAAAATTTTCGATGTCGAATCTAGAGTGCCAGGACTATACAAAAGAGTGAAATTTTGATCCAGGTAAGTCGATATGCATATATATAGGTCTTTTATGATTGGTCCCAGTCTAAATAAGCCAAAAATGATCATAATTTGACATTTTTTGATAAAATACAAATTTTTTGAAAATTTTCGATGTCGAATCTAGAATGCCAGGACTATACAAAGGAGTAAAATTTTGATCCAGGTAAGTCGATATGCATATATATAGGTCTTTTATGATTGGTCCCAGTCTAAATAAGCCAAAAATGATCATAATTTGACATTTTTTGATAAAATACAAATTTTTTGAAAATTTTCGATGTCGAATCTAGAGTGCCAGGACTATACAAAAGAGTGAAATTTTGATCCAGGTTAGTCGATATGCATTTATATAGGTCTTTTATGATTGGTCCCAGTCTAAATAAGCCAAAATTAATCATAATTTGACATTTTTTGATAAAAAACAAATTTTTTGAAAATTTTCGATGTCGAATCTAGAGTGCCAGGACTATACAAAAGAGTGAAATTTTGATCCAGGTAAGTCGATATGCATATATATAGGTCTTTTATGATTGGTCCCAGTCTAAATAAGCCAAAAATGATCATAATTTGACATTTTTTGATAAAAAACAAATTTTTTGAAAATTTTCGATGTCGAATCTAGAGTGCCAGGACTATACAAAAGAGTGAAATTTTGATCCAGGTAAGTCGATATGCATATATATAGGTCTTTTATTTTTGGTCCCAGTCTAAATAAGCCAAAAGGATCATAATTTGACATTTTTTTATAAAATACAAATTTTTTGAAAATTTTCGATGTCGAATCTAGAGTGCCAGGACTATACAAAAGAGTGAAATTTTGATCCAGGTAAGTCGATATGCATATATATAGGTCTTTTATGATTGGTCCCAGTCTAAATAAGCCAAAAATGATCATAATTTGACATTTTTTGATAAAATACAAATTTTTTGAAAATTTTCGATGTCGAATCTAGAGTGCCAGGACTATACAAAAGAGTGAAATTTTGATCCAGGTAAGTCGATATGCATATATATAGGTCTTTTATGATTGGTCCCAGTCTAAATAAGCCAAAAATTATCATAATTTGACATTTTTTGATAAAATACAAATTTTTTGAAAATTTTCGATGTCGAATCTAGAGTGCCAGGACTATACAAAAGAGTAAAATTTTGATCCAGGTAAGTCGATATGCATATATATAGGTCTTTTATGATTGGTCCCAGTCTAAATAAGCCAAAAATGATCATAATTTGACATTTTTTGACAAAATACAAATTTTTTGAAAATTTTCGATGTCGAATCTAGAGTGCCAGGACTATACAAAAGAGTGAAATTTTGATCCAGGTAAGTCGATATGCATATATATAGGTCTTTTATGATTGGTCGCAGTCTAAATAAGCCAAAAATGATCATAATTTGACATTTTTTGATAAAATACAAATTTTTTTAAAATTTTCGATGTCGAATCTAGAGTGCCAGGACTATACAAAAGAGTGAAATTTTGATCCAGGTAAGTCGATATGCATATATATAGGTCTTTTATGATTGGTCCCAGTCTAAATAAGCGAAAAATGATCATAATTTGACATTTTTTGATAAAATACAAATTTTTTGAAAATTTTCGATGTCGAATCTAGAGTGCCAGGACTATACAAAAGAGTGAAATTTTGATCCAGGTAAGTCGATATGCATATATATAGGTCTTTTATGATTGGTCCGAGTCTAAATAAGCCAAAAATGATCATAATTTGACATTTTTTGATAAAATACAAATTTTTTGAAAATTTTCGATGTCGAATCTAGAGTGCCAGGACTATACAAAAGAGTAAAATTTTGATCCAGGTAAGTCGATATGCATATATATAGGTCTTTTATGATTGGTCCCAGTCTAAATAAGCCAAAAAGTGTCATAATTTGACATTTTTTGATAAAATACAAATTTTTTGAAAATTTTCGATGTCGAATCTAGAGTGCCAGGACTATACAAAAGAGTGAAATTTTGATCCAGGTAAGTCGATATGCATATATATAGGTCTTTTATGATTGGTCCCAGTCTAAATAAGCCAAAAATGATCATAATTTGACATTTTTTGATTAAAAACAAATTTTTGAAAATTTTCGATGTCGAATCTAGAGTGCCAGGACTATACAAAAGAGTGAAATTTTGATCCAGGTAAGTCGATATGCATATATATAGGTCTTTTATGATTGGTCCCAGTCTAAATAAGCCAAAAATGATCATAATTTGAAATTTTTTTATAAAATACAAATTTTTTGAAAATTTTCGATGTCGAATCTAGAGTGCCAGGACTATACAAAAGACTGAAATTTTGATCCAGGTAAGTCGATATGCATATATATAGGTCTTTTATGATTGGTCCCAGTCTAAATAAGCCAAAAATGATCATAATTTGACATTTTTTGATAAAATACAAATTTTTTGAAAATTTTCGATGTCGAATCTAGAGTGCCAGGACTATACAAAAGAGTGAAATTTTGATCCAGGTAAGTCGATATGCATATATATAGGTCTTTTATGATTGGTCCCAGTCTAAATAAGCCAAAAATGATCATAATTTGACATTTTTTCATAAAAAACAAATTTTTTGAAAATTTTCGATGTCGAATCTAGAGTGCCAGGACTATACAAAAGAGTGAAATTTTGATCCAGGTTAGTCGATATGCATATATATAGGTCTTTTATGATTGGTCCCAGTCTAAATAAGCCAAAAATGATCATAATTTGACATTTTTTGATAAAAAACAAATTTTTTGAAAATTTTCGATGTCGAATCTAGAGTGCCAGGACTATACAAAAGAGTGAAATTTTAATCCAGGTAAGTCGATATGCATATATATAGGTCTTTTATGATTGGTCCCAGTCTAAATAAGCCAAAAATGATCATAATTTGACATTTTTTGATAAAAAACAAATTTTTTGAAAATTTTCGATGTCGAATCTAGAGTGCCAGGACTATACAAAAGAGTGAAATTTTGATCCAGGTAAGTCGATATGCATATATATAGGTCTTTTATGATTGGTCCCAGTCTAAATAAGCCAAAAATGATCATTATTTGACATTTTTTGATAAAATACAAATTTTTTGAAAATTTTCAATGTCGAATCTAGAGTGCCAGGACTATACAAAAGAGTGAAATTTTGATCCAGGTAAGTCGATATGCATATATATAGGTCTTTTATGATTGGTCCCAGTCTAAATAAGCCAAAAATGATCATAATTTGACATTTTTTGATAAAATACAAATTTTTTGAAAATTTTCGATGTCGAATCTAGAGTGCCAGGACTATACAAAAGAGTGAAATTTTGATCCAGGTAAGTCGATATGCATATATATAGGTCTTTTATGATTGGTCCCAGTCTAAATAAGCCAAAAATGATCATAATTTGACATTTTTTGATAAAATACAAATTTTTTGAAAATTTTCGATGTCGAATCTAGAGTGCCAGGACTATACAAAAGAGTGAAATTTTGATCCAGGTAAGTCGATATGCATATATATAGGTCTTTTATGATTGGTCCCAGTCTAAATAAGCCAAAAATTATCATAATTTGACATTTTTTGATAAAATACAAATTTTTTGAAAATTTTCGATGTCGAATCTAGAGTGCCAGGACTATACAAAAGAGTAAAATTTTGATCCAGGTAAGTCGATATGCATATATATAGGTCTTTTATGATTGGTCCCAGTCTAAATAAGCCAAAAATGATCATAATTTGACATTTTTTGACAAAATACAAATTTTTTGAAAATTTTCGATGTCGAATCTAGAGTGCCAGGACTATACAAAAGAGTGAAATTTTGATCCAGGTAAGTCGATATGCATATATATAGGTCTTTTATGATTGGTCGCAGTCTAAATAAGCCAAAAATGATCATAATTTGACATTTTTTGATAAAATACAAATTTTTTAAAAATTTTCGATGTCGAATCTAGAGTGCCAGGACTATACAAAAGAGTGAAATTTTGATCCAGGTAAGTCGATATGCATATATATAGGTCTTTTATGATTGGTCCCAGTCTAAATAAGCGAAAAATGATCATAATTTGACATTTTTTGATAAAATACAAATTTTTTGAAAATTTTCGATGTCGAATCTAGAGTGCCAGGACTATACAAAAGAGTGAAATTTTGATCCAGGTAAGTCGATATGCATATATATAGGTCTTTTATGATTGGTCCCAGTCTAAATAAGCCAAAAATGATCATAATTTGACATTTTTTGATAAAATACAAATTTTTTGAAAATTTTCGATGTCGAATCTAGAGTGCCAGGACTATACAAAAGAGTAAAATTTTGATCCAGGTAAGTCGATATGCATATATATAGGTCTTTTATGATTGATCCCAGTCTAAATAAGCCAAAAATGTTCATAATTTGACATTTTTTGATAAAATACAAATTTTTTGAAAATTTTCGATGTCGAATCTAGAGTGCCAGGACTATACAAAAGAGTGAAATTTTGATCCAGGTAAGTCGATATGCATATATATAGGTCTTTTATGATTGGTCCCAGTCTAAATAAGCCAAAAATGATCATAATTTGAAATTTTTTTATAAAATACAAATTTTTTGAAAATTTTCGATGTCGAATCTAGAGTGCCAGGACTATACAAAAGACTGAAATTTTGATCCAGGTAAGTCGATATGCATATATATAGGTCTTTTATGATTGGTCCCAGTCTAAATAAGCCAAAAATGATCATAATTTGACATTTTTTGATAAAAAACAAATTTTTTGAAAATTTTCGATGTCGAATCTAGAGTGCCAGGACTATACAAAAGAGTGAAATTTTGATCCAGGTAAGTCGATATGCATATATATAGGTCTTTTATGATTGGTCCCAGTCTAAATAAGCCAAAAATGATCATAATTTGACATTTTTTCATAAAAAACAAATTTTTTGAAAATTTTCGATGTCGAATCTAGAGTGCCAGGACTATACAAAAGAGTGAAATTTTGATCCAGGTTAGTCGATATGCATATATATAGGTCTTTTATGATTGGTCCCAGTCTCAATAAGCCAAAAATGATCATAATTTGACATTTTTTGATAAAAAACAAATTTTTTGAAAATTTTCGATGTCGAATCTAGAGTGCCAGGACTATACAAAAGAGTGAAATTTTAATCCAGGTAAGTCGATATGCATATATATAGGTCTTTTATGATTGGTCCCAGTCTAAATAAGCCAAAAATGATCATAATTTGACATTTTTTGATAAAAAACAAATTTTTTGAAAATTTTCGATGTCGAATCTAGAGTGCCAGGACTATACAAAAGAGTGAAATTTTGATCCAGGTAAGTCGATATGCATATATATAGGTCTTTTATGATTGGTCCCAGTCTAAATAAGCCAAAAATGATCATTATTTGACATTTTTTGATAAAATACAAATTTTTTGAAAATTTTCAATGTCGAATCTAGAGTGCCAGGACTATACAAAAGAGTGAAATTTTGATCCAGGTAAGTCGATATGCATATATATAGGTCTTTTATGATTGGTCCCAGTCTAAATAGGCCAAAAATGATCATAATTTGACATTTTTTGATAAAATACAAATTTTTTGAAAATTTTCGATGTCGAATCTAGAGTGCCAGGACTATACAAAAGAGTGAAATTTTGATCCAGGTAAGTCGATATGCATATATATAGGTCTTTTATGATTGGTCCCAGTCTAAATAAGCCAAAAATGATCATAATTTGACATTTTTTGATAAAATACAAATTTTTTGAAAATTTTCGATGTCGAATCTAGAGTGCCAGGACTATACAAAAGAGTGAAATTTTGATCCAGGTAAGTCGATATGCATATATATAGGTCTTTTATGATTGGTCCCAGTCTAAATAAGCCAAAAATGTTCATAATTTGACATTTTTTGATAAAATACAAATTTTTTGAAAATTTTCGATGTCGAATCTAGAGTGCCAGGACTATACAAAAGAGTGAAATTTTGATCCTGGTAAGTCGATATGCATATATATAGGTCTTTTATGATTGGTCCCAGTCTAAATAAGCCAAAAATGATCATAATTTGACATTTTTTGATTAAAAACAAATTTTTTGAAAATTTTGATGTCGAATCTAGAGTGCCAGGACTATACAAAAGAGTGAAATTTTGATCCAGGTAAGTCGATATGCATATATATAGGTCTTTTATGATTGGTCCCAGTCTAAATAAGCCAAAAATGATCATAATTTGAAATTTTTTTATAAAATACAAATTTTTTGAAAATTTCGATGTCGAATCTAGAGTGCCAGGACTATACAAAAGACTGAAATTTTGATCCAGGTAAGTCGATATGCATATATATAGGTCTTTTATGATTGGTCCCAGTCTTAATAAGCCAAAAATGATCATAATTTGACATTTTTTGATAAAATACAAATTTTTTGAAAATTTTCGATGTCGAATCTAGAGTGCCAGGACTATACAAAAGAGTGAAATTTTGATCCAGGTAAGTCGATATGCATATATATAGGTCTTTTATGATTGGTCCCAGTCTAAATAAGCCAAAAATGATCATAATTTGACATTTTTTCATAAAAAACAAATTTTTTGAAAATTTTCGATGTCGAATCTAGAGTGCCAGGACTATACAAAAGAGTGAAATTTTGATCCAGGTTAGTCGATATGCATATATATAGGTCTTTTATGATTGGTCCCAGTCTAAATAAGCCAAAAATGATGATAATTTGACATTTTTTGATAAAAAACAAATTTTTTGAAAATTTTCGATGTCGAATCTAGAGTGCCAGGACTATACAAAAGAGTGAAATTTTAATCCAGGTAAGTCGATATGCATATATATAGGTCTTTTATGATTGGTCCCAGTCTAAATAAGCCAAAAATGATCATAATTTGACATTTTTTGATAAAAAACAAATTTTTTGAAAATTTTCGATGTCGAATCTAGAGTGCCAGGACTATACAAAAGAGTGAAATTTTGATCCAGGTAAGTCGATATGCATATATATAGGTCTTTTATGATTGGTCCCAGTCTAAATAAGCCAAAAATGATCATTATTTGACATTTTTTGATAAAATACAAATTTTTTGAAAATTTTCAATGTCGAATCTAGAGTGCCAGGACTATACAAAAGAGTGAAATTTTGATCCAGGTAAGTCGATATGCATATATATAGGTCTTTTATGATTGGTCCCAGTCTAAATAAGCCAAAAATGATCATAATTTGACATTTTTTGATAAAATACAAATTTTTTGAAAATTTTCGATGTCGAATCTAGAGTGCCAGGACTATACAAAAGACTGAAATTTTGATCCAGGTAAGTCGATATGCATATATATAGGTCTTTTATGATTGGTCCCAGTCTAAAGAAGCCAAAAATGATCATAATTTGACATTTTTTGATAAAATACAAATTTTTTGAAAATTTTCGATGTCGAATCTAGAGTGCCAGGACTATACAAAAGAGTGAAATTTTGATCCAGGTAAGTCGATATGCATATATATAGGTCTTTTATGACTGGTCCCAGTCTAAATAAGCCAAAAATGATCATAATTTGACATTTTTTGATAAAATACAAATTTATTGAAAATTTTCGATGTCGAATCTAGAGTGCCAGGACTATA
This sequence comes from Chrysoperla carnea, assembly GCF_905475395.1. Taxonomy (NCBI): domain Eukaryota; kingdom Metazoa; phylum Arthropoda; class Insecta; order Neuroptera; family Chrysopidae; genus Chrysoperla; species Chrysoperla carnea. The sequence goes on along the minus strand of NW_025408233.1, from coordinate 3,253,857 downwards.
CAAAAGACTGAAATTTTGATCCAGGTAAGTCTATATGCATATATATAGGTCTTTTATGATTGGTCCCAGTCTAAATAAGCCAAAAATAATCATAATTTGACATTTTTTGATAAAATACAAATTTTTTGAAAATTTTCGATGTCGAATCTAGAGTGCCAGGACTATACAAAAGAGTGAAATTTTGATCCAGGTAAGTCGATATGCATATATATAGGTCTTTTATGATTGGTCCCAGTCTAAATAAGCCAAAAATGATCATAATTTGACATTTTTTCATAAAAAACAAATTTTTTGAAAATTTTCGATGTCGAATCTAGAGTGCCAGGACTATACAAAAGAGTGAAATTTTGATCCAGGTTAGTCGATATGCATATATATAGGTCTTTTATGATTGGTCCCAGTCTAAATAAGCCAAAAATGATCATAATTTGACATTTTTTGATAAAAAACAAATTTTTTGAAAATTTTCGATGTCGAATCTAGATTGCCAGGACTATACAAAAGAGTGAAATTTTGATCCAGGTAAGTCGATATGCATATATATAGGTCTTTTATGATTGGTCCCAGTCTAAATAAGCCAAAAATGATCATAATTTGACATTTTTTGATAAAAAACAAATTTTTTGAAAATTTTCGATGTCGAATCTAGAGTGCCAGGACTATACAAGAGAGTGAAATTTTGATCCAGGTAAGTCGATATGCATATATATAGGTCTTTTATGATTGGTCCCAGTCTAAATAAGCCAAAAATGATCATAATTTGACATTTTTTGATAAAATACAAATTTTTTGAAAATTTTCGATGTCGAATCTAGAGTGCCAGGACTATACAAAAGAGTGAAATTTTGATCCAGGTAAGTCGATATGCATATATATAGGTCTTTTATGATTGGTCCCAGTCTAAATAAGCCAAAAATGATCATAATTTGACATTTTTTGATAAAATACAAATTTTTTGAAAATTTTCGATGTCGAATCTAGAGTGCCTGGACTATACAAAAGAGTGAAATTTTGATCCAGGTAAGTCGATATGCATATATATAGGTCTTTTATGATTGGTCCCAGTCTAAATAAGCCAAAAATAATCATAATTTGACATTTTTTGATAAAATACAAATTTTTTGAAAATTTTCGATGTCGAATCTAGAGTGCCAGGACTATACAAAAGAGTGAAATTTTGATCCAGGTAAGTCGATATGCATATATATAGGTCTTTTATGATTGGTCCCAGTCTAAATAAGCCAAAAATGATCATAATTTGACATTTTTTCATAAAAAACAAATTTTTTGAAAATTTTAGATGTCGAATCTAGAGTGCCAGGACTATACAAAAGAGTGAAATTTTGATCCAGGTTAGTCGATATGCATATATATAGTTCTTTTATGATTGGTCCCAGTCTAAATAAGCCAAAAATGATCATAATTTGACATTTTTTGATAAAAAACAAATTTTTTGAAAATTTTCGATGTCGAATCTAGAGTAATAGGACTATACAAAAGAGTGAAATTTTGATCCAGGTAAGTCGATATGCATATATATAGGTCTTTTATGATTGGTCCCAGTCTAAATAAGCCAAAAATGATCATAATTTGACATTTTTTGATAAAAAACAAATTTTTTGAAAATTTTCGATGTCGAATCTAGAGTGCCAGGACTATACAAAAGAGTGAAATTTTAATCCAGGTAAGTCGATATGCATATATATAGGTCTTTTATGATTGGTCCCAGTCTAAATAAGCCAAAAATGATCATAATTTGACATTTTTTGATAAAAAACAAATTTTTTGAAAATTTTCGATGTCGAATCTAGAGTGCCAGGACTATACAAAAGAGTGAAATTTTGATCCAGGTAAGTCGATATGCATATATATAGGTCTTTTATGATTGGTCCCAGTCTAAATAAGCCAAAAATGATCATTATTTGACATTTTTTGATAAAATACAAATTTTTTGAAAATTTTCAATGTCGAATCTAGAGTGCCAGGACTATACAAAAGAGTGAAATTTTGATCCAGGTAAGTCGATATGCATATATATAGGTCTTTTATGATTGGTCCCAGTCTAAATAAGCCAAAAATGATCATAATTTGACATTTTTTGATAAAATACAAATTTTTTGAAAATTTTCGATGTCGAATCTAGAGTGCCAGGACTATACAAAAGAGTGAAATTTTGATCCAGGTAAGTCGATATGCATATATATAGGTCTTTTATGATTGGTCCCAGTCTAAATAAGCCAAAAATGATCATAATTTGACATTTTTTGATAAAATACAAATTTTTTGAAAATTTTCGATGTCGAATCTAGAGTGCCAGGACTATACAAAAGAGTGAAATTTTGATCCAGGTAAGTCGATATGCATATATATAGGTCTTTTATGATTGGTCCCAGTCTAAATAAGCCAAAAATGTTCATAATTTGACATTTTTTGATAAAATACAAATTTTTTGAAAATTTCCGATGTCGAATCTAGAGTGCCAGGACTATACAAAAGAGTGAAATTTTGATCCAGGTAAGTCGATATGCATATATATAGGTCTTTTATGATTGGTCCCAGTCTAAATAAGCCAAAAATGATCATAATTTGACATTTTTTGATAAAAAACAAATTTTTTGAAAATTTTGATGTCGAATCTAGAGTGCCAGGACTATACAAAAGAGTGAAATTTTGATCCAGGTAAGTCGATATGCATATATATAGGTCTTTTATGATTGGTCCCAGTCTAAATAAGCCAAAAATGATCATAATTTGAAATTTTTTTATAAAATACAAATTTTTTGAAAATTTTCGATGTCGAATCTAGAGTGCCAGGACTATACAAAAGACTGAAATTTTGATCCAGGTAAGTCGATATGCATATATATAGGTCTTTTATGATTGGTCCCAGTCTTAATAAGCCAAAAATGATCATAATTTGACATTTTTTGATAAAATACAAATTTTTTGAAAATTTTCGATGTCGAATCTAGAGTGCCAGGACTATACAAAAGAGTGAAATTTTGATCCAGGTAAGTCGATATGCATATATATAGGTCTTTTATGATTGGTCCCAGTCTAAATAAGCCAAAAATGATCATAATTTGACATTTTTTCATAAAAAACAAATTTTTTGAAAATTTTCGATGTCGAATCTAGAGTGCCAGGACTATACAAAAGAGTGAAATTTTGATCCAGGTTAGTCGATATGCATATATATAGGTCTTTTATGATTGGTCCCAGTCTAAATAAGCCAAAAATGATGATAATTTGACATTTTTTGATAAAAAACAAATTTTTTGAAAATTTTCGATGTCGAATCTAGAGTGCCAGGACTATACAAAAGAGTGAAATTTTAATCCAGGTAAGTCGATATGCATATATATAGGTCTTTTATGATTGGTCCCAGTCTAAATAAGCCAAAAATGATCATAATTTGACATTTTTTGATAAAAAACAAATTTTTTGAAAATTTTCGATGTCGAATCTAGAGTGCCAGGACTATACAAAAGAGTGAAATTTTGATCCAGGTAAGTCGATATGCATATATATAGGTCTTTTATGATTGGTCCCAGTCTAAATAAGCCAAAAATGATCATTATTTGACATTTTTTGATAAAATACAAATTTTTTGAAAATTTTCAATGTCGAATCTAGAGTGCCAGGACTATACAAAAGAGTGAAATTTTGATCCAGGTAAGTCGATATGCATATATATAGGTCTTTTATGATTAGTCCCAGTCTAAATAAGCCAAAAATGATCATAATTTGACATTTTTTGATAAAATACAAATTTTTTGAAAATTTTCGATGTCGAATCTAGAGTGCCAGGACTATACAAAAGACTGAAATTTTGATCCAGGTAAGTCGATATGCATATATATAGGTCTTTTATGATTGGTCCCAGTCTAAATAAGCCAAAAATGATCATAATTTGACATTTTTTGATAAAATACAAATTTTTTGAAAATTTTCGATGTCGAATCTAGAGTGCCAGGACTATACAAAAGAGTGAAATTTTGATCCAGGTAAGTCGATATGCATATATATAGGTCTTTTATGACTGGTCCCAGTCTAAATAAGCCAAAAATGATCATAATTTGACATTTTTTGATAAAATACAAATTTATTGAAAATTTTCGATGTCGAATCTAGAGTGCCAGGACTATACAAAAGACTGAAATTTTGATCCAGGTAAGTCTATATGCATATATATAGGTCTTTTATGATTGGTCCCAGTCTAAATAAGCCAAAAATAATCATAATTTGACATTTTTTGATAAAATACAAATTTTTTGAAAATTTTCGATGTCGAATCTAGAGTGCCAGGACTATACAAAAGAGTGAAATTTTGATCCAGGTAAGTCTATATGCATATATATAGGTCTTTTATGATTGGTCCCAGTCTAAATAAGCCAAAAATGATCATAATTTGACATTTTTTCATAAAAAACAAATTTTTTGAAAATTTTCGATGTCGAATCTAGAGTGCCAGGACTATACAAAAGAGTGAAATTTTGATCCAGGTAAGTCGATATGCATATATATAGGTCTTTTATGATTGGTCCCAGTCTAAATAAGCCAAAAATGATCATAATTTGACATTTTTTGATAAAAAACAAATTTTTTGAAAATTTTCGATGTCGAATCTAGATTGCCAGGACTATACAAAAGAGTGAAATTTTGATCCAGGTAAGTCGATATGCATATATATAGGTCTTTTATGATTGGTCCCAGTCTAAATAAGCCAAAAATGATCATAATTTGACATTTTTTCATAAAAAACAAATTTTTTGAAAATTTTCGATGTCGAATCTAGAGTGCCAGGACTATACAAAAGAGTGAAATTTTGATCCAGGTTAGTCGATATGCATATATATAGGTCTTTTATGATTGGTCCCAGTCTAAATAAGCCAAAAATGATCATAATTTGACATTTTTTGATAAAAAACAAATTTTTTGAAAATTTTCGATGTCGAATCTAGATTGCCAGGACTATACAAAAGAGTGAAATTTTGATCCAGGTAAGTCGATATGCATATATATAGGTCTTTTATGATTGGTCCCAGTCTAAATAAGCCAAAAATGATCATAATTTGACATTTTTTGATAAAAAACAAATTTTTTGAAAATTTTCGATGTCGAATCTAGAGTGCCAGGACTATACAAGAGAGTGAAATTTTGATCCAGGTAAGTCGATATGCATATATATAGGTCTTTTATGATTGGTCCCAGTCTAAATAAGCCAAAAATGATCATAATTTGACATTTTTTGATAAAATACAAATTTTTTGAAAATTTTCGATGTCGAATCTAGAGTGCCAGGACTATACAAAAGAGTGAAATTTTGATCCAGGTAAGTCGATATGCATATATATAGGTCTTTTATGATTGGTCCCAGTCTAAATAAGCCAAAAATGATCATAATTTGACATTTTTTGATAAAATACAAATTTTTTGAAAATTTTCGATGTCGAATCTAGAGTGCCAGGACTATACAAAAGAGTGAAATTTTGATCCAGGTAAGTCGATATGCATATATATAGGTCTTTTATGATTGGTCCAAGTCTAAATAAGCCAAAAATAATCATAATTTGACATTTTTTGAAAAAATACAAATTTTTTGAAAATTTTCGATGTCGAATCTAGAGTGCCAGGACTATACAAAAGAGTGAAATTTTGATCCAGGTAAGTCGATATGCATATATATAGGTCTTTTATGATTGGTCCCAGTCTAAATAAGCCAAAAATGATCATAATTTGACATTTTTTCATAAAAAACAAATTTTTTGAAAATTTTAGATGTCGAATCTAGAGTGCCAGGACTATACAAAAGAGTGAAATTTTGATCCAGGTTAGTCGATATGCATATATATAGGTCTTTTATGATTGGTCCCAGTCTAAATAAGCCAAAAATGATCATAATTTGACATTTTTTGATAAAAAACAAATTTTTTGAAAATTTTCGATGTCGAATCTAGAGTAATAGGACTATACAAAAGAGTGAAATTTTGATCCAGGTAAGTCGATATGCATATATATAGGTCTTTTATGATTGGTCCCAGTCTAAATAAGCCAAAAATGATCATAATTTGACATTTTTTGATAAAAAACAAATTTTTTGAAAATTTTCGATGTCGAATATAGAGTGCCAGGACTATACAAAAGAGTGAAATTTTGATTCAGGTAAGTCGATATGCATATATATAGGTCTTTTATGATTGGTCCCAGTCTAAATAAGCCAAAAATAATCATAATTTGACATTTTTTGATAAAATACAAATTTTTTGAAAATTTTCGATGTCGAATCTAGAGTGCCAGGACTATACAAAAGAGTGAAATTTTGATCCAGGTAAGTCGATATGCATATATATAGGTCTTTTATGATTGGTCCCAGTCTAAATAAGCCAAAAATGATCATAATTTGACATTTTTTGATAAAAAACAAACTTTTTGAAAATTTTCGATGTCGAATCTAGAGTGCCAGGACTATACAAAAGAGTGAAATTTTGATCCAGGTAAGTCGATATGCATATATATAGGTCTTTTATGATTGGTCCCAGTCTAAATAAGCCAAAAATGATCATAATTTGACATTTTTTGATAAAATACAAATTTTTTGAAAATTTTCGATGTCGAATCTAGAGTGCCAGGACTATACAAAAGAGTGAAATTTTGATCCAGGTAAGTCGATATGCATATATATAGGTATTTTATGATTGGTCCCAGTCTAAATAAGCCAAAAATGATCATAATTTTATATTTTTTGATGAAATACAAATTTTTTGAAAATTTTCGATGTCGAATCTAGAGTGCCAGGACTATACAAAAGAGTGAAATTTTGATCCAGGTAAGTCGATATGCATATATATAGGTCTTTTATGATTGGTCCCAGTCTAAATAAGCCAAAAATGATCATAATTTGACATTTTTTGATAAAAAACAAATTTTTTGAAAATTTTCGATGTCGAATCTAGAGTGCCAGGACTATACAAAAGAGTGAAATTTTGATCCCGGTAAGTCGATATGCATATATATAGGTCTTTTATGATTGGTCCCAGTCTAAATAAGCCAAAAATGATCATAATTTGACATTTTTTGATAAAAAACAAACTTTTTGAAAATTTTCGATGTCGAATCTAGAGTGCCAGGACTATACAAAAGAGTGAAATTTTGATCCAGGTAAGTCGATATGCATATATATAGGTCTTTTATGATTGGTCCCAGTCTAAATAAGCCAAAAATGATCATAATTTGACATTTTTTGATAAAATACAAATTTTTTGAAAATTTTCGATGTCGAATCTAGAGTGCCAGGACTATACAAAAGAGTGAAATTTTGATCCAGGTTAGTCGATATGCATATATATAGGTCTTTTATGATTGGTCCCAGTCTAAATAAGCCAAAAATGATCATAATTTGACATTTTTTGATAAAAAACAAATTTTTTGAAAATTTTCGATGTCGAATCTAGATTGCCAGGACTATACAAAAGAGTGAAATTTTGATCCAGGTAAGTCGATATGCATATATATAGGTATTTTATGATTGGTCCCAGTCTAAATAAGCCAAAAATGATCATAATTTTATATTTTTTGATAAAATACAAATTTTTTGAAAATTTTCGATGTCGAATCTAGAGTGCCAGGACTATACAAAAGAGTGAAATTTTGATCCAGGTAAGTCGATATGCATATATATAGGTCTTTTATGATTGGTCCCAGTCTAAATAAGCCAAAAATAATCATAATTTGACATTTTTTGATAAAATACAAATTTTTTGAAAATTTTCGATGTCGAATCTAGAGTGCCAGGACTATACAAAAGAGTGAAATTTTGATCCAGGTAAGTCGATATGCATATATATAGGTCTTTTATGATTGGTCCCAGTCTAAATAAGCCAAAAATGATCATAATTTGACATTTTTTGATAAAAAACAAATTTTTTGAAAATTTTCGATGTCGAATCTAGAGTGCCAGGACTATACAAAAGAGTGAAATTTTGATCCAGGTAAGTCGATATGCATATATATAGGTCTTTTATGATTGGTCCCAGTCTAAATAAGCCAAAAATGATCATAATTTGACATTTTTTGATAAAAAACAAACTTTTTGAAAATTTTCGATGTCGAATCTAGAGTGCCAGGACTATACAAAAGAGTGAAATTTTGATCCAGGTAAGTCGATATGCATATATATAGGTCTTTTATGATTGGTTCCAGTCTAAATAAGCCAAAAATGATCATAATTTGACATTTTTTGATAAAATACAAATTTTTTGAAAATTTTCGATGTCGAATCTAGAGTGCCAGGACTATACAAAAGAGTGAAATTTTGATCCAGGTAAGTCGATATGCATATATATAGGTATTTTATGATTGGTCCCAGTCTAAATAAGCCAAAAATGATCATAATTTTATATTTTTTGATAAAATACAAATTTTTTGAAAATTTTCGATGTCGAATCTAGAGTGCCAGGACTATACAAAAGAGTGAAATTTTGATCCAGGTAAGTCGATATGCATATATATAGGTCTTTTATGATTGGTCCCAGTCTAAATAAGCCAAAAATAATCATAATTTGACATTTTTTGATAAAATACAAATTTTTTGAAAATTTTCGATGTCGAATCTAGAGTGCCAGGACTATACAAAAGAGTGAAATTTTGATCCAGGTAAGTCGATATGCATATATATAGGTCTTTTATGATTGGTCCTAGTCTAAATAAGCCAAAAATGATCATAATTTGACATTTTTTGATAAAAAACAAATTTTTTGAAAATTTTCGATGTCGAATCTAGAGTGCCAGGACTATACAAAAGAGTGAAATTTTGATCCAGGTTAGTCGATATGCATATATATAGGTCTTTTATGATTGGTCCCAGTCTAAATAAGCCAAAAATGATCATAATTTGACATTTTTTGATAAAAAGAAATTTTTTGAAAATTTTCGATGTCGAATCTAGAGTAATAGGACTATACAAAAGAGTGAAATTTTGATCCAGGTAAGTCGATATGCATATATATAGGTCTTTTATGATTGGTCCCAGTCTAAATAAGCCAAAAATGATCATAATTTGACATTTTTTGATAAAAAACAAATTTTTTGAAAATTTTCGATGTCGAATCTAGAGTGCCAGGACTATACAAAAGAGTGAAATTTTGATCCAGGTAAGTCGATATGCATATATATAGGTCTTTTATGATTGGTCCCAGTCTAAATAAGCCAAAAATGATCATAATTTGACATTTTTTGATAAAATACAAATTTTTTGAAAATTTTCGATGTCGAATCTAGAGTGCCAGGACAATACAAAAGACTAAAATTTTGATCCAGGTAAGTCGATATGCATATATATAGGTCTTTTATGATTGGTCCCAGTCTAAATAAGCCAAAAATAATCATAATTTGACATTTTTTGATAAAAAACAAATTTTTTGAAAATTTTCGATGTCGAATCTAGAGTGCCAGGACTATACAAAAGAGTGAAATTTTGATCCAGGTAAGTCGATATGTATATATATAGGTCTTTTATGATTGGTCCCACTCTAAATAAGCCAAAAATGATCATAATTTGACATTTTTTCATAAAAAACAAATTTTTTGAAAATTTTCGATGTCGAATCTAGAGTGCCAGGACTATACAAAAGAGTGAAATTTTGATCCAGGTTAGTCGATATGCATATATATAGGTCTTTTATGATTGGTCCCAGTCTAAATAAGCCAAAAATGATCATAATTTGACATTTTTTGATAAAAAACAAATTTTTTGAAAATTTTCGATGTCGAATCTAGATTGCCAGGACTATACAAAAGAGTGAAATTTTGATCCAGGTAAGTCGATATGCATATATATAGGTCTTTTATGATTGGTCCCAGTCTAAATAAGCCAAAAATGATCATAATTTGACATTTTTTGATAAAAAACAAATTTTTTGAAAATTTTCGATGTCGAATCTAGAGTGCCAGGACTATACAAAAGAGTGAAATTTTGATCCAGGTAAGTCGATATGCATATATATAGGTCTTTTATGATTGGTCCCAGTCTAAATAAGCCAAAAATGATCATAATTTGACATTTTTTGATAAAATACAAATTTTTTGAAAATTTTCGATGTCGAATCTAGAGTGCCAGGACTATACAAAAGAGTGAAATTTGGTCCAGGTAAGTCGATATGCATATATATAGGTCTTTTATGATTGGTCCCAGTCTAAATAAGCCAAAAATGATCATAATTTGACATTTTTTGATAAAATAAAAATTTTTTGAAAATTTTCGATGTCGAATCTAGAGTGCCAGGACTATACAAAAGAGTGAAATTTTGATCCAGGTAAGTCGATATGCATATATATAGGTATTTTATGATTGGTCCCAGTCTAAATAAGCCAAAAATGATCATAATTTTATATTTTTTGATAAAATACAAATTTTTTGAAAATTTTCGATGTCGAATCTAGAGTGCCAGGACTATACAAAAGAGTGAAATTTTGACACAGGTAAGTCGATATGCATATATATAGGTCTTTTATGATTGGTCCCAGTCTAAATAAGCCAAAAATAATCATAATTTGACATTTTTTGATAAAATACAAATTTTTTGAAAATTTTCGATGTCTAATCTAGAGTGCCAGGACTATACAAAAGAGTGAAATTTTGATCCAGGTAAGTCGATATGCATTTATATAGGTCTTTTATGATTGGTCCCAGTCTAAATAAGCCAAAAATGATCATAATTTGACATTTTTTGATAAAAAACAAATTTTTTGAAAATTTTCGATGTCGAATCTAGAGTGCCAGGACTATACAAAAGAGTGAAATTTTGATCCAGGTTAGTCGATATGCATATATATAGGTCTTTTATGATTGGTCCCAGTCTAAATAAGCCAAAAATGATCATAATTTGACATTTTTTGATAAAAAACAAATTTTTTGAAAATTTTCGATGTCGAATCTAGAGTAATAGGACTATACAAAAGAGTGAAATTTTGATCCAGGTAAGTCGATATGCATATATATAGGTCTTTTATGATTGGTCCCAGTCTAAATAAGCCAAAAATGATCATAATTTGACATTTTTTGATAAAAAACAAATTTTTTGAAAATTTTCGATGTCGAATCTAGAGTGCCAGGACTATACAAAAGAGTGAAATTTTGATCCAGGTAAGTCGATATGCATATATATAGGTCTTTTATGATTGGTCCCAGTCTAAATAAGCCAAAAATGATCATAATTTGACATTTTTTGATAAAATACAAATTTTTTGAAAATTTTCGATGTCGAATCTAGAGTGCCAGGACTATACAAAAGACTAAAATTTTGATCCAGGTAAGTCGATATGCATATATATAGGTCTTTTATGATTGGTCCCAGTCTAAATAAGCCAAAAATAATCATAATTTGACATTTTTTGATAAAATACAAATTTTTTGAAAATTTTCGATGTCGAATCTAGAGTGCCAGGACTATACAAAAGAGTGAAATTTTGATCCAGGTAAGTCGATATGTATATATATAGGTCTTTTATGATTGGTCCCAGTCTAAATAAGCCAAAAATGATCATAATTTGACATTTTTTCATAAAAAACAAATTTTTTGAAAATTTTCGATGTCGAATCTAGAGTGCCAGGACTATACAAAAGGGTGAAATTTTGATCCAGGTTAGTCGATATGCATATATATAGGTCTTTTATGATTGGTCCCAGTCTAAATAAGCCAAAAATGATCATAATTTGACATTTTTTGATAAAAAACAAATTTTTTGAAAATTTTCGATGTCGAATCTAGATTGCCAGGACTATACAAAAGAGTGAAATTTTGATCCAGGTAAGTCGATATGCATATATATAGGTCTTTTATGATTGGTCCCAGTCTAAATAAGCCAAAAATGATCATAATTTGACATTTTTTGATAAAAAACAAATTTTTTGAAAATTTTCGATGTCGAATCTAGAGTGCCAGGACTATACAAAAGAGTGAAATTTTGATCCAGGTAAGTCGATATGCATATATATAGGTCTTTTATGATTGGTCCCAGTCTAAATAAGCCAAAAATGATCATAATTTGACATTTTTTGATAAAATACAAATTTTTTGAAAATTTTCGATGTCGAATCTAGAGTGCCAGGACTATACAAAAGAGTGAAATTTGGTCCAGGTAAGTCGATATGCATATATTTAGGTCTTTTATGATTGGTCCCAGTCTAAATAAGCCAAAAATGATCATAATTTGACATTTTTTGATAAAATACAAATTTTTTGAAAATTTTCGATGTCGAATCTAGAGTGCCAGGACTATACAAAAGAGTGAAATTTTGATCCAGGTAAGTCGATATGCATATATATAGGTCTTTTATGATTGGTCCCAGTCTAAATAAGCCAAAAATGATCATAATTTGACATTTTTTGATAAAATACAAATTTTTTGAAAATTTTCGATGTCGAATCTAGAGTGCCAGGACTATACAAAAGAGTGAAATTTTGATCCAGGTAAGTCGATATGCATATATATAGGTCTTTTATGATTGGTCCCAGTCTAAATAAGCCAAAAATAATCATAATTTGACATTTTTTGATAAGATACAAATTTTTTGAAAATTTTCGATGTCGAATCTAGAGTGCCAGGACTATACAAAAGAGTGAAATTTTGATCCAGGTAAGTCTATATGCATATATATAGGTGTTTTATGATTGGTCCTAGTCTAAATAAGCCAAAAATGATCATAATTTGACATTTTTTCATAAAAAACAAATTTTTTGAAAATATTCAATGTCGAATCTAGAGTGCCAGGACTATACAAAAGAGTGAAATTTTGATCCAGGTTAGTCGATATGCATATATATAGGTCTTTTATGATTGGTCTAAGTCTAAATAAGCCAAAAATGATCATAATTTGACATTTTTTGATAAAAAACAAATTTTTTGAAAATTTTCGATGTCGAATCTAGAGTGCCAGGACTATACAAAAGTGTGAAATTTTGATCCAGGTAAGTCGATATGCATATATATAGGTCTTTTATGATTGGTCCCAGTCTAAATAAGCCAAAAATGATCATAATTTGACATTTTTTGATAAAAAACAAACTTTTTGAAAATTTTCGATGTCGAATCTAGAGTGCCAGGACTATACAAAAGAGTGAAATTTTGATCCAGGTAAGTCGATATGCATATATATAGGTCTTTTATGATTGGTCCCAGTCTAAATAAGCCAAAAATGATCATAATTTGACATTTTTTGATAAAATACAAATTTTTTGAAAATTTTCGATGTCGAATCTAGAGTGCCAGGACTATACAAAAGAGTGAAATTTTGATCCAGGTAAGTCGATATGCATATATATAGGTATTTTATGATTGGTCCCAGTCTAAATAAGCCAAAAATGATCATAATTTTATATTTTTTGATAAAATACAAATTTTTTGAAAATTTTCGATGTCGAATCTAGAGTGCCAGGACTATACAAAAGAGTGAAATTTTGATCCAGGTAAGTCGATATGCATATATATAGGTCTTTTATGATTGGTCCCAGTCTAAATAAGCCAAAAATAATCATAATTTGACATTTTTTGATAAAATACAAATTTTTTGAAAATTTTCGATGTCGAATCTAGAGTGCCAGGACTATACAAAAGAGTGAAATTTTGATCCAGGTAAGTCGATATGCATATATATAGGTCTTTTATGATTGGTCCCAGTCTAAATAAGCCAAAAATAATCATAATTTGACATTTTTTGATAAAATACAAATTTTTTGAAAATTTTCGATGTCGAATCTAGAGTGCCAGGACTATACAAAAGAGTGAAATTTTGATCCAGGTAAGTCGATATGCATATATATAGGTCTTTTATGATTGGTCCCAGTCTAAATAAGCCAAAAATGATCATAATTTGACATTTTTTGATAAAAAACAAATTTTTTGAAAATTTTCGATGTCGAATCTAGAGTGCCAGGACTATACAAAAGAGTGAAATTTTGATCCAGGTAAGTCGATATGCATATATATAGGTCTTTTATGATTGGTCCCAGTCTAAATAAGACAAAAATGATCATAATTTGACATTTTTTGATAAAAAACAAACTTTTTGAAAATTTTCGATGTCGAATCTAGAGTGCCAGGACTATACAAAAGAGTGAAATTTTGATCCAGGTAAGTCGATATGCATATATATAGGTCTTTTATGATTGGTCCAAGTCTAAATAAGCCAAAAATGATCATAATTTGACATTTTTTGATAAAATACAAATTTTTTGAAAATTTTCGATGTCGAATCTAGAGTGCCAGGACTATACAAAAGAGTGAAATTTTGATCCAGGTAAGTCGATATGCATATATATAGGTATTTTATGATTGGTCCCAGTCTAAATAAGCCAAAAATGATCATAATTTTATATTTTTTGATAAAATACAAATTTTTTGAAAATTTTCGATGTCGAATCTAGAGTGCCAGGACTATACAAAAGAGTGAAATTTTGATCCAGGTAAGTCGATATGCATATATATAGGTCTTTTATGATTGGTCCCAGTCTAAATAAGCCAAAAATGATCATAATTTGACATTTTTTGATAAAAAACAAATTTTTTGAAAATTTTCGATGTCGAATCTAGAGTGCCAGGACTATACAAAAGAGTGAAATTTTGATCCAGGTAAGTCTATATGCATATATATAGGTCTTTTATGATTGGTCCCAGTCTAAATAAGCCAAAAATGATCATAATTTGACATTTTTTGATAAAATACAAATTTTTTGAAAATTTTCGATGTCGAATCTAGAGTGCCAGGACTATACAAAAGAGTGAAATTTTGATCCAGGTAAGTCGATATGCATATATATAGGTCTTTTATGATTGGTCCCAGTCTAAATAAGCCAAAAATAATCATAATTTGACATTTTTTGATAAAATACAAATTTTTTGAAAATTTTCGATGTCGAATCTAGAGTGCCAGGACTATACAAAAGAGTGAAATTTTGATCCAGGTAGGGCGATATGCATATATATAGGTGTTTTATGATTGGTCCCAGTCTAAATAAGCCAAAAATGATCATAATTTGACATTTTTTCATAAAAAACAAATTTTTTGAAAATATTCGATGTCGAATCTAGAGTGCCAGGACTATACAAAAGAGTGAAATTTTGATCCAGGTTAGTCGATATGCATATATATAGGTCTTTTATGATTGGTCCCAGTCTAAATAAGTCAAAAATGATCATAATTTGACATTTTTTGATAAAAAACAAATTTTTTGAAAATTTTCGATGTCGAATCTAGAGTGCCAGGACTATACAAAAGAGTGAAATTTTGATCCAGGTAAGTCGATATGCATATATATAGGTCTTTTATGATTGGTCCCAGTCTAAATAAGCCAAAAATAATCATAATTTGACATTTTTTGATAAAATACAAATTTTTTGAAAATTTTCGATGTCGAATCTAGAGTGCCAGGACTATACAAAAGAGTGAAATTTTGATCCAGGTAGGTCGATATGCATATATATAGGTGTTTTATGATTGGTCCCAGTCTAAATAAGCCAAAAATGATCATAATTTGACATTTTTTCATAAAAAACAAATTTTTTGAAAATATTCGATGTCGAATCTAGAGTGCCAGGACTATACAAAAGAGTGAAATTTTGATCCAGGTTAGTCGATATGCATATATATAGGTCTTTTATGATTGGTCCCAGTCTAAATAAGCCAAAAATGATCATAATTTGACATTTTTTGATAAAAAACAAATTTTTTGAAAATTTTCGATGTCGAATCTAGAGTGCCAGGACTATACAAAAGTGTGAAATTTTGATCCAGGTAAGTCGATATGCATATATATAGGTCTTTTATGATTGGTCCCAGTCTAAATAAGCCAAAAATGATCATAATTTGACATTTTTTGATAAAAAACAAACTTTTTGAAAATTTTCGATGTCGAATCTAGAGTGCCAGGACTATACAAAAGAGTGAAATTTTGATCCAGGTAAGTCGATATGCATATATATAGGTCTTTTATGATTGGTCCCAGTCTAAATAAGCCAAAAATGATCATAATTTGACATTTTTTGATAAAATACAAATTTTTTGAAAATTTTGATGTCGAATCTAGAGTGCCAGGACTATACAAAAGAGTGAAATTTTGATCCAGGTAAGTCGATATGCATATATATAGGTATTTTATGATTGGTTCCAGTCTAAATAAGCCAAAAATGATCATAATTTTATATTTTTTGATAAAATACAAATTTTTTGAAAATTTTCGATGTCGAATCTAGAGTGCCAGGACTATACAAAAGAGTGAAATTTTGATCCAGGTAAGTCGATATGCATATATATAGGTCTTTTATGATTGGTCCCAGTCTAAATAAGCCAAAAATAATCATAATTTGACATTTTTTGATAAAATACAAATTTTTTGAAAATTTTCGATGTCGAATCTAGAGTGCCAGGACTATACAAAAGAGTGAAATTTTGATCCAGGTAAGTCGATATGCATATATATAGGTCTTTTATGATTGGTCCCAGTCTAAATAAGCCAAAAATGATCATAATTTGACATTTTTTCATAAAAAACAAATTTTTTGAAAATTTTCGATGTCGAATCTAGAGTGCCAGGACTATACAAAAGAGTGAAATTTTGATCCAGGTTAGTCGATATGCATATATATAGGTCTTTTATGATTGGTCCCAGTCTAAATAAGCCAAAAATGATCATAATTTGACATTTTTTGATAAAAAACAAATTTTTTGAAAATTTTCGATGTCGAATCTAGAGTGCCAGGACTATACAAAAGAGTGAAATTTTGATCCAGGTTAGTCGATATGCATATATATAGGTCTTTTATGATTGGTCCCAGTCTAAATAAGCCAAAAATGATCATAATTTGACATTTTTTGATAAAAAACAAATTTTTTGAAAATTTTCGATGTCGAATCTAGAGTGCCAGGACTATACAAAAGAGTGAAATTTTGATCCAGGTAAGTCGATATGCATATATATAGGTCTTTTATGATTGGTCCCAGTCTAAATAAGCCAAAAATGATCATAATTTGACATTTTTTGATAAAAAACAAACTTTTTGAAAATTTTCGATGTCGAATCTAGAGTGCCAGGACTATACAAAAGAGTGAAATTTTGATCCAGGTAAGTCGATATGCATATATATAGGTCTTTTATGATTGGTCCCAGTCTAAATAAGCCAAAAATGATCATAATTTGACATTTTTTGATAAAATACAAATTTTTTGAAAATTTTCGATGTCGAATCTAGAATGCCAGGACTATACAAAAGAGTGAAATTTTGATCCAGGTAAGTCGATATGCATATATATAGGTATTTTATGATTGGTCCCAGTCTAAATAAGCCAAAAATGATCATAATTTTATATTTTTTGATAAAATACAAATTTTTTGAAAATTTTCGATGTCGAATCTAGAGTGCCAGGACTATACAAAAGAGTGAAATTTTGATCCAGGTAAGTCGATATGCATATATATAGGTCTTTTATGATTGGTCCCAGTCTAAATAAGCCAAAAATAATCATAATTTGACATTTTTTGATAAAAAACAAATTTTTTGAAAATTTTCGATGTCGAATCTAGAGTGCCAGGACTATAAAAAAGAGTGAAATTTTGATCCAGGTTAGTCGATATGCATATATATAGGTCTTTTATGATTGGTCCCAGTCTAAATAAGCCAAAAATGATCATAATTTGACATTTTTTGATAAAAAACAAATTTTTTGAAAATTTTCGATGTCGAATCTAGAGTAATAGGATTATAAAAAAGAGTGAAATTTTGATCCAGGTAAGTCGATATGCATATATATAGGTCTTTTATGATTGGTCCCAGTCTAAATAAGCCAAAAATGATCATAATTTGACATTTTTTGATAAAATACAAATTTTTTGAAAATTTTCGATGTCGAATCTAGAGTGCCAGGACTATACAAAAGAGTGAAATTTTGATCCAGGTAAGTCGATATGCATATATATAGGTCTTTTATGATTGGTCCCAGTCTAAATAAACCAAAAATGATCATAATTTGACATTTTTTGATAAAATACAAATTTTTTGAAAATTTTCGATGTCGAATCTAGAGTGCCAGGACTATACAAAAGACTAAAATTTTGATCCAGGTAAGTCGATATGCATATATATAGGTCTTTTATGATTGGTCCCAGTCTAAATAAGCCAAAAATAATCATAATTTGACATTTTTTGATAAAATACAAATTTTTTGAAAATTTTCGATGTCGAATCTAGAGTGCCAGGACTATACAAAAGAGTGAAATTTTGATCCAGGTAAGTCGATATGCATATATATAGGTCTTTTATGATTGGTCCCAGTCTAAATAAGCCAAAAATGATCATAATTTGACATTTTTTCATAAAAAACAAATGTTTTGAAAATTTTCGATGTCGAATCTAGAGTGCCAGGACTATACAAAAGAGTGAAATTTTGATCCAGGTTAGTCGATATGCATATATATAGGTCTTTTATGATTGGTCCCAGTCTAAATAAGCCAAAAATGATCATAATTTGACATTTTTTGATAAAAAACAAATTTTTTGAAAATTTTCGATGTCGAATCTAGAGTGCCAGGACTATACAAAAGAGTGAAATTTTGATCCAGGTAAGTCCATATGCATATATATAGGTCTTTTATGATTGGTCCCAGTCTAAATAAGCCAAAAATGATCATAATTTGACATTTTTTGATAAAAAACAAACTTTTTGAAAATTTTCGATGTCGAATCTAGAGTGCCAGGACTATACAAAAGAGTGAAATTTTGATCCAGGTAAGTCGATATGCATATATATAGGTCTTTTATGATTGGTCCCAGTCTAAATAAGCCAAAAATGATCATAATTTGACATTTTTTGATAAAATACAAATTTTTTGAAAATTTTCGATGTCGAATCTAGAGTGCCAGGACTATACAAAAGAGTGAAATTTTGATCCAGGTAAGTCGATATGCATATATATAGGTATTTTATGATTGGTCCCAGTCTAAATAAGCCAAAAATGATCATAATTTGACATTTTTTGATAAAATACAAATTTTTTGAAAATTTTCGATGTCGAATCTAGAGTGCCAGGACTATACAAAAGAGCGAAATTTTGATCCAGGTAAGTCGATATGCATATATTGGTCTTTTATGATTGGTCCCAGTCTAAATAAGCCAAAAATAATCATAATTTGACATTTTTTGATAAAATACAAATTTTTTGAAAATTTTCGATGTCGAATCTAGAGTGCCAGGACTATACAAAAGAGTGAAATTTTGATCCAGGTAAGTCGATATGCATATATATAGGTATTTTATGATTGGTCCCAGTCTAAATAAGCCAAAAATGATCATAATTTTATATTTTTTGATAAAATACAAATTTTTTGAAAATTTTCGATGTCGAATCTAGAGTGCCAGGACTATACAAAAGAGTGAAATTTTGATCCAGGTAAGTCGATATGCATATATATAGGTCTTTTATGATTGGTCCCAGTCTAAATAAGCCAAAAATAATCATAATTTGACATTTTTTGATAAAAAACAAATTTTTTGAAAATTTTCGATGTCGAATCTAGAGTGCCAGGACTATAAAAAAGAGTAAAATTTTGATCCAGGTTAGTCGATATGCATATATATAGGTCTTTTATGATTGGTCCTAGTCTAAATAAGCCAAAAATGATCATAATTTGACATTTTTTGATAAAAAACAAATTTTTTGAAAATTTTCGATGTCGAATCTAGAGTAATAGGACTATACAAAAGAGTGAAATTTTGATCCAGGTAAGTCGATATGCATATATATAGGTCTTTTATGATTGGTCCCAGTCTAAATAAGCCAAAAATGATCATAATTTGACATTTTTTGATAAAAAACAAATTTTTTGAAAATTTTCGATGTCGAATCTAGAGTGCCAGGACTATACAAAAGAGTGAAATTTTGATCCAGGTAAGTCGATATGCATATATATAGGTCTTTTATGATTGGTCCCAGTCTAAATAAACCAAAAATGATCATAATTTGACATTTTTTGATAAAATACAAATTTTTTGAAAATTTTCGATGTCGAATCTAGAGTGCCAGGACTATACAAAAGACTAAAATTTTGATCCAGGTAAGTCGATATGCATATATATAGGTCTTTTATGATTGGTCCCAGTCTAAATAAGCCAAAAATGATCATAATTTGACATTTTTTGATAAAATACAAATTTTTTGAAAATTTTCGATGTCGAATCTAGAGTGCCAGGACTATACAAAAGAGTGAAATTTTGATCCAGGTAAGTCGATATGCATATATATAGGTCTTTTATGATTGGTCCCAGTCTAAATAAGCCAAAAATGATCATAATTTGACATTTTTTCATAAAAAACAAATTTTTTGAAAATTTTCGATCTCGAATCTAGAGTGCCAGGACTATACAAAAGAGTGAAATTTTGATCCAGGTTAGTCGATATGCATATATATAGGTCTTTTATGATTGGTCCCAGTCTAAATAAGCCAAAAATGATCATAATTTGACATTTTTTGATAAAAAACAAATTTTTTGAAAATTTTCGATGTCGAATCTAGAGTGCCAGGACTATACAAAAGAGTGAAATTTTGATCCAGGTAAGTCCATATGCATATATATAGGTCTTTTATGATTGGTCCCAGTCTAAATAAGCCAAAAATGATCATAATTTGACATTTTTTGATAAAAAACAAACTTTTTGAAAATTTTCGAAGTCGAATCTAGAGTGCCAGGACTATACAAAAGAGTGAAATTTTGATCCAGGTAAGTCGATATGCATATATATAGGTCTTTTATGATTGGTCCCAGTCTAAATAAGCCAAAAATGATCATAATTTGACATTTTTTGATAAAATACAAATTTTTTGAAAATTTTCGATGTCGAATCTAGAGTGCCAGGACTATACAAAAGAGTGAAATTTTGATCCAGGTAAGTCGATATGCATATATATAGGTATTTTATGATTGGTCCCAGTCTAAATAAGCCAAAAATGATCATAATTTGACATTTTTTGATAAAATACAAATTTTTTGAAAATTTTCGATGTCGAATCTAGAGTGCCAGGACTATACAAAAGAGTGAAATTTTGATCCAGGTAAGTCGATATGCATATATTGGTCTTTTATGATTGGTCCCAGTCTAAATAAGCCAAAAATAATCATAATTTGACATTTTTTGATAAAATACAAATTTTTTGAAAATTTTCGATGTCGAATCTAGAGTGCCAGGACTATACAAAAGAGTGAAATTTTGATCCAGGTAAGTCGATATGCATATATATAGGTCTTTTATGATTGGTCCCAGTCTAAATAAGCCAAAAATGATCATAATTTGACATTTTTTCATAAAAAACAAATTTTTTGAAAATTTTCGATGTCGAATCTAGAGTGCCAGGACTATACAAAAGAGTGAAATTTTGATCCAGGTAAGTCGATATGCATATATATAGGTCTTTTATGATTGGTCCCATTCTAAATAAGCCAAAAATGATCATAATTTGACATTTTTTGATAAAATACAAATTTTTTGAAAATTTTCGATGTCGAATCTAGAGTGCCAGGACTATACAAAAGAGTGAAATTTTGATCCAGGTAAGTCGATATGCATATATATAGGTCTTTTATGATTGGTCCCAGTCTAAATAAGCCAAAAATGATCATAATTTGACATTTTTTGATAAAAAACAAATTTTTTGAAAATTTTCGATGTCGAATCTAGAGTGCCAGGACTATACAAAAGAGTGAAATTTTGATCCAGGTAAGTCGATATGCATATATATAGGTCTTTTATGATTGGTCCCAGTCTAAATAAGCCAAAAATGATCATAATTTGACATTTTTTGATAAAATACAAATTTTTTGAAAATTTTCGATGTCGAATCTAGAGTGCCAGGACTATACAAAAGACTGAAATTTTGATCCAGGTAAGTCGATATGCATATATATAGGTCTTTTATGATTGGTCCCAGTCTAAATAAGCCAAAAATGATCATAATTTGACATTTTTTGATAAAATACAAATTTTTTGAAAATTTTCGATGTCGAATCTAGAGTGCCAGGACTATACAAAAGAGTGAAATTTTGATCCAGGTTAGTCGATATGCATATATATAGGTCTTTTATGATTGGTCCCAGTCTAAATAAGCCAAAAATGATCATAATTTGACATTTTTTGATAAAAAACAAATTTTTTGAAAATTTTCGATGTCGAATCTAGAGTGCCAGGACTATACAAAAGAGTGAAATTTTGATCCAGGTAAGTCCATATGCATATATATAGGTCTTTTATGATTGGTCCCAGTCTAAATAAGGAAAAAATGATCATAATTTGACATTTTTTGATAAAAAACAAACTTTTTGAAAATTTTCGATGTCGAATCTAGAGTGCCAGGACTATACAAAAGAGTGAAATTTTGATCCAGGTAAGTCGATATGCATATATATAGGTCTTTTATGATTGGTCCCAGTCTAAATAAGCCAAAAATGATCATAATTTGACATTTTTTGATAAAATAAAAATTTTTTGAAAATTTTCGATGTCGAATCTAGAGTGCCAGGACTATACAAAAGAGTGAAATTTTGATCCACGTAAGTCGATATGCATATATTGGTCTTTTATGATTGGTCCCAGTCTAAATAAGCCAAAAATAATCATAATTTGACATTTTTTGATAAAATACAAATTTTTTGAAAATTTTCGATGTCGAATCTAGAGTGCCAGGACTATACAAAAGAGTGAAATTTTGATCCAGGTAAGTCGATATGCATATATATAGGTCTTTTATGATTGGTCCCAGTCTAAATAAGCCAAAAATGATCATAATTTGACATTTTTTCATAAAAAACAAATTTTTTGAAAATTTTCGATGTCGAATCTAGAGTGCCAGGACTATACAAAAGAGTGAAATTTTGATCCAGGTTAGTCGATATGCATATATATAGGTCATTTATGATTGGTCCCAGTCTAAATAAGCCAAAAATGATCATAATTTGACATTTTTTGATAAAAAACAAATTTTTTGAAAATTTTCGATGTCGAATCTAGAGTAATAGGACTATACAAAAGAGTGAAATTTTGATCCAGGTAAGTCGATATGCATATATATAGGTCTTTTATGATTGGTCCCAGTCTAAATAAGCCAAAAATGATCATAATTTGACATTTTTTGATAAAATACAAATTTTTTGAAAATTTTCGATGTCGAATCTAGAGTGCCAGGACTATACAAAAGACTGAAATTTTGATCCAGGTAAGTCGATATGCATATATATAGGTCTTTTATGATTGGTCCCAGTCTAAATAAGCCAAAAATGATCATAATTTGACATTTTTTGATAAAATACAAATTTTTTGAAAATTTTCGATGTCGAATCTAGAGTGCCAGGACTATACAAAAGAGTGAAATTTTGATCCAGGTAAGTCGATATGCATATATATAGGTCTTTTATGATTGGTCCCAGTCTAAATAGGCCAAAAATGATCATAATTTGACATTTTTTGATAAAAAACAAATTTTTTGAAAATTTTCGATGTCGAATCTAGAGTGCCAGGACTATACAAAAGAGTGAAATTTTGATCCAGGTAAGTCGATATGCATATATATAGGTCTTTTATGATTGGTCCCAGTCTAAATAAGCCAAAAATGATCATAATTTGACATTTTTTGATAAAATACAAATTTTTTGAAAATTTTCGATGTCGAATCTAGAGTGCCAGGACTATACAAAAGAGTGAAATTTTGATCCAGGTAAGTCGATATGCATATATATAGGTCTTTTATGATTGGTCCCAGTCTAAATAAGCCAAAAATGATCATAATTTGACATTTTTTGATAAAATACAAATTTTTTGAAAATTTTCGATGTCGAATCTAGAGTGCCAGGACTATACAAAAGAGTGAAATTTTGATCCAGGTAAGTCGATATGCATATATATAGGTCTTTTATGATTGGTCCCAGTCTAAATAAGCCAAAAATGATCATAATTTGACATTTTTTGATAAAATACAAATTTTTTGAAAATTTTCGATGTCGAATCTAGAGTGCCAGGACTATACAAAAGAGTGAAATTTTGATCCAGGTAAGTCGATATGCATGTATATAGGTCTTTTATGATTGGTCCCAGTCTAAATAAGCCAAAAATGATCATAATTTGACATTTTTTGATAAAATACAAATTTTTTGAAAATTTTCGATGTCGAATCTAGAGTGCCAGGACTATACAAAAGAGTGAAATTTTGATCCAGGTAAGTCGATATGCATATATATAGGTCTTTTATGATTGGTCCCAGTCTAAATAAGCCAAAAATGATCATAATTTAACTTTTTTTTATTAAAATACAAATTTTTTGAAAATTTTCGATGTCGAATCTAGAGTGCCAGGACTATACAAAAGAGTGAAATTTTGATCCAGGTAAGTCGATATGCATATATATAGGTCTTTTATGATTGGTCCCAGTCTAAATAAGCCAAAAATGATCATAATTTGACATTTTTTGATAAAATACAAATTTTTTGAAAATTTTCAATGTCGAATCTAGAGTGCCAGGACTATAAAAAAGACTGAAATTTTGATCCAGGTAAGTCTATATGCATATATATAGGTCTTTTATGATTGGTCCCAGTCTAAATAAGCCAAAAATAATCATAATTTGACATTTTTTGATAAAATACAATTTTTTTGAAAATTTTGATGTCGAATCTAGAGTGCCAGGACTATACAAAAGAGTGAAATTTTGATCCAGGTTAGTCGATATGCATATATATAGGTCTTTTTTGATTGGTCCCAGTCTAAATAAGCCAAAAATGATCATAATTTGACATTTTTTGATAAAAAACAAATTTTTTGAAAATTTTCGATGTCGAATCTAGATTGCCAGGACTATACAAAAGAGTGAAATTTTGATCCAGGTAAGTCGATATGCATATATATAGGTCTTTTATGATTGGTCCCAGTCTAAATAAGCCAAAAATGATCATAATTTGACATTTTTTGATAAAAAACAAATTTTTTGAAAATTTTCGATGTCGAATCTAGAGTGCCAGGACTATACAAAAGAGTGAAATTTTGATCCAGGTAAGTCGATATGCATATATATAGGTCTTTTATGATTGGTCCCAGTCTAAATAAGCCAAAAATGATCATAATTTGACATTTTTTGATAAAAAACAAATTTTTTGAAAATTTTCGATGTCGAATCTAGAGTGCCAGGACTATACAAAAGAGTGAAATTTTGATCCAGGTAAGTCGATATGCATATATATAGGTCTTTTATGATTGGTCCCAGTCTAAATAAGCCAAAAATGATCATAATTTGACATTTTTTGATAAAATACAAATTTTTTGAAAATTTTCGATGTCGAATCTAGAGTGCCAGGACTATACAAAAGACTAAAATTTTGATCCAGGTAAGTCGAGATGCATATATATAGGTCTTTTATGATTGGTCCCAGTCTAAATAAGCCAAAAATAATCATAATTTGACATTTTTTGATAAAATACAAATTTTTTGAAAATTTTCGATGTCGAATCTAGAGTGCCAGGACTATACAAAAGAGTGAAATTTTGATTAAGGTAAGTCGATATGCATATATATAGGTCTTTTATGATTGGTCCCAGTCTAAATAAGCCAAAAATGATCATAATTTGACATTTTTTGATAAAATACAAATTTTTTGAAAATTTTCGATGTCGAATCTAGAGTGCCAGGACTATACAAAAGAGTGAAATTTTGATTAAGGTAAGTCGATATGCATATATATAGGTCTTTTATGATTGGTCCCAGTCTAAATAAGCCAAAAATGATCATAATTTGACATTTTTTGATAAAATACAAATTTTTTGAAAATTTTCGATGTCGAATCTAGAGTGCCAGGACTATACAAAAGAGTGAAATTTTGATCCAGGTTAGTCGATATGCATATATATAGGTCTTTTATGATTGGTCCCAGTCTAAATAAGCCAAAAATGATCATAATTTGACATTTTTTGATAAAAAACTAATTTTTTGAAAATTTTCGATGTCGAATCTAGAGTGCCAGGACTATACAAAAGAGTGAAATTTTGATCCAGGTAAGTCGATATGCATATATATAGGTCTTTTATGATTGGTCCCAGTCTAAATAAGCCAAAAATGATCATAATTTGATATTTTTTGATAAAAAACAAATTTTTTGAAAATTTTCGATGTCGAATCTAGAGTGCCAGGACTATACAAAAGAGTGAAATTTTGATCCAGGTAAGTCGATATGCATATATATAGGTCTTTTATGATTGGTCCCAGTCTAAATAAGCCAAAAATGATCATAATTTGACATTTTTTGATAAAATACAAATTTTTTGAAAATTTTCGATGTCGAATCTAGAGTGCCAGGACTATACAAAAGACTAAAATTTTGATCCAGGTAAGTCGAGATGCATATATATAGGTCTTTTATGATTGGTCCCAGTCTAAATAAGCCAAAAATAATCATAATTTGACATTTTTTGATAAAATACAAATTTTTTGAAAATTTTCGATGTCGAATCTAGAGTGCCAGGACTATACAAAAGAGTGAAATTTTGATCCAGGTAAGTCGATATGCATATATATAGGTCTTTTATGATTGGTCCCAGTCTAAATAAGCCAAAAATGATCATAATTTGACATTTTTTCATAAAAAACAAATTTTTTGAAAATTTTCGATGTCGAATCTAGAGTGCCAGGACTATACAAAAGAGTGAAATTTTGATCCAGGTTAGTCGATATGCATATATATAGGTCTTTTATGATTGGTCCCAGTCTAAATAAGCCAAAAATAATCATAATATGACATTTTTTGATAAAATACAAATTTTTTGAAAATTTTCGATGTCGAATCTAGAGTGCCAGGACTATACAAAAGAGTGAAATTTTGATCCAGGTAAGTCGATATGCATATATATAGGTCTTTTATGATTGGTCCCAGTCTAATTAAGCCAAAAATGATCATAATTTGACATTTTTTCATAAAAAACAAATTTTTTGAAAATTTTCGATGTCGAATCTAGAGTGCCAGGACTATACAAAAGAGTGAAATTTTGATCCAGGTTAGTCTATATGCATATATATAGGTCTTTTATGATTGGTCCCAGTCTAAATAAGCCAAAAATGATCATAATTTGACATTTTTTGATAAAAAACAAATTTTTTGAAAATTTTCGATGTCGAATCTAGAGTAATAGGACAATACAAAAGAGTGAAATTTTGATCCAGGTAAGTCGATATGCATATATATAGGTCTTTTATGATAGGTCCCAGTCTAAATAAGCCAAAAATGATCATAATTTGACATTTTTTGATAAAAAACAAATTTTTTGAAAATTTTCGATGTCGAATCTAGAGTGCCAGGACTATACAAAAGAGTGAAATTTTGATCCAGGTAAGTCGATATGCATATATATAGGTCTTTTATGATTGGTCCCAGTCTAAATAAGCCAAAAATGATCATAATTTGACATTTTTTGATAAAATACAAATTTTTTGAAAATTTTCGATGTCGAATCTAGAGTGCCAGGACTATACAAAAGACTAAAATTTTGATCCAGGTAAGTCGATATGCATATATATAGGTCTTTTATGATTGGTCCCAGTCTAAATAAGCCAAAAATAATCATAATTTGACATTTTTTGATAAAAAACAAATTTTTTGAAAATTTTCGATGTCGAATCTAGAGTGCCAGGACTATACAAAAGAGTGAAATTTTGATCCAGGTAAGTCGATATGCATATATATAGGTCTTTTATGATTGGTCCCAGTCTAAATAAGCCAAAAATGATCATAATTTGACATTTTTTGATAAAATACAAATTTTTGGAAAATTTTCGATGTCGAATCTAGAGTGCCAGGACTATACAAAAGACTAAAATTTTGATCCAGGTAAGTCGATATGCATATATATAGGTCTTTTATGATTGGTCCCAGTCTAAATAAGCCAAAAATAATCATAATTTGACATTTTTTGATAAAATACAAATTTTTTGAAAATTTTCGATGTCGAATCTAGAGTGCCAGGACTATACAAAAGAGTGAAATTTTGATCCAGGTAAGTCGATACGCATATATATAGGTCTTTTATGATTGGTCCCAGTCTAAATAAGCCAAAAATGATCATAATTTGACATTTTTTGATAAAATACAAATTTTTTGAAAATTTTCGATGTCGAATCTAGAGTGCCAGGACTATACAAAAGAGTGAAATTTTGATCCAGGTAAGTCGATATGCATATATATAGGTCTTTTATGATTGGTCCCAGTCTAAATAAGCCAAAAATGATCATAATTTGACATTTTTTGATAAAATACAAATTTTTTGAAAATTTTCGATGTCGAATCTAGAGTGCCAGGACTATACAAAAGAGTGAAATTTTGATCCAGGTAAGTCGATATGCATGTATATAGGTCTTTTATGATTGGTCCCAGTCTAAATAAGCCAAAAATGATCATAATTTGACATTTTTTGATAAAATACAAATTTTTTGAAAATTTTCGATGTCGAATCTAGAGTGCCAGGACTATACAAAAGAGTGAAATTTTGATCCAGGTAAGTCGATATGCATATATATAGGTCTTTAATGATTTTTCCCAGTCTAATTTAGCCAAAAATGATCATAATTTGACATTTTTTGATAAAATACAAATTTTTTGAAAATTTTCGATGTCGAATCTAGAGTGCCAGGACTATACAAAAGAGTGAAATTTTGAGCCAGGTAAGTCGATATGCATATATATAGGTCTTTTATGATTGGTCCCAGTCTAAATAAGCCAAAAATGATCATAATTTAACTTTTTTTATTAAAATACAAATTTTTTGAAAATTTTCGATGTCGAATCTAGAGTGCCAGGACTATACAAAAGAGTGAAATTTTGATCCAGGTAAGTCGATATGCATATATATAGGTCTTTTATGATTGGTCCCAGTCTAAATAAGCCAAAAATGATCATAATTTGACATTTTTTGATAAAATACAAATTTTTTGAAAATTTTCAATGTCGAATCTAGAGTGCCAGGACTATAAAAAAGACTGAAATTTTGATCCAGGTAAGTCTATATGCATATATATAGGTCTTTTATGATTGGTCCCAGTCTAAATAAGCCAAAAATAATCATAATTTGACATTTTTTGATAAAATACAAATTTTTTGAAAATTTTCGATGTCGAATCTAGAGTGCCAGGACTATACAAAAGAGTGAAATTTTGATCCAGGTAAGTCGATATGCATATATATAGGTCTTTTATGATTGGTCCCAGTCTAAATAAGCCAAAACTGATCATAATTTGACATTTTTTCATAAAAAACAAATTTTTTGAAAATTTTCGATGTCGAATCTAGAGTGCCAGGACTATACAAAAGAGTGAAATTTTGATCCAGGTTAGTCGATATGCATATATATAGGTCTTTTATGATTGGTCCCAGTCTAAATAAGCCAAAAATGATCATAATTTGACATTTTTTGATAAAAAACAAATTTTTTGAAAATTTTCGATGTCGAATCTAGATTGCCAGGACTATACAAAAGAGTGAAATTTTGATCCAGGTAAGTCGATATGCATATATATAGGTCTTTTATGATTGGTCCCAGTCTAAATAAGCCAAAAATGATCATAATTTGACATTTTTTGATAAAAAACAAATTTTTTGAAAATTTTCGATGTCGAATCTAGAGTGCCAGGACTATACAAAAGAGTGAAATTTTGATCCAGGTAAGTCGATATGCATATATATAGGTCTTTTATGATTGGTCCCAGTCTAAATAAGCCAAAAATGATCATAATTTGACATTTTTTGATAAAATACAAATTTTTTGAAAATTTTCGATGTCGAATCTA
The DNA here is from genome assembly GCF_905475395.1 of Chrysoperla carnea. Lineage (NCBI taxonomy): Eukaryota > Metazoa > Arthropoda > Insecta > Neuroptera > Chrysopidae > Chrysoperla > Chrysoperla carnea. Next base: position 3,224,004 of record NW_025408233.1, on the reverse strand, counting down.
GAGTGCCAGGACTATACAAAAGAGTGAAATTTTGATCCAGGTAAGTCGATATGCATATATATAGGTCTTTTATGATTGGTCCCAGTCTAAATAAGCCAAAAATGAACATAATTTGACATTTTTTGATAAAATACAAATTTTTTGAAAATTTTCGATGTCGAATCTAGAGTGCCAGGACTATACAAAAGACTAAAATTTTGATCCAGGTAAGTCGATATGCATATATATAGGTCTTTTATGATTGGTCCCAGTCTAAATAAGCCAAAAATAATCATAATTTGACATTTTATGATAAAATACAAATTTTTTGAAAATTTTCGATGTCGAATCTAGAGTTTTAGGACTATACAAAAGAGTGAAATTTTGATCCAGGTAAGTCGATATGCATATATATAGGTATTTTATGATTGGTCCCAGTCTAAATAAGCCAAAAATGATCATAATTTGACATTTTTTCATAAAAAACAAATTTTTTGAAAATTTTCGATGTCGAATCTAGAGTGCCAGGACTATACAAAAGAGTGAAATTTTGATCCAGGTTAGTCGATATGCATATATATAGGTCTTTTATGATTGGTCCCAGTCTAAATAAGCCAAAAATGATCATAATTTGACATTTTTTGATAAAAAACAAATTTTTTGAAAATTTTCGATGTCGAATCTAGAGTGCCAGGACTATACAAAAGAGTGAAATTTTGATCCAGGTAAGTCGATATGCATATATATAGGTCTTTTATGATTGGTCCCAGTCTAAATAAGCCAAAAATGATCATAATTTGACATTTTTTGATAAAAAACAAATTTTTTGAAAATTTTCGATGTCGAATCTAGAGTGCCAGGACTATACAAAAGAGTGAAATTTTGATCCAGGTAAGTCGATATGCATATATATAGGTCTTTTATGATTGGTCCCAGTCTAAATAAGCCAAAAATGATCATAATTTGACATTTTTTGATAAAATACAAATTTTTTGAAAATTTTCGATGTCGAATCTAGAGTGCCAGGACTATACAAAAGACTGAAATTTTGATCCAGGTAAGTCGATATGCATATATATAGGTCTTTTATGATTGTTCCCAGTCTAAATAAGCCAAAAATGATCATAATTTGACATTTTTTGATAAAAAACAAATTTTTTGAAAATTTTCGATGTCGAATCTAGAGTGCCAGGACTATACAAAAGAGTGAAATTTTGATCCAGGTAAGTCGATATGCATATATATAGGTCTTTTATGATTGGTCCCAGTCTAAATAAGCCAAAAATGATCATAATTTGACATTTTTTGATAAAAAACAAATTTTTTGAAAATTTTCGATGTCGAATCTAGAGTGCCAGGACTATACAAAAGAGTGAAATTTTGATCCAGGTAAGTCGATATGCATATATATAGGTCTTTTTTGATTGGTCCCAGTCTAAATAAGCCAAAAATAATCATAATTTGACATTTTTTGATAAAATACAAATTTTTTGAAAATTTTCGATGTCGAATCTAGAGTGCCAGGACTATACAAAAGAGTGAAATTTTGATCCAGGTAAGTCGATATGCATATATATAGGTCTTTTATGATTGGTCCTAGTCTAAATAAGCCAAAAATGATCATAATTTGACATTTTTTCATAAAAAACAAATTTTTTGAAAATTTTCGATGTCGAATCTAGAGTGCCAGGACTATACAAAAGAGTGAAATTTTGATCCAGGTTAGTCGATATGCATATATATAGGTCTTTTATGATTGGTCCCAGTCTAAATAAGCCAAAAATGATCATAATTTGACATTTTTTGATAAAAAACAAATTTTTTGAAAATTTTCGATGTCGAATCTAGAGTGCCAGGACTATACAAAAGAGTGAAATTTTGATCCAGGTAAGTCGATATGCATTTATATAGGTCTTTTATGATTGGTCCCAGTCTAAATAAGCCAAAAATGATCATAATTTGACATTTTTTGATAAAAAACAAATTTTTTGAAAATTTTCGATGTCGAATCTAGAGTGCCAGGACTATACAAAAGAGTGAAATTTTGATCCAGGTAAGTCGATATGCATATATATAGGTCTTTTATGATTGGTCCCAGTCTAAATAAGCCAAAAATGATCATAATTTGACATTTTATGATAAAATACAAATTTTTTGAAAATTTTCGATGTCGAATCTAGAGTGCCAGGACTATACAAAAGAGTGAAATTTTGATCCAGGTAAGTCGTTATGCATATATATAGGTCCTTTATGATTGGTCCCAGTCTAAATAAGCCAAAAATGATCATAATTTGACATTTTTTGATAAAAAACAAATTTTTTGAAAATTTTCGATGTCGAATCTAGAGTGCCAGGACTATACAAAAGAGTGAAATTTTGATCCAGGTAAGTCGATATGCATATATATAGATCTTTTATGATTGGTCCCAGTCTAAATAAGCCAAAAATGATCATAATTTGACATTTTTTGATAAAATACAAATTTTTTGAAAATTTTCGATGTCGAATCTAGAGTGCCAGGACTATACAAAAGAGTGAAATTTTGATCCAGGTAAGTCGATATGCATATATATAGGTCTTTTATGATTGGTCCAAGTCTAAATAAGCCAAAAATGATCATAAATTGACATTTTTTGATAAAATACAAATTTTTTGAAAATTTTCGATGTCGAATCTAGAGTGCCAGGACTATACAAAAGAGTGAAATTTTGATCCAGGTAAGTCGATATGCATATATATAGGTCTTTTATGATTGGTCCCAGTCTAAATGAGCCAAAAATGATCATAATTTGACATTTTTTGATAAAATACAAATTTTTTGAAAATTTTCGATGTCGAATCTAGAGTGACAGGACTATACAAAAGAGTGAAATTTTGATCCAGGTAAGTCGATATGCATATATATAGGTATTTTATGATTGGTCCCAGTCTAAATAAGCCAAAAATGATCATAATTTGACATTTTTTCATAAAAAACAAATTTTTTGAAAATTTTCGATGTCGAATCTAGAGTGCCAGGACTATACAAAAGAGTGAAATTTTGATCCAGGTTAGTCGATATGCATATATATAGGTCTTTTATGATTGGTCCCAGTCTAAATAAGCCAAAAATGATCATAATTTGACATTTTTTGATAAAATACAAATTTTTTGAAAATTTTCGATGTCGAATCTAGAGTGCCAGGACTATACAAAAGAGTGAAATTTTGATCCAGGTAAGTCGATATGCATATATATAGGTCTTTTATGATTGGTCCCAGTCTAAATAAGCCAAAAATAATCATAATTTGACATTTCTTGATAAAATACAAATTTTTTGAAAATTTTCGATGTCGAATCTAGAGTGCCAGGACTATACAAAAGAGTGAAATTTTGATCCAGGTAAGTCGATATGCATATATATAGGTCTTTTATGATTGGTCCCAGTCTAAATAAGCCAAAAATGATCATAATTTGACATTTTTTGATAAAATACAAATTTTTTGAAAATTTTCGAAGTCGAATCTAGAGTGCCAGGACTATACAAAAGAGTGAAATTTTGATCCAGGTAAGTCGATATGCATATATATAGGTCTTTTATGATTGGTCCCAGTCTAAATAAGCCAAAAATGATCATAATTTGACATTTTTTGATAAAATACAAATTTTTTGAAAATTTTCGATGTCGAATCTAGAGCGCCAGGACTATACAAAAGAGTGAAATTTTTATCCAGGTAAGTCGATATGCATATATATAGGTCTTTTATGATTGGTCCCAGTCTAAATAAGCCAAAAATGATCATAATTTGACATTTTTTGATAAAATAAAAATTTTTTGAAAATTTTCGATGTCGAATCTAGAGTGCCAGGACTATACAAAAGAGTGAAATTTTGATCCAGGTAAGTCGATATGCATTTATATTGGTCTTTTATGATTGGTCCCAGTCTAAATAAGCCAAAAATGATCATAATTTGACATTTTTTGATAAAATACAAATTTTTTGAAAATTTTTGATGTCGAATCTAGAGTGCCAGGACTATACAAAAGACTGAAATTTTGATCCAGGTAAGTCGATATGCATATATATAGGTCTTTTATGATTGGTCCCAGTCTAAATAAGCCAAAAATGATCATAATTTGACATTTTTTGATAAAAAACAAATTTTTTGAAAATTTTCGATGTCGAATCTAGAGTGCCAGGACTATACAAAAGAGTGAAATTTTGATCCAGGTAAGTCGATATGCATATATATAGGTCTTTTATGATTGGTCCCAGTCTCAGTAAGCCAAAAATGATCATAATTTGACATTTTTTGATAAAAAACAAATTTTTTGAAAATTTTCGATGTCGAATCTAGAGTGCCAGGACTATACAAAAGAGTGAAATTTTGATCCAGGTAAGTCGATATGCATTTATATAGGTCTTTTATGATTGGTCCCAGTCTAAATAAGCCAAAAATGATCATAATTTGACATTTTTTGATAAAATACAAATTTTTTGAAAATTTTCGATGTCGAATCTAGAGCGCCAGGACTATACAAAAGAGTGAAATTTTGATCCAGGTAAGTCGATATGCATATATATAGGTCTTTTATGATTGGTCCCAGTCTAAATAAGCCAAAAATGATCATAATTTGACATTTTTTGATAAAAAACAAATTTTTTGAAAATTTTCGATGTCGAATCTAGAGTGCCAGGACTATACAAAAGAGTGAAATTTTGATCCAGGTAAGTCGATATGCATTTATATTGGTCTTTTATGATTGGTCCCAGTCTAAATAAGCCAAAAATGATCATAATTTGACATTTTTTGATAAAATACAAATTTTTTGAAAATTTTCGAAGTCGAATCTAGAGTGCCAGGACTATACAAAAGAGTGAAATTTTGATCCAGGTAAGTCGATATGCATATATATAGGTCTTTTATGATTGGTCCCAGTCTAAATAAGCCAAAAATGATCATAATTTGACATTTTTTGATAAAATACAAATTTTTTGAAAATTTTCGATGTCGAATCTAGAGCGCCAGGACTATACAAAAGAGTGAAATTTTTATCCAGGTAAGTCGATATGCATATATATAGGTCTTTTATGATTGGTCCCAGTCTAAATAAGCCAAAAATGATCATAATTTGACATTTTTTGATAAAATAAAAATTTTTTGAAAATTTTCGATGTCGAATCTAGAGTGCCAGGACTATACAAAAGAGTGAAATTTTGATCCAGGTAAGTCGATATGCATTTATATTGGTCTTTTATGATTGGTCCCAGTCTAAATAAGCCAAAAATGATCATAATTTGACATTTTTTGATAAAATACAAATTTTTTGAAAATTTTTGATGTCGAATCTAGAGTGCCAGGACTATACAAAAGACTGAAATTTTGATCCAGGTAAGTCGATATGCATATATATAGGTCTTTTATGATTGGTTCCAGTCTAAATAAGCCAAAAATGATCATAATTTGACATTTTTTGATAAAAAACAAATTTTTTGAAAATTTTCGATGTCGAATCTAGAGTGCCAGGACTATACAAAAGAGTGAAATTTTGATCCAGGTAAGTCGATATGCATATATATAGGTCTTTTATGATTGGTCCCAGTCTAAATAAGCCAAAAATGATCATAATTTGACATTTTTTGATAAAAAACAAATTTTTTGAAAATTTTCGATGTCGAATCTAGAGTGCCAGGACTATACAAAAGAGTGAAATTTTGATCCAGGTAAGTCGATATGCATTTATATAGGTCTTTTATGATTGGTCCCAGTCTAAATAAGCCAAAAATGATCATAATTTGACATTTTTTGATAAAATACAAATTTTTTGAAAATTTTCGATGTCGAATCTAGAGCGCCAGGACTATACAAAAGAGTGAAATTTTGATCCAGGTAAGTCGATATGCATATATATAGGTCTTTTTTGATTGGTCCCAGTCTAAATAAGCCAAAAATGATCATAATTTGACATTTTTTGATAAAAAACAAATTTTTTGAAAATTTTCGATGTCGAATCTAGAGTGCCAGGACTATACAAAAGAGTGAAATTTTGATCCAGGTAAGTCGATATGCATTTATATTGGTCTTTTATGATTGGTCCCAGTCTAAATAAGCCAAAAATGATCATAATTTGACATTTTTTGATAAAATACAAATTTTTTGAAAATTTTCGATGTCGATTCTAGAGTGCCAGGACTATACAAAAGACTGAAATTTTGATCCAGGTAAGTCGATATGCATATATATAGGTCTTTTATGATTGGTCCCAGTCTAAATAAGCCAAAAATGATCATAATTTGACATTTTTTGATAAAATACAAATTTTTTGAAAATTTTCGATGTCGAATCTAGAGTGCCAGGACTATACAAAAGAGTGAAATTTTGATCCAGGTAAGTCGATATGCATATATATAGGTCTTTTATGATTGGTCCCAGTCTAAATAAGCCAAAAATGATCATAATTTGACATTTTTTGATAAAAAACAAATTTTTTGAAAATTTTCGATGTCGAATCTAGAGTGCCAGGACTATACAAAAGAGTGAAATTTTGATCCAGGTAAGTCGATATGCATATATATAGGTCTTTTATGATTGGTCCCAGTCTAAATAAGCCAAAAATGATCATAATTTGACATTTTTTGATAAAATACAAATTTTTTGAAAATTTTCGATGTCGAATCTAGAGTGCCAGGACTATACAAAAGAGTGAAATTTTGATCCAGGTAAGTCGATATGCATATATATAGGTCTTTTATGATTGGTCCCACTCTAAATAAGCCAAAAATGATCATAATTTGACATTTTTTGATAAAATAAAAATTTTTTGAAAATTTTCGATGTCGAATCTAGAGTGCCAGGACTATACAAAAGAGTGAAATTTTGAGCCAGGTAAGTCGATAAGCATATATATAGGTCTTTTATGATTGGTCCCAGTCTAAATAAGCCAAAAATGATCATAATTTGACATTTTTTGATAAAATACAAATTTTTTGAAAATTTTCGATGTCGAATCTAGAGTGCCAGGACTATTTAAAAGAGTGAAATTTTGATCCAGGTAAGTCGATATGCATATATATAGGTCTTTTATGATTGGTCCCAGTCTAAAAAAGCCAAAAATGATCATAATTTGACATTTTTTGATAAAAAACAAATTTTTTGAAAATTTTCGATGTCGAATCTAGAGTGCCAGGACTATACAAAAGAGTGAAATTTTGATCCAGGTAAGTCGATATGCATATATATAGGTCTTTTATGATTGGTCCCAGTCTAAATAAGCCAAAAATGTTCATAATTTGACATTTTTTGATAAAATACAAATTTTTTGAAAATTTTCGATGTCGAATCTAGAGTGCCAGGACTATACAAAAGAGTGAAATTTTGATCCAGGTAAGTCGATATGCATATATATAGATCTTTTATGATTGGCCCCAGTCTAAATAAGCCAAAAATGATCATAATTTGACATTTTTTGATTAAAAACAAATTTTTTGAAAATTTTCGATGTCGAATCTAGAGTGCCAGGACTATACAAAAGAGTGAAATTTTGATCCAGGTAAGTCGATATGCATATATATAGGTCTTTTATGATTGGTCCCAGTCTAAATAAGCCAAAAATGATCATAATTTGACATTTTTTGATAAAATACAAATTTTTTGAAAATTTTCGAAGTCGAATCTAGAGTGCCAGGACTATACAAAAGAGTGAAATTTTGATCCAGGTAAGTCGATATGCATATATATAGGTCTTTTATGATTGGTCCCAGTCTAAATAAGCCAAAAATGATCATAATTTGACATTTTTTGATAAAATACAAATTTTTTGAAAATTTTCGATGTCGAATCTAGAGTGCCAGGACTATACAAAAGAGTGAAATTTTGATCCAGGTAAGTCGATATGCATATATATAGGTCTTTTATGATTGGTCCCAGTCTAAATAAGCCAAAAAAAATCATAATTTGACATTTTTTGATAAAATACCAATTTTTTGAAAATTTTTGATGTCGAATCTAGAGTGCCAGGACTATACAAAAGACTGAAATTTTGATCCAGGTAAGTCGATATGCATATATATAGGTCTTTTATGATTGGTTCCAGTCTCAATAAGCCAAAAATGATCATAATTTGACATTTTTTGATAAAAAACAAATTTTTTGAAAATTTTCGATGTCGAATCTAGAGTGCCAGGACTATACAAAAGAGTGAAATTTTGATCCAAGTAAGTCGATATGCATATATATAGGTCTTTTATGATTGGTCCCAGTCTAAATAAGCCAAAAATGATCATAATTTGACATTTTTTGATAAAAAACAAATTTTTTGAAAATTTTCGATGTCGAATCTAGAGTGCCAGGACTATACAAAAGAGTGAAATTTTGATCCAGGTAAGTCGATATGCATTTATATAGGTCTTTTATGATTGGTCCCAGTCTAAATAAGCCAAAAATGATCATAATTTGACATTTTTTGATAAAATACAAATTTTTTGAAAATTTTCGATGTCGAATCTAGAGCGCCAGGACTATACAAAAGAGTGAAATTTTGATCCAGGTAAGTCGATATGCATATATATAGGTCTTTTATGATTGGTCCCAGTCTAAATAAGCCAAAAATGATCATAATTTGACATTTTTTGATAAAAAACAAATTTTTTGAAAATTTTCGATGTCGAATCTAGAGTGCCAGGACTATACAAAAGAGTGAAATTTTGATCCAGGTAAGTCGATATGCATTTATATTGGTCTTTTATGATTGGTCCCAGTCTAAATAAGCCAAAAATGATCATAATTTGACATTTTTTGATAAAATACAAATTTTTTGAAAATTTTCGAAGTCGAATCTAGAGTGCCAGGACTATACAAAAGAGTGAAATTTTGATCCAGGTAAGTCGATATGCATATATATAGGTCTTTTATGATTGGTCCCAGTCTAAATAAGCCAAAAATGATCATAATTTGACATTTTTTGATAAAATACAAATTTTTTGAAAATTTTCGATGTCGAATCTAGAGCGCCAGGACTATACAAAAGAGTGAAATTTTTATCCAGGTAAGTCGATATGCATATATATAGGTCTTTTATGATTGGTCCCAGTCTAAATAAGCCAAAAATGATCATAATTTGACATTTTTTGATAAAATACAAATTTTTTGAAAATTTTCGATGTCGAATCTAGAGTGCCAGGACTATACAAAAGAGTGAAATTTTGATCCAGGTAAGTCGATATGCATTTATATTGGTCTTTTATGATTGGTCCCAGTCTAAATAAGCCAAAAATGATCATAATTTGACATTTTTTGATAAAATACAAATTTTTTGAAAATTTTTGATGTCGAATCTAGAGTGCCAGGACTATACAAAAGACTGAAATTTTGATCCAGGTAAGTCGATATGCATATATATAGGTCTTTTATGATTGGTTCCAGTCTAAATAAGCCAAAAATGATCATAATTTGACATTTTTTGATAAAAAACAAATTTTTTGAAAATTTTCGATGTCGAATCTAGAGTGCCAGGACTATACAAAAGAGTGAAATTTTGATCCAGGTAAGTCGATATGCATATATATAGGTCTTTTATGATTGGTCCCAGTCTAAATAAGCCAAAAATGATCATAATTTGACATTTTTTGATAAAAAACAAATTTTTTGAAAATTTTCGATGTCGAATCTAGAGTGCCAGGACTATACAAAAGAGTGAAATTTTGATCCAGGTAAGTCGATATGCATTTATATAGGTCTTTTATGATTGGTCCCAGTCTAAATAAGCCAAAAATGATCATAATTTGACATTTTTTGATAAAATACAAATTTTTTGAAAATTTTCGATGTCGAATCTAGAGCGCCAGGACTATACAAAAGAGTGAAATTTTGATCCAGGTAAGTCGATATGCATATATATAGGTCTTTTATGATTGGTCCCAGTCTAAATAAGCCAAAAATGATCATAATTTGACATTTTTTGATAAAAAACAAATTTTTTGAAAATTTTCGATGTCGAATCTAGAGTGCCAGGACTATACAAAAGAGTGAAATTTTGATCCAGGTAAGTCGATATGCATTTATATTGGTCTTTTATGATTGGTCCCAGTCTAAATAAGCCAAAAATGATCATAATTTGACATTTTTTGATAAAATACAAATTTTTTGAAAATTTTCGATGTCGATTCTAGAGTGCCAGGACTATACAAAAGACTGAAATTTTGATCCAGGTAAGTCGATATGCATATATATAGGTCTTTTATGATTGGTCCCAGTCTAAATAAGCCAAAAATGATCATAATTTGACATTTTTTGATAAAATACAAATTTTTTGAAAATTTTCGATGTCGAATCTAGAGTGCCAGGACTATACAAAAGAGTGAAATTTTGATCCAGGTAAGTCGATATGCATATATATAGGTCTTTTATGATTGGTCCCAGTCTAAATAAGCCAAAAATGATCATAATTTGACATTTTTTGATAAAAAACAAATTTTTTGAAAATTTTCGATGTCGAATCTAGAGTGCCAGGACTATACAAAAGAGTGAAATTTTGATCCAGGTAAGTCGATATGCATATATATAGGTCTTTTATGATTGGTCCCAGTCTAAATAAGCCAAAAATGATCATAATTTGACATTTTTTGATAAAATACAAATTTTTTGAAAATTTTCGATGTCGAATCTAGAGTGCCAGGACTATACAAAAGAGTGAAATTTTGATCCAGGTAAGTCGATATGCATATATATAGGTCTTTTATGATTGGTCCCACTCTAAATAAGCCAAAAATGATCATAATTTGACATTTTTTGATAAAATAAAAATTTTTTGAAAATTTTCGATGTCGAATCTAGAGTGCCAGGACTATACAAAAGAGTGAAATTTTGAGCCAGGTAAGTCGATAAGCATATATATAGGTCTTTTATGATTGGTCCCAGTCTAAATAAGCCAAAAATGATCATAATTTGACATTTTTTGATAAAATACAAATTTTTTGAAAATTTTCGATGTCGAATCTAGAGTGCCAGGACTATTTAAAAGAGTGAAATTTTGATCCAGGTAAGTCGATATGCATATATATAGGTCTTTTATGATTGGTCCCAGTCTAAAAAAGCCAAAAATGATCATAATTTGACATTTTTTGATAAAAAACAAATTTTTTGAAAATTTTCGATGTCGAATCTAGAGTGCCAGGACTATACAAAAGAGTGAAATTTTGATCCAGGTAAGTCGATATGCATATATATAGGTCTTTTATGATTGGTCCCAGTCTAAATAAGCCAAAAATGATCATAATTTGACATTTTTTGATAAAAAACAAATTTTTTGAAAATTTTCGATGTCGAATCTAGAGTGCCAGGACTATCCAAAAGAGTAAATTTTGATCCAGGTAAGTCGATATGCATTTATATAGGTCTCTTATGATTGGTCCCAGTCTAAATAAGCCAAAAATGATCATAATTTGACATTTTTTGATAAAATACAAATTTTTTGAAAATTTTCGATGTCGAATCTAGAGCGCCAGGACTATACAAAAGAGTGAAATTTTGATCCAGGTAAGTCGATATGCATATATATAGGTCTTTTATGATTGGTCCCAGTCTAAATAAGTCAAAAATGATCAAAATTTGACATTTTTTGATAAAATACAAATTTTTTGAAAATTTTCGATGTCGAATCTAGAGTGCCAGGACTATACAAAAGAGTGAAATTTTGATCCAGGTAAGTCGATATGCATTTATATTGGTCTTTTATGATTGGTCCCAGTCAAAATTAGCCAAAAATGATCATAATTTGACATTTTTTGATAAAATACAAATTTTTTGAAAATTTTCGATGTCGAATCTAGAGTGCCAGGACATTACAAAAGAGTGAAATTTTGATCCAGGTAAGTCGATACGCATATATATAGGTCTTTTATGATTGGTCCCAGTCTAAATAAGCCAAAAATGATCATAATTTGACATTTTTTGATAAAATACAAATTTTTTTAAAATTTTCGATGTCGAATTTAGAGTGCCAGGACTAAACAAAAGAGTGAAATTTTGATCCAAGTGAGTCGATATGCATATATATAGGTTTTTTATGATTGGTCCCAGTCTAAATAAGCCAAAAATGATCATAATTTGACATTTTTTGATAAAATACAAATTTTTTGAAAATTTTCGATGTCGAATCAAGAGTGCCAGGACTATACAAAAGAGTGAAATTTTGAGCCAGGTAAGTCGATATGCATATAAATAGGTCTTTTATGATTGGTCCCAGTCTAAATAAGCCAAAAATGATCATAATTTGACATTTTTTGATAAAATACAAATTTTTTGAAAATTTTCGATGTCGAATCAAGAGTGCCAGGACTATACAAAAGAGTGAAATTTTGAGCCAGGTAAGTCGATATGCATATATATAGGTCTTTTATGATTGGTCCCAGTCTAAATAAGCCAAAAATGATCATAATTTGACATTTTTTGATAAAATACAAATTTTTTGAAAATATTCGATGTCGAATCTAGAGTGCCAGTACCATACAAAAGAGTGAAATTTTGATCCAGGTAAGTCGATATGCATATATATAGGTCTTTTATGATTGGTCCCAGTCTAAATAAGCCAAAAATGATCATAATTTGACATTTTTTGATAAAATACAAATTTTTTGAAAATTTTCGATGTCGAATCTAGAGTGCCAGGACTATACAAAAGAGTGAAATTTTGATCCAGGTAAGTCGATATGCATTTATATAGGTCTTTTATGATTGGTCCCAGTCTAAATAAGCCAAAAATGATCATAATTTGACATTTTTTGATAAAATACAAATTTTTTGAAAATTTTCGATGTCGAATCTAGAGTGCCAGGACTATACAAAGGAGTGAAATTTTGATCCAGGTAAGTCGATATGCATATATATAGGTCTTTTATGATTGATCCCAGTCTAAATAAGCCAAAAATGTTCATAATTTGACATTTTTTGATAAAATACAAATTTTTTGAAAATTTTCGATGTCGAATCTAGAGTGCCAGGACTATACAAAAGAGTGAAATTTTGATCCAGGTAAGTCGATATGCATATATATAGGTCTTTTATGACTGGTCCCTGTCCTAATAAGCCAAAAATGATCATAATTTGACATTTTTTGATTAAAAACAAATTTTTTGAAAATTTTCGATGTCGAATCTAGAGTGCCAGGACTATACAAAAGAGTGAAATTTTGATCCAGGTAAGTCGATATGCATATATATAGGTCTTTTATGATTGGTCCCAGTCTAAATAAGCCAAAAATGATCATAATTTGACATTTTTTGATAAAATACAAATTTTTTGAAAATTTTCGATGTCGAATCTAGAGTGCCAGGACTATACAAAAGAGTGAAATTTTGATCCAGGTAAGTCGATATTCATATATATAGGTCTTTTATGATTGGTCCCAGTCTAAAAAAGCCAAAAATGATCGTAATTTGACATTTTTTGATAAAATACAAATTTTTTGAAAATTTTCGATGTCGAATCTAGAGTGCCAGGACTATACAAAAGAGTGAAATTTTGATCCAGGTAAGTCGATATGCATATATATAGGTCTTTTATGACTGGTCCCAGTCTTAATAAGCCAAAAATGATCATAATTTGACATTTTTTGATTAAAAACAAATTTTTTGAAAATTTTCGATGTCGAATCTAGAGTGCCAGGACTATACAAAAGAGTGAAATTTTGATCCAGATAAGTCGATATGCATATATATAGGTCTTTTATGATTGGTCCCAGTCTAAATAAGCCAAAAATGATCATAATTTGACATTTTTTGATAAAATACAAATTTTTTGAAAATTTTCGATGTCGAATCTAGAGTGCCAGGACTATACAAAAGAGTGAAATTTTGATCCAGGTAAGTCGATATGCATATATATAGGTCTTTTATGATTGGTCCCAGTCTAAATAAGCCAAAAATGATCATAATTTGACATTTTTTGATAAAAAACAAATTTTTTGAAAATTTTCGATGTCGAATCTAGAGTGCCAGGACTATACAAAAGAGTGAAATTTTGATCCAGGTAAGTTGATATGCATATATATAGGTCTTTTATGATTGGTCCCAGTCTAAATAAGCCAAAAATGATCATAATTTGACATTTTTTGATAAAAAACAAATTTTTTGAAAATTTTCGATGTCGAATCTAGAGTGCCAGGACTATACAAAAGAGTGAAATTTTGATCCAGGTAAGTCGATATACATATATATATGTCTTTTATGATTGGTCCCAGTCTAAATAAGCCAAAAATGGTCATAATTTGACATTTTTTGATAAAAAACAAATTTTTTGAAAATTTTCGATGTCGAATCTAGAGTGCCAGGACTATACAAAAGAGTGAAATTTTTATCCAGGTAAGTCGATATGCATATATATAGGTCTTTTATGATTGGTCCCAGTCTAAATAAGCCAAAAATGATCATAATTTGACATTTTTTGATAAAATACAAATTTTTTGAAAATTTTCGATGTCGAATCTAGAGTGCCAGGACTATACAAAAGAGTGAAATTTTGATTCAGGTAAGTCGATATGCATATATATAGGTCTTTTATGATTAATCCCAGTCTAAATAAGCCAAAAATGATCATAATTTGACATTTTTTTATAAAATACAAATTTTTTGAAAATTTTCGATGTCGAATCTAGAGTGCCAGGACTATACAAAAGAGTGAAATTTTGATCCAGGTAAGTCGATATGCATATATATAGGTCTTTTATGATTGGTCCCAGTCTAAATAAGCCAAAAATGATCATAATTTGACATTTTTTGATAAAATACAAATTTTTTGAAAATTTTCGATGTCGAATCTAGAGTGCCAGGACTATACAAAAGAGTGAAATTTTGATCCAGGTAAGTCGATATGCATATATATAGGTCTTTTATGATTGGTCCCAGTCTAAATAAGCCAAAAATGATCATAATTTGACATTTTTTGATAAAATACAAATTTTTTGAAAATTTTCGAAGTCGAATCTAGAGTGCCAGGACTATACAAAAGAGTGAAATTTTGATCCAGGTAAGTCGATATGCATATATATAGGTCTTTTATGATTGGTCCCAGTCTAAATAAGCCAAAAATGATCATAATTTGACATTTTTTGATAAAATACAAATTTTTTGAAAATTTTCGATGTCGAATCTAGAGTGCCAGGACAATACAAAAGAGTGAAATTTTGATCCAGGTAAGTCGATATGCATATATATAAGTCTTTTATGATTGGTCCCAGTCTAAATATGCCAAAAATGATCATAATTTGACATTTTTTGATAAAATACAAATTTTTTGAAAATTTTTGATGTCGAATCTAGAGTGCCAGGACTATACAAAGGAGTGAAATTTTGATCCAGGTAAGTCGATATGCATATATATAGGTCTTTTATGATTGATCCCAGTCTAAATAAGCCAAAAATGTTCATAATTTGACATTTTTTGATAAAATACAAATTTTTTGAAAATTTTCGATGTCGAATCTAGAGTGCCAGGACTATACAAAAGAGTGAAATTTTGATCCAGGTAAGTCGATATGCATATATATAGGTCTTTTATGACTGGTCCCTGTCCTAATAAGCCAAAAATGATCATAATTTGACATTTTTTGATTAAAAACAAATTTTTTGAAAATTTTCGATGTCGAATCTAGAGTGCCAGGACTATACAAAAGAGTGAAATTTTGATCCAGGTAAGTCGATATGCATATATATAGGTCTTTTATGATTGGTCCCAGTCTAAATAAGCCAAAAATGATCATAATTTGACATTTTTTGATAAAAAACAAATTTTTTGAAAATTTTCGATGTCGAATCTAGAGTGCCAGGACTATACAAAAGAGTGAAATTTTGATCCAGGTAAGTCGATATTCATATATATAGGTCTTTTATGATTGGTCCCAGTCTAAAAAAGCCAAAAATGATCATAATTTGACATTTTTTGATAAAATACAAATTTTTTGAAAATTTTCGATGTCGAATCTAGAGTGCCAGGACTATACAAAAGAGTGAAATTTTGATCCAGGTAAGTCGATATGCATATATGTAGGTCTTTTATGACTGGTCCCAGTCTTAATAAGCCAAAAATGATCATAATTTGACATTTTTTGATTAAAAACAAATTTTTTGAAAATTTTCGATGTCGAATCTAGAGTGCCAGGACTATACAAAAGAGTGAAATTTTGATCCAGATAAGTCGATATGCATATATATAGGTCTTTTATGATTGGTCCCAGTCTAAATAAGCCAAAAATGATCATAATTTGACATTTTTTGATAAAATACAAATTTTTTGAAAATTTTCGATGTCGAATCTAGAGTGCCAGGACTATACAAAAGAGTGAAATTTTGATCCAGGTAAGTCGATATGCATATATATAGGTCTTTTATGATTGGTCCCAGTCTAAATAAGCCAAAAATGATCATAATTTGACATTTTTTGATAAAATACAAATTTTTTGAAAATTTTCGATGTCGAATCTAGAGTGCCAGGACTATACAAAAGAGTGAAATTTTGATCCAGGTAAGTCGATATGCATATATATAGGTCTTTTATGATTGGTCCCAGTCTAAATAAGCCAAAAATGATCATAATTTGACATTTTTTGATAAAATACAAATTTTTTGAAAATTTTCGAAGTCGAATCTAGAGTGCCAGGACTATACAAAAGAGTGAAATTTTGATCCAGGTAAGTCGATATGCATATATATAGGTCTTTTATGATTGGTCCCAGTCTAAATAAGCCAAAAATGATCATAATTTGACATTTTTTGATAAAATACAAATTTTTTGAAAATTTTCGATGTCGAATCTAGAGTGCCAGGACTATACAAAAGAGTGAAATTTTGATCCAGGTAAGTCGATATGCATATATATAAGTCTTTTATGATTGGTCCCAGTCTAAATATGCCAAAAATGATCATAATTTGACATTTTTTGATAAAATACAAATTTTTTGAAAATTTTTGATGTCGAATCTAGAGTGCCAGGACTATACAAAGGAGTGAAATTTTGAT
Source organism: Chrysoperla carnea (assembly GCF_905475395.1). Taxonomy (NCBI): domain Eukaryota; kingdom Metazoa; phylum Arthropoda; class Insecta; order Neuroptera; family Chrysopidae; genus Chrysoperla; species Chrysoperla carnea. The sequence goes on along the minus strand of NW_025408233.1, from coordinate 3,207,037 downwards.
CCAGGTAAGTCGATATGCATATATATAGGTCTTTTATGATTGATCCCAGTCTAAATAAGCCAAAAATGTTCATAATTTGACATTTTTTGATAAAATACAAATTTTTTGAAAATTTTCGATGTCGAATCTAGAGTGCCAGGACTATACAAAAGAGTGAAATTTTGATCCAGGTAAGTCGATATGCATATATATAGGTCTTTTATGACTGGTCCCTGTCCTAATAAGCCAAAAATGATCATAATTTGACATTTTTTGATTAAAAACAAATTTTTTGAAAATTTTCGATGTCGAATCTAGAGTGCCAGGACTATACAAAAGAGTGAAATTTTGATCCAGGTAAGTCGATATGCATATATATAGGTCTTTTATGATTGGTCCCAGTCTAAATAAGCCAAAAATGATCATAATTTGACATTTTTTGATAAAATACAAATTTTTTGAAAATTTTCGATGTCGAATCTAGAGTGCCAGGACTATACAAAAGAGTGAAATTTTGATCCAGGTAAGTCGATATTCATATATATATAGGTCTTTTATGATTGGTCCCAGTCTAAAAAAGCCAAAAATGATCATAATTTGACATTTTTTGATAAAATACAAATTTTTTGAAAATTTTCGATGTCGAATCTAGAGTGCCAGGACTATACAAAAGAGTGAAATTTTGATCCAGGTAAGTCGATATGCATATATATAGGTCTTTTATGACTGGTCCCAGTCTTAATAAGCCAAAAATGATCATAATTTGACATTTTTTGATTAAAAACAAATTTTTTGAAAATTTTCGATGTCGAATCTAGAGTGCCAGGACTATACAAAAGAGTGAAATTTTGATCCAGATAAGTCGATATGCATATATATAGGTCTTTTATGATTGGTCCCAGTCTAAATAAGCCAAAAATGATCATAATTTGACATTTTTTGATAAAATACAAATTTTTTGAAAATTTTCGATGTCGAATCTAGAGTGCCAGGACTATACAAAAGAGTGAAATTTTGATCCAGGTAAGTCGATATGCATATATATAGGTCTTTTATGATTGGTCCCAGTCTAAATAAGCCAAAAATGATCATAATTTGACATTTTTTGATAAAAAACAAATTTTTTGAAAATTTTCGATGTCGAATCTAGAGTGCCAGGACTATACAAAAGAGTGAAATTTTGATCCAGGTAAGTTGATATGCATATATATAGGTCTTTTATGATTGGTCCCAGTCTAAATAAGCCAAAAATGATCATAATTTGACATTTTTTGATAAAAAACAAATTTTTTGAAAATTTTCGATGTCGAATCTAGAGTGCCAGGACTATACAAAAGAGTGAAATTTTGATCCAGGTAAGTCGATATACATATATATATATATGTCTTTTATGATTGGTCCCAGTCTAAATAAGCCAAAAATGGTCATAATTTGACATTTTTTGATAAAAAACAAATTTTTTGAAAATTTTCGATGTCGAATCTAGAGTGCCAGGACTATACAAAAGAGTGAAATTTTTATCCAGGTAAGTCGATATGCATATATATAGGTCTTTTATGATTGGTCCCAGTCTAAATAAGCCAAAAATGATCATAATTTGACATTTTTTGATAAAATACAAATTTTTTGAAAATTTTCGATGTCGAATCTAGAGTGCCAGGACTATACAAAAGAGTGAAATTTTGATCCAGGTAAGTCGATATGCATATATATAGGTCTTTTATGATTAATCCCAGTCTAAATAAGCCAAAAATGATCATAATTTGACATTTTTTTATAAAATACAAATTTTTTGAAAATTTTCGATGTCGAATCTAGAGTGCCAGGACTATACAAAAGAGTGAAATTTTGATCCAGGTAAGTCGATATGCATATATATAGGTCTTTTATGATTGGTCCCAGTCTAAATAAGCCAAAAATGATCATAATTTGACATTTTTTGATAAAATACAAATTTTTTGAAAATTTTCGATGTCGAATCTAGAGTGCCAGGACTATACAAAAGAGTGAAATTTTGATCCAGGTAAGTCGATATGCATATATATAGGTCTTTTATGATTGGTCCCAGTCTAAATAAGCCAAAAATGATCATAATTTGACATTTTTTGATAAAATACAAATTTTTTGAAAATTTTCGAAGTCGAATCTAGAGTGCCAGGACTATACAAAAGAGTGAAATTTTGATCCAGGTAAGTCGATATGCATATATATAGGTCTTTTATGATTGGTCCCAGTCTAAATAAGCCAAAAATGATCATAATTTGACATTTTTTGATAAAATACAAATTTTTTGAAAATTTTCGATGTCGAATCTAGAGTGCCAGGACTATACAAAAGAGTGAAATTTTGATCCAGGTAAGTCGATATGCATATATATAAGTCTTTTATGATTGGTCCCAGTCTAAATATGCCAAAAATGATCATAATTTGACATTTTTTGATAAAATACAAATTTTTTGAAAATTTTTGATGTCGAATCTAGAGTGCCAGGACTATACAAAAGAGTGAAATTTTGATCCAGGTAAGTCGATATGCATATATATAGGTCTTTTATGGTTGGTTCCAGTCTAAATAAGCCAAAAATGATCATAATTTGACATTTTTTGATAAAAAACAAATTTTTTTAAAATTTTCGATGTCGAATCTAGAGTGCCAGGACTATACAAAAGAGTGAAATTTTGATCCAGGTAAGTCGATATGCATATATATAGGTCTTTTATGATTGGTCCCAGTCTAAATAAGCCAAAAATGATCATAATTTGACATTTTTTGATAAAAAACAAATTTTTTGAAAATTTTCGATGTCGAATCTAGAGTGCCAGGACTATACAAAAGAGTGAAATTTTGAGCCAGGTAAGTCGATATGCATATATATAGGTCTTTTATGATTGGTCCCAGTCTAAATAAGCCAAAAATGATCATAATTTGACATTTTTTGATAAAATACAAATTTTTTGAAAATTTTCGATGTCGAATCAAGAGTGCCAGGACTATACAAAAGAGTGAAATTTTGAGCCAGGTAAGTCGATATGCATATATATATTTCTTTTATGATTGGTCCCAGTCTAAATAAGCCAAAAATGATCATAATTTGACATTTTTTGATAAAATACAAATTTTTTGAAAATTTTCGATGTCGAATCTAGATTTTCAGGACTATACAAAAGAGTGAAATTTTGATCCAGGTAAGTCGATATGCATATATATAGGTCTTTTATGATTGGTCCCAGTCTAAATAAGCCAAAAATGATCATAATTTGACATTTTTTGATAAAAAACAAATTTTTTGAAAATTTTCGATGTCGAATCTAGAGTGCCAGGACTATACAAAAGAGTGAAATTTTGATCCAGGTAAGTCGATATGCATATATATAGGTCTTTTATGATTGGTCCCAGTCTAAATAAGCCAAAAATGGTCATAATTTGACATTTTTTGATAAAAAACAAATTTTTTGAAAATTTTCGATGTCGAATCTAGAGTGCCAGGACTATACAAAAGAGTGAAATTTTTATCCAGGTAAGTCGATATGCATATATATAGGTCTTTTATGATTGGTCCCAGTCTAAATAAGCCAAAAATGATCATAATTTGACATTTTTTGATAAAATACAAATTTTTTGAAAATTTTCGATGTCGAATCTAGAGTGCCAGGACTATACAAAAGAGTGAAATTTTGATCCAGGTAAGTCGATATGCATATATAGAGGTCTTTTATGATTAATCCCAGTCTAAATAAGCCAAAAATGATCATAATTTGACATTTTTTTATAAAATACAAATTTTTTGAAAATTTTCGATGTCGAATCTAGAGTGCCAGGACTATACAAAAGAGTGAAATTTTGATCCAGGTAAGTCGATATGCATATATATAGGTCTTTTATGATTGGTCCCTGTCTAAATAAGCCAAAAATGATCATAATTTGACATTTTTTGATAAAATACAAATTTTTTGAAAATTTTCGAAGTCGAATCTAGAGTGCCAGGACTATACAAAAGAGTGAAATTTTGATCCAGGTAAGTCGATATGCATATATATAGGTCTTTTATGATTGGTCCCAGTCTAAATAAGCCAAAAATGATCATAATTTGACATTTTTTGATAAAATACAAATTTTTTGAAAATTTTCGATGTCGAATCTAGAGTGCCAGGACTATACAAAAGAGTGAAATTTTGATCCAGGTAAGTCGATATGCATATATATAAGTCTTTTATGATTGGTCCCAGTCTAAATATGCCAAAAATGATCATAATTTGACATTTTTTGATAAAATACAAATTTTTTGAAAATTTTTGATGTCGAATCTAGAGTGCCAGGACTATACAAAAGAGTGAAATTTTGATCCAGGTAAGTCGATATGCATATATATAGGTCTTTTATGGTTGGTTCCAGTCTAAATAAGCCAAAAATGATCATAATTTGACATTTTTTGATAAAAAACAAATTTTTTGAAAATTTTCGATGTCGAATCTAGAGTGCCAGGACTATACAAAAGAGTGAAATTTTCATCCAGGAAAGTCGATATGCATATATATAGGTCTTTTATGATTGGTCCCAGTCTAAATAAGCCAAAAATGATCATAATTTGACATTTTTTGATAAAATACAAATTTTTTTAAAATTTTCGAAGTCGAATTTAGAGTGCCAGGACTATACAAAAGAGTGAAATTTTGATCCAGGTAAGTCGATATGCATATATATAGGTCTTTTATGATTGGTCCCAGTCTAAATAAGCCAAAAATGATCATAATTTGACATTTTTTGATAAAATACAAATTTTTTGAAAATTTTCGATGTCGAATCAAGAGTGCCAGGACTATACAAAAGAGTGAAATTTTGAGCCAGGTAAGTCGATATGCATATATATAGGTCTTTTATGATTGGTCCCAGTCTAAATAAGCCAAAAATGATCATAATTTGACATTTTTTGATAAAATACAAATTTTTTGAAAATTTTCGATGTCGAATCAAGAGTGCCAGGACTATACAAAAGAGTGAAATTTTGAGCCAGGTAAGTCGATATGCATATATATATTTCTTTTATGATTGGTCCCAGTCTAAATAAGCCAAAAATGATCATAATTTGACATTTTTTGATAAAATACAAATTTTTTGAAAATTTTCGATGTCGAATCTAGAGTGCCAGGACTATACAAAAGAGTGAAATTTTGATCCAGGTAAGTCGATATGCATATATATAGGTCTTTTATGACTAGTCCCAGTCTAAATAAGCCAAAAATGATCATAATTTGACATTTTTTGATAAAATACAAATTTTTTGAAAATTTTCGATGTCGAATCTAGAGTGCCAGGACTATACAAAAGAGTGAAATTTTGATCCAGGTAAGTCGATATGCATATATATAGGTCTTTTATGATTGGTCCCAGTCTAAATAAGCCAAAAATGATCATAATTTGACATTTTTTGATAAAATACAAATTTTTTGAAAATATTCGATGTCGAATCTAGAGTGCCAGTACCATGCAAAAGAGTGAAATTTTGATCCAGGTAAGTCGATATGCATATATATAGGTCTTTTATGATTGGTCCCAGTCTAAATAAGCCAAAAATGATCATAATTTGACATTTTTTGATAAAATACAAATTTTTTGAAAATTTTCGATGTCGAATCTAGAGTGCCAGGACTATACAAAAGAGTGAAATTTTGATCCAGGTAAGTCGATATGCATATATATAGGTCTTTTATTATTGGTCCCAGTCTAAATAAGCCAAAAATGAACATAATTTGACATTTTTTGATAAAATACAAATTTTTTTAAAATTTTCGAAGTCGAATTTAGAGTGCCAGGACTATACAAAAGAGTGAAATTTTGATCCAGGTAAGTCGATATGCATATATATAGGTCTTTTATGATTGGTCCCAGTCTAAATAAGCCAAAAATGATCATAATTTGACATTTTTTGATAAAATACAAATTTTTTGAAATTTTTCGATGTCGAATCTAGAGTGCCAGGACTATACAAAAGAGTAAAATTTTGATCCAGGTAAGTCGATATGCATATATATAGGTCTTTTATGATTGGTCAAAGTCTAAATAAGCTAAAAATGATCATAATTTGACATTTTTTGATAAAATACAAATTTTTTGAAAATTTTTGATGTCGAATCTAGAGTGCCAGGACTATCAAAAGAGTGAAATTTTGATCCAGGTAAGTCGATATGCATATATATAGGTCTTTTATGATTGGTCCCAGTCTAAATAAGCCAAAAATGATCATAATTTGACATTTTTTGATAAAATACACATTTTTTGAAAATTTTCGATGTCGAATCTAGAGTGCCAGGACTATACAAAAGAGTGAAATTTTGATCCAGGTAAGTCGATATGCATTTATATTGGTCTTTTATGATTGGTCCCAGTCTAAATAAGCCAAAAATGATCATAATTTGACATTTTTTGATAAAATACAAATTTTTTGAAAATTTTCGATGTCGAATCTAGAGTGCCAGGACTATACAAAAGAGTGAAATTTTGATCCAGGTAAGTCGATATGCATATATATAGGTCTTTTATGATTGGTCCCAGTCTAAATAAGCCAAAAATGATCATAATTTGACATTTTTTGATAAAATAAAAATTTTTTGAAAATTTTCGATGTCGAATCTAGAGTGCCAGGACTAAACAAAAGAGTGAAATTTTGATCCAAGTAAGTCGATATGCATATATATAGGTCTTTTATGATTGGTCCCAGTGTAAATAAGCCAAAAATGATCATAATTTGACATTTTTTGATAAAATACAAATTTTTTGAAAATTTTCGATGTCGAATCAAGAGTGCCAGGACTATACAAAAGAGTGAAATTTTGAGCCAGGTAAGTCGATATGCATATATATAGGTCTTTTATGATTGGTCCCAGTCTAAATAAGCCAAAAATGATCATAATTTGACATTTTTTGATAAAATACTAATTTTTTGAAAATTTTCGATGTCGAATCTAGAGTGCCAGGACTATACAAAAGAGTGAAATTTTGATCCAGGTAAGTCGATATGCATATATATAGGTCTTTTATGATTGGTCCCAGTCTAAATAAGCCAAAAATGATCATAATTTGACATTTTTTGATAAAATACAAATTTTTTGAAAATTTTCGAAGTCGAAGCTAGAGTGCCAGGACTATACAAAAGAGTGAAATTTTGATCCAGGTAAGTCGATATGCATATATATATAGGTCTTTTATGATTGGTCCCAGTCTAAATAAGCCAAAAATGATCATAATTTGACATTTTTTGATAAAATACAAATTTTTTGAAAATTTTCGATGTCGAATCTAGAGTGCCAGGACTATACAAAAGAGTGAAATTTTGATCCAGGTAAGTCGATATGCATATCTATAGGTCTTTTATGATTGGTCCCAGTCTAAATAAGCCAAAAATGATCATAATTTGACATTTTTTGATAAAATACAAATTTTTTGAAAATTTTCGATGTCGAATCTAGAGTGCCAGGACTATACAAAAGAGTGAAATTTTGATCCAGGTAAGTCGATATGCATATATATAGGTCTTTTATGATTGGTCCCAGTCTAAATAAGCCAAAAATGTTCATAATTTGACATTTTTTGATAAAATACAAATTTTTTGAAAATTTTCGATGTCGAATCTAGAGTGCCAGGACTATACAAAAGAGTGAAATTTTGATCCAGGTAAGTCGATATGCATATATATAGGTCTTTTATGACTGGTCCCAGTCTTAATAAGCCAAAAATGATCATAATTTGACATTTTTTGATTAAAAACAAATTTTTTGAAAATTTTCGATGTCGAATCTAGAGTGCCAGGACTATACAAAAGAGAGAAATTTTGATCCAGGTAAGTCGATATGCATATATATAGGTCCTTTATGATTGGTCCCAGTCTAAATAAGCCAAAAATGATCATAATTTGACATTTTTTGATAAAATACAAATTTTTTGAAAATTTTCGATGTCGAATCTAGAGTGCCAGGACTATACAAAAGAGTGAAATTTTGATCCAGGTAAGTCGATATGCATATATATAGGTCTTTTATGATTGGTCCCAGTCTAAATAAGCCAAAAATGATCATAATTTGACATTTTTTGATAAAATACAAATTTTTTTAAAATTTTCGATGTCGAATCTAGAGTGCCAGGACTATACAAAAGAGTGAAATTTTGATCCAGGTAAGTCGATATGCATATATATAGGTCTTTTATGACTGGTCCCAGTCTTAATAAGCCAAAAATGATCATAATTTGACATTTTTTGATTAAAAACAAATTTTTTGAAAATTTTCGATGTCGAATCTAGAGTGCCAGGACTATACAAAAGAGTGAAATTTTGATCCAGGTAAGTCGATATGCATATATATAGGTCTTTTATGATTGGTCCCAGTCTAAATAAGCCAAAAATAATCATAATTTGACATTTTTTGATAAAATACAAATTTTTTGAAAATTTTCGATGTCGAATCTAGAGTGCCAGGACTATACAAAAGAGTGAAATTTTGATCCAGGTAAGTCGATATGCATATATATAGGTCTTTTATGATTGGTCCCAGTCTAAATAAGCCAAAAATGATCATAATTTGACATTTTTTGATAAAATACAAATTTTTTGAAAATTTTCGATGTCGAATCTAGAGTGCCAGGACTATACAAAAGAGTGAAATTTTGATCCAGGTAAGTCGATATGCATATATATAGGTCTTTTATGATTGGTCCCAGTCTAAATAAGCCAAAAATGATCATAATTTGACATTTTTTGATAAAATACAAATTTTTTTAAAATTTTCGATGTCGAATCTAGAGTGCCAGGACTATACAAAAGAGTGAAATTTTGATCCAGGTAAGTCGATATGCATATATGTAGGTCTTTTATGACTGGTCCCAGTCTTAATAAGCCAAAAATGATCATAATTTGACATTTTTTGATTAAAAACAAATTTTTTGAAAATTTTCGATGTCGAATCTAGAGTGCCAGGACTATACAAAAGAGTGAAATTTTGATCCAGGTAAGTCGATATGCATATATATAGGTCTTTTATGATTGGTCCCAGTCTAAATAAGCCAAAAATGATCATAATTTGACATTTTTTGATAAAATACAAATTTTTTGAAAATTTTCGATGTCGAATCTAGAGTGCCAGGACTATACAAAAGAGTGAAATTTTGATCCAGGTAAGTCGATATGCATATATATAGGTCTTTTATGATTGGTCCCAGTCTAAATAAGCCAAAAATGATCATAATTTGACATTTTTTGATAAAATACAAATTTTTTGAAAATTTTCGATGTCGAATCTAGAGTGCCAGGACTACACAAAAGAGTGAAATTTTGATCCAGGTAAGTCGACATGCATATATATAGGTCTTTTATGATTGGTCCCAGTCTAAATAAGCCAAAAATGATCATAATTTGACATTTTTTGATAAAAAACAAATTTTTTGAAAATTTTCGATGTCGAATCTAGAGTGCCAGGACTATACAAAAGAGTGAAATTTTGATCCAGGTAAGTCGATATGCATATATATAGGTCTTTTATGATTGGTCCCAGTCTAAATAAGCCAAAAATGGTCATAATTTGACATTTTTTGATAAAAAACAAATTTTTTGAAAATTTTCGATGTCGAATCTAGAGTGCCAGGACTATACAAAAGAGTGAAATTTTGATCCAGGTAAGTCGATATGCATATATATAGGTCTTTTATGATTAATCCCAGTCTAAATAAGCCAAAAATGATCATAATTTGACATTTTTTGATAAAAAACAAATTTTTTGAAAATTTTCGATGTCGAATCTAGAGTGCCAGGACTATACAAAAGAGAGAAATTTTGATCCAGGTAAGTCGATATGCATATATATAGGTCCTTTATGATTGGTCCCAGTCTAAATAAGCCAAAAATGATCATAATTTGACATTTTTTGATAAAATACAAATTTTTTGAAAATTTTCGATGTCGAATCTAGAGTGCCAGGACTATACAAAAGAGTGAAATTTTGATCCAGGTAAGTCGATATGCATATATATAGGTCTTTTATGATTGGTCCCAGTCTAAATAAGCCAAAAATGATCATAATTTGACATTTTTTGATAAAATACAAATTTTTTTAAAATTTTCGATGTCGAATCTAGAGTGCCAGGACTATACAAAAGAGTGAAATTTTGATCCAGGTAAGTCGATATGCATATATATAGGTCTTTTATGACTGGTCCCAGTCTTAATAAGCCAAAAATGATCATAATTTGACATTTTTTGATTAAAAACAAATTTTTTGAAAATTTTCGATATCGAATCTAGAGTGCCAGGACTATACAAAAGAGTGAAATTTTGATCCAGGTAAGTCGATATGCATATATATAGGTCTTTTATGATTGGTCCCAGTCTAAATAAGCCAAAAATAATCATAATTTGACATTTTTTGATAAAATACAAATTTTTTGAAAATTTTCGATGTCGAATCTAGAGTGCCAGGACTATACAAAAGAGTGAAATTTTGATCCAGGTAAGTCGATATGCATATATATAGGTCTTTTATGATTGGTCCCAGTCTAAATAAGCCAAAAATGATCATAATTTGACATTTTTTGATAAAATACAAATTTTTTGAAAATTTTCGATGTCGAATCTAGAGTGCCAGGACTATACAAAAGAGTGAAATTTTGATCCAGGTAAGTCGATATGCATATATGTAGGTCTTTTATGACTGGTCCCAGTCTTAATAAGCCAAAAATGATCATAATTTGACATTTTTTGATTAAAAACAAATTTTTTGAAAATTTTCGATGTCGAATCTAGAGTGCCAGGACTATACAAAAGAGTGAAATTTTGATCCAGGTAAGTCGATATGCATATATATAGGTCTTTTATGATTGGTCCCAGTCTAAATAAGCCAAAAATGATCATAATTTGACATTTTTTGATAAAATACAAATTTTTTGAAAATTTTCGATGTCGAATCTAGAGTGCCAGGACTATACAAAAGAGTGAAATTTTGATCCAGGTAAGTCGATATGCATATATATAGGTCTTTTATGATTGGTCCCAGTCTAAATAAGCCAAAAATGATCATAATTTGACATTTTTTGATAAAATACAAATTTTTTGAAAATTTTCGATGTCGAATCTAGAGTGCCAGGACTACACAAAAGAGTGAAATTTTGATCCAGGTAAGTCGACATGCATATATATAGGTCTTTTATGATTGGTCCCAGTCTAAATAAGCCAAAAATGATCATAATTTGACATTTTTTGATAAAAAACAAATTTTTTGAAAATTTTCGATGTCGAATCTAGAGTGCCAGGACTATACAAAAGAGTGAAATTTTGATCCAGGTAAGTCGATATGCATATATATAGGTCTTTTATGATTGGTCCCAGTCTAAATAAGCCAAAAATGGTCATAATTTGACATTTTTTGATAAAAAACAAATTTTTTGAAAATTTTCGATGTCGAATCTAGAGTGCCAGGACTATACAAAAGAGTGAAATTTTGATCCAGGTAAGTCGATATGCATATATATAGGTCTTTTATGATTAATCCCAGTCTAAATAAGCCAAAAATGATCATAATTTGACATTTTTTGATAAAAAACAAATTTTTTGAAAATTTTCGATGTCGAATCTAGAGTGCCAGGACTATACAAAAGAGTGAAATTTTGATCCAGGTAAGTCGATATGCATATATATAGGTCTTTTATGATTGGTCCCAGTCTAAATAAGCCAAAAATGATCATAATTTGACATTTTTTGATAAAAAACAAATTTTTTGAAAATTTTCGTTGTCGAATCTAGAGTGCCAGGACTATACAAAAGAATGAAATTTTGATCCAGGTAAGTCGATATGCATATATATAGGTCTTTTATGATTGGTCCCAGTCTAAATAAGCCAAAAATGATCATAATTTGACATTTTTTTATAAAATACAAATTTTTTGAAAATTTTCGATGTCGAATCTATAGTGCCAGGACTATACAAAAGAGTGAAATTTTGATCCAGGTAAGTCGATATGCATATATATAGGTCTTTTATGATTGGTCCCAGTCTAAAGAAGCCAAAAATGATCATAATTTGACATTTTTTGATAAAATACAAATTTTTTGAAAATTTTCGATGTCGAATCTAGAGTGCCAGGACTATACAAAAGAGTGAAATTTTGATCCAGGTAAGTCGATATGCATATATATAGGTCTTTTATGATTGGTCCTAGTCTAAATAAGCCAAAAATGATCATAATTTGACATTTTTTGATAAAATACAAATTTTTTGAAAATTTTCGAAGTCGAATCTAGAGTGCCAGGACTATACAAAAGAGTGAAATTTTGATCCAGGTTAGTCGATATGCATATATATAGGTCTTTTATGATTGGTCCCAGTCTAAATAAGCCAAAAATGATCATATTTTGACATTTTTTGATAAAAAACAAATTTTTTGCAAATTTTCGATGTCAAATCTAGAGTGCCAGGACTATACAAAAGAGTGAAATTTTGATCCAGGTAAGTCGATATGCATATATATAGGTCTTTTATGATTGGTCCCAGTCTAAATAAGCCAAAAATGATCATAATTTGACATTTTTTGATAAAATACAAATTTTTTGAAAATTTTCGATGTCGAATCTAGAGTGCCAGGACTATACAAAAGAGTGAAATTTTGATCCAGGTAAGTCGATATGCATATATATAGGTCTTTTATGATTGGTCGCAGTCTAAATAAGCCAAAAATGATCATAATTTGACACTTTTTGATAAAATACAAATTTTTTGAAAATTTTCGATGTCGAATCTAGAGTGCCAGGACTATACAAAAGAGTGAAATTTTGATCCAGGTAAGTCGATATGCATTTATATAGGTCTTTCATGATTGGTCCCAGTCTAAATAAGCCAAAAATGCTCATAATTTGACATTTTTTGATAAAATACAAATTTTTTGAAAATTTTCGATGTCGAATCTAGAGTGCCAGGACTATACAAAAGGGTGAAATTCTGAGCCGGGTAAGTCGATATGCATATATATAGGTCTTTTATGATTGGTCCCAGTCTAAATAAGCCAAAAATGATCATAATTTGACATTTTTTGATAAAATACAAACTTTTTGAAAATTTCGATGTCGAATCTAGAGTGCCAGGACTATACAAAAGAGTGAAATTTTGATCTATTTAAGTCGATATTAATATATAGGTCTTTTATGATTGGTCCCAGTCTAAATAAGCCAAAAATGATCATAATTTGACATTTTTTGATAAAATACAAATTTTTTGAAAATTTTCGATGTCGAATCTAGAGTGCCAGGACTATACAAAAGAGTGAAATTTTGATCCATTTAAGTCGATATGCATATATATAGGTCTTTTATGATTGGTCCCAGTCTTAATAAGCCAAAAATGATCATAATTTGACATTTTTTGATAAAAAACAAATTTTTTGAAAATTTTCGATGTCGAATCTAGAGTGCCAGGACTATACAAAAGAGTGAAATTTTGATCCAGGTAAGTCGATATGCATATATATAGGTCTTTTATGATTGGTCCTAGTCTAAATAAGCCAAAAATGATCATAATTTGACATTTTTTGATAAAATACAAATTTTTTGAAAATTTTCGATGTCGAATCTAGAGTGCCAGGACTATACAAAAGAGTGAAATTTTGATCCAGGTAAGTCGATATGCATATATATAGGTCTTTTATGATTGGTCCCAGTCTAAATAAGCCAAAAATGATCATAATTTGACATTTTTTGATAAAATACAAATTTTTTGAAAATTTTCGATGTCGAATCTAGAGTGCCAGGACTATACAAAAGAGTGAAATTTTGATCCAGGTTAGTCGATATGCATATATATAGGTCTTTTATGATTGGTCCCAGTCTAAATAAGCCAAAAATGATCATAATTTGACATTTTTTGATAAAAAACAAATTTTTTGAAAATTTTCGATGTCGAATCTAGAGTGCCAGGACTATACAAAAGAGTGAAATTTTGATCCAGGTAAGTCGATATGCATATATATAGGTTTTTTATGATTGGTCCCAGTCTAAATAAGCCAAAAATGATCATAATTTGACATTTTTTGATAAAAAACAAATTTTTTGAAAATTTTCGATGTCGAATCTAGAGTGCCAGGACTATACAAAAGAGTGAAATTTTGATCCAGGTAAGTCGATATGCATTTATATAGGTCTTTTATGATTGGTCCCAGTCTAAATAAGCCAAAAATTATCATAATTTGACATTTTTTGATAAAATACAAATTTTTTGAAAATTTTCGATGTCGAATCTAGAGTGCCAGGACTATACAAAAGAGTGAAATTTTGATCAAGGTAAGTCGATATGCATATATATAGGTCTTTTATGATTGGTCCAGTCTAAATAAGAAAAAAATGATCATAATTTGACATTTTTCGATAAAATACAAATTTTTTGAAAATTTTTGATGTCGAATCTAGAGTGCCAGGACTATACAAAAGAGTGAAATTTTGATCCAGGTAAGTCGATATGCATATATATAGGTCTTTTATGATTGGTCCCAGTCTAAATAAGCCAAAAATGATCATAATTTGACATTTTTTGATAAAATACAAATTTTTTGAAAATTTTCGATGTCGAATCTAGAGTGCCAGGACTATACAAAAGAGTGAAATTTTGATCCAGGTGAGTCGATATGCATATATATAGGTCTTTTATGATTGGCCCCAGTCTAAATAAGCCAAAAATGATCATAATTTGACATTTTTTGATAAAAAACAAATTTTTTGAAAATTTTCGATGTCGAATCTAGAGTGCCAGGACTATACAAAAGAGTGAAATTTTGAGCCATGTTAGTCGATATGCATATATATATAGGTCTTTTATGATTGGTCCCAGTCTAAATAAGCCAAAAATGATCATAATTTGACATTTTTTGATAAAATACAAATTTTTTGAAAATTTTCGATGTCGAATCTAGAGTGCCAGGACTATACAAAAGAGTGAAATTTTGATCCAGGTAAGTAGATATGCATATATATAGGTCTTTTATGATTGGTCCCAGTCTAAATAAGCCAAAAATGATCATAATTTGACATTTTTTGATAAAAAAAAATTTTTTGAAAATTTTCGATGTCGAATCTAGAGTGCCAGGACTATACAAAAGAGTGAAATTTTGATCCAGGTAAGTCGATATGCATATATATAGGTCTTTTATGATTAATCCCAGTCTAAATAAGCCAAAAATGATCATAATTTGACATTTTTTGATAAAAAACAAATTTTTTGAAAATTTTCGTTGTCGAATCTAGAGTGCCAGGACTATACAAAAGAGTGAAATTTTGATCCAGGTAAGTCGATATGCATATATATAGGTCTTTTATGATTGGTCCCAGTCTAAATAAGCCAAAAATGATCATAATTTGACATTTTTTGATAAAATACAAATTTTTTGAAAATTTTCGTTGTCGAATCTAGAGTGCCAGGACTATACAAAAGAATGAAATTTTGATCCAGATAATCGATATGCATATATATAGGTCTTTTATGATTGGTCCCAGTCTAAATAAGCCAAAAATGATCATAATTTGACATTTTTTGATAAAATAAAAATTTTTTGAAAATTTTCGATGTCGAATCTAGAGTGCCAGGACTATACAAAAGAGTGAAATTTTGATCCAGGTAAGTCGATATGCATATATATAGGTCTTTTATGATTGGTCCCAGTCTAAATAAGCCAAAAATGATCATAATTTGACATTTTTTGATAAAAAACAAATTTTTTGAAAATTTTCGATGTCGAATCTAGAGTGCCAGGACTATACAAAAGAGTGAAATTTTGATCCAGGTAAGTCGATATGCATTTATATAGGTCTTTTATGATTGGTCCCAGTCTTAATAAGCCAAAAATTATCATAATTTGACATTTTTTGATAAAAAACAAATTTTTTGAAAATTTTCGATGTCGAATCTAGAGTGCCAGGACTATACAAAAGAGTGAAATTTTGATCCAGGTAAGTCGATATGCATATATATAGGTTTTTTATGATTGGCCCCAGTCTAAATAAGCCAAAAATGATCATAATTTGACATTTTTTGATAAAAAACAAATTTTTTGAAAATTTTCGATGTCGAATCTAGAGTGCCAGGACTATACAAAAGAGTGAAATTTGGATCCAGGTAAGTCGATATGCATTTATATAGGTCTTTTATGATTGGTCCCAGTCTAAATAAGCCAAAAATTATCATAATTTGACATTTTTTGATAAAATACAAATTTTTTGAAAATTTTCGATGTCGAATCTAGAGTGCCAGGACTATACAAAAGAGTGAAATTTTGATCCAGGTAAGTCGATATGCATATATATAGGTCTTTTATGATTGGTCCAGTCTAAATAAGCCAAAAATGATCATAATTTGACATTTTTCGATAAAATACAAATTTTTTGAAAATTTTTGATGTCGCATCTAGAGTGCCAGGACTATACAAAAGAGTGAAATTTTGATCCAGGTAAGTCGATATGCATATATATAGGTCTTTTATGATTGGTCCCAGTCTAAATAAGCCAAAAATGATCATAATTTGACATTTTTTGATAAAAAACAAATTTTTTGAAAATTTTCGATGTCGAATCTAGAGTGCCAGGACTATACAAAAGAGTGAAATTTTGATCCAGGTAAGTCGATATGCATATATATAGGTTTTTTATGATTGGTCCCAGTCTAAATAAGCCAAAAATGATCATAATTTGACATTTTTTGATAAAAAACAAATTTTTTGAAAATTTTCGATGTCGAATCTAGAGTGCCAGGACTATACAAAAGAGTGAAATTTGGATCCAGGTAAGTCGATATGCATTTATATAGGTCTTTTATGATTGGTCCCAGTCTAAATAAGCCAAAAATTATCATAATTTGACATTTTTTGATAAAATACAAATTTTTTGAAAATTTTCGATGTCGAATCTAGAGTGCCAGGACTATACAAAAGAATGAAATTTTGATCCAGATAATCGATATGCATATATATAGGTCTTTTATGATTGGTCCCAGTCTAAATAAGCCAAAAATGATCATAATTTGACATTTTTTGATAAAATAAAAATTTTTTGAAAATTTTCGATGTCGAATCTAGAGTGCCAGGACTATACAAAAGAGTGAAATTTTGATCCAGGTAAGTCGATATGCATATATATAGGTCTTTTATGATTGGTCCCAGTCTAAATAAGCCAAAAATGATCATAATTTGACATTTTTTGATAAAAAACAAATTTTTTGAAAATTTTCGATGTCGAATCTAGAGTGCCAGGACTATACAAAAGAGTGAAATTTTGATCCAGGTAAGTCGATATGCATTTATGTAGGTCTTTTATGATTGGTCCCAGTCTTAATAAGCCAAAAATTATCATAATTTGACATTGTTTGATAAAAAACAAATTTTTTGAAAATTTTCGATGTCGAATCTAGAGTGCCAGGACTATACAAAAGAGTGAAATTTTGATCCAGGTAAGTCGATATGCATATATATAGGTTTTTTATGATTGGCCCCAGTCTAAATAAGCCAAAAATGATCATAATTTGACATTTTTTGATAAAAAACAAATTTTTTGAAAATTTTCGATGTCGAATCTAGAGTGCCAGGACTATACAAAAGAGTGAAATTTGGATCCAGGTAAGTCGATATGCATTTATATAGGTCTTTTATGATTGGTCCCAGTCTAAATAAGCCAAAAATTATCATAATTTGACATTTTTTGATAAAATACAAATTTTTTGAAAATTTTCGATGTCGAATCTAGAGTGCCAGGACTATACAAAAGAGTGAAATTTTGATCCAGGTAAGTCGATATGCATATATATAGGTCTTTTATGATTGGTCCAGTCTAAATAAGCCAAAAATGATCATAATTTGACATTTTTCGATAAAATACAAATTTTTTGAAAATTTTTGATGTCGCATCTAGAGTGCCAGGACTATACAAAAGAGTGAAATTTTGATCCAGGTAAGTCGATATGCATATATATAGGTCTTTTATGATTGGTCCCAGTCTAAATAAGCCAAAAATGATCATAATTTGACATTTTTTGATAAAAAACAAATTTTTTGAAAATTTTCGATGTCGAATCTAGAGTGCCAGGACTATACAAAAGAGTGAAATTTTGATCCAGGTAAGTCGATATGCATATATATAGGTTTTTTATGATTGGTCCCAGTCTAAATAAGCCAAAAATGATCATAATTTGACATTTTTTGATAAAATACAAATTTTTTGAAAATTTTCGATGTCGAATCTAGAGTGCCAGGACTATACAAAAGAGTGAAATTTGGATCCAGGTAAGTCGATATGCATTTATATAGGTCTTTTATGATTGGTCCCAGTCTAAATAAGCCAAAAATTATCATAATTTGACATTTTTTGATAAAATACAAATTTTTTGAAAATTTTCGATGTCGAATCTAGAGTGCCAGGACTATACAAAAGAGTGAAATTTTGATCCAGGTAAGTCGATATGCATATATATAGGTCTTTTATGATTGGTCCAGTCTAAATAAGCCAAAAATGATCATAATTTGACATTTTTCGATAAAATACAAATTTTTTGAAAATTTTTGATGTCGCATCTAGAGTGCCAGGACTATACAAAAGAGTGAAATTTTGATCCAGGTAAGTCGATATGCATATATATAGGTCTTTTATGATTGGTCCCAGTCTAAATAAGCCAAAAATGATCATAATTTGACATTTTTTGATAAAATACAAATTTTTTGAAAATTTTCGATGTCGAATCTAGAGTGCCAGGACTATACAAAAGAGTGAAATTTTGATCCAGGTGAGTCGATATGCATATATATAGGTCTTTTATGATTGGCTCCAGTCTAAATAAGCCAAAAATGATCATAATTTGACATTTTTTGATAAAACACAAATTTTTTGAAAATTTTCGATGTCGAATCTAGAGTGCCAGGACTATACAAAAGAGTGAAATTTTGAGCCAGGTTAGTCGATATGCATATATATAGGTCTTTTATGATTGGTCCCAGTCTAAATAAGCCAAAAATGATCATAATTTGACATTTTTTGATAAAATACAAATTTTTTGAAAATTTTCGATGTCGAATCTAGAGTGCCAGGACTATACAAAAGAGTGAAATTTTGATCCAGGTAAGTCGATTTGCATATATATAGGTCTTTTATGATTGGTCCCAGTCTAAATAAGCCAAAAATGATCATAATTTGACATTTTTTGATAAAATACAAATTTTTTGAAAATTTTCGATGTCGAATCTAGAGTGCCAGGACTATACAAAAGAGTGAAATTTTGATCCAGGTAAGTCGATATGCATATATATAGGTCTTTTATGATTAATCCCAGTCTAAATAAGCCAAAAATGACCATATTTTGACATTTTTTGATAAAATACAAATTTTTTGAAAATTTTCGATGTCGAATCTAGAGTGCCAGGACTATACAAAAGAGTGAAATTTTGAGCCAGGTTAGTCGATATGCATATATATAGGTCTTTTATGATTATTCCCAGTCTAAATAAGCCAAAAATGATCATAATTTGACATTTTTTGATAAAATACAAATTTTTGAAAATTTTCGATGTCGAATCTAGAGTGCCAGGACTATACAAAAGAGTGAAATTTTGATCCAGGTAAGTCGATATGCATATATATAGGTCTTTTATGATTGGTCCCAGTCTAAATAAGCCAAAAATGATCATAATTTGACATTTTTTGATAAAAAACAAATTTTTTGAAAATTTTCGATGTCGAATCTAGAGTGCCAGGACTATACAAAAGAGTGAAATTTTGATCCAGGTAAGTCGATATGTATATATATATAGGTCTTTTATGATTGGTCCCAGTCTAAATAAGCCAAAAATGATCATAATTTGATATTTTTTGATAAAAAACAAATTTTTTGAAAATTTTCGATGTCGAATCTAGAGTGCCAGGACTATACAAAAGAGTGAAATTTTGATCCAGGTAAGTCGATATGCATATATATAGGTCTTTTATGATTAATCCCAGTCTAAATAAGCCAAAAATGATCATAATTTGACATTTTTTGATAAAAAACAAATTTTTTGAAAATTTTCGATGTCGAATCTAGAGTGCCAGGACTATACAAAAGAGTGAAATTTTGATCCAGGTAAGTCGATATGCATATATATAGGTCTTTTATGATTGGTCCCAGTCTAAATAAGCCAAAAATGATCATAATTTGACATTTTTTGATAAAAAACAAATTTTTTGAAAATTTTCGTTGTCGAATCTAGAGTGCCAGGACTATACAAAAGAATGAAATTTTGATCCAGGTAAGTCGATATGCATATATATAGGTCTTTTATGATTGGTCCCAGTCTAAATAAGCCAAAAATGATCATAATTTGACATTTTTTATAAAATACAAATTTTTTGAAAATTTTCGATGTCGAATCTATAGTGCCAGGACTATACAAAAGAGTGAAATTTTGATCCAGGTAAGTCGATATGCATATATATAGGTCTTTTATGATTGGTCCCAGTCTAAAGAAGCCAAAAATGATCATAATTTGACATTTTTTGATAAAATACAAATTTTTTGAAAATTTTCGATGTCGAATCTAGAGTGCCAGGACTATACAAAAGAGTGAAATTTTGATCCAGGTAAGTCGATATGCATATATATAGGTCTTTTATGATTGGTCCTAGTCTAAATAAGCCAAAAATGATCATAATTTGACATTTTTTGATAAAATACAAATTTTTTGAAAATTTGCGAAGTCGAATCTAGAGTGCCAGGACTATACAAAAGAGTGAAATTTTGATCCAGGTTAGTCGATATGCATATATATAGGTCTTTTATGATTGGTCCCAGTCTAAATAAGCCAAAAATGATCATAATTTGACATTTTTTGATAAAAAACAAATTTTTTGCAAATTTTCGATGTCAAATCTAGAGTGCCAGGACTATACAAAAGAGTGAAATTTTGATCCAGGTAAGTCGATATGCATATATATAGGTCTTTTATGATTGGTCCCAGTCTAAATAAGCCAAAAATGATCATAATTTGACATTTTTTGATAAAATACAAATTTTTTGAAAATTTTCGATGTCGAATCTAGAGTGCCAGGACTATACAAAAGAGTGAAATTTTGATCCAGGTTAGTCGATATGCATATATATAGGTCTTTTATGATTGGTCGCAGTCTAAATAAGCCAAAAATGATCATAATTTGACACTTTTTGATAAAATACAAATTTTTTGAAAATTTTCGATGTCGAATCTAGAGTGCCAGGACTATACAAAAGAGTGAAATTTTGATCCAGGTAAGTCGATATGCATTTATATAGGTCTTTCATGATTGGTCCCAGTCTAAATAAGCCAAAAATGCTCATAATTTGACATTTTTTGATAAAATACAAATTTTTTGAAAATTTGCGATGTCGAATCTAGAGTGCCAGGACTATACAAAAGGGTGAAATTCTGAGCCGGGTAAGTCGATATGCATATATATAGGTCTTTTATGATTGGTCCCAGTCTAAATAAGCCAAAAATGATCATAATTTGACATTTTTTGATAAAATACAAACTTTTTGAAAATTTCGATGTCGAATCTAGAGTGCCAGGACTATACAAAAGAGTGAAATTTTGATCTATTTAAGTCGATATTAATATATAGGTCTTTTATGATTGGTCCCAGTCTAAATAAGCCAAAAATGATCATAATTTGACATTTTTTGATAAAATACAAATTTTTTGAAAATTTTCGATGTCGAATCTAGAGTGCCAGGACTATACAAAAGAGTGAAATTTTGATCCATTTAAGTCGATATGCATATATATAGGTCTTTTATGATTGGTCCCAGTCTTAATAAGCCAAAAATGATCATAATTTGACATTTTTTGATAAAAAACAAATTTTTTGAAAATTTTCGATGTCGAATCTAGAGTGCCAGGACTATACAAAAGAGTGAAATTTTGATCCAGGTAAGTCGATATGCATATATATAGGTCTTTTATGATTGGTCCCAGTCTAAATAAGCCAAAAATGATCATAATTTGACATTTTTTGATAAAATACAAATTTTTTGAAAATTTTCGATGTCGAATCTAGAGTGCCAGGACTATACAAAAGAGTGAAATTTTGATCCAGGTAAGTCGATATGCATATATATAGGTCTTTTATGATTGGTCCTAGTCTAAATAAGCCAAAAATGATCATAATTTGACATTTTTTGATAAAATACAAATTTTTTGAAAATTTTCGATGTCGAATCTAGAGTGCCAGGACTATACAAAAGAGTGAAATTTTGATCCAGGTAAGTCGATATGCATATATATAGGTCTTTTATGATTGGTCCCAGTCTAAATAAGCCAAAAATGATCATAATTTGACATTTTTTGATAAAATACAAATTTTTTGAAAATTTTCGATGTCGAATCTAGAGTGCCAGGACTATACAAAAGAGTGAAATTTTGATCCAGGTTAGTCGATATGCATATATATAGGTCTTTTATGATTGGTCCCAGTCTAAATAAGCCAAAAATGATCATAATTTGACATTTTTTGATAAAATACAAATTTTTTGAAAATTTTCGATGTCGAATCTAGAGTGCCAGGACTATACAAAAGAGTGAAATTTTGATCCAGGTAAGTCGATATGCATATATATAGGTTTTTTATGATTGGTCCCAGTCTAAATAAGCCAAAAATGATCATAATTTGACATTTTTTGATAAAAAACAAATTTTTTGAAAATTTTCGATGTCGAATCTAGAGTGCCAGGACTATACAAAAGAGTGAAATTTTGATCCAGGTAAGTCGATATGCATTTATATAGGTCTTTTATGATTGGTCCCAGTTTAAATAAGCCAAAAATTATCATAATTTGACATTTTTTGATAAAATACAAATTTTTTGAAAATTTTCGATGTCGAATCTAGAGTGCCAGGACTATACAAAAGAGTGAAATTTTGATCAAGGTAAGTCGATATGCATATATATAGGTCTTTTATGATTGGTCCAGTCTAAATAAGAAAAAAATGATCATAATTTGACATTTTTCGATAAAATACAAATTTTTTGAAAATTTTTGATGTCGAATCTAGAGTGCCAGAACTATACAAAAGAGTGAAATTTTGATCCAGGTAAGTCGATATGCATATATATAGGTCTTTTATGATTGGTCCCAGTCTAAATAAGCCAAAAATGATCATAATTTGACATTTTTTGATAAAATACAAATTTTTTGAAAATTTTCGATGTCGAATCTAGAGTGCCAGGACTATACAAAAGAGTGAAATTTTGATCCAGGTGAGTCGATATGCATATATATAGGTCTTTTATGATTGGCCCCAGTCTAAATAAGCCAAAAATGATCATAATTTGACATTTTTTGATAAAATACAAATTTTTTGAAAATTTTCGATGTCGAATCTAGAGTGCCAGGACTATACAAAAGAGTGAAATTTTGAGCCATGTTAGTCGATATGCATATATATATAGGTCTTTTATGATTGGTCCCAGTCTAAATAAGCCAAAAATGATCATAATTTGACATTTTTTGATAAAATACAAATTTTTTGAAAATTTTCGATGTCGAATCTAGAGTGCCAGGACTATACAAAAGAGTGAAATTTTGATCCAGGTAAGTAGATATGCATATATATAGGTCTTTTATGATTGGTCCCAGTCTAAATAAGCCAAAAATGATCATAATTTGACATTTTTTGATAAAAAAAAATTTTTTGAAAATTTTCGATGTCGAATCTAGAGTGCCAGGACTATACAAAAGAGTGAAATTTTGATCCAGGTAAGTCGATATGCATATATATAGGTCTTTTATGATTAATCCCAGTCTAAATAAGCCAAAAATGATCATAATTTGACATTTTTTGATAAAAAACAAATTTTTTGAAAATTTTCGTTGTCGAATCTAGAGTGCCAGGACTATACAAAAGAGTGAAATTTTGATCCAGGTAAGTCGATATGCATATATATAGGTCTTTTATGATTGGTCCCAGTCTAAATAAGCCAAAAATGATCATAATTTGACATTTTTGATAAAATACAAATTTTTTGAAAATTTTCGTTGTCGAATCTAGAGTGCCAGGACTATACAAAAGAATAAAATTTTGATCCAGATATTCGATATGCATATATATAGGTCTTTTATGATTGGTCCTAGTCTAAATAAGCCAAAAATGATCATAATTTGACATTTTTTGATAAAATAAAAATTTTTTGAAAATTTTCGATGTCGAATCTAGAGTGCCAGGACTATACAAAAGAGTGAAATTTTGATCCAGGTAAGTCGATATGCATATATATAGGTCTTTTATGATTGGTCCCAGTCTAAATAAGCCAAAAATGATCATAATTTGACATTTTTTGATAAAAAACAAATTTTTTGAAAATTTTCGATGTCGAATCTAGAGTGCCAGGACTATACAAAAGAGTGAAATTTTGATCCAGGTAAGTCGATATGCATTTATATAGGTCTTTTATGATTGGTCCCAGTCTAAATAAGCCAAAAATTATCATAATTTGACATTTTTTGATAAAAAACAAATTTTTTGAAAATTTTCGATGTCGAATCTAGAGTGCCAGGACTATACAAAAGAGTGAAATTTTGATCCAGGTAAGTCGATATGCATATATATAGGTTTTTTATGATTGGTCCCAGTCTAAATAAGCCAAAAATGATCATAATTTGACATTTTTTGATAAAAAACAAATTTTTTGAAAATTTTCGATGTCGAATCTAGAGTGCCAGGACTATACAAAAGAGTGAAATTTGGATCCAGGTAAGTCGATATGCATTTATATAGGTCTTTTATGATTGGTCCCAGTCTAAATAAGCCAAAAATTATCATAATTTGACATTTTTTGATAAAATACAAATTTTTTGAAAATTTTCGATGTCGAATCTAGAGTGCCAGGACTATACAAAAGAGTGAAATTTTGATCCAGGTAAGTCGATATGCATATATATAGGTCTTTTATGATTGGTCCAGTCTAAATAAGCCAAAAATGATCATAATTTGACATTTTTCGATAAAATACAAATTTTTTGAAAATTTTTGATGTCGCATCTAGAGTGCCAGGACTATACAAAAGAGTGAAATTTTGATCCAGGTAAGTCGATATGCATATATATAGGTCTTTTATGATTGGTCCCAGTCTAAATAAGCCAAAAATGATCATAATTTGACATTTTTTGATAAAATACAAATTTTTTGAAAATTTTCGATGTCGAATCTAGAGTGCCAGGACTATACAAAAGAGTGAAATTTTGATCCAGGTGAGTCGATATGCATATATATAGGTCTTTTATGATTGGCTCCAGTCTAAATAAGCCAAAAATGATCATAATTTGACATTTTTTGATAAAACACAAATTTTTTGAAAATTTTCGATGTCGAATCTAGAGTGCCAGGACTATACAAAAGAGTGAAATTTTGAGCCAGGTTAGTCGATATGCATATATATAGGTCTTTTATGATTGGTCCCAGTCTAAATAAGCCAAAAATGATCATAATTTGACATTTTTTGATAAAATACAAATTTTTTGAAAATTTTCGATGTCGAATCTAGAGTGCCAGGACTATACAAAAGAGTGAAATTTTGATCCAGGTAAGTCGATTTGCATATATATAGGTCTTTTATGATTGGTCCCAGTCTAAATAAGCCAAAAATGATCATAATTTGACATTTTTTGATAAAATACAAATTTTTTGAAAATTTTCGATGTCGAATCTAGAGTGCCAGGACTATACAAAAGAGTGAAATTTTGATCCAGGTAAGTCGATATGCATATATATAGGTCTTTTATGATTAATCCCAGTCTAAATAAGCCAAAAATGACCATATTTTGACATTTTTTGATAAAATACAAATTTTTTGAAAATTTTCGATGTCGAATCTAGAGTGCCAGGACTATACAAAAGAGTGAAATTTTGAGCCAGGTTAGTCGATATGCATATATATAGGTCTTTTATGATTATTCCCAGTCTAAATAAGCCAAAAATGATCATAATTTGACATTTTTTGATAAAATACAAATTTTTGAAAATTTTCGATGTCGAATCTAGAGTGCCAGGACTATACAAAAGAGTGAAATTTTGATCCAGGTAAGTCGATATGCATATATATAGGTCTTTTATGATTGGTCCCAGTCTAAATAAGCCAAAAATGATCATAATTTGACATTTTTTGATAAAAAACCAATTTTTTGAAAATTTTCGATGTCGAATCTAGAGTGCCAGGACTATACAAAAGAGTGAAATTTTGATCCAGGTAAGTCGATATGTATATATATATAGGTCTTTTATGATTGGTCCCAGTCTAAATAAGCCAAAAATGATCATAATTTGATATTTTTTGATAAAAAAACAAATTTTTTGAAAATTTTCGATGTCGAATCTAGAGTGCCAGGACTATACAAAAGAGTGAAATTTTGATCCAGGTAAGTCGATATGCATATATATAGGTCTTTTATGATTAATCCCAGTCTAAATAAGCCAAAAATGATCATAATTTGACATTTTTTGATAAAAAACAAATTTTTTGAAAATTTTCGATGTCGAATCTAGAGTGCCAGGACTATACAAAAGAGTGAAATTTTGATCCAGGTAAGTCGATATGCATAAATAGGTCTATTATGATTGGTCCCAGTCTAAATAAGCCAAAAATGATCATAATTTGACATTTTTTGATAAAATACAAATTTTTTGAAAATTTTCGATGTCGAATCTAGAGTGCCAGGACTATACAAAAGAGTGAAATTTTGATCCAGGTAAGTCGATATGCATATATATAGGTCTTTTATGATTGGTCCCAGTCTAAATAAGCCAAAAATGATCATAATTTGACATTTTTTGATAAAAAACAAATTTTTTGAAAATTTTCGTTGTCGAATCAAGAGTGCCAGGACTATACAAAAGAATGAAATTTTGATCCAGGTAAGTCGATATGCATATATATAGGTCTTTTATGATTGGTCCCAGTCTAAATAAGCCAAAAATGATCATAATTTGACATTTTTTGATAAAATACAAATTTTTTGAAAATTTTCGATGTCGAATCTAGAGTGCCAGGACTATACAAAAGAGTGCAATTTTGATCCAGGTAAGTCGATATGCATATATATAGGTCTTTTATGACTGGTCCCAGTCTAAATAAGCCAAAAATGATCATAATTTGACATTTTTTGATAAAAAACAAATTTTTTGAAAATTTTCGATGTCGAATCTAGAGTGCCAGGACTATACAAAAGAGTGAAATTTTGATCCAGGTAAGTCGATATGCATATATATAGGTCTTTTATGATTAGTCCCAGTCTAAATAAGCCAAAAATGATCATAATTTGACATTTTTTGATAAAATACAAATTTTTTGAAAATTTTCGATGTCGAATCTAGAGTGCCAGGACTATACAAAAGAGTGAAATTTTGATCCAGGTAAGTCGATATGCATATATATAGGTCTTTTATGATTGGTACCAGTCTAAATAAGCCAAAAATGATCATAATTTGACATTTTTTGATAAAATACAAATTTTTTGAAAATTTTCGATGTCGAATCTAGAGTGACAGGACTATACAAAAGAGTGAAATTTTGATCCAGGTAAGTCGATATGCATATATATAGGTCTTTTATGATTGGCCCCAGTCTAAATAAGCCAAAAATGATCATAATTTGACATTTTTTGATAAAATACAAATTTTTTGAAAATTTTCGATGTCGAATCTAGAGTGCCAGGACTATACAAAAGAGTGAAATTTTGATCCTGGTAAGTCGATATGCATATATATAGGTCTTTTATGATTGGTCCCAGTCTAAATAAGCCAAAAATGATCATAATTTGACATTTTTTGATAAAATACAAATTTTTTTAAAATTTTCGATGTCGAATCTAGAGTGCCAGGACTATACGAAAGAGTGAAATTTTGAGCCAGGTTAGTCGATATGCATATATATAGGTCTTTTATGATTGGTCCCAGTCTAAATAAGTCAAAAATGATCATAATTTGACATTTTTTGATAAAATACAAATTTTTTGAAAATTTTCGATGTCGAATCTAGAGTGCCAGGACTATACAAAAGAGTGAAATTTTGATCAAGGTAAGTCGATATGCATATATATAGGTCTTTTATGATTGGTCCCAGTCTAAATAAGCCAAAAATGATCATAATTTGACATTTTTTGATAAAAAACAAATTTTTTGAAAATTTTCGATGTCGAATCTAGAGTGCCAGGACTATACAAAAGAGTGAAATTTTGATCCAGGTAAGTCGATATGTATATATATAGGTCTTTTATGATTGGTCCCAGTCTAAATAAGCCAAAAATGATCATAATTTGATATTTTTTGATAAAAAACAAATTTTTTGAAAATTTTCGATGTCGAATCTAGAGTGCCAGGACTATACAAAAGAGTGAAATTTTGATCCAGGTAAGTCGATATGCATATATATAGGTCTTTTATGATTAATCCCAGTCTAAATAAGCCAAAAATGATCATAATTTGACATTTTTTGATAAAAAACAAATTTTTTGAAAATTTTCGATGTCGAATCTAGAGTGCCAGGACTATACAAAAGAGTGAAATTTTGATCCAGGTAAGTCGATATGCATATATATAGGTCTTTTATGATTGGTCCCAGTCTAAATAAGCCAAAAATGATCATAATTTGACATTTTTTGATAAAAAACAAATTTTTTGAAAATTTTCGTTGTCGAATCTAGAGCGCCAGGACTATACAAAAGAATGAAATTTTTATCCAGGTAAGTCGATATGCATATATATAGGTCTTTTATGATTGGTCCCAGTCTAAATAAGCCAAAAATGATCATAATTTGACATTTTTTGATAAAATACAAATTTTTTGAAAATTTTCGATGTCGAATCTAGAGTGCCAGGACTATAAAAAAAGAGTGAAATTTTGATCCAGGTAAGTCGATATGCATATATATAGGTCTTTTATGATTGGTCCCAGTCTAAATAAGCCAAAAATGATCATAATTTGACATTTTTTGATAAAAAACAAATTTTTTGAAAATTTTCGATGTCGAATCTAGAGTGCCAGGACTATACAAAAGAGTGAAATTTTGATCCAGGTAAGTCGATATGCATAAATAGGTCTATTATGATTGGTCCCAGTCTAAATAAGCCAAAAATGATCATAATTTGACATTTTTTGATAAAATACAAATTTTTTGAAAATTTTCGATGTCGAATCTAGAGTGCCAGGACTATACAAAAGAGTGAAATTTTGATCCAGGTAAGTCGATATGCATATATATAGGTCTTTTTTGATTGGTCCCAGTCTAAATAAGCCAAAAATGGTCATAATTTGACATTTTTTGATAAAAAACAAATTTTTTGAAAATTTTCGATGTCGAATCTAGAGTGCCAGGACTATACAAAAGAGTGAAATTTTTATCCAGGTAAGTCGATATGCATATACATACGTCTTTTATGATTGGTCCCAGTCTAAATAAGCCAAAAATGATCATAATTTGACATTCTTTGATAAAATACAATTTTTTTAAAATTTTCGATGTCGAATCTAGAGTGCCAGGACTATACAAGAGAGTGAAATTTTGATCCAGGTAAGTCGATATGCATATATATAGGTCTTTTATGATTGGTCCCAGTCTAAATAAGCCAAAAATGATCATAATTTGACATTTTTTGATAAAAAACAAATTTTTTGAAAATTTTCGATGTCGAATCTAGAGTGCCAGGACTATACAAAAGAGTGAAATTTTGATCCAGGTAAGTCTATATGCATATATATAGGTCTTTTATGATTGGTCCCAGTCTAAATAAGCCAAAAATGATCATAATTTGACATTTTTTGTTAAAATACAAATTTTTTGAAAATTTTCGATGTCGAATCTAGAGTGCCAGGACTATACAAAAGAGTGAAATTTTTATCTAGGTTAGTCGATATGCATATATATAGGTCTTTTATGATTGGTCCCAGTCTAAATAAGTCAAAAATGATCATAATTTGACATTTTTTGATTAAATACAAATTTTTTGAAAATTTTCGATGTCGAATCTAGAGTGCCAGGACTATACAAAAGAGTGAAATTTTGATCCAGGTTAGTCGATATGCATATACATACGTCTTTTATGATTGGTCCCAGTCTAAATAAGCCAAAAATGATCATAATTTGACATTCTTTGATAAAATACAATTTTTTTAAAATTTTCGATGTCGAATCTAGAGTGCCAGGACTATACAAGAGAGTGAAATTTTGATCCAGGTAAGTCGATATGCATATATATAGGTCTTTTATGATTGGTCCCAGTCTAAATAAGCCAAAAATGATCATAATTTGACATTTTTTGATAAAAAACAAATTTTTTGAAAATTTTCGATGTCGAATCTAGAGTGCCAGGACTATACAAAAGAGTGAAATTTTGATCCAGGTAAGTCTATATGCATATATATATAGGTCTTTTATGATTGGTCCCAGTCTAAATAAGCCAAAAATGATCATAATTTGACATTTTTTGTTAAAATACAAATTTTTTGAAAATTTTCGATGTCGAATCTAGAGTGCCAGGACTATACAAAAGAGTGAAATTTTTATCTAGGTTAGTCGATATGCATATATATAGGTCTTTTATGATTGGTCCCAGTCTAAATAAGTCAAAAATGATCATAATTTGACATTTTTTGATTAAATACAAATTTTTTGAAAATTTTCGATGTCGAATCTAGAGTGCCAGGACTATACAAAAGAGTGAAATTTTGATCCAGGTTAGTCGATATGCATATATATAGGTCTTTAATGATTGGTCCCAGTCTAAATAAGCCAAAAATGATCATAATTTGACATTTTTTGATAAAATACAAATTTTTTGAAAATTTTCGATGTCGAATCTAGAGTGCCAGGACTATACAAAAGAGTGAAATTTTGATCCAGGTAAGTCGATATGCATATATATAGGTCTTTTATGATTGGTCCCAGTCTAAATAAGCCAAAAATGATCATAATTTGACATTTTTTGATAAAATACAAATTTTTTGAAAATTTTCGATGTCGAATCTAGAGTGCCAGGACTATACAAAAGAGTGAAATTTTGAGCCAGGTAAGTCGATATGCATATATATAGGTCTTTTATGATTGGTCCCAGTCTAAATAAGCCAAAAATGATCATAATTTGACATTTTTTGATAAAAAACAAATTTTTTGAAAATTTTCGATGTCGAATCTAGAGTGCCAGGACTATACAAAAGAGTGAAATTTTGATCCAGGTAAGTCTATATGCATATATATAGGTCTTTTATGATTGGTCCCAGTCTAAATAAGCCAAAAATGATCATAATTTGACATTTTTTGTTAAAATACAAATTTTTTGAAAATTTTCGATGTCGAATCTAGAGTGCCAGGACTATACAAAAGAGTGAAATTTTGATCTAGGTAAGTCGATATGCATATATATAGGTCTTTTATGATTGGTCCCAGTCTAAATAAGTAAAAAATGATCATAATTTGACATTTTTTGATAAAATACAAATTTTTTGAAAATTTTCGATGTCGAATCTAGAGTGCCAGGACTATACAAAAGAGTGAAATTTTGATCCAGGTAAGTCGATATGCATATATATAGGTCTTTTATGATTGGTCCCAGTCTAAATAAGCCAAAAATGATCATAATTTGACATTTTTTGATAAAATACAAATTTTTTGAAAATTTTCGATGTCGAATCTAGAGTGCCAGGACTATACAAAAGAGTGAAATTTTGATCCAGGTAAGTCGATATGCATATATATAGGTCTTTTATGATTGGTCCCAGTCTAAATAAGCCAAAAATGATCATAATTTGACATTTTTTGATAAAATACAAATTTTTTGAAAATTTTCGATGTCGAATCTAGAGTGCCAGGACTATACAAAAGAGTGAAATTTTGATCCAGGTTAGTCGATATGCATATATATAGGTCTTTTATGATTGGTCCCAGTCTAAATAAGCCAAAAATGATCATAATTTGACATTTTTTGATAAAAAACAAATTTTTTGAAAATTTTCGATGTCGAATCTAGAGTGTAAGGACTATACAAAAGAGTGAAATTTTGATCCAGGTTAGTCGATATGCATATATATAGGTCTTTTATGATTGGTCCCAGTCTAAATAAGCCAAAAATGATCATAATTTGACATTTTTTGATAAAAACAAATTTTTTGAAAATTTTCGATGTCGAATCTAGAGTGCCAGGACTATACAAAAGAGTGAAATTTTGATCCAGGTAAGTCGATATGCATATATATAGGTCTTTTATGATTGGTCCCAGTCTAAATAAGCCAAAAATGATCATAATTTGACATTTTTTGATAAAATACAAATTTTTTGAAAATTTTCGATGTCGAATCTAGAGTGCCAGGACTATACAAAAGAGTGAAATTTTGATCCAGGTAAGTCGATATGCATATATATAGGTCTTTTATGATTGGTCCCATTCTAAATAAGCCAAAAATGATCATAATTTGACATTTTTTGATAAAAAACAAATTTTTTGAAAATTTTCGTTGTCGAATCTAGAGTGCCAGGACTATACAAAAGAATGAAATTTTGATCCAGGTAAGTCGATATGCATATATATAGGTCTTTTATGATTGGTCCCAGTCTAAATAAGCCAAAAATGATCATAATTTGACATTTTTTGATAAAATACAAATTTTTTGAAAATTTTCGATGTCGAATCTAGAGTGCCAGGACTATACAAAAGAGTGAAATTTTGATCCAGGTAAGTCGATATGCATATATATAGGTCTTTTATGATTGGTCCCAGTCTAAATAAGCCAAAAATGATCATAATTTGACATTTTTTGATAAAATACAAATTTTTTGAAAATTTTCGATGTCGAATCTAGAGTGCCAGGACTATACAAAAGAGTGAAATTTTGATCCAGGTAAGTCGATATGCATATATATAGGTCTTTTATGATTGGTCCCAGTCTAAATAAGCCAAAAATGATCATAATTTGACATTTTTTGATAAAAAACAAATTTTTTGAAAATTTTCGATGTCGAATCTAGAGTGCCAGGCCTATACAAAAGAGTGAAATTTTGATCCAGGTAAGTCGATATGCCTTTATATAGGTCTTTTATGATTGGTCCCAGTCTAAATAAGCCAAAAATGATCATAATTTGACATTTTTTGAAAAAATACAAATTTTTTGAAAATTTTCGATGTCGAATCTAGAGTCCCAGGACTATACAAAAGAGTGAAATTTTGATCCAGGTAAGTCGATATGCATATATATAGGTCTTTTATGATTGGTCCCAGTCTAAATAAGCCAAAAATGATCATAATTTGACATTTTTTGATAAAAAACAAATTTTTTGAAAATTTTCGTTGTCGAATCTAGAGTGCCAGGACTATACAAAAGAATGAAATTTTGATCCAGGTAAGTCGATATGCATATATATAGGTCTTTTATGATTGGTCCCAGTCTAAATAAGCCAAAAATGATCATAATTTGACATTTTTTGATAAAATACAAATTTTTTGAAAATTTTCGATGTCGAATCTAGAGTGCCAGGACTATAAAAAAGAGTGAAATTTTGATCCAGGTAAGTCGATATGCATATATATAGGTCTTTTATGATTGGTCCCAGTCTAAATAAGCCAAAAATGATCATAATTTGACATTTTTTGATAAAAAACAAATTTTTTGAAAATTTTCGATGTCGAATCTAGAGTGCCAGGACTATACAAAAGAGTGAAATTTTGATCCAGGTAAGTCGATATGCATTTATATAGGTCTTTTATGATTGGTCCCAGTCTAAATAAGCCAAAAATGATCATAATTTGACATTTTTTGATAAAATACAAATTTTTTGAAAATTTTCGATGTCGAATCTAGAGTGCCAGGACTATAAAAAAGAGTGAAATTTTGATCCAGGTAAGTCGATATGCATATATATAGGTCTTTTATGATTGGTCCCAGTCTAAATAAGCCAAAAATGATCATAATTTGACATTTTTTTATAAAAAACAAATTTTTTGAAAATTTTCGATGTCGAATCTAGAGTGCCAGGACTATACAAAAGAGTGAAATTTTGATCCAGGTAAGTCGATATGCATAAATAGGTCTATTATGATTGGTTCCAGTCTAAATAAGCCAAAAATGATCATAATTTGACATTTTTTGATAAAATACAAATTTTTTGAAAATTTTCGATGTCGAATCTAGAGTGCCAGGACTATACAACAGAGTGAAATTTTTATCCAGGTAAGTCGATATGCATATATATAGGTCTTTTATGATTGGTCCCAGTCTAAATAAGCCAAAAATGATCATAATTTGACATTTTTTGATAAAAAACAAATTTTTTGAAAATTTTCGATGTCGAATCTAGAGTGCCAGGACTATACAAAAGAGTAAAATTTTGATCCAGGTAAGTCGATATGCCTTTATATAGGTCTTTTATGATTGGTCCCAGTCTAAATAAGCCAAAAATGATCATAATTTGACATTTTTTGATAAAATACAAATTTTTTGAAAATTTTCGATGTCGAATCTAGAGTGCCAGGACTATACAAAAGAGTGAAATTTTGATCCAGGTAAGTCGATATGCATATATATAGGTCTTTTATGATTGGTCCCAGTCTAAATAAGCCAAAAATGATCATAATTTGACATTTTTTGATAAAAAACAAATTTTTTGAAAATTTTCGTTGTCGAATCTAGAGTGCCAGGACTATACAAAAGAATGAAATTTTGATCCAGGTAAGTCGATATGCATATATATAGGTCTTTTATGATTGGTCCCAGTCTAAATAAGCCAAAAATGATCATAATTTGACATTTTTTGATAAAATACAAATTTTTTGAAAATTTTCGATGTCGAATCTAGAGTGCCAGGACTATAAAAAAGAGTGAAATTTTGATCCAGGTAAGTCGATATGCATATATATAGGTCTTTTATGATTGGTCCCAGTCTAAATAATCCAAAAATGATCATAATTTGACATTTTTTGATAAAAAACAAATTTTTTGAAAATTTTCGATGTCGAATCTAGAGTGCCAGGACTATACAAAAGAGTGAAATTTTTATCCAGGTAAGTCGATATGCATATATATACGTCTTTTATGATTGGTCCCAGTCTAAATAAGCCAAAAATGATCATAATTTGACATTTTTTGATAAAAAACAAATTTTTTGAAAATTTTCGTTGTCGAATCTAGAGTGCCATGACTATACAAAAGAATGAAATTTTGATCCAGGTAAGTCGATATGCATATATATAGGTCTTTTATGATTGGTCCCAGTCTAAATAAGCCAAAAATGATCATAATTTGACATTTTTTGATAAAATACAAATTTTTTGAAAATTTTCGATGTCGAATCTAGAGTGCCAGGACTATACAAAAGAGTGAAATTTTGATCCAGGTAAGTCGATATGCATATATATAGGTCTTTTATGATTGGTCCCAGTCTAAATAAGCAAAAAATGATCATAATTTGACATTTTTTGATAAAATACAAATTTTTTGAAAATTTTCGATGTCGAATCTAGAGTGCCAGGACTATACAAAAGAGTGAAATTTTGATCCAGGTAAGTCGATATGCATATATATGGGTCTTTTATGATTGGTCCCAGTCTAAATAAGCCAAAAATGATCATAATTTGACATTTTTTGATAAAAAACACATTTTTTGAAAATTTTCGTTGTCGAATCTAGAGTGCCAGGACTATACAAAAGAATGAAATTTTGATCCAGGTAAGTCGATATGCATATATATAGGTCTTTTATGATTGGTCCCAGTCTAAATAAGCCAAAAATGATCATAATTTGACATTTTTTGATAAAATACAAATTTTTTGAAAGTTTTCGATGTCGAATCTAGAGTGCCAGGACTATACAAAAGAGTGAAATTTTGATCCAGGTAAGTCGATATGCATATATATAGGTCTTTTATGATTGGTCCCAGTCTAAATAAGCCAAAAATGATCATAATTTGACATTTTTTGATAAAAAACAAATTTTTTGAAAATTTTCGATGTCGAATCTAGAGTGCCAGGACTATACAAAAGAGTGAAATTTTGATCCAGGTAAGTCGATATGCCTTTATATAGGTCTTTTATGATTGGTCCCAGTGTAAATAAGCCAAAAATGATCATAATTTGACATTTTTTGATAAAATACAAATTTTTTGAAAATTTTCGATGTCGAATCTAGAGTGCCAGGACTATAAAAAAGAGTGAAATTTTGATCCAGGTAAGTCGATATGCATATATATAGGTCTTTTATGATTGGTCCCAGTCTAAATAAGCCAAAAATGATCATAATTTGACATTTTTTGATAAAATACAAATTTTTTGAAAATTTTCGATGTCGAATCTAGAGTGCCAGGACTATACAAAAGAGTGAAATTTTGATCCAGGTAAGTCGATATGCATAAATAGGTCTATTATGATTGGTCCCAGTCTAAATAAGCCAAAAATGATCATAATTTGAAATTTTTTGATAAAATACAAATTTTTTGAAAATTTTCGATGTCGAATCTAGAGTGCCAGGACTATACAAAAGAGTGAAATTTTGATCCAGGTAAGTCGATATGCATATATATAGGTCTTTTATGATTGGTCCCAGTCTAAATAAGCCAAAAATGATCATAATTTGACATTTTTTGATAAAAAACAAATTTTTTGAAAATTTTCGTTGTCGAATCTAGAGTGCCAGGACTATACAAAAGAATGAAATTTTGATCCAGGTAAGTCGATATGCATATATATAATTCTTTTATGATTGGTCCCAGTCTAAATAAGCCAAAAATGATCATAATTTGACATTTTTTGATAAAATACAAATTTTTTGAAAATTTTCGATGTCGAATCTAGAGTGCCAGGACTATACAAAAGAGTGTAATTTTGATCCAGGTAAGTCGATATGCATATATTTAGGTCTTTTATGATTGGTCCCAGTCTAAATAAGCCAAAAATGATCATAATTTGACATTTTTTGATAAAAAACAAATTTTTTGAAAATTTTCGATGTCGAATCTAGAGTGCCAGGACTATACAAAAGAGTGAAATTTTGATCCAGGTAAGTCGATATGCATTTATATAGGTCTTTTATGATTGGTCCCAGTCTAAATAAGCCAAAAATGATCATAATTTGACATTTTTTGATAAAATACAAATTTTTTAAAAATTTTCGATGTCGAATCTAGAGTGCCAGGACTATAAAAAAGAGTGAAATTTTGATCCAGGTAAGTCGATATGCATTTATATAGGTCTTTTATGATTGGTCCCAGTCTAAATAAGCCAAAAATGATCATAATTTGACATTTTTTGATAAAAAACAAATTTTTTGAAAATTTTCGATGTCGAATCTAGAGTGCCAGGACTATACAAAAGAGTGAAATTTTGATCCAGGTAAGTCGATATGCATAAATAGGTCTATTATGATTGGTTCCAGTCTAAATAAGCCAAAAATGATCATAATTTGACATTTTTTGATAAAATACAAATTTTTTGAAAATTTTCGATGTCGAATCTAGAGTGCCAGGACTATACAAAAGAGTGAAATTTTGATCCAGGTAAGTCGATATGCATATATATAGGTCTTTTATGATTGGTCCCAGTCTAAATAAGCCAAAAATGATCATAATTTGACATTTTTTGATAAAATACAAATTTTTTGAAAATTTTCGATGTCGAATCTAGAGTGCCAGGACTATACAAAAGAGTGAAATTTTGATCCAGGTAAGTCGATATGCAAATATATAGGTCTTTAATGATTGGTCCCAGTCTACATAAGCCAAAAATGATCATAATTTGACATTTTTTGATAAAAAACAAATTTTTTGAAAATTTTCGATGTCGAATCTAGAGTGCCAGGACTATACAAAAGAGTGAAATTTTGATCCAGGTAAGTCGATATGCATTTATATAGGTCTTTTATGATTGGTCCCAGTCTAAATAAGCCAAAAATGATCATAATTTGACATTTTTTGATAAAATTCAAATTTTTTAAAAATTTTCGATGTCGAATCTAGAGTGCCAGGACTATAAAAAAGAGTGAAATTTTGATCCAGGTAAGTCGATATGCATTTATATAGGTCTTTTATGATTGGTCCCAGTCTAAATAAGCCAAAAATGATCATAATTTGACATTTTTTGATAAAAAACAAATTTTTTGAAAATTTTCGATGTCGAATCTAGAGTGCCAGGACTATACAAAAGAGTGAAATTTTGATCCAGGTAAGTCGATATGCATAAATAGGTCTATTATGATTGGTTCCAGTCTAAATAAGCCAAAAATGATCATAATTTGACATTTTTTGATAAAATACAAATTTTTTGAAAATTTTCGATGTCGAATCTAGAGTGCCAGGACTATACAAAAGAGTGAAATTTTGATCCAGGTAAGTCGATATGCAAATATATAGGTCTTTTATGATTGGTCCCAGTCTAAATAAGCCAAAAATGATCATAATTTGACATTTTTTGATAAAATACAAATTTTTTGAAAATTTTCGATGTCGAATCTAGAGTGCCAGGACTATACAAAAGAGTGAAATTTTGATCCAGGTAAGTCGATATGCAAATATATAGGTCTTTAATGATTGGTCCCAGTCTACATAAGCCAAAAATGATCATAATTTGACATTTTTTGATAAAAAACAAATTTTTTGAAAATTTTCGATGTCGAATCTAGAGTGCCAGGACTATACAAAAGAGTGAAATTTTGATCCAGGTAAGTCGATATGCATTTATATAGGTCTTTTATGATTGGTCCCAGTCTAAATAAGCCAAAAATGATCATAATTTGACATTTTTTGATAAAATTCAAATTTTTTAAAAATTTTCGATGTCGAATCTAGAGTGCCAGGACTATAAAAAAGAGTGAAATTTTGATCCAGGTAAGTCGATATGCATTTATATAGGTCTTTTATGATTGGTCCCAGTCTAAATAAGCCAAAAATGATCATAATTTGACATTTTTTGATAAAAAACAAATTTTTTGAAAATTTTCGATGTCGAATCTAGAGTGCCAGGACTATACAAAAGAGTGAAATTTTGATCCAGGTAAGTCGATATGCATAAATAGGTCTATTATGATTGGTTCCAGTCTAAATAAGCCAAAAATGATCATAATTTGACATTTTTTGATAAAATACAAATTTTTTGAAAATTTTCGATGTCGAATCTAGAGTGCCAGGACTATACAAAAGAGTGAAATTTTGATCCAGGTAAGTCGATATGCATATATATAGGTCTTTTATGATTGGTCCCAGTCTAAATAAGCCAAAAATGATCATAATTTGACATTTTTTGATAAAATACAAATTTTTTGGACATTTTCGATGTCGAATCTAGAGTGCCAGGACTATACAAAAGAGTGAAATTTTGATCCAGGTAAGTCGATATGCAAATATATAGGTCTTTTATGATTGGTCCCAGTCTACATAAGCCAAAAATGATCATAATTTGACATTTTTTGATAAAAAACAAATTTTTTGAAAATTTTCGATGT
The DNA here is from genome assembly GCF_905475395.1 of Chrysoperla carnea. Classification (NCBI taxonomy): domain Eukaryota; kingdom Metazoa; phylum Arthropoda; class Insecta; order Neuroptera; family Chrysopidae; genus Chrysoperla; species Chrysoperla carnea. Next base: position 3,167,592 of record NW_025408233.1, on the reverse strand, counting down.
CGAATCTAGAGTGCCAGGACTATACAAAAGAGTGAAATTTTGATCCAGGTAAGTCGATATGCATTTATATAGGTCTTTTATGATTGGTCCCAGTCTAAATAAGCCAAAAATTATCATAATTTGACATTTTTTGATAAAAAACACATTTTTTGAAAATTTTCGTTGTCGAATCTAGAGTGCCAGGACTATACAAAAGAATGAAATTTTGATCCAGGTAAGTCGATATGCATATATATAGGTCTTTTATGATTGGTCCCAGTCTAAATAAGCCAAAAATGATCATAATTTGACATTTTTTGATAAAATACAAATTTTTTGAAAATTTTCGATGTCGAATCTAGAGTGCCTGGACTATACAAAAGAGTGAAATTTTGATCCAGGTAAGTCGATATGCATATATATAGGTCTTTTATGATTGGTCCCAGTCTAAATAAGCCAAAAATGATCATAATTTGACATTTTTTGATAAAAAACAAATTTTTTGAAAATTTTCGATGTCGAATCTAGAGTGCCAGGACTATACAAAAGAGTGAAATTTTGATCCAGGTAAGTCGATATGCCTTTATATAGGTCTTTTATGATTGGTCCCAGTGTAAATAAGCCAAAAATGATCATAATTTGACATTTTTTGATAAAATACAAATTTTTTGAAAATTTTCGATGTCGAATCTAGAGTGCCAGGACTATAAAAAAGAGTGAAATTTTGATCCAGGTAAGTCGATATGCATATATATAGGTCTTTTATGATTGGTCCCAGTCTAAATAAGCCAAAAATGATCATAATTTGACATTTTTTGATAAAAAACAAATTTTTTGAAAATTTTCGATGTCGAATCTAGAGTGCCAGGACTATACAAAAGAGTGAAATTTTGATCCAGGTAAGTCGATATGCATAAATAGGTCTATTATGATTGGTCCCAGTCTAAATAAGCCAAAAATGATCATAATTTGACATTTTTTGATAAAATACAAATTTTTTGAAAATTTTCGATGTCGAATCTAGAGTGCCAGGACTATACAAAAGAGTGAAATTTTGATCCAGGTAAGTCGATATGCATATATATAGGTCTTTTATGATTGGTCCCAGTCTAAATAAGCCAAAAATGATCATAATTTGACATTTTTTGATAAAAAACAAATTTTTTGAAAATTTTCGTTGTCGAATCTAGAGTGCCAGGACTATACAAAAGAATGAAATTTTGATCCAGGTAAGTCGATATGCATATATATAGGTCTTTTATGATTGGTCCCAGTCTAAATAAGCCAAAAATAATCATAATTTGACATTTTTTGATAAAATACAAATTTTTTGAAAATTTTCGATGTCGAATCTAGAGTGCCAGGACTATACAAAAGAGTGCAATTTTGATCCAGGTAAGTCGATATGCATATATTTAGGTCTTTTATGATTGGTCCCAGTCTAAATAAGCCAAAAATGATCATCATTTGACATTTTTTGATAAAAAACAAATTTTTTGAAAATTTTCGATGTCGAATCTAGAGTGCCAGGACTATACAAAAGAGTGAAATTTTGATCCAGGTAAGTCGATATGCATTTATATAGGTCTTTTATGATTGGTCCCAGTCTAAATAAGCCAAAAATGATCATAATTTGACATTTTTTGATAAAATACAAATTTTTTAAAAATTTTCGATGTCGAATCTAGAGTGCCAGGACTATAAAAAAGAGTGAAATTTTGATCCAGGTAAGTCGATATGCATTTATATAGGTCTTTTATGATTGGTCCCAGTCTAAATAAGCCAAAAATGATCATAATTTGACATTTTTTGATAAAAAACAAATTTTTTGAAAATTTTCGATGTCGAATCTAGAGTGCCAGGACTATACAAAAGAGTGAAATTTTGATCCAGGTAAGTCGATATGCATAAATAGGTCTATTATGATTGGTTCCAGTCTAAATAAGCCAAAAATGATCATAATTTGACATTTTTTGATAAAATACAAATTTTTTGAAAATTTTCGATGTCGAATCTAGAGTGCCAGGACTATACAAAAGAGTGAAATTTTGATCCAGGTAAGTCGATATGCATATATATAGGTCTTTTATGATTGGTCCCAGTCTAAATAAGCCAAAAATGATCATAATTTGACATTTTTTGATAAAATACAAATTTTTTGAAAATTTTCGATGTCGAATCTAGAGTGCCAGGACTATACAAAAGAGTGAAATTTTGATCCAGGTAAGTCGATATGCAAATATATAGGTCTTTTATGATTGGTCCCAGTCTACATAAGCCAAAAATGATCATAATTTGACATTTTTTGATAAAAAACAAATTTTTTGAAAATTTTCGATGTCGAATCTAGAGTGCCAGGACTATACAAAAGAGTGAAATTTTGATCCAGGTAAGTCGATATGCATTTATATAGGTCTTTTATGATTGGTCCCAGTCTAAATAAGCCAAAAATGATCATAATTTGACATTTTTTGATAAAATACAAATTTTTTAAAAATTTTCGATGTCGAATCTAGAGTGCCAGGACTATAAAAAAGAGTGAAATTTTGATCCAGGTAAGTCGATATGCATTTATATAGGTCTTTTATGATTGGTCCCAGTCTAAATAAGCCAAAAATGATCATAATTTGACATTTTTTGATAAAAAACAAATTTTTTGAAAATTTTCGATGTCGAATCTAGAGTGCCAGGACTATACAAAAGAGTGAAATTTTGATCCAGGTAAGTCGATATGCATATATAGGTCTATTATGATTGGTTCCAGTCTAAATAAGCCAAAAATGATCATAATTTGACATTTTTTGATAAAATACAAATTTTTTGAAAATTTTCGATGTCGAATCTAGAGTGCCAGGACTATACAAAAGAGTGAAATTTTGATCCAGGTAAGTCGATATGCAAATATATAGGTCTTTTATGATTGGTCCCAGTCTACATAAGCCAAAAATGATCATAATTTGACATTTTTTGATAAAATACAAATTTTTTGAAAATTTTCGATGTCGAATCTAGAGTGCCAGGACTATACAAAAGAGTGAAATTTTGATCCAGGTAAGTCGATATGCATAAATAGGTCTATTATGATTGGTCCCAGTCTAAATAAGCCAAAAATGATCATAATTTGACATTTTTTGATAAAATACAAATTTTTTGAAAATTTTCGATGTCGAATCTAGAGTGCCAGGACTATACAAAAGAGTGAAATTTTGATCCAGGTAAGTCGATATGCATATATATAGGTCTTTTATGATTGGTCCCAGTCTAAATAAGCCAAAAATGATCATAATTTGACATTTTTTGATAAAAAACAAATTTTTTGAAAATTTTCGTTGTCGAATCTAGAGTGCCAGGACTATACAAAAGAATGAAATTTTGATCCAGGTAAGTCGATATGCATATATATAGGTCTTTTATGATTGGTCCCAGTCTAAATAAGCCAAAAATAATCATAATTTGACATTTTTTGATAAAATACAAATTTTTTGAAAATTTTCGATGTCGAATCTAGAGTGCCAGGACTATACAAAAGAGTGCAATTTTGATCCAGGTAAGTCGATATGCATATATTTAGGTCTTTTATGATTGGTCCCAGTCTAAATAAGCCAAAAATGATCATCATTTGACATTTTTTGATAAAAAACAAATTTTTTGAAAATTTTCGATGTCGAATCTAGAGTGCCAGGACTATACAAAAGAGTGAAATTTTGATCCAGGTAAGTCGATATGCATTTATATAGGTCTTTTATGATTGGTCCCAGTCTAAATAAGCCAAAAATGATCATAATTTGACATTTTTTGATAAAATACAAATTTTTTAAAAATTTTCGATGTCGAATCTAGAGTGCCAGGACTATAAAAAAGAGTGAAATTTTGATCCAGGTAAGTCGATATGCATTTATATAGGTCTTTTATGATTGGTCCCAGTCTAAATAAGCCAAAAATGATCATAATTTGACATTTTTTGATAAAAAACAAATTTTTTGAAAATTTTCGATGTCGAATCTAGAGTGCCAGGACTATACAAAAGAGTGAAATTTTGATCCAGGTAAGTCGATATGCATAAATAGGTCTATTATGATTGGTTCCAGTCTAAATAAGCCAAAAATGATCATAATTTGACATTTTTTGATAAAATACAAATTTTTTGAAAATTTTCGATGTCGAATCTAGAGTGCCAGGACTATACAAAAGAGTGAAATTTTGATCCAGGTAAGTCGATATGCATATATATAGGTCTTTTATGATTGGTCCCAGTCTAAATAAGCCAAAAATGATCATAATTTGACATTTTTTGATAAAATACAAATTTTTTGAAAATTTTCGATGTCGAATCTAGAGTGCCAGGACTATACAAAAGAGTGAAATTTTGATCCAGGTAAGTCGATATGCAAATATATAGGTCTTTTATGATTGGTCCCAGTCTACATAAGCCAAAAATGATCATAATTTGACATTTTTTGATAAAAAACAAATTTTTTGAAAATTTTCGATGTCGAATCTAGAGTGCCAGGACTATACAAAAGAGTGAAATTTTGATCCAGGTAAGTCGATATGCATTTATATAGGTCTTTTATGATTGGTCCCAGTCTAAATAAGCCAAAAATGATCATAATTTGACATTTTTTGATAAAATACAAATTTTTTAAAAATTTTCGATGTCGAATCTAGAGTGCCAGGACTATAAAAAAGAGTGAAATTTTGATCCAGGTAAGTCGATATGCATTTATATAGGTCTTTTATGATTGGTCCCAGTCTAAATAAGCCAAAAATGATCATAATTTGACATTTTTTGATAAAAAACAAATTTTTTGAAAATTTTCGATGTCGAATCTAGAGTGCCAGGACTATACAAAAGAGTGAAATTTTGATCCAGGTAAGTCGATATGCATAAATAGGTCTATTATGATTGGTTCCAGTCTAAATAAGCCAAAAATGATCATAATTTGACATTTTTTGATAAAATACAAATTTTTTGAAAATTTTCGATGTCGAATCTAGAGTGCCAGGACTATACAAAAGAGTGAAATTTTGATCCAGGTAAGTCGATATGCATATATGTAGGTCTTTTATGATTGGTCCCAGTCTAAATAAGCCAAAAATGATCATAATTTGACATTTTTTGATAAAATACAAATTTTTTGAAAATTTTCGATGTCGAATCTAGAGTGCCAGGACTATACAAAAGAGTGAAATTTTGATCCAGGTAAGTCGATATGCAAATATATAGGTCTTTTATGATTGGTCCCAGTCTACATAAGCCAAAAATGATCATAATTTGACATTTTTTGATAAAATACAAATTTTTTGAAAATTTTCGATGTCGAATCTAGAGTGCCAGGACTATACAAAAGAGTGAAATTTTGATCCAGGTAAGTCGATATGCATATATATAGGTCTTTTATGATTGGTCCCAGTCTAAATAAGCCAAAAATGATCATAATTTGACATTTTTTGATAAAAAACAAATATTTTGAAAATTTTCGTTGTCGAATCTAGAGTGCCAGGACTATACAAAAGAATGAAATTTTGATCCAGGTAAGTCGATATGCATATATATAGGTCTTTTATGATTGGTCCCAGTCTAAATAAGCCAAAAATGATCATAATTTGACATTTTTTGATAAAATACAAATTTTTTGAAAATTTTCGATGTCGAATCTAGAGTGCCAGGACTATACAAAAGAGTGCAATTTTGATCCAGGTAAGTCGATATGCATATATTTAGGTCTTTTATGATTGGTCCCAGTCTAAATAAGCCAAAAATGATCATAATTTGACATTTTTTGATAAAAAACAAATTTTTTGAAAATTTTCGATGTCGAATCCAGAGTGCCAGGACTATACAAAAGAGTGAAATTTTGATCCAGGTAAGTCGATATGCATTTATATAGGTCTTTTATGATTGGTCCCAGTCTAAATAAGCCAAAAATGATCATAATTTGACATTTTTTGATAAAATACAAATTTTTTAAAAATTTTCGATGTCGAATCTAGAGTGCCAGGACTATAAAAAAGAGTGAAATTTTGATCCAGGTAAGTCGATATGCATTTATATAGGTCTTTTATGATTGGTCCCAGTCTAAATAAGCCAAAAATGATCATAATTTGACATTTTTTGATAAAAAACAAATTTTTTGAAAATTTTCGATGTCGAATCTAGAGTGCCAGGACTATACAAAAGAGTGAAATTTTGATCCAGGTGAGTCGATATGCATAAATAGGTCTATTATGATTGGTTCCAGTCAAAATAAGCCAAAAATGATCATAATTTGACATTTTTTGATAAAATACAAATTTTTTGAAAATTTTCGATGTCGAATCTAGAGTGCCAGGACTATACAAAAGAGTGAAATTTTGATCCAGGTAAGTCGATATGCAAATATATAGGTCTTTTATGATTGGTCCCAGTCTACATAAGCCAAAAATGATCATAATTTGACATTTTTTGATAAAAAACAAATTTTTTGAAAATTTTCGATGTCGAATCTAGAGTGCCAGGACTATACAAAAGAGTGAAATTTTGATCCAGGTAAGTCGATATGCATTTATATAGGTCTTTTATGATTGGTCCCAGTCTAAATAAGCCAAAAATGATCATAATTTGACATTTTTTGATAAAATACAAATTTTTTAAAAATTTTCGATGTCGAATCTAGAGTGCCAGGACTATAAAAAAGAGTGAAATTTTGATCCAGGTAAGTCGATATGCATTTATATAGGTCTTTTATGATTGGTCCCAGTCTAAATAAGCCAAAAATGATCATAATTTGACATTTTTTGATAAAAAACAAATTTTTTGAAAATTTTCGATGTCGAATCTAGAGTGCCAGGACTATACAAAAGAGTGAAATTTTGATCCAGGTAAGTCGATATGCATAAATAGGTCTATTATGATTGGTTCCAGTCTAAATAAGCCAAAAATGATCATAATTTGACATTTTTTGATAAAATACAAATTTTTTGAAAATTTTCGATGTCGAATCTATAGTGCCAGGACTATACAAAAGAGTGAAATTTTGATCCAGGTAAGTCGATATGCATATATATAGGTCTTTTATGATTGGTCCCAGTCTAAATAAGCCAAAAATGATCATAATTTGACATTTTTTGTTAAAATACAAATTTTTTGAAAATTTTCGATGTCGAATCTAGAGTGCCAGGACTATACAAAAGAGTGAAATTTTGATCCAGGTAAGTCGATATGCAAATATATAGGTCTTTTATGATTGGTCCCAGTCTACATAAGCCAAAAATGATCATAATTTGACATTTTTTGATAAAATACAAATTTTTTGAAAATTTTCGATGTCGAATCTAGAGTGCCAGGACTATACAAAAGAGTGAAATTTTGATCCAGGTAAGTCGATATGCATATATATAGGTCTTTTATGATTGGTCCCAGTCTAAATAAGCCAAAAATGATCATAATTTGACATTTTTTGATAAAAAACAAATTTTTTGAAAATTTTCGTTGTCGAATCTAGAGTGCCAGGACTATACAAAAGAATGAAATTTTGATCCAGGTAAGTCGATATGCATATATATAGGTCTTTTATGATTGGTCCCAGTCTAAATAAGCCAAAAATGATCATAATTTGACATTTTTTGATAAAATACAAATTTTTTGAAAATTTTCGATGTCGAATCTAGAGTGCCAGGACTATACAAAAGAGTGCAATTTTTATCCAGGTAAGTCGATATGCATATATTTAGGTCTTTTATGATTGGTCCCAGTCTAAATAAGCCAAAAATGATCATAATTTGACATTTTTTGATAAAAAACAAATTTTTTGAAAATTTTCGATGTCGAATCTAGAGTGCCAGGACTATACAAAAGAGTGAAATTTTGATCCAGGTAAGTCGATATGCATATATATAGGTCTTTTATGATTGGTCCCAGTCTAAATAAGCCAAAAATGATCATAATTTGACATTTTTTGATAAAAAACAAATTTTTTGAAAATTTTCGTTGTCGAATCTAGAGTGCCAGGACTATACAAAAGAATGAAATTTTGATCCAGGTAAGTCGATATGCATATATATAGGTCTTTTATGATTGGTCCCAGTCTAAATAAGCCAAAAATGATCATAATTTGACATTTTTTGATAAAATACAAATTTTTTGAAAATTTTCGATGTCGAATCTAGAGTGCCAGGACTATACAAAAGAGTGCAATTTTGATCCAGGTAAGTCGATATGCATATATTTAGGTCTTTTATGATTGGTCCCAGTCTAAATAAGCCAAAAATGATCATAATTTGACATTTTTTGATAAAAAACAAATTTTTTGAAAATTTTCGATGTCGAATCTAGAGTGCCAGGACTATACAAAAGAGTGAAATTTTGATCCAGGTAAGTCGATATGCATTTATATAGGTCTTTTATGATTGGTCCCAGTCTAAATAAGCCAAAAATGATCATAATTTGACATTTTTTGATAAAATACAAATTTTTTAAAAATTTTCGATGTCGAATATAGAGTGCCAGGACTATAAAAAAGAGTGAAATTTTGATCCAGGTAAGTCGATATGCATTTATATAGGTCTTTTATGATTGGTCCCAGTCTAAATAAGCCAAAAATGATCATAATTTGACATTTTTTGATAAAAAACAAATTTTTTGAAAATTTTCGATGTCGAATCTAGAGTGCCAGGGCTATACAAAAGAGTGAAATTTTGATCCAGGTAAGTCGATATGCATAAATAGGTCTATTATGATTGGTTCCAGTCTAAATAAGCCAAAAATGATCATAATTTGACATTTTTTGATAAAATACAAATTTTTTGAAAATTTTCGATGTCGAATCTAGAGTGCCAGGACTATACAAAAGAGTGAAATTTTGATCCAGGTAAGTCGATATGCATATATATAGGTCTTTTATGATTGGTCCCAGTCTAAATAAGCCAAAAATGATCATAATTTGACATTTTTTGATAAAATACAAATTTTTTGAAAATTTTCGATGTCGAATCTAGAGTGCCAGGACTATACAAAAGAGTGAAATTTTGATCCAGGTAAGTCGATATGCAAATATATAGGTCTTTTATGATTGGTCCCAGTCTACATAAGCCAAAAATGATCATAATTTGACATTTTTTGATAAAAAACAAATTTTTTGAAAATTTTCGATGTCGAATCTAGAGTGCCAGGACTATACAAAAGAGTGCAATTTTGATCCAGGTAAGTCGATATGCATTTATATAGGTCTTTTATGATTGGTCCCAGTCTAAATAAGCCAAAAATTATCATAATTTGACATTTTTTGATAAAATACAAATTTTTTGAAAATTTTCGATGTCGAATCTAGAGTGCCAGGACTATACAAAAGAGTGAAATTTTGATCCAGGTAAGTCGATATGCATATATATAGGTCTTTTATGATTAGTCCCAGTCTAAATAAGCCAAAAATGATCATAATTTGACATTTTTTGATAAAATACAAATTTTTTGAAAATTTTCGATGTCGAATCTAGAGTGCCAGGACTATACAAAAGAGTGAAATTTTGATCCAGGTAAGTCGATATGCATATATATAGGTCTTTTATGATTGGTCCCAGTCTAAATAAGCCAAAAATGATCATAATTTGACATTTTTTGATAAAATACAAATTTTTTGAAAATTTTCGATGTCGAATCTAGAGTGCCAGGACTATACAAAAGAGTGAAATTTTGATCCAGGTAAGTCGATATGCAAATATATAGGTCTTTTATGATTGGTCCCAGTCTACATAAGCCAAAAATGATCATAATTTGACATTTTTTGATAAAAAACAAATTTTTTGAAAATTTTCGATGTCGAATCTAGAGTGCCAGGACTATACAAAAGAGTGAAATTTTGATCCAGGTAAGTCGATATGCATTTATATAGGTCTTTTATGATTGGTCCCAGTCTAAATAAGCCAAAAATGATCATAATTTGACATTTTTTGATAAAATACAAATTTTTTAAAAATTTTCGATGTCGAATCTAGAGTGCCAGGACTATAAAAAAGAGTGAAATTTTGATCCAGGTAAGTCGATATGCATTTATATAGGTCTTTTATGATTGGTCCCAGTCTAAATAAGCCAAAAATGATCATAATTTGACATTTTTTGATAAAATACAAATTTTTTGAAAATTTTCGATGTCGAATCTAGAGTGCCAGGACTATACAAAAGAGTGAAATTTTGATCCAGGTAAGTCGATATGCAAATATATAGGTCTTTTATGATTGGTCCCAGTCTACATAAGCCAAAAATGATCATAATTTGACATTTTTTGATAAAATACAAATTTTTTGAAAATTTTCGATGTCGAATCTAGAGTGCCAGGACTATACAAAAGAGTGAAATTTTGATCCAGGTAAGTCGATATGCATATATATAGGTCTTTTATGATTGGTCCCAGTCTAAATAAGCCAAAAATGATCATAATTTGACATTTTTTGATAAAATACAAATTTTTTGAAAATTTTCGATGTCGAATCTAGAGTGCCAGGACTATACAAAAGAGTGAAATTTTGATCCAGGTAAGTCGATATGCAAATATATAGGTCTTTTATGATTGGTCCCAGTCTACATAAGCCAAAAATGATCATAATTTGACATTTTTTGATAAAATACAAATTTTTTGAAAATTTTCGATGTCGAATCTAGAGTGCCAGGACTATACAAAAGAGTGAAATTTTGATCCAGGTAAGTCGATATGCATATATATAGGTCTTTTATGATTGGTCCCAGTCTAAATAAGCCAAAAATGATCATAATTTGACATTTTTTGATAAAAAACAAATTTTTTGAAAATTTTCGTTGTCGAATCTAGAGTGCCAGGACTATACAAAAGAATGAAATTTTGATCCAGGTAAGTCGATATGCATATATATAGGTCTTTTATGATTGGTCCCAGTCTAAATAAGCCAAAAATGATCATAATTTGACATTTTTTGATAAAATACAAATTTTTTGAAAATTTTCGATGTCGAATCTAGAGTGCCAGGACTATACAAAAGAGTGCAATTTTGATCCAGGTAAGTCGATATGCATATATTTAGGTCTTTTATGATTGGTCCCAGTCTAAATAAGCCAAAAATGATCATAATTTGACATTTTTTGATAAAATACAAATTTTTTGAAAATTTTCGATGTCGAATCTAGAGTGCCAGGACTATACAAAAGAGTGAAATTTTGATCCAGGTAAGTCGATATGCATATATATAGGTCTTTTATGATTGGTCCCAGTCTAAATAAGCCAAAAATGATCATAATTTGACATTTTTTGATAAAAATCAAATTTTTTGAAAATTTTCGTTGTCGAATCTATAGTGCCAGGACTATACAAAAGAATGAAATTTTGATCCAGGTAAGTCGATATGCATATATATAGGTCTTTTATGATTGGTCCCAGTCTAAATAAGCCAAAAATGATCATAATTTGACATTTTTTGATAAAATACAAATTTTTTGAAAATTTTCGATGTCGAATCTAGAGTGCCAGGACTATACAAAAGAGTGCAATTTTGATCCAGGTAAGTCGATATGCATATATTTAGGTCTTTTATGATTGGTCCCAGTCTAAATAAGCCAAAAATGATCATAATTTGACATTTTTTGATAAAATACAAATTTTTTGAAAATTTTCGATGTCGAATCTAGAGTGCCAGGACTATACAAAAGAGTGAAATTTTGATCCAGGTAAGTCGATATGCATTTATATAGGTCTTTTATGATTGGTCCCAGTCTAAATAAGCCAAAAATGATCATAATTTGACATTTTTTGATAAAATACAAATTTTTTAAAAATTTTCGATGTCGAATCTAGAGTGCCAGGACTATAAAAAAGAGTGAAATTTTGATCCAGGTAAGTCGATATGCATTTATATAGGTCTTTTATGATTGGTCCCAGTCTAAATAAGCCAAAAATGATCATAATTTGACATTTTTTGATAAAAAACAAATTTTTTGAAAATTTTCGATGTCGAATCTAGAGTGCCAGGACTATACAAAAGAGTGAAATTTTGATCCAGGTAAGTCGATATGCATAAATAGGTCTATTATGATTGGTTCCAGTCTAAATAAGCCAAAAATGATCATAATTTGACATTTTTTGATAAAATACAAATTTTTTGAAAATTTTCGATGTCGAATCTAGAGTGCCAGGACTATACAAAAGAGTAAAATTTTGATCCAGGTAAGTCGATATGCATATATATAGGTCTTTTATGATTGGTCCCAGTCTAAATAAGCCAAAAATGATCATAATTTGACATTTTTTGATAAAATACAAATTTTTTGAAAATTTTCGATGTCGAATCTAGAGTGCCAGGACTATACAAAAGAGTGAAATTTTGATCCAGGTAAGTCGATATGCAAATATATAGGTCTTTTATGATTGGTCCCAGTCTACATAAGCCAAAAATGATCATAATTTGACATTTTTTGATAAAAAACAAATTTTTTGAAAATTTTCGATGTCGAATCTAGAGTGCCAGGACTATACAAAAGAGTGAAATTTTGATCCAGGTAAGTCGATATGCATTTATATAGGTCTTTTATGATTGGTCCCAGTCTAAATAAGCCAAAAATTATCATAATTTGACATTTTTTGATAAAATACAAATTTTTTGAAAATTTTCGATGTCGAATCTAGAGTGCCAGGACTATACAAAAGAGTGAAATTTTGATCCAGGTAAGTCGATATGCATATATATAGGTCTTTTATGATTAGTCCCAGTCTAAATAAGCCAAAAATGATCATAATTTGACATTTTTTGATAAAATACAAATTTTTTGAAAATTTTCGATGTCGAATCTAGAGTGCCAGGACTATACAAAAGAGTAAATTTTGATCCAGGTAAGTCGATATGCATATATATAGGTCTTTTATGATTGGTACCAGTCTAAATAAGCCAAAAATGATCATAATTTGACATTTTTTGATAAAATACAAATTTTTTGAAAATTTTCGATGTCGAATCTAGAGTGACAGGACTATACAAAAGAGTGAAATTTTGATCCAGGTAAGTCGATATGCATATATATAGGTCTTTTATGATTGGCCCCAGTCTAAATAAGCCAAAAATGATCATAATTTGACATTTTTTGATAAAATACAAATTTTTTGAAAATTTTCGATGTCGAATCTAGAGTGCCAGGACTATACAAAAGAGTGAAATTTTGATCCTGGTAAGTCTATATGCATATATATAGGTCTTTTATGATTGGTCCCAGTCTAAATAAGCCAAAAATGATCATAATTTGACATTTTTTGATAAAATACAAATTTTTTTAAAATTTTCGATGTCGAATCTAGAGTGCCAGGACTATACGAAAGAGTGAAATTTTGAGCCAGGTTAGTCGATATGCATATATATAGGTCTTTTATGATTGGTCCCAGTCTAAATAAGCCAAAAATGATCATAATTTGACATTTTTTGATAAAATACAAATTTTTTGAAAATTTTCGATGTCGAATCTAGAGTGCCAGGACTATACAAAAGAGTGAAATTTTGATCCAGGTAAGTCGATATGCATATATATAGGTCTTTTATGATTGATCCCAGTCTAAATAAGCCAAAAATGATCATAATTTGACATTTTTTGATAAAAAACAAATTTTTTGAAAATTTTCGATGTCGAATCTAGAGTGCCAGGACTATACAAAAGAGTGAAATTTTGATCCAGGTAAGTCGATATGTATATATATAGGTCTTTTATGATTGGTCCCAGTCTAAATAAGCCATAAATGATCATAATTTGATATTTTTTGATAAAAAACAAATTTTTTGAAAATTTTCGATGTCGAATCTAGAGTGCCAGGACTATACAAAAGAGTGAAATTTTGATCCAGGTAAGTCGATATGCATATATATAGGTCTTTTATGATTAATCCCAGTCTAAATAAGCCAAAAATGATCATAATTTGACATTTTTTGATAAAAAACAAATTTTTTGAAAATTTTCGATGTCGAATCTAGAGTGCCAGGACTATACAAAAGAGAGAAATTTTGATCCAGGTAAGTCGATATGCATATATATAGGTCTTTTTTGATTGGTCCCAGTCTAAATAAGCCAAAAATGGTCATAATTTGACATTTTTTGATAAAAAACAAATTTTTTGAAAATTTTCGATGTCGAATCTAAAGTGCCAGGACTATACAAAAGAGTGAAATTTTTATCCAGGTAAGTCGATATGCATATATATACGTCTTTTATGATTGGTCCCAGTCTAAATAAGCCAAAAATGATCATAATTTGACATTTTTTGATAAAATACAATTTTTTTAAAATTTTCGATGTCGAATCTAGAGTGCTAGGACTATACAAGAGAGTGAAATTTTGATCCAGGTAAGTCGATATGCATATATATAGGTCTTTTATGATTGGTCCCAGTCTAAATAAGCCAAAAATGATCATAATTTGACATTTTTTGATAAAAAACAAATTTTTTGAAAATTTTCGATGTCGAATCTAAAGTGCCAGGACTATACAAAAGAGTGAAATTTTTATCCAGGTAAGTCGATATGCATATATATACGTCTTTTATGATTGGTCCCAGTCTAAATAAGCCAAAAATGATCATAATTTGACATTTTTTGATAAAATACAATTTTTTTAAAATTTTCGATGTCGAATCTAGAGTGCTAGGACTATACAAGAGAGTGAAATTTTGATCCAGGTAAGTCGATATGCATATATATAGGTCTTTTATGATTGGTCCCAGTCTAAATAAGCCAAAAATGATCATAATTTGACATTTTTTGATAAAAAACAAATTTTTTGAAAATTTTCGATGTCGAATCTAGAGTGCCAGGACTATACAAAAGAGTGAAATTTTGATCCAGGTAAGTCGATATGCATATATATAGGTCTTTTATGATTGGTCCCAGTCTAAATAAGCCAAAAATGATCATAATTTGACATTTTTTGTTAAAATACAAATTTTTTGAAAATTTTCGATGTCGAATCTAGAGTGCCAGGACTATACAAAAGAGTGAAATTTTGATCAAGGTAAGTCGATATGCATATATATAGGTCTTTTATGATTGGTCCCAGTCTAAATAAGCCAAAAATGATCATAATTTGACATTTTTTGATAAAATACAAATTTTTTGAAAATTTTCGATGTCGAATCTAGAGTGCCAGGACTATACAAAAGAGTGAAATTTTGATCCAGGTTAGTCGATATGCATATATATAGGTCTTTAATGATTGGTCCCAGTCTAAATAAGCCAAAAATGATCATAATTTGACATTTTTTGATAAAATACAAATTTTTTGAAAATTTTCGATGTCGAATCTAGAGTGCCAGGACTATACAAAAGAGTGAAATTTTGAGCCAGGTAAGTCGATATGCATATGTATAGGTCTTTTATGATTGGTCCCAGTCTAAATAAGCCAAAAATGATCATAATTTGACATTTTTTGATAAAATACTAATTTTTTGAAAATTTTCGATGTCGAATCTAGAGTGCCAGGACTATACAAAAGAGTGAAATTTTGATCCAGGTTAGTCGATATGCATATATATAGGTCTTTTATGATTGGTCCCAGTCTAAATAAGCCAAAAATGATCATAATTTGACATTTTTTGATAAAATACAAATTTTTTGAAAATTTTCGATGTCGAATCTAGAGTGCCAGGACTATACAAAAGAGTGAAATTTTGATCCAGGTAAGTCGATATGTATATATATAGGTCTTTTATGATTGGTCCCAGTCTAAATAAGCCAAAAATGATCATAATTTGACATTTTTTGATAAAAAACAAATTTTTTGAAAATTTTCGATGTCGAATCTAGAGTGCTAGGACTATACAAAAGAGTGAAATTTTGATCCAGGTAAGTCGATATGCATATATATAGGTCTTTTATGATTAATCCAGTCTAAATGAGCCAAAAATGATCATAATTTGACATTTTTTGATAAAAAACAAATTTTTTGAAAATTTTCGATGTCGAATCTAGAGTGCCAGGACTATACAAAAGAGTGAAATTTTGATAAAGGTAAGTCGATATGCATATATATAGGTCTTTTATGATTGGTCCCAGTCTAAATAAGCCAAAAATGATCATAATTTGACATTTTTTGATAAAATACAAATTTTTTGAAAATTTTCGCTGTCGAATCTAGAGTGCCAGGACTATACAAAAGAGTGAAATTTTGATCCAGGTAAGTCGATATGCATATATATAGGTCTTTAATGATTGGTCCCAGTCTAAATAAGCCAAAAATGATCATAATTTGACAATTTTTTATAATATACAAATTATTTGAAAATTTTCGATGTCCAATCTAGAGTGCCAGGACTATACAAAAGAGTGAAATTTTGAGCCAGGTAAGTCGATATGCATATATATAGGTCTTTTATGATTCGTCCCAGTCTAAATAAGCCAAAAATGATCATAATTTGACATTTTTTGATAAAATACAAATTTTTTGAAAATTTTCGATGTCGAATCTAGAGTGCCAGGACTATACAAAAGAGTGAAATTTTGATCCAGGTAAGTCGATATGCATGTATATAGGTCTTTTATGATTGGTTCCAGTCTAAATAAGCCAAAAATGATCATAATTTGACATTTTTTGATAAAAACAAATTTTTTGAAAATTTTCGATGTCGAATCTAGAGTGCCAGGACTATACAAAAGAGTGAAATTTTGATCCAGGTAAGTCGATATGCATATATATAGGTGTTTTATGATTGGTCCCAGTCTAAATAAGCCAAAAATGATCATAATTTGACATTTTTTGATAAAATACTAATTTTTTGAAAATTTTCGATGTCGAATCTAGAGTGCCAGGACTATACAAAAGAGTGAAATTTTGATCCAGGTTAGTCGATATGCATATATATAGGTCTTTTATGATTGGTCCCAGTCTAAATAAGCCAAAAATGATCATAATTTGACATTTTTTGATAAAAAACAAATTTTATGAAAATTTTCGATGTCGAATCTAGAGTGCCAGGTCTATACAAAAGAGTAAAATTTTGATCCAGGTAAGTCGATATGCATATATATAGGACTTTTATGATTGGTCCCAGTCTAAATAAGCCAAAAATGATCATAATTTGACATTTTTTGATAAAAAACAAATTTTTTGAAAATTTTCGATGTCGAATCTAGAGTGCCAGGACTATACAAAAGAGTGAAATTTTGATCCAGGTAAGTCGATATGTATATATATAGGTCTTTTATGATTGGTCCCAGTCTAAATAAGCCAAAAATGATCATAATTTGACATTTTTTGATAAAAAACAAATTTTTTGAAAATTTTCGATGTCGAATCTAGAGTGCCAGGACTATACAAAAGAGTAAAATTTTGATCCAGGTAAGTCGATATGCATATATATAGGTCTTTTATGATTGGTCCTAGTCTAAATAAGCCAAAAATGATCATAATTTGACATTTTTTGATAAAATACAAATTTTTTGAAAATTTTCGATGTCGAATCTAGAGTGCCAGGACTATACAAAAGAGTGAAATTTTGATCCAGGTAAGTCGATATGCATATATATAGGTCTTTTATGATTGGTCCCAGTCTAAATAAGCCAAAAATGATCATAATTTGACATTTTTTGATAAAATACAAATTTTTTGAAAATTTTCGATGTCGAATCCAGAGTGCCAGGACTATACAAAAGAGTGAAATTTTGATCCAGGTAAGTCGATATGCATATATATAGGTCTTTTATGATTGGTCCCAGTCTAAATAAGCCAAAAATGATCATAATTTGACATTTTTTGATAAATTACAAATTTTTTGAAAATTTTCGATGTCGAATCTAGAGTGCCAGGACTATACAAAAGAGTGAAATTTTGATCCAGGTAAGTCGATATGCATATATATAGGTCTTTTATGATTGGTCCCAGTCTAAATAAGCCAAAAATGATCATAATTTGACATTTTTTGATAAAAAACAAATTTTTTGAAAATTTTCCATGTCGAATCTAGAGTGCCAGGACTATACAAAAGAGTGAAATTTTGATCCAGGTAAGTCGATATGCATATATATAGGTCTTTTATGATTGGTCCCAGTCTAAATAAGCCAAAAATGATCATAATTTGACATTTTTTGATAAAATAAAAATTTTTTTTAAATTTTCGATGTCGAATCTAGAGTGCCAGGACTATACAAAAGAGTGAAATTTTGAGCCAGGTAAGTCGATATGCATATATATAGGTCTTTTATGATTGGTCCCAGTCTAAATAAGCCAAAAATGATCATAGTTTGACATTTTTTGATAAAATACAAATTTTTTGAAAATTTTCGATGTCGAATCTAGAGTGCCAGGACTATACAAAAGAGTGAAATTTTGATCCAGGTAAGTCGATATGCATATATATAGGTCTTTTATGATTGGTCCCAGTCTAAATAAGCCAAAATTGATCATAATTTGACATTTTTTGATAAAAAACAAATTTTTTGAAAATTTTCGATGTCGAATCTAGAGTGCCAGGACTATACAAAAGAGTGAAATTTTGATCCAGGTGAGTCGATATGCATATATATAGGTCTTTTATGATTGGTCCCAGTCTAAATAAGCCAAAAATGATCATAATTTGACATTTTTTGATAAAAAACAAATTTATTGAAAATTTTCGATGTCGAATCTAGAGTGCCAGGACTGTACAAAAGAGTGAAATTTTGATCCAGGTAAGTCGATATGCATATATATAGGTCTTTTATGTTTGGTTCCAGTCTAAATAAGCCAAAAATGATCATAATTTGACATTTTTGATAAAAAAATTTTTTTGAAAATTTTCGATGTCGAATCTAGAGTGCCAGGACTATACAAAAGAGTGAAATTTTGATCCAGATAAGTCGATATGCATATATATAGGTCTTTTATGATTGGTCCCAGTCTTAATAAGAAAAAAATGATCATAATTTGACATTTTTTGATAAAATACAAATTTTTTGAAAATTTTCGATGTCGAATCTAGAGTGCCAGGACTATACAAAAGAGTGAAATTTTGATCCAGGTAAGTCGATATGCATATATATAGGACTTTTATGATTGGTCCCAGTCTAAATAAGCCAAAAATGATCATAATTTGACATTTTTTGATAAAATACAAATTTTTTGAAAATTTTCGATGTCGAATCTAGAGTGCCAGGACTATACAAAAGAGTGAAATTTTGATCCAGGTAAGTCGATATGCATATATATAGGTCTTTTTTGATTGGTCCCAGTCTAAATAAGCCAAAAATGATCATAATTTGACATTTTTTGATAAAATACAAATTTTTTAAAAATTTTCGATGTCGAATCTAGAGTGCCAGGACAATACAAAAGAGTGAAATATTGATCCAGGTAAGTCGATATGTATATATATAGGTCTTTTATGATTGGTCCCAGTCTAAATAAGCCAAAAATGATCATAATTTGACATTTTTTGAAAATTTTCGATGTCGAATCTAGAGTGCCAGGACTATACAAAAGAGTGAAATTTTGATCCAGGTAAGTCGATATGCATATATATAGGTCTTTTATGATTGGTCCCAGTCTAAATAAGCCAAAAATGATCATAATTTGACATTTTTTGATAAAATACAAATTTTTTGAAAATTTTCGATGTCGAATCTAGAGTGCCAGGACTATACAAAAGAGTGAAATTTTGATCCAGGAAAGTCAATATGCGTATATATAGGTCTTTTATGATTGGTCCCAGTCTAAATAAGCCAAAAATGATCATAATTTGACATTTTTTGATAAAATACAAATTTTTTGAAAATTTTCGATGTCGAATCTAGAGTGCCAGGACTATACAAAAGAGTAAAATTTTGATCCAGGTTAGTCGATATGCATATATATAGGTCTTTTATGATTGGTCCCAGTCTAAATAAGCCAAAAATGATCATAATGTGACATTTTTTGATAAAAAACAAATTTTTTGAAAATTTTCGATGTCGAATCTAGAGTGCCAGGACTATACAAAAGAGTGAAATTTTGATCCAGGTAAGTCGATATGCATATATATAGGTCTTTTATGATTGGTCCCAGTCTAAATAAGCCAAAAATGATCATAATTTGACATTTTTTGATAAAAAACAAATTTTTTAAAAATTTTCGATGTCGAATCTAGAGTGCCAGGCCTATACAAAAGAGTGAAATGTTGATCCAGGTAAGTCGATATGCATTTATATAGGTCTTTCATGATTGGTCCCAGTCTAAATAAGCCAAAAATTATCATAATTTGACATTTTTTGATAAAATAAAAATTTTTTGAAAATTTTCGATGTCGAATCTAGAGTGCCAGGACTATACAAAAGAGTGAAATTTTGATCCAGGTAAGTCGATATGCATATATATAGGTCTTTTATGATTGGTCCCAGTCTAAATAAGCCAAAAATGATCATAATTTGACATTTTTTGATAAAATACAAATTTTTTGAAAATTTTCGATGTCGAATCTAGAGTGCCAGGACTATACAAAAGAGTGAAATTTTGATCCAGGTAAGTCGATATGCATATATATAGGTCTTTTATGATTGGTCCCAGTCTAGATAGGCCAAAAATGATCATAATTTGACATTTTTTGATAATAAACAAATTTTTTGAAAATTTTCGATGTCGAATCTAGAGTGCCAGGACTATACAAAAGAGTGAAATTTTGATCCAGGTAAGTCGATATGCATATAAATAGGTCTTTTATGATTGGTCCCAGTCTAAATAAGCCAAAAATGATCATAATTTGACATTTTTTGATAATAAAAAAATTTTTTGAAAATTTTCGATGTCGAATCTAGAGTGCCAGGACTATACAAAAGAGTGAAATTTTGATCCAGGTAAGTCGATATGCATATATATAGGTCTTTTACGATTGGTCCCAGTCTAAATAAGCCAAAAATGATCAAAATTTGACATTTTTTGATAAAAAACAAATTTTTTGAAAATTTTCGATGTCGAATCTAGAGTGCCAGGACTATACAAAAGAGTGAAATTTTGATCCAGGTAAGTCGATATGCATATATATAGGTCTTTTATGATTGGTCCCAGTCTAAATAAGCCAAAAATGATCATAATTTGACATTTTTTGATAAAATACAAATTTTTTGAAAATTTTCGTGTCGAATCTAGAGTGCCAGGACTATACAAAAGAGTGAAATTTTGATCCAGTTAAGTCGATATGCATATATATAGGTCTTTTATGATTGGTCCCAGTCTAAATAAGCCAAAAATGATCATAATTTGACATTTTTTGATAAAATACAAATTTTTTGAAAATTTTCGATGTCGAATCTAGAGTGCCAGGACTATACAAAAGAGTGAAATTTTGATCCAGGTAAGTCGATATGCATATATATAGGTCTTTTATGATTGGTCCCAGTCTAGATAGGCCAAAAATGATCATAATTTGACATTTTTTGATAATAAACAAATTTTTTGAAAATTTTCGATGTCGAATCTAGAGTGCCAGGACTATACAAAAGAGTGAAATTTTGATCCAGGTAAGTCGATATGCATATAAATAGGTCTTTTATGATTGGTCCCAGTCTAAATAAGCCAAAACTGATCATAATTTGACATTTTTTGATAATAAAAAAATTTTTTGAAAATTTTCGATGTCGAATCTAGAGTGCCAGGACTATACAAAAGAGTGAAATTTTGATCCAGGTAAGTCGATATGCATATATATAGGTCTTTTATGATTGGTCCCAGTCTAAATAAGCCAAAAATGATCATAATTTGACATTTTTTGATAAAATACAAATTTTTGAAAATTTTCGTGTCGAATCTAGAGTGCCAGGACTATACAAAAGAGTGAAATTTTGATCCAGGTAAGTCGATATGCATATATATAGGTCTTTTATGATTGGTCCCAGTCTAAATAAGCCAAAAATGATCATAATTTGACATTTTTTGATAAAAAACAAATTTTTTGAAAATTTTCGATGTCGAATCTAGAGTGCCAGGACTATACAAAAGAGTGAAATTTTGATCCAGGTAAGTCGATATGCATATATATAGGTCTTTTATGATTGGTCCCAGTCTAAATAAGCCAAAAATGATCATAATTTGACATTTTTTGATAAAAAACAAATTTTTTGAAAATTTTCGATGTCGAATCTAGAGTGCCAGGACTATACAAAAGAGTGAAATTTTGATCCAGGTGAGTCGATATGCATATATATAGGTCTTTTATGATTGGTCCCAGTCTAAATAAGCCAAAAATGATCATAATTTGACATTTTTTGATAAAATACAAATTTTTTGAAAATTTTCGATGTCGAATCTAGAGTGCCAGGACTATACAAAAGAGTGAAATTTTGATCCAGGTAAGTCGATATGCATATATATAGGTCTTTTATGATTGGTCCCGGTCTAAATAAGTCAAAAATGATCATAATTTGACATTTTTTGATAAAATACAAATTTTTTGAAAATTTTCGATGTCGAATCTAGAGTACCAGGACTATACAAAAGAGTGAAATTTTGATCCAGGTAAGTCGATATGCATATATATAGGTCTTTTATGATTGGTCCCTGTCTAAATAAGCCAAAAATGATCATAATTTGACATTTTTTGATAAAATACAAATTTTTTTGAAAATTTTCGATGTCGAATCTAGAGTGCCAGGACTATACAATAGAGTGAAATTTTGATCCAGGTAAGTCGATATGCATATATATAGGTCTTTTATGATTGGTCCCAGTCTAAATAAGCCAAAAATGATCATAATATGACATTTTTTGATAAAATACAAATTTTTTGAAAATTTTCGATGTCGAATCTAGAGTGCCAGGACTATACAAAAGAGTGAAATTTTGATCCAGGTAAGTCTATATGCATATATATAGGTCTTTTATGATTGGTCCTAGTCTAAATAAGCCAAAAATGATCATAATTTGACATTTTTTGATAAAATACAAATTTTTTGAAAATTTTCGATGTCGAATCAAGAGTGCCAGGACTATACAAAAGAGTGAAATTTTGATCCAGGTAAGTCGATATGCATTTATATAGGTCTTTTATGATTGGTCCCAGTCTAAATAAGCCAAAAATGATCATAATTTGACATTTTTTGATAAAATACAAATTTTTTGAAAATTTTCGATGTCGAATCTAGAGTGCCAGGACTATACAAAAGAGTGAAATTTTGATCCAGGTAAGTCGATATGCATATATATAGGTCTTTTATGATTGGTCCCAGTCTAAATAAGCCAAAAATGATCATAATTTGACATTTTTTGATAAAATACAAATTTTTTTGAAAATTTTCGATGTCGAATCTAGAGTGCCAGGACTATACAAAAGAGTGAAATTTTGATCCAGGTAAGTCGATATGCATATATATAGGTCTTTTTTGATTGGTCCCAGTCTAAATAAGCCAAAAATGATCATAATTTGACATTTTTTCTAAAAAAATTTTTTTGAAAATTTTCGATGTCGAATCTAGAGTGGCAGGACTATACAAAAGAGTGAAATTTTGATCCAGGTAAGTCGATATGCATATATATAGGTCTTTTATGATTGGTCCCAGTCTAAATAAGCCAAAAATGATCATAATTTGACATTTTTTGATAAAATACAAATTTTTTGAAAAATTTCGATGTCGAATCTAGAGTGCCAGGACTATACAAAAGAGTGAAATTTTGATCCAGGTAAGTCGATATGTATATATATAGGTCTTTTATGATTGGTCCCAGTCTAAATAAGCCAAAAATGATCATAATTTAACATTTTTGATAAAAAACAAATTTTTTGAAAATTTTCGATGTCGAATCTAGAGTGCCAGGACTATACAAAAGAGTGAAATTTTGATCCAGGTAAGTTGATATGCATATATATAGGTCTTTTATGATTGGTCCCAGTCTAAATAAGCCAAAAATGATCATAATTTGACATTTTTTGATAAAAAACAAATTTTTTTAAAATTTTCGATGTCGAATCTAGAGTGCCAGGACTATACAAAAGTGTGAAATTTTGATCCAGGTAAGTCGATATGCATATATATAGGTCTTTAATGATTGGTCCCAGTCTAAATAAGCCAAAAATGATCATAATTTGACATTTTTTGATAAAATACAAATTTTTTGAAAATTTTCGTGTCGAATCTAGAGTGCCAGGACTATACAAAAGAGTGAAATTTTGATCCAGGTAAGTCGATATGCATATATATAGGTCTTTTATGGTTGGTCCCAGTCTAAATAAGCCAAAAATGATCATAATTTGACATTTTTTGATAAAATACAAATTTTTTGAAATTTTTCGATGTCGAATCTAGAGTGCCAGGACTATACAAAAGAGTGAAATTTTGATCCAGGTTAGTCGATATGCATATATATAGGTCTTTTATGATTGGTGTCAGTCTAAATAAGCCAAAAATGATCATGATTTGACATTTTTTGATAAAATACAAATTTTTTGAAAATTTTCGATGTCGAATCTAGAGTGCCAGGGCTATACAAAAGAGTGAAATTTTGAGCCAGGTAAGTCGATATGCATATATATAGGTCTTTTATGATTGGTCCCAGTCTAAATAAGCCAAAAATGATCATAATTTGACATTTTTTGATAAAATACAAATTTTTTGAAAATTTTCGATGACGAATCTAGAGTGCCAGGACTATACAAAAGAGTGAAATTTTGATCCAGGTAAGTCGATATGCATATATATAGGTCTTTTATGATTGGTCCCAGTCTAAATAAGCCAAAAATGATCATAATTTGACATTTTTTGATAAAATACAAATTTTTTGAAAATTTTCGATGTCGAATCTAGAGTGCCAGGACTATACAAAAGAGTGAAATTTTGATCCAGGTAAGTCGATATGCATATATATAGGTCTTTTATGACTGGTCCTAGTCTAGATAGGCCAAAAATGATCATAATTTGACATTTTTTGATAAAAAACAAATTTTTTGAAAATTTTCGATGTCGAATCTAGAGTGCCAGGACTATACAAAAGAGTGAAATTTTGATCCAGGTAAGTCGTTATGCATATATATAGGTCTTTAATGATTGGTCCCAGTCTAGATAGGCCAAAAATGATCATAATTTGACATTTTTTGATAATAAACAAATTTTTTGAAAATTTTCGATGTCGAATCTAGAGTGCCAAAACTATACAAAAGAGTGAAATTTTGATCCAGGTAAGTCGATATGCATATAAATAGGTCTTTTATGATTGGTCCCAGTCTAAATAAGCCAAAAATGATCATAATTTGACATTTTTTGATAAAAAAAAAATTTTTTGAAAATTTTCGATGTCGAATCTAGAGTGCCAGGACTATACAAAAGAGTGAAATTTTGATCCAGGTAAGTCGATATGCATATATATAGGTCTTTTATGATTGGTCCCAGTCTAAATAAGCCAAAAATGATCATAATTTGACATTTTTTTGATAAAATACAAATTTTTTGAAAATTTTCGTGTCGAATCTAGAGTGCCAGGACTATACAAAAGAGTGCAATTTTGATCCAGGTAAGTCGATATGCATATATATAGGTCTTTTATGATTGGTCCCAGTCTAAATAAGCCAAAAATGATCATAATTTGACATTTTTTGAAAAATTTCGATGTCGAATCTAGAGTGCCAGGACTATACAAAAGAGTGAAATTTTGATCAAGGTAAGTCGATTTGTATATATATAGGTCTTTTATGATTGGTCCCAGTCTAAATAAGCCAAAAATGATCATAATTTGACATTTTTTGATAAAATACAAATTTTTTGAAAATTTTCGTGTCGAATCTAGAGTGCCAGGACTATACAAAAGAGTAAAATTTTGATCCAGGTAAGTCGATATGCATATATATAGGTCTTTTATGATTGGTCCCAGTCTAAATAAGCCAAAAATGATCATAATTTGACATTTTTTGATAAAATACAAATTTTTTGAAAATTTTCGATGTCGAATCTAGAGTGCCAGGACTATACAAAAGAGTGAAATTTTGATCCAGGTAAGTCGATATGCATATATATAGGTCTTTTATGATTGGTCCCAGTCTAAATAAGCCAAAAATGATCATAATTTGACATTTTTTGATAAAATACAAATTTTTTGAAAATTTTCGATGTCGAATCTAGAGTGCCAGGACTATACAAAAGAGTGAAATTTTGAGCCAGGTAAGTCGATATGCATATATATAGGTCTTTTATGATTGGTCCCAGTCTAAATAAGCCAAAAATGATCATAATTTGACATTTTTTGATAAAATACAAATTTTTTGAAAATTTTCGATGTCGAATCTAGAGTGCCAGGACTATACAAAAGAGTGAAATTTTGATCCAGGTAAGTCGATATGCATATATATAGGTCTTTTATGATTGGTCCTAGTCTAAATAGGCCAAAAATGATCATAATTTGACATTTTTTGATAAAAAACAAATTTTTTGAAAATTTTCGATGTCGAATCTAGAGTGCCAGGACTATACAAAAGAGTGAAATTTTGATCCAGGTAAGTCGTTATGCATATATATAGGTCTTTAATGATTGGTCCCAGTCTAGATAGGCCAAAAATGATCATAATTTGACATTTTTTGATAATAAACAAATTTTTTGAAAATTTTCGATGTCGAATCTAGAGTGCCAGGACTATACAAAAGAGTGAAATTTTGATCCAGGTAAGTCGATATGCATATAAATAGGTCTTTTATGATTGGTCCCAGTCTAAATAAGCCAAAAATGATCATAATTTGACATTTTTTGATAAAAAAAAAATTTTTTGAAAATTTTCGATGTCGAATCTAGAGTGCCAGGACTATACAAAAGAGTGAAATTTTGATCCAGGTAAGTCGATATGCATATATATAGGTCTTTTATGATTGGTCCCAGTCTAAATAAGCCAAAAATGATCATAATTTGACATTT
The DNA here is from genome assembly GCF_905475395.1 of Chrysoperla carnea. Taxonomy (NCBI): domain Eukaryota; kingdom Metazoa; phylum Arthropoda; class Insecta; order Neuroptera; family Chrysopidae; genus Chrysoperla; species Chrysoperla carnea. The sequence goes on along the minus strand of NW_025408233.1, from coordinate 3,140,810 downwards.
TTTGATAAAAAACAAATTTTTTGAAAATTTTCGATGTCGAATCTAGAGTGCCAGGACTATACAAAAGAGTAAAATTTTGATCCAGGTAAGTCGATATGCATATATATATAGGTCTTTTATGATTGGTCCCAGTCTAAATAAGCCAAAAATGATCATAATTTGACATTTTTTGATAAAATACAAATTTTTTGAAAATTTTCGTGTCGAATCTAGAGTGCCAGGACTATACAAAAGAGTGCAATTTTGATCCAGGTAAGTCGATATGCATATATATAGGTCTTTTATGATTGGTCCCAGTCTAAATAAGCCAAAAATGATCATAATTTGACATTTTTTGAAAATTTTCGATGTCGAATCTAGAGTGCCAGGACTATACAAAAGAGTGAAATTTTGATCCAGGTAAGTTGATATGCATATATATAGGTCTTTTATGATTGGTCCCAGTCTAAATAAGCCAAAAATGATCATAATTTGACATTTTTTGATAAAAAAAAATTTTTTTTTAAATTTTCGATGTCGAATCTAGAGTGCCAGGACTATACAAAAGTGTGAAATTTTGATCCAGGTAAGTCGATATGCATATATATAGGTCTTTAATGATTGGTCCCAGTCTAAATAAGCCAAAAATGATCATAATTTGACATTTTTTGATAAAATACAAATTTTTTGAAAATTTTCGTGTCGAATCTAGAGTGCCAGGACTATACAAAAGAGTAAAATTTTGATCCAGGTAAGTCGATATGCATATATATAGGTCTTTTATGATTGGTCCCAGTCTAAATAAGCCAAAAATGATCATAATTTGACATTTTTTGATAAAATACAAATTTTTTGAAAATTTTCGATGTCGAATCTATAGTGCCAGGACTATACAAAAGAGTGAAATTTTGATCCAGGTTAGTCGATATGCATATATATAGGTCTTTTATGATTGGTCCCAGTCTAAATAAGCCAAAAATGATCATGATTTGACATTTTTTGATAAAATACAAATTTTTTGAAAATTTTCGATGTCGAATCTAGAGTGCCAGGACTATACAAAAGAGTAAAATTTTGATCCAGGTAAGTCGATATGCATATATATAGGTCTTTTATGATTGGTCCCAGTCTAAATAAGCCAAAAATGATCATAATTTGACATTTTTTGATAAAATACAAATTTTTTGAAAATTTTCGATGTCGAATCTATAGTGCCAGGACTATACAAAAGAGTGAAATTTTGATCCAGGTAAGTTGATATGCATATATATAGGTCTTTTATGATTGGTCCCAGTCTAAATAAGCCAAAAATGATCATGATTTGACATTTTTTGATAAAATACAAATTTTTTGAAAATTTTCGATGTCGAATCTAGAGTGCCAGGACTATACAAAAGAGTGAAATTTTGAGCCAGGTAAGTCGATATGCATATATATAGGTCTTTTATGGTTGGTCCCAGTCTAAATAAGCCAAAAATGATCATAATTTGACATTTTTTGATAAAATACAAATTTTTTGAAATTTTTCGATGTCGAATCTAGAGTGCCAGGACTATACAAAAGAGTGAAATTTTGATCCAGGTTAGTCGATATGCATATATATAGGTCTTTTATGATTGGTGTCAGTCTAAATAAGCCAAAAATGATCATGATTTGACATTTTTTGATAAAATACAAATTTTTTGAAAATTTTCGATGTCGAATCTAGAGTGCCAGGGCTATACAAAAGAGTGAAATTTTGAGCCAGGTAAGTCGATATGCATATATATAGGTCTTTTATGATTGGTCCCAGTCTAAATAAGCCAAAAATGATCATAATTTGACATTTTTTGATAAAATACAAATTTTTTGAAAATTTTCGATGACGAATCTAGAGTGCCAGGACTATACAAAAGAGTGAAATTTTGATCCAGGTAAGTCGATATGCATATATATAGGTCTTTTATGATTGGTCCTAGTCTAAATAGGCCAAAAATGATCATAATTTGACATTTTTTGATAAAAAACAAATTTTTTGAAAATTTTCGATGTCGAATCTAGAGTGCCAGGACTATACAAAAGAGTGAAATTTTGATCCAGGTAAGTCGTTATGCATATATATAGGTCTTTAATGATTGGTCCCAGTCTAGATAGGCCAAAAATGATCATAATTTGACATTTTTTGATAATAAACAAATTTTTTGAAAATTTTCGATGTCGAATCTAGAGTGCCAAGACTATACAAAAGAGTGAAATTTTGATCCAGGTAAGTCGATATGCATATAAATAGGTCTTTTATGATTGGTCCCAGTCTAAATAAGCCAAAAATGATCATAATTTGACATTTTTTGATAAAAAAAAAATTTTTTGAAAATTTTCGATGTCGAATCTAGAGTGCCAGGACTATACAAAAGAGTGAAATTTTGATCCAGGTAAGTCGATATGCATATATATAGGTCTTTTATGATTGGTCCCAGTCTAAATAAGCCAAAAATGATCATAATTTGACATTTTTTGATAAAAAACAAATTTTTTGAAAATTTTCGATGTCGAATCTAGAGTGCCAGGACTATACAAAAGAGTAAAATTTTGATCCAGGTAAGTCGATATGCATATATATATAGGTCTTTTATGATTGGTCCCAGTCTAAATAAGCCAAAAATGATCATAATTTGACATTTTTTGATAAAATACAAATTTTTTGAAAATTTTCGTGTCGAATCTAGAGTGCCAGGACTATACAAAAGAGTGCAATTTTGATCCAGGTAAGTCGATATGCATATATATAGGTCTTTTATGATTGGTCCCAGTCTAAATAAGCCAAAAATGATCATAATTTGACATTTTTTGAAAAATTTCGATGTCGAATCTAGAGTGCCAGGACTATACAAAAGAGTGAAATTTTGATCAAGGTAAGTCGATATGTATATATATAGGTCTTTTATGATTGGTCCCAGTCTAAATAAGCCAAAAATGATCATAATTTGACATTTTTTGATAAAATACAAATTTTTTGAAAATTTTCGTGTCGAATCTAGAGTGCCAGGACTATACAAAAGAGTAAAATTTTGATCCAGGTAAGTCGATATGCATATATATAGGTCTTTTATGATTGGTCCCAGTCTAAATAAGCCAAAAATGATCATAATTTGACATTTTTTGATAAAATACAAATTTTTTGAAAATTTTCGATGTCGAATCTAGAGTGCCAGGACTATACAAAAGAGTGAAATTTTGATCCAGGTAAGTCGATATGCATATATATAGGTCTTTTATGATTGGTCCCAGTCTAAATAAGCCAAAAATGATCATAATTTGACATTTTTTGATAAAATACAAATTTTTTGAAAATTTTCGATGTCGAATCTAGAGTGCCAGGACTATACAAAAGAGTGAAATTTTGAGCCAGGTAAGTCGATATGCATATATATAGGTCTTTTATGATTGGTCCCAGTCTAAATAAGCCAAAAATGATCATAATTTGACATTTTTTGATAAAATACAAATTTTTTGAAAATTTTCGATGTCGAATCTAGAGTGCCAGGACTATACAAAAGAGTGAAATTTTGATCCAGGTAAGTCGATATGCATATATATAGGTCTTTTATGATTGGTCCTAGTCTAAATAGGCCAAAAATGATCATAATTTGACATTTTTTGATAAAAAACAAATTTTTTGAAAATTTTCGATGTCGAATCTAGAGTGCCAGGACTATACAAAAGAGTGAAATTTTGATCCAGGTAAGTCGTTATGCATATATATAGGTCTTTAATGATTGGTCCCAGTCTAGATAGGCCAAAAATGATCATAATTTGACATTTTTTGATAATAAACAAATTTTTTGAAAATTTTCGATGTCGAATCTAGAGTGCCAAGACTATACAAAAGAGTGAAATTTTGATCCAGGTAAGTCGATATGCATATAAATAGGTCTTTTATGATTGGTCCCAGTCTAAATAAGCCAAAAATGATCATAATTTGACATTTTTTGATAAAAAAAAATTTTTTTGAAAATTTTCGATGTCGAATCTAGAGTGCCAGGACTATACAAAAGAGTGAAATTTTGATCCAGGTAAGTCGATATGCATATATATAGGTCTTTTATGATTGGTCCCAGTCTAAATAAGCCAAAAATGATCATAATTTGACATTTTTTGATAAAAAACAAATTTTTTGAAAATTTTCGATGTCGAATCTAGAGTGCCAGGACTATACAAAAGAGTAAAATTTTGATCCAGGTAAGTCGATATGCATATATATATAGGTCTTTTATGATTGGTCCCAGTCTAAATAAGCCAAAAATGATCATAATTTGACATTTTTTGATAAAATACAAATTTTTTGAAAATTTTCGTGTCGAATCTAGAGTGCCAGGACTATACAAAAGAGTGCAATTTTGATCCAGGTAAGTCGATATGCATATATATAGGTCTTTTATGATTGGTCCCAGTCTAAATAAGCCAAAAATGATCATAATTTGACATTTTTTGAAAATTTTCGATGTCGAATCTAGAGTGCCAGGACTATACAAAAGAGTGAAATTTTGATCCAGGTAAGTTGATATGCATATATATAGGTCTTTTATGATTGGTCCCAGTCTAAATAAGCCAAAAATGATCATAATTTGACATTTTTTGATAAAAAAAAATTTTTTTTTAAATTTTCGATGTCGAATCTAGAGTGCCAGGACTATACAAAAGTGTGAAATTTTGATCCAGGTAAGTCGATATGCATATATATAGGTCTTTAATGATTGGTCCCAGTCTAAATAAGCCAAAAATGATCATAATTTGACATTTTTTGATAAAATACAAATTTTTTGAAAATTTTCGTGTCGAATCTAGAGTGCCAGGACTATACAAAAGAGTAAAATTTTGATCCAGGTAAGTCGATATGCATATATATAGGTCTTTTATGATTGGTCCCAGTCTAAATAAGCCAAAAATGATCATAATTTGACATTTTTTGATAAAATACAAATTTTTTGAAAATTTTCGATGTCGAATCTATAGTGCCAGGACTATACAAAAGAGTGAAATTTTGATCCAGGTTAGTCGATATGCATATATATAGGTCTTTTATGATTGGTCCCAGTCTAAATAAGCCAAAAATGATCATGATTTGACATTTTTTGATAAAATACAAATTTTTTGAAAATTTTCGATGTCGAATCTAGAGTGCCAGGACTATACAAAAGAGTAAAATTTTGATCCAGGTAAGTCGATATGCATATATATAGGTCTTTTATGATTGGTCCCAGTCTAAATAAGCCAAAAATGATCATAATTTGACATTTTTTGATAAAATACAAATTTTTTGAAAATTTTCGATGTCGAATCTATAGTGCCAGGACTATACAAAAGAGTGAAATTTTGATCCAGGTAAGTTGATATGCATATATATAGGTCTTTTATGATTGGTCCCAGTCTAAATAAGCCAAAAATGATCATGATTTGACATTTTTTGATAATATACAAATTTTTTGAAAATTTTCGATGTCGAATCTAGAGTGCCAGGACTATACAAAAGAGTGAAATTTTGAGCCAGGTAAGTCGATATGCATATATATAGGTCTTTTATGATTGGTCCCAGTCTAAATAAGCCAAAAATGATCATAATTTGACATTTTTTGATAAAATACAAATTTTTTGAAAATTTTCGATGTCGAATCTAGAGTGCCAGGACTATACAAAAGAGTGAAATTTTGATCCAGGTAAGTCGATATGCATATATATAGGTCTTTTATGATTGGTCCCAGTCTAAATAAGCCAAAAATGATCATAATTTGACATTTTTTGATAAAATACAAATTTTTTGAAAATTTTCGTGTCGAATCTAGAGTGCCAGGACTATACAAAAGAGTGAAATTTTGATCCAGGTAAGTCGATATGCATATATATAGGTCTTTTATGATTGGTCCCAGTCAAAATAAGCCAAAAATGATCATAATTTGACATTTTTTGATAATATACAAATTTTTTGAAAATTTTCGATGTCGAATCTAGAGTGCCAGGACTATACAAAAGAGTAAAATTTTGATCCAGGTTAGTCGATATGCATATATATAGGTCTTTTATGATTGGTCCCAGTCTAAATAAGCCAAAAATGATCATAATTTGACATTTTTTGATAAAATACAAATTTTTTGAAAATTTTCGATGTCGAATCTAGAGTGCCAGGACTATACAAAAGAGTGAAATTTTGAGCCAGGTAAGTAGATATGCATATATATAGGTCTTTTATGATTGGTCCCAGTCTAAATAAGCCAAAAATGATCATAATTTGACATTTTTTGATAAAATACAAATTTTTTGAAAATTTTCGATGTCGAATCTAGAGTGCCAGGACTATACAAAAGAGTGAAATTTTGATCCAGGTAAGTCGATATGCATATATATAGGTCTTTTATGATTGGTCCCAGTCTAAATAAGCCAAAAATGATCATAATTTGACATTTTTTGATAAAATACAAATTTTTTGAAAATTTTCGATGTCAAATCTAGAGTGCCAGGACTATACAAAAGAGTGAAATTTTGAGCCAGGTAAGTCGATATGCATATATATAGGTCTTTTATGATTGGTCCCAGTCTAAATAAGCCAAAAATGATCATAATTTGACATTTTTTGATAAAATACAAATTTTTTGAAAATTTTCGATGTCGAATCTAGAGTGCCAGGACTATACAAAAGAGTGAAATTTTGATCCAGGTAAGTCGATATGCATATATATAGGTCTTTTATGATTGGTCCTAGTCTAAATAGGCCAAAAATGATCATAATTTGACATTTTTTGATAAAAAACAAATTTTTTGAAAATTTTCGATGTCGAATCTTGAGTGCCAGGACTATACAAAAGAGTGAAATTTTGATCCAGGTAAGTCGATATGCATATATATAGGTCTTTAATGATTGGTCCCAGTCTAGATAGGCCAAAAATGATCATAATTTGACATTTTTTGATAATAAACAAATTTTTTGAAAATTTTCGATGTCGAATCTAGAGTGCCAAGACTATACAAAAGAGTGAAATTTTGATCCAGGTAAGTCGATATGCATATAAATAGGTCTTTTATGATTGGTCCCAGTCTAAATAAGCCAAAAATGATCATAATTTGACATTTTTTGATAAAAAAAAAATTTTTTGAAAATTTTCGATGTCGAATCTAGAGTGCCAGGACTATACAAAAGAGTGAAATTTTGATCCAGGTAAGTCGATATGCATATATATAGGTCTTTTATGATTGGTCCCAGTCTAAATAAGCCAAAAATGATCATAATTTGACATTTTTTGATAAAAAACAAATTTTTTGAAAATTTTCGATGTCGAATCTAGAGTGCCAGGACTAAACAAAAGAGTAAAATTTTGATCCAGGTAAGTCGATATGCATATATATATAGGTCTTTTATGATTGGTCCCAGTCTAAATAAGCCAAAAATGATCATAATTTGACATTTATTGATAAAATACAAATTTTTTGAAAATTTTCGTGTCGAATCTAGAGTGCCAGGACTATACAAATGAGTGCAATTTTGATCCAGGTAAGTCGATATGCATATATATAGGTCTTTTATGATTGGTCCCAGTCTAAATAAGCCAAAAATGATCATAATTTGACATTTTTTGATAAAATACAAATTTTTTGAAAATTTTCGATGTCGAATCTAGAGTGCCAGGACTATACAAAAGAGTGAAATTTTGATCCAGGTAAGTCGATATGCATATATATAGGTCTTTTATGATTGGTCCCAGTCTAAATAAGCCAAAAATGATCATAATTTGACATTTTTTGATAAAATACAAATTTTTTGAAAATTTTCGATGTCGAATCTAGAGTGCCAGGACTATACAAAAGAGTGAAATTTTGATCCAGGTAAGTCGATATGTATATATATAGGTCTTTTATGATTGGTCCCAGTCTAAATAAGCCAAAAATGATCATAATTTGACATTTTTTGATAAAATACAAATTTTTTGAAAATTTTCGATGTCGAATCTAGAGTGCCAGGACTATACAAAAGAGAGAAATTTTGATCCAGGTAAGTCGATATGCATATATATAGGTCTTTTATGATTGGTCCCAGTCTAAATAAGCCAAAAATGACCATAATTTGACATTTTTTGATAAAATACAAATTTTTTGAAAATTTTCGATGTCGAATCTAGAGTGCCAGGACTATACAAAAGAGTGAAATTTTGATCCAGGTAAGTCGATATGCATATATATAGGTCTTTTATGATTGGTCCTAGTCTAAATAAGCCAAAAATGATCATAATTTGACATTTTTTGATAAAATACAAATTTTTTGAAAATTTTCGATGTCGAATCTAGAGTGCCAGGACTATACAAAAGAGTGAAATTTTGATCCAGTTAAGTCGATATGCATATATATAGGTCTTTTATGATTGGTCCCAGTCTAAATAAGCCAAAAATGATCATAATTTGACATTTTTTGATAAAATACAAATTTTTTGAAAATTTTCGATGTCGAATCTAGAGTGCCAGGACTATACAAAAGAGAGAAATTTTGATCCAGGTTAGTCGATATGCATATATATAGGTCTTTTATGATTGGTCCCAGTCTAAATAAGCCAAAAATTATCATAATTTGACATTTTTTGATAAAAAACAAATTTTTTGAAAATTTTCGATGTCGAATCTAGAGTGCCAGGACTATACAAAAGAGTGAAATTTTGATCCAGGTAAGTCGATATGCATATATATAGGTCTTTTATGATGGTCCCAGTCTAAATAAGCCAAAAATGATCATAATTTGACATTTTTTGATAAAATACAAATTTTTTGAAAATTTTCGATGTCGAATCTAGAGTGCCAGGACTATACAAAAGAGTGAAATTTTGAGCCAGGTAAGTCGATATGCATATATATAGGTCTTTTATGATTGGTCCCAGTCTAAATATGCCAAAAATGATCATAATTTGACATTTTTTGATAAAATACAAATTTTTTGAAAATTTTCGATGTCGAATCTAGAGTGCCAGGACTATACAAAAGAGTGAAATTTTGATCCAGGTAAGTCGATATGCATATATATAGGTCTCTTATGATTGGTCCCAGTCTAAATAAGCCAAAAATGATCATAATTTGACATTTTTTGATAAAAAACAAATTTTTTGAAAATTTTCGATGTCGAATCTAGAGTGCCAGGACTATACAAAAGAGTGAAATTTTGATCCAGGTAAGTCGATATGCATATATGTAAATTATTATCACTTCCATAGTGATATAATTGTTTACTTTTGTTTCAATTGACATACCTGAACTAAAGATTTTTATAATTTATATTGTGTTAGAATCATAAACGTTTATTAGTGGACATTCTATTAAATAACGTTGTAATTTAATTTATTCCTTTCAGGTATGTTTTTGTTTGTAAATTTAGTGTAATTCCTTTATATAATTTTGTCAATATATTCCTTTCAGGATTAAATACAATCTCGTTATTTATTCAATAAATTAATAACTTACAAATTAAATTACAATCATTTAAGATGGAAAAATTGTTTGTCCACTTAATAAGAAGAAGCGATGAATATTTTGAATTAGCTGGACTATCCGAAGATAAGCGGTTATGGTTTAGCTTACCAGATGAACATAAAAATTTATACGAACATAAGGTATTATCATCAAAAACCACCATTAAAAGTGCAATTGCTGCTATTAAACCGATTAATGGTTTCCGAAAAATTGGCATTAAATTAGATGAGGATTTGAAAAAAGAATATTTTGATGAAGATGGAAACCTTAGCTACAAAAACTATCCGTTACAGGAATCTGTAGTTTTTTTTGATGTGAGTGAAAAACTCCAAGAAGAAAATTTTTTAATTAAAAGAATCAAGGAATTAGAATTAAAATTAAATGACAAAGATGAGATAAAATTGCAAAATATAGAAAAGAAGTTTGTTCTTGATAAATATGACAAAACACAAAACCCTTCTGAGTGGTTTTCTAAATTTGAAAGTGAATGTGACCGAAATAAAATAAAAAGTGGTACCCAGATGATTGAAGCTTTACGATTTTTTGTCGCTGGATCGGCCAAACACTGGTATGAAGGAAATTTGAAAAAATTTGGTCTAACTAATTGGTCTGAATGGCGAAATTCATTTTTTTCCATTTTTATTGACAAAGGTTGGACAGCTGTCAGGAAAGCATATACCTATAAATACTTAGGCGGCTCATTGATCGATTACGCTTTAACAAAAGAAAATTTATGTTTAGAAGTAGAAAGTGATAGTACTATGAGTTCCAGAATAAACTTGATTGTAATGGGTTTACCATCTCAAGTTCAAGATGAGCTAGATCGCGAAGACATTAACACTATAAAAAAATTATACAATGAACTCCGAAAGCTAGATGGTCAATATAATAAACGTTCGAAAGAAAATAAACCATATGATAATCGGCATGAAAAAACAAAATTAGGAGAATCGACTAAAAAGAAACAAATTGATATACCCTTGAAAAAACCATGCTACATGTGTGAAGCTCTTGGTTGGAAAAATCGATTTCATCCCTCTAACGAATGCCGAAATAAAATACTGTACGCTCAGAAAAAAGAATCTAATTTAATTGAAACGAAATCTGATTCAGAAAATGAGGCTGAAATGATGAAACTGGAAATTGACCGAAATTCTTTAAACTAGAGAGCCCGGATAATTTGATTCCATTAATTCATGTAAACGTAATTATTGATGATAAAATGAAAATAAAAGCAGTGTATGACTCAGGATCTAACGTGAGTCTAATTAATCAAAGAGTTGTAGATGTATTAAAAACAAGTTTGTTAAAGCATAACACTGCATTCAAGACAATTAATGGTTTCAATTTTAGTTCGGCCCGGGCAAACATAAAGCTTAAAATTGGAAATATTACAAACAATTTGAATACTTTTGTAGTTAAAAATTCAGAATTTTCTTATGACCTGTTACTAGGTTTAGATGCTATTAAAAAATTTAAACTAATTCAAGACGAGAATTTAAACATATACCAAAAACCTAAAAATGATGAGATGCTCCAAATAAGAAGTAATCAAAATCAGAAGAAATCTTGTGAAATTTCTAACAAAATAATTACAAATGAAAATAAAGAAGATAAAGAAAATGTAAAGAAAGAAGATAATATAGATGTAAAGAAAGAAGATAATAAAGATGTCAATAAAGAAGATAATAGAGATGTAAAGAGAGAAGATAATAGAGATGTAAAGAAAGAAGATAATAAAGATGTTAAAAATTTTAATAAAGAAGGTAAAATCAATGATAATGAAAAAGAAGAGAAAAACACTGAAAATATTAGAATTTACCATCAAGAAGAAACTAATGAAAATCAGTTCAAACCTAAATTAGATCACATAGATGGATATGAAAAAAAAGTAGAACTTTTAAATATTATTGAAAATCACAAGAAAATTTTTGCCAAAAATAAATTTGATGTCGGTAAAGTAAAGTCTAGAGAGGCCGAAATAAAGTTAATGAGAGATGAATATGTTACGGCCCGCCCTTATAAATGTTCTATACCAGATGAACGTGAAATCAAAGATCAAGTACAGAAGCTACTAGCATCCGATCTAATAGAGGAATCTGATTCACCGTTCGCATCACCGGTAACACTCGCATATAAAAAAGAAGATGGAAGAAAATCAAGGCTTTGCATCGATTTTAGAAACTTAAATAAAATAACTATCCCAGAGTGCTACCCATTTCCAACAATAAATGATATAACGGAAAAAGTTTCGAAATGTAAATACTTTACTGTTGTTGATATAAACTCCGCTTTTTGGTGTATTAGGTTAAAAGAAAAGGACCGTGAGAAAACTTCTTTCGTTACAAAGTACGGGAAATTTATGTTCAAAGTATTACCTTTTGGATTGAAAAATGCTCCTGCAATCTTTCAACGCATACTTTCAAATATTATAAGACGAAATAACCTAGATGAGTTTTGCGTCAACTACATGGATGACTGTCTTATTTTCTCACGCAATTGGAAAGATCACATGCAACATATCTCAAGATTTCTTGAAGTAATAGGAGAAGAAGGATTTAAATTAAAGCTCGAAAAGTGTAAATTTGCAGCCCAATCGGTTAAGTATCTTGGCCATTACATTGAAGAAAATAAAATATCACCAGCACAAGAAAATTTAAAGGCAATAAAAAATTTGAAAAGACCTACAGATAAATCTGGGGTTCGAAGTGTTCTAGGAACAATAAATTACTTTATAAAATATATCGATCATAGTGCTCAAAAATTTGAGCCCCTTCACAGATTGCTGAAAAAAAATACTGAATTTATTTGGACGGAAGAATGTGAACGCAGCTTCTCCATGATCAAAGAATATCTGTGTTCCCGTCCAATTTTATCAATTTATGATGTCGAAAAAGATGTTTACATTGACACAGACGCTAGTCAAAAAGGACTTGGAGCGACTTTGAGGCAACCACAGTCAGATGGTCTATTACACCCTGTAGCTTATTTTTCTAGAAAACTGTCAGAAAGAGAAAAGAAAATGGAAACGATTCATTTAGAATGCAAGGCGATAAAAGAAGCCATTAAATACTGGAAATACTATCTTATTGGACGAAAGTTTTTCGTTTGTAGTGACCATAAACCATTGGAAAATTTAAGAACAAAGTCACGAACTGATGAGATTCTTGGCGATCTGGTCCACTACTTGTCACAATTTAATTTCCAGATAATATATAAAAAAGGAAAAGAAAATATTATCGCTGATTTACTATCACGGCAACCAGTTTTAGAATATTTCGAAAATGAAGATGTCATTCAAGTGGTCAATTTAATAGAATTGTCTGAAATAAAGAGGGATCAATATGAAAATCAAAGAGAACTTACAACTGCAAAGGGAACTGAGCGTAGACACGATATTATATTTAAGATGTTAAAAGGAAGAAAGCGGATTTTTGTATCGGAAAAGTTAGGCCTTGAAATAATTAACAAGTTGCACAATCACTATGGTCACATTGGTGTTGCACAAATGAGAAACAAAATACGACAACACTACTATTTCAAAAATTTAGATAAACTTATCATTGACTTTTGTAAAGGCTGTGTGACATGTAGGCAAAGTAAAACTCGCCGAGGAAGATTGATTGGAAAATTGTCAAGAATTGGACCTGCAACAGAACCCTATGAAATATTGTCCATAGATACAGTGGGTGGTTTTGCCGGAAATAAGTCTATAAAGAAATTTATGCACATACTAGTGGATCATTTTAGCAGGTATGCTTGGATTTCTACTACAAAAAGCCAATGCGCAAAAGATTTTATAAATCTTATACATCCGATCGCTAAAAATAATAAAATAAAGTTGATTCTTGCCGATCAATATACTGGACTAAATTCCGTAGAACTCAAAAATTACCTAAATAGAAGAGGTATCCAACTTGTTTTTACAAGCATAGATTGTGCAAGTTCAAATGGTCTCAACGAACGTTTAAATCAAACTCTAGTTAATAGAATTAGGTGTAAAATTATTGATGGAGATAAACGAGCATGGCCTACGATTGCTGCTGAATGTGTTGAAAATTATAACTCAACGATTCATAGCTCTACTAATTATGAGCCACAATATCTGCTCCTAGGCAAGAAATCAAACATTTCGCCAATATATGAACCACCTAGTGATTTAGCTGAAGACCGCCAGCAAGCTTTCATTAATTCATCCAGAAGTTTTATGGAAAATAAAAAAAGAGTTGACAAAAATCGAACAACTTTTCAATTTGAAATTGGAGATCTTGTGTACGTAGAGAATGGGAACAAATTAAATCGCAATAAAATGGACAAAGTTCGCCTTGGGCCTTTTAAAATATTAAGCCGGAATTCATCTTCGTTTTATGAAGTTGATTGTGGCAAGAAAAGAAGTGAATCAAATTATTTTCATAGCAGTAAGCTGTCACCTTTTACTTCGCAAAAAATGACTTCGGGGGGGAAGGTGTAAATTATTATCACTTCCATAGTGATATAATTGTTTACTTTTGTTTCAATTGACATACCTGAACTAAAGATTTTTATAATTTATATTGTGTTAGAATCATAAACGTTTATTAGTGGACATTCTATTAAATAACGTTGTAATTTAATTTATTCCTTTCAGGTATGTTTTTGTTTGTAAATTTAGTGTAATTCCTTTATATAATTTTGTCAATATATTCCTTTCAGGATTAAATACAATCTCGTTATTTATTCAATAAATTAATAACTTACATATATATAGGTCTTTTATGATTGGTCCCAGTCTAAATAAGCCAAAAATGATCATAATTTGACATTTTTTGATAAAAAACAAATTTTTTGAAAATTTTCGATGTCGAATCTAGAGTGCCAGGACTATACAAAAGAGTGAAATTTTGATCCAGGTAAGTCGATATGCATATATATAGGTCTTTTATGATTAATCCCAGTCTAAATAAGCCAAAAATGATCATAATTTGACATTTTTTGATAAAAAACAAATTTTTTGAAAATTTTCGATGTCGAATCTAGAGTGCCAGGACTATACAAAAGAGTGAAATTTTGATCCAGGTAAGTCGATATGCATATATATAGGTCTTTTATGATTGGTCCCAGTCTAAATAAGCCAAAAATGATCATAATTTGACATTTTTTGATAAAATACAAATTTTTTGAAAATTTTCGATGTCGAATCTAGAGTGCCAGGACTATACAAAAGAGAGAAATTTTGATCCAGGTTAGTCGATATGCATATATATAGGTCTTTTATGATTGGTCCCAGTCTAAATAAGCCAAAAATTATCATAATTTGACATTTTTTGATAAAAAACAAATTTTTTGAAAATTTTCGATGTCGAATCTAGAGTGCCAGGACTATACAAAAGAGTGAAATTTTGATCCAGGTAAGTCGATATGCATATATATAGGTCTTTTATGATGGTCCCAGTCTAAATAAGCCAAAAATGATCATAATTTGACATTTTTTGATAAAATACAAATTTTTTGAAAATTTTCGATGTCGAATCTAGAGTGCCAGGACTATACAAAAGAGTGAAATTTTGAGCCAGGTAAGTCGATATGCATATATATAGGTCTTTTATGATTGGTCCCAGTCTAAATATGCCAAAAATGATCATAATTTGACATTTTTTGATAAAATACAAATTTTTTGAAAATTTTCGATGTCGAATCTAGAGTGCCAGGACTATACAAAAGAGTGAAATTTTGATCCAGGTAAGTCGATATGCATATATATAGGTCTTTTATGATTGGTCCCAGTCTAAATAAGCCAAAAATGATCATAATTTGACATTTTTTGATAAAAAACAAATTTTTTGAAAATTTTCGATGTCGAATCTAGAGTGCCAGGACTATACAAAAGAGTGAAATTTTGATCCAGGTAAGTCGATATGCATATATATAGGTCTTTTATGATTGGTCCCAGTCTAAATAAGCCAAAAATGATCATAATTTGACATTTTTTGATAAAAAACAAATTTTTTGAAAATTTTCGATGTCGAATCTAGAGTGCCAGGACTATACAAAAGAGTGAAATTTTGATCCAGGTAAGTCGATATGCATATATATAGGTCTTTTATGATTAATCCCAGTCTAAATAAGCCAAAAATGATCATAATTTGACATTTTTTGATAAAAAACAAATTTTTTGAAAATTTTCGATGTCGAATCTAGAGTGCCAGGACTATACAAAAGAGTGAAATTTTGATCCAGGTAAGTCGATATGCATATATATAGGTCTTTTATGATTGGTCCCAGTCTAAATAAGCCAAAAATGATCATAATTTGACATTTTTTGATAAAATACAAATTTTTTGAAAATTTTCGATGTCGAATCTAGAGTGCCAGGACTATACAAAAGAGTGAAATTTTGATCCAGGTAAGTCGATATGCATATATACAGGTCTTTTATGATTGGTCGCAGTCTAAATAAGCCAAAAATTATCATTATTTGACATTTTTTGATAAAAAACAAATTTTTTGAAAATTTTCGATGTCGAATCTAGAGTGCCAGGACTATACAAAAGAGTGAAATTTTGATCCAGGTAAGTCGATATGCATATATATAGGTCTTTTATGATTGGTCCCAGTCTAAATAAGCCAAAAATGATCATAATTTGACATTTTTTGATAAAAAAAAAATTTTTTGAAAATTTTCGATGTCGAATCTAGAGTGCCAGGACTATACAGAAGAGTGAAATTTTGATCCAGGTAAGTCGATATGCATATATATAGGTCTTTTATGATTGGTCCCAGTCTAAATAAGCCAAAAATGATCATAATTTGACATTTTTTGATAAAAAACAAATTTTTTGAAAATTTTCGATGTCGAATCTAGAGTGCCAGGACTATACAAAAGAGTAAAATTTTGATCCAGGTAAGTCGATATGCATATATATATAGGTCTTTTATGATTGGTTCCAGTCTAAATAAGCCAAAAATGATCATAATTTGACATTTTTTGATAAAATACAAATTTTTTGAAAATTTTCGTGTCGAATCTAGAGTGCCAGGACTATACAAAAGAGTGCAATTTTGATCCAGGTAAGTCGATATGCATATATATAGGTCTTTTATGATTGGTCCCAGTCTAAATAAGCCAAAAATGATCATAATTTGACATTTTTTGAAAAATTTCGATGTCGAATCTAGAGTGCCAGGACTATACAAAAGAGTGAAATTTTGATCCAGGTAAGTCGATATGTATATATATAGGTCTTTTATGATTGGTCCCAGTCTAAATAAGCCAAAAATGATCATAATTTAACATTTTTGATAAAAAACAAATTTTTTGAAAATTTTCGATGTTGAATCTAGAGTGCCAGGACTATACAAAAGAGTGAAATTTTGATCCAGGTAAGTTTATATGCATATATATAGGTCTTTTATGATTGGTCCCAGTCTAAATAAGCCAAAAATGATCATAATTTGACATTTTTTGATAAAAAACAAATTTTTTTAAAATTTTCGATGTCGAATCTAGAGTGCCAGGACTATACAAAAGTGTGAAATTTTGATCCAGGTAAGTCGATATGCATATATATAGGTCTTTAATGATTGGTCCCAGTCTAAATAAGCCAAAAATGATCATAATTTGACATTTTTTGATAAAATACAAATTTTTTGAAAATTTTCGTGTCGAATCTAGAGTGCCAGGACTATACAAAAGAGTAAAATTTTGATCCAGGTAAGTCGATATGCATATATATAGGTCTTTTATGATTGGTCCCAGTCTAAATAAGCCAAAAATGATCATAATTTGACATTTTTTGATAAAATACAAATTTTTTGAAAATTTTCGATGTCGAATCTAGAGTGCCAGGACTATACAAAAGAGTGAAATTTTGATCCAGGTTAGTCGATATGCATATATATAGGTCTTTTATGATTGGTCCCAGTCTAAATAAGCCAAAAATGATCATGATTTGACATTTTTTGATAAAATACAAATTTTTTGAAAATTTTCGATGTCGAATCTAGAGTGCCAGGACTATACAAAAGAGTGAAATTTTGAGCCAGGTAAGTCGATATGCATATATATAGGTCTTTTATGATTGGTCCCAGTCAAAATAAGCCAAAAATGATCATAATTTGACATTTTTTGATAAAATACAAATTTTTTGAAAATTTTCGATGTCGAATCTAGAGTGCCAGGACTATACAAAAGAGTGAAATTTTGAGCCAGGTAAGTCGATATGCAAATATATAGGTCTTTTATGATTGGTCCCAGTCTAAATAAGCCAAAAATGATCATAATTTGACATTTTTTGATAAAATACAAATTTTTTGAAAATTTTCGATGTCGAATCTAGAGTGCCAGGACTATACAAAAGAGTGAAATTTTGATCCAGGTAAGTCGATATGCATATATATAGGTCTTTTATGATTGGTCCTAGTCTAAATAGGCCAAAAATGATCATAATTTGACATTTTTTGATAAAAAACAAATTTTTTGAAAATTTTCGATGTCGAATCTAGAGTGCCAGGACTATACAAAAGAGTGTAATTTTGATCCAGGTAAGTCGACATGCATATATATAGGTCTTTAATGATTGGTCCCAGTCTAGATAGGCCAAAAATGATCATAATTTGACATTTTTTGATAATAAACAAATTTTTTGAAAATTTTCGATGTCGAATCTAGAGTGCCAAGACTATACAAAAGAGTGAAATTTTGATCCAGGTAAGTCGATATGCATATAAATAGGTCTTTTATGATTGGTCCCAGTCTAAATAAGCCAAAAATGATCATAATTTGACATTTTTTGATAAAAAAAAAATTTTTTGAAAATTTTCGATGTCGAATCTAGAGTGCCAGGACTATACAAAAGAGTGAAATTTTGATCCAGGTAAGTCGATATGCATATATATAGGTCTTTTATGATTGGTCCCAGTCTTAATAAGCCAAAAATGATCATAATTTGACATTTTTTGATAAAATACAAATTTTTTGAAAATTTTCGATGTCGAATCTAGAGTGCCAGGACTATACAAAAGAGTGAAATTTTGATCCAGGTAAGTCGATATGCATATATATAGGTCTTTTATGATTGGTCCCAGTGTAAATAAGCCAAAAATGATCATAATTTGACATTTTTTGATAAAATACAAATTTTTTGAAAATTTTCGATGTCGAATCTAGAGTGCCAGGACTATACAAAAGAGTGAAATTTTGAGCCAGGTAAGTCGATATGCATATATATAGGTCTTTTATGATTGGTCCCAGTCTAAATAAGCCAAAAATGATCATAATTTGACATTTTTTGATAAAATACAAATTTTTTGAAAATTTTCGATGTCGAATCTAGAGTGCCAGGACTATACAAAAGAGTGAAATTTTGATCCAGGTAAGTCGATATGCATATATATAGGTCTTTTATGATTGGTCCTAGTCTAAATAGGCCAAAAATGATCATAATTTGACATTTTTTGATAAAAAACAAATTTTTTGAAAATTTTCGATGTCGAATCTAGAGTGCCAGGACTATACAAAAGAGTGAAATTTTGATCCAGGTAAGTCGATATGCATATATTTAGGTCTTTAATGATTGGTCCCAGTCTAGATAGGCCAAAAATGATCATAATTTGACATTTTTTGATAATAAACAAATTTTTTGAAAATTTTCGATGTCGAATCTAGAGTGCCAAGACTATACAAAAGAGTGAAATTTTGATCCAGGTAAGTCGATATGCATATAAATAGGTCTTTTATGATTGGTCCCAGTCTAAATAAGCCAAAAATGATCATAATTTGACATTTTTTGATAAAAAATAAATTTTTTGAAAATTTTCGATGTCGAATCTAGAGTGCCAGGACTATACAAAAGAGTGAAATTTTGATCCAGGTAAGTCGATATGCATATATATAGGTCTTTTATGATTGGTCCCAGTCTAAATAAGCCAAAAATGATCATAATTTGACATTTTTTGATAAAAAACAAATTTTTTGAAAATTTTCGATGTCGAATCTAGAGTGCCAGGACTAAACAAAAGAGTAAAATTTTGATCCAGGTAAGTCGATATGCATATATATATAGGTCTTTTATGATTGGTCCCAGTCTAAATAAGCCAAAAATGATCATAATTTGACATTTTTTGATAAAATACAAATTTTTTGAAAATTTTCGTGTCGAATCTAGATTGCCAGGACTATACAAAAGAGTGCAATTTTGATCCAGGTAAGTCGATATGCGTATAAATAGGTCTTTTATGATTGGTCCCAGTCTAAATAAGCCAAAAATGATCATAATTTGACATTTTTTGATAAAATACAAATTTTTTGAAAATTTTCGATGTCGAATCTAGAGTGCCAGGACTATACAAAAGAGTGAAATTTTGATCCAGGTAAGTCGATATGCATATATATAGGTCTTTTATGATTGGTCCCAGTCTAAATAAGCCAAAAATGATCATAATTTGACATTTTTTGATAAAATACAAATTTTTTGAAAATTTTCGATGTCGAATCTAGAGTGCCAGGACTATACAAAAGAGTGAAATTTTGATCCAGGTAAGTCGATATGCATATATATAGGTCTTTTATGATTGGTCCCAGTCTAAATAAGCCAAAAATGATCATAATTTGACATTTTTTGATAAAATACAAATTTTTTGAAAATTTTCGATGTCGAATCTAGAGTGCCAGGACTATACAAAAGAGAGAAATTTTGATCCAGGTAAGTCGATATGCATATATATAGGTCTTTTATGATTGGTCCCAGTCTAAATAAGCCAAAAATGACCATAATTTGACATTTTTTGATAAAATACAAATTTTTTGAAAATTTTCGATGTCGAATCTAGAGTGCCAGGACTATACAAAAGAGTGAAATTTTAATCCAGGTAAGTCGATATGCATATATATAGGTCTTTTATGATTGGTCCCAGTCTAAATAAGCCAAAAATGATCATAATTTGACATTTTTTGATAAAATACAAATTTTTTTGAAAATTTTCGATGTCGAATCTAGAGTGCCAGGACTATACAAAAGAGTGCAATTTTGATCCAGGTAAGTCGATATGCATATATATAGGTCTTTTATGATTGGTCCCAGTCTAAATAAGCCAAAAATGATCATAATTTGACATTTTTTGATAAAATACAAATTTTTTGAAAATTTTCGATGTCGAATCTAGAGTGCCAGGACTATACAAAAGAGTGAAATTTTGATCCAGGTAAGTCGATATGCATATATATAGGTCTTTTATGATTGGTCCTAGTCTAAATAAGCCAAAAATGATCATAATTTGACATTTTTTGATAAAATACAAATTTTTTGAAAATTTTCGATGTCGAATCTAGAGTGCCAGGACTATACAAAAGAGTGAAATTTTGATCCAGGTAAGTCGATATGCATATATATAGGTCTTTTATGATTGATCCCAGTCTAAATAAGCCAAAAATGATCATAATTTGACATTTTTTGATAAAATACAAATTTTTTGAAAATTTTCGATGTCGAATCTAGAGTGCCAGGACTATACAAAAGAGAGAAATTTTGATCCAGGTTAGTCGATATGCATATATATAGGTCTTTTATGATTGGTCCCAGTCTAAATAAGCCAAAAATTATCATAATTTGACATTTTTTGATAAAAAACAAATTTTTTGAAAATTTTCGATGTCGAATCTAGAGTGCCAGGACTATACAAAAGAGTGAAATTTTGATCCAGGTAAGTCGATATGCATATATATAGGTCTTTTATGATGGTCTTAGTCTAAATAAGCCAAAAATGATCATAATTTGACATTTTTTGATAAAATACAAATTTTTTGAAAATTTTCGATGTCTAATCTAGAGTGCCAGGACTATACAAAAGAGTGAAATTTTGAGCCAGGTAAGTCGATATGCATATATATAGGTCTTTTATAATTGGTCCCAGTCTAAATATGCCAAAAATGATCATAATTTGACATTTTTTGATAAAATACAAATTTTTTGAAAATTTTCGATGTCGAATCTAGAGTGCCAGGACTATACAAAAGAGTGAAATTTTGATCCAGGTAAGTCGATATGCATATATATAGGTCTTTTATGATTGGTCCCAGTCTAAATAAGCCAAAAATGATCATAATTTGACATTTTTTGATAAAAAACAAATTTTTTGAAAATTTTCGATGTCGAATCTAGAGTGCCAGGACTATACAAAAGAGTGAAATTTTGATCCAGGTAAGTCGATATGCATATATATAGGTCTTTTATGATTGGTCCCAGTCTAAATAAGCCAAAAATGATCATAATTTGACATTTTTTGATAAAAAACAAATTTTTTGAAAGTTTTCGATGTCGAATCTAGAGTGCCAGGACTATACAAAAGAGTGAAATTTTGATCCAGGTAAGTCGATATGCATATATATAGGTCTTTTATGATTAATCCCAGTCTAAATAAGCCAAAAATGATCATAATTTGACATATTTTGATAAAAAACAAATTTTTTGAAAATTTTCGATGTCGAATCTAGAGTGCCAGGACTATACAAAAGAGTGAAATTTTGATCCAGGTAAGTCGATATGCATATATATAGGTCTTTTATGATTGGTCCCAGTCTAAATAAGCCAAAAATTATCATAATTTGACATTTTTTGATAAAAAACAAATTTTTTGAAAATTTTCGATGTCGAATCTAGAGTGCCAGGACTATACAAAAGAGTGAAATTTTGATACAGGTAAGTCGATATGCATATATATAGGTCTTTTATGATTGGTCCCAGTCTAAATAATCCAAAAATGATCATAATTTGACATTTTTTGATAAAATACAAATTTTTTGAAAATTTTCGATGTCGAATCTAGAGTGCCAGGACTATACAAAAGAGTGAAATTTTGATCCAGGTAAGTCGATATGCATATATATAGGTCTTTTATGATTGGTCCCAGTCTAAATAAGCCAAAAATGATCATAATTTGACATTTTTTGATAAAAAACTAATTTTTTGAAAATTTTCGATGTCGAATCTAGAGTGCCAGGACTATACAAAAGAGTAAAATTTTGATCCAGGTAAGTCGATATGCATATATATAGGTCTTTTATGATTAATCCCAGTCTAAATAAGCCAAAAATGATCATAATTTGACATTTTTTGATAAAAAACAAATTTTTTGAAAATTTTCGATGTCGAATCTAGAGTGCCAGGACTATACAAAAGAGGGAAATTTTGATCCAGGTAAGTCGATATGCATATATATAGGTCTTTTATGATTGGTCCCAGTCTAAATAAGCCAAAAATGATCATAATTTGACATTTTTTGATAAAAAACAAATTTTTTGAAAATTTTCGATATCGAATCTAGAGTGCCAGGACTATACAAAAGAGTGAAATTTTGATCCAGGTAAGTCGATATGCATATATATAGGTCTTTTATGATTAATCCCAGTCTAAATAAGCCAAAAATGATCATAATTTGACATTTTTTGATAAAAAACAAATTTTTTGAAAATTTTCGATGTCGAATCTAGAGTGCCAGGACTATACAAAAGAGTGAAATTTTGATCCAGGTAAGTCGATATGCATATATATAGGTCTTTTATGATTGGTACCAGTCTAAATAAGCCAAAAATGATCATAATTTGACATTTTTTGATAAAATACAAATTTTTTGAAAATTTTCGATGTCGAATCTAGAGTGCCAGGACTATACAAAAGAGTGAAATTTTGATCCAGGTAAGTCGATATGCATATATATAGGTCTTTTATGATTGGTCCCAGTCTAAATAAGACAAAAATGATCATAATTTGACATTTTTTGATAAAATACAAATTTTTTGAAAATTTTCGATGTCGAATCTAGAGTGCCAGGACTATACAAAAGAGTGAAATTTTGATCCAGGTAAGTCGATATGCATAAATAGGTCTATTATGATTGGTCCCAGTCTAAATAAGCCAAAAATGATCATAATTTGACATTTTTTGATAAAATACAAATTTTTTGAAAATTTTCGATGTCGAATCTAGAGTGCCAGGACTATACAAAAGAGTGAAATTTTGATCCAGGTAAGTCGATATGCATATATATAGGTCTTTTATTATTGGTCCCAGTCTAAATAAGCCAAAAATGATCATAATTTGACATTTTTTGATAAAATACAAATTTTTTGAAAATTTTCGTGTCGAATCTAGAGTGCCAGGACTATACAAAAGAGTGAAATTTTGATCCAGGTAAGTCGATATGCATATATATAGGTCTTTTATGATTGGTCCCAGTCTAAATAAGCCAAAAATGATCATAATTTGACATTTTTTGATAAAATACAAATTTTTTGAAAATTTTCGATGTCGAATCTAGAGTGCCAGGACTATACAAAAGAGTGAAATTTTGATCCATGTTAGTCGATATGCATATATATAGGTCTTTTATGATTGGTCTCAGTCTAAATAAGCCAAAAATGATCATAATTTGACATTTTTTGGTAAAATACAAATTTTTTTGAAAATTTTCGATGTCGAATGTAGAGTGCCAGGACTATACAAAAGAGTGAAATTTTGATCCAGGTAAGTCGATATGCATATATATAGGTCTTTTATGATTGGTCCCAGTCTAAATAAGCCAAAAATGATCATAATTTGACATTTTTTGATAAAATACAAATTTTTTGAAAATTTTCGATGTCGAATCTAGAGTGCCAGGACTATACAAAAGAGTGAAATTTTGATCCAGGTAAGTCGATATGCATATATATAGGTCTTTTATGATTGGTTTCAGTCTAAATAAGCCAAAAATGATCATATTTTGACATTTTTTGATAAAATACAAATTTTTTAAAAATTTTAGATGTCGAATCTAGAGTGCCAGGACTATACAAAAGAGTGAAATTTTGATCCAGGTAAGTCGATATGCATATATATAGGTCTTTTATGATTGGTCCCAGTCTAAATAAGCCAAAAATGATCATAATTTGACATTTTTTGATAAAATACAAATTTTTTGAAAATTTTCGATGTCGAATCTAGAGTGCCAGGACTATACAAAAGAGTGAACTTTTGATCCAGGTAAGTCGATATGCATATATATAGGTCTTTTATGATTGGTCCCAGTCTAAATAAGCCAAAAATGATCATAATTTGACAATTTTTGATAAAATACAAATTTTTTGAAAATTTTTGATGTCGAATCTACAGTGCCAGGACTATACAAAAGAGTGAAATTTTGATCCAGGTAAGTCGATATGCATATATATAGGTCTTTTATGATTGGTCCCAGTCTAAATAAGCCAAAAATGATCATAATTTGACATTTTTTGATAAAAAACAAATTTTTTGAAAATTTTCGATGTCGAATCTAGAGTGCCAGGACTATACAAAAGAGTGAAATTTTGATCCAGGTAAGTCGATATGCATATATATAGGTCTTTTATGATTGGTCCCAGTCTAAATAAGCCAAAAATGATCATAATTTGACATTTTTTGATAAAAAACAAATTTTTTGAAAATTTTCGATGTCGAATCTAGAGTGCCAGGACTATACAAAAGAGTAAAATTTTGATCCAGGTAAGTCGATATGCATATATATAGGTCTTTTATGATTAATCCCAGTCTAAATAAGCCAAAAATGATCATAATTTGACATTTTTTGATAAAAAACAAATTTTTTGAAAATTTTCGATGTCGAATCTAGAGTGCCAGGACTATACAAAAGAGGGAAATTTTGATCCAGGTAAGTCGATATGCATATATATAGGTCTTTTATGATTGGTCCCAGTCTAAATAAGCCAAAAATGATCATAATTTGACATTTTTTGATAAAAAACAAATTTTTTGAAAATTTTCGATGTCGAATCTAGAGTGCCAGGACTATACAAAAGAGTGAAATTTTGATCCAGGTAAGTCGATATGCATATATATAGGTCTTTTATGATTAATCCCAGTCTAAATAAGCCAAAAATGATCATAATTTGACATTTTTTGATAAAAAACAAATTTTTTGAAAATTTTCGATGTCGAATCTAGAGTGCCAGGACTATACAAAAGAGTGAAATTTTGATCCAGGTAAGTCGATATGCATATATATAGGTCTTTTATGATTGGTACCAGTCTAAATAAGCCAAAAATGATCATAATTTGACATTTTTTGATAAAATACAAATTTTTTGAAAATTTTCGATGTCGAATCTAGAGTGCCAGGACTATACAAAAGAGTGAAATTTTGATCCAGGTAAGTCGATATGCATATATATAGGACTTTTATGATTGGTCCCAGTCTAAATAAGCCAAAAATGATCATAATTTGACATTTTTTGATAAAATACAAATTTTTTGAAAATTTTCGATGTCGAATCTAGAGTGCCAGGACTATACAAAAGAGTGAAATTTTGATCCAGGTAAGTCGATATGCATAAATAGGTCTATTATGATTGGTCCCAGTCTAAATAAGCCAAAAATGATCATAATTTGACATTTTTTGATAAAATACAAATTTTTTGAAAATTTTCGATGTCGAATCTAGAGTGCCAGGACTATACAAAAGAGTGAAATTTTGATCCAGGTAAGTCGATATGCATATATATAGGTCTTTTATTATTGGTCCCAGTCTAAATAAGCCAAAAATGATCATAATTTGACATTTTTTGATAAAATACAAATTATTTGAAAATTTTCGTGTCGAATCTAGAGTGCCAGGACTATACAAAAGAGTGAAATTTTGATCCAGGTAAGTCGATATGCATATATATAGGTCTTTTATGATTGGTCCCAGTCTAAATAAGCCAAAAATGATCATAATTTGACATTTTTTGATAAAATACAAATTTTTTGAAAATTTTTGATGTCGAATCTAGAGTGCCAGGACTATACAAAAGAGTGAAATTTTGATCCATGTTAGTCGATATGCATATATATAGGTCTTTTATGATTGGTCTCAGTCTCAATAAGCCAAAAATGATCATAATTTGACATTTTTTGGTAAAATACAAATTTTTTTGAAAATTTTCGATGTCGAATCTAGAGTGCCAGGACTATACAAAAGAGTGAAATTTTGATCCAGGTAAGTCGATATGCATATATATAGGTCTTTTATGATTGGTCCCAGTCTAACTAAGCCAAAAATGATCATAATTTGACATTTTTTGATAAAATACAAATTTTTTGAAAATTTTCGATGTCGAATCTAGAGTGCCAGGACTATACAAAAGAGTGCAATTTTGATCCAGGTAAGTCGATATGCATATATATAGGTCTTTTATGATTGGTTTCAGTCTAAATAAGCCAAAAATGATCATATTTTGACATTTTTTGATAAAATACAAATTTTTTGAAAATTTTCGATGTCGAATCTAGAGTGCCAGGACTATACAAAAGAGTGAAATTTTGATCCAGGTTAGTCGATATGCATATATATAGGTCTTTTATGATTGGTCCCAGTCTAAATAAGCCAAAAATGATCATAATTTGACATTTTTTGATAAAAAACAAATTTTTTGAAAATTTTCGATGTCGAATCTAGAGTGCCAGGACTATACAAAAGAGTGAAATTTTGATCCAGGTAAGTCGATATGCATATATATAGGTCTTTTATGATTGGTCCCAGTCTAAATAAGCCAAAAATGATCATAATTTGACATTTTTTGATAAAATACAAATTTTTTGAAAATTTTCGATGTCGAATCTAGAGTGCCAGGACTATACAAAAGAGTGAAATTTTGATCCAGGTTAGTCGATATGCATATATATAGGTCTTTTATGATTGGTCCCAGTCTAAATAAGCCAAAAATGATCATAATTTGACATTTTTTGATAAAATACAAATTTTTTGAAAATTTTCGATGTCGAACCTAGAGTGCCAGGACTATACAAAAGAGTGAAATTTTGATCCAGGTAAGTCGATATGCATATATATAGGTATTTTATGATTGGTCCCAGTCTAAATAAGCCAAAAATGATCATAATTTGACATTTTTTGATAAAATACAAATTTTTTGAAAATTTTCGATGTCGAATCTAGAGTGCCAGGACTATACAAAAGAGTGAAATTTTGATCCAGGTAAGTCGATATGCATATATATAGGTCTTTTATGATTGGTCCCAGTCTAAATAAGCCAAAAATGATCATAATTTGACATTTTTTGATAAAATACCAAATTTTTTGAAAATTTTCGATGTCGAATCTAGAGTGCCAGGACTATACAAAAGAGTGAAATTTTGATCCAGGTTAGTCGATATGCATATATATAGGTCTTTTAAGATTGGTCCCAGTCTAAATAAGCCAAAAATGATCATAATTTGACATTTTTTGATAAAAAACAAATTTTTTGAAAATTTTCGATGTCGAATCTAGAGTGCCAGGACTATACAAAAGAGTGAAATTTTGATCCAGGTAAGTCGATATGCATATATATAGGTCTTTTATGATTGGTCCCAGTCTAAATAAGCCAAAAATGATCATAATTTGACATTTTTTGATAAAATACAAATTTTTTGAAAATTTTCGTGTCGAATCTAGAGTGCCAGGACTATACAAAAGAGTGAAATTTTGATCCAGGTAAGTCGATATGCATATATATAGGTCTTTTATGATTGGTCCCAGTCTAAATAAGCCAAAAATGATCATAATTTGACATTTTTTGATAAAATACAAATTTTTTGAAAATTTTCGTGTCGAATCTAGAGTGCCAGGACTATACAAAAGAGTGAAATTTTGATCCAGGTAAGTCGATATGCATATATATAGGTCTTTTATGATTGGTCCCAGTCAAAATAAGCCAAAAATGATCATAATTTGACATTTTTTGATAAAATACAAATTTTTTGAAAATTTTCGATGTCGAATCTAGAGTGCCAGGACTATACAAAAGAGTGAAATTTTGATCCAGGTTAGTCGATATGCATATATATAGGTCTTTTATGATTGGTCCCAGTCTAAATAAGCCAAAAATGATCATAATTTGACATTTTTTGATAAAATACAAATTTTTTGAAAATTTTCGAAGTCGAATCTAGAGTGCCAGGACTATACAAAAGAGTGAAATTTTGAGCCAGGTAAGTCGATATGCATATATATATAGGTCTTTTATGATTGGTCCCAGTCTAAATAAGCCAAAAATGATCATAATTTGACATTTTTTGATAAAATACAAATTTTTTGAAAATTTTCGATGTCGAATCTAGAGTGCCAGGACTATACAAAAGAGTGAAATTTTGATCCAGGTAAGTCGATATGCATATATATAGGTCTTTTATGATTAGTCCCAGTCTAAATAAGCCAAAAATGATCATAATTTGACATTTTTTGATAAAAAACAAATTTTTTGAAAATTTTCGATGTCGAATCTAGAGTGCCAGGACTATACAAAAGAGTGAAATTTTGATCCAGGTAAGTCGAAATGCATATATATAGGTCTTTTATGATTGGTCCTAGTCTTAATAAGCCAAAAATGATCATAATTTGACATTTTTTGATAAAAAACTAATTTTTTGAAAATTTTCGATGTCGAATCTAGAGTGCCAGGACTATACAAAAGAGTGAAATTTTGATCCAGGTAAGTCGATATGCATATATATAGGTCTTTTATGATTGGTCCCAGTCTAAATAAGCCAAAAATGATCATAATTTGACATTTTTTGATAAGATACAAATTTTTTGAAAATTTTCGATGTCGAATCTAGAGTGCCAGGACTATACAAAAGATTGAAATTTTGATCCAGGTAAGTCGATATGCATATATATAGGTCTTTTATGATTGGTCCCAGTCCAAATAAGCCAAAAATGATCATAATTTAACATTTTTTGATAAAAAACAAATTTTTTGAAAATTTTCGATGTCGAATCTAGAGTGCCAGGACTATACAAAAGAGTGAAATTTTGATCCAGGTAAGTCGATATGCATATATATAGGTCTTTTATGATTGGTCCCAGTCTAAATAAGCCAAAAATGATCATAATTTGACATTTTTTGATAAAAAACAAATTTTTTGAAAATTTTCGATGTCGAATCTAGAGTGCCAGGACTATACAAAAGAGTGAAATTTTGATCCAGGTAAGTCGATATGTATATATATATAGGTCTTTTATGATTGGTCCCAGTCTAAATAAGCCAAAAATGATCATAATTTGACATTTTTTGATAAAAAACAAATTTTTTGAAAATTTTCGATGTCGAATCTAGAGTGCCAGGACTATACAAAAGAGTGAAATTTTGATCCAGGTAAGTCGATATGCATATATATAGGTCTTTTATGATTGGTCCCAGTCTAAATAAGCCAAAAATGATCATAATTTGACATTTTTTGATAAAAAACAAATTTCTTGAAAATTTTCGATGTCGAATCTAGAGTGCCAGGACTATACAAAAGAGTGAAATTTTGATCCAGGTAAGTCGATAAGCATATATATAGGTCTTTTATGATTGGTCCCAGTCTAAATAAGCCAAAAATGATCATAATTTGACATTTTTTGATAAAATACAAATTTTTTGAAAACTTTCGTGTCGAATCTAGAGTGCCAGGACTATACAAAAGAGTGAAATTTTGATCCAGGTAAGTCGATATGCATATATATAGGTCTTTTATGATTGGTCCCAGTCTAAATAAGCCAAAAATGATCATAATTTGACATTTTTTGATAAAATACAAATTTTTTGAAAATTTTCGTGTCGAATCTAGAGTGCCAGGACTATACAAAAGAGTGAAATTTTGATCCAGGTAAGTCGATATGCATATATATAGGTCTTTTATGATTGGTCCCAGTCAAAATAAGCCAAAAATGATCATAATTTGACATTTTTTGATAAAATACAAATTTTTTGAAAATTTTCGATGTCGAATCTAGAGTGCCAGGACTATACAAAAGAGTGAAATTTTGATCCAGGTTAGTCGATATGCATATATATAGGTCTTTTATGATTGGTCCCAGTCTAAATAAGCCAAAAATGATCATAATTTGACATTTTTTGATAAAATACAAATTTTTTGAAAATTTTCGATGTCGAATCTAGAGTGCCAGGACTATACAAAAGAGTGAAATTTTGAGCCAGGTAAGTCGATATGCATATATATAGGTCTTTTATGATTGGTCCCAGTCTAAATAAGCCAAAAATGATCATAATTTGACATTTTTTGATAAAATACAAATTTTTTGAAAATTTTCGATGTCGAATCTAGAGTGCCAGGACTATACAAAAGAGTGAAATTTTGATCCAGGTAAGTCGATATGCATATATATAGGTCTTTTATGATTGGTCCCAGTCTAAATAAGCCAAAAATGATCATAATTTGACATTTTTTGATAAAATACAAATTTTTTGAAAATTTTCGATGTCGAATCTAGAGTGCCAGGACTATACAAAAGAGTGAAATTTTGATCCAGGTAAGTCGAAATGCATATATATAGGTCTTTTATGATTGGTCCTAGTCTTAATAAGCCAAAAATGATCATAATTTGACATTTTTTGATAAAAAACTAATTTTTTGAAAATTTTCGATGTCGAATCTAGAGTGCCAGGACTATACAAAAGAGTGAAATTTTGATCCAGGTAAGTCGATATGCATATATATATAGGTCTTTTATGATTGGTCCCAGTCTAAATAAGCCAAAAATGATCATAATTTGACATTTTTTGATAAAATACAAATTTTTTGAAAATTTTCGATGTCGAATCTAGAGTGCCAGGACTATACAAAAGAGTGAAATTTTGAGCCAGGTAAGTCGATATGCATATATATAGGTCTTTTATGATTGGTCCCAGTCTAAATAAGCCTAAAATGATCATAATTTGACATTTTTTGATAAAATACAAATTTTTTGAAAATTTTCGATGTCGAATCTAGAGTGCCAGGACTATACAAAAGAGTGAAATTTTGATCCAGGTAAGTCGATATGCATATATATAGGTCTTTTATGATTGGTCCCAGTCTAAATAAGCCAAAAATGATCATAATTTGACATTTTTTGATAAAATACAAATTTTTTGAAAATTTTCGATGTCGAATCTAGAGTGCCAGGACTATACAAAAGAGTGAAATTTTGATACAGGTAAGTCGATATGCATATATATAGGTCTTTTATGATTGGTCCCAGTCTAAATAAGCCAAAAATGATCATAATTTGACATTTTTTGATAAGATACAAATTTTTTGAAAATTTTCGATGTCGAATCTAGAGTGCCAGGACTATACAAAAGAGTGAAATTTTGATCCAGGTAAGTCGATATGCATATATATAGGTCTTTTATGATTGGTCCCAGTCTAAATAAGCCAAAAATGATCATAATTTAACATTTTTTGATAAAAAACAAATTTTTTGAAAATTTTCGATGTCGAATCTAGAGTGCCAGGACTATACAAAAGAGTGAAATTTTGATCCAGGTAAGTCGATATGCATATATATAGGTCTTTTATGATTGGTCCCAGTCTAAATAAGTTAAAAATGATCATAATTTGACATTTTTTGATAAAAAACAAATTTTTTGAAAATTTTCGATGTCGAATCTAGAGTGCCAGGACTATACAAAAGAGTGAAATTTTGATCCAGGTAAGTCGATATGTATATATATATAGGTCTTTTATGATTGGTCCCAGTCTAAATAAGCCAAAAATGATCATAATTTGACATTTTTTGATAAAAAACAAATTTTTTGAAAATTTTCGATGTCGAATCTAGAGTGCCAGGACTATACAAAAGAGTGAAATTTTGATCCAGGTAAGTCGATATGCATATATATAGGTCTTTTATGATTGGTCCCAGTCTAAATAAGCCAAAAATGATCATAATTTGACATTTTTTGATAAAAAACAAATTTTTTGAAAATTTTCGATGTCGAATCTAGAGTGCCAGGACTATACAAAAGAGTGAAATTTTGATCCAGGTAAGTCGAAATGCATATATATAGGTCTTTTATGATTGGTCCTAGTCTTAATAAGCCAAAAATGATCATAATTTGACATTTTTTGATAAAAAACAAATTTTTTGAAAATTTTCGATGTCGAATCTAGAGTGCCAGGACTATACAAAAGAGTGAAATTTTGATCCAGGTAAGTCGATATGCATATATATAGGTCTTTTATGATTGGTCCCAGTCTAAATAGGCCAAAAATGATCATAATTTGACATTTTTTGATAAAATACAAATTTTTTGAAAATTTTCGATGTCGAATCTAGAGTGCCAGGACTATACAAAAGAGTGAAATTTTGATCCAGGTAAGTCGATATGCATATATATAGGTCTTTTATGATTGGTCCCAGTCTAAATAAGCCAAAAATGATCATAATTTGACATTTTTTGATAAAATACGAATTTTTTGAAAATTTTCGATGTCGAATCTAGAGTGCCAGGACTATACAAAAGAGTGAAATTTTGATCCAGGTAAGTCGATATGCATATATATAGGTCTTTTATGATTGGTCCCAGTCTAAATAAGCCAAAAATGATCATAATTTGACATTTTTTGATAAAAAACAATTTTTTTGAAAATTTTCGATGTCGAATCTAGAGTGCCAGGACTATACAAAAAAATGAAATTTTGATCCAGGTAAGTCGATATGCATATATATAGGTCTTTTATGATTGGTCCCAGTCTAAATAAGCCAAAAATGATCATAATTTGACATTTTTTGATAAAAAACAAATTTTTTGAAAATTTTCGATGTCGAATCTAGAGTGCCAGGACTATACAAAAGAGTGAAATTTTGATCCAAGTAAATCGATATGCATATATATAGGTCTTTTATGATTGGTCCCAGTCTAAATAAGCCAAAAATGATCATAATTTGACATTTTTGATAAAAAATTTTTTTTGAAAATTTTCGATGTCGAATCTAGAGTGCCAGGACTATACAAAAGAGTGAAATTTTGATCCAGGTAAGTCGATATGCATATATATAGGTCTTTTATGATTGGTCCCAGTCTAAATAAGCCAAAAATGATCATAATTTGACATTTTTTGATGAAAAACAAATTTTTTGAAAATTTCGATGTCGAATCTAGAGTGCCAGGACTATACAAAAGAGTGAAATTTTGATCCAGGTAAGTCGATATGCATATATATAGGTCTTTTATGATTGGTCCCAGACTAAATAAGCCAAAAATGATCATAATTTGACATTTTTTGATAAAATACAAATTTTTTGAAAATTTTCGTGTCGAATCTAGAGTGCCAGGACTATACAAAAGAGTGAAATTTTGATCCAGGTAAGTCGAAATGCATATATATAGGTCTTTTATGATTGGTCCCGGTCTAAATAAGCCAAAAATGGTCATAATTTGACATTTTTTGATAAAATACAAATTTTTTGAAAATTTTCGATGTCGAATCTAGAGTGCCAGGACTATACAAAAGAGTGAAATTTTGATCCAGGTAAGTCAATATGCATATATATAGGTCTTTTATGATTGGTCCCAGTCTAAATAAGCCAAAAATGATCATAATTTGACATTTTTTGATAAAAAACAAATTTTTTGAAAATTTTCGATGTCGAATCTAGAGTGCCAGGACTATACAAAAGAGTGAAATTTTGATCCAGGTTAGTCGATATGCATATATATAGGTTTTTTATGATTGGTCCCAGTCTAAATAAGCCAAAAATGATCATAGTTTGACATTCTTTGATAAAAAACAAATTTTTTGAAAATTTTCGATGTCGAATCTAGGGTGCCAGGACTATACAAAAGAGTGAAATTTTGATCCAGGTAAGTCGATATGCATAATTAGGTCTATTATGATTGGTCCCAGTCTAAATAAGCCAAAAATGATCATAATTTGACATTTTTTGATAAAACACAAATTTTTTGAAAATTTTCGATGTCGAATCTAGAATGCCAGGACTATACAAAAGAGTGAAATTTTGATCCAGGTAAGTCGATGTGCATATATATAGGTCTTTAATGATTGGTCCCAGTCTAAATAAGCCAAAAATGATCATAATTTGACATTTTTTGATAAAATACAAATTTTTTGAAAATTTTCGATGTCGAATCTAGAGTGCCAGGACTATACAAAAGAGTGAAATTTTGATCCAGGTAAGTCGATATGCATATATATAGGTCTTTTATGATTGGTCCCAGTCTAAATAAGCCAAAAATGATGATAATTTGACATTTTTTGATAAAATACAAATTTTTTGAAAATTTTCGATGTCGAATCTAGAGTGCCAGGACTATACAAAAGAGTGAAATTTTGATCCAGGTAAGTCGATATGCATATATATAGGTCTTTTATGATTGGTCCCAGTCTAAATAAGCCAAAAATGATCATAATTTGACATTTTTTGATAAAATACAAATTTTTTGAAAATTTTCGATGTCGAATCTAGAGTGCCAGGACTATACAAAAGAGTGAAATTTTGATCCAGGTAAGTCGATATGCATATATATAGGTCTTTTATGATTGGTCCCAGTCTAAATAAGCCAAAAATGATCATAATTTGACATTTTTTGATAAAAAACAAATTTTTTGAAAATTTTCGATGTCGAATCTAGAGTGCCAGGACTATACAAAAGAGTGAAATTTTGATCCAGTTAAGTCGATATGCATATATATAGGTCTTTTATGATTGGTCCCAGTCTAAATAAGCCAAAAATGATCATAATTTGACATTTTTTGATAAAAAACAAATTTTTTGAAAATTTTCGATGTCGAATCTAGAGTGCCAGGACTATACAAAAGAGTGAAATTTTGATCCAGGTAAGTCGATATGCATATATATAGGTCTTTTATGATTAATCCCAGTCAAAATAAGCCAAAAATGATCATAATTTGACATTTTATGATAAAAAACAAATTTTTTGAAAATTTTCGATGTCGAATCTAGAGTGCCAGGACTATACAAAAGAGTGAAATTTTGATCCAGGTAAGTCGATATGCATATATATAGGTCTTTTATGATTGGTCCCAGTCTAAATAAGCCAAAAATGATCATAATTTGACATTTTTTGATAAAATACAAATTTTTTGAAAATTTTCGTGTCGAATCTAGAGTGCCAGGACTATACAAAAGAGTGAAATTTTGATCCAGGTAAGTCGATATGCATATATATAGGTCTTTTATGATTCGTCCCAGTCTAAATAAGCCAAAAATGGTCATAATTTGACATTATTTGATAAAATACAAATTTTTTGAAAATTTTCGATGTCGAATCTAGAGTGCCAGGACTATACAAAAGAGTGAAATTTTGATCCAGGTTAGTCGATATGCATATATTTAGGTCTTTTATGATTGGTCCCAGTCTAAATAAGCCAAAAATGATCATAATTTGACATTTTTTGATAAAATACAAATTTTTTGAAAATTTTTGATGTCGAATCTAGAGTGCCAGGACTATACAAAAGAGTGAAATTTTGATCCAGGTAAGTCGATATGCATATATATAGGTCTTTTATGATTGGTCCCAGTCTAAATAAGCCAAAAATAATCATAATTTGACATTTTTTGATATAATAAAAATTTTTTGAAAATTTTCGATGTCGAATCTAGAGTGCCAGGACTATATAAAAGAGTGAAATTTTGATCCAGGTAAGTCGATATGCATATATATAGGTCTTTTATGATTGGTTCCAGTCTAAATAAGCCAAAAATGATCATAATTTGACATTTTTTGATAAAATACAAATTTTTTGAAAATTTTCGATGTCGAATCTAGAGTGCCAGGACTATACAAAAGAGTGAAATTTTGATCCAGGTAAGTCGATATGCATATATATAGGTCTTTTATGATTGGTCCCAGTCTAAATAAGCCAAAAATGATCATAATTTGACATTTTTTGATAAAATAAAAATTTTTTGAAAATTTTCGATGTCGAATCTAGAGTGCCAGGACTATACAAAAGAGTGAAATTTTGATCCAGGTAAGTCGATATGCATATATATAGGTCTTTTATGATTAATCCCAGTCAAAATAAGCCAAAAATGATCATAATTTGACATTTTTTGATAAAAAACAAATTTTTTGAAAATTTTCGATGTCGAATCTAGAGTGCCAGGACTATACAAAAGAGTGAAATTTTGATCCAGGTAAGTCGATATGCATATATATAGGTCTTTTTTGATTGGTCCCAGTCTAAATAAGCCAAAAATGATCATAATTTGACATTTTTTGATAAAATACAAATTTTTTGAAAATTTTCGTGTCGAATCTAGAGTGCCAGGACTATACAAAAGAGTGAAATTTTGATCCAGGTAAGTCGATATGCATATATATAGGTCTTTTATGATTGGTCCCAGTCTAAATAAGCCAAAAATGATCATAATTTGACATTTTTTGATAAAATACAAATTTTTTGAAAATTTTCGATGTCGAATCTAGAGTGCCAGGACTATACAAAAGAGTGAAATTTTGATCCAGGTTAGTCGATATGCATATATATAGGTCTTTTATGATTGGTCCCAGTCTAAATAAGCCAAAAATGATCATAATTTGACATTTTTTGTTAAAATACAAATTTTTTGAAAATTTTCGATGTCGAATCTAGAGTGCCAGGACTATACAAAAGAGTGAAATTTTGAGCCAGGTAAGTCGATATGCATATATATAGGTCTTTTATGATTGGTCGCAATCTAAATAAGCCAAAAATGATCATAATTTGACATTTTTTGACAAAATACAAATTTTTTGAAAATTTTCGATGTCGATTCTAGAGTGCCAGGACTATACAAAAGAGTGAAATTTTGATCCAGGTAAGTCGATATGCATATATATAGGTCTTTTATGATTGGTCCCAGTCTAAATAAGCCAAAAATGATCATAATTTGACATTTTTTGATAAAATACAAATTTTTTGAAAATTTTCGATGTCGAATCTAGAGTGCCAGGACTATACAAGAGAGTGAAATTTTGATCCAGGTAAGTCGATATGCATATATATAGGTCTTTTATGATTGGTCCCAGTCTAAATAAGCCAAAAATGATCATAATTTGACATTTTTTGATAAAATACAAATTTTTTGAAAATTTTCGATTTCGAATCTAGAGTGCCAGGACTATACAAAAGAGTGAAATTTTGATCCAGGTAAGTCGATATGCATATATATAGGTCTTTTATGATTGGTCCCAGTCTAAATAAGCCAAAAATGATCATAATTTGACATTTTTTGATAAAATACAAATTTTTTCAAAATTTTCGATGTCGAATCTAGAGTGCCAGGACTATACAAAAGAGTGAAATTTTGATCCGGGTAAGTCGATATGCATATATATAGGTCTTTTATGATTGGTCCCAGTCTAAATAAGCCAAAAATGATCATAATTTGACATTTTTTGATAAAATACAAATTTTTTGAAAATTTTCGATGTCGAATCTAGAGTGCCAGCACTATACAAAAGAGTGAAATTTTGATCCAGGTTAGTCGATATGCATATATATAGGTCTTTTATGATTGGTCCCAGTCTAAATAAGCCAAAAATGATCATAATTTGAAATTTTTTGATAAAAAACAAATTTTTTGAAAATTTTCGATGTCGAATCTAGAGTGCCAGGACTATACAAAAGAGTGAAATTTTGATCCAGGTAAGTCGTTATGCATTTATATAGGTCTTTTATGATTGGTCCCATTCTAAATAAGCCAAAAAAGATCATAATTTGACATTTTTTGATAAAATACAAATTTTTTGAACATTTTCGATGTCGAATCTAGAGTGCCAGGACTATACAAAAGAGTGAAATTTTGATCCAGGTAAGTCGATATGCATATATATAGGTCTTTTATGATTGGTCCCAGTCTAAATAAGCCAAAAATTATCATAATTTGACATTTTTTGATAAAATACAAATTTTTTGAAAATTTTCGATGTCGAATCTAGAGTGCCAGGACTATACAAAAGAGTGAAATTTTGATCCAGGTAAGTCGATATGCATATATATAGGTCTTTTATGATTGGTCCCAGTATAAATAAGCCAAAAATGATCATAATTTGACATTTTTTGATAAAAAACAAATTTTTTGAAAATTTTCGATGTCGAATCTAGAGTGCCAGGACTATACAAAAGAGTGAAATTTTGATCCAGGTAAGTCGATATGCATATAAATAGGTCTTTTATGATTGGTCCCAGTCTAAATAAGCCAAAAATGATCATAGTTTGACATTTTTTGATAAAAAAAAATTTTTTTGAAAATTTTCGATGTCGAATCTAGAGTGCCAGGACTATAGAAAAGAGTGAAATTTTGATCCAGGTAAGTCGATATGCATATATATAGGTCTATTATGATTGGTCCCAGTCTAAATAAGCCAAAAATGATCATAATTTGACATTTTTTGATAAAATACAAATTTTTTGAAAATTTTCGATGTCGAATCTAGAGTGCCAGGACTATACAAAAGAGTGAAATTTTGATCCAGGTAAGTCGATATGCATATATATAGGTCTTTTATGATTGGTCCCAGTCTAAATAAGCCAAAAATTATCATAATTTGACATTTTTTGATAAAATACAAATTTTTTGAAAATTTTCGATGTCGAATCTAGAGTGCCAGGACTATACAAAAGAGTGAAATTTTGATCCAGGTAAGTCGATATGCATATATATAGGTCTTTTATGATTGGTCCCAGTATAAATAAGCCAAAAATGATCATAATTTGACATTTTTTGATAAAAAACAAATTTTTTGAAAATTTTCGATGTCGAATCTAGAGTGCCAGGACTATACAAAAGAGTGAAATTTTGATCCAGGTAAGTCGATATGCATATAAATAGGTCTTTTATGATTGGTCCCAGTCTAAATAAGCCAAAAATGATCATAGTTTGACATTTTTTGATAAAAAAAAATTTTTTTGAAAATTTTCGATGTCGAATCTAGAGTGCCAGGACTATAGAAAAGAGTGAAATTTTGATCCAGGTAAGTCGATATGCATATATATAGGTCTATTATGATTGGTCCCAGTCTAAATAAGCCAAAAATGATCATAATTTGACATTTTTTGATAAAATACAAATTTTTTGAAAATTTTCGATGTCGAATCTAGAGTGCCAGGACTATACAAAAGAGTGAAATTTTGATCCAGGTAAGTCGATATGCATATATATAGGTCTTTTATGATTGGTCCCAGTCTAAATAAGCCAAAAATGATCATAATTTGAAATTTTTTGATAAAAAACAAATTTTTTGAAAATTTTCGATGTCGAATCTAGAGTGCCAGGACTATACAAAAGAGTGAAATTTTGATCCAGGTAAGTCGATATGCATATATATAGGTCTTTTATGATTGGTCCCAGTCTAAATAAGCTAAAAATGATCATAATTTGACATTTTTTGATAAAAAACAAATTTTTTGAAAATTTTCGATGTCGAATCTAGAGTGCCAGGACTATACAAAAGAGTGAAATTTTGATCCAGGTAAGTCGTTATGCATTTATATAGGTCTTTTATGATTGGTCCCATTCTAAATAAGCCAAAAAAGATCATAATTTGACATTTTTTGATAAAATACAAATTTTTTTAAAATTTTCGATGTCGAATCTAGAGTGCCAGGACTATACAAAAGAGTGAAATTTTGATCCAGGTAAGTCGATATGCATATATATAGGTCTTTTATGATTGGTCCCAGTCTAAATAAGCCAAAAATTATCATAATTTGACATTTTTGGATAAAATACAAATTTTTTGAAAATTTTCGATGTCGAATCTAGAGTGCCAGGACTATACAAAAGAGTGAAATTTTGATCCAGGTAAGTCGATATGCATATATATAGGTCTTTTATGATTGGTCCCAGTATAAATAAGCCAAAAATGATCATAATTTGACATTTTTTGATAAAAAACAAATTTTTTGAAAATTTTCGATGTCGAATCTAGAGTGCCAGGACTATACAAAAGAGTGAAATTTTGATCCAGGTAAGTCGATATGCATATAAATAGGTCTTTTATGATTGGTCCCAGTCTAAATAAGCCAAAAATGATCATAGTTTGACATTTTTTGATAAAAAAAAATTTTTTTGAAAATTTTCGATGTCGAATCTAGAGTGTTAGGACTATAGAAAAGAGTGAAATTTTGATCCAGGTAAGTCGATATGCATATATATAGGTCTATTATGATTGGTCCCAGTCTAAATAAGCCAAAAATGATCATAATTTGACATTTTTTGATAAAATACAAATTTTTTGAAAATTTTCGATGTCGAATCTAGAGTGCCAGGACTATACAAAAGAGTGAAATTTTGATCCAGGTAAGTCGATATGCATATATATAGGTCTTTTATGATTGGTTCCAGTCTAAATAAGCCAAAAATGATCATAATTTGACATTTTTTGATAAAATACAAATTTTTTTGAAAATTTTCGATGTCGAATCTAGAGTGTTAGGACTATAGAAAAGAGTGAAATTTTGATCCAGGTAAGTCGATATGCATATATATAGGTCTATTATGATTGGTCCCAGTCTAAATAAGCCAAAAATGATCATAATTTGACATTTTTTGATAAAATACAAATTTTTTGAAAATTTTCGATGTCGAATCTAGAGTGCCAGGACTATACAAAAGAGTGAAATTTTGATCCAGGTAAGTCGATATGCATATATATAGGTCTTTTATGATTGGTCCCAGTCTAAATAAGCCAAAAATGATCATAATTTGACATTTTTTGA
The DNA here is from genome assembly GCF_905475395.1 of Chrysoperla carnea. NCBI lineage: Eukaryota > Metazoa > Arthropoda > Insecta > Neuroptera > Chrysopidae > Chrysoperla > Chrysoperla carnea. Next base: position 3,099,846 of record NW_025408233.1, on the reverse strand, counting down.
TAAAATACAAATTTTTTGAAAATTTTCGATGTCGAATCTAGAGTGCCAGGACTATACAAAAGAGTGAAATTTTGATCCAGGTAAGTCGATATGCATATATATAGGTCTTTTATGATTGGTTCCAGTCTAAATAAGCCAAAAATGATCATAATTTGACATTTTTTGATAAAATACAAATTTTTTGAAAATTTTCGATGTCGAATCTAGAGTGCCAGGACTATACAAAAGAGTGAAATTTTGATCCAGGTAAGTCGATATGCATATATATAGGTCTTTTATGATTGGTCCCAGTCTAAATAAGCCAAAAATGATCATAATTTGACATTTTTTGTTAAATACAAATTTTTTGAAAATTTTCGATGTCGAATCTAGAGTGCCAGGACTATACAAAAGAGTGAAATTTTGATCCAGGTAAGTCGATATGCATATATATAGGTCTTTTATGATTGGTCCCAGTCTAAATAAGCCAAAAATGATCATAATTTGACATTTTTTGATAAAATACAAATTTTTTGAAAATTTTCGATGTCGAATCTAGAGTGCCAGGACTATACAAAAGAGTGAAATTTTGATCCAGGTAAGTCGATATGCATATATTTAGGTCTTTTATGATTGGTCCCAGTCTAAATAAGCCAAAAATGATCATAATTTGACATTTTTTGATAAAATACAAATTTTTTGAAAATTTTCGATGTCGAATCTAGAGTGCCAGGACTATACAAAAGAGTGAAATTTTGAGCCAGGTAAGTCGATATGCATATATTCGCTCCGAGCGTGAATTTCGTTTCCATGACAACGATACACTACTTTAATTATAGAATTAATGGATGCATATATAATTGTGTGGATTGCATTGAAAACTTACATTTAAAATTTAATATTCTTGTTTCACAAATTTAAATAAATAATTACGATAATTAACATTTGAAAAATAATATTTGTACAATTTGATTTCTTATTTTCACAATTTTTAATGCATTAAGTTTAATTAATTAGTGTTTTTCAATCATTTTAATTTGACAGTTTCTATATCATTAACATGTAAAGAATTGCAAATTAGTCATAACAGCCCACTTTATCTCCAAAATTTTTCACTTAAAGCGCTGGCATCGATTTTATTATCCCTACCATGACTACGCACACAACGAATATAGGTCTTTTATGATTGGTCCCAGTCTAAATAAGCCAAAAATGATCATAATTTGACATTTTTTGATAAAATACAAATTTTTTGAAAATATTCGATGTCGAATCTAGAGTGCCAGGACTATACAAAAGAGTGAAATTTTGATCCAGGTAAGTCGATATGCATATATATAGGTCTTTTATGATTGGTCCCAGTCTAAATAAGCCAAAAATGATCATAATTTGACATTTTTTGATAAAAAACAAATTTTTTGAAAATTTTCGATGGCGAATCTAGAGTGCCAGGACTATACAAAAGAGTGAAATTTTGATCCAGGTAAGTCGATATGCATATATATAGGTCTTTTATGATTGGTCCCAGTCTAAATAAGCCAAAAATGATCATAATTTGACATTTTTTGATAAAAAACAAATTTTTTGAAAATTTTCGATGTCGAATCTAGAGTGCCAGGACTATACAAAAGAGTGAAATTTTGATCCAGGTAAGTCGATATGCATATATATAGGTCTTTTATGATTGGTCCCAGTCTAAATAAGCCAAAAATGATCATAATTTGACATTTTTTGATAAAATACAAATTTTTTGAAAATTTTCGATGTCGAATCTAGAGTGCCAGGACTATACAAAAGAGTGAAATTTTGATCCAGGTAAGTCGATATGCATATATATAGGTCTTTTATGATTGGTCCCAGACTAAATAAGCCAAAAATGATCATAATTTGACATTTTTTGATAAAAAACAAATTTTTTGAAAATTTTCGATGTCGAATCTACAGTGCCAGGACTATACAAAAGAGTGAAATTTTGATCCAGGTAAGTCGATATGCATATATATAGGTCTTTTATGATTGGTCCCAGTCTAAATAAGCCAAAAATGATCATAATTTGACATTTTTTGATAAAATACAAATTTTTTCAAAATTTTCGATGTCGAATCTAGAGTGCCAGGACTATACAAAAGAGTGAAATTTTGATCCGGGTAAGTCGATATGCATATATATAGGTCTTTTATGATTTGTCCCAGTCTAAATAAGCCAAAAATGATCATAATTTGACATTTTTTGATAAAATACAAATTTTTTGAAAATTTTCGATGTCGAATCTAGAGTGCCAGCACTATACAAAAGAGTGAAATTTTGATCCAGGTTAGTCGATATGCATATATATAGGTCTTTTATGATTGGTCCCAGTCTAAATAAGCCAAAAATGATCATAATTTGAAATTTTTTGATAAAAAACAAATTTTTTGAAAATTTTCGATGTCGAATCTAGAGTGCCAGGACTATACAAAAGAGTGAAATTTTGATCCAGGTAAGTCGATATGCATATATATAGGTCTTTTATGATTGGTCCCAGTCTAAATAAGCTAAAAATGATCATAATTTGACATTTTTTGATAAAAAACAAATTTTTTGAAAATTTTCGATGTCGAATCTAGAGTGCCAGGACTATACAAAAGAGTGAAATTTTGATCCAGGTAAGTCGTTATGCATTTATATAGGTCTTTTATGATTGGTCCCATTCTAAATAAGCCAAAAAAGACCATAATTTGACATTTTTTGATAAAATACAAATTTTTTGAAAATTTTCGATGTCGAATCTAGAGTGCCAGGACTATACAAAAGAGTGACATTTTGATCCAGGTAAGTCGATATGCATATATATAGGTCTTTTATGATTGGTCCCAGTCTAAATAAGCCAAAAATTATCATAATTTGACATTTTTTGATAAAATACAAATTTTTTGAAAATTTTCGATGTCGAATCTAGAGTGCCAGGACTATACAAAAGAGTGAAATTTTGATCCAGGTAAGTCGATATGCATATATATAGGTCTTTTATGATTGGTCCCAGTATAAATAAGCCAAAAATGATCATAATTTGACATTTTTTGATAAAAAACAAATTTTTTGAAAATTTTCGATGTCGAATCTAGAGTGCCAGGACTATACAAAAGAGTGAAATTTTGATCCAGGTAAGTCGATATGCATATAAATAGGTCTTTTATGATTGGTCCCAGTCTAAATAAGCCAAAAATGATCATAGTTTGACATTTTTTGATAAAAAAAAATTTTTTTGAAAATTTTCGATGTCGAATCTAGAGTGCCAGGACTATAGAAAAGAGTGAAATTTTGATCCAGGTAAGTCGATATGCATATATATAGGTCTATTATGATTGGTCCCAGTCTAAATAAGCCAAAAATGATCATAATTTGACATTTTTTGATAAAATACAAATTTTTTGAAAATTTTCGATGTCGAATCTAGAGTGCCAGGACTATACAAAAGAGTGAAATTTTGATCCAGGTAAGTCGATATGCATATATATAGGTCTTTTATGATTGGTCCCAGTCTAAATAAGCCAAAAATGATCATAATTTGACATTTTTTGATAAAATACAAATTTTTTGAAAATTTTCGATGTCGAATCTAGAGTGCCAGGACTATACAAAAGAGTGAAATTTTGATCCAGGTAAGTCGATATGCATATATATAGGTCTTTTATGATTAATTCCAGTCTAAATAAGCCAAAAATGATCATAATTTGACATTTTTTGATAAAATACAAATTTTTTGAAAATTTTCGATGTCGAATCTAGAGTGCCAGGACTATACAAAAGAGTGAAATTTTGATCCAGGTAAGTCGATATGCATATATATAGGTCTTTTATGATTGGTCCCAGTCTAAATAAGCCAAAAATGATCATAATTTGACATTTTTTGATAAAATACAAATTTTTTGAAAATTTTCGATGTCGAATCTAGAGTGCCAGGACTATACAAAAGAGTGAAATTTTGATCCAGGTAAGTCGATATGCATATATATAGGTCTTTTATGATTGGTCCCAGTCTAAATAAGCCAAAAATGATCATAATTTGACATTTTTTGATAAAATACAAATTTTTTGAAAATTTTCGATGTCGAATCTAGAGTGCCAGGACTATACAATAGAGTGAAATTTTGATCCAGGTAAGTCGATATGCATATATTTAGGTCTTTTATGATTGGTCCCAGTCTAAATAAGCCAAAAATGATCATAATTTGACATTTTTTGATAAAATACAAATTTTTTGAAAATTTTCGATGTCGAATCTAGAGTGCCAGGACTATACAAAAGAGTGAAATTTTGAGCCAGGTAAGTCGATATGCATATATTCGCTCCGAGCGTGAATTTCGTTTCCATGACAACGATACACTACTTTAATTATAGAATTAATGGATGCATATATAATTGTGTGGATTGCATTGAAAACTTACATTTAAAATTTAATATTCTTGTTTCACAAATTTAAATAAATAATTACGATAATTAACATTTGAAAAATAATATTTGTACAATTTGATTTCTTATTTTCACAATTTTTAATGCATTAAGTTTAATTAATTAGTGTTTTTCAATCATTTTAATTTGACAGTTTCTATATCATTAACATGTAAAGAATTGCAAATTAGTCATAACAGCCCACTTTATCTCCAAAATTTTTCACTTAAAGCGCTGGCATCGATTTTATTATCCCTACCATGACTACGCACACAACGAATATAGGTCTTTTATGATTGGTCCCAGTCTAAATAAGCCAAAAATGATCATAATTTGACATTTTTAGATAAAATACAAATTTTTTGAAAATATTCGATGTCGAATCTAGAGTGCCAGGACTATACAAAAGAGTGAAATTTTGATCCAGGTAAGTCGATATGCATATATATAGGTCTTTTATGATTGGTCCCAGTCTAAATAAGCCAAAAATGATCATAATTTGACATTTTTTGATAAAAAACAAATTTTTTGAAAATTTTCGATGGCGAATCTAGAGTGCCAGGACTATACAAAAGAGTGAAATTTTGATCCAGGTAAGTCGATATGCATATATATAGGTCTTTTATGATTGGTCCCAGTCTAAATAAGCCAAAAATGATCATAATTTGACATTTTTTGATAAAAAACAAATTTTTTGAAAATTTTCGATGTCGAATCTAGAGTGCCAGGACTATACAAAAGAGTGAAATTTTGATCCAGGTAAGTCGATATGCATATATATAGGTCTTTTATGATTGGTCCCAGTCTAAATAAGCCAAAAATGATCATAATTTGACATTTTTTGATAAAATACAAATTTTTTGAAAATTTTCGATGTCGAATCTAGAGTGCCAGGACTATACAAAAGAGTGAAATTTTGATCCAGGTAAGTCGATATGCATATATATAGGTCTTTTATGATTGGTCCCAGACTAAATAAGCCAAAAATGATCATAATTTGACATTTTTTGATAAAAAACAAATTTTTTGAAAATTTTCGATGTCGAATCTAGAGTGCCAGGACTATACAAGAGAGTGAAATTTTGATCCAGGTTAGTCGATATGCATATATATAGGTCTTTTATGATTGGTCCCAGTCTAAATAAGCCAAAAATGATCATAATTTGACATTTTTTGATAAAAAACAAATTTTTTGAAAATTTTCGATGTCGAATCTAGAGTGCCAGGACTATACAAAAGAGTGAAATTTTGATCCAGGTAAGTCGATATGCATATATATAGGTCTTTTATGATTGGTCCCAGTCTAAATAAGCCAAAAATGATCATAATTTGACATTTTTTGATAAAATACAAATTTTTTGAAAATTTTCGAAGTCGAATCTAGAGTGCCAGGACTATACAAAAGAGTGAAATTTTGATCCAGGTAAGTCGATATGCATATATATAGGTCTTTTATGATTGGTCCCAGTCTAAATAAGCCAAAAATGATCATAATTTGACATTTTTTGATAAAATACAAATTTCTTGAAAATTTTCGATGTCGAATCTAGAGTGCCAGGACTATACAAAAGAGTGAAATTTTGATCCAGGTAAGTCGATATGCATATATATAGGTCTTTTATGATTGGTCCCAGTCTAAATAAGCCAAAAATGATCATAATTTGACATTTTTTGATAAAATACAAATTTTTTGAAAATTTTCGATGTCGAATCTAGAGTGCCAGGACTATACAAAAGAGTGAAATTTTGATCCAGGTTAGTCGATATGCATATATATAGGTCTTTTATGATTGGTCCCAGTCTAAATAAGCCAAAAATGATCATAATTTGACATTTTTTGATAAAATACAAATTTCTTGAAAATTTTCGATGTCGAATCTAGAGTGCCAGGACTATACAAAAGAGTGAAATTTTGATCCAGGTAAGTCGATATGCATATATATAGGTCTTTTATGATTGGTCCCAGTCTAAATAAGCCAAAAATGATCATAATTTGACATTTTTTGATAAAAAACAAATTTTTTGAAAATTTTCGATGTCGAATCTAGAGTGCCAGGACTATACAAAAGAGTGAAATTTTGATCCAGGTAAGTCGATATGCATATATATATAGGTCTTTTATGATTGGTCCCAGTCTAAATAAGCCAAAAATGATCATAATTTGACATTTTTTGATAAAATACAAATTTTTTGAAAATTTTCGATGTCGAATCTAGAGTGCCAGGACTATACAAAAGAGTGAAATTTTGATCCAGGTTAGTCGATATGCATATATATAGGTCTTTTATGATTGGTCCCAGTCTAAATAAGCCAAAAATGATCATAATTTGACATTTTTTGATAAAAAACAAATTTTTTGAAAATTTTCGATGTCGAATCTAGAGTGCCAGGACTATACAAAAGAGTGAAATTTTGATCCAGGTAAGTCGATATGCATATATATAGGTCTTTTATGATTGGTCCCAGTCTAAATAAGCCAAAAATGATCATAATTTGACATTTTTTGATAAAAAACAAATTTTTTGAAAATTTTCGATGTCGAATCTAGAGTGCCAGGACTATACAAAAGAGTGAAATTTTGATCCAGGTAAGTCGATATGCATTTATATAGGTCTATTATGATTGGTCCTAGTCTAAATAAGCCAAAAATTATCATAATTTGACATTTTTTGATAAAATACAAATTTTTTGAAAATTTTCGATGTCGAATCTAGAGTGCCAGGACTATACAAAAGAGTGAAATTTTGATTCAGGTAAGTCGATATGCATATATATAGGTCTTTTATGATTGGTCCCAGTCTAAATAAGCCAAAAATGATCATAATTTGACATTTTTTGATAAAATACAAATTTTTTGAAAATTTTCGATGTCGAATCTAGAGTGCCAGGACTATACAAAAGAGTGAAATTTTGATCCAGGTAAGTCGATATGCATATATATAGGTCTTTTATGATTGGTCCCAGTCTAAATAAGCCAAAAATGATCATAATTTGACATTTTTTGATAAAAAACAAATTTTTTGAAAATTTTCGATGTCGAATCTAGAGTGCCAGGACTATACAAAAGAGTGAAATTTTGATCCAGGTAAGTCGATATGCATATATATAGGTCTTTTATGATTGGTCCCAGTCTAAATAAGCCAAAAATGATCATAATTTGACATTTTTTGATAAAAAACAAATTTTTTGAAAATTTTCGATGTCGAATCTAGAGTGCCAAGACTATACAAAAGAGTGAAATTTTGATCCAGGTAAGTCGATATGCATATATATAGGTCTTTTATGATTGGTCCCAGTCTAAATAAGCCAAAAATGATCATAATTTGACTTTTTTGATAAAATACAAATTTTTTGAAAATTTTCGATGTCGAATCTAGAGTGCCAGGACTATACAAAAGAGTGAAATTTTGATCCAGGTAAGTCGATATGCATATATATAGGTCTTTTATGATTGGTCCCAGTCTAAATAAGCCAAAAATGATCATAATTTGACATTTTTTGATAAAAAACAAATTTTTTGAAAATTTTCGATGTCGAATCTAGAGTGCCAGGACTATACAAAAGAGTGAAATTTTGATCCAGGTAAGTCGATATGCATATATATAGGTCTTTTATGATTGGTCCCAGTCCTAATAAGCCAAAAATGATCATAATTTGACATTTTTTGATAAAAAACAAATTTTTTGAAAATTTTCGATGTCGAATCTAGAGTGCCAGGACTATACAAAAGAGTGAAATTTTGATCCAGGTAAGTCGATATGCATATATATAGGTCTTTTATGATTGGTCCCAGTCTAAATAAGCCAAAAATGATCATAATTTGACATTTTTTGATAAAAAACAAATTTTTTGAAAATTTTCGATGTCGAATCTAGATTGCCAGGACTATACAAAAGAGTGAAATTTCGATCCAGGTAAGTCGATATGCATTTATATAGGTCTTTTATGATTGGTCCCAGTCAAAATAAGCCAAAATTATCATAATTTGACATTTTTTGATAAAATACAAATTTTTTGAAAATTTTCGAGGTCGAATCTAGAGTGCCAGGACTATACAAAAGGGTGAAATTTTGATCCAGGTAAGTCGATATGCATATATATAGGTCTTTTATGATTGGTCCCAGTCTAAATAAGTCAAAAATGATCATAATTTGACATTTTTGATAAAAAAATTTTTTTGAAAATTTTCGATGTCGAGTCTAGAGTGCCAGGACTATACAAAAGAGTGAAATTTTGATCCAGGTAAGTCGATATGCATATATATAGGTCTTTTATGATTGGTCCCAGTCTAAATAAGCCAAAAATGATCATAATTTGACATTTTTTGATAAAAAACAAATTTTTTGAAAATTTTCGATGTCGAGTCTAGAGTGCCAGGACTATACAAAAGAGTGAAATTTTGATCCAGGTAAGTCGATATGCATATAAATAGGTCTTTTATGATTGGTCCAAGTCTAAATAAGCCAAAAATGATCATAGTTTGACATTTTTTGATAAAAAAAAAATTTTTTTGAAAATTTTCGATGTCGAATCTAGAGTGCCAGGACTATACAAAAGAGTGAAATTTTGATCCAGGTTAGTCGATATGCATATATATAGGTCTTTTATGATTGGTCCCAGTCTAAATAAGCCAAAAATGATCATAATTTGACATTTTTTGATAAAAAACAAATTTTTTGAAAATTTTCGATGTCGAATCTAGAGTGCCAGGACTATACAAAAGAGTGAAATTTTGATCCAGGTAAGTCGATATGCATATATATAGGTCTTTTATGATTGGTCCCAGTCTAAATAAGCCAAAAATGATCATAATTTGACATTTTTTGATAAAAAACAAATTTTTTGAAAATTTTCGATGTCGAATCTAGAGTGCCAGGACTATACAAAAGAGTGAAATTTTGATCCAGGTAAGTCGATATGCATTTATATAGGTCTATTATGATTGGTCCTAGTCTAAATAAGCCAAAAATTATCATAATTTGACATTTTTTGATAAAATACAAATTTTTTGAAAATTTTCGATGTCGAATCTAGAGTGCCAGGACTATACAAAAGAGTGAAATTTTGATCCAGGTAAGTCGATATGCATATATATAGGTCTTTTATGATTGGTCCCAGTCTAAATAAGCCAAAAATGATCATAATTTGACATTTTTTGATAAAATACAAATTTTTTGAAAATTTTCGATGTCGAATCTAGAGTGCCAGGACTATACAAAAGAGTGAAATTTTGATCCAGGTAAGTCGATATGCATATATATAGGTCTTTTATGATTGGTCCCAGTCTAAATAAGCCAAAAATGATCATAATTTGACATTTTTTGATAAAAAACAAATTTTTTGAAAATTTTCGATGTCGAATCTAGAGTGCCAGGACTATACAAAAGAGTGAAATTTTGATCCAGGTAAGTCGATATGCATATATATAGGTCTTTTATGATTGGTCCCAGTCTAAATAAGCCAAAAATGATCATAATTTGACATTTTTTGATAAAAAACAAATTTTTTGAAAATTTTCGATGTCGAATCTAGAGTGCCAAGACTATACAAAAGAGTGAAATTTTGATCCAGGTAAGTCGATACGCATATATATAGGTCTTTTATGATTGGTCCCAGTCTAAATAAGCCAAAAATGATCATAATTTGACATTTTTTGATAAAATACAAATTTTTTGAAAATTTTCGATGTCGAATCTAGAGTGCCAGGACTATACAAAAGAGTGAAATTTTGATCCAGGTAAGTCGATATGCATATATATAGGTCTTTTATGATTGGTCCCAGTCTAAATAAGCCAAAAATGATCATAATTTGACATTTTTTGATAAAAAACAAATTTTTTGAAAATTTTCGATGTCGAATCTAGAGTGCCAGGACTATACAAAAGAGTGAAATTTTGATCCAGGTAAGTCGATATGCATATATATAGGTCTTTTATGATTGGTCCCAGTCCTAATAAGCCAAAAATGATCATAATTTGACATTTTTTGATAAAAAACAAATTTTTTGAAAATTTTCGATGTCGAATCTAGAGTGCCAGGACTATACAAAAGAGTGAAATTTTGATCCAGGTAAGTCGATATGCATATATATAGGTCTTTTATGATTGGTCCCAGTCTAAATAAGCCAAAAATGATCATAATTTGACATTGTTTGATAAAAAACAAATTTTTTGAAAATTTTCGATGTCGAATCTAGATTGCCAGGACTATACAAAAGAGTGAAATTTCGATCCAGGTAAGTCGATATGCATTTATATAGGTCTTTTATGATTGGTCCCAGTCAAAATAAGCCAAAAATTATCATAATTTGACATTTTTTGATAAAATACAAATTTTTTGAAAATTTTCGAGGTCGAATCTAGAGTGCCAGGACTATACAAAAGGGTGAAATTTTGATCCAGGTAAGTCGATATGCATATATATAGGTCTTTTATGATTGGTCCCAGTCTAAATAAGTCAAAAATGATCATAATTTGACATTTTTGATAAAAAAATTTTTTTGAAAATTTTCGATGTCGAATCTAGAGTGCCAGGACTATACAAAAGAGTGAAATTTTGATTCAGGTAAGTCGATATGCATAAATAGGTCTATTATGATTGGTCCCAGTCTAAATAAGCCAAAAATGATCATAATTTGACATTTTTTGATAAAATACAAATTTTTTGAAAATTTTCGATGTCAAATCTAGAGTGCCAGGACTATACAAAAGAGTGAAATTTTGATCCAGGTAAGTCGATATGCATATATATAGGTCTTTTATGATTGGTCCCAGTCTAAATAAGCCAAAAATGATCATAATTTGACATTTTTTGATAAAATACAAATTTTTTGAAAATTTTCGATGTCGAATCTAGAGTGCCAGGACTATACAAAAGAGTGAAATTTTGATCCAGGTAAGTCGATATGCATATATATAGTTCTTTTATGATTGGTCCCAGTCTTAATAAGCCAAAAATGATCATAATTTGACATTTTTTGATAAAAAACAAATTTTTTGAAAATTTTCGATGTCGAATCTAGAGTGCCAGGACTATACAAAAGAGTGAAATTTTGATCCAGGTAAGTCGATATGCATATATATAGGTCTTTTATGATTGGTCCCAGTCCTAATAAGCCAAAAATGATCATAATTTGACATTTTTTGATAAAAAACAAATTTTTTGAAAATTTTCGATGTCGAATCTAGAGTGCCAGGACTATACAAAAGAGTGAAATTTTGATCCAGGTAAGTCGATATGCATATATATAGGTCTTTTATGATTGGTCCCAGTCTAAATAAGCCAAAAATGATCATAATTTGACATTTTTTGATAAAAAACAAATTTTTTGAAAATTTTCGATGTCGAATCTAGATTGCCAGGACTATACAAAAGAGTGAAATTTCGATCCAGGTAAGTCGATATGCATTTATATAGGTCTTTTATGATTGGTCCCAGTCAAAATAAGCCAAAAATTATCATAATTTGACATTTTTTGATAAAATACAAATTTTTTGAAAATTTTCGAGGTCGAATCTAGAGTGCCAGGACTATACAAAAGGGTGAAATTTTGATCCAGGTAAGTCGATATGCATATATATAGGTCTTTTATGATTGGTCCCAGTCTAAATAAGTCAAAAATGATCATAATTTGACATTTTTGATAAAAAAATTTTTTTGAAAATTTTCGATGTCGAATCTAGAGTGCCAGGACTATACAAAAGAGTGAAATTTTGATTCAGGTAAGTCGATATGCATAAATAGGTCTATTATGATTGGTCCCAGTCTAAATAAGCCAAAAATGATCATAATTTGACATTTTTTGATAAAATACAAATTTTTTGAAAATTTTCGATGTCGAATCTAGAGTGCCAGGACTATACAAAAGAGTGAAATTTTGATCCAGGTAAGTCGATATGCATATATATAGTTCTTTTATGATTGGTCCCAGTCTTAATAAGCCAAAAATGATCATAATTTGACATTTTTTGATAAAAAACAAATTTTTTGAAAATTTTCGATGTCGAATCTAGAGTGCCAGGACTATACAAAAGAGTGAAATTTTGATCCAGGTAAGTCGATATGCATATATATAGGTCTTTTATGATTGGTCCCAGTCTTAATAAGCCAAAAATGATCATAATTTGACATTTTTTGATAAAAAACAAATTTTTTGAAAATTTTCGATGTCGAATCTAGAGTGCCAGGACTATACAAAAGAGTGAAATTTTGATCCAGGTAAGTCGATATGCATATATATAGGTCTTTTATGATTGGTCCCAGTCTAAATAAGCCAAAAATGATCATAATTTGACATTTTTTGATAAAATACAAATTTTTTGAAAATTTTCGATGTCGAATCTAGAGTGCCAGGACTATACAAAAGAGTGAAATTTTGATCCAGGTAAGTCGATATGCATATATATAGGTCTTTTATGATTGATCCCAGTCTAAATAAGCCAAAAATGATCATAATTTGACATTTTTTGATAAAATACAAATTTTTTTAAAATTTTCGATGTCGAATCTAGAGTGCCAGGACTATACAAAAGAGTGAAATTTTGATCCAGGTAAGTCGATATGCATATATATAGGTCTTTTATGATTGGTCCCAGTCTAAATAAGCCAAAAATGATCATAATTTGACATTTTTTGATAAAATACAAATTTTTTGAAAATTTTGATCCAGGTAAGTCGATATGCATATATATAGGTCTTTTATGATTGGTCCCAGTCTAAATAAGCCAAAAATGATCATAATTTGACATTTTTTGATAAAAAACTAATTTTTTGAAAATTTTCGATGTCGAATCTAGAGTGCCAGGACTATACAAAAGAGTGAAATTTTGATCGAGGTAAGTCGATATGCATATATATAGGTCTTTTATGATTGGTCCCAGTCTAAATAAGCCAAAAATGATCATAATTTGACATTTTTTGATAAAAAACAAATTTTTTGAAAATTTTCGATGTCGAATCTAGAGTGCCAGGACTGTACAAAAGAGTGAAATTTTGATCCAGGTAAGTCGATATGCATATATATAAGTCTTTTATGATTGGTCCCAGTCTAAATAAGCCGAAAATGATCATAATTTGACATTTTTGATAAAAAAATTTTTTTGAAAATTTTCGATGTCGAGTCTAGAGTGCCAGGACTATACAAAAGAGTGAAATTTTGATCCAGGTCAGTCGATATGCATATATATAGGTCTTTTATGATTGGTCCCAGTCTAAATAAGCCAAAAATGATCATAATTTGACATTTTTTGATAAAATACAAATTTTTTGAAAATTTTCGATGTCGAATCTAGAGTGGCAGGACTATACAAAAGAGTGAAATTTTGATCCAGGTAAGTCGATATGCATATATATAGGTCTTTTATGATTGGTCCCAGTCTAAATAAGCCAAAAATGATCATAATTTGACATTTTTTGATAAAATACAAATTTTTTGAAAATTTTCGATGTCGAATCTAGAGTGCCAGGACTATACAAAAGAGTGAAATTTTGATCCAGGTAAGTCGATATGCATATATATAGGTCTTTTATGATTGGTCCTAGTCTAAATAAGCCAAAAAATATCATAATTTGACATTTTTTGATAAAATACAAATTTTTTGAAAATTTTCGATGTCGAATCTAGAGTGGCAGGACTATACAAAAGAGTGAAATTTTGATCCAGGTAAGTCGATATGCATATATATAGGTCTTTTATGATTGGTCCCAGTCTAAATAAGCCAAAAATGATCATAATTTGACATTTTTTGATAAAATACAAATTTTTTGAAAATTTTCGATGTCGAATCTAGAGTGCCAGGACTATACAAAAGAGTGAAATTTTGATCCAGGTAAGTCGATATGCATATATATAGGTCTTTTATGATTGGTCCCAGTCTAAATAAGCCAAAAATGATCATAATTTGACATTTTTTGATAAAATACAAATTTTTTGAAAATTTTCGATGTCGAATCTAGAGTGCCAGGACTGTACAAAAGAGTGAAATTTTGATCCAGGTAAGTCGATATGCATATATATAAGTCTTTTATGATTATTCCCAGTCTAAATAAGCCGAAAATGATCATAATTTGACATTTTTGATAAAAAAATTTTTTTGAAAATTTTCGATGTCGAGTCTAGAGTGCCAGGACTATACAAAAGAGTGAAATTTTGATCCAGGTCAGTCGATATGCATATATATAGGTCTTTTATGATTGGTCCCAGTCTAAATAAGCCAAAAATGATCATAATTTGACATTTTTTGATAAAATACAAATTTTTTGAAAATTTTCGATGTCGAATCTAGAGTGGCAGGACTATACAAAAGAGTGAAATTTTGATCCAGGTAAGTCGATATGCATATATATAGGTCTTTTATGATTGGTCCCAGTCTAAATAAGCCAAAAATGATCATAATTTGACATTTTTTGATAAAAAACAAATTTTTTGAAAATTTTCGATGTCGAATCTAGAGTGCCAGGACTATACAAAAGAGTGAAATTTTGATCCAGGTAAGTCGATATGCATATATATAGGTCTTTTATGATTGGTCCTAGTCTAAATAAGCCAAAAATTATCATAATTTGACATTTTTTGATAAAATACAAATTTTTTGAAAATTTTCGATGTCGAATCTAGAGTGGCAGGACTATACAAAAGAGTGAAATTTTGATCCAGGTAAGTCGATATGCATATATATAGGTCTTTTATGATTGGTCCCAGTCTAAATAAGCCAAAAATGATCATAATTTGACATTTTTTGATAAAATACAAATTTTTTGAAAATTTTCGATGTCGAATCTAGAGTGCCAGGACTATACAAAAGAGTGAAATTTTGATCCAGGTAAGTCGATATGCATATATATAGGTCTTTTATGATTGGTCCCAGTCTAAATAAGCCAAAAATGATCATAATTTGACATTTTTTGATAAAAAACAAATTTTTTGAAAATTTTCGATGTCGAATCTAGAGTGCCAGGACTATACAAAAGAGTGAAATTTTGAACCAGGTAAGTCGATATGCATATAAATAGGTCTTTTATGATTGGTCCCAGTCTAAATAAGCCAAAAATGATCATAGTTTGACATTTTTTGATAAAAAAAAAATTTTTTGAAAATTTTCGATGTCGAATCTAGAGTGCCAGGACTATACAAAAGAGTGAAATTTTGATCCAGGTAAGTCGATATGCATATATATAGGTCTTTTATGATTGGGCCCAGTCTAAATAAGCCAAAAATGATCATAATTTGACATTTTTTGATGAAAAACAAATTTTTTGAAAATTTTCGATGTCGAATCTAGAGTGCCAGGACTATACAAAAGAGTGAAATTTTGATCCAGGTAAGTCGATATGCATATAAATAGGTCTTTTATGATTGGTCCCAGTCTAAATAAGCCAAAAATGATCATAGTTTGACATTTTTTGATAAAAAAAAAATTTTTTGAAAATTTTCGATGTCGAATCTAGAGTGCCAGGACTATACAAAAGAGTGAAATTTTGATCCAGGTTAGTCGATATGCATATATATAGGTCTTTTATGATTGGTCCCAGTCTAAATAAGCCAAAAATGATCATAATTTGACATTTTTTGATAAAAAACAAATTTTTTGAATATTTTCGATGTCGAATCTAGAGTGCCAGGACTATACAAAAGAGTGAAATTTTGATCCAGGTAAGTCGATATGCATAAATAGGTCTATTATGATTGGTCCCAGTCTAAATAAGCCAAAAATGATCATAATTTGACATTTTTTGATAAAATACAAATTTTTTGAAAATTTTCGATGTCGAATCTAGAGTGCCAGGACTATACAAAAGAGTGAAATTTTGATCCAGGTAAGTCGATATCCATATATATAGGTCTTTTATGATTGGTCCCAGTCTAAATAAGCCAAAAATGATAATAATTTGACATTTTTTGATAAAAAACAAATTTTTTGAAAATTTTCGATATCGAATCTAGATTGCCAGGACTATACAAAAGAGTGAAATTTCGATCCAGGTAAGTCGATATGCATTTATATAGGTCTTTTATGATTGGTCCCAGTCAAAATAAGCCAAAAATTATCATAATTTGATATTTTTTGATAAAATACAAATTTTTTGAAAATTTTCGATGTCGAATCTAGAGTGCCAGGACTATACAAAAGAGTGAAATTTTGATCCAGGTAAGTCAATATGCATATAAATAGGTCTTTTATGATTGGTCCCAGTCTAAATAAGCCAAAAATGATCATAATTTGACATTTTTGATAAAAAAATTTTTTTGAAAATTTTCGATGTCGAGTCTAGAGTGCCAGGACTATACAAAAGAGTGTAATTTTGATCCAGGTAAGTCGATATGCATATATATAGGTCTTTTATGAATGGTCCCAGTCTAAATAAGCCAAAAATGATCATAATTTGCCATTTTTTGATAAAAAACAAATTTTTTGAAAATTTTCGATGTCGAATCTAGAGTGCCAGGACTATACAAAAGAGTGAAATTTTGATCCAGGTAAGTCGATATGCATATAAATAGGTCTTTTATGATTGGTCCAAGTCTAAATAAGCCAAAAATGATCATAGTTTGACATTTTTTGATAAAAAAAAAAATTTTTTGAAAATTTTCGATGTCGAATCTAGAGTGCCAGGACTATACAAAAGAGTGAAATTTTGATCTAGGTTAGTCGATATGCATATATATAGGTCTTTTATGATTGGTCCCAGTCTAAATAAGACAAAAATGATCATAATTTGACATTTTTTGATAAAATACAAATTTTTTGAAAATTTTCGATGTCAAATCTAGAGTGCCAGGACTATACAAAAGAGTGAAATTTTGATCCAGGTAAGTCGATATGCATATATATAGGTCTTTTATGATTGGTCCCAGTCTAAATAAGCCAAAAATGATCATAATTTGACATTTTTTGATAAAATACAAATTTTTTGAAAATTTTCGATGTCGAATCTAGAGTGCCAGGACTATACAAAAGAGTGAAATTTTGATCCAGGTAAGTCGATATGCATATATATAGGTCTTTTATGATTGGTCCCAGTCTAAATAAGCCAAAAATGATCATAATTTGACATTTTTTGATAAAATACAAATTTTTTGAAAATTTTCGATGTCGAATCTAGAGTGCCAGGACTATACAAAAGAGTGAAATTTTGATCCAGGTAAGTCGATATGCATATATATAGGTCTTTTATGATTGGTCCCAGTCTTAATAAGCCAAAAATGATCATAATTTGACATTTTTTGATAAAAAACAAATTTTTTGAAAATTTTCGATGTCGAATCTAGAGTGCCAGGACTATACAAAAGAGTGAAATTTTGATCCAGGTAAGTCGATATGCATATATATAGGTCTTTTATGATTGGTCCCAGTCTTAATAAGCCAAAAATGATCATAATTTGACATTTTTTGATAAAAAACAAATTTTTTGAAAATTTTCGATGTCGAATCTAGAGTGCCAGGACTATACAAAAGAGTGAAATTTTGATCCAGGTAAGTCGATATGCATATGTATAGGTCTTTTATGATTGGTCCCAGTCTAAATAAGCCAAAAATGATCATAATTTGACATTTTTTGATAAAATACAAATTTTTTGAAAATTTTCGATGTCGAATCTAGAGTGCCAGGACTATACAAAAGAGTGAAATTTTGATCCAGGTAAGTCGATATGCATATATATAGGTCTTTTATGATTGGTCCCAGTCTAAATAAGCCAAAAATGATCATAATTTGACATTTTTTTATAAAAAACAAATTTTTTGAAAATTTTCGATGTCGAATCTAGAGTGCCAGGACTATACAAAAGAGTGAAATTTTGATCCAGGTAAGTCGATATGCATATATATAGGTCTTTTATGATTGGTCCCAGTCTAAATAAGCCAAAAATGATCATAATTTGACATTTTTTGGTAAAATACAAATTTTTTGAAAATTTTCGATGTCGAATCTAGAGTGCCAGGACTATACAAAAGAGTGAAATTTTGATCCAGGTAAGTCGATATGCATATATATAGGTCTTTTATGATTAGTCCCAGTCTAAATAAGCCAAAAATGATCATAATTTGACATTTTTTGATAAAATACAAATTTTTTGAAAATTTTCGATGTCGAATCTAGAGTGCCAGGACTATACAAAAGAGTGAAATTTTGATCCAGGTAAGTCGATATGCATATATATAGGTCTTTTATGATTGGTCCCAGTCTAAATAAGCCAAAAATGATCATAATTTGACATTTTATGATAAAATACAAATTTTTTCAAAATTTTCGATGTCGAATCTAGAGTGCCAGGACTATACAAAAGAGTGAAATTTTGATCCAGGTTAGTCGATATGCATATATATAGGTCTTTTATGATTGGTCCCAGTCTAAATAAGCCAAAAATGATCATAATTTGACATTTTTTGATAAAAAAATTTTTTTGAAAATTTTCGATGTCGAGTCTAGAGTGCCAGGACTATACAAAAGAGTGTAATTTTGATCCAGGTAAGTCGATATGCATATATATAGGTCTTTTATGAATGGTCCCAGTCTAAATAAGCCAAAAATGATCATAATTTGCCATTTTTTGATAAAAAACAAATTTTTTGAAAATTTTCGATGTCGAATCTAGAGTGCCAGGACTATACAAAAGAGTGAAATTTTGATCCAGGTAAGTCGATATGCATATAAATAGGTCTTTTATGATTGGTCCAAGTCTAAATAAGCCAAAAATGATCATAGTTTGACATTTTTTGATAAAAAAAAAAATTTTTTGAAAATTTTCGATGTCGAATCTAGAGTGCCAGGACTATACAAAAGAGTGAAATTTTGATCTAGGTTAGTCGATATGCATATATATAGGTCTTTTATGATTGGTCCCAGTCTAAATAAGACAAAAATGATCATAATTTGACATTTTTTGATAAAATACAAATTTTTTGAAAATTTTCGATGTCAAATCTAGAGTGCCAGGACTATACAAAAGAGTGAAATTTTGATCCAGGTAAGTCGATATGCATATATATAGGTCTTTTATGATTGGTCCCAGTCTAAATAAGCCAAAAATGATCATAATTTGACATTTTTTGATAAAATACAAATTTTTTGAAAATTTTCGATGTCGAATCTAGAGTGCCAGGACTATACAAAAGAGTGAAATTTTGATCCAGGTAAGTCGATATGCATATATATAGGTCTTTTATGATTGGTCCCAGTCTAAATAAGCCAAAAATGATCATAATTTGACATTTTTTGATAAAATACAAATTTTTTGAAAATTTTCGATGTCGAATCTAGAGTGCCAGGACTATACAAAAGAGTGAAATTTTGATCCAGGTAAGTCGATATGCATATATATAGGTCTTTTATGATTGGTCCCAGTCTTAATAAGCCAAAAATGATCATAATTTGACATTTTTTGATAAAAAACAAATTTTTTGAAAATTTTCGATGTCGAATCTAGAGTGCCAGGACTATACAAAAGAGTGAAATTTTGATCCAGGTAAGTCGATATGCATATATATAGGTCTTTTATGATTGGTCCCAGTCTTAATAAGCCAAAAATGATCATAATTTGACATTTTTTGATAAAAAACAAATTTTTTGAAAATTTTCGATGTCGAATCTAGAGTGCCAGGACTATACAAAAGAGTGAAATTTTGATCCAGGTAAGTCGATATGCATATGTATAGGTCTTTTATGATTGGTCCCAGTCTAAATAAGCCAAAAATGATCATAATTTGACATTTTTTGATAAAATACAAATTTTTTGAAAATTTTCGATGTCGAATCTAGAGTGCCAGGACTATACAAAAGAGTGAAATTTTGATCCAGGTAAGTCGATATGCATATATATAGGTCTTTTATGATTGGTCCCAGTCTAAATAAGCCAAAAATGATCATAATTTGACATTTTTTTATAAAAAACAAATTTTTTGAAAATTTTCGATGTCGAATCTAGAGTGCCAGGACTATACAAAAGAGTGAAATTTTGATCCAGGTAAGTCGATATGCATATATATAGGTCTTTTATGATTGGTCCCAGTCTAAATAAGCCAAAAATGATCATAATTTGACATTTTTTGGTAAAATACAAATTTTTTGAAAATTTTCGATGTCGAATCTAGAGTGCCAGGACTATACAAAAGAGTGAAATTTTGATCCAGGTAAGTCGATATGCATATATATAGGTCTTTTATGATTAGTCCCAGTCTAAATAAGCCAAAAATGATCATAATTTGACATTTTTTGATAAAATACAAATTTTTTGAAAATTTTCGATGTCGAATCTAGAGTGCCAGGACTATACAAAAGAGTGAAATTTTGATCCAGGTAAGTCGATATGCATATATATAGGTCTTTTATGATTGGTCCCAGTCTAAATAAGCCAAAAATGATCATAATTTGACATTTTATGATAAAATACAAATTTTTTCAAAATTTTCGATGTCGAATCTAGAGTGCCAGGACTATACAAAAGAGTGAAATTTTGATCCAGGTTAGTCGATATGCATATATATAGGTCTTTTATGATTGGTCCCAGTCTAAATAAGCCAAAAATGATCATAATTTGACATTTTTTGATAAAAAACAAATTTTTTGAAAATTTTCGATGTCGAATCTAGAGTGCCAGGACTATACAAAAGAGTGAAATTTTGATCCAGGTAAGTCGATATGCATATATATAGGTCTTTTATGATTGGTCCCAGTCTAAATAAGCCAAAAATGATCATAATTTGACATTTTTTGATAAAATACAAATTTTTTGAAAATTTTCGATGTCGAATCTAGAGTGCCAGGACTATACAAAAGAGTGAAATTTTGATCCAGGTAAGTCGATATGCATATATATAGGTCTTTTATGATTGGTCCCAGTCTAAATAAGCCAAAAATGATCATAATTTGACATTTTTTGATAAAATACAAATTTTTTGAAAATTTTCGATGTCGAATCTAGAGTGCCAGGACTATACAAAAGAGTGAAATTTTGATCCAGGTTAGTCGATATGCATATATATAGGTCTTTTATGATTGGTCCCAGTCTAAATAAGCCAAAAATGATCATAATTTGACATTTTTTGATAAAATACAAATTTTTTGAAAATTTTCGATGTCGAATCTAGAGTGTCAGGACTATACAAAAGAGTGAAATTTTGATCCAGGTAAGTCGATATGCACATATATAGGTCTTTTATGATTGGTCCCAGTCTAAATAAGCCAAAAATGATCATAATTTGACATTTTTTGATAAAATACAAATTTTTTGAAAATTTTCGATGTCGAATCTAGAGTGCCAGGACTATACAAAAGAGTGAAATTTTGATCCAGGTAAGGCGATATGCATATATATAGGTCTTTTATGATTGGTCCCAGTCTAAATAAGCCAAAAATGATCATAATTTGACATTTTTTGGTAAAATACAAATTTTTTGAAAATTTTCGATGTCGAATCTAGAGTGCCAGGACTATACAAAAGAGTGAAATTTTGATCCAGGTAAGTCGATATGCATATATATAGGTCTTTTATGATTAGTCCCAGTCTAAATAAGCCAAAAATGATCATAATT
This sequence comes from Chrysoperla carnea, assembly GCF_905475395.1. NCBI lineage: Eukaryota > Metazoa > Arthropoda > Insecta > Neuroptera > Chrysopidae > Chrysoperla > Chrysoperla carnea. Next base: position 3,077,908 of record NW_025408233.1, on the reverse strand, counting down.
TGACATTTTTTGATAAAATACAAATTTTTTGAAAATTTTCGATGTCGAATCTAGAGTGCCAGGACTATACAAAAGAGTGAAATTTTGATCCAGGTAAGTCGATATGCATATATATAGGTCTTTTATGATTGGTCCCAGTCTAAATAAGCCAAAAATGATCATAATTTGACATTTTTTGATAAAATACAAATTTTTTGAAAATTTTCGATGTCGAATCTAGAGTGCCAGGACTATACAAAAGAGTGAAATTTTGATCCAGGTAGGTCGATATGCATATATATAGGTCTTTTATGATTGGTCCCAGTCTAAATAAGCCAAAAATGATCATAATTTGACATTTTTTGATAAAAAATCAAATTTTTTGAAAATTTTCGATGTCGAATCTAGAGTGCCAGGACTATACAAAAGAGTGAAATTTTGATCCAGGTAAGTCGTTATGCATATATATAGGTCTTTTATGATTGGTCCCAGTCTAAATAAGCCAAAAATGATCATAATTTGACATTTTTTGATAAAAAACAAATTTTTTGAAAATTTTCGATGTCGAATCTAGAGTGCCAAGACTATACAAAAGAGTGAAAATTTGATCCAGGTAAGTCGATATGCATTTATATAGGTCTTTTATGATTGGTCCCAGTCTAAATAAGCCAAAAATGATCATAATTTGACATTTTTTGATAAAATTCAAATTTTTTGAAAATTTTCGTGTCGAATCTAGAGTGCCAGGACTATACAAAAGAGTGAAACTTTGATCCAGGTAAGTCGATATGCATATATATAGGTCTTTTATGATTGGTCCCCGTCTAAATAAGCCAAAAATGATCATAATTTGACATTTTTTGATAAAATACAAATTTTTTGAAAATTTTCGATGTCGAATCTAGAGTGCCAGGACTATACAAAAGAGTGAAATTTTGATCCAGGTAAGTCGATATGCATATATATAGGTCTTTTATGATTGGTCCCAGTCTAAATAAGCCAAAAATGATCATAATTTGACATTTTTTGGTAAAATACAAATTTTTTGAAAATTTTCGATGTCGAATCTAGAGTGCCAGGACTATACAAAAGAGTGAAATTTTGATCCAGGTAAGGCGATATGCATATATATAGGTCTTTTATGATTGGTCCCAGTCTAAATAAGCCAAAAATGATCATAATTTGACATTTTTTGATTAAAAACAAATTTTTTGAAAATTTTCGATGTCGAATCTAGAGTGCCAGGACTATACAAAAGAGTGAAATTTTGATCCAGGTAAGTCGTTATGCATATATATAGGTCTTTTATGATTGGTCCCAGTCTAAATAAGCCAAAAATGATCATAATTTGACATTTTTTGATAAAAAACAAATTTTTTGAAAATTTTCGATGTCGAATCTAGAGTGCCAAGACTATACAAAAGAGTGAAATTTTGATCCAGGTAAGTCGATATGCATTTATATAGGTCTTTTATGATTGGTCCCAGTCTAAATAAGCCAAAAATGATCATAATTTGACATTTTTTGATAAAATACAAATTTTTTGAAAATTTTCGATGTCGAATCTAGAGTGCCAGGACTATACAAAAGAGTGAAATTTTGATCCAGGTAAGTCGATATGCATATATATAGGTCTTTTATGATTGGTCCCAGTCTAAATAAGCCAAAAATGATCATAATTTGACATTTTTTGATAAAATACAAATTTTTTGAAAATTTTCGATGTTGAATCTAGAGTGCCAGGACTATACAAAAGAGTGAAATTTTGATCCAGGTAGGTCGATATGCATATATATAGGTCTTTTATGATTGGTCCCAGTCTAAATAAGCCAAAAATGATCATAATTTGACATTTTTTGATAAAATACAAATTTTTTGAAAATTTTCGATGTCGAATCTAGAGTGCCAGGACTATACAAAAGAGTGAAATTTTGATCTAGGTAAGTCGATATGCATATATATAGGTCTTTTATGATTGGTCCCAGTCTAAATAAGCCAAAAATGATCATAATTTGACATTTTTTGATAAAAAACAAATTTTTTGAAAATTTTCGATGTCGATTCTAGAGTGCCAGGACTATACAAAAGAGTGAAATTTTGATCAAGTTAAGTCGATATGCATATATATAGGTCTTTTATGATTGGTCCCAGTCTAAATAAGCCAAAAATGATCATAATTTGACATTTTTTGATAAAATTCAAATTTTTTGAAAATTTTCGTGTCGAATCTAGAGTGACAGGACTATACAAAAGAGTGAAACTTTGATCCAGGTAAGTCGATATGCATATATATAGGTCTTTTATGATTGGTCCCAGTCTAAATAAGCCAAAAATGATCATAATTTGACATTTTTTGATAAAATACAAATTTTTTGAAAATTTTCGATGTCGAATCTAGAGTGCCAGGACTATACAAAAGAGTGAAATTTTGATCCAGGTAAGTCGATATGCATATATATAGGTCTTTTATGATTGGTCCCAGTCTAAATAAGCCGAAAATGATCATAATTTGACATTTTTTGGTAAAATACAAATTTTTTGAAAATTTTCGATGTCGAATCTAGAGTGCCAGGACTATACAAAAGAGTGAAATTTTGATCCAGGTAAGTCGATATGCATATATATAGGTCTTTTATGATTGGTCCCAGTCTAAATAAGCCAAAAATGATCATAATTTGACATTTTTTGATAAAATACAAATTTTTTGAAAATTTTCGATGTCGAATCTAGAGTGCCAGGACTATACAAAAGAGTGAAATTTTGATCCAGGTAAGTCGATATGCATATATATAGGTCTTTTATGATTGGTCCCAGTCTAAATAAGCCAAAAATGATCATAATTTGACATTTTTTGATAAAATACAAATTTTTTGAAAATTTTCGATGTCGAATCTAGAGTGCCAGGACTATACAAAAGAGTGAAATTTTGATCCAGGTTAGTCGATATGCATATATATAGGTCTTTTATGATTGGTCCCAGTCTAAATAAGCCAAAAATGATCATAATTTGACATTTTTTGATAAAAAACAAATTTTTTGAAAATTTTCGATGTCGAATCTAGAGTGCCAGGACTATACAAAAGAGTGAAATTTTGATCCAGGTAAGTCGTTATGCATATATATAGGTCTTTTATGATTGGTCCCAGTCTAAATAAGCCAAAAATGATCATAATTTGACATTTTTTGATAAAAAACAAATTTTTTGAAAATTTTCGATGTCGAATCTAGAGTGCCAGGACTATACAAAAGAGTGAAATTTTGATCCAGGTAAGTCGATATGCATTTATATAGGTCTTTTATGATTGGTCCCAGTCTAAATAAGCCAAAAATTATCATAATTTGACATTTTTTGATAAAATACAAATTTTTTGAAAATTTTCGATGTCGAATCTAGAGTGCCAGGACTATACAAAAGAGTGAAATTTTGATCCAGGTAAGTCGATATGCATATATATAGGTCTTTTATGATTGGTCCCAGTCTAAATAAGCCAAAAATGATCATAATTTGACATTTTTTGATAAAATACAAATTTTTTGAAAATTTTCGATGTCGAATCTAGAGTGCCAGGACTATACAAAAGAGTGAAATTTTGATCCAGGTAGGTCGATATGCATATATATAGGTCTTTTATGATTGGTCCCAGTCTAAATAAGCCAAAAATGATCACAATTTGACATTTTTTGATAAAATACAAATTTTTTGAAAATTTTCGATGTCGAATCGAGAGTGCCAGGACTATACAAAAGAGTGAAATTTTGATCCAGGTAAGTCGATATGCATATATATAGGTCTTTTATGATTGGTCCCAGTCTAAATAAGCCAAAAATGATCAGAATTTGACATTTTTTGATAAAAAACAAATTTTTTGAAAATTTTCGATGTCGAATCTAGAGTGCCAGGATTATACAAAAGAGTGAAATTTTGATCCAGGTAGGTCGATATGCATATATATAGGTCTTTAATGATTGGTCCCAGTCTAAATAAGCCAAAAATGATCATAATTTGACATTTTTTGATAAAATACAAATTTTTTGAAAATTTTCGTGTCGAATCTAGAGTGCCAGGACTATACAAAAGAGTGAAACTTTGATCCAGGTAAGTCGATATGCATATATATAGGTCTTTTATGATTGGTCCCAGTCTAAATAAGCCAAAAATGATCATAATTTGACATTTTTTGATAAAATACAAATTTTTTGAAAATTTTCGATGTCGAATCTAGAGTGCCAGGACTATACAAAAGAGTGAAATTTTGATCCAGGTAAGTCGATATGCATATATATAGGTCTTTTATGATTGGTCCCAGTCTAAATAAGCCAAAAATGATCATAATTTGACATTTTTTGATAAAATACAAATTTTTTGAAAATTTTCGATGTCGAATCTAGAGTGCCAGGACTATACAAAAGAGTGAAATTTTGATCCAGGTAAGTCGATATGCATATATATAGGTCTTTTACGATTGGTCCCAGTCTAAATAAGCCAAAAATGATCATAATTTGACATTTTTTGATAAAATACAAATTTTTTGAAAATTTTCGATGTCGAATCTAGAGTGCCAGGACTATACAAAAGAGTGAAATTTTGATCCAGGTTAGTCGATATGCATATATATAGGTCTTTTATGATTGGTCCCAGTCTAAATAAGCCAAAAATGATCATAATTTGACATTTTTTGATAAAAAACAAATTTTTTGAAAATTTTCGATGTCGAATCTAGAGTGCCAGGACTATACAAAAGAGTGAAATTTTGATCCAGGTAAGTCGATATGCATATATATAGGTCTTTTATGATTGGTCCCAGTCTAAATAAGCCAAAAATGATCATAATTTGACATTTTTTGATAAAAAACAAATTTTTTGAAAATTTTCGATGTCGAATCTAGAGTGCCAGGACTATACAAAAGAGTGAAATTTTGATCCAGGTAAGTCGATATGCATTTATATAGGTCTTTTATGATTGGTCCCAGTCTAAATAAGCCAAAAATGATCATAATTTGACATTTTTTGATAAAATACAAATTTTTTGAAAATTTTCGATGTCGAATCTAGAGTGCCAGGACTATACAAAAGAGTGAAATTTTGATCCAGGTAAGTCGATATGCATATATATAGGTCTTTTATGATTGGTCCCAGTCTAAATAAGCCAAAAATGATCATAATTTGACATTTTTTGATAAAATACAAATTTTTTGAAAATTTTCGATGTCGAATCTAGAGTGCCAGGACTATACAAAAGAGTGAAATTTTGATCCAGGTAAGTCGATATGCATATATATAGGTCTTTTATGATTGGTCCCAGTCTAAATAAGCCAAAAATGATCATAATTTGACATTTTTTGATAAAATAAAAATTTTTTGAAAATTTTCGATGTCGAATCTAGAGTGCCAGGACTATACAAAAGAGTGAAATTTTGATCCAGGTAAGTCGATATGCATACATATAGGTCTTTTATGATTGGTCCCAGTCTAAATAAGCCAAAAATGATCATAATTTGACATTTTTTGATAAAATACAAATTTTTTGAAAATTTTCGATGTCGAATCTAGAGTGCCAGGACTATACAAAAGAGTGAAATTTTGATCCAGGTAAGTCGATATGCATATATATAGGTCTTTTATGATTGGTCCCAGTCTAAATAAGCCAAAAATGATCATAATTTGACATTTTTTGATAAAATACAAATTTTTTGAAAATTTTCGATGTCGAATCTAGAGTGCCAGGACTATACAAAAGAGTGAAATTTTGATCCAGGTAAGTCGATATGCATATATATAGGTCTTTTATGTTTGGTCCCAGTCTAAATAAGCCAAAAATGATCATAATTTGACATTTTTTGATAAAATACAAATTTTTTGAAAATTTTCGATGTCGAATCTAGAGTGCCAGGACTATACAAAAGAGTGAAATTTTGATCCAGGTTAGTCGATATGCATATATATAGGTCTTTTATGATTGGTCCCAGTCTAAATAAGCCAAAAATGATCATAATTTGACATTTTTTGATAAAAAACAAATTTTTTGAAAATTTTCGATGTCGAATCTAGAGTGCCAGGACTATACAAAAGAGTGAAATTTTGATCCAGGTAAGTCGATATGCATATATATAGGTCTTTTATGATTGGTCCCAGTCTAAATAAGCCAAAAATGATCATAATTTGACATTTTTTGATAAAAAACAAATTTTTTGAAAATTTTCGATGTCGAATCTAGAGTGCCAGGACTATACAAAAGAGTGAAATTTTGATCCAGGTAAGTCGATATGCATTTATATAGGTCTTTTATGATTGGTCCCAGTCTAAATAAGCCAAAAATGATCATAATTTGACATTTTTTGATAAAATACAAATTTTTTGAAAATTTTCGATGTCGAATCTAGAGTGCCAGGACTATACAAAAGAGTGAAATTTTGATCCAGGTAAGTCGATATGCATATATATAGGTCTTTTATGATTGGTCCCAGTCTTAATAAGCCAAAAATGATCATAATTTGACATTTTTTGATAAAATACAAATTTTTTGAAAATTTTCGATGTCGAATCTAGAGTGCCAGGACTATACAAAAGAGTGAAATTTTGATCCAGGTAAGTCGATATGCATATATATAGGTCTTTTATGATTGGTCCCAGTCTAAATAAGCCAAAAATGATCATAATTTGACATTTTTTGATAAAAAACAAATTTTTTGAAAATTTTCGATGTCGAATCTAGAGTGCCAGGACTATACAAAAGAGTGAAATTTTGATCCAGGTAAGTCGATATGCATTTATATAGGTCTTTTATGATTGGTCCCAGTCTAAATAAGCCAAAAATGATCATAATTTGACATTTTTTGATAAAATACAAATTTTTTGAAAATTTTCGATGTCGAACCTAGAGTGCCAGGACTATACAAAAGAGTGAAATTTTGATCCAGGTAAGTCGATATGCATATATATAGGTCTTTTATGATTGGTCCCAGTCTAAATAAGCCAAAAATGATCATAATTTGACATTTTTTGATAAAATACAAATTTTTTGAAAATTTTCGATGTCGAATCTAGAGTGCCAGGACTATACAAAAGAGTGAAATTTTGATCCAGGTAAGTCGATATGCATATATATAGGTCTTTTATGATTGGTCCCAGTCTAAATAAGCCAAAAATGATCATAATTTGACATTTTTTGATAAAAAACAAATTTTTTGAAAATTTTCGATGTCGAATCTAGAGTGCCAGGACTATACAAAAGAGTGAAATTTTGATCCAGGTAAGTCGATATGCATTTATATAGGTCTTTTATGATTGGTCCCAGTCTAAATAAGCCAAAAATGATCATAATTTGACATTTTTTGATAAAATACAAATTTTTTGAAAATTTTCGATGTCGAACCTAGAGTGCCAGGACTACACAAAAGAGTGAAATTTTGATCCAGGTAAGTCGATATGCATATATATAGGTCTTTTATGTTTGGTCCCAGTCTAAATAAGCCAAAAATGATCATAATTTGACATTTTTTGATAAAATACAAATTTTTTGAAAATTTTCGATGTCGAACCTAGAGTGCCAGGACTATACAAAAGAGTGAAATTTTGATCCAGGTAAGTCGATATGCATATATATAGGTCTTTTATGATTGGTCCCAGTCTAAATAAGCCAAAAATGATCATAATTTGACATTTTTTGATAAAATAAAAATTTTTTGAAAATTTTCGATGTCGAATCTAGAGTGCCAGGACTATACAAAAGAGTGAAATTTTGATCCAGGTTAGTCGATATGCATATATATAGGTCTTTTATGATTGGTCCCAGTCTAAATAAGCCAAAAATGATCATAATTTGACATTTTTTGATAAAAAACAAATTTTTTGAAAATTTTCGATGTCGAATCTAGAGTGCCAGGACTATACAAAAGAGTGAAATTTTGATCCAGGTAAGTCGATATGCATATATATAGGTCTTTTATGATTGGTCCCAGTCTAAATAAGCCAAAAATGATCATAATTTGACATTTTTTGATAAAAAACAAATTTTTTGAAAATTTTCGATGTCGAATCTAGAGTGCCAGGACTATACAAAAGAGTGAAATTTTGATCCAGGTAAGTCGATATGCATTTATATAGGTCTTTTATGATTGGTCCCAGTCTAAATAAGCCAAAAATGATCATAATTTGACATTTTTTGATAAAATACAAATTTTTTGAAAATTTTCGATGTCGAATCTAGAGTGCCAGGACTATACAAAAGAGTGAAATTTTGATCCAGGTAAGTCGATATGCATATATATAAGTCTTTTATGATTGGTCCCAGTCTAAATAAGCCAAAAATGATCATAATTTGACATTTTTTGATAAAATACAAATTTTTTGAAAATTTTCGATGTCGAATCTAGAGTGCCAGGACTATACAAAAGAGTGAAATTTTGATCCAGGTTAGTCGATATGCATATATATAGGTCTTTTATGATTGGTCCCAGTCTAAATAAGCCAAAAATGATCATAATTTGACATTTTTTGATAAAAAACAAATTTTTTGAAAATTTTCGATGTCGAATCTAGAGTGCCAGGACTATACAGAAGAGTGAAATTTTGATCCAGGTAAGTCGATATGCATATATATAGGTCTTTTATGATTGGTCCCAGTCTAAATAAGCCAAAAATGATCATAATTTGACATTTTTTGATAAAAAACAAATTTTTTGAAAATTTTCGATGTCGAATCTAGAGTGCCAGGACTATACAAAAGAGTGAAATTTTGATCCAGGTAAGTCGATATGCATTTATATAGGTCTTTTATGATTGGTCCCAGTCTAAATAAGCCAAAAATGATCATAATTTGACATTTTTTGATAAAATAAAAATTTTTTGAAAATTTTCGATGTCGAATCTAGAGTGCCAGGACTATACAAAAGAGTGAAATTTTGATCCAGGTAAGTCGATATGCATATATATAGGTCTTTTATGATTGGTCCCAGTCTAAATAAGCCAAAAATGATCATAATTTGACATTTTTTGATAAAATACAAATTTTTTGAAAATTTTCGATGTCGAATCTAGAGTGCAAGGACTATACAAAAGAGTGAAATTTTGATCCAGGTAGGTCGATATGCATATATATAGGTCTTTTATGATTAATCCCAGTCTAAATAAGCCCAAAATGATCATAATTTAACATTTTTTGATAAAAAACAAATTTTTTGAAAATTTTCGATGTCGAATCTAGAGTGCCAGGACTATACAAAAGAGTGAAATTTTGATCCAGGTAAGTCGATATGCATATATATAGGTCTTTTATGATTGGTCCCAGTCTAATTAAGCCAAAAATGATCATAATTTGACATTTTTTGATAAAATACAAATTTTTTGAAAATTTTCGATGTCGAATCTAGAGTGCCAGGACTATACAAAAGAGTGAAATTTTGATCCAGGTTAGTCGATATGCATATATATAGGTCTTTTATGATTGGTCCCAGTCTAAATAAGCCAAAAATGATCATAATTTGACATTTTTTGATAAAAAACAAATTTTTTGAAAATTTTCGATGTCGAATCTAGAGTGCCAGGACTATACAAAAGAGTGAAATTTTGATCCAGGTAAGTCGATATGCATATATATAGGTCTTTTATGATTGGTCCCAGTCTAAATAAGCCAAAAATGATCATAATTTGACATTTTTTGATAAAAAACAAATTTTTTGAAAATTTTCGATGTCGAATCTAGAGTGCCAGGACTATACAAAAGAGTGAAATTTTGATCCAGGTAAGTCGATATGCATTTATATAGGTCTTTTATGATTGGTCCCAGTCTAAATAAGCCAAAAATGATCATAATTTGACATTTTTTGATAAAATACAAATTTTTTGAAAATTTTCGATGTCGAATCTAGAGTGCCAGGACTATACAAAAGAGTGAAATTTTGATCCAGGTAAGTCGATATGCATATATATAGGTCTTTTATGATTGGTCCCAGTCTAAATAAGCCAAAAATGATCATAATTTGATATTTTTTGATAAAATACAAATTTTTTGAAAATTTTCGATGTCGAATCTAGAGTGCCAGGACTATACAAAAGAGTGAAATTTTGATCCAGGTAAGTCGATATGCATATATATAGGTCTTTTATGATTGGTCCCAGTCTAAATAAGCCAAAAATGATCATAATTTGACATTTTTTGATAAAAAACAAATTTTTTGAAAATTTTCGATGTCGAATCTAGAGTGCCAGGACTATACAAAAGAGTGAAATTTTGATCCATTTAAGTCGATATGCATTTATATAGGTCTTTTATGATTGGTCCCAGTCTAAATAAGCCGAAAATGATCATAATTTGACATTTTTTGATAAAATACAAATTTTTTGAAAATTTTCGATGTCGAATCTAGAGTGCCAGGACTATACAAAAGAGTGAAATTTTGATCCAGGTAAGTCGATATGCATATATATAGGTCTTTTATGATTGGTCCCAGTCTAAATAAGCCAAAAATGATCATAATTTGACATTTTTTGATAAAATACAAATTTTTTGAAAATTTTCGATGTCGAATCTAGAGTGCCAGGACTATACAAAAGAGTGAAATTTTGATCCAGGTAAGTCGATATGCATATATATAGGTCTTTTATGATTGGTCCCCGTCTAAATAAGCCAAAAATGATCATAATTTGACATTTTTTGATAAAATACAAATTTTTTGAAAATTTTCGATGTCGAATCTAGAGTGCCAGGACTATACAAAAGAGTGAAATTTTGATCCAGGTAAGTCGATATGCATATATATAGGTCTTTTATGATTGGTCCCAGTCTAAATAAGCCAAAAATGATCATAATTTGACATTTTTTGATAAAATACAAATTTTTTGAAAATTTTCGATGTCGAATCTAGAGTGCCAGGACTATACAAAAGAGTGAAATTTTGATCCAGGTAAGTCGATATGCATATATATAGGTCTTTTATGATTGGTCCCAGTCTAAATAAGCCAAAAATGATCATAATTTGACATTTTTTGATAAAAAACAAATTTTTTGAAAATTTTCGATGTCGAATCTAGAGTGCCAGGACTATACAAAAGAGTGAAATTTTGATCCAGGTAAGTCGATATGCATTTATATAGGTCTTTTATGATTGGTCCCAGTCTAAATAAGCCAAAAATGATCATAATTTGACATTTTTTGATAAAATACAAATTTTTTGAAAATTTTCGATGTCGAATCTAGAGTGCCAGGACTATACAAAAGAGTGAAATTTTGATCCAGGTAAGTCGATATGCATATATATAGGTCTTTTATGATTGGTCCCAGTCTAAATAAGCCAAAAATGATCATAATTTGACATTTTTTGATAAAATACAAATTTTTTGAAAATTTTCGATGTCGAATCTAGAGTGCCAGGACTATACAAAAGAGTGAAATTTTGATCCAGGTAAGTCGATATGCATATATATAGGTCTTTTATGATTGGTCCCAGTCTAAATAAGCCAAAAATGATCATAATTTGACATTTTTTGATAAAATACAAATTTTTTGAAAATTTTCGATGTCGAATCTAGAGTGCCAGGACTATACAAAAGAGTGAAATTTTGATCCAGGTAAGTCGATATGCATACATATAGGTCTTTTATGATTGGTCCCAGTCTAAATAAGCCAAAAATGATCATAATTTGACATTTTTTGAAAAAAAACAAATTATTTGAAAATTTTCGATGTCGAATCTAGAGTGCAAGGACTATACAAAAGAGTGAAATTTTGATCCAGGTAGGTCGATATGCATATATATAGGTCTTTTATGATTAATCCCAGTCTAAATAAGCCCAAAATGATCATAATTTAACATTTTTTGATAAAAAACAAATTTTTTGAAAATTTTCGATGTCGAATCTAGAGTGCCAGGACTATACAAAAGAGTGAAATTTTGATCCAGGTAAGTCGATATGCATATATATAGGTCTTTTATGATTGGTCCCAGTCTAAATAAGCCAAAAATGATCATAATTTGACATTTTTTGATAAAATACAAATTTTTTGAAAATTTTCGATGTCGAATCTAGAGTGCCAGGACTATACAAAAGAGTGAAATTTTGATCCAGGTAAGTCGATATGCATATATATAGGTCTTTTATGATTGGTCCCAGTCTAAAGAAGCCAAAAATGATCATAATTTGACATTTTTTGATAAAATACAAATTTTTTGAAAATTTTCGATGTCGAATCTAGAGTGCCAGGACTATACAAAAGAGTGAAATTTTGATCCAGGTAAGTCGATATGCATATATATAGGTCTTTTATGATTGGTCCCAGTCTAAATAAGCCAAAAATGATCATAATTTGACATTTTTTGATAAAATACAAATTTTTTGAAAATTTTCGATGTCGAATCTAGAGTGCCAGGACTATACAAAAGAGTGAAATTTTGATCCAGGTAAGTCGATATGCATAAATAGGTCTATTATGATTGGTCCCAGTCTAAATAAGCCAAAAATGATCATAATTTGACATTTTTTGATAAAATACAAATTTTTTGAAAATTTTCGATGTCGAATCCAGAGTGCCAGGACTATACAAAAGAGTGAAATTTTGATCCAGGTAAGTCGATATGCATATATATAGGTCTTTTATGATTGGTCCCAGTCTAAATAAGCCAAAAATGATCATAATTTGACATTTTTTGATAAAAAACAAATTTTTTGAAAATTTTCGATGTCAAATCTAGAGTACCAGGACTATACAAAAGAGTGAAATTTTGATCCAGGTAAGTCGATATGCATTTATATAGGTCTTTTATGATTGGTCCCAGTCTAAATAAGCCAAAAATGATCATAATTTGACATTTTTTGATAAAATACAAATTTTTTGAAAATTTTCGATGTCGAATCTAGAGTGCCAGGACTATACAAAAGAGTGAAATTTTGATCCAGGTAAGTCGATATGCATATATATAGGTCTTTTATGATTGGTCCCAGTCTAAATAAGCCAAAAATGATCATAATTTGACATTTTTTGATAAAATACAAATTTTTTGAAAATTTTCGATGTCGAATCTAGAGTGCCAGGACTATACAAAAGAGTGAAATTTTGATCCAGGTAAGTCGATATGCATATATATAGGTCTTTTATGATTGGTCCCAGTCTAAAGAAGCCAAAAATGATCATAATTTGACATTTTTTGATAAAATAAAAATTTTTTGAAAATTTTCGATGTCGAATCTAGAGTGCCAGGACTATACAAAAGAGTGAAATTTTGATCCAGGTAAGTCGATATGCATATATATAGGTCTTTTATGATTGGTCCCAGTCTAAATAAGCCAAAAATGATCATAATTTGACATTTTTTGATAAAATACAAATTTTTTGAAAATTTTCGATGTCGAATCTAGAGTGCCAGGACTATACAAAAGAGTGAAATTTTGATCCAGGTAAGTCGATATGCATAAATAGGTCTATTATGATTGGTCCCAGTCTAAATAAGCCAAAAATGATCATAATTTGACATTTTTTGATAAAATACAAATTTTTTGAAAATTTTCGATGTCGAATCCAGAGTGCCAGGACTATACAAAAGAGTGAAATTTTGATCCAGGTAAGTCGATATGCATATATATAGGTCTTTTATGATTGGTCCCAGTCTAAATAAGCCAAAAATGATCATAATTTGACATTTTTTGATAAAAAACAAATTTTTTGAAAATTTTCGATGTCGAATCTAGAGTACCAGGACTATACAAAAGAGTGAAATTTTGATCCAGGTAAGTCGATATGCATTTATATAGGTCTTTTATGATTGGTCCCAGTCTAAATAAGCCAAAAATGATCATAATTTGACATTTTTTGATAAAATACAAATTTTTTGAAAATTTTCGATGTCGAATCTAGAGTGCCAGGACTATACAAAAGAGTGAAATTTTGATCCAGGTAAGTCGATATGCATATATATAGGTCTTTTATGATTGGTCCCAGTCTAAATAAGCCAAAAATGATCATAATTTGACATTTTTTGATAAAATACAAATTTTTTGAAAATTTTCGATGTCGAATCTAGAGTGCCAGGACTATACAAAAGAGTGAAATTTTGATCCAGGTAAGTCGATATGCATATATATAGGTCTTTTATGATTGGTCCCAGTCTAAATAAGCCAAAAATGATCATAATTTGACATTTTTTGATAAAATACAAATTTTTTGAAAATTTTCGATGTCGAATCTAGAGTGCCAGGACTATACAAAAGAGTGAAATTTTGATCCAGGTAAGTCGATATGCATACATATAGGTCTTTTATGATTGGTCCCAGTCTAAATAAGCCAAAAATGATCATAATTTGACATTTTTTGAAAAAAAACAAATTTTTTGAAAATTTTCGATGTCGAATCTAGAGTGCAAGGACTATACAAAAGAGTGAAATTTTGATCCAGGTAGGTCGATATGCATATATATAGGTCTTTTATGATTAATCCCAGTCTAAATAAGCCCAAAATGATCATAATTTAACATTTTTTGATAAAAAACAAATTTTTTGAAAATTTTCGATGTCGAATCTAGAGTGCCAGGACTATACAAAAGAGTGAAATTTTGATCCAGGTAAGTCGATATGCATATATATAGGTCTTTTATGATTGGTCCCAGTCTAAATAAGCCAAAAATGATCATAATTTGACATTTTTTGATAAAATACAAATTTTTTGAAAATTTTCGATGTCGAATCTAGAGTGCCAGGACTATACAAAAGAGTGAAATTTTGATCCAGGTAAGTCGATATGCATATATATAGGTCTTTTATGATTGGTCCCAGTCTAAAGAAGCCAAAAATGATCATAATTTGACATTTTTTGATAAAATACAAATTTTTTGAAAATTTTCGATGTCGAATCTAGAGTGCCAGGACTATACAAAAGAGTGAAATTTTGATCCAGGTAAGTCGATATGCATATATATAGGTCTTTTATGATTGGTCCCAGTCTAAATAAGCCAAAAATGATCATAATTTGACATTTTTTGATAAAATACAAATTTTTTGAAAATTTTCGATGTCGAATCTAGAGTGCCAGGACTATACAAAAGAGTGAAATTTTGATCCAGGTAAGTCGATATGCATAAATAGGTCTATTATGATTGGCCCCAGTCTAAATAAGCCAAAAATGATCATAATTTGACATTTTTTGATAAAATACAAATTTTTTGAAAATTTTCGATGTCGAATCCAGAGTGCCAGGACTATACAAAAGAGTGAAATTTTGATCCAGGTAAGTCGATATGCATATATATAGGTCTTTTATGATTGGTCCCAGTCTAAATAAGCCAAAAATGATCATAATTTGACATTTTTTGATAAAAAACAAATTTTTTGAAAATTTTCGATGTCGAATCTAGAGTGCCAGGACTATACAAAAGAGTGAAATTTTGATCCAGGTAAGTCGATATGTATATATATAGGTCTTTTATGATTGGTCTTAGTCTAAATAAGCCAAAAATGATCATAATTTGACATTTTTTGATTAAAAACAAATTTTTTGAAAATTTTCGATGTCGAATCTAGAGTGCAAGGACTATACAAAAGAGTGAAATTTTGATCCAGGTAGGTCGATATGCATATATATAGGTCTTTTATGATTAATCCCAGTCTAAATAAGCCCAAAATGATCATAATTTGACATTTTTTGATAAAAAACAAATTTTTTGAAAATTTTCGATGTCGAATCTAGAGTGCCAGGACTTTACAAAAGAGTGAAATTTTGATTTAGGTAAGTCGATATGCATATATATAGGTCTTTTATGATTGGTCCCAGTCTAAATAAGCCAAAAATGATCATAATTTGACATTTTTTGATAAAAAACAAATTTTTTGAAAATTTTCGATGTCGAATCTAGAGTGCCAGGACTATACAAAAGAGTGAAATTTTGATCCAGGTAAGTCGATATGCATATATATAGGTCTTTTATGATTGGTCCCAGTCTAAATAAGCCAAAAATGATCATAATTTGACATTTTTCGATAAAATACAAATTTTTTGAAAATTTTCGATGTCGAATCTAGAGTGCCAGGACTATACAAAAGAGTGAAATTTTGATCCAGGTAAGTCGATATGCATATATATATAGGTCTATTATGATTGGTCCCAGTCTAAATATGCCAAAAATGATCATAATTTGACATTTTTTGATAAAATACAAATTTTTTGAAAATTTTCGATGTCGAATCTAGAGTGCCAGGACTATACAAAAGAGTGAAATTTTGATCCAGGTAAGTCGATATGCATATATATAGGTCTTTAATGATTGGTCCCAGTCTAAAGAAGCCAAAAATGATCATAATTTGACATTTTTTGATAAAATACAAATTTTTTGAAAATTTTCGATGTCGAATCTAGAGTGCCAGGACTATACAAAAGAGTGAAATTTTGATCCAGGTAAGTCGATATGCATATATATAGGTCTTTTATGATTGGTCCCAGTCTAAATAAGCCAAAAATGATCATAATTTGACATTTTTAGATAAAATACAAATTTTTTGAAAATTTTCGATGTCGAATCTAGAGTGCCAGGACTATACAAAAGAGTGAAATTTTGATCCAGGTAAGTCGATATGCATAAATAGGTCTATTATGATTGGTCCCAGTCTAAATAAGCCAAAAATGATCATAATTTGACATTTTTTGATAAAATACAAATTTTTTGAAAATTTTCGATGTCGAATCTAGAGTGCCAGGACTATACAATAGAATGAAATTTTGATCCAGGTAAGTCGATATGCATATATATAGGTCTTTTATGATTGGTCCCAGTCTAAATAAGCCAAAAATGATCATAATTTGACATTTTTTGATAAAATACAAATTTTTTGAAAATTTTCGATGTCGAATCTAGAGTGCCACGACTATACAAAAGAGTGAAATTTTGACCCAGGTAAGTCGATATGCATATATATAGGTCTTTTATGATTGGTCCCAGTCTAAATAAGCCAAAAATGATCATAATTTGACATTTTTTGATAAAAAACAAATTTTTTGAAAATTTTCGATGTCGAATCTAGAGTGCCAGGACTATACAAAAGAGTGAAATTTTGATCTAGGTAAGTCGATATGCATATATATAGGTCTTTTATGATTGTTCCCAGTCTAAATAATCCAAAAATGATCATAATTTGACATTTTTTGATAAAAAACAAATTTTTTGAAAATTTTCGATGTCGAATCTAGAGTGCCAGGACTATACAAAAGAGTGAAATTTTGATCCAGGTAAGTCGATATGCATATATATAGGTCTTTTATGATTGGTCCCAGTCTAAATAAGCCAAAAATGATCATAATTTGACATTTTTCGATAAAATACAAATTTTTTGAAAATTTTCGATGTCGAATCTAGAGTGCCAGGACTATACAAAAGAGTGAAATTTTGATGTAGGTAAGTCGATATGCATATATATAGGTCTTTTATGATTGGTCCCAGTCTAAATAAGCCAAAAATGATCATAATTTGACATTTTTTTATAAAATACAAATTTTTTGAAAATTTTCGATGTCGAATCTAGAGTGCCAGGACTATACAAAAGAGTGAAATTTTTATCCAGGTAAGTCGATATGCATGTATATAGGTCTTTTAAGATTAGTCCCAGTCTAAAGAAGCCAAAAATGATCATAATTTGACATTTTTTGATAAAATACAAATTTTTTGAAATTTTTCGATGTCGAATCTAGAGTGCCAGGACTATACAAAAGAGTGAAATTTTGATCCAGGTAAGTCGATATGCATATATATAGGTCTTTTATGATTGGTCCCAGTCTAAATAAGCCAAAAATGATCATAATTTGACATTTTTTGATAAAATACAAATTTTTTGAAAATTTTCGATGTCGAATCTAGAGTGCCAGGACTATACAAAAGAGTGAAATTTTGATCCAGGTAAGTCGATATGCATAAATAGGTCTATTATGATTGGTCCCAGTCTAAATAAGCCAAAAATGATCAAAATTTGACATTTTTTGATAAAATAAAAATTTTTTGAAAATTTTCGATGTCGAATCTAGAGTGCCAGGACTATACAAAAGAGTGAAATTTTGATCCAGGTAAGTCGATATGCATATATATAGGTCTTTTATGATTGGTCCCAGTCTAAAGAAGCCAAAAATGATCATAATTTGACATTTTTTGATAAAATAAAAATTTTTGGAATATTTTCGATGTCGAATCTAGAGTGCCAGGACTATACAAAAGAGTGAAATTTTGATCCAGGTAAGTCGATATGCATATATATAGGTCTTTTATGATTGGTCCCAGTCTAAATAAGCCAAAAATGATCATAATTTGACATTTTTTGATAAAATACAAATTTTTTGAAAATTTTCGATGTCGAATCTAGAGTGCCAGGACTATACAAAAGAGTGAAATTTTGATCCAGGTAAGTCGATATGCATATATATAGGTCTTTTATGATTGGTCCCAGTCTAAATAAGCCAAAAATGATCATAATTTGACATTTTTCGATAAAATACAAATTTTTTGAAAATTTTCGATGTCGAATCTAGAGTGCCAGGACTATACAAAAGAGTGAAATTTTGATAGAGGTAAGTCGATATGCATATATATAGGTCTTTTATGATTGGTCCCAGTCTAAATAAGCCAAAAATGATCATAATTTGACATTTTTTGATAAAATACAAATTTTTTGAAAATTTTCGATGTCGAATCTAGAGTGCCAGGACTATACAAAAGAGTGCAATTTTCATCCAGGTAAGTCGATATGCATATATATAGGTCTTTTATGATTGGTCCCAGTCTAAAGAAGCCAAAAATGATCATCATTTGACATTTTTTGATAAAATACAAATTTTTTGAAAATTTTCGATGTCGAATCTAGAGTGCCAGGACTATACAAAAGAGTGAAATTTTGATCCAGGTAAGTCGATATGCATATATATAGGTCTTTTATGATTGGTCCCAGTCTAAATAAGCCAAAAATGATCATAATTTGACATTTTTAGATAAAATACAAATTTTTTGAAAATTTTCGATGTCGAATCTAGAGTGCCAGGACTATACAAAAGAGTGAAATTTTGATCCAGGTAAGTCGATATGCATAAATAGGTCTATAATGATTGGTCCCAGTCTAAATAAGCCAAAAATGATCATAATTTGACATTTTTTGATAAAATACAAATTTTTTGAAAATTTTCGATGTCGAATCTACAGTGCAAGGACTATACAAAAGAGTGAAATTTTGATCCAGGTAGGTCGATATGCATATATATAGGTCTTTTATG
Organism: Chrysoperla carnea; assembly: GCF_905475395.1. Lineage (NCBI taxonomy): Eukaryota > Metazoa > Arthropoda > Insecta > Neuroptera > Chrysopidae > Chrysoperla > Chrysoperla carnea. Next base: position 3,058,703 of record NW_025408233.1, on the reverse strand, counting down.
ATTAATCCCAGTCTAAATAAGCCCAAAATGATCATAATTTGACATTTTTTGATAAAAAACAAATATTTGAAAATTTTCGATGTCGAATCTAGAGTGCCAGGACTATACAAAAGAGTGAAATTTTGATCCAGGTAAGTCGATATGCATATATATAGGTCTTTTATGATTGGTCCCAGTCTAAATAAGCCAAAAATGATCATAATTTGACATTTTTTGATAAAAAACAAATTTTTTGAAAATTTTCGATGTCGAATCTAGAGTGCCAGGACTATACAAAAGAGTGAAATTTTGATCCAGGTAAGTCGATATGCATATATATAGGTCTTTTATGATTGGTCCCAGTCTAAATAAGCCAAAAATGATCATAATTTGACATTTTTCGATAAAATACAAATTTTTTGAAAATTTTCGATGTCGAATCTAGAGTGCCAGGACTATACAAAAGAGTGAAATTTTGATCCAGGTAAGTCGATATGCATATATATAGGTCTTTTATGATTGGTCCCAGTCTAATGAAGCCAAAAATGATCATAATTTGACATTTTTTGATAAAATACAAATTTTTTGAAAATTTTCGATGTCGAATCTAGAGTGCCAGGACTATACAAAAGAGTGAAATTTTGATCCAGGTAAGTCGATATGCATATATATAGGTCTTTTATGATTGGTCCCAGTCTAAATAAGCCAAAAATGATCATAATTTGACATTTTTTGATAAAATGCAAATTTTTTGAAAATTTTCGATGTCGAATCTAGAGTGCCAGGACTATACAAAAGAGTGAAATTTTGATCCAGGTAAGTCGATATGCATAAATAGGTCTATTATGATTGGTCCCAGTCTAAATAAGCCAAAAATGATCATAATTTGACATTTTTTGATAAAATACAAATTTTTTGAAAATTTTCGATGTCGAATCTAGAGTGCCTGGACTATACAATAGAGTGAAATTTTGATCCAGGTAAGTCGATATGCATATATATAGGTCTTTTATGATTGGTCCCAGTCTAAATAAGCCAAAAATGATCATAATTTGACATTTTTTGATAAAATACAAATTTTTTGAAAATTTTCGATGTCGAATCTAGAGTGCCAGGACTATACAAAAGTGTGAAATTTTGATCCAGGTAAGTCGATATGCATATATATAGGTCTTTAATGATTGGTCCCAGTCTAAATAAGCCAAAAATGATCATAATTTGACATTTTTTGATAAAAAACAAATTTTTTGAAAATTTTCGATGTCGAATCTAGAGTGCCAGGACTATACAAAAGAGTAAAAATTTTGATCCAGGTAAGTCGATATGCATATATATAGGTCTTTTATGATTGGTCCCAGTCTAAATAAGCCAAAAATGATCATAATTTGACATTTTTTGATAAAATACAAATTTTTTGAAAATTTTCGATGTCGAATCTAGAGTGCCAGGACTATACAAAAGAGTGAAATTTTGATCCAGGTAAGTCGATATGCATATATATAGGTCTTTTATGATTGGTCCCAGTCTAAATAAGCCAAAAATGATCATAATTTGACATTTTTTGATAAAAAACAAATTTTTTGAAAATTTTCGATGTGGAATCTAGAGTGCCAGGACTATACAAAAGAGTGAAATTTTGATCCAGGTAAGTCGATATGTATATATATAGGTCTTTTATGATTGGTCCCAGTCTAAATAAGCCAAAAATGATCATAATTTGACATTTTTTGATAAAAAACAAATTTTTTGAAAATTTTCGATGTCGAATCTAGAGTGCAAGGACTATACAAAAGAGTGAAATTTTGATCCAGGTAGGTCGATATGCATATATATAGGTCTTTTATGATTAATCCCAGTCTAAATAAGCCCAAAATGATCATAATTTGACATTTTTTGATAAAAAACAAATTTTTTGAAAATTTTCGATGTCGAATCTAGAGTGCCAGGACTATACAAAAGAGTGATATTTTGATCCAGGTAAGTCGATATGCATATATATAGGTCTTTTATGATTGGTCCCAGTCTAAATAAGCCAAAAATGATCATAATTTGACATCTTTTGATAAAAAACAAATTTTTTGAAAATTTTCGATGTCGAATCTAGAGTGCCAGGACTATACAAAAGAGTGAAATTTTGATCCAGGTAAGTCGATATGCATATATATAGGTCTTTTATGATTGGTCCCAGTCTAAATAAGCCAAAAATGATCATAATATGACATTTTTCGATAAAATACAAATTTTTTGAAAATTTTCGATGTCGAATCTAGAGTGCCAGGACTATACAAAAGAGTGAAATTTTGATCCAGGTAAGTCGATATGCATATATATAGGTCTTTTATGATTGGTCCCAGTCTAAAGAAGCCAAAAATAATCATAATTTGACATTTTTTGATAAAATACAAATTTTTTGAAAATTTTCGATGTCGAATCTAGAGTGCCAGGACTATACAAAAGAGTGAAATTTTGATCCAGGTAAGTCGATATGCATATATATAGGTCTTTTATGATTGGTCCCAGTCTAAATAAGCCAAAAATGATCATAATTTGACATTTTTTGATAAAATACAAATTTTTTGAAAATTTTCGATGTCGAATCTAGAGTGCCAGGACTATACAAAAGAGTGAAATTTTGATCCAGGTAAGTCGATATGCATAAATAGGTCTATTATGATTGGTCCCAGTCTAAATAAGCCAAAAATGATCATAATTTGACATTTTTTGATAAAATACAAATTTTTTGAAAATTTTCGATGTCGAATCTAGAGTGCCAGGACTATACAAAAGAGTGAAATTTTGATCCAGGTAAGTCGATATGCATATATATAGGTCTTTTATGATTGGTCCCAGTCTAAATAAGCCAAAAATGATCATAATTTGACATTTTTTGATAAAAAACAAATTTTTTGAAAATTTTCGATGTCGAATCTAGAGAGCCAGGACTATACAAAAGAGTGAAATTTTGATCCAGATAAGTCGATATGTATATATATAGGTCTTTTATGATTGGTCCCAGTCTAAATAAGCCAAAAATGATCATAATTTGACATTTTTTGATAAAAAACAAATTTTTTGAAAATTTTCGATGTCGAATCTAGAGTGCAAGGACTATACAAAAGAGTGAAATTTTGATCCAGGTAGGTCGATATGCATATATATAGGTCTTTTATGATTAATCCCAGTCTAAATAAGCCCAAAATGATCATAATTTGACATTTTTAGATAAAAAACAAATTTTTTGAAAATTTTCGATGTCGAATCTAGAGTGCCAGGACTATACAAAAGAGTGAAATTTTGATCCAGGTAAGTCCATATGCATATATATAGGTCTTTTATGATTGGTCCCAGTCTAAATAAGCCAAAAATGATCATAATTTGACATTTTTTGATAAAAAACAAATTTTTTGAAAATTTTCGATGTCGAATCTAGAGTGCCAGGACTATACAAAAGAGTGAAATTTTGATCCAGGTAAGTCGATATGCATATATATAGGTCTTTTATGATTGGTCCCAGTCTAAATAAGCCAAAAATGATCATAATTTGACATTTTTTGATAAAATACAAATTTTTTGAAAATTTTCGATGTCGAATCTAGAGTGCCAGGACTATACAAAAGAGTGAAATTTTGATCCAGGTAAGTCGATATGCATATATATAGGTCTTTTATGATTGGTCCCAGTCTAAATAAGCCAAAAATGATCATAATTTCACATTTTTGATAAAAAAATTTTTTTGAAAATTATCGATGTCGAATCTAGAGTGCCAGGACTATACAAAAGAGTGAAATTTTGATCCAGGTAAGTCGATATGCATATATATATATAGGTCTTTTATGATTGGTCCCAGTCTAAATAAGCCAAAAATGATCATAATTTGACATTTTTTGAAAAAATACAAATTTTTTGAAAATTTTCGATGTCGAATCTAGAGTGCCAGGACTATACAAAAGAGTGAAATTTTGATCCAGGTAAGTCGATATGCATATATATAGGTCTTTTATGATTGGTTACAGTCTAAATAAGCCAAAAATGATCATAATTTGACATTTTTTGATAAAATACAAATTTTTTGAAAATTTTCGATGTCGAATCTAGAGTGCCAGGACTATACAAAAGACTAAAATTTTGATCCAGGTAAGTCGATATGCATATATATAGGTCTTTTATGATTGGTCCCAGTCTAAATAAGCCAAAAATGATCATAATTTGACATTTTTTGATAAAATACAAATTTTTTGAAAATTTTCGATGTCGAATCTAGAGTGCCAGGACTATACAAAAGAGTGAAATTTTGATCCAGGTAAGTCGATATGCATATATATATAGGTCTTTTATGATTGGTCCCAGTCTAAATAAGCCAAAAATGATCATAATTTGACATTTTTTGATAAAATACAAATTTTTTGAAAATTTTCGATGTCGAATCTAGAGTGCCAGGACTATACAAAAGAGTGAAATTTTGATCCAGGTAAGTCGATATGCATATATAAAGGTCTTTTATGATTGGTCCCAGTCTAAATAAGCCAAAAATGATCATAATTTGACATTTTTTGATAAAATACAAATTTTTTGAAAATTTTCGATGTCGAATCTAGAGTGCCAGGACTATACAAAAGAGTGAAATTTTGATCCAGGTAAGTCGATATGCATATATATAGGTCTTTTATGATTGGTCCCAGTCTAAATAAGCCAAAAATGATCATAATTTGACATTTTTTGATAAAATACAAATTTTTTGAAAATTTTCGATGTCGAATCTAGAGTGCCAGGACTATACAAAAGAGTGAAATTTTGATCCAGGTTAGTCGATATGCATATATATAGGTCTTTTATGATTGGTCCCAGTCTAAATAAGCCAAAAATGATCATAATTTGACATTTTTTGATAAAAAACAAATTTTTTGAAAATTTTCGATGTCGAATCTAGAGTGCCAGGACTATACAAAAGAGTGAAATTTTGATCCAGGTAAGTCGATATGCATATATATAGGTCTTTTAGGATTGGTCCCAGTCTAAATAAGCCAAAAATGATCATAATTTGACATTTTTTGATAAAATACAAATTTTTTGAAAATTTTCGATGTCGAATCTAGAGTGCCAGGACTATACAAAAGAGTGAAATTTTGAGCCAGGTAAGTCGATATGCATATATATAGGTCTTTTATGATTGGTCCCAGTCTAAATAAGCCAAAAATGATCATAATTTGACATTTTTTGATAATATACAAATTTTTTGAAAATTTTCGATGTCGAATCTAGAGTGCCAGGACTATACAAAAGAGTGAAATTTTGATCCAGGTAAGTCGATATGCATATATATAGGTCTTTTATGATTGGTCCCAGTCTAAATAAGCCAAAAATGATCATAATTTGACATTTTTTGATAAAATACAAATTTTTTGAAAATTTTCGATGTCGAATCTAGAGTGCCAGGACTATACAAAAGAGTGAAATTTTGATCCAGGTAAGTCTATATGCATATATATAGGTCTTTTATGATTGGTCCCAGTCTAAATAAGCCAAAAATGATCATAATTTGACATTTTTTGATAAAATACAAATTTTTTGAAAATTTTCGATGTCGAATCTAGAGTGCCAGGACTATACAAAAGAGTGAAATTTTGATCCAGGTAAGTCGATATGCATATATATAGGTCTCTTATGATTGGTCCCAGTCTAAATAAGCGAAAAATGATCATAATTTGACATTTTTTGATAAAATACAAATTTTTTGAAAATTTTCGATGTCGAATCTAGAGTGCCAGGACTATACAAAAGGGTGAAATTTTGATCCAGGTAAGTCGATATGCATTTATATAGGTCTTTTATGATTGGTCCCAGTCTAAATAAGCCAAAAATGATCATAATTTGACATTTTTTTATAAAATAAAAATTTTTTGAAAATTTTCGATGTCGAATCTAGAGTGCCAGGACTATACAAAAGAGTGAAATTTTGATCCAGGTAAGTCGATATGCATATATATAGGTCTTTTATGATTGGTCCCAGTCTAAATAAGCAAAAAATTATCATAATTTGACATTTTTTGATAAAATACAAATTTTTTGAAAATTTTCGATGTCGAATCTAGAGTGCCAGGACTATACAAAAGAGTGAAATTTTGATCCAGGTAAGTCGATATGCATATATATAGGTCTTTTATGATTGGTCCCAGTCTAAATAAGCAAAAAATTATCATAATTTGACATTTTTTGATAAAATACAAATTTTTTGAAAATTTTCGATGTCGAATCTAGAGTGCCAGGACTATACAAAAGAGTGAAATTTTGATCCAGGTAAGTCGATATGCATATATATAGGTCTTTTATGATTGGTCCCAGTCTAAATAAGCCAAAAATGATCATAATTTTACATTTTTTGATAATAAACAAATTTTTTGAAAATTTTCGATGTCGAATCTAGAGTGCCAGGACTATACAAAAGAGTGAAATTTTGATCCAGGTAAGTCGATATGCATATATATAGGTCTTTTATGATTGGTCCCAGTCTAAATAAGCCAAAAATGATCATAATTTGACATTTTTTGATAAAAAACAAATTTTTTGAAAATTTTCGATGTCGAATCTAGAGTGCCAGGACTATACAAAAGAGTGAAATTTTGATCCAGGTAAGTCGATATGCATATATATAGGTCTTTTATGATTGGTCCTAGTCTAAATAAGCCAAAAATGATCATAATTTGACATTTTTTGATAAAATACAAATTTTTTGAAAATTTTCGATGTCGAATCTAGAGTGCCAGGACTATACAAAAGAGTGAAATTTTGAGCCAGGTAAGTCGATATGCATATATATAGGTCTTTTATGATTGGTCCCAGTCTAAATAAGCCAAAAATGATCATAATTTGACATTTTTTGATAAAAAACAAATTTTTTGAAAATTTTCGATGTCGAATCTTGAGTGCCAGGACTATACAAAAGAGTGAAATTTTGATCCAGGTTAGTCGATATGCATATATATAGGTCTTTTATGATTGGTCCCAGTCTAAATAAGCCAAAAATGATCATAATTTCACATTTTTGGTAAAAAAATTTTTTTGAAAATTTTCGATGTCGAATCTAGAGTGCCAGGACTATACAAAAGAGTGAAATTTTGATCCAGGTAAGTCGATATGCATATATATATAGGTCTTTTATGATTGGTCCCAGTCTAAATAAGCCAAAAATGATCATAATTTGACATTTTTTGAAAAAATACAAATTTTTTGAAAATTTTCGATGTCGAATCTAGAGTGCCAGGACTATACAAAAGAGTGAAATTTTGATCCAGGTAAGTCGATATGCATATATATAGGTCTTTTATGATTGGTCCCAGTCTAAATAAGCCAAAAATGATCATAATTTCACATTTTTGATAAAAAATTTTTTTTGAAAATTTTCGATGTCGAATCTAGAGTGCCAGGACTATACAAAAGAGTGAAATTTTGATCCAGGTAAGTCGATATGCATATATATATAGGTCTTTTATGATTGGTCCCAGTCTAAATAAGCCAAAAATAATCATAATTTGACATTTTTTGAAAAAATACAAATTTTTTGAAAATTTTCGATGTCGAATCTAGAGTGCCAGGACTATACAAAAGAGTGAAATTTTGATCCAGGTAAGTCGATATGCATATATATAGGTCTTTTATGATTGGTTACAGTCTAAATAAGCCAAAAATGATCATAATTTGACATTTTTTGATAAAATACAAATTTTTTGAAAATTTTCGATGTCGAATCTAGAGTGCCAGGACTATACAAAAGAGTGAAATTTTGATCCAGGTAAGTCGATATGCATATATATAGGTCTTTTATGATTGGTCCCAGTCTAAATAAGCCAAAAATGATCATAATTTGACTTTTTTTGATAAAATACAAATTTTTTGAAAATTTTCGATGTCGAATCTAGAGTGCCAGGACTATACAAAAGAGTGAAATTTTGATCCAGGTAAGTCGATATGCATATATATAGGTCTTTTATGATTGGTCCCAGTCTAAATAAGCCAAAAATGATCATAATTTGACATTTTTTGATAAAAAACAAATTTTTTGAAAATTTTCGATGTCGAATCTAGAGTGCCAGGACTATACAAAAGAGTGAAATTTTGATAAAGGTAAGTCGATATGCATATATATAGGTCTTTTATGATTGGTCCCAGTCTAAATAAGCCAAAAATGATCATAATTTGACATTTTTTGATAAAAAACAAATTTTTTGAAAATTTTCGATGTCGAATCTAGAGTGCCAGGACTATACAAAAGAGTGAAATTTTGATCAAGGTAAGTTGATATGCATATATATAGGTCTTTTATGATTAGTCCCAGTCTAAATAAGCCAAAAATGATCATAATTTGACATTTTTTGATAAAATACAAATTTTTTGAAAATTTTCGATGTCGAATCTAGAGTGCCAGGACTATACAAAAGAGTGAAATATTGATCCAGGTAAGTCGATATGCATATATAAAGGTCTTTTATGATTGGTCCCAGTCTAAATAAGCCAAAAATGATCATAATTTGACATTTTTTGATAAAATACAAATTTGTTGAAAATTTTCGATGTCGAATCTAGAGTGCCAAAACTATACAAAAGAGTGAAATTTTGATCCAGGTTAGTCGATATGCATATATATAGGTCTTTTATGATTGGTCCCAGTCTAAATAAGCCAAAAATGATCATAATTTGACATTTTTTGATAAAATACAAATTTTTTGAAAATTTTCGATGTCGAATCTAGAGTGCCAGGACTATACAAAAGAGTGAAATATTGATCCAGGTAAGTCGATATGCATATATAAAGGTCTTTTATGATTGGTCCCAGTCTAAATAAGCCAAAAATGATCATAATTTGACATTTTTTGATAAAATACAAATTTGTTGAAAATTTTCGATGTCGAATCTAGAGTGCCAGGACTATACAAAAGAGTGAAATTTTGAGCCAGGTAAGTCGATATGCATATATATAGGTCTTTTATGATTGGTCCCAGTCTAAATAAGCCAAAAATGATCATAATTTGACATTTTTTGATAAAATAAAAAATTTTTTGAAAATTTTCGATGTCGAATCTAGAGTGCCAGGACTATACAAAAGAGTGAAATTTTGATCCAGGTAAGTCGATATGCATATATATAGGTCTTTTATGATTGGTCCCAGTCTAAATAAGCCAAAAATGATCATAATTTCACATTTTTGGTAAAAAAATTTTTTTGAAAATTTTCGATGTCGAATCTAGAGTGCCAGGACTATACAAAAGAGTGAAATTTTGATCCAGGTAAGTCGATATGCATATATATATAGGTCTTTTATGATTGGTCCCAGTCTAAATAAGCCAAAAATGATCATAATTTGACATTTTTTGAAAAAATACAAATTTTTTGAAAATTTTCGATGTCGAATCTAGAGTGCCAGGACTATACAAAAGAGTGAAATTTTGATCCAGGTAAGTCGATATGCATATATATAGGTCTTTTATGATTGGTTACAGTCTAAATAAGCCAAAAATGATCATAATTTGACATTTTTTGATAAAATACAAATTTTTTGAAAATTTTCGATGTCGAATCTAGAGTGCCAGGACTATACAAAAGAGTGAAATTTTGAGCCAGGTAAGTCGATATGCATATAAATAGGTCTTTTATGATTGGTCCCAGTCTAAATAAGCCAAAAATGATCATAGTTTGACATTTTTTGATAAAAAAAAATTTTTTTGAAAATTTTCGATGTCGAATCTAGAGTGCCAGGACTATAGAAAAGAGTGAAATTTTGATCCAGGTAAGTCGATATGCATATATATAGGTCTATTATGATTGGTCCCAGTCTAAATAAGCCAAAAATGATCATAATTTCACATTTTTGATAAAAAAATTTTTTTGAAAATTTTCGATGTCGAATCTAGAGTGCCAGGACTATACAAAAGAGTGAAATTTTGATCCAGGTAAGTCGATATGCATATATATAGGTCTTTTATGATTGGTCCCAGTCTAAATAAGCCAAAAATGATCATAATTTCACATTTTTGATAAAAAATTTTTTTTGAAAATTTTCGATGTCGAATCTAGAGTGCCAGGACTATACAAAAGAGTGAAATTTTGATCCAGGTAAGTCGATATGCATATATATATAGGTCTTTTATGATTGGTCCCAGTCTAAATAAGCCAAAAATAATCATAATTTGACATTTTTTGAAAAAATACAAATTTTTTGAAAATTTTCGATGTCGAATCTAGAGTGCCAGGACTATACAAAAGAGTGAAATTTTGATCCAGGTAAGTCGATATGCATATATATAGGTCTTTTATGATTGGTTACAGTCTAAATAAGCCAAAAATGATCATAATTTGACATTTTTTGATAAAATACAAATTTTTTGAAAATTTTCGATGTCGAATCTAGAGTGCCAGGACTACACAAAAGAGTGAAATTTTGATCCAGGTAAGTCGATATGCATATATATAGGTCTTTTATGATTGGTCCCAGTCTAAATAAGCCAAAAATGATCATAATTTGACATTTTTTGATAAAATACAAATTTTTTGAAAATTTTCGATGTCGAATCTAGAGTGCCAGGACTATACAAAAGAGTGAAATTTTGATCCAGGTAAGTCGATATGCATATATATAGGTCTTTTATGATTGGTCCCAGTCTAAATAAGCCAAAAATGATCATAATTTGACATTTTTTGATAAAAAACAAATTTTTTGAAAATTTTCGATGTCGAATCTAGAGTGCCAGGACTATACAAAAGAGTGAAATTTTGATAAAGGTAAGTCGATATGCATATATATAGGTCTTTTATGATTGGTCCCAGTCTAAATAAGCCAAAAATGATCATAATTTGACATTTTTTGATAAAAAACAAATTTTTTGAAAATTTTCGATGTCGAATCTAGAGTGCCAGGACTATACAAAAGAGTGAAATTTTGATCCAGGTAAGTTGATATGCATATATATAGGTCTTTTATGATTAGTCCCAGTCTAAATAAGCAAAAAATGATCATAATTTGACATTTTTTGATAAAATACAAATTTTTTGAAAATTTTCGATGTCGAATCTAGAGTGCCAGGACTATACAAAAGAGTGAAATATTGATCCAGGTAAGTCGATATGCATATATAAAGGTCTTTTATGATTGGTCCCAGTCTAAATAAGCCAAAAATGATCATAATTTGACATTTTTTGATAAAATACAAATTTGTTGAAAATTTTCGATGTCGAATCTAGAGTGCCAAAACTATACAAAAGAGTGAAATTTTGATCCAGGTTAGTCGATATGCATATATATAGGTCTTTTATGATTGGTCCCAGTCTAAATAAGCCAAAAATGATCATAATTTGACATTTTTTGATAAAATACAAATTTTTTGAAAATTTTCGATGTCGAATCTAGAGTGCCAGGACTATACAAAAGAGTGAAATATTGATCCAGGTAAGTCGATATGCATATATAAAGGTCTTTTATGATTGGTCCCAGTCTAAATAAGCCAAAAATGATCATAATTTGACATTTTTTGATAAAATACAAATTTGTTGAAAATTTTCGATGTCGAATCTAGAGTGCCAAAACTATACAAAAGAGTGAAATTTTGATCCAGGTTAGTCGATATGCATATATATAGGTCTTTTATGATTGGTCCCAGTCTAAATAAGCCAAAAATGATCATAATTTGACATTTTTTGATAAAATACAAATTTTTTGAAAATTTTCGATGTCGAATCTAGAGTGCCAGGACTATACAAAAGAGTGAAATATTGATCCAGGTAAGTCGATATGCATATATAAAGGTCTTTTATGATTGGTCCCAGTCTAAATAAGCCAAAAATGATCATAATTTGACATTTTTTGATAAAATACAAATTTGTTGAAAATTTTCGATGTCGAATCTAGAGTGCCAGGACTATACAAAAGAGTGAAATTTTGAGCCAGGTAAGTCGATATGCATATATATAGGTCTTTTATGATTGGTCCCAGTCTAAATAAGCCAAAAATGATCATAATTTGACATTTTTTGATAAAATAAAAAATTTTTTGAAAATTTTCGATGTCGAATCTAGAGTGCCAGGACTATACAAAAGAGTGAAATTTTGATCCAGGTAAGTCGATATGCATATATATAGGTCTTTTATGATTGGTCCCAGTCTAAATAAGCCAAAAATGATCATAATTTCACATTTTTGGTAAAAAAATTTTTTTGAAAATTTTCGATGTCGAATCTAGAGTGCCAGGACTATACAAAAGAGTGAAATTTTGATCCAGGTAAGTCGATATGCATATATATATAGGTCTTTTATGATTGGTCCCAGTCTAAATAAGCCAAAAATGATCATAATTTGACATTTTTTGAAAAAATACAAATTTTTTGAAAATTTTCGATGTCGAATCTAGAGTGCCAGGACTATACAAAAGAGTGAAATTTTGATCCAGGTAAGTCGATATGCATATATATAGGTCTTTTATGATTGGTTACAGTCTAAATAAGCCAAAAATGATCATAATTTGACATTTTTTGATAAAATACAAATTTTTTGAAAATTTTCGATGTCGAATCTAGAGTGCCAGGACTATACAAAAGAGTGAAATTTTGAGCCAGGTAAGTCGATATGCATATAAATAGGTCTTTTATGATTGGTCCCAGTCTAAATAAGCCAAAAATGATCATAGTTTGACATTTTTTGATAAAAAAAAATTTTTTTGAAAATTTTCGATGTCGAATCTAGAGTGCCAGGACTATAGAAAAGAGTGAAATTTTGATCCAGGTAAGTCGATATGCATATATATAGGTCTATTATGATTGGTCCCAGTCTAAATAAGCCAAAAATGATCATAATTTCACATTTTTGATAAAAAAATTTTTTTGAAAATTTTCGATGTCGAATCTAGAGTGCCAGGACTATACAAAAGAGTGAAATTTTGATCCAGGTAAGTCGATATGCATATATATAGGTCTTTTATGATTGGTCCCAGTCTAAATAAGCCAAAAATGATCATAATTTCACATTTTTGATAAAAAATTTTTTTTGAAAATTTTCGATGTCGAATCTAGAGTGCCAGGACTATACAAAAGAGTGAAATTTTGATCCAGGTAAGTCGATATGCATATATATATAGGTCTTTTATGATTGGTCCCAGTCTAAATAAGCCAAAAATAATCATAATTTGACATTTTTTGAAAAAATACAAATTTTTTGAAAATTTTCGATGTCGAATCTAGAGTGCCAGGACTATACAAAAGAGTGAAATTTTGATCCAGGTAAGTCGATATGCATATATATAGGTCTTTTATGATTGGTTACAGTCTAAATAAGCCAAAAATGATCATAATTTGACATTTTTTGATAAAATACAAATTTTTTGAAAATTTTCGATGTCGAATCTAGAGTGCCAGGACTATACAAAAGAGTGAAATTTTGATCCAGGTAAGTCGATATGCATATATATAGGTCTTTTATGATTGGTCCCAGTCTAAATAAGCCAAAAATGATCATAATTTGACATTTTTTGATAAAATACAAATTTTTTGAAAATTTTCGATGTCGAATCTAGAGTGCCAGGACTATACAAAAGAGTGAAATTTTGATCCAGGTAAGTCGATATGCATATATATAGGTCTTTTATGATTGGTCCCAGTCTAAATAAGCCAAAAATGATCATAATTTGACATTTTTTGATAAAAAACAAATTTTTTGAAAATTTTCGATGTCGAATCTAGAGTGCCAGGACTATACAAAAGAGTGAAATTTTGATAAAGGTAAGTCGATATGCATATATATAGGTCTTTTATGATTGGTCCCAGTCTAAATAAGCCAAAAATGATCATAATTTGACATTTTTTGATAAAAAACAAATTTTTTGAAAATTTTCGATGTCGAATCTAGAGTGCCAGGACTATACAAAAGAGTGAAATTTTGATCCAGGTAAGTTGATATGCATATATATAGGTCTTTTATGATTAGTCCCAGTCTAAATAAGCAAAAAATGATCATAATTTGACATTTTTTGATAAAATACAAATTTTTTGAAAATTTTCGATGTCGAATCTAGAGTGCCAGGACTATACAAAAGAGTGAAATATTGATCCAGGTAAGTCGATATGCATATATAAAGGTCTTTTATGATTGGTCCCAGTCTAAATAAGCCAAAAATGATCATAATTTGACATTTTTTGATAAAATACAAATTTGTTGAAAATTTTCGATGTCGAATCTAGAGTGCCAAAACTATACAAAAGAGTGAAATTTTGATCCAGGTTAGTCGATATGCATATATATAGGTCTTTTATGATTGGTCCCAGTCTAAATAAGCCAAAAATGATCATAATTTGACATTTTTTGATAAAATACAAATTTTTTGAAAATTTTCGATGTCGAATCTAGAGTGCCAGGACTATACAAAAGAGTGAAATATTGATCCAGGTAAGTCGATATGCATATATAAAGGTCTTTTATGATTGGTCCCAGTCTAAATAAGCCAAAAATGATCATAATTTGACATTTTTTGATAAAATACAAATTTGTTGAAAATTTTCGATGTCGAATCTAGAGTGCCAAAACTATACAAAAGAGTGAAATTTTGATCCAGGTTAGTCGATATGCATATATATAGGTCTTTTATGATTGGTCCCAGTCTAAATAAGCCAAAAATGATCATAATTTGACATTTTTTGATAAAAAACAAATTTTTTGAAAATTTTCGATGTCGAATCTAGAGTGCCAGGACTATACAAAAGAGTGAAATTTTGATCCAGGTAAGTCGATATGCATATATATAGGTCTTTTAGGATTGGTCCCAGTCTAAATAAGCCAAAAATGATCATAATTTGACATTTTTTGATAAAATACAAATTTTTTGAAAATTTTCGATGTCGAATCTAGAGTGCCAGGACTATACAAAAGAGTGAAATTTTGATCCAGGTAAGTCGATATGCATATATATAGGTCTTTTATGATTGGTGCCAGTCTAAATAAGCCAAAAATGATCATAATTTGACATTTTTTGATAAAATACAAATTTTTTGAAAATTTTCGATGTCGAATCTAGAGTGCCAGGACTATACAAAAGAGTGAAATTTTCATCCAGGTAAGGTGATATGCATATATTTAGGTCTTTTATGATTGGTCCCAGTCTAAATAAGCCAAAAATGATCATAATTTGACATTTTTGATAAAATACAAATTTTTTGAAAATTTTCGATGTCGAATCTAGAGTGCCAGGACTATACAAAAGAGTGAAATTTTGATCCAGGTAAGTCGATATGCATATATATAGGTCTTTTATGATTGGTCCCAGTCTAAATAAGCCAAAAATGATCATAATTTGACATTTTTTGATAAAATACAAATTTTTTGAAAATTTTCGATGTCGAATCTAGGAGTGCCAGGACTATACAAAAGAGTGAAATTTTGATCCAGGTAAGTCGATATGCATTTATATAGGTCTTTTGTGATTGGTCCCAGTCTAAATAAGCCAAAAATGATCATAATTTGACATTTTTTGATAAAATAAAAATTTTTTGAAAATTTTCGATGTCGAATCTAGAGTGCCAGGACTATACAAAAGAGTGAAATTTTGATCCAGGTAAGTCGATATGCATATATATAGGTCTTTTATGATTGGTCCCAGTCTAAATAAGCAAAAAATTATCATAATTTGACATTTTTTGATATTATACAAATTTTTTGAAAATTTTCGATGTCGAATCAAGAGTGCCAGGACTATACAAAAGAGTGAAATTTTGATCCAGGTAAGTCGATATGCATATATATAGGTCTTTTATGATTGGTCCCAGTCTAAATAAGCCAAAAATGATCATAATTTGACATTTTTTGATAAAAAACAAATTTTTTGAAAATTTTCGATGTCGAATCTAGAGTGCCAGGACTATACAAAAGAGTGAAATTTTGATCCAGGTAAGTCGATATGCATATATATAGGTCTTTTATGATTGGTCCCAGTCTAAATAAGCCGAAAATGATCATAATTGGACATTTTTTGATAAAATACACATTTTTTGAAAATTTTCGATGTCGAATCTAGAGTGCCAGGACTATACAAAAGAGTGAAATTTTGATCCAGGTAAGTCGATATGCATATATATAGGTCTTTTATGATTGGTCCCAGTCTAAATAAGCCAAAAATGATCATAATTTGACATTTTTTGATAAAAAACAAATTTTTTGAAAATTTTCGATGTCGAATCTAGAGTGCCAGGACTATACAAAAGAGTGTAATTTTGATCCAGGTAAGTCGATATGTATATATATAGGTCTTTTATGATTGGTCCCAGTCTAAATAAGCCAAAAATGATCATAATTTGACATTTTTTGATAAAAAACAAATTTTTTGAAAATTTTCGATGTCGAATCTAGAGTGCCAGGACTATACAAAAGAGTGAAATTTTGATCCAGGTAAGTCGATATGCATATATATAGGTCTTTTATGATTAATCCCAGTCTAAATAAGCCAAAAATGACCATAATTTGACATTTTTTGATAAAAAACAAATTTTTTGAAAATTTTCGATGTCGAATCTAGAGTGCCAGGACTATACAAAAGAGTGAAATTTTGATCCAGATAATTCGATATGCATATATATAGGTCTTTTATGATTGGTCCTAGTCTAAATAAGCCAAAAATGATCATAATTTGACATTTTTTGATAAAATACAAATTTTTTGAAAATTTTCGATGTCGAATCTAGAGTGCCAGGACTATACAAAAGAGTGAAATTTTGAGCCAGGTAAGTCGATATGCATATATATAGGTCTTTTATGATTGGTCCCAGTCTAAATAAGCCAGAAATGATCATAATTTGACATTTTTTGATAAAATACAAATTTTTTGAAAATTTTCGATGTCGAATCTAGAGTGCCAGGACTATACAAAAGAGTGAAATTTTGATCCAGGTAAGTCGATATGCATATATATAGGTCTTTTATGATTGGTCCCAGTCTAAATAAGCCAAAAATGATCATAATTTCACATTTTTGATAAAAAAATTTTTTTGAAAATTTTCGATGTCGAATCTAGAGTGCCAGGACTATACAAAAGAGTGAAATTTTGATCCAGGTAAGTCGATATGCATATATATAGGTCTTTTATGATTGGTCCCAGTCTAATTAAGCCAAAAATGATCATAATTTCACATTTTTGATAAAAAATTTTTTTTGAAAATTTTCGATGTCGAATCTAGAGTGCCAGGACTATACAAAAGAGTGTAATTTTGATCCAGGTAAGTCGATATGCATATATATATAGGTCTTTTATGATTGGTCCCAGTCTAAATAAGCCAAAAATGATCATTATTTGACATTTTTTGAAAAAATACAAATTTGTTGAAAATTTTCGATGTCGAATCTAGAGTGCCAAAACTATACAAAAGAGTGTAATTTTGATCCAGGTTAGTCGATATGCATATATATAGGTCTTTTATGATTGGTCCCAGTCTAAATAAGCCAAAAATGATCAAAATTTGACATTTTTTGATAAAAAACAAATTTTTTGAAAATTTTCGATGTCGAATCTAGAGTGCCAGGACTATACTAAAGAGTGAAATTTTGATCCAGGTAAGTCGATATGCATATATATAGGTCTTTTAGGATTGGTCCCAGTCTAAATAAGCCAAAAATGATCATAATTTGACATTTTTTGATAAAATACAAATTTTTTGAAAATTTTCGATGTCGAATCTAGAGTGCCAGGACTATACAAAAGAGTGAAATTTTGAGCCAGGTATGTCGATATGCATTTATATAGGTCTTTTGTGATTGGTCCCAGTCTAAATAAGCCAAAAATGATCATAATTTGACATTTTTTGATAAAATAAAAATTTTTTGAAAATTTTCGATGTCGAATCTAGAGTGCCAGGACTATACAAAAGAGTGAAATTTTGATCCAGGTAAGTCGATATGCATATATATAGGTCTTTTATGATTGGTCCCAGTCTAAATAAGCAAAAAATTATCATAATTTGACATTTTTTGATATTATACAAATTTTTTGAAAATTTTCGATGTCGAATCAAGAGTGCCAGGACTATACAAAAGAGTGAAATTTTGATCCAGGTAAGTCGATATGCATATATATAGGTCTTTTATGATTGGTCCCAGTCTAAATAAGCCAAAAATGATCATAATTTGACATTTTTTGATAAAAAACAAATTTTTTGAAAATTTTCGATGTCGAATCTAGAGTGCCAGGACTATACAAAAGAGTGAAATTTTGATCCAGGTAAGTCGATATGCATATATATAGGTCTTTTATGATTGGTCCCAGTCTAAATAAGCCGAAAATGATCATAATTGGACATTTTTTGATAAAATACACATTTTTTGAAAATTTTCGATGTCGAATCTAGAGTGCCAGGACTATACAAAAGAGTGAAATTTTGATCCAGGTAAGTCGATATGCATATATATAGGTCTTTTATGATTGGTCCCAGTCTAAATAAGCCAAAAATGATCATAATTTGACATTTTTTGATAAAAAACAAATTTTTTGAAAATTTTCGATGTCGAATCTAGAGTGCCAGGACTATACAAAAGAGTGTAATTTTGATCCAGGTAAGTCGATATGTATATATATAGGTCTTTTATGATTGGTCCCAGTCTAAATAAGCCAAAAATGATCATAATTTGACATTTTTTGATAAAAAACAAATTTTTTGAAAATTTTCGATGTCGAATCTAGAGTGCCAGGACTATACAAAAGAGTGAAATTTTGATCCAGGTAAGTCGATATGCATATATATAGGTCTTTTATGATTAATCCCAGTCTAAATAAGCCAAAAATGACCATAATTTGACATTTTTTGATAAAAAACAAATTTTTTGAAAATTTTCGATGTCGAATCTAGAGTGCCAGGACTATACAAAAGAGTGAAATTTTGATCCAGATAATTCGATATGCATATATATAGGTCTTTTATGATTGGTCCTAGTCTAAATAAGCCAAAAATGATCATAATTTGACATTTTTTGATAAAATACAAATTTTTTGAAAATTTTCGATGTCGAATCTAGAGTGCCAGGACTATACAAAAGAGTGAAATTTTGAGCCAGGTAAGTCGATATGCATATATATAGGTCTTTTATGATTGGTCCCAGTCTAAATAAGCCAAAAATGATCATAATTTGACATTTTTTGATAAAATACAAATTTTTTGAAAATTTTCGATGTCGAATCTAGAGTGCCAGGACTATACAAAAGAGTGAAATTTTGATCCAGGTAAGTCGATATGCATATATATAGGTCTTTTATGATTGGTCCCAGTCTAAATAAGCCAAAAATGATCATAATTTCACATTTTTGATAAAAAAATTTTTTTGAAAATTTTCGATGTCGAATCTAGAGTGCCAGGACTATACAAAAGAGTGAAATTTTGATCCAGGTAAGTCGATATGCATATATATAGGTCTTTTATGATTGGTCCCAGTCTAAATAAGCCAAAAATGATCATAATTTCACATTTTTGATAAAAAATTTTTTTTGAAAATTTTCGATGTCGAATCTAGAGTGCCAGGACTATACAAAAGAGTGTAATTTTGATCCAGGTAAGTCGATATGCATATATATATAGGTCTTTTATGATTGGTCCCAGTCTAAATAAGCCAAAAATGATCATTATTTGACATTTTTTGAAAAAATACAAATTTGTTGAAAATTTTCGATGTCGAATCTAGAGTGCCAAAACTATACAAAAGAGTGAAATTTTGATCCAGGTTAGTCGATATGCATATATATAGGTCTTTTATGATTGGTCCCAGTCTAAATAAGCCAAAAATGATCAAAATTTGACATTTTTTGATAAAAAACAAATTTTTTGAAAATTTTCGATGTCGAATCTAGAGTGCCAGGACTATACTAAAGAGTGAAATTTTGATCCAGGTAAGTCGATATGCATATATATAGGTCTTTTAGGATTGGTCCCAGTCTAAATAAGCCAAAAATGATCATAATTTGACATTTTTTGATAAAATACAAATTTTTTGAAAATTTTCGATGTCGAATCTAGAGTGCCAGGACTATACAAAAGAGTGAAATTTTGAGCCAGGTATGTCGATATGCATATATATAGGTCTTTTATGATTGGTCCCAGTCTAAATAAGCCAAAAATGATCATAATTTGACATTTTTTGATAATATACAAATTTTTTGAAAATTTTCGATGTCGAATCTAGAGTGCCAGGACTATACAAAAGAGTGAAATTTTGATCCAGGTAAGTCGATATGCATATATATAGGTCTTTTATGATTGGTCCCAGTCTAAATAAGCCAAAAATGATCATAATTTGACATTTTTTGATAAAATACAAATTTTTTGAAAATTTTCGATGTCGAATCTAGAGTGCCAGGACTATACAAAAGAGTGAAATTTTGATCCAGGTAAGTCGATATGCATATATATAGGTCTTTTATGATTGGTCTCAGTCTAAATAAGCCAAAAATGATCATAATTTGACATTTTTTGATAAAATACAAATTTTTTGAAAATTTTCGATGTCGAATCTAGAGTGCCAGGACTATACAAAAGAGTGAAATTTTGATCCAGGTAAGTCGATATGCATATATATAGGTCTTTTATGATTGGTCCCAGTCTAAATAAGCCAAAAATGATCATAATTTGACATGTTTTGATAAAATACAAATTTTTTGAAAATTTTCGATGTCGAATCTAGGAGTGCCAGGACTATACAAAAGAGTGAAATTTTGATCCAGGTAAGTCGATATGCATTTATATAGGTCTTTTGTGATTGGTCCCAGTCTAAATAAGCCAAAAATGATCATAATTTGACATTTTTTGATAAAATACAAATTTGTTGAAAATTTTCGATGTCGAATCTAGAGTGCCAAAACTATACAAAAGAGTGAAATTTTGATCCAGGTTAGTCGATATGCATATATATAGGTCTTTTATGATTGGTCCCAGTCTAAATAAGCCAAAAATGATCATAATTTGACATTTTTTGATAAAAAACAAATTTTTTGAAAATTTTCGATGTCGAATCTAGAGTGCCAGGACTATACAAAAGAGTGAAATTTTGATCCAGGTAAGTCGATATGCATATATATAGGTCTTTAAGGATTGGTCCCAGTCTAAATAAGCCAAAAATGATCATAATTTGACATTTTTTGATAAAATACAAATTTTTTGAAAATTTTCGATGTCGAATCTAGAGTGCCAGGACTATACAAAAGAGTGAAATTTTGATCCAGGTAAGTTGATATGCATATATAAAGGTCTTTTATGATTGGTCCCAGTCTAAATAAGCCAAAAATGATCATAATTTGACATTTTTTGATAAAATACAAATTTTTTGAAAATTTTCGATGTCGAATCTAGAGTGCCAGGACTATACAAAAGAGTGAAATTTTGATCCAGGTAAGTCGATATGCATATATATAGGTCTTTTATGATTGGTCCCAGTCTAAATAAGCCAAAAATGATCATAATTTGACATTTTTTGATAAAATACAAATTTTTTGAAAATTTTCGATGTCGAATCTAGGAGTGCCAGGACTATACAAAAGAGTGAAATTTTGATCCAGGTAAGTCGATATGTATTTATATAGGTCTTTTGTGATTGGTCCCAGTCTAAATAAGCCAAAAATGATCATAATTTGACATTTTTTGATAAAATAAAAATTTTTTGAAAATTTTCGATGTCGAATCTAGAGTGCCAGGACTATACAAAAGAGTGAAATTTTGATCCAGGTAAGTCGATATGCATATATATAGGTCTTTTATGATTGGTCCCAGTCTAAATAAGCAAAAAATTATCATAATTTGAAATGTTTTGATAAAATACAAATTTTTTGAAAATTTTCGATGTCGAATCTAGAGTGCCAGGACTATACAAAAGAGTGAAATTTTGATCCAGGTAAGTCGATATGCATATATATAGGTCTTTTAGGATTGGTCCCAGTATAAATAAGCCAAAAATGATCATAATTTGACATTTTTTGATAAAATACAAATTTTTTGAAAATTTTCGATGTCGAATCTAGAGTGCCAGGACTATACAAAAGAGTGAAATTTTGAGCCAGGTAAGTCGATATGCATATATATAGGTCTTTTATGATTGGTCCCAGTCTAAATAAGCCAAAAATGATCAAAATTTGACATTTTTTGATAATATACAAATTTTTTGAAAATTTTCGATGTCGAATCTAGAGTGCCAGGACTATACAAAAGAGTGAAATTTTGATCCAGGTAAGTCGATATGCATATATAAAGGTCTTTTATGATTGGTCCCAGTCTAAATAAGCCAAAAATGATCATAATTTGACATTTTTTGATAAAATACAAATTTTTTGAAAATTTTCGATGTCGAATCTAGAGTGCCAGGACTATACAAAAGAGTGAAATTTTGAGCCAGGTATGTCGATATGCATATATATAGGTCTTTTATGATTGGTCCCAGTCTAAATAAGCCAAAAATGATCATAATTTGACATTTTTTGATAATATACAAATTTTTTGAAAATTTTCGATGTCGAATCTAGAGTGCCAGGACTATACAAAAGAGTGAAATTTTGATCCAGGTAAGTCGATATGCATATATATAGGTCTTTTATGATTGGTCCCAGTCTAAATAAGCCAAAAATGATCATAATTTGACATTTTTTGATAAAAAACAAATTTTTTGAAAATTTTCGATGTCGAATCTAGAGTGCCAGGACTATACAAAAGAGTGAAATTTTGATCCAGGTAAGTCGATATGCATATATATAGGTCTTTTATGATTGGTCCCAGTCTAAATAAGCCAAAAATGATCATAATTTGACATTTTTTGATAAAATACAAATTTTTTGAAAATTTTCGATGTCGAATCTAGAGTGCCAGGACTATACAAAAGAGTGAAATTTTGATCCAGGTAAGTCGATATGCATATATATAGGTCTTTTATGATTGGTCCCAGTCTAAATAAGCCAAAAATGATCATAATTTGACATGTTTTGATAAAATACAAATTTTTTGAAAATTTTCGATGTCGAATCTAGGAGTGCCAGGACTATACAAAAGAGTGAAATTTTGATCCAGGTAAGTCGATATGCATTTATATAGGTCTTTTGTGATTGGTCCCAGTCTAAATAAGCCAAAAATGATCATAATTTGACATTTTTTGATAAAAAACAAATTTTTTGAAAATTTTCGATGTCGAATCTAGAGTGCCAGGACTATACAAAAGAGTGAAATTTTGATAAAGGTAAGTCGATATGCATATATATAGGACTTTTATGATTGGTCCCAGTCTAAATAAGCCAAAAATGATCATAATTTGACATTTTTTGATAAAAAACAAATTTTTTGAAAATTTTCGATGTCGAATCTAGAGTGCCAGGACTATACAAAAGAGTGAAATTTTGATCCAGGTAAGTCGATATGCATATATATATAGGTCTTTTATGATTAGTCCCAGTCTAAATAAGCCAAAAATGATCATAATTTGACATTTTTTGATAAAATACAAATTTTTTGAAAATTTTCGATGTCGAATCTAGAGTGCCAGGACTATACAAAAGAGTGAAATATTGATCCAGGTAAGTCGATATGCATATATAAAGGTCTTTTATGATTGGTCCCAGTCTAAATAAGCCAAAAATGATCATAATTTGACATTTTTTGATAAAATACAAATTTTTTGAAAATTTTCGATGTCGAATCTAGAGTGCCAGGACTATACAAAAGAGTGAAATTTTGATCCAGGTAAGTCGATATGCATATATATAGGTCTTTCATGATTGGTCCCAGTCTAAATAAGCCAAAAATGATCATAATTTGACATTTTTTGATAAAATACAAATTTGTTGAAAATTTTCGATGTCGAATCTAGAGTGCCAAAACTATACAAAAGAGTGAAATTTTGATCCAGGTTAGTCGATATGCATATATATAGGTCTTTTATGATTGGTCCCAGTCTAAATAAGCCAAAAATGATCATAATTTGACATTTTTTGATAAAAAACAAATTTTTTGAAAATTTTCGATGTCGAATCTAGAGTGCCAGGACTATACAAAAGAGTGAAATTTTGATCCAGGTAAGTCGATATGCATATATATAGGTCTTTAAGGATTGGTCCCAGTCTAAATAAGCCAAAAATGATCATAATTTGACATTTTTTGATAAAATACAAATTTTTTGAAAATTTTCGATGTCGAATCTAGAGTGCCAGGACTATACAAAAGAGTGAAATTTTGATCCAGGTAAGTTGATATGCATATATAAAGGTCTTTTATGATTGGTCCCAGTCTAAATAAGCCAAAAATGATCATAATTTGACATTTTTTGATAAAATACAAATTTTTTGAAAATTTTCGATGTCGAATCTAGAGTGCCAGGACTATACAAAAGAGTGAAATTTTGATCCAGGTAAGTCGATATGCATATATATAGGTCTTTTATGATTGGTCCCAGTCTAAATAAGCCAAAAATGATCATAATTTGACATTTTTTGATAAAATACAAATTTTTTGAAAATTTTCGATGTCGAATCTAGGAGTGCCAGGACTATACAAAAGAGTGAAATTTTGATCCAGGTAAGTCGATATGTATTTATATAGGTCTTTTGTGATTGGTCCCAGTCTAAATAAGCCAAAAATGATCATAATTTGACATTTTTTGATAAAATAAAAATTTTTTGAAAATTTTCGATGTCGAATCTAGAGTGCCAGGACTATACAAAAGAGTGAAATTTTGATCCAGGTAAGTCGATATGCATATATATAGGTCTTTTATGATTGGTCCCAGTCTAAATAAGCAAAAAATTATCATAATTTGAAATGTTTTGATAAAATACAAATTTTTTGAAAATTTTCGATGTCGAATCTAGAGTGCCAGGACTATACAAAAGAGTGAAATTTTGATCCAGGTAAGTCGATATGCATATATATAGGTCTTTTAGGATTGGTCCCAGTATAAATAAGCCAAAAATGATCATAATTTGACATTTTTTGATAAAATACAAATTTTTTGAAAATTTTCGATGTCGAATCTAGAGTGCCAGGACTATACAAAAGAGTGAAATTTTGAGCCAGGTAAGTCGATATGCATATATATAGGTCTTTTATGATTGGTCCCAGTCTAAATAAGCCAAAAATGATCAAAATTTGACATTTTTTGATAATATACAAATTTTTTGAAAATTTTCGATGTCGAATCTAGAGTGCCAGGACTATACAAAAGAGTGAAATTTTGATCCAGGTAAGTCGATATGTATTTATATAGGTCTTTTGTGATTGGTCCCAGTCTAAATAAGCCAAAAATGATCATAATTTGACATTTTTTGATAAAATAAAAATTTTTTGAAAATTTTCGATGTCGAATCTAGAGTGCCAGGACTATACAAAAGAGTGAAATTTTGATCCAGGTAAGTCGATATGCATATATATAGGTCTTTTATGATTGGTCCCAGTCTAAATAAGCAAAAAATTATCATAATTTGAAATGTTTTGATAAAATACAAATTTTTTGAAAATTTTCGATGTCGAATCTAGAGTGCCAGGACTATACAAAAGAGTGAAATTTTGATCCAGGTAAGTCGATATGCATATATATAGGTCTTTTAGGATTGGTCCCAGTATAAATAAGCCAAAAATGATCATAATTTGACATTTTTTGATAAAATACAAATTTTTTGAAAATTTTCGATGTCGAATCTAGAGTGCCAGGACTATACAAAAGAGTGAAATTTTGAGCCAGGTAAGTCGATATGCATATATATAGGTCTTTTATGATTGGTCCCAGTCTAAATAAGCCAAAAATGATCAAAATTTGACATTTTTTGATAAAAAACAAATTTTTTGAAAATTTTCGATGTCGAATCTAGAGTGCCAGGACTATACAAAAGAGTGAAATTTTGATAAAGGTAAGTCGATATGCATATATATAGGACTTTTATGATTGGTCCCAGTCTAAATAAGCCAAAAATGATCATAATTTGACATTTTTTGATAAAAAACAAATTTTTTGAAAATTTTCGATGTCGAATCTAGAGTGCCAGGACTATACAAAAGAGTGAAATTTTGATCCAGGTAAGTCGATATGCATATATATATAGGTCTTTTATGATTAGTCCCAGTCTAAATAAGCCAAAAATGATCATAATTTGACATTTTTTGATAAAATACAAATTTTTTGAAAATTTTCGATGTCGAATCTAGAGTGCCAGGACTATACAAAAGAGTGAAATATTGATCCAGGTAAGTCGATATGCATATATAAAGGTCTTTTATGATTGGTCCCAGTCTAAATAAGCCAAAAATGATCATAATTTGACATTTTTTGATAAAATACAAATTTTTTGAAAATTTTCGATGTCGAATCTAGAGTGCCAGGACTATACAAAAGAGTGAAATTTTGATCCAGGTAAGTCGATATGCATATATATAGGTCTTTCATGATTGGTCCCAGTCTAAATAAGCCAAAAATGATCATAATTTGACATTTTTTGATAAAATACAAATTTGTTGAAAATTTTCGATGTCGAATCTAGAGTGCCAAAACTATACAAAAGAGTGAAATTTTGATCCAGGTTAGTCGATATGCATATATATAGGTCTTTTATGATTGGTCCCAGTCTAAATAAGCCAAAAATGATCATAATTTGACATTTTTTGATAAAAAACAAATTTTTTGAAAATTTTCGATGTCGAATCTAGAGTGCCAGGACTATACAAAAGAGTGAAATTTTGATCCAGGTAAGTCGATATGCATATATATAGGTCTTTAAGGATTGGTCCCAGTCTAAATAAGCCAAAAATGATCATAATTTGACATTTTTTGATAAAATACAAATTTTTTGAAAATTTTCGATGTCGAATCTAGAGTGCCAGGACTATACAAAAGAGTGAAATTTTGATCCAGGTAAGTTGATATGCATATATAAAGGTCTTTTATGATTGGTCCCAGTCTAAATAAGCCAAAAATGATCATAATTTGACATTTTTTGATAAAATACAAATTTTTTGAAAATTTTCGATGTCGAATCTAGAGTGCCAGGACTATACAAAAGAGTGAAATTTTGATCCAGGTAAGTCGATATGCATATATATAGGTCTTTTATGATTGGTCCCAGTCTAAATAAGCCAAAAATGATCATAATTTGACATTTTTTGATAAAATACAAATTTTTTGAAAATTTTCGATGTCGAATCTAGGAGTGCCAGGACTATACAAAAGAGTGAAATTTTGATCCAGGTAAGTCGATATGTATTTATATAGGTCTTTTGTGATTGGTCCCAGTCTAAATAAGCCAAAAATGATCATAATTTGACATTTTTTGATAAAATAAAAATTTTTTGAAAATTTTCGATGTCGAATCTAGAGTGCCAGGACTATACAAAAGAGTGAAATTTTGATCCAGGTAAGTCGATATGCATATATATAGGTCTTTTATGATTGGTCCCAGTCTAAATAAGCAAAAAATTATCATAATTTGAAATGTTTTGATAAAATACAAATTTTTTGAAAATTTTCGATGTCGAATCTAGAGTGCCAGGACTATACAAAAGAGTGAAATTTTGATCCAGGTAAGTCGATATGCATATATATAGGTCTTTTAGGATTGGTCCCAGTATAAATAAGCCAAAAATGATCATAATTTGACATTTTTTGATAAAATACAAATTTTTTGAAAATTTTCGATGTCGAATCTAGAGTGCCAGGACTATACAAAAGAGTGAAATTTTGAGCCAGGTAAGTCGATATGCATATATATAGGTCTTTTATGATTGGTCCCAGTCTAAATAAGCCAAAAATGATCAAAATTTGACATTTTTTGATAATATACAAATTTTTTGAAAATTTTCGATGTCGAATCTAGAGTGCCAGGACTATACAAAAGAGTGAAATTTTGATCCAGGTAAGTCGATATGCATATATATAGGTCTTTTATGATTGGTCCCAGTCTAAATAAGCCAAAAATGATCATAATTTGACATTTTTTGATAAAATACAAATTTTTTGAAAATTTTCGATGTCAAATCTAGAGTGCCAGGACTATACAAAAGAGTGAAATTTTGATCCAGGTAAGTCGATATGCATATATATAGGTCTTTTATGATTAATCCCAGTCTAAATAAGCCAAAAATGACCATAATTTGACATTTTTTGATAAAAAACAAATTTTTTGAAAATTTTCGATGTCGAATCTAGAGTGCCAGGACTATACAAAAGAGTGAAATTTTGATCCAGGTAAGTCGATATGCATATATATAGGTCTTTTATGATTGGTCCCAGTCTAAATAAGCCAAAAATGATCATAATTTCACATTTTTGATAAAAATTTTTTTTTGAAAATTTTCGATGTCGAATCTAGAGTGCCAGGACTATACAAAAGAGTGAAATTTTGATCCAGGTAAGTCGATATGCATATATATATAGGTCTTTTATGATTGGTCCCAGTCTAAATAAGCCAAAAATGAT
This sequence comes from Chrysoperla carnea, assembly GCF_905475395.1. Lineage (NCBI taxonomy): Eukaryota > Metazoa > Arthropoda > Insecta > Neuroptera > Chrysopidae > Chrysoperla > Chrysoperla carnea. The sequence continues at coordinate 3,030,296 of NW_025408233.1, read as the reverse complement.
CATTATTTGACATTTTTTGAAAAAATACAAATTTGTTGAAAATTTTCGATGTCGAATCTAGAGTGCCAAAACTATACAAAAGAGTGAAATTTTGATCCAGGTTAGTCGATATGCATATATATAGGTCTTTTATGATTGGTCCCAGTCTAAATAAGCCAAAAATGATCATAATTTGACATTTTTTTATAAAAAAAAAATTTTTTGAAAATTTTCGATGTCGAATCTAGAGTGCCAGGACTATACTAAAGAGTGAAATTTTGATCCAGGTAAGTCGATATGCATATATATAGGTCTTTTAGGATTGGTCCCAGTCTAAATAAGCCAAAAATGATCATAATTTGACATTTTTTGATAAAATACAAATTTTTTGAAAATTTTCGATGTCGAATCTAGAGTGCCAGGACTATACAAAAGAGTGAAATTTTGAGCCAGGTAAGTCGATATGCATATATATAGGTCTTTTATGATTGGTCCCAGTCTAAATAAGCCAAAAATGATCATAATTTGACATTTTTTGATAAAATACAAATTTTTTGAAAATTTTCGATGTCGAATCTAGAGTGCCAGGACTATACAAAAGAGTGAAATTTTGATCCAGGTAAGTCGATATGCATATATATAGGTCTTTTATGATTGGTCCCAGTCTAAATAAGCCAAAAATGATCATAATTTGACATTTTTTGATAAAAAACAAATTTTTTGAAAATTTTCGATGTCGAATCTAGAGTGCCAGGACTATACAAAAGAGTGAAATTTTGATAAAGGTAAGTCGATATGCATATATATAGGACTTTTATGATTGGTCCCAGTCTAAATAAGCCAAAAATGATCATAATTTGACATTTTTTGATAAAAAACAAATTTTTTGAAAATTTTCGATGTCGAATCTAGAGTGCCAGGACTATACAAAAGAGTGAAATTTTGATCCAGGTAAGTCGATATGCATATATATAGGTCTTTTATGATTGGTCCCAGTCTAAATAAGCAAAAAATTATCATAATTTGACATGTTTTGATAAAATACAAATTTTTTGAAAATTTTCGATGTCGAATCTAGAGTGTCAGGACTATACAAAAGAGTGAAATTTTGAGCCAGGTAAGTCGATATGCATATATATAGGTCTTTTAGGATTGGTCCCAGTATAAATAAGCCAAAAATGATCATAATTTGACATTTTTTGATAAAATACAAATTTTTTGAAAATTTTCGATGTCGAATCTAGAGTGCCAGGACTATACAAAAGAGTGAAATTTTGAGCCAGGTAAGTCGATATGCATATATATAGGTCTTTTATGATTGGTCCCAGTCTAAATAAGCCAAAAATGATCAAAATTTGACATTTTTTGATAATATACAAATTTTTTGAAAATTTTCGATGTCGAATCTAGAGTGCCAGGACTATACAAAAGAGTGAAATTTTGATCCAGGTAAGTCGATATGCATATATATAGGTCTTTTATGATTGGTCCCAGTCTAAATAAGCCAAAAATGATCATAATTTGACATTTTTTGATAAAATACAAATTTTTTGAAAATTTTCGATGTCGAATCTAGAGTGCCAGGACTATACAAAAGAGTGAAATTTTGATCCAGGTAAGTCGATATGCATATATATAGGTCTTTTATGATTAATCCCAGTCTAAATAAGCCAAAAATGACCATAATTTGACATTTTTTGATAAAAAACAAATTTTTTGAAAATTTTCGATGTCGAATCTAGAGTGCCAGGACTATACAAAAGAGTGAAATTTTGATCCAGATAAGTCGATATGCATATATATAGGTCTTTTATGATTGGTCCTAGTCTAAATAAGCCAAAAATGATCATAATTTGACATTTTTTGATAAAATACAAATTTTTTGAAAATTTTCGATGTCGAATCTAGAGTGCCAGGACTATACAAAAGAGTGAAATTTTGAGCCAGGTAAGTCGATATGCATATATATAGGTCTTTTATGATTGGTCCCAGTCTAAATAAGCCAAAAATGATCATAATTTGACATTTTTTGATAAAATACAAATTTTTTGAAAATTTTCGATGTCGAATCTAGAGTGCCAGGACTATACAAAAGAGTGAAATTTTGATCCAGGTAAGTCGATATGCATATATATAGGTCTTTTATGATTGGTCCCAGTCTAAATAAGCCAAAAATGATCATAATTTCACATTTTTGATAAAAAAATTTTTTTGAAAATTTTCGATGTCGAATCTAGAGTGCCAGGACTATACAAAAGAGTGAAATTTTGATCCAGGTAAGTCGATATGCATATATATAGGTCTTTTATGATTGGTCCCAGTCTAAATAAGCCAAAAATGATCATAATTTCACATTTTTGATAAAAATTTTTTTTTGAAAATTTTCGATGTCGTATCTAGAGTGCCAGGACTATACAAAAGAGTGAAATTTTGATCCAGGTAAGTCGATATGCATATATATATAGGTCTTTTATGATTGGTCCCAGTCTAAATAAGCCAAAAATGATCATTATTTGCCATTTTTTGAAAAAATACAAATTTGTTGAAAATTTTCGATGTCGAATCTAGAGTGCCAAAACTATACAAAAGAGTGAAATTTTGATCCAGGTTAGTCGATATGCATATATATAGGTCTTTTATGATTGGTCCCAGTCTAAATAAGCCAAAAATGATCATAATTTGACATTTTTTGATAAAAAACAAATTTTTTGAAAATTTTCGATGTCGAATCTAGAGTGCCAGGACTATACTAAAGAGTGAAATTTTGATCCAGGTAAGTCGATATGCATATATATAGGTCTTTTAGGATTGGTCCCAGTCTAAATAAGCCAAAAATGATCATAATTTGACATTTTTTGATAAAATACAAATTTTTTGAAAATTTTCGATGTCGAATCTAGAGTGCCAGGACTATACAAAAGAGTGAAATTTTGAGCCAGGTAAGTCGATATGCATATATATAGGTCTTTTATGATTGGTCCCAGTCTAAATAAGCCAAAAATGATCATAATTTGACATTTTTTGATAATATACAAATTTTTTGAAAATTTTCGATGTCGAATCTAGAGTGCCAGGACTATACAAAAGAGTGAAATTTTGATCCAGGTAAGTCGATATGCATATATATAGGTCTTTTATGATTGGTCCCAGTCTAAATAAGCCAAAAATGATCATAATTTGACATTTTATGATAAAATACAAATTTTTTGAAAATTTTCGATTTCGAATCTAGAGTGCCAGGACTATACAAAAGAGTGAAATTTTGATCCAAGTAAGTCGATATGCATATATATAGGTCTTTTATGATTGGTCCCAGTCTAAATAAGCCAAAAATGATCATAATTTGACATTTTTTGATAAAATACAAATTTTTTGAAAATTTTCGATGTCGAATCTAGAGTGCCAGGACTATACAAAAGAGTGAAATTTTGATCCAGGTAAGTCGATATGCATATATATAGGTCTTTTATGATTGGTCCCAGTCTAAATAAGCCAAAAATGATCATAATTTGACATTTTTTGATAAAATACAAATTTTTTGAAAATTTTCGATGTCGAATCTAGGAGTGCCAGGACTATACAAAAGAGTGAAATTTTGATCCAGGTAAGTCGATATGCATTTATATAGGTCTTTTGTGATTGGTCCCAGTCTAAATAAGCCAAAAATGATCATAATTTGACATTTTTTGATAAAAAACAAATTTTTTGAAAGTTTTCGATGTCGAATCTAGAGTGCCAGGACTATACAAAAGAGTGAAATTTTGATAAAGGTAAGTCGATATGCATATATATAGGACTTTTATGATTGGTCCCAGTCTAAATAAGCCAAAAATGATCATAATTTGACATTTTTTGATAAAAAACAAATTTTTTGAAAATTTTCGATGTCGAATCTAGAGTGCCAGGACTATACAAAAGAGTGAAATTTTGATCCAGGTAAGTCGATATGCATATATATAGGTCTTTTATGATTAGTCCCAGTCTAAATAAGCCAAAAATGATCATAATTTGACATTTTTTGATAAAATACAAATTTTTTGAAAATTTTCGATGTCGAATCTAGAGTGCCAGGACTATACAAAAGAGTGAAATATTGATCCAGGTAAGTCGATATGCATATATAAAGGTCTTTTATGATTGGTCCCAGTCTAAATAAGCCAAAAATGATCATAATTTGACATTTTTTGATAATATACAAATTTTTTGAAAATTTTCGATGTCGAATCTAGAGTGCCAGGACTATACAAAAGAGTGAAATTTTGATCCAGGTAAGTCGATATGCATATATATAGGTCTTTTATGATTGGTGCCAGTCTAAATAAGCCAAAAATGATCATAATTTGACATTTTTTGATAAAATACAAATTTTTTGAAAATTTTCGATGTCGAATCTAGAGTGCCAGGACTATACAAAAGAGTGAAATTTTGATCCAGGTAAGTTGATATGCATATATAAAGGTCTTTTATGATTGGTCCCAGTCTAAATAAGCCAAAAATGATCATAATTTGACATTTTTTGATAAAATACAAATTTTTTGAAAATTTTCGATGTCGAATCTAGAGTGCCAGGACTATACAAAAGAGTGAAATTTTGATCCAGGTAAGTCGATATGCATATATATAGGTCTTTTATGATTGGTCCCAGTCTAAATAAGCCAAAAATGATCATAATTTGACATTTTTTGATAAAATACAAATTTTTTGAAAATTTTCGATGTCGAATCTAGAGTGCCAGGACTATACAAAAGAGTGAAATTTTGATCCAGGTAAGTCGATATGCATATATATAGGTCTTTTATGATTGGTCCCAGTCTAAATAAGCAAAAAATTATCATAATTTGACATGTTTTGATAAAATACAAATTTTTTGAAAATTTTCGATGTCGAATCTAGAGTGCCAGGACTATACAAAAGAGTGAAATTTTGATCCAGGTAAGTCGATATGCATATATTTAGGTCTTTTAGGATTGGTCCCAGTATAAATAAGCCAAAAATGATCATAATTTGACATTTTTTGATAAAATACAAATTTTTTGAAAATTTTCGATGTCGAATCTAGAGTGCCAGGACTATACAAAAGAGTGAAATTTTGAGCCAGGTAAGTCGATATGCATATATATAGGTCTTTTATGATTGGTCCCAGTCTAAATAAGCCAAAAATGATCAAAATTTGACATTTTTTGATAATATACAAATTTTTTGAAAATTTTCGATGTCGAATCTAGAGTGCCAGGACTATACAAAAGAGTGAAATTTTGATCCAGGTAAGTCGATATGCATATATATAGGTCTTTTATGATTGGTCCCAGTCTAAATAAGCCAAAAATGATCATAATTTGACATTTTTTGATAAAATACAAATTTTTTGAAAATTTTCGATGTCGAATCTAGAGTGCCAGGACTATACAAAAGAGTGAAATTTTGATCCAGGTAAGTCGATATGCATATATATAGGTCTTTTATGATTAATCCCAGTCTAAATAAGCCAAAAATGACCATAATTTGACATTTTTTGATAAAAAACAAATTTTTTGAAAATTTTCGATGTCGAATCTAGAGTGCCAGGACTATACAAAAGAGTGAAATTTTGATCCAGATAAGTCGATATGCATATATATAGGTCTTTTATGATTGGTCCTAGTCTAAATAAGCCAAAAATGATCATAATTTGACATTTTTTGATAAAATACAAATTTTTTGAAAATTTTCGATGTCGAATCTAGAGTGCCAGGACTATACAAAAGAGTGAAATTTTGAGCCAGGTAAGTCGATATGCATATATATAGGTCTTTTATGATTGGTCCCAGTCTAAATAAGCCAAAAATGGTCATAATTTGACATTTTTTGATAAAATACAAATTTTTTGAAAATTTTCGATGTCGAATCTAGAGTGCCAGGACTATACAAAAGAGTGAAATTTTGATCCAGGTAAGTCGATATGCATATATATAGGTCTTTTATGATTGGTCCCAGTCTAAATAAGCCAAAAATGATCATAATTTCACATTTTTGATAAAAAAATTTTTTTGAAAATTTTCGATGTCGAATCTAGAGTGCCAGGACTATACAAAAGAGTGAAATTTTGATCCAGGTAAGTCGATATGCATATATATAGGTCTTTTATGATTGGTCCCAGTCTAAATAAGCCAAAAATGATCATAATTTCACATTTTTGATAAAAAAATTTTTTTGAAAATTTTCGATGTCGAATCTAGAGTGCCAGGACTATACAAAAGAGTGAAATTTTGATCCAGGTAAGTCGATATGCATATATATATAGGTCTTTTATGATTGGTCCCAGTCTAAATAAGCCAAAAATGATCATTATTTGACATTTTTTGAAAAAATACAAATTTGTTGAAAATTTTCTATGTCGAATCTAGAGAGCCAAAACTATACAAAAGAGTGAAATTTTGATCCAGGTTAGTCGATATGCATATATATAGGTCTTTTATGATTGGTCCCAGTCTAAATAAGCCAAAAATGATCATAATTTGACATTTTTTGATAAAAAACAAATTTTTTGAAAATTTTCGATGTCGAATCTAGAGTGCCAGGACTATACTAAAGAGTGAAATTTTGATCCAGGTAAGTCGATATGCATATATATATAGGTCTTTTAGGATTGGTCCCAGTCTAAATAAGCCAAAAATGATCATAATTTGACATTTTTTGATAAAATACAAATTTTTTGAAAATTTTCGATGTCGAATCTAGAGTGCCAGGACTATACAAAAGAGTGAAATTTTGAGCCAGGTAAGTCGATATGCATATATATAGGTCTTTTATGATTGGTCCTAGTCTAAATAAGCCAAAAATGATCATAATTTGACATTTTTTGATAAAATACAAATTTTTTGAAAATTTTCGATGTCGAATCTAGAGTGCCAGGACTATACAAAAGAGTGAAATTTTGATCCAGGTAAGTCGATATGCATATATATAGGTCTTTTATGATTGGTCCCAGTCTAAATAAGCCAAAAATGATCATAATTTGACATTTTTTGATAAAATACAAATTTTTTGAAAATTTTCGATGTCGAATCTAGAGTGCCAGGACTATACAAAAGAGTGAAATTTTGATCCAGGTAAGTCGATATGCATATATATAGGTCTTTTATGATTGGTCCCAGTCTAAATAAGCCAAAAATGATCATAATTTGACATTTTTTGATAAAATACAAATTTTTTGAAAATTTTCGATGTCGAATCTAGAGTGCCAGGACTATACAAAAGAGTGAAATTTTGATCCAGATAAGTCGATATGCATATATATAGGTCTTTTATGATTGGTCCTAGTCTAAATAAGCCAAAAATGATCATAATTTGACATTTTTTGATAAAATACAAATTTTTTGAAAATTTTCGATGTCGAATCTAGAGTGCCAGGACTATACAAAAGAGTGAAATTTTGAGCCAGGTAAGTCGATATGCATATATATAGGTCTTTTATGATTGGTCCCAGTCTAAATAAGCCAAAAATGATCATAATTTGACATTTTTTGATAAAATACAAATTTTTTGAAAATTTTCGATGTCGAATCTAGAGTGCCAGGACTATACAAAAGAGTGAAATTTTGATCCAGGTAAGTCGATATGCATATATATAGGTCTTTTATGATTGGTCCCAGTCTAAATAAGCCAAAAATGATCATAATTTCACATTTTTGATAAAAAAATTTTTTTGAAAATTTTCGATGTCGAATCTAGAGTGCCAGGACTATACAAAAGAGTGAAATTTTGATCCAGGTAAGTCGATATGCATATATATAGGTCTTTTATGATTAATCCCAGTCTAAATAAGCCAAAAATGACCATAATTTGACATTTTTTGATAAAAAACAAATTTTTTGAAAATTTTCGATGTCGAATCTAGAGTGCCAGGACTATACAAAAGAGTGAAATTTTGATCCAGATAAGTCGATATGCATATATATAGGTCTTTTATGATTGGTCCTAGTCTAAATAAGCCAAAAATGATCATAATTTGACATTTTTTGATAAAATACAAATTTTTTGAAAATTTTCGATGTCGAATCTAGAGTGCCAGGACTATACAAAAGAGTGAAATTTTGAGCCAGGTAAGTCGATATGCATATATATAGGTCTTTTATGATTGGTCCCAGTCTAAATAAGCCAAAAATGATCATAATTTGACATTTTTTGATAAAATACAAATTTTTTGAAAATTTTCGATGTCGAATCTAGAGTGCCAGGACTATACAAAAGAGTGAAATTTTGATCCAGGTAAGTCGATATGCATATATATAGGTCTTTTATGATTGGTCCCAGTCTAAATAAGCCAAAAATGATCATAATTTCACATTTTTGATAAAAAATTTTTTTTGAAAATTTTCGATGTCGAATCTAGAGTGCCAGGACTATACAAAAGAGTGAAATTTTGATCCAGGTAAGTCGATATGCATATATATAGGTCTTTTATGATTGGTCCCAGTCTAAATAAGCCAAAAATGATCATAATTTCACATTTTTGATAAAAAATTTTTTTTGAAAATTTTCGATGTCGAATCTAGAGTGCCAGGACTATACAAAAGAGTGAAATTTTGATCCAGGTAAGTCGATATGCATATATATATAGGTCTTTTATGATTGGTCCCAGTCTAAATAAGCCAAAAATGATCATTATTTGACATTTTTTGAAAAAATACAAATTTGTTGAAAATTTTCGATGTCGAATCTAGAGTGCCAAAACTATACAAAAGAGTGAAATTTTGATCCAGGTTAGTCGATATGCATATATATAGGTCTTTTATGATTGGTCCCAGTCTAAATAAGCCAAAAATGATCATAATTTGACATTTTTTGATAAAAAACAAATTTTTTGAAAATTTTCGATGTCGAATCTAGAGTGCCAGGACTATACTAAAGAGTGAAATTTTGATCCAGGTAAGTCGATATGCATATATATAGGTCTTTTAGGATTGGTCCCAGTCTAAATAAGCCAAAAATGATCATAATTTGACATTTTTTGATAAAATACAAATTTTTTGAAAATTTTCGATGTCGAATCTAGAGTGCCAGGACTATACAAAAGAGTGAAATTTTGAGCCAGGTAAGTCGATATGCATATATATAGGTCTTTTATGATTGGTCCCAGTCTAAATAAGCCAAAAATGATCATAATTTGACATTTTTTGATAATATACAAATTTTTTGAAAATTTTCGATGTCGAATCTAGAGTGCCAGGACTATACAAAAGAGTGAAATTTTGATCCAGGTAAGTCGATATGCATATATATAGGTCTTTTATGATTGGTCCCAGTCTAAATAAGCCAAAAATGATCATAATTTGACATTTTTTGATAATATACAAATTTTTTGAAAATTTTCGATGTCGAATCTAGAGTGCCAGGACTATACAAAAGAGTGAAATTTTGATCCAGGTAAGTCGATATGCATATATATAGGTCTTTTATGATTGGTGCCAGTCTAAATAAGCCAAAAATGATCATAATTTGACATTTTTTGATAAAATACAAATTTTTTGAAAATTTTCGATGTCGAATCTAGAGTGCCAGGACTATACAAAAGAGTGAAATTTTGAGCCAGGTAAGTCGATATGCATATATATAGGTCTTTTATGATTGGTCCCAGTCTAAATAAGCCAAAAATGATCAAAATTTGACATTTTTTGATAATATACAAATTTTTTGAAAATTTTCGATGTCGAATCTAGAGTGCCAGGACTATACAAAAGAGTGAAATTTTGATCCAGGTAAGTCGATATGCATATATATAGGTCTTTTATGATTGGTCCCAGTCTAAATAAGCCAAAAATGATCATAATTTGACATTTTTTGATAAAATACAAATTTTTTGAAAATTTTCGATGTCGAATCTAGAGTGCCAGGACTATACAAAAGAGTGAAATTTTGATCCAGGTAAGTCGATATGCATATATATAGGTCTTTTATGATTGGTCCCAGTCTAAATAAGCCAAAAATGATCATAATTTGACATTTTTTGATAAAATACAAATTTTTTGAAAATTTTCGATGTCGAATCTAGAGTGCCAGGACTATACAAAAGAGTGAAATTTTGAGCCAGGTAAGTCGATATGCATATATATAGGTCTTTTATGATTGGTCCCAGTCTAAATAAGCCAAAAATGATCAAAATTTGACATTTTTTGATAATATACAAATTTTTTGAAAATTTTCGATGTCGAATCTAGAGTGCCAGGACTATACAAAAGAGTGAAATTTTGATCCAGGTAAGTCGATATGCATATATATAGGTCTTTTATGATTGGTCCCAGTCTAAATAAGCCAAAAATGATCATAATTTGACATTTTTTGATAAAATACAAATTTTTTGAAAATTTTCGATGTCGAATCTAGAGTGCCAGGACTATACAAAAGAGTGAAATTTTGATCCAGGTAAGTCGATATGCATATATATAGGTCTTTTATGATTAATCCCAGTCTAAATAAGCCAAAAATGACCATAATTTGACATTTTTTGATAAAAAACAAATTTTTTGAAAATTTTCGATGTCGAATCTAGAGTGCCAGGACTATACTAAAGAGTGAAATTTTGATCCAGGTAAGTCGATATGCATATATATAGGTCTTTTAGGATTGGTCCCAGTCTAAATAAGCCAAAAATGATCATAATTTGACATTTTTTGATAAAATACAAATTTTTTGAAAATTTTCGATGTCGAATCTAGAGTGCCAGGACTATACAAAAGAGTGAAATTTTGAGCCAGGTAAGTCGATATGCATATATATAGGTCTTTTATGATTGGTCCCAGTCTAAATAAGCCAAAAATGATCATAATTTGACATTTTTTGATAATATACAAATTTTTTGAAAATTTTCGATGTCGAATCTAGAGTGCCAGGACTATACAAAAGAGTGAAATTTTGATCCAGGTAAGTCGATATGCATATATATAGGTCTTTTATGATTGGTCCCAGTCTAAATAAGCCAAAAATGATCATAATTTGACATTTTTTGATAATATACAAATTTTTTGAAAATTTTCGATGTCGAATCTAGAGTGCCAGGACTATACAAAAGAGTGAAATTTTGATCCAGGTAAGTCGATATGCATATATATAGGTCTTTTATGATTGGTGCCAGTCTAAATAAGCCAAAAATGATCATAATTTGACATTTTTTGATAAAATACAAATTTTTTGAAAATTTTCGATGTCGAATCTAGAGTGCCAGGACTATACAAAAGAGTGAAATTTTGATCCAGGTAAGTTGATATGCATATATAAAGGTCTTTTATGATTGGTCCCAGTCTAAATAAGCCAAAAATGATCATAATTTGACATTTTTTGATAAAATACAAATTTTTTGAAAATTTTCGATGTCGAATCTAGAGTGCCAGGACTATACAAAAGAGTGAAATTTTGATCCAGGTAAGTCGATATGCATATATATTTATTTATTTATTTATTTATTTATTTGATATGCCCTATTGGGCTAATCAATCCATACATAAGTACATAAGCTCTGATAAAACAATAAAAAAGTATATTTACATCACAAAAAAGGAAACTTCAAATTATTGAAACAATTAATTAATAAATACTACTAAAAATATCGAAACAATGGATTTCGGAATTATATTAAACTAAATGAAATGAAACGTTGGGGAAAGAGTGTCAAGTTATTTTCCCCCGTTTTATTAATCATAAATTATTTTCCCCGTTAATCTTGCTGCTCTGTTGTTCAGTATTTCTTTCAAAAAGTTGCCCACTTTCAAGACAGTTTCTTCATCTCTAACATTCAAAACACTTTCTAATCACGATAACCCACCTCTCATCAAATCAAGTCTTTTACCTTCATTGACTCCTGGACAGTCAAAAATTAGATGGTAGCCAGATTCACCTCCACCACATAGTGGACATATTCTTTGGTTATTTAATTTATTTTTGTTTTCCCACATGTATCGTCCCAATCGGAAGTTAGCCAGAACTCTCCTCGTGCTCTTCTGCGCTACTGCTAGGTAAGGTGCCCCGTATACAAAGTGGCCAATTTTATTGAAAATGTCCAAAGACGGCATATTTTTTATATTTTCAAACATGTTTTTTCTATGCCACACATGTATGAGTTCTTTTATATAATTTTTTTTACTATTATATGATTTATTTGTATCTATTAATTCATCAATATCAAGTCCGAACTCTTGAACAATTTCTAAGATTCTGTCTTTAAATCCATGATCGAAACAATCCTGTTGAAGCTTTCTTTCATTTTCTCCCATCTTAACTCTGCAAAAGTATGTCAAACAGTGCTGCACTATATACGCGTCTATGGGCACTTCTCCTAACTCTATCAGTGCTGCATCGCTAGAAGCTGCTTTAGCCACACCCAATACGTCTTTCCACATACTGCACACAAAAGACTTTACATTTTTATCTATTTTTTCCATTCCCCATATTTGTGCACCATATGTCAAGATTGGCATAACTAAAGCTTTGATCATTTTTTTAATAACTTCAACAGGAAAATTTGGATGCTTACATAGGCTTAGTCGAATGTTCGCCCAAACACCTTTCGCCTTTCGAATCATATTCTCTTGGTGCATTTTCCAGCTACCATTATGAGTAATGTAAACTCCCAGGTATTTGAAGTCTTTAACGCATTCAATCTCTTTTCCACCCATGCTCCATGTTTCATTTTTATGCTTTTTGCATCCATTACTCACGATAAGCATTTTTGTTTTCTCCACATTAACAGTTAGTTCCCATTTATTGCAGTAGTTTTCCATTCCTTTTAACGCATTTCGCATTCCCCCAATTGAGTTTGAGATCAACACTATGTCGTCCGCATACATTAAAATTCTAATTTCTTGACTTCCAACGCAAGGACTAATAGTGTTATACTCAGTCATATGTTCTGGTAGATCATTTATAAATAATATAAACAATAGTGCAGATAATTGACAGCCTTGCCTTAAACCTCGGTTTGTTTTAAATGTTTCTGACACTAATGTTGAGCTGTATCCAATGCAACATGTTGATCCAGCGTATATTGACTTCAAAATGTCAATCATATTCTTTGGCATTCTGAAAGTACTTAATTTATGCCAAAGTTTATTTCTGTCTATCAGGTCGAATGCTTTACAGAGGTCAATGAAACAGCAGTACATCTTATTGCGTTTCCTATACAAGTTTCTTTGTATCAGGTATTTTAAAATTAAAATATTGTCCACTACCTCATAGTTTGGTCGAAAACCGGATTGACAGCAAGTTATAATTTTGTTTTCAGTGGCCCATTCTTGTATTCTTACGGATAGGATTTTAGTATATACTTTACTTATGCTTGGTAGTAAAGTAATCCCTCTATAGCTTTCTATATTATTCACACTACCTTTGCCCTTGTATATATTACGCACTAACCCCACCGACCAAGCTGCAGGAAATTTCTTGCTTGATTGCAGTTTCTGATAAAGCTCCGTTATCGTTTTTACCCAGATTTCACTTTTACTCGCACACACAATAAAATCGTTCAATATTCCGTCAATACCAGGTGATTTTCTCAATTTTAAACCTTGTATTGCACTTAAAACTTCGTCCACCTGTATTTGAATGCTTATATCATCATCTGGTACATTCTCAATTTGTTCTTCAATAGATTCATCAATAGAATCTTCTCTGTCACTTTCTTAAAGTCTCTTGTAGTGATTAACCCAATCGTGTACATCTGTTTCTCTGGAAAACTCTTTAGCTTTTTCTTCTCGCATCAGAGACCACAACTTCTTGTTATCGCCTTGCTCCAAAGCAGATTTAATGTCATCAATATGCTTTTCTTCGCTAATGCACTTTTTAAACTTACACGTCTCCCTGTATTTTTTACGAGTATTGATACACGCATGTATAGTGTGATAATTTCTATTCCGCCGCATTTGTCTCAGACTATTTCTCATTTCTTTTTTGAGTTCTATGCAGTCTTTATCAAACCATTTTGCTTTTTTAATTTTATTGTCATTACTAGATGATTTCACTTCCATATCACCAGCAACATGTGAAACCCATTTCTCAAGCAAGTCTACTGCTAAGTCTGTATTATTATTCTTTACACATTCATTAATGCCTATCATATACAGCTCTGTTTCGACTGACTCAAGAAGACTTTCCATCTTCTGCAGTCCTTGTTCTGTACACCTGAATCTTCTTCTCTCTTCACATCTTTCTTCTATGTCTTTTTGAATATTCGAGGATATAGTTACTTCAAGTGGAAAGTGATCTGATTCTGTTGCCTCACTAACTCTCATGTCAATCCCATCCTGATACAATACGTCAGAAACTATAACATAGTCAACGACACTACAACCATTTTTATTTACAAATGTCCATTCGCCTTTTTTATCGCTTTTAGTTCTTCCATTAATAATATACATATGAGTATTTACACACATATATAATAACATTTTTCCATAATTATTTATAACCTGATCCTTACTTAACCGTTCCAAATTTATGGTATTTATGTTGGTGTAATACGTTAGTTCGTCTGCTTCTTCAGTTAATATTTCTTGTGCATTACCTACTCTGGCATTAAAATCACCACCTAGAACCATTTCTGCGTGTGGATATTTGTCTTTTATTTGCCAAATTTCATCTTCTAATTGACTGAAAAACTTTTTATTTGTATAATTTGAGCTTTCAGGATGCTGATATATTGCCCCTATTAAGATGTGTTTACCATTGTTTTTTAATGAAATCCAAATTACTTCTTCCAATTCGTTATCTATTTGCTTTATAGAATTTGCGATCTCTGACCTATAATAAATACTTAAACCACCTGGATACCTGCCTCTATCAGTTGCTCTACACCTACTCTTACTCAAGCATTCAAAACCGTATACCGCGTATGTTTTATTGTTTGGCACCCACGTTTCAACTAGTATAAAAATATCAAAGGATTGTAAATACTGAACCACTTCTAAGCTATTAGACTTGACACCCCATCCCCCAATGTTCCAGAAAACTAATTTCAGAGATTTATTCGCACTTATTGAGTTAAGTTTTTTTGTTTTCGAAGTTCAAACTCACTTTCTGCTTTATCGAATGCAAATTGTGATAAAAACTCCCTTGGTTTCTTCATTTCAGGTCGAATTTTTTTTTCATAATCACCTTCTTCTGATGATTCAAGCATCAGCCGTTTATTAGAATTCCTATCGCTTTTCCTTGATAAACGTTTCTCTTTTTCTTTAAGCCTTAACTCCAATGGCAAGTCATCATTAAGATAAATATTAGTGCCTCTTAGTTTGGTTTTGTTTTCCATCATTAACTTCTTCTTACTTACGTCTTTCAAACAAACTTTGATTGGTTTGTTTCTTGTAGTACTTCTACCAAGTGTATATATTTCTTCTACGTCTGACTTCTCGATTTGGATTGATAATTTAGAATTAATACTGTCTATAACATATTGAGTTAGATCTGGATGTTCTTCAACTTTTTCCATTCCGTGAATAATAATATTTCTTTTATTCATTTCCTTTTGCAAATGTAATATAGTATTATCTCTTTGTTTTAGCTTTTCTTCCAATTTTAAATCTTTCTCCTTTATCTCCTTCATTTCTGATTTCAGTTCACGCAACTCTTTAGTAATATTACATTCGGAGCGTTCAATTCTTTCTAAGATTGCGTTCAGTGTTTCTTGCATTCGTTCCATCTTATACACTAGTCAAATTACTGTTCAAATTTATTTTTCTAGTTTCTGTTACGGTTTTATTAACAAAATAGTTTATACAACAATTACCGCTGTTACGGGTCTATCACTATTAACCACTTTTAAAATTGGAACAATGATCACAAATTATAACAAAGCTACTTAAGGTTTTTTTTTTTTTAATTTTTACTCGACAGTTCAAAATAATGTACTATTTGACGTATTATTTTTAAAATAAAATAAAAAGTGTATAGTATCCTAGATGCCAGATTCAGGAATCGAACGCTTGGAACTATATAATGCAAATTACAAAGCGAACGCGTTAACCACTGTGCTGCAGAGTACTTGTATTGAATAATCACATAAATAAAAGATGATGAGTGTTCTTCTCGTATTTGTTTATTGTTTATTGGATTCAATGTAATAAACTAAGCTTAGTCAACAACAAGAAAAATTCACAAATTTCACTTGAAACTCACAAACTAAAACTTTATAATTGCACTTTTCAATATTTCCTACAAATATATCACCACACTGTTTTTAAAAAATTATTTTATCAAATTTTTAACAAAAATTTTACTAAAAAACCATTAATTTTGATTCAATAACTGTGCATAAACACGTCTCAACTATCACATTTTAAATTATAATCATATATATAGGTCTTTTATGATTGGTCCCAGTCTAAATAAGCCAAAAATGATCATAATTTGACATTTTTTGATAAAATACAAATTTTTTGAAAATTTTCGATGTCGAATCTAGGAGTGCCAGGACTATACAAAAGAGTGAAATTTTGATCCAGGTAAGTCGATATGCATTTATATAGGTCTTTTGTGATTGGTCCCAGTCTAAATAAGCCAAAAATGATCATAATTTGACATTTTTTGATAAAATAAAAATTTTTTGAAAATTTTCGATGTCGAATCTAGAGTGCCAGGACTATACAAAAGAGTGAAATTTTGATCCAGGTAAGTCGATATGCATATATATAGGTCTTTTATGATTGGTCCCAGTCTAAATAAGCAAAAAATTATCATAATTTGACATGTTTTGATAAAATACAAATTTTTTGAAAATTTTCGATGTCGAATCTAGAGTGCCAGGACTATACAAAAGAGTGAAATTTTGATCCAGGTAAGTCGATATGCATATATATAGGTCTTTTAGGATTGGTCCCAGTATAAATAAGCCAAAAATGATCATAATTTGACATTTTTTGATAAAATACAAATTTTTTGAAAATTTTCGATGTCGAATCTAGAGTGCCAGGACTATACAAAAGAGTGAAATTTTGAGCCAGGTAAGTCGATATGCATATATATAGGTCTTTTATGATTGGTCCCAGTCTAAATAAGCCAAAAATGATCAAAATTTGACATTTTTTGATAATATACAAATTTTTTGAAAATTTTCGATGTCGAATCTAGAGTGCCAGGACTATACAAAAGAGTGAAATTTTGATCCAGATAAGTCGATATGCATATATATAGGTCTTTTATGATTGGTCCTAGTCTAAATAAGCCAAAAATGATCATAATTTGACATTTTTTGATAAAATACAAATTTTTTGAAAATTTTCGATGTCGAATCTAGAGTGCCAGGACTATACAAAAGAGTGAAATTTTGAGCCAGGTAAGTCGATATGCATATATATAGGTCTTTTATGATTGGTCCCAGTCTAAATAAGCCAAAAATGATCATAATTTGACATTTTTTGATAAAATACAAATTTTTTGAAAATTTTCGATGTCGAATCTAGAGTGCCAGGACTATACAAAAGAGTGAAATTTTGATCCAGGTAAGTCGATATGCATATATATAGGTCTTTTATGATTGGTCCCAGTCTAAATAAGCCAAAAATGATCATAATTTCACTCTTTTGATAAAAAATTTTTTTTGAAAATTTTCGATGTCGAATCTAGAGTGCCAGGACTATACAAAAGAGTGAAATTTTGATCCAGGTAAGTCGATATGCATATATATATAGGTCTTTTATGATTGGTCCCAGTCTAAATAAGCCAAAAATGATCATTATTTGACATTTTTTGAAAAAATACAAATTTGTTGAAAATTTTCGATGTCGAATCTAGAGTGCCAAAACTATACAAAAGAGTGAAATTTTGATCCAGGTTAGTCGATATGCATATATATAGGTCTTTTATGATTGGTCCCAGTCTAAATAAGCCAAAAATGATCATAATTTGACATTTTTTGATAAAAAACAAATTTTTTGAAAATTTTCGATGTCGAATCTAGAGTGCCAGGACTATACTAAAGAGTGAAATTTTGATCCAGGTAAGTCGATATGCATATATATAGGTCTTTTAGGATTGGTCCCAGTCTAAATAAGCCAAAAATGATCATAATTTGACATTTTTTGATAAAATACAAATTTTTTGAAAATTTTCGATGTCGAATCTAGAGTGCCAGGACTATACAAAAGAGTGAAATTTTGAGCCAGGTAAGTCGATATGCATATATATAGGTCTTTTATGATTGGTCCCAGTCTAAATAAGCCAAAAATGATCATAATTTGACATTTTTTGATAAAATACAAATTTTTTGAAAATTTTCGATGTCGAATCTAGAGTGCCAGGACTATACAAAAGAGTGAAATTTTGATCCAGGTAAGTCGATATGCATATATATAGGTCTTTTATGATTGGTCCCAGTCTAAATAAGCCAAAAATGATCATAATTTGACATTTTTTGATAAAATACAAATTTTTTGAAAATTTTCGATGTCGAATCTAGAGTGCCAGGACTATACAAAAGAGTGAAATTTTGATCCAGATAAGTCGATATGCATATATATAGGTCTTTTATGATTGGTCCTAGTCTAAATAAGCCAAAAATGATCATAATTTGACATTTTTTGATAAAATACAAATTTTTTGAAAATTTTCGATGTCGAATCTAGAGTGCCAGGACTATACAAAAGAGTGAAATTTTGAGCCAGGTAAGTCGATATGCATATATATAGGTCTTTTATGATTGGTCCCAGTCTAAATAAGCCAAAAATGATCATAATTTGACATTTTTTGATAAAATACAAATTTTTTGAAAATTTTCGATGTCGAATCTAGAGTGCCAGGACTATACAAAAGAGTGAAATTTTGATCCAGGTAAGTCGATATGCATATATATAGGTCTTTTATGATTGGTCCCAGTCTAAATAAGCCAAAAATGATCATAATTTCACATTTTTGATAAAAAAATTTTTTTGAAAATTTTCGATGTCGAATCTAGAGTGCCAGGACTATACAAAAGAGTGAAATTTTGATCCAGGTAAGTCGATATGCATATATATAGGTCTTTTATGATTGGTCCCAGTCTAAATAAGCCAAAAATGATCATAATTTCACATTTTTGATAAAAAATTTTTTTTGAAAATTTTCGATGTCGAATCTAGAGTGCCAGGACTATACAAAAGAGTGAAATTTTGATCCAGGTAAGTCGATATGCATATATATATAGGTCTTTTATGATTGGTCCCAGTCTAAATAAGCCAAAAATGATCATTATTTGACATTTTTTGAAAAAATACAAATTTGTTGAAAATTTTCGATGTCGAATCTAGAGTGCCAAAACTATACAAAAGAGTGAAATTTTGATCCAGGTTAGTCGATATGCATATATATAGGTCTTTTATGATTGGTCCCAGTCTAAATAAGCCAAAAATGATCATAATTTGACATTTTTTGATAAAAAACAAATTTTTTGAAAATTTTCGATGTCGAATCTAGAGTGCCAGGACTATACAAAAGAGTGAAATTTTGATCCAGGTAAGTCGATATGCATATATATAGGTCTTTAAGGATTGGTCCCAGTCTAAATAAGCCAAAAATGATCATAATTTGACATTTTTTGATAAAATACAAATTTTTTGAAAATTTTCGATGTCGAATCTAGAGTGCCAGGACTATACAAAAGAGTGAAATTTTGAGCCAGGTAAGTCGATATGCATATATATAGGTCTTTTATGATTGGTCCCAGTCTAAATAAGCCAAAAATGATCATAATTTGACATTTTTTGATAATATACAAATTTTTTGAAAATTTTCGATGTCGAATCTAGAGTGCCAGGACTATACAAAAGAGTGAAATTTTGATCCAGGTAAGTCGATATGCATATATATAGGTCTTTTATGATTGGTGCCAGTCTAAATAAGCCAAAAATGATCATAATTTGACATTTTTTGATAAAATACAAATTTTTTGAAAATTTTCGATGTCGAATCTAGAGTGCCAGGACTATACAAAAGAGTGAAATTTTGATCCAGGTAAGTTGATATGCATATATAAAGGTCTTTTATGATTGGTCCCAGTCTAAATAAGCCAAAAATGATCATAATTTGACATTTTTTGATAAAATACAAATTTTTTGAAAATTTTCGATGTCGAATCTAGAGTGCCAGGACTATACAAAAGAGTGAAATTTTGATCCAGGTAAGTCGATATGCATATATATAGGTCTTTTATGATTGGTCCCAGTCTAAATAAGCCAAAAATGATCATAATTTGACATTTTTTGATAAAATACAAATTTTTTGAAAATTTTCGATGTCGAATCTAGGAGTGCCAGGACTATACAAAAGAGTGAAATTTTGATCCAGGTAAGTCGATATGCATTTATACAGGTCTTTTGTGATTGGTCCCAGTCTAAATAAGCCAAAAATGATCATAATTTGACATTTTTTGATAAAATAAAAATTTTTTGAAAATTTTCGATGTCGAATCTAGAGTGCCAGGACTATACAAAAGAGTGAAATTTTGATCCAGGTAAGTCGATATGCATATATATAGGTCTTTTATGATTGGTCCCAGTCTAAATAAGCAAAAAATTATCATAATTTGACATGTTTTGATAAAATACAAATTTTTTGAAAATTTTCGATGTCGAATCTAGAGTGCCAGGACTATACAAAAGAGTGAAATTTTGATCCAGGTAAGTCGATATGCATATATATAGGTCTTTTAGGATTGGTCCCAGTATAAATAAGCCAAAAATGATCATAATTTGACATTTTTTGATAAAATACAAATTTTTTGAAAATTTTCGATGTCGAATCTAGAGTGCCAGGACTATACAAAAGAGTGAAATTTTGAGCCAGGTAAGTCGATATGCATATATATAGGTCTTTTATGATTGGTCCCAGTCTAAATAAGCCAAAAATGATCAAAATTTGACATTTTTTGATAATATACAAATTTTTTGAAAATGTTCGATGTCGAATCTAGAGTGCCAGGACTATACAAAAGAGTGAAATTTTGATCCAGGTAAGTCGATATGCATATATATAGGTCTTTTATGATTGGTCCCAGTCTAAATAAGCCAAAAATGATCATAATTTGACATTTTTTGATAAAATACAAATTTTTTGAAAATTTTCGATGTCGAATCTAGAGTGCCAGGACTATACAAAAGAGTGAAATTTTGATCCAGGTAAGTCGATATGCATATATATAGGTCTTTTATGATTGGTCCCAGTCTAAATAAGCCAAAAATGATCATAATTTGACATTTTTTGATAAAATACAAATTTTTTGAAAATTTTCGATGTCGAATCTAGAGTGCCAGGACTATACAAAAGAGTGAAATTTTGATCCAGGTAAGTCGATATGCATATATATAGGTCTTTTGTGATTGGTCCCAGTCTAAATAAGCCAAAAATGATCATAATTTGACATTTTTTGATAAAATAAAAATTTTTTGAAAATTTTCGATGTCGAATCTAGAGTGCCAGGACTATACAAAAGAGTGAAATTTTGATCCAGGTAAGTCGATATGCATATATATAGGTCTTTTATGATTGGTCCCAGTCTAAATAAGCAAAAAATTATCATAATTTGACATTTTTTGATAAAATACAAATTTTTTGAAAATTTTCGATGTCGAATCTAGAGTGCCAGGACTATACAAAAGAGTGAAATTTTGATCCAGGTAAGTCGATATGCATATATATAGGTCTTTTATGATTGGTCCCAGTCTAAATAAGCCAAAAATGATCATAATTTGACATTTTTTGATAAAAAACAAATTTTTTGAAAATTTTCGATGTCGAATCTAGAGTGCCAGGACTATACAAAAGAGTGAAATTTTGATCCAGGTAAGTCGATATGCATATATATAGGTCTTTTATGATTGGTCCCAGTCTAAATAAGCCAAAAATGATCATAATTGGACATTTTTTGATAAAATACACATTTTTTGAAAATTTTCGATGTCGAATCTAGAGTGCCAGGACTATACAAAAGAGTGAAATTTTGATCCAGGTAAGTCGATATGCATATATATAGGTCTTTTATGATTGGTCCCAGTCTAAATAAGCCAAAAATGATCATAATTTGACATTTTTTGATAAAAAACAAATTTTTTGAAAATTTTCGATGTCGAATCTAGAGTGCCAGGACTATACAAAAGAGTGTAATTTTGATCCAGGTAAGTCGATATGTATATATATAGGTCTTTTATGATTGGTCCCAGTCTAAATAAGCCAAAAATGATCATAATTTGACATTTTTTGATAAAAAACAAATTTTTTGAAAATTTTCGATGTCGAATCTAGAGTGCCAGGACTATACAAAAGAGTGAAATTTTGATCCAGGTAAGTCGATATGCATATATATAGGTCTTTTATGATTAATCCCAGTCTAAATAAGCCAAAAATGACCATAATTTGACATTTTTTGATAAAAAACAAATTTTTTGAAAATATTCGATGTCGAATCTAGAGTGCCAGGACTATACAAAAGAGTGAAATTTTGATCCAGGTAAGTCGATATGCATATATATAGGTCTTTTATGATTGGTCCCAGTCTAAATAAGCCAAAAATGATCATAATTTGACATTTTTTGATAAAAAACAAATTTTTTGAAAATTTTCGATGTCGAATCTAGAGTGCCAGGACTATACAAAAGAGTGAAATTTTGATCCAGGTAAGTCGATATGCATATATATAGGTCTTTTATGATTGGTCCCAGTCTAAATAAGCCAAAAATGATCATAATTTGACATTTTTTGATAAAAAACAAATTTTTTGAAAATCTACGATGTCGAATCTAGAGTGCCAGGACTATACAAAAGAGTGAAATTTTGATCCAGGTAAGTCAATATGCATATATATAGGTCTTTTATGATTGGTCCCAGTCTAAATAAGCCAAAAATGATCATAATTTGACATTTTTTGATAAAATACAAATTTTTTGAAAATTTTCGATGTCGAATCTAGAGTGCCAGGACTATACAAAAGAGTGAAATTTTGATCCAGGTAAGTCGATATGCATATATATAGGTCTTTTATGATTGGTCCCAGTCTAAATAAGCCAAAAATGATCATAATTTGACATTTTTTGATAAAATACAAATTTTTTGAAAATTTTCGATGTCGAATCTAGAGTGCCAGGACTATACAAAAGAGTGAAATTTTGATCCAGGTAAGTCGATATGCATAAATAGGTCTATTATGATTGGTACCAGTCTAAATAAGCCAAAAATGATCATAATTTGACATTTTTTGATAAAATACAAATTATTTGAAAATTTTCGATGTCGAATCTAGAGTGCCAGGACTATACAAAAGAGTGAAATTTTGATCCAGGTAAGTCGATATGCATATATATAGGTCTTTTATGATTGGTCCCAGTCTAAATAAGCCAAAAATGATCATAATTTGACATTTTTTGATAAAATACAAATTTTTTGAAAATTTTCGATGTCGAATCTAGAGTGCCAGGACTATACAAAAGAGTAAAATTTTGATCCAGGTAAGTCGATATGCATAAATAGGTCTATTATGATTGGTCCCAGTCTAAATAAGCCAAAAATGATCATAATTTGACATTTTTTTATAAAATACAAATTTTTTGAAAATTTTCGATGTCGAATCTAGAGTGCCAGGACTATACAAAAGAGTGAAATTTTGATCCAGGTAAGTCGATATGCATATATATGTCTTTTATGATTGGTCCCAGTCTAAAGAAGCCAAAAATGATCGTAATTTGACATTTTTTGATAAAAAACAAATTTTTTGAAAATTTTCGATGTCGAATCTAGAGTGCCAGGACTATACAAAAGAGTGAAATTTTGATCCAGGTAAGTCGATATGCATATATATAGGTCTTTTATGATTGGTCCCAGTCTAAATAAGCCAAAAATGATCATAATTTGACATTTTTTGATAAAAAACAAATTTTTTGAAAATTTTCGATGTCGAATCTAGAGTGCCAGGACTATACAAAAGAGTGAAATTTTGATCCAGGTAAGTCGATATGCATATATATAGGTCTTTTATGATTGGTCCCAGTCTAAATAAGCCAAAAATGATCATAATTTGACATTTTTTGATAAAAAACAAATTTTTTGAAAATTTTCGATGTCGAATCTAGAGTGCCAGGACTATACAAAAGAGTGAAATTTTGATCCAGGTAAGTCGATATGCATATATATAGGTCTTTAATGATTGGTCCCAGTCTAAATAAGCCAAAAATGATCATAATTTGACATTTTTTGATAAAAAACAAATTTTTTGAAAATTTTCGATGTCGAATCTAGAGTGCCAGGACTATACAAAAGAGTGAAATTTTGATCCAGGTAAGTCGATATGCATATATATAGGTCTTTTATGATTGGTCCCAGTCTAAATAAGCCAATAATGATCATAATTTGACATTTTTTGATAAAAAACAAATTTTTTGAAAATTTTCGATGTCGAATCTAGAGTGCCAGGACTATACAAAAGAGTGAAATTTTGAGTCAGGTAAGTCGATATGCATATATATAGGTCTTTTATGATTGGTCCCTGTCTAAATAAGCCAAAAATGATCATAATTTGACATTTTTTGATAAAATACAAATTTCTTGAAAATTTTCGATGTCGAATCTAGAGTGCCAGGACTATACAAAAGAGTGAAATTTTGATCCAGGTAAGTCGATATGCATATATATAGGTCTTTTATGATTGGTCCCAGTCTAAATAAGCCAAAAATGATCATAATTTGACATTTTTTGATAAAAAACAAATTTTTTGAAAATTTTCGATGTCGAATCTAGAGTGCCAGGACTATACAAAAGAGTGAAATTTTGAGTCAGGTAAGTCGATATGCATATATATAGGTCTTTTATAATTGGTCCCTGTCTAAATAAGCCAAAAATGATCATAATTTGACATTTTTTGATAAAATACAAATTTCTTGAAAATTTTCGATGTCGAATCTAGAGTGCCAGGACTATACAAAAGAGTAAAATTTTGATCCAGGTAAGTCGATATGCATATATATAGGTCTTTTATGATTGGTCCCAGTCTAAATAAGCCAACAATGATCATAATTTGACATTTTTTGATAAAAAACAAATTTTTTTGAAAATTTTCGATGTCGAATCTAGAGTGCCAAGACTATACAAAAGAGTGAAATTTTGATCCAGGTAAGTCGATATGCATATATATAGGTCTTTTATGATTGGTCCCAGTCTAAATAAGCCAAAAATGATCATAATTTGACATTTTTTGATAAAATACAAATTTTTTGAAAATTTTCGATGTCGAATCTAGAGTGCCAGGACTATACAAAAGAGTGAAATTTTGATCCAGGTAAGTCGATATGCATATATATAGGTCTTTTATGATTGGTCCCAGTCTAAATAAGCCAAAAATGATCATAATTTGACATTTTTTGATAAAATACAAATTTTTTGAAAATTTTCGATGTCGAATCTAGAGTGCCAGGACTATACAAAAGAGTGAAATTTTGATCCAGGTAAGTCGATATGCATATATATAGGTCTTTTATGATTGGTCCCAGTCTAAATAAGCCAAAAATGATCATAATTTGACATTTTTTGATAAAATACAAATTTTTTGAAAATTTTCGATGTCGAATCTAGAGTGCCAGGACTATACAAGAGAGTGAAATTTTGATCCAGGTAAGTCGATATGCATATATATAGGTCTTTTATGATTGGTCCCAGTCTAAATAAGCCAAAAATGATCATAATTTGACATTTTTTGATAAAAAACAAATTTTTTGAAAATTTTCGATGTCGAATCTAGAGTGCCAGGACTATACAAAAGAGTGAAATTTTGATCCAGGTAAGTCGATATGCATATATATAGGTCTTTTATGATTGGTCCCAGTCTAAATAAGCCAAAAATGATCATAATTTGACATTTTTTGATAAAAAACAAATTTTTTGAAAATTTTCGATGTCGAATCTAGAGTGCCAGGACTATACAAAAGAGTGAAATTTTGAGTCAGGTAAGTCGATATGCATATATATAGGTCTTTTATGATTGGTCCCTGTCTAAATAAGCCAAAAATGATCATAATTTGACATTTTTTGATAAAATACAAATTTCTTGAAAATTTTCGATGTCGAATCTAGAGTGCCAGGACTATACAAAAGAGTAAAATTTTGATCCAGGTAAGTCGATATGCATATATATAGGTCTTTTATGATTGGTCCCAGTCTAAATAAGCCAAAAATGATCATAATTTGACATTTTTTGATAAAAAACAAATTTTTTGAAAATTTTCGATGTCGAATCTAGAGTGCCAGGACTATACAAAAGAGTGAAATTTTGATCCAGGTAAGTCGATATGCATATATATAGGTCTTTTATGATTAATCCCAGTCTAAATAAGCCAAAAATGACCATAATTTGACATTTTTTGATAAAAAACAAATTTTTTGAAAATATTCGATGTCGAATCTAGAGTGCCAGGACTATACAAAAGAGTGAAATTTTGATCCAGGTAAGTCGATATGCATATATATAGGTCTTTTATGATTGGTCCCAGTCTAAATAAGCCAAAAATGATCATAATTTGACATTTTTTGATAAAAAACAAATTTTTTGAAAATTTTCGATGTCGAATCTAGAGTGCCAGGACTATACAAAAGAGTGAAATTTTGATCCAGGTAAGTCGATATGCATATATATAGGTCTTTTATGATTGGTCCCAGTCTAAATAAGCCAAAAATGATCATAATTTGACATTTTTTGATAAAAAACAAATTTTTTGAAAATCTACGATGTCGAATCTAGAGTGCCAGGACTATACAAAAGAGTGAAATTTTGATCCAGGTAAGTCAATATGCATATATATAGGTCTTTTATGATTGGTCCCAGTCTAAATAAGCCAAAAATGATCATAATTTGACATTTTTTGATAAAATACAAATTTTTTGAAAATTTTCGATGTCGAATCTAGAGTGCCAGGACTATACAAAAGAGTGAAATTTTGATCCAGGTAAGTCGATATGCATATATATAGGTCTTTTATGATTGGTCCCAGTCTAAATAAGCCAAAAATGATCATAATTTGACATTTTTTGATAAAATACAAATTTTTTGAAAATTTTCGATGTCGAATCTAGAGTGCCAGGACTATACAAAAGAGTGAAATTTTGATCCAGGTAAGTCGATATGCATAAATAGGTCTATTATGATTGGTACCAGTCTAAATAAGCCAAAAATGATCATAATTTGACATTTTTTGATAAAATACAAATTATTTGAAAATTTTCGATGTCGAATCTAGAGTGCCAGGACTATACAAAAGAGTGAAATTTTGATCCAGGTAAGTCGATATGCATATATATAGGTCTTTTATGATTGGTCCCAGTCTAAATAAGCCAAAAATGATCATAATTTGACATTTTTTGATAAAATACAAATTTTTTGAAAATTTTCGATGTCGAATCTAGAGTGCCAGGACTATACAAAAGAGTAAAATTTTGATCCAGGTAAGTCGATATGCATAAATAGGTCTATTATGATTGGTCCCAGTCTAAATAAGCCAAAAATGATCATAATTTGACATTTTTTTATAAAATACAAATTTTTTGAAAATTTTCGATGTCGAATCTAGAGTGCCAGGACTATACAAAAGAGTGAAATTTTGATCCAGGTAAGTCGATATGCATATATATGTCTTTTATGATTGGTCCCAGTCTAAAGAAGCCAAAAATGATCGTAATTTGACATTTTTTGATAAAAAACAAATTTTTTGAAAATTTTCGATGTCGAATCTAGAGTGCCAGGACTATACAAAAGAGTGAAATTTTGATCCAGGTAAGTCGATATGCATATATATAGGTCTTTTATGATTGGTCCCAGTCTAAATAAGCCAAAAATGATCATAATTTGACATTTTTTGATAAAAAACAAATTTTTTGAAAATTTTCGATGTCGAATCTAGAGTGCCAGGACTATACAAAAGAGTGAAATTTTGATCCAGGTAAGTCGATATGCATATATATAGGTCTTTTATGATTGGTCCCAGTCTAAATAAGCCAAAAATGATCATAATTTGACATTTTTTGATAAAAAACAAATTTTTTGAAAATTTTCGATGTCGAATCTAGAGTGCCAGGACTATACAAAAGAGTGAAATTTTGATCCAGGTAAGTCGATATGCATATATATAGGTCTTTAATGATTGGTCCCAGTCTAAATAAGCCAAAAATGATCATAATTTGACATTTTTTGATAAAAAACAAATTTTTTGAAAATTTTCGATGTCGAATCTAGAGTGCCAGGACTATACAAAAGAGTGAAATTTTGATCCAGGTAAGTCGATATGCATATATATAGGTCTTTTATGATTGGTCCCAGTCTAAATAAGCCAATAATGATCATAATTTGACATTTTTTGATAAAAAACAAATTTTTTGAAAATTTTCGATGTCGAATCTAGAGTGCCAGGACTATACAAAAGAGTGAAATTTTGATCCAGGTAAGTCGATATGCATATATATAGGTCTTTTATGATTGGCCCCAGTCTAAATAAGCCAAAAATGATCATAATTTGACATTTTTTGATAAAAAACAAATTTTTTGAAAATTTTCGATGTCGAATCTAGAGTGCCAGGACTATACAAAAGAGTGAAATTTTGAGTCAGGTAAGTCGATATGCATATATATAGGTCTTTTATGATTGGTCCCTGTCTAAATAAGCCAAAAATGATCATAATTTGACATTTTTTGATAAAATACAAATTTCTTGAAAATTTTCGATGTCGAATCTAGAGTGCCAGGACTATACAAAAGAGTGAAATTTTGATCCAGGTAAGTCGATATGCATATATATAGGTCTTTTATGATTGGTCCCAGTCTAAATAAGCCAAAAATGATCATAATTTGACATTTTTTGATAAAAAACAAATTTTTTGAAAATTTTCGATGTCGAATCTAGAGTGCCAGGACTATACAAAAGAGTGAAATTTTGAGTCAGGTAAGTCGATATGCATATATATAGGTCTTTTATAATTGGTCCCTGTCTAAATAAGCCAAAAATGATCATAATTTGACATTTTTTGATAAAATACAAATTTCTTGAAAATTTTCGATGTCGAATCTAGAGTGCCAGGACTATACAAAAGAGTAAAATTTTGATCCAGGTAAGTCGATATGCATATATATAGGTCTTTTATGATTGGTCCCAGTCTAAATAAGCCAACAATGATCATAATTTGACATTTTTTGATAAAAAACAAATTTTTTTGAAAATTTTCGATGTCGAATCTAGAGTGCCAAGACTATACAAAAGAGTGAAATTTTGATCCAGGTAAGTCGATATGCATATATATAGGTCTTTTATGATTGGTCCCAGTCTAAATAAGCCAAAAATGATCATAATTTGACATTTTTTGATAAAATACAAATTTTTTGAAAATTTTCGATGTCGAATCTAGAGTGCCAGGACTATACAAAAGAGTGAAATTTTGATCCAGGTAAGTCGATATGCATATATATAGGTCTTTTATGATTGGTCCCAGTCTAAATAAGCCAAAAATGATCATAATTTGACATTTTTTGATAAAATACAAATTTTTTGAAAATTTTCGATGTCGAATCTAGAGTGCCAGGACTATACAAAAGAGTGAAATTTTGATCCAGGTAAGTCGATATGCATATATATAGGTCTTTTATGATTGGTCCCAGTCTAAATAAGCCAAAAATGATCATAATTTGACATTTTTTGATAAAATACAAATTTTTTGAAAATTTTCGATGTCGAATCTAGAGTGCCAGGACTATACAAGAGAGTGAAATTTTGATCCAGGTAAGTCGATATGCATATATATAGGTCTTTTATGATTGGTCCCAGTCTAAATAAGCCAAAAATGATCATAATTTGACATTTTTTGATAAAAAACAAATTTTTTGAAAATTTTCGATGTCGAATCTAGAGTGCCAGGACTATACAAAAGAGTGAAATTTTGATCCAGGTAAGTCGATATGCATATATATAGGTCTTTTATGATTGGTCCCAGTCTAAATAAGCCAAAAATGATCATAATTTGACATTTTTTGATAAAAAACAAATTTTTTGAAAATTTTCGATGTCGAATCTAGAGTGCCAGGACTATAAAAAAGAGTGAAATTTTGAGTCAGGTAAGTCGATATGCATATATATAGGTCTTTTATGATTGGTCCCTGTCTAAATAAGCCAAAAATGATCATAATTTGACATTTTTTGATAAAATACAAATTTCTTGAAAATTTTCGATGTCGAATCTAGAGTGCCAGGACTATACAAAAGAGTAAAATTTTGATCCAGGTAAGTCGATATGCATATATATAGGTCTTTTATGATTGGTCCCAGTCTAAATAAGCCAAAAATGATCATAATTTGACATTTTTTGATAAAAAACAAATTTTTTGAAAATTTTCGATGTCGAATCTAGAGTGCCAAGACTATACAAAAGAGTGAAATTTTGATCCAGGTAAGTCGATATGCATATATATAGGTCTTTTATGATTGGTCCCAGTCTAAATAAGCCAAAAATGATCATAATTTGACATTTTTTGATAAAAAACAAATTTTTTGAAAATTTTCGATGTCGAATCTAGAGTGCCAGGACTATACAAAAGAGTGAAATTTTGATCCAGGTAAGTCGATATGCATATATATAGGTCTTTTATGATTGGTCCCAGTCTAAATAAGCCAAAAATGATCATAATTTGACATTTTTTGATAAAAAACAAATTTTTTGAAAATTTTCGATGTCGAATCTAGAGTGCCAGGACTATACAAAAGAGTGAAATTTTGATCCAGGTAAGTCGATATGCATATATATAGGTCTTTTATGATTGGTCCCAGTCTAAATAAGCCAAAAATGATCATAATTTGACATTTTTTGATAAAAAACAAATTTTTTGAAAATTTTCGATGTCGAATCTAGAGTGCCAGGACTATACAAAAGAGTGAAATTTTGATCCAGGTAAGTCGATATGCATATATATAGGTCTTTAATGATTGGTCCCAGTCTAAATAAGCCAAAAATGATCATAATTTGACATTTTTTGATAAAAAACAAATTTTTTGAAAATTTTCGATGTCGAATCTAGAGTGCCAGGACTATACAAAAGAGTGAAATTTTGATCCAGGTAAGTCGATATGCATATATATAGGTCTTTTATGATTGGTCCCAGTCTAAATAAGCCAATAATGATCATAATTTGACATTTTTTGATAAAAAACAAATTTTTTGAAAATTTTCGATGTCGAATCTAGAGTGCCAGGACTATACAAAAGAGTGAAATTTTGATCCAGGTAAGTCGATATGCATATATATAGGTCTTTTATGATTGGCCCCAGTCTAAATAAGCCAAAAATGATCATAATTTGACATTTTTTGATAAAAAACAAATTTTTTGAAAATTTTCGATGTCGAATCTAGAGTGCCAGGACTATACAAAAGAGTAAAATTTTGAGTCAGGTAAGTCGATATGCATATATATAGGTCTTTTATGATTGGTCCCAGTCTAAATAAGCCAAAAATGATCATAATTTGACATTTTTTGATAAAATACAAATTTCTTGAAAATTTTCGATGTCGAATCTAGAGTGCCAGGACTATACAAAAGAGTGAAATTTTGATCCAGGTAAGTCGATATGCATATATATAGGTCTTTTATGATTGGTCCCAGTCTAAATAAGCCAAAAATGATCATAATTTGACATTTTTTGATAAAAAACAAATTTTTTGAAAATTTTCGATGTCGAATCTAGAGTGCCAGGACTATACAAAAGAGTGAAATTTTGAGTCAGGTAAGTCGATATGCATATATATAGGTCTTTTATAATTGGTCCCTGTCTAAATAAGCCAAAAATGATCATAATTTGACATTTTTTGATAAAATACAAATTTCTTGAAAATTTTCGATGTCGAATCTAGAGTGCCAGGACTATACAAAAGAGTAAAATTTTGATCCAGGTAAGTCGATATGCATATATATAGGTCTTTTATGATTGGTCCCAGTCTAAATAAGCCAAAAATGATCATAATTTGACATTTTTTGATAAAAAACAAATTTTTTTGAAAATTTTCGATGTCGAATCTAGAGTGCCAAGACTATACAAAAGAGTGAAATTTTGATCCAGGTAAGTCGATATGCATATATATAGGTCTTTTATGATTGGTCCCAGTCTAAATAAGCCAAAAATGATCATAATTTGACATTTTTTGATAAAATACAAATTTTTTGAAAATTTTCGATGTCGAATCTAGTGTGCCAGGACTATACAAAAGAGTGAAATTTTGATCCAGGTAAGTCGATATGCATATATATAGGTCTTTTATGATTGGTCCCAGTCTAAATAAGCCAAAAATGATCATAATTTGACATTTTTTGATAAAATACAAATTTTTTGAAAATTTTCGATGTCGAATCTAGAGTGCCAGGACTATACAAAAGAGTGAAATTTT
Source organism: Chrysoperla carnea (assembly GCF_905475395.1). Lineage (NCBI taxonomy): Eukaryota > Metazoa > Arthropoda > Insecta > Neuroptera > Chrysopidae > Chrysoperla > Chrysoperla carnea. The sequence continues at coordinate 2,997,938 of NW_025408233.1, read as the reverse complement.
GACCTAGGTAAGTCGATATGCATATATATAGGTCTTTTATGATTGGTCCCAGTCTAAATAAGCCAAAAATGATCATAATTTGACATTTTTTGATAAAATACAAATTTTTTGAAAATTTTCGATGTCGAATCTAGAGTGCCAGGACTATACAAGAGAGTGAAATTTTGATCCAGGTAAGTCGATATGCATATATATAGGTCTTTTATGATTGGTCCCAGTCTAAATAAGCCAAAAATGATCATAATTTGACATTTTTTGATAAAAAACAAATTTTTTGAAAATTTCGATGTCGAATCTAGAGTGCCAGGACTATACAAAAGAGTGAAATTTTGATCCAGGTAAGTCGATATGCATATATATAGGTCTTTTATGATTGGTCCCAGTCTAAATAAGCCAAAAATGATCATAATTTGACATTTTTTGATAAAAAACAAATTTTTTGAAAATTTTCGATGTCGAATCTAGAGTGCCAGGACTATACAAAAGAGTGAAATTTTGAGTCAGGTAAGTCGATATGCATATATATAGGTCTTTTATGATTGGTCCCTGTCTAAATAAGCCAAAAATGATCATAATTTGACATTTTTTGATAAAATACAAATTTCTTGAAAATTTTCGATGTCGAATCTAGAGTGCCAGGACTATACAAAAGAGTAAAATTTTGATCCAGGTAAGTCGATATGCATATATATAGGTCTTTTATGATTGGTCCCAGTCTAAATAAGCCAAAAATGATCATAATTTGACATTTTTTGATAAAAAACAAATTTTTTGAAAATTTTCGATGTCGAATCTAGAGTGCCAAGACTATACAAAAGAGTGAAATTTTGATCCAGGTAAGTCGATATGCATATATATAGGTCTTTTATGATTGGTCCCAGTCTAAATAAGCCAAAAATGATCATAATTTGACATTTTTTGATAAAATACAAATTTTTTGAAAATTTTCGATGTCGAATCTAGAGTGCCAGGACTATACAAAAGAGTGAAATTTTGATCCAGGTAAGTCGATATGCATATATATAGGTCTTTTATGATTGGTCCCAGTCTAAATAAGCCAAAAATGATCATAATTTGACATTTTTTGATAAAATACAAATTTTTTGAAAATTTTCGATGTCGAATCTAGAGTGCCAGGACTATACAAAAGAGTGAAATTTTGATCCAGGTAAGTCGATATGCATATATATAGGTCTTTTATGATTGGTCCCAGTCTAAATAAGCCAAAAATGATCATAATTTGACATTTTTTGATAAAATACAAATTTTTTGAAAATTTTCGATGTCGAATCTAGAGTGCCAGGACTATACAAGAGAGTGAAATTTTGATCCAGGTAAGGCGATATGCATAAATAGGTCTATTATGATTGGTCCCAGTCTAAATAAGCCAAAAATGATCATAATTTGACATTTTTTGATAAAATACAAATTATTTGAAAATTTTCGATGTCGAATCTAGAGTGCCAGGACTATACAAAAGAGTGAAATTTTGATCCAGGTTAGTCGATATGCATATATATAGGTCTTTTATGATTGGTCCCAGTCTAAATAAGCCAAAAATGATCATAATTTGACATTTTTTGATAAAATACAAATTTTTTGAAAATTTTCGATGTCGAATCTAGAGTGCCAGGACTATACAAAAGAGTGAAATTTTGATCCAGGTAAGTCGATATGCATATATATAGGTCTTTTATGATTGGTCCCAGTCTAAATAAGCCAAAAATGAACATAATTTGACATTTTTTGATAAAAAACAAATTTTTTGAAAATTTTCGATGTCGAATCTAGAGTGCCAGGACTATACAAAAGAGTGAAATTTTGATCCAGGTAAGTCGATATGCATATATATAGGTCTTTTATGATTGGTCCCAGTCTAAATAAGCCAAAAATGATCATAATTTGACATTTTTTGATAAAAAACAAATTTTTCGAAAATTTTCGATGTCGAATCTAGAGTGCCAGGACTATACAAAAGAGTGAAATTTTGATCCAGGTAAGTCGATATGCATATATATAGGTCTTTTATGATTGGTCCCAGTCTAAATAAGCCAAAAATGATCATAATTTGACATTTTTTGATAAAATACAAATTTTTTGAAAATTTTCGATGTCGAATCTAGAGTGCCAGGACTATACAAAAGAGTGAAATTTTGATCCAGGTAAGTCGATATGCATATATATATAGGTCTTTTATGATTGGTCCCAGTCTAAATAAGCCAAAAATGATCATAATTTGACATTTTTTGATAAAATACAAATTTTTTGAAAATTTTCGATGTCGAATCTAGAGTGCCAGGACTATACAAAAGAGTGAAATTTTGATCCAGGTAAGTCGATATGCATATATATAGGTCTTTTATGATTGGTCCCAGTCTAAATAAGCCAAAAATGATCATAATTTGACATTTTTTGATAAAATACAAATTTTTTGAAAATTTTCGATGTCGAATCTAGAGTGCCAGGACTATACAAGAGAGTGAAATTTTGATTCAGGTAAGTCGATATGCATATATATAGGTCTTTTATGATTGGTCCCAGTCTAAATAAGCCAAAAATGATCATAATTTGACATTTTTTAATAAAAAACAAATTTTTTGAAAATTTTCGATGTCGAATCTAGAGTGCCAGGACTATACAAAAGAGTGAAATTTTGATCCAGGTAAGTCGATATGCATATATATAGGTCTTTTATGATTGGTCCCAGTCTAAATAAGCCAAAAATGATCATAATTTGACATTTTTTGATAAAAAACAAATTTTTTGAAAATTTTCGATGTCGAATCTAGAGTGCCAGGACTATACAAAAGAGTGAAATTTTGAGTCAGGTAAGTCGATATGCATATATATAGGTCTTTTATGATTGGTCCCTGTCTAAATAAGCCAAAAATGATCATAATTTGACATTTTTTGATAAAATACAAATTTCTTGAAAATTTTCGATGTCGAATCTAGAGTGCCAGGACTATACAAAAGAGTAAAATTTTGATCCAGGTAAGTCGATATGCATATATATAGGTCTTTTATGATTGGTCCCAGTCTAAATAAGCCAAAAATGATCATAATTTGACATTTTTTGATAAAAAACAAATTTTTTGAAAATTTTCGATGTCGAATCTAGAGTGCCAAGACTATACAAAAGAGTGAAATTTTGATCCAGGTAAGTCGATATGCATATATATAGGTCTTTTATGATTGGTCCCAGTCTAAATAAGCCAAAAATGATCATAATTTGACATTTTTTGATAAAATACAAATTTTTTGAAAATTTTCGATGTCGAATCTAGAGTGCCAGGACTATACAAAAGAGTGAAATTTTGATCCAGGTAAGTCGATATGCATATATATAGGTCTTTTATGATTGGTCCCAGTCTAAATAAGCCAAAAATGATCATAATTTGACATTTTTTGATAAAATACAAATTTTTTGAAAATTTTCGATGTCGAATCTAGAGTGCCAGGACTATACAAAAGAGTGAAATTTTGATCCAGGTAAGTCGATATGCATATATATAGGTCTTTTATGATTGGTCCCAGTCTAAATAAGCCAAAAATGATCATAATTTGACATTTTTTGATAAAATACAAATTTTTTGAAAATTTTCGATGTCGAATCTAGAGTGCCAGGACTATACAAGAAAGTGAAATTTTGATCCAGGTAAGGCGATATGCATAAATAGGTCTATTATGATTGGTCCCAGTCTAAATAAGCCAAAAATGATCATAATTTGACATTTTTTGATAAAATACAAATTATTTGAAAATTTTCGATGTCGAATCTAGAGTGCCAGGACTATACAAAAGAGTGAAATTTTGATCCAGGTTAGTCGATATGCATATATATAGGTCTTTTATGATTGGTCCCAGTCTAAATAAGCCAAAAATGATCATAATTTGACATTTTTTGATAAAATACAAATTTTTTGAAAATTTTCGATGTCGAATCTAGAGTGCCAGGACTATACAAAAGAGTGAAATTTTGATCCAGGTAAGTCGATATGCATATATATAGGTCTTTTATGATTGGTCCCAGTCTAAATAAGCCAAAAATGAACATAATTTGACATTTTTTGATAAAAAACAAATTTTTTGAAAATTTTCGATGTCGAATCTAGAGTGCCAGGACTATACAAAAGAGTGAAATTTTGATCCAGGTAAGTCGATATGCATATATATAGGTCTTTTATGATTGGTCCAGTCTAAATAAGCCAAAAATGATCATAATTTGACATTTTTTGATAAAAAACAAATTTTTTGAAAATTTTCGATGTCGAATCTAGAGTGCCAGGACTATACAAAAGAGTGAAATTTTGATCCAGGTAAGTCGATATGCATATATATAGGTCTTTTATGATTGGTCCCAGTCTAAATAAGCCAAAAATGATCATAATTTGACATTTTTTGATAAAAAACAAATTTTTTGAAAATTTTCGATGTCGAATCTAGAGTGCCAGGACTATACAAAAGAGTGAAATTTTGATCCAAGTAAGTCGATATGCATATATATAGGTCTTTTATGATTGGTCCCATTCTAAATAAGCCAAAAATGATCATAATTTGTCATTTTTTGATAAAATACAAATTTTTTGAAAATTTTCGATGTCGAATCTAGAGTGCCAGGACTATACAAAAGAGTGAAATTTTGATCCAGGTAAGTCGATATGCCTATATATAGGTCTTTTATGATTGGTCCCAGTCTAAATAAGCCAAAAATGATCATAATTTGACATTTTTTGATAAAATACAAATTTTTTGAAAATTTTCGATGTCGAATCTAGAGTGCCAGGACTATACAAAAGAGTGAAATTTTGATCCAGGTAAGTCGATATGCATATATATAGGTCTTTTATGATTGGTCCCAGTCTAAATAAGCCAAAAATGATCATAATTTGACATTTTTTGATAAAAAACAAATTTTTTGAAAATTTTCGATGTCGAATCTAGAGTGCCAGGACTATACAAAGGAGTGAAATTTTGATCCAAGTAAGTCGATATGCATATATATAGGTCTTTTATGATTGGTCCCAGTCTAAATAAGCCAAAAATGATCATAATTTGACATTTTTTGATAAAATACAAATTTTTTGAAAATTTTCGATGTCGAATCTAGAGTGCCAGGACTATAAAAAAGAGTGAAATTTTGAACCAGGTAAGTCGATATGCATATATATAGGTCTTTTAAGATTGGTCCCAGTCTAAATAAGCCAAAAATGATCATAATTTGACATTTTTTGATAAAATACAAATTTTTTGAAAATTTTCGATGTCGAATCTAGAGTGCCAGGACTATACAAAAGAGTGAAATTTTGATCCAGGTAAGTCCATATGCATATATATAGGTCTTTTATGATTGGTCCCAGTCTAAATAAGCCAAAAATGATCATAATTTGACATTTTTTGATAAAATACAAATTTTTAGAAAATTTTCGATGTCGAATCTAGAGTGCCAGGACTATACAAAAGAGTGAAATTTTGATCCAGGTAAGTCCATATGCATATATATAGGTCTTTTATGATTGGTCCCAGTCTAAATAAGCCAAAAATGATCATAATTTGACATTTTTTGATAAAATACAAATTTTTAGAAAATTTTCGATGTCGAATCTAGAGTGCCAGGACTATACAAAAGAGTAAAATTTTGATCCAGGTAAGTCGATATGCATATATATAGGTCTTTTATGATTGGTCCCAGTCTTAATAAGCCAAAAATGATCATAATTTGACATTTTTTGATAAAAAACAAATTTTTTGAAAATTTTCGATGTCGAATCTAGAGTGCCAGGACTATACAAAAGAGTGAAATTTTGATCCAGGTAAGTCGATATGTATATATATAGGTCTTTTATGATTGGTCCCAGTCTAAATAAGCTAAAAATGATCATAATTTGACATTTTTTGATAAAAAACAAATTTTTTGAAAATTTTCGATGTCGAATCTAGAGTGCCAGGACCATACAAAAGAGTGAAATTTTGATCCAGGTAAGTCGATATGCATATATATAGGTCTTTTATGATTAATCCCAGTCTAAATAAGCCAAAAATGATCATAATTTGACATTTTTTGATAAAAAACAAATTTTTTGAAAATTTTCGATGTCGAATCTAGAGTGCCAGGACTATACAAAAGAGTGAAATTTTGATCCAGGTAAGTCGATACGCATATATATAGGTCTTTTATGATTGGTCCCAGTCTAAATAAGCCAAAAATGATCATAATTTGACATTTTTTGATAAAATACAAATTTTTTGAAAATTTTCGATGTCGAATCTAGAGTGCCAGGACTATACAAAAGAGTGAAATTTTGATCCAGGTAAGTCGATATGCATATATATAGGTCTTTTATGATTGGTCCCAGTCTAAATAAGCCAAAAATGATCATAATTTGACATTTTTTGATAAAAAACAAATTTTTTGAAAATTTTCGATGTCGAATCTAGAGTGCCAGGACTATACAAAAGAGTGAAATTTTGATCCAGGTAAGTCGATATGCATATATATAAGTCTTTTATGATTGGTCCCAGTCTAAATAAGCCAAAAATGATCATAATTTGACATTTTTTGATAAAATACAAATTTTTTGAAAATTTTCGATGTCGAATCTAGAGTGCCAGGACTATACAAAAGTGAAATTTTGATCCAGGTTAGTCGATATGCATATATTTAGGTCTTTTATGATTGGTCCCAGTCTAAATAAGCCAAAAATGATCATAATTTGACATTTTTTGATAAAATACAAATTTTTTGAAAATTTTCGATGTCGAATCTAGAGTGCCAGGACTATACAAAAGAGTGAAATTTTGATCCAGGTAAGTCGATATGCATATATATAGGTCTTTTATGATTGGTCCCAGTCTAAATAAGCCAAAAATGATCATAATTTGACATTTTTTGATAAAATACAAATTTTTTGAAAATTTTCGATGTCGAATCTAGAGTGCCAGGACTATACAAAAGAGTGAAATTTTGACCCAGGTAAGTCGATATGCATATATATAGGTCTTTTATGATTGGTCCCAGTCTAAATAAGCCAAAAATGATCATAATTGGACATTTTTTGATAAAATACAAATTTTTTGAAAATTTTCGATGTCGAATCTAGAGTGCCAGGACTATACAAAAGAGTGAAATTTTGATCCAGGTAAGTCGATATGCATTTATATAGGTCTTTTATGATTGGTCCCAGTCTAAATAAGCCAAAAATGATCATAATTTGACATTTTTTGATAAAATACAAATTTTTTGAAAATTTTCGATGTCGAATCTAGAGTGCCAGGACTATACAAAAGAGTGAAATTTTGATCCAGGTAAGTCGATATGCATATATATAGGTCTTTTATGATTGGTCCCAGTCTAAATAAGCCAAAAATGATCATAATTTGACATTTTTTGATAAAATACAAATTTTTTGAAAATTTTCGATGTCGAATCTAGAGTGCCAGGACTATACAAAAGAGTAAAATTTTGATCCAGGTAAGTCGATATGCATATATATAGGTCTTTTATGATTGGTCCCAGTCTTAATAAGCCAAAAATGATCATAATTTGACATTTTTTGATAAAAAACAAATTTTTTGAAAATTTTCGATGTCGAATCTAGAGTGCCAGGACTATACAAAAGAGGAAAATTTTGATCCAGGTAAGTCGATATGCATATATATTGGTCTTTTATGATTGGTTTCAGTCTAAATAAGCCAAAAATGATCATAATTTGACATTTTTTGATAAAATACAAATTTTTTGAAAATTTTCGATGTCGAATCTAGAGTGCCAGGACTAAACAAAAGAGTGAAATTTTGATCCAGGTAAGTCGATATGCATATATATAGGTCTTTTATGATTGGTCCCAGTCTAAATAAGCCAAAAATGATCATAAATTGACATTTTTTGATAAAATACAAATTTTTTGAAAATTTTCGATGTCGAATCTAGAGTGCCAGGACTATACAAAAGAGTGAAATTTTGATCCAGGTAAGTCGATATGCATATATATTGGTCTTTTATGATTGGTCCCAGTCTAAATAAGCCAAAAATGATCATAATTTGACATTTTTTGATAAAATACAAATTTTTTGAAAATTTTCGATGTCGAATCTAGAGTGCCAGGACTATACAAAAGAGCGAAATTTTGATCCAGGTAAGTCGATATGCATATATATAGTTCTTTTATGATTGGTCCCAGTCTAAATAAGCCAAAAATGATCATAATTGGACATTTTTTGATAAAATACAAATTTTTTGAAAATTTTCGATGTCGAATCTAGAGTGCCAGGACTATACAAAAGAGTGAAATTTTGATCCAGGTAAGTCGATATGCATTTATATAGGTCTTTTATGATTGGTCCCAGTCTAAATAAGCCAAAAATTATCATAATTTGACATTTTTTGATAAAATACTTTTTTTTTGAAAATTTTCGATGTCGAATCTAGAGTGCCAGGACTATACAAAAGAGTGAAATTTTGATCCAGGTAAGTCGATATGCATATATATAGGTCTTTTATGGTTGTTCCCAGTCTAAATAAGCCAAAAATGATCATAATTAGACATTTTTAGATAAAAAACAAATTTTTTGAAAATTTTCGATGTCGAATCTAGAGTGCCAGGACTATACAAAAGAGTGAAATTTTGATCCAGGTAAGTCGATATGCATATATATAGGTCTTTTATGATTGGTCCCAGTCTAAATAAGCCAAAAATGAACATAATTTGACATTTTTTGATAAAAAACAAATTTTTTGAAAATTTTCGATGTCGAATCTAGAGTGCCAGGAGTATACAAAAGAGTGAAATTTTGATCCAGGTAAGTCGATATGCATATATATAGGTCTTTTATGATTGGTCCCAGTCTAAATAAGCCAAAAATGATCATAATTTGACATTTTTTGATAAAATACAAATTTTTTTAAAATTTTCGATGTCGAATCTAGAGTGCCAGGACTATACAAAAGAGTGAAATTTTGAGCCAGGTAAGTCGATATGCATATATATAGGTCTTTTATGATTGGTCCCAGTCTAAATAAGCCAAAAATGATCATAATTTGACATTTTTTGATAAAATACAATTTTTTTGAAAATTTTCGATGTCGAATCTAGAGTGCCAGGACTATACAAAAGAGTGAAATTTTGATCCAGGTAAGTCGATATGCATATATATAGGTCTTTTATGATTGGTCCCAGTCTAAATAAGCCAAAAATGATCATAATTTGACATTTTTTGATAAAAAACAAATTTTTTGAAAATTTTCGATGTCGAATCTTGAGTGCCAGGACTATACAAAAGAGTGAAATTTTGATCCAGGTAAGTCGATATGCATATATATAGGTGTTTTATGATTGGTCCCAGTCTAAATAAGCCAAAAATGATCATAATTTGACATTTTTTGATAAAATACAAATTTTTTGAAAATTTTCGATGTCGAATCTAGAGTGCCAGGACTATACAAAAGAGTGAAATTATGATCCAGGTAAGTCGATATGCATATAAATAGGTCTTTTATGATTGGTCCCAGTCTAAATAAGCCAAAAATGATCATAATTTGACATTTTTTGATAAAAACAAATTTTTTGAAAATTTTCGATGTCGAATCTAGAGTGCCAGGACTATACAAAAGAGTGAAATTTTGATCCAGGTAAGTCGATATGCATATATATAGTTTTTTTATGATTGGTCCCAGTCTAAATAAGTAAAAAATGATCATAATTTGACATTTTTTGATAAAAAACAAATTTTTTGAAAATTTTCGATGTCGAATCTAGAGTGCCAGGACTATACAAAAGAGTAAAATTTTGATCCAGGTAAGTCGATATGCATATATATAGGTCTTTTATGATTGGTCCCAGTCTAAATAAGCCAAAAATGATCATAATTTGACATTTTTTGATAAAAAACAAATTTTTTGAAAATTTTCGATGTCGAATCTAGAGTGCCAGGACTATACAAAATAGTGAAATTTTGATCCAGGTAAGTCGATATGCATATATATAGGTCTTTTATGAGTGGTCCCAGTCTAAATAAGCCAAAAATGATCATAATTTGACATTTTTTGGTAAAAAACAAATTTTTTGAAAATTTTCGATGTCGAATCTAGAGTGCCAGGACTATACAAAAGAGTGAAATTTTGATCCAGGTAAGTCGATATGCATATATATAGGTCTTTTATGATTGGTCCCAGTCTAAATAAGCCAAAAATGATCATAATTTGACTTTTTTTGATAAAAAACAAATTTTTTGAAAATTTTCCATGTCGAATCTAGAGTGCCAGGACTATACAAAAGAGTGAAATTTTGATCCAGGTAAATCGATATGCATATATATAGGTCTTTTATGATTGGTCCCAGTCTAAATAAGCCAAAAATGATCATAATTTGACATTTTTTGATAAAATACAAATTTTTTGAAAATTTTCGATGTCGAATCTAGAGTGCCAGGACTATACAAAAAGTGAAATTTTGATCCAGGTAAGTCGATATGCATATATATAGGTCTTTTATGATTGGTCCCAGTCTAAATAAGCCAAAAATGATCATAATTTGACATTTTTTTATAAAAAACAAATTTTTTGAAAATTTTCGATGTCGAATCTAGAGTGCCAGGACTATACAAAAGAGTGAAATTTTGATCCAGGTAAGTCGATATGCATATATATAGGTCTTTTATGATTGGTCCCAGTCTAAATAAGCCAAAAATGATCATAATTTGACATTTTTTGATAAAATACAAATTTTTTGAAAATTTTCGATGTCGAATCTAGAGTGCCAGGACTATACAAAAGAGTGAAATTTTGATCCAGGTAAGTCGATATGCATATATATAGGTCTTTTATGATTGGTCCCAGTCTAAATAACCCAAAAATGATCATAATTTGACATTTTTTGATAAAATACAAATTTTTTGAAAATTTTCGATGTCGAATCTAGAGTGCCAGGACTATACAAAAGAGTGAAATTTTGATTCAGGTAAGTCGATATGCATATATATAGGTCTTTAATGATTAGTCCCAGTCTAAATAAGCCAAAAATGATCATAATTTGACATTTTTTGATAAAAAACAAATTTTTTGAAAATTTTCGATGTCGAATCTAGAGTGCCAGGACTATACAAAAGAGTGAAATTTTGATCCAGGTAAGTCGATATGCATATATATAGGTCTTTTATGATTGGTCCCAGTCTAAATAAGCCAAAAATGATCATAATTTGACATTTTTTGATAAAATACAAATTTTTGAAAATTTTCGATGTCGAATCTAGAGTGCCAGGACTATACAAAAAGTGAAATTTTGATCCAGGTAAGTCGATATGCATATATTTAGGTCTTTTATGATTGGTGCCAGTCTAAATAAGCCAAAAATGATCATAATTTGACATTTTTTGATAAAATACAAATTTTTTTAAAATTTTCGATGTCGAATCTAGAGTGCCAGGACTATACAAAAGAGTGAAATTTTGATCCAGGTAAGTCGATATGCATATATATAGGTCTTTTATGATTGGTCCCAGTCTAAATAAGCCAAAAATGATCATAATTTGACATTTGTTGATAAAAAACAAATTTTTTGAAAATTTTCGATGTCGAATCTAGAGTGCCAGGACTATACAAAAGAGTGAAATTTTGATCCAGGTAAGTCGATATGCATATATATAGGTCTTTTATGATTGGTCCCAGTCTAAATAAGCCAAAAATGATCATAATTTGACATTTTTTGATAAAAAACAAATTTTTTGAAAATTTTCGATGTCGAATCTAGAGTGCCAGGACTATACAAAAGAGTGAAATTTTGATCCAGGTAAGTCGATATGCATATATATAGGTCTTTTATGATTGGTCCCAGTCTAAATAAGCCAAAAATGATCATAATTTGACATTTTTTGATAAAAAACAAATTTTTTGAAAATTTTCGATGTCGAATCTAGAGTGCCAGGACTATACAAAAGAGTGAAATTTTGATCCAGGTAAGTCGATATGCATATATTTAGGTCTTTTATGATTGGTCCCAGTCTAAATAAGCCAAAAATGATCATAATTTGACATTTTTTGATAAAATACAAATTTTTTGAAAATTTTCGATGTCGAATCTAGAGTGCCAGGACTATACAAAAGAGTAAAATTTTGATCCAGGTAAGTCGATATGCATATATATAGGTCTTTTATGATTGGTCCCAGTCTAAATAAGCCAAAAATGATCATAATTTGACATTTTTTTATAAAAAACAAATTTTTTGAAAATTTTCGATGTCGAATCTAGAGTGCCAGGACTATACAAAAGAGTAAAATTTTGATCCAGGTAAGTCGATATGCATATATATAGGTCTTTTATGATTGGTCCCAGTCTAAATAAAGCCAAAAATGATCATAATTTGACATTTTTTGATAAAAAACAAATTTTTTGAAAATTTTCGATGTCGAATCTAGAGTGCCAGGACTATAAAAAAGAGTGAAATTTTGATCCAGGTAAGTCGATATGCATATATATAGGTCTTTTATGATTGGTACCAGTCTAAATAAGCCAAAAATGATCATAATTTGACATTTTTTGATAAAATACAAATTTTTTTAAAATTTTCGAAGTCGAATCTAGAGTGCCAGGACTATACTAAAGAGTGAAATTTTGATCCAGGTAAGTCGATATGCATATATATAGGTCTTTTATGATTGGTCCCAGTCTAAATAAGCCAAAAATGATCATAATTTGACATTTTTTGATCAAATACAAATTTTTTGAAAATTTTCGATGTCGAATCTAGAGTGCCAGGACTATACAAAAGAGTGAAATTTTGATTTAGGTAAGTCGATATGCATATATATAGGTCTTTTATGATTGGTCCCAGTCTAAATAAGCCAAAAATGATCATAATTTGACATTTTTTGATAAAAAACAAATTTTTTGAAAATTTTCGATGTCGAATCTAGAGTGCCAGGACTATACAAAAGAGTGAAATTTTGATCCAGGTAAGTCGATATGCATATATATAGGTCTTTAATGATTGGTCCCAGTCTAAATAAGCCAAAAATGATCATAATTTGACATTTTTTGATAAAATACAAATTTTTTGAAAATTTTCGATGTCGAATCTAGAGTGCCAGGACTATACAAAAGAGTGAAATTTTGATCCAGGTAAGTCGATATGCATATATATAGGTCTTTTATGATTGGTCCCAGTCTAAATAAGCCAAAAATGATCATAATTTGACATTTTTTGATAAAAAACAAATTTTTTGAAAATTTTCGATGTCGAATCTAGAGTGCCAGGACTATACAAAAGAGTGAAATTTTGATCCAGGTAAGTCGATATGCATATATTTAGGTCTTTTATGATTGGTCCCAGTCTAAATAGGCCAAAAATGATCACAATTTGACATTTTTTGATAAAAAACAAATTTTTTGAAAATTTTCGATGTCGAATCTAGAGTGCCAGGACTATACAAAAGAGTGAAATTTTGATCCAGGTAAGTCGATATGCATATATATAGGTCTTTTATGATTGGTCCCAGTCTAAATAAGCCAAAAATGATCATAATTTGACATTTTTTGATAAAAAACTAATTTTTTGAAAATTTTCGATGTCGAATCTAGAGTGCCAGGACTATACAAAAGAGTGAAATTTTGATCCAGGTAAGTCGATATGCATATATATAGGTCTTTTATGATTGGTCCCAGTCTAAATAAGCCAAAAATGATCATAATTTGACAATTTTTGATAAAATACAAATTTTTTGAAAATTTTCGATGTCGAATCTAGAGTGCCAGGACTATACAAAAGAGTGAAATTTTGATCCAGGTAAGTCGATATGCATATATATAGGTCTTTTATGATTGGTCCCAGTCTAAATAAGCCAAAAATGATCATAATTTGACATTTTTTGATAAAATACAAATTTTTTGAAAATTTTCGATGTCGAATCTAGAGTGCCAGGACTATACAAAAGAGTGAAATTTTGATCCAGGTAAGTCGATATGCATATATATAGGTCTTTTATGATTGGTCCCAGTCTAAATAAGCCAAAAATGATCATAATTTGACATTTTTTGATAAAATACAAATTTTTTGAAAATTTTCGATGTCGAATCTAGAGTGCCAGGACTATACAAAAGAGTGAAATTTTGATCCAGGTAATTCGATATGCATATATATAGGTCTTTTATGATTGGTCCCAGTCTAAATAAGCCAAAAATGATCATAATTTGACATTTTTTGATAAAATACAAATTTTTTGAAAATTTTCGATGTCGAATCTAGAGTGCCAGGACTATACAAAAGAGTGAAATTTTGATCCAGGTAAGTCGATATGCATATATATAGGTCTTTTATGATTGGTCCCAGTCTAAATAAGCCAAAAATGATCATAATTTGACATTTTTTGATAAAATACAAATTTTTTGAAAATTTTCGATGTCGAATCTAGAGTGCCAGGACTATACAAAAGAGTGAAATTTTGATCCAGGTAAGTCGATATGCATATATATAGGTCTTTTATGATTGGTCCCAGTCTAAATAAGCCAAAAATGATCATAATTTGACAATTTTTGATAAAATACAAATTTTTTGAAAATTTTCGATGTCGAATCTAGAGTGCCAGGACTATACAAAAGAGTGAAATTTTGATCCAGGTAAGTCGATATGCATATATATAGGTCTTTTATGATTGGTCCCAGTCTAAATAAGCCAAAAATGATCATAATTTGACATTTTTTGATAAAATACAAATTTTTTGAAAATTTTCGATGTCGAATCTAGAGTGCCAGGACTATACAAAAGAGTGAAATTTTGATCCAGGTAAGTCGATATGCATATATATAGGTCTTTTATGATTGGTCCCAGTCTAAATAAGCCAAAAATGATCATAATTTGACATTTTTTGATAAAATACAAATTTTTTGAAAATTTTCGATGTCGAATCTAGAGTGCCAGGACTATACAAAAGAGTGAAATTTTGATCCAGGTAATTCGATATGCATATATATAGGTCTTTTATGATTGGTCCCAGTCTAAATAAGCCAAAAATGATCATAATTTGACATTTTTTGATAAAATACAAATTTTTTGAAAATTTTCGATGTCGAATCTAGAGTGCCAGGACTATACAAAAGAGTGAAATTTTGATCCAGGTAAGTCGATATGCATATATATAGGTCTTTTATGATTGGTCCCAGTCTAAATAAGCCAAAAATGATCATAATTTGACATTTTTTGATAAAATACAAATTTTTTGAAAATTTTCGATGTCGAATCTAGAGTGCCAGGACTATACAAAAGAGTGAAATTTTGATCCAGGTAAGTCGATATGCATATATATAGGTCTTTTATGATTGGTCCCAGTCTAAATAAGCCAAAAATGATCATAATTTGACATTTTTTGATTAAAAACCAATTTTTTGAAAATTTTCGATGTCGAATCTAGAGTGCCAATACTATACAAAAGAGTGAAATTTTGATCCAGGTAAGTCGATATGCATATATATAGGTCTTTTATGATTGGTCCCAGTCTAAATAAAGCCAAAAATGATCATAATTTGACATTTTTTGATAAAAAACAAATTTTTTGAAAATTTTCGATGTCGAATCTAGAGTGCCAGGACTATACAAAAGAGTGAAATTTTGATCCAGGTAAGTCGATATGCATATATATAGGTCTTTTATGATTGGTCCCAGTCTAAATAAGCCAAAAATGATCATAATTTGACATTTTTTGATAAAATACAAATTTTTTGAAAATTTTCGATGTCGAATCTAGAGTGCCAGGACTATACAAAAGAGTGAAATTTTTATCCAGGTAAGTCGATATGCATATATATATAGGTCTTTTATGATTGGTCCCAGTCTAAATAAGCCAAAAATGATCATAATTTGACATTTTTTGATAAAATATAAATTTTTTGAAAATTTTCGATGTCGAATCTAGAGTGCCAGGACTATACAAAAGAGTAAAATTTTGATCCAGGTAAGTCGATATGCATATATATAGGTCTTTTATGATTGGTCCCAGTCTAAATAAGCCAAAAATGATCATAATTTGACATTTTTTGATAAAAAACTAATTTTTTGAAAAATTTCAATGTCGAATCTAGAGTGCCAGGACTATACAAAAGAGTGAAATTTTGATCCAGGTAAGTCGATATGCATATATATAGGTCTTTTATGATTGGTCCCAGTCTAAATAAGCCAAAAATGATCATAATTTGACATTTTTTGATTAAAAACCAATTTTTTGAAAATTTTCGATGTCGAATCTAGAGTGCCAATACTATACAAAAGAGTGAAATTTTGATCCAGGTAAGTCGATATGCATATATATAGGTCTTTTATGATTGGTCCCAGTCTAAATAAGCCAAAAATGATCATAATTTGACATTTTTTGATAAAATACAAATTTTTTGAAAATTTTCGATGTCGAATCTAGAGTGCCAGGACTATACAAAAGAGTGAAATTTTGATCCAGGTAAGTCGATATGCATATATATAGGTCTTTTATGATTGGTCCCAGTCTAAATAAGCCAAAAATGATCATAATTTGACATTTTTTGATAAAAAACAAATTTTTTGAAAATTTTCGATGTCGAATCTAGAGTGCCAGGACTATACAAAAGAGTGAAATTTTGATCCAGGTAAGTCGATATGCATATATATAGGTCTTTTATGATTGGTCCCAGTCTAAATAAGCCAAAAATGATCATAATTAGACATTTTTTGATAAAATACAAATTTTTTGAAAATTTTTGATGTCGAATCTAGAGTGCCAGGACTATACAAAAGAGTGAAATTTTGATCCAGGTAAGTCGATATGCATATATATAGGTCTTTTATGATTGGTCCCAGTCTAAATAAGCCAAAAATGATCATAATTTGACATTTTTTGATAAAAAACAAATTTTTTGAAAAATTTCAATGTCGAATCTAGAGTGCCAGGACTATACAAAAGAGTGAAATTTTGATCCAGGTAAGTCGATATGCATATATATAGGTCTTTTATGATTGGTCCCAGTCTAAATAAGCCAAAAATGATCATAATTTGACATTTTTTGATAAAAAACAAATTTTTTGAAAATTTTCGATGTCGAATCTAGAGTGCCAGGACTATACCAAAGAGTGAAATTTTGATCCAGGTAAGTCGATATGCATATGTATAGGTCTTTTATGATTGGTCCCAGTCTAAATAAGCCAAAAATGATCATAATTTGACATTTTTTGATAAAATACAAATTTTTTGAAAATTTTCGATGTCGAATCTAGAGTGCCGGGACTATACAAAAGAGTGAAATTTTGATCCAGGTAAGTCGATATGCATATATATAGGTCTTTTATGATTGGTCCCAGTCTAAATAAGCCAAAAATGATCATAATTTGACATTTTTTGATAAAAAACAAATTTTTTGAAAATTTTCGATGTCGAATCTAGAGTGCCAGGACTATACAAAAGAGTGAAATTTTGATCCAGGTAAGTCGATATGCATATATATAGGTCTTTTATGATTGGTCCCAGTCTAAATAAGCCAAAAATGATCATAATTTGACATTTTTTGATAAAAAACAAATTTTTTGAAAATTTTCGATGTCGAATCTAGAGTGCCAGGACTATACAAAAGAGTGAAATTTTGATCCAGGTAAGTCGATATGCATATATATAGGTCTTTTATGATTGGTACCAGTCTAAATAAGCCAAAAATGATCATAATTTGACATTTTTTGATAAAATACAAATTTTTTTAAAATTTTCGATGTCGAATCTAGAGTGCCAGGACTATAGAAAAGAGTGAAATTTTGATCCAGGTAAGTCGATATGCATATATATAGGTCTTTTATGATTGGTCCCAGTCTAAATAAGCCAAAAATGATCATAATTTGACATTTTTTGATAAAATACAAATTTTTTGAAAATTTTCGATGTCGAATCTAGAGTGCCAGGACTATACAAAAGAGTAAAATTTTGATCCAGATAAGTCGATATGCATATATATAGGTCTTTTATGATTGGTCCCAGTCTAAATAAGCCAAAAATGATCATAATTTGACATTTTTTGATAAAAAACAAATTTTTTGAAAATTTTCGATGTCGAATCTAGAGTGCCAGGACTATACAAAAGAGTGAAATTTTGATCCTGGTAAGTCAATATGCATATATATAGGTTTTTTATGATTGGTCCCAGTCTAAATAAGCCAAAAATGATCATAATTTGACATTTTTTGATAAAATACCAATTTTTTGAATATTTTCGATGTCGAATCTAGAGTGCCAGGACTATACAAAAGAGTGAAATTTTGATCCAGGTAAGTCGATATGCATATATATAGGTCTTTTATGATTGGTCCCAGTCTAAATAAGCCAAAAATGATCATAATTTGACATTTTTTGATAAAAAATAAATTTTTTGAAAATTTTCGATGTCGAATCTAGAGTGCCAGGACTATACAAAAGAGTGAAATTTTGATCCAGGTAAGGCGATATGCATATATATAGGTCTTTTATGATTGGTTTCAGTCTAAATAAGCCAAAAATGATCATAATTTGACATTTTTTGATAAAAAACAAATTTTTTGAAAATTTTCGATGTCGAATCTAGAGTGCCAGGACTATACAAAAGAGTAAAATTTTGATCCAGGTAAGTCTATATGCATATATATAGGTCTTTTATGATTGGTCCCAGTCTAAATAAGCCAAAAATGATCATAATTTGACATTTTTTGATAAAAAACCAATTTTTTGAAAATTTTCGATGTCGAATCTAGAGTGCCAATACTATACAAAAGAGTGAAATTTTGATCCAGGTAAGTCGATATGCATATATATAGGTCTTTTATGATTGGTCCCAGTCTAAATAAAGCCAAAAATGATCATAATTTGACATTTTTTGATAAAAAACAAATTTTTTGAAAATTTTCGATGTCGAATCTAGAGTGCCAGGACTATACAAAAGAGTGAAATTTTGATCCAGGTAAGTCGATATGCATATATATAGGTCTTTTATGATTGGTCCCAGTCTAAAGAAGCCAAAAATGATCATAATTTGACATTTTTTGATAAAATAAAAATTTTTTGAAAATTTTCGATGTCGAATCTAGAGTGCCAGGACTATACAAAAGAGTGAAATTTTGATCCAGGTAATTCGATATGCATATATATAGGTCTTTTATGATTGGTCCCAGTCTAAATAAGCCAAAAATGATCATAATTTGACATTTTTTGATAAAATACAAATTTTTTGAAAATTTTCGATGTCGAATCTAGAGTGCCAGGACTATACAAAAGAGTGAAATTTTGATCCAGGTATGTCGATATGCATATATAGAGGTCTTTTATGATTGGTCCCAGTCTAAATAAGCCAAAAATGATCATAATTTGACATTTTTTGATAAAATACAAATTTTTTGAAAATTTTCGATGTCGAATCTAGAGTGCCAGGACTATACAAAAGAGTAAAATTTTTATCCAGGTAAGTCGATAAGCATATATATAGGTCTTTTATGATTGGTCCCAGTCTAAATAAGCCAAAAATGATCATAATTTGACATTTTTTGATAAAATACAAATTTTTTGAAAATTTTCGATGTCGAATCTAGAGTGCCAGGACTATACAAAAGAGTAAAATTTTTATCCAGGTAAGTCGATAAGCATATATATAGGTCTTTTATGATTGGTCCCAGTCTAAATAAGCCAAAAATGATCATAATTTGACATTTTTTGATAAAAAACAAATTTTTTGAAAATATTCGATGTCGAATCTAGAGTGCCAGGACTATACAAAAGAGTGAAATTTTGATCCAGGTAAGTCGATATGCATATATATAGGTCTTTTATGATTGGTCCCAGTCTAAATAAGCCAAAAATGATCATAATTTGACATTTTTTGATAAAAAACAAATTTTTTGAAAATTTTCGATGTCGAATCTAGAGTGCCAGGACTATACAAAAGAGTGAAATTTTGATCCAGGTAAGTCGATATGCATATACATAGGTCTTTTATGATTGGTCGCAGTGTAAATAAGCCAAAAATGATCATAATTTGACATTTTTTGATAAAATACAAATTTTTTGAAAATTTTTGATGTCGAATCTAGAGTGCCAGGACTATACAAAAGAGTGAAATTTTGATCCAGGTAAGTCGATATGCATATATATAGGTCTTTTATGATTGGTCCCAGTCTAAATAAGCCAAAAATGATCATAATTTGACATTTTTTGATAAAAAACAAATTTTTTGAAAATTTTCGATGTCGAATCTAGAGTGCCAGGACTATACAAAAGAGTGAAATTTTGATCCAGGTAAGTCGATATGCATATATATAGGTCTTTTATGATTGGTCCCAGTCTAAATAAGCCAAAAATGATCATAATTTGACATTTTTTGATAAAAAACAAATTTTTTGAAAATTTTCGATGTCGAATCTAGAGTGCCAGGACTATACCAAAGAGTGAAATTTTGATCCAGGTAAGTCGATATGCATATATATAGGTCTTTTATGATTGGTCCCAGTCTAAATAAGCCAAAAATGATCATAATTTGACATTTTTTGATAAAATACAAATTTTTTGAAAATTTTCGATGTCGAATCTAGAGTGCCGGGACTATACAAAAGAGTGAAATTTTGATCCAGGTAAGTCGATATGCATATATATAGGTCTTTTATGATTGGTCCCAGTCTAAATAAGCCAAAAATGATCATAATTTGACATTTTTTGATAAAAAACAAATTTTTTGAAAATTTTCGATGTCGAATCTAGAGTGCCAGGACTATACAAAAGAGTGAAATTTTGATCCAGGTAAGTCGATATGCATATATATAGGTCTTTTATGATTGGTCCCAGTCTAAATAAGCCAAAAATGATCATAATTTGACATTTTTTGATAAAAAACAAATTTTTTGAAAATTTTCGATGTCGAATCTAGAGTGCCAGGACTATACAAAAGAGTAAAATTTTGATCCAGGTAAGTCGATATGCATATATATAGGTCTTTTATGATTGGTCCCAGTCTAAATAAAGCCAAAAATGATCATAATTTGACATTTTTTGATAAAAAACAAATTTTTTGAAAATTTTCGATGTCGAATCTAGAGTGCCAGGACTATACAAAAGAGTGAAATTTTGATCCAGGTAAGTCGATATGCATATATATAGGTCTTTTATGATTGGTCCCAGTCTATATAAGCCAAAAATGATCATAATTTGACATTTTTTGATAAAATACAAATTTTTTGAAAATTTTCGATGTCGAATCTAGAGTGCCAGGACTATACAAAAGAGTAAAATTTTGATCCAGGTAAGTCGATATGCATATATATAGGTCTTTTATGATTGGTCCCAGTCTAAATAAGCCAAAAATGATCCTAATTTGACATTTTTTGATAAAATACAAATTTTTTGAAAATTTTCGATGTCGAATCTAGAGTGCCAGGACTATACAAAAGAGTAAAATTTTGATCCAGGTAAGTCGATATGCATATATATAGGTCTTTTATGATTGGTCCCAGTCTAAATAAGCCAAAAATGATCATAATTTGACATTTTTTGATAAAAAACAAATTTTTTGAAAATTTTCGATGTCGAATCTAGAGTGCCAGGACTATACCAAAGAGTGAAATTTTGATCCAGGTAAGTCGATATGCATATATATAGGTCTTTTATGATTGGTCCCAGTCTAAATAAGCCAAAAATGATCATAATTTGACATTTTTTGATAAAAAACAAATTTTTTGAAAATTTTCGATGTCGAATCTAGAGTGCCAGGACTATACCAAAGAGTGAAATTTTGATCCAGGTAAGTCGATATGCATATATATAGGTCTTTTATGATTGGTCCCAGTCTAAATAAGCCAAAAATGATCATAATTTGACATTTTTTGATAAAATACAAATTTTTTGAAAATTTTCGATGTCGAATCTAGAGTGCCGGGACTATACAAAAGAGTGAAATTTTGATCCAGGTAAGTCGATATGCATATATATAGGTCTTTTATGATTGGTCCCAGTCTAAATAAGCCAAAAATGATCATAATTTGACATTTTTTGATAAAAAACAAATTTTTTGAAAATTTTCGATGTCGAATCTAGAGTGCCAGGACTATACAAAAGAGTGAAATTTTGATCCAGGTAAGTCGATATGCATATATATAGGTCTTTTATGATTGGTCCCAGTCTAAATAAGCCAAAAATGATCATAATTTGACATTTTTTGATAAAAAACAAATTTTTTGAAAATTTTCGATGTCGAATCTAGAGTGCCAGGACTATACAAAAGAGTAAAATTTTGATCCAGGTAAGTCGATATGCATATATATAGGTCTTTTATGATTGGTCCCAGTCTAAATAAAGCCAAAAATGATCATAATTTGACATTTTTTGATAAAAAACAAATTTTTTGAAAATTTTCGATGTCGAATCTAGAGTGCCAGGACTATACAAAAGAGTGAAATTTTGATCCAGGTAAGTCGATATGCATATATATAGGTCTTTTATGATTGGTCCCAGTCTAAATAAGCCAAAAATGATCATAATTTGACATTTTTTGATAAAATACAAATTTTTTGAAAATTTTCGATGTCGAATCTAGAGTGCCAGGACTATACAAAAGAGTAAAATTTTGATCCAGGTAAGTCGATATGCATATATATAGGACTTTTATGATTGGTCCCAGTCTAAATAAGCCAAAAATGATCCTAATTTGACATTTTTTGATAAAATACAAATTTTTTGAAAATTTTCGATGTCGAATCTAGAGTGCCAGGACTATACAAAAGAGTAAAATTTTGATCCAGGTAAGTCGATATGCATATATATAGGTCTTTTATGATTGGTCCCAGTCTAAATAAGCCAAAAATGATCATAATTTGACATTTTTTGATAAAAAACAAATTTTTTGAAAATTTTCGATGTCGAATCTAGAGTGCCAGGACTATACAAAAGAGTGAAATTTTGATCCAGGTAAGTCGATATGCATATATATAGGTCTTTTATGATTGGTCCCAGTCTAAATAAGCCAAAAATGATCATAATTTGACATTTTTTGATAAAAAACAAATTTTTTGAAAATTTTCGATGTCGAATCTAGAGTGCCAGGACTATACAAAAGAGTGAAATTTTGATCCAGGTAAGTCGATATGCATATATATAGGTCTTTTATGATTGGTCCCAGTCTAAATAAGCCAAAAATGATCATAATTTGACATTTTTTGATAAAAAACAAATTTTTTGAAAATTTTCGATGTCGAATCTAGAGTGCCAGGACTATACAAAAGAGTGAAATTTTGATCCAGGTAAGTCGATATGCATATATATAGGTCTTTTATGATTGGTTTCAGTCTAAATAAGCCAAAAATGATCATAATTTGACATTTTTTGATAAAAAACAAATTTTTTGAAAATTTTCGATTTCGAATCTAGAGTGCCAGGACTATACAAAAGAGTGAAATTTTGATCCAGGTAAGTCGATATGCATATATATAGGTCTTTTATGATTGGTCCCAGTCTAAATAAGCCAAAAATGATCATAATTTGACATTTTTTGATAAAAAACCAATTTTTTGAAAATTTTCGATGTCGAATCTAGAGTGCCAATACTATACAAAAGAGTGAAATTTTGATCCAGGTAAGTCGATATGCATATATATAGGTCTTTTATGATTGGTCCCAGTCTAAATAAAGCCAAAAATGATCATAAATTGACATTTTTTGATAAAAAACAAATTTTTTGAAAATTTTCGATGTCGAATCTAGAGTGCCAGGACTATACAAAAGAGTGAAATTTTGATCCAGGTAAGTCGATATGCATATATATAGGTCTTTTATGATTGGTCCCAGTCTAAATAAGCCAAAAATGATCATAATTTGACATTTTTTGATAAAATACAAATTTTTTGAAAATTTTCGATGTCGAATCTAGAGTGCCAGGACTATACAAAAGAGTGAAATTTTGATCCAGGTAAGTCGATATGCATATATATAGGTCTTTTATGATTGGTTCCAGTCTAAATAAGCCAAAAATGATCATAATTTGACATTTTTTGATAAAATATAAATTTTTTGAAAATTTTCGATGTCGAATCTAGAGTGCCAGGACTATACAAAAGAGTAAAATTTTGATCCAGGTAAGTCGATATGCATATATATAGGTCTTTTATGATTGGTCCCAGTCTAAATAAGCCAAAAATGATCATAATTTGACATTTTTTGATAAAAAACAAATTTTTTGAAAATTTTCGATGTCGAATCTTGAGTTCCAGGACTATACAAAAGAGTGAAATTTTGATCCAGGTAAGTCGATATGCATATATATAGGTCTTTTATGATTGGTCCCAGTCTAAATAAGCCAAAAATGATCATAATTTGACATTTTTTGATAAAATACAAATTTTTTGAAAATTTTCGATGTCGAATCTAGAGTGCCAGGACTATACAAAAGAGTAAAATTTTGATCCAGGTAAGTCGATATGCATATATATAGGTCTTTTATGATTGGTCCCAGTCTAAATAAGCCAAAAATGATCCTAATTTGACATTTTTTGATAAAATACAAATTTTTTGAAAATTTTCGATGTCGAATCTAGAGTGCCAGGACTATACAAAAGAGTAAAATTTTGATCCAGGTAAGTCGATATGCATATATATAGGTCTTTTATGATTGGTCCCAGTCTAAATAAGGCAAAAATGATCATAATTTGACATTTTTTGATAAAAAACAAATTTTTTGAAAATTTTCGATGTCGAATCTAGAGTGCCAGGACTATACAAAAGAGTGAAATTTTGATCCAGGTAAGTCGATATGCATATATATAGGTCTTTTATGATTGGTCCCAGTCTAAATAAGCCAAAAATGATCATAATTTGACATTTTTTGATAAAAAACAAATTTTTTGAAAATTTTCGATGTCGAATCTAGAGTGCCAGGACTATACAAAAGAGTGAAATTTTGATCCAGGTAAGTCGATATGCATATATATAGGTCTTTTATGATTGGTCCCAGTCTAAATAAGCCAAAAATGATCATAATTTGACATTTTTTGATAAAATACAAATTTTTTGAAAATTTTCGATGTCGAATCTAGAGTGCCAGGACTATACAAAAGAGTGAAATTTTGATCCAGGTAAGTCGATATGCATATATATAGGTCTTTTATGATTGGTCCCAGTCTAAGTAAGCCAAAAATGATCATAATTTGACATTTTTTGATAAAATGCAAATTTTTTGAAAATTTTCGATGTCGAATCTAGAGTGCCAGGACTATACAAAAGAGTGAAATTTTGATCCAGGTAAGTCGATATGCATATATATAGGTCTTTTATGATTGGTCCCAGTCTAAATAAGCCAAAAATGATCATAATTTGACATTTTTTGATAAAAAACAAATTTTTTGAAAATTTTCGATGTCGAATCTAGAGTGCCAGGACTATACAAAAGAGTGAAATTTTGATCTAGGTAAGTCGATATGCATATATATAGGTCTTTTATGATTGGTCCCAGTCTAAATAAGCCAAAAATGATCATAATTTGACATTTTTTGATAAAATACAAATTTTTTGAAAATTTTCGATGTCGAATCTAGAGTGCCAGGACTATACAAAAGAGTAAAATTTTGATCCAGGTAAGTCAATATGCATATATATAGGTCTTTTATGATTGGTCCCAGTCTAAATAAGCCAAAAATGATCATAATTTGACATTTTTTTATAAAAAACAAATTTTTTGAAAATTTTCGATGTCGAATCTAGAGTGCCAGGACTATACAAAAGAGTAAAATTTTGATCCAGGTAAGTCGATATGCATATATATAGGTCTTTTATGATTGGTCCCAGTCTAAATAAAGCCAAAAATGATCATAATTTGACATTTTTTGATAAAAAACAAATTTTTTGAAAATTTTCGATGTCGAATCTAGAGTGCCAGGACTATAAAAAAGAGTGAAATTTTGATCCAGGTAAGTCGATATGCATATATATAGGTCTTTTATGATTGGTACCAGTCTAAATAAGCCAAAAATGATCATAATTTGACATTTTTTGAAAATATACAAATTTTTTTAAAATTTTCGAAGTCGAATCTAGAGTGCCAGGACTATACTAAAGAGTGAAATTTTGATCCAGGTAAGTCGATATGCATATATATAGGTCTTTTATGATTGGTCCCAGTCTAAATAAGCCAAAAATGATCATAATTTGACATTTTTTGATAAAAAACAAATTTTTTGAAAATTTTCGATGTCGAATCTAGAGTGCCAGGACTATACAAAAGAGTGAAATTTTGATCCAGGTAGGTCGATATGCATATATATAAGTCTTTTATGATTGGTTCCAGTCTAAATAAGCCAAAAATGATCATAATTTGACATTTTTTGATAGAATACAAATTTTTTGAAAATTTTCGATGTCGAATCTAGAGTGCCAGGACTATACAAAAGAGTTAAATTTTGATCCAGGTAAGTCGATATGCATATATATATAGGTCTTTTATGATTGGTCCCAGTCTAAATAAGCCAAAAATGATCATAATTTGACATTTTTTGATAAAAAACAAATTTTTTGAAAATTTTCGATGTCGAATCTAGAGTGCCAGGACTATACAAAAGAGTGAAATTTTGATCCAGGTAAGTCGATATGCATATATATAGGTCTTTTATGAATGGTCCCAGTCTAAATAAGCCAAAAATGATCATAATTTGACATTTTTTGATAAAAAACAAATTTTTTGAAAATTTTCGATGTCGAATCTAGAGTGCCAGGACTATACAAAAGAGTGAAATTTTGATCCAGGTAAGTCGATATGCATATATTTAGGTCTTTAATGATTGGTCCCAGTCTAAATAAGCCAAAAATGATCACAATTTGACATTTTTTGATAAAAAACAAATTTTTTGAAAATTTTCGATGTCGAATCTAGAGTGCCAGGACTATACAAAAGAGTGAAATTTTGATCCAGGTAAGTCGATATGCATATATATAGGTCTTTTATGATTGGTCCCAGTCTAAATAAGCCAAAAATGATCATAATTTGACATTTTTTGATAAAAAACTAATTTTTTGAAAATTTTCGATGTCGAATCTAGAGTGCCAGGACTATACAAAAGAGTGAAATTTTGATCCAAGTAAGTCGATATGCATATATATAGGTCTTTAATGATTGGTCCCAGTCTAAATAAGCCAAAAATGATCATAATTTGACATTTTTTGATAAAAAACAAATTTTTTGAAAATTTTCGATGTCGAATCTAGAGTGCCAGGACTATACAAAAGAGTGAAATTTTGATCCAGGTAAGTCGATATGCATATATATAGGTCTTTTATGATTGGTCCCAGTCTAAATAAGCCAAAAATGATCATAATTTGACATTTTTTGATAAAATACAAATTTTTTGAAAATTTTCGATGTCGAATCTAGAGTGCCAGGACTATACAAAAGAGTGAAATTTTGATCCAGGTAAGTCGATATGCATATATATAGGTCTTTTATGATTGGTCCCAGTCTAAATAAGCCAAAAATGATCATAATTTGACATTTTTTGATAAAATACAAATTTTTTGAAAATTTTCGATGTCGAATCTAGAGTGCCAGGACTATACAAAAGAGTGAAATTTTGATCCAGGTAAGTCGATATGCATATATAAAGGTCTTTTATGATTGGTCCCAGTCTAAATAAGCCAAAAATGATCATAATTTGACATTTTTTGATAAAAAACAAATTTTTTGAAAATTTTCGATGTCGAATCTAGAGTGCCAGGACTATACATAAGAGTGAAATTTTGATCCAGGTAAGTCGATATGCATATATATGTCTTTTATGATTGGTCCCAGTCTAAATAAGCCAAAAATGATCATAATTTGACATTTTTTGATAAAATACAAATTTTTTGAAAATTTTCGATGTCGAATCTAGAGTGCCAGGACTATACAAAAGAGTGAAATTTTGATCCAGGTAATTCGATATGCATATATATAGGTCTTTTATGATTGGTCCCAGTCTAAATAAGCCAAAAATGATCATAATTTGACATTTTTTGATAAAATACAAATTTTTTGAAAATTTTCGATGTCGAATCTAGAGTGCCAGGACTATACAAAAGAGTGAAATTTTGATCCAGGTAAGTCGATATGCATATATAGAGGTCTTTTATGATTGGTCCCAGTCTAAATAAGCCAAAAATGATCATAATTTGACATTTTTTGATAAAATACAAATTTTTTGAAAATTTTCGATGTCGAATCTAGAGTGCCAGGACTATACAAAAGAGTAAAATTTTTATCCAGGTAAGTCGATAAGCATATATATAGGTCTTTTATGATTGGTCCCAGTCTAAATAAGCCAAAAATGATCATAATTTGACATTTTTTGATAAAATACAAATTTTTTGAAAATTTTCGATGTCGAATCTAGAGTGCCAGGACTATACAAAAGAGTAAAATTTTTATCCAGGTAAGTCGATAAGCATATATATAGGTCTTTTATGATTGGTCCCAGTCTAAATAAGCCAAAAATGATCATAATTTGACATTTTTTGATAAAAAACAAATTTTTTGAAAATATTCGATGTCGAATCTAGAGTGCCAGGACTATACAAAAGAGTAAAATTTTTATCCAGGTAAGTCGATAAGCATATATATAGGTCTTTTATGATTGGTCCCAGTCTAAATAAGCCAAAAATGATCATAATTTGACATTTTTTGATAAAATACAAATTTTTTGAAAATTTTCGATGTCGAATCTAGAGTGCCAGGACTATACAAAAGAGTAAAATTTTTATCCAGGTAAGTCGATAAGCATATATATAGGTCTTTTATGATTGGTCCCAGTCTAAATAAGCCAAAAATGATCATAATTTGACATTTTTTGATAAAAAACAAATTTTTTGAAAATATTCGATGTCGAATCTAGAGTGCCAGGACTATACAAAAGAGTGAAATTTTGATCCAGGTAAGTCGATATGCATATATATAGGTCTTTTATGATTGGTCCCAGTCTAAATAAGCCAAAAATGATCATAATTTGACATTTTTTGATAAAAAACAAATTTTTTGAAAATTTTCGATGTCGAATCTAGAGTGCCAGGACTATACAAAAGAGTGAAATTTTTATCCAGGTAAGTCGATATGCATATATATAGGTCTTTTATGATTGGTCCCAGTCTAAATAAGCCAAAAATGATCATAATTTGACATTTTTTGATAAAATACAAATTTTTTGAAAATTTTCGATGTCGAATCTAGAGTGCCAGGACTATACCAAAGAGTGAAATTTTGATCCAGGTAAGTCGATATGCATATATATAGGTCTTTTATGATTGGTCCCAGTCTAAATAAGCCAAAAATGATCATAATTTGACATTTTTTGATAAAAAACAAATTTTTTGAAAATTTTCGATGTCGAATCTAGAGTGCCAGGACTATACAAAAGAGTGAAATTTTGATCCAGGTAAGTCGATATGCATATATATAGGTCTTTTATGATTGGTCCCAGTCTAAATAAGCCAAAAATGATCATAATTTGACATTTTTTGATAAAAAACAAATTTTTTGAAAATTTTCGATGTCGAATCTAGAGTGCCAGGACTATACCAAAGAGTGAAATTTTGATCCAGGTAAGTCGATATGCATATATATAGGTCTTTTATGATTGGTCCCAGTCTAAATAAGCCAAAAATGATCATAATTTGACATTTTTTGATAAAATACAAATTTTTTGAAAATTTTCGATGTCGAATCTAGAGTGCCGGGACTATACAAAATAGTGAAATTTTGATCCAGGTAAGTCGATATGCATATATATAGGTCTTTTATGATTGGTCCCAGTCTAAATAAGCCAAAAATGATCATAATTTGACATTTTTTGATAAAAAACAAATTTTTTGAAAATTTTCGATGTCGAATCTAGAGTGCCAGGACTATACAAAAGAGTGAAATTTTGATCCAGGTAAGTCGATATGCATATATATAGGTCTTTTATGATTGGTCCCAGTCTAAATAAGCCAAAAATGATCATAATTTGACATTTTTTGATAAAAAACAAATTTTTTGAAAATTTTCGATGTCGAATCTAGAGTGCCAGGACTATACAAAAGAGTAAAATTTTGATCCAGGTAAGTCGATATGCATATATATAGGTCTTTTATGATTGGTCCCAGTCTAAATAAAGCCAAAAATGATCATAATTTGACATTTTTTGATAAAAAACAAATTTTTTGAAAATTTTCGATGTCGAATCTAGAGTGCCAGGACTATACAAAAGAGTGAAATTTTGATCCAGGTAAGTCGATATGCATATATATAGGTCTTTTATGATTGGTACCAGTCTAAATAAGCCAAAAATGATCATAATTTGACATTTTTTGATAAAATACAAATTTTTTTAAAATTTTCGATGTCGAATCAAGAGTGCCAGGACTATACAAAAGAGTGAAATTTTGATCCAGGTAAGTCGATATGCATATATATAGGTCTTTTATGATTGGTCCCAGTCTAAATAAGCCAAAAATGATCATAATTTGACATTTTTTGATAAAATACAAATTTTTTGAAAATTTTCGATGTCGAATCTAGAGTGCCAGGACTATACAAAAGAGTAAAATTTTGATCCAGGTAAGTCGATATGCATATATATAGGTCTTTTATGATTGGTCCCAGTCTAAATAAGCCAAAAATGATCATAATTTGACATTTTTTGATAAAAAACAAATTTTTTGAAAATTTTCGATGTCGAATCTAGAGTGCCAGGACTATACAAAAGAGTGAAATTTTGATCCTGGTAAGTCAATATGCATATATATAGGTTTTTTATGATTGGTCCCAGTCTAAATAAGCTAAAAATGATCATAATTTGACATTTTTTGATAAAATACCAATTTTTTGAATATTTTCGATGTCGAATCTAGAGTGCCAGGACTATACAAAAGAGTGAAATTTTGATCCAGGTAAGTCGATATGCATATATATAGGTCTTTTAAGATTGGTCCCAGTCTAAATAAGCCAAAAATGATCATAATTTGACATTTTTTGATAAAAAACAAATTTTTTGAAAATTTTCGATGTCGAATCTAGAGTGCCAGGACTATACAAAAGAGTGAAATTTTGATCCAGGTAAGTCGATATGCATATATATAGGTCTTTTATGATTGGTTTCAGTCTAAATAAGCCAAAAATGATCATAATTTGACATTTTTTGATAAAAAACAAATTTGTTGAAAATTTTCGATGTCGAATCTAGAGTGCCAGGACTATACAAAAGAGTGAAATTTTGATCCAGGTAAGTCGATATGCATATATATAGGTCTTTTATGATTGGTCCCAGTCTAAATAAGCCAAAAATGATCATAATTTGACATTTTTTGATAAAAAACCAATTTTTTGAAAATTTTCGATGTCGAATCTAGAGTGCCAATACTATACAAAAGAGTGAAATTTTGATCCAGGTAAGTCGATATGCATATATATAGGTCTTTAATGATTGGTCCCAGTCTAAATAAAGCCAAAAATGATCATAAATTGACATTTTTTGATAAAAAACAAATTTTTTGAAAATTTTCGATGTCGAATCTAGAGTGCCAGGACTATACAAAAGAGTGAAATTTTGATCCAGGTAAGTCGATATGCATATATAGAGGTCTTTTATGATTGGTCCCAGTCTAAATAAGCCAAAAATGATCATAATTTGACATTTTTTGATAAAATACAAATTTTTTGAAAATTTTCGATGTCGAATCTAGAGTGCCAGGACTATACAAAAGAGTAAAATTTTTATCCAGGTAAGTCGATAAGCATATATATAGGTCTTTTATGATTGGTCCCAGTCTAAATAAGCCAAAAATGATCATAATTTGACATTTTTTGATAAAATACAAATTTTTTGAAAATTTTCGATGTCGAATCTAGAGTGCCAGGACTATACAAAAGAGTAAAATTTTTATCCAGGTAAGTCGATAAGCATATATATAGGTCTTTTATGATTGGTCCCAGTCTAAATAAGCCAAAAATGATCATAATTTGACATTTTTTGATAAAAAACAAATTTTTTGAAAATATTCGATGTCGAATCTAGAGTGCCAGGACTATACAAAAGAGTAAAATTTTTATCCAGGTAAGTCGATAAGCATATATATAGGTCTTTTATGATTGGTCCCAGTCTAAATAAGCCAAAAATGATCATAATTTGACATTTTTTGATAAAATACAAATTTTTTGAAAATTTTCGATGTCGAATCTAGAGTGCCAGGACTATACAAAAGAGTAAAATTTTTATCCAGGTAAGTCGATAAGCATATATATAGGTCTTTTATGATTGGTCCCAGTCTAAATAAGCCAAAAATGATCATAATTTGACATTTTTTGATAAAAAACAAATTTTTTGAAAATATTCGATGTCGAATCTAGAGTGCCAGGACTATACAAAAGAGTGAAATTTTGATCCAGGTAAGTCGATATGCATATATATAGGTCTTTTATGATTGGTCCCAGTCTAAATAAGCCAAAAATGATCATAATTTGACATTTTTTGATAAAAAACAAATTTTTTGAAAATTTTCGATGTCGAATCTAGAGTGCCAGGACTATACAAAAGAGTGAAATTTTTATCCAGGTAAGTCGATATGCATATATATAGGTCTTTTATGATTGGTCCCAGTCTAAATAAGCCAAAAATGATCATAATTTGACATTTTTTGATAAAATACAAATTTTTTGAAAATTTTCGATGTCGAATCTAGAGTGCCAGGACTATACCAAAGAGTGAAATTTTGATCCAGGTAAGTCGATATGCATATATATAGGTCTTTTATGATTGGTCCCAGTCTAAATAAGCCAAAAATGATCATAATTTGACATTTTTTGATAAAAAACAAATTTTTTGAAAATTTTCGATGTCGAATCTAGAGTGCCAGGACTATACAAAAGAGTGAAATTTTGATCCAGGTAAGTCGATATGCATATATATAGGTCTTTTATGATTGGTCCCAGTCTAAATAAGCCAAAAATGATCATAATTTGACATTTTTTGATAAAAAACAAATTTTTTGAAAATTTTCGATGTCGAATCTAGAGTGCCAGGACTATACCAAAGAGTGAAATTTTGATCCAGGTAAGTCGATATGCATATATATAGGTCTTTTATGATTGGTCCCAGTCTAAATAAGCCAAAAATGATCATAATTTGACATTTTTTGATAAAATACAAATTTTTTGAAAATTTTCGATGTCGAATCTAGAGTGCCGGGACTATACAAAAGAGTGAAATTTTGATCCAGGTAAGTCGATATGCATATATATAGGTCTTTTATGATTGGTCCCAGTCTAAATAAGCCAAAAATGATCATAATTTGACATTTTTTGATAAAAAACAAATTTTTTGAAAATTTTCGATGTCGAATCTAGAGTGCCAGGACTATACAAAAGAGTGAAATTTTGATCCAGGTAAGTCGATATGCATATATATAGGTCTTTTATGATTGGTCCCAGTCTAAATAAGCCAAAAATGATCATAATTTGACATTTTTTGATAAAAAACAAATTTTTTGAAAATTTTCGATGTCGAATCTAGAGTGCCAGGACTATACAAAAGAGTAAAATTTTGATCCAGGTAAGTCGATATGCATATATATAGGTCTTTTATGATTGGTCCCAGTCTAAATAAAGCCAAAAATGATCATAATTTGACATTTTTTGATAAAAAACAAATTTTTTGAAAATTTTCGATGTCGAATCTAGAGTGCCAGGACTATACAAAAGAGTGAAATTTTGATCCAGGTAAGTCGATATGCATATATATAGGTCTTTTATGATTGGTACCAGTCTAAATAAGCCAAAAATGATCATAATTTGACATTTTTTGATAAAATACAAATTTTTTTAAAATTTTCGATGTCGAATCAAGAGTGCCAGGACTATACAAAAGAGTGAAATTTTGATCCAGGTAAGTCGATATGCATATATATAGGTCTTTTATGATTGGTCCCAGTCTAAATAAGCCAAAAATGATCATAATTTGACATTTTTTGATAAAATACAAATTTTTTGAAAATTTTCGATGTCGAATCTAGAGTGCCAGGACTATACAAAAGAGTAAAATTTTGATCCAGGTAAGTCGATATGCATATATATAGGTCTTTTATGATTGGTCCCAGTCTAAATAAGCCAAAAATGATCATAATTTGACATTTTTTGATAAAAAACAAATTTTTTGAAAATTTTCGATGTCGAATCTAGAGTGCCAGGACTATACAAAAGAGTGAAATTTTGATCCTGGTAAGTCAATATGCATATATATAGGTTTTTTATGATTGGTCCCAGTCTAAATAAGCCAAAAATGATCATAATTTGACATTTTTTGATAAAATACCAATTTTTTGAATATTTTCGATGTCGAATCTAGAGTGCCAGGACTATACAAAAGAGTGAAATTTTGATCCAGGTAAGTCGATATGCATATATATAGGTCTTTTAAGATTGGTCCCAGTCTAAATAAGCCAAAAATGATCATAATTTGACATTTTTTGATAAAAAACAAATTTTTTGAAAATTTTCGATGTCGAATCTAGAGTGCCAGGACTATACAAAAGAGTGAAATTTTGATCCAGGTAAGTCGATATGCATATATATAGGTCTTTTATGATTGGTTTCAGTCTAAATAAGCCAAAAATGATCATAATTTGACATTTTTTGATAAAAAACAAATTTGTTGAAAATTTTCGATGTCGAATCTAGAGTGCCAGGACTATACAAAAGAGTGAAATTTTGATCCAGGTAAGTCGATATGCATATATATAGGTCTTTTATGATTGGTCCCAGTCTAAATAAGCCAAAAATGATCATAATTTGACATTTTTTGATAAAAAACCAATTTTTTGAAAATTTTCGATGTCGAATCTAGAGTGCCAATACTATACAAAAGAGTGAAATTTTGATCCAGGTAAGTCGATATGCATATATATAGGTCTTTTATGATTGGTCCCAGTCTAAATAAAGCCAAAAATGATCATAAATTGACATTTTTTGATAAAAAACAAATTTTTTGAAAATTTTCGATGTCGAATCTAGAGTGCCAGGACTATACAAAAGAGTGAAATTTTGATCCAGGTAAGTCGATATGCATATATATAGGTCTTTTATGATTGGTCCCAGTCTAAATAAGCCAAAAATGATCATAATTTGACATTTTTTGATAAAATACAAATTTTTTGAAAATTTTCGATGTCGAATCTAGAGTGCCAGGACTATACAAAAGAGTAAAATTTTGATCCAGGTAAGTCGATATGCATATATATAGGTCTTTTATGATTGGTCCCAGTCTAAATAAGCCAAAAATGATCCTAATTTGACATTTTTTGATAAAATACAAATTTTTTGAAAATTTTCGATGTCGAATCTAGAGTGCCAGGACTATACAAAAGAGTAAAATTTTGATCCAGGTAAGTCGATATGCATATATATAGGTCTTTTATGATTGGTCCCAGTCTAAATAAGCCAAAAATGATCATAATTTGACATTTTTTGATAAAATACAAATTTTTTGAAAATTTTCGATGTCGAATCTAGAGTGCCAGGACTATACAAAAGAGTGAAATTTTGATCCAGGTAAGTCGATATGCATATATATAGGTCTTTTATGATTGGTCCCAGTCTAAATAAGCCAAAAATGATCATAATTTGACATTTTTTGATAAAATACAAATTTTTTGAAAATTTTCGATGTCGAATCTAGAGTGCCAGGACTATACAAAAGAGTGAAATTTTGATCCAGGTAAGTCGATATGCATATATATAGGTCTTTTATGATTGGTTCCAGTCTAAATAAGCCAAAAATGATCATAATTTGACATTTTTTGATAAAATATAAATTTTTTGAAAATTTTCGATGTCGAATCTAGAGTGCCAGGACTATACAAAAGAGTAAATTTTGATCCAGGTAAGTCGATATGCATATATATAGGTCTTTTATGATTGGTCCCAGTCTAAATAAGCCAAAAATGATCATAATTTGACATTTTTTGATAAAAAACAAATTTTTTGAAAATTTTCGATGTCGAATCTAGAGTGCCAGGACTATACAAAAGAGTGAAATTTTGATCCAGGTAAGTCGATATGCATATATATAGGTCTTTTATGATTGCTCCCAGTCTAAATAAGCCAAAAATGATCATAATTTGACATTTTTTGATAAAATACAAATTTTTTGAAAATTTTCGATGTCGAATCTAGAGTGCCAGGACTATACAAAAGAGTAAAATTTTGATCCAGGTAAGTCGATATGCATATATATAGGTCTTTTATGATTGGTCCCAGTCTAAATAAGCCAAAAATGATCCTAATTTGACATTTTTTGATAAAATACAAATTTTTTGAAAATTTTCGATGTCGAATCTAGAGTGCCAGGACTATACAAAAGAGTAAAATTTTGATCCAGGTAAGTCGATATGCATATATATAGGTCTTTTATGATTGGTCCCAGTCTAAATAAGCCAAAAATGATCATAATTTGACATTTTTTGATAAAATACAAATTTTTTGAAAATTTTCGATGTCGAATCTAGAGTGCCAGGACTATACAAAAGAGTGAAATTTTGATCCAGGTAAGTCGATATGCATATATATAGGTCTTTTATGATTGGTCCCAGTCTAAATAAGCCAAAAATGATCATAATTTGACATTTTTTGATAAAAAACAAATTTTTTGAAAATTTTCGATGTCGAATCTAGAGTGCCAGGACTATACAAAAGAGTGAAATTTTGATCCAAGTAAGTCGATATGCATATATATAGGTCTTTTATGATTGGTCCCAGTCTAAATAAGCCAAAAATGATCATAATTTGACATTTTTTGATAAAATACAAATTTTTTGAAAATTTTCGATGTCGAATCTAGAGTGCCAGGACTATACAAAAGAGTGAAATTTTGATCCAGGTAAGTCGATATGCATATATATAGGTCTTTTATGATTGGTCCCAGTCTAAGTAAGCCAAAAATGATCATAATTTGACATTTTTTGATAAAATGCAAATTTTTTGAAAATTTTCGATGTCGAATCTAGAGTGCCAGGACTATACAAAAGAGTGAAATTTTGATCCAGGTAAGTCGATATGCATATATATAGGTCTTTTATGATTGGTCCCAGTCTAAATAAGCCAAAAATGATCATAATTTGACATTTTTTGATAAAAAACAAATTTTTTGAAAATTTTCGATGTCGAATCTAGAGTGCCAGGACTATACAAAAGAGTGAAATTTTGATCCAGGTAAGTCGATATGCATATATATAGGTCTTTTATGATTGGTCCCAGTCTAAATAAGCCAAAAATGATCATAATTTGACATTTTTTGATAAAATACAAATTTTTTGAAAATTTTCGATGTCGAATCTAGAGTGCCAGGACTATACAAAAGAGTAAAATTTTGATCCAGGTAAGTCGATATGCATATATATAGGTCTTTTATGATTGGTCCCAGTCTAAATAAGCCAAAAATGATCATAATTTGACATTTTTTTATAAAAAACAAATTTTTTGAAAATTTTCGATGTCGAATCTAGAGTGCCAGGACTATACAAAAGAGTAAAATTTTGATCCAGGTAAGTCGATATGCATATATATAGGTCTTTTATGATTGGTCCCAGTATAAATAAAACCAAAAATGATCATAATTTGACATTTTTTGATAAAAAACAAATTTTTTGAAAATTTTCGATGTCGAATCTAGAGTGCCAGGACTATAAAAAAGAGTGAAATTTTGATCCAGGTAAGTCGATATGCATATATATAGGTCTTTTATGATTGGTACCAGTCTAAATAAGCCAAAAATGATCATAATTTGACATTTTTTGAAAATATACAAATTTTTTTAAAATTTTCGAAGTCGAATCTAGAGTGCCAGGACTATACTAAAGCGTGAAATTTTGATCCAGGTAAGTCGATATGCATATATATAGGTCTTTTATGATTGGTCCCAGTCTAAATAAGCCAAAAATGATCATAATTTGACATTTTTTGATAAAAAACAAATTTTTTGAAAATTTTCGATGTCGAATCTAGAGTGCCAGGACTATACAAAAGAGTGAAATTTTGATCCAGGTAGGTCGATATGCATATATATAAGTCTTTTATGATTGGTCCCAGTCTAAATAAGCCAAAAATGATCATAATTTGACATTTTTTGATAAAATACAAATTTTTTGAAAATTTTCGATGTCGAATCTAGAGTGCCAGGACTATACAAAAGAGTAAAATTTTGATCCAGGTAAGTCGATATGCATATATATAGGTCTTTTATGATTGGTCCCAGTCTAAATAAGCCAAAAATGATCATAATTTGACATTTTTTGATAAAAAACAAATTTTTTGAAAATTTTCGATGTCGAATCTAGAGTGCCAGGACTATACAAAAGAGTGAAATTTTGATCCAGGTAAGTCGATATGCATATATATAGGTCTTTTATGATTGGTCCCAGTCTAAATAAGCCAAAAATGATCATAATTTGACATTTTTTGATAAAATACAAATTTTTTGAAAATTTTCGATGTCGAATCTAGAGTGCCAGGACTATACAAAAGAGTGAAATTTTGATCCAGGTAAGTCGATATGCATATATATAGGTCTTTTATGATTGGTCCCAGTCTAAATAAGCCAAAAATGATCATAATTTGACATTTTTTGATAAAAAACAAATTTTTTGAAAATTTTCGATGTCGAATCTAGAGTGCCAGGACTATACAAAAGAGTGAAATTTTGATCCAAGTAAGTCGATATGCATATATTTAGGTCTTTTATGATTGGTCCCAGTCTAAATAAGCCAAAAATGATCACAATTTGACATTTTTTGATAAAAAACAAATTTTTTGAAAATTTTCGATGTCGAATCTAGAGTGCCAGGACTATACAAAAGAGTGAAATTTTGATCCAGGTAAGTCGATATGCATATATATAGGTCTTTTATGATTGGTCCCAGTCTAAATAAGCCAAAAATGATCATAATTTGACATTTTTTGATAAAAAACTAATTTTTTGAAAATTTTCGATGTCGAATCTAGAGTGCCAGGACTATACAAAAGAGTGAAATTTTGATCCAGGTAATTCGATATGCATATATATAGGTCTTTTATGATTGGTCCCAGTCTAAATAAGCCAAAAATGATCATAATTTGACATTTTTTGATAAAATACAAATTTTTTGAAAATTTTCGATGTCGAATCTAGAGTGCCAGGACTAAACAAAAGAGTGAAATTTTGATCCATGTAAGTCGATATGCATATATATAGGTCTTTTATGATTGGTCCCAGTCTAAATAAGCCAAAAATGATCATAATTTGACATTTTTTGATAAAATACAAATTTTTTGAAAATTTTCGATGTCGAATCTAGAGTGCCAGGACTATACAAAAGAGTGAAATTTTGATCCAGGTAAGTCGATATGCATATATATAGGTCTTTTGTGATTGGTCCCAGTCTAAATAAGCCAAAAATGATCATAATTTGACATTTTTTGATAAAATACAAATTTTTTGAAAATTTTCGATGTCGAATCTAGAGTGCCAGGACTATACAAAAGAGTAAAATTTTTATCCAGGTAAGTCGATAAGCATATATATAGGTCTTTTATGATTGGTCCCAGTCTAAATAAGCCAAAAATGATCATAATTTGACATTTTTTGATAAAATACAAATTTTTTGAAAATTTTCGATGTCGAATCTAGAGTGCCAGGACTATACAAAAGAGTAAAATTTTGATCCAGGTAAGTCGATATGCATATATATAGGTCTTTTATGATTGGTCCCAGTCTAAATAAGCCAAAAATGATCATAATTTGACATTTTTTGATAAAAAACAAATTTTTTGGAAATTTTCGATGTCGAATCTAGAGTGCCAGGACTATACAAAAGAGTGAAATTTTGATCCAGGTAAGTCGATATGCATATATATAGGTCTTTTATGATTGGTCCCAGTCTAAATAAGCCAAAAATGATCATAATTTGACATTTTTTGATAAAAAACAAATTTTTTGAAAATTTTCGATGTCGAATCTAGAGTGCCAGGACTATACAAAAGAGTAAAATTTTGATCCAGGTAAGTCGATATGCATATATATAGGTCTTTTATGATTGGTCCCAGTCTAAATAAGCCAAAAATGATCATAATTTGACATTTTTTGATAAAAAACAAATTTTTTGAAAATTTTCGATGTCGAATCTAGAGTGCCAGGACTATACAAAAGAGTGAAATTTTGATCCAGGAAAGTCGATATGCATATACATAGGTCTTTTATGATTGGTCCCAGTCTAAATAAGCCAAAAATGATCATAATTTGACATTTTTTGATAAAAAACAAATTTTTTGAAAATTTTCGATGTCGAATCTAGAGTGCCAGGACTATACAAAAGAGTAAAATTTTGATCCAGGTAAGTCGATATGCATATATATAGGTCTTTTATGATTGGTCCCAGTCTAAATAAAGCCAAAAATGATCATAATTTGACATTTTTTGATAAAAAACAAATTTTTTGAAAATTTTCGATGTCGAATCTAGAGTGCCAGGACTATACAAAAGAGTGAAATTTTGATCCAGGTAAGTCGATATGCATATATATAGGTCTTTTATGATTGGTACCAGTCTAAATAAGCCAAAAATGATCATAATTTGACATTTTTTGATAAAATACAAATTTTTTTAAAATTTTCGATGTCGAATCTAGAGTGCCAGGACTATACAAAAGAGTAAAATTTTGATCCAGGTAAGTCGATATGCATATATATAGGTCTTTTATGATTGGTCCCAGTCTAAATAAAGCCAAAAATGATCATAATTTGACATTTTTTGATAAAAAACAAATTTTTTGAAAATTTTCGATGTCGAATCTAGAGTGCCAGGACTATACAAAAGAGTAAAATTTTGATCCAGGTAAGTCGATATGCATATATATAGGTCTTTTATGATTGGTCCCAGTCTAAATAAAGCCAAAAATGATCATAATTTGACATTTTTTGATAAAAAACAAATTTTTTGAAAATTTTCGATGTCGAATCTAGAGTGCCAGGACTATACAAAAGAGTGAAATTTTGATCCAGGTAAGTCGATATGCATATATATAGGTCTTTTATGATTGGTCCCAGTCTAAATAAGCCAAAAATGATCATAATTTGACATTTTTTGATAAAATACAAATTTTTTGAAAATTTTCGATGTCGAATCTAGAGTGCCAGGACTATACAAAAGAGTGAAATTTTGATCCAGGTAAGTCGATATGCATATATATAGGTCTTTTATGATTGGTCCCAGTCTAAATAAGCCAAAAATGATCATAATTTGACATTTTTTGATAAAAAACAAATTTTTTGAAAATTTTCGATGTCGAATCTAGAGTGCCAGGACTATACAAAAGAGTGAAATTTTGATCCAGGTAAGTCGATATGCATATATTTAGGTCTTTTATGATTGGTCCCAGTCTAAATAAGCCAAAAATGATCACAATTTGACATTTTTTGATAAAAAACAAATTTTTTGAAAATTTTCGATGTCGAATCTAGAGTGCCAGGACTATACAAAAGAGTGAAATTTTGATCCAGGTAAGTCGATATGCATATATATAGGTCTTTTATGATTGGTCCCAGTCTAAATAAGCCAAAAATGATCATAATTTGACATTTTTTGATAAAAAACTAATTTTTTGAAAATTTTCGATGTCGAATCTAGAGTGCCAGGACTATACAAAAGAGTGAAATTTTGATCCAGGTAATTCGATATGCATATATATAGGTCTTTTATGATTGGTCCCAGTCTAAATAAGCCAAAAATGATCATAATTTGACATTTTTTGATAAAATACAAATTTTTTGAAAATTTTCGATGTCGAATCTAGAGTGCCAGGACTAAACAAAAGAGTGAAATTTTGATCCATGTAAGTCGATATGCATATATATAGGTCTTTTATGATTGGTCCCAGTCTAAATAAGCCAAAAATGATCATAATTTGACATTTTTTGATAAAATACAAATTTTTTGAAAATTTTCGATGTCGAATCTAGAGTGCCAGGACTATACAAAAGAGTGAAATTTTGATCCAGGTAAGTCGATATGCATATATATAGGTCTTTTGTGATTGGTCCCAGTCTAAATAAGCCAAAAATGATCATAATTTGACATTTTTTGATAAAATACAAATTTTTTGAAAATTTTCGATGTCGAATCTAGAGTGCCAGGACTATACAAAAGAGTAAAATTTTTATCCAGGTAAGTCGATTAGCATATATATAGGTCTTTTATGATTGGTCCCAGTCTAAATAAGCCAAAAATGATCATAATTTGACATTTTTTGATAAAATACAAATTTTTTGAAAATTTTCGATGTCGAATCTAGAGTGCCAGGACTATACAAAAGAGTAAAATTTTGATCCAGGTAAGTCGATATGCATATATATAGGTCTTTTATGATTGGTCCCAGTCTAAATAAGCCAAAAATGATCATAATTTGACATTTTTTGATAAAAAACAAATTTTTTGGAAATTTTCGATGTCGAATCTAGAGTGCCAGGACTATACAAAAGAGTGAAATTTTGATCCAGGTAAGTCGATATGCATAT
Source organism: Chrysoperla carnea (assembly GCF_905475395.1). Lineage (NCBI taxonomy): Eukaryota > Metazoa > Arthropoda > Insecta > Neuroptera > Chrysopidae > Chrysoperla > Chrysoperla carnea. Next base: position 2,955,411 of record NW_025408233.1, on the reverse strand, counting down.
ATATAGGTCTTTTATGATTGGTCCCAGTCTAAATAAGCCAAAAATGATCATAATTTGACATTTTTTGATAAAAAACAAATTTTTTGAAAATTTTCGATGTCGAATCTAGAGTGCCAGGACTATACAAAAGAGTAAAATTTTGATCCAGGTAAGTCGATATGCATATATATAGGTCTTTTATGATTGGTCCCAGTCTAAATAAGCCAAAAATGATCATAATTTGACATTTTTTGATAAAAAACAAATTTTTTGAAAATTTTCGATGTCGAATCTAGAGTGCCAGGACTATACAAAAGAGTGAAATTTTGATCCAGGAAAGTCGATATGCATATACATAGGTCTTTTATGATTGGTCCCAGTCTAAATAAGCCAAAAATGATCATAATTTGACATTTTTTGATAAAAAACAAATTTTTTGAAAATTTTCGATGTCGAATCTAGAGTGCCAGGACTATACAAAAGAGTAAAATTTTGATCCAGGTAAGTCGATATGCATATATATAGGTCTTTTATGATTGGTCAAAGTCTAAATAAAGCCAAAAATGATCATAATTTGACATTTTTTGATAAAAAACAAATTTTTTGAAAATTTTCGATGTCGAATCTAGAGTGCCAGGACTATACAAAAGAGTGAAATTTTGATCCAGGTAAGTCGATATGCATATATATAGGTCTTTTATGATTGGTACCAGTCTAAATAAGCCAAAAATGATCATAATTTGACATTTTTTGATAAAATACAAATTTTTTTAAAATTTTCGATGTCGAATCTAGAGTGCCAGGACTATACAAAAGAGTGAAATTTTGATCCAGGTAAGTCGATATGCATATATATAGGTCTTTTATGATTGGTCCCAGTCTAAATAAGCCAAAAATGATCATAATTTGACATTTTTTGATAAAATACAAATTTTTTGAAAATTTTCGATGTCGAATCTAGAGTGCCAGGACTATACAAAAGAGTAAAATTTTGATCCAGGTAAGTCGATATGCATATATATAGGTCTTTTATGATTGGTCCCAGTCTAAATAAGCCAAAAATGATCATAATTTGACATTTTTTGATAAAAAACAAATTTTTTGAAAATTTTCGATGTCGAATCTAGAGTGCCAGGACTATACAAAAGAGTGAAATTTTGATCCTGGTAAGTCAATATGCATATATATAGGTTTTTTATGATTGGTCCCAGTCTAAATAAGCCAAAAATGATCATAATTTGACATTTTTTGATAAAATACCAATTTTTTGAATATTTTCGATGTCGAATCTAGAGTGCCAGGACTATACAAAAGAGTGAAATTTTGATCCAGGTAAGTCGATATGCATATATATAGGTCTTTTATGATTGGTCCCAGTCTAAATAAGCCAAAAATGATCATAATTTGACATTTTTTGATAAAATACAAATTTTTTGAAAATTTTCGATGTCGAATCTAGAGTGCCAGGACTATACAAAAGAGTGAAATTTTGATCCAGGTAAGTCGATATGCATAAATAGGTCTATTATGATTGGTACCAGTCTAAATAAGCCAAAAATGATCATAATTTGACATTTTTTGATAAAAAACAAATTTTTTGGAAATTTTCGATGTCGAATCTAGAGTGCCAGGACTATACAAAAGAGTGAAATTTTGATCCAGGTAAGTCGATATGCATATATATAGGTCTTTTATGATTGGTCCCAGTCTAAATAAGCCAAAAATGATCATAATTTGACATTTTTTGATAAAAAACAAATTTTTTGAAAATTTTCGATGTCGAATCTAGAGTGCCAGGACTATACAAAAGAGTAAAATTTTGATCCAGGTAAGTCGATATGCATATATATAGGTCTTTTATGATTGGTCCCAGTCTAAATAAGCCAAAAATGATCATAATTTGACATTTTTTGATAAAAAACAAATTTTTTGAAAATTTTCGATGTCGAATCTAGAGTGCCAGGACTATACAAAAGAGTGAAATTTTGATCCAGGAAAGTCGATATGCATATACATAGGTCTTTTATGATTGGTCCCAGTCTAAATAAGCCAAAAATGATCATAATTTGACATTTTTTGATAAAAAACAAATTTTTTGAAAATATTCGATGTCGAATCTAGAGTGCCAGGACTATACAAAAGAGTAAAATTTTGATCCAGGTAAGTCGATATGCATATATATAGGTCTTTTATGATTGGTCAAAGTCTAAATAAAGCCAAAAATGATCATAATTTGACATTTTTTGATAAAAAACAAATTTTTTGAAAATTTTCGATGTCGAATCTAGAGTGCCAGGACTATACAAAAGAGTGAAATTTTGATCCAGGTAAGTCGATATGCATATATATAGGTCTTTTATGATTGGTACCAGTCTAAATAAGCCAAAAATGATCATAATTTGACATTTTTTGATAAAATACAAATTTTTTTAAAATTTTCGATGTCGAATCTAGAGTGCCAGGACTATACAAAAGAGTGAAATTTTGATCCAGGTAAGTCGATATGCATATATATAGGTCTTTTATGATTGGTCCCAGTCTAAATAAGCCAAAAATGATCATAATTTGACATTTTTTGATAAAATACAAATTTTTTGAAAATTTTCGATGTCGAATCTAGAGTGCCAGGACTATACAAAAGAGTAAAATTTTGATCCAGGTAAGTCGATATGCATATATATAGGTCTTTTATGATTGGTCCCAGTCTAAATAAGCCAAAAATGATCATAATTTGACATTTTTTGATAAAAAACAAATTTTTTGAAAATTTTCGATGTCGAATCTAGAGTGCCAGGACTATACAAAAGAGTGAAATTTTGATCCTGGTAAGTCAATATGCATATATATAGGTTTTTTATGATTGGTCCCAGTCTAAATAAGCCAAAAATGATCATAATTTGACATTTTTTGATAAAATACCAATTTTTTGAATATTTTCGATGTCGAATCTAGAGTGCCAGGACTATACAAAAGAGTGAAATTTTGATCCAGGTAAGTCGATATGCATATATATAGGTCTTTTATGATTGGTCCCAGTCTAAATAAGCCAAAAATGATCATAATTTGACATTTTTTGATAAAATACAAATTTTTTGAAAATTTTCGATGTCGAATCTAGAGTGCCAGGACTATACAAAAGAGTGAAATTTTGATCCAGGTAAGTCGATATGCATAAATAGGTCTATTATGATTGGTACCAGTCTAAATAAGCCAAAAATGATCATAATTTGACATTTTTTGATAAAATACAAATTTTTTGAAAATTTTCGATGTCGAATCTAGAGTGCCAGGACTATACAAAAGAGTGAAATTTTGATCCAGGTAAGTCGATATGCATATATATAGGTCTTTTATGATTGCTCCCAGTCTAAATAAGCCAAAAATGATCATAATTTGACATTTTTTGATAAAATACCAATTTTTTGAATATTTTCGATGTCGAATCTAGAGTGCCAGGACTATACAAAAGAGTGAAATTTTGATCCAGATAAGTCGATATGCATTTATATAGGTCTTTTATGATTGGTCTCAGTCTAAATAAGCCAAAAATGATCATAATTTGACATTTTTTGATAAAAAACAAATTTTTTGAAAATTTTCGATGTCGAATCTAGAGTGCCAGGACTATACAAAAGAGTGAAATTTTGATCCAGGTAAGTCGATATGCATATATATAGGTCTTTTATGATTGGTTTCAGTCTAAATAAGCCAAAAATGATCATAATTTGACATTTTTTGATAAAAAACAAATTTTTTGAAAATTTTCGATGTCGAATCTAGAGTGCCAGGACTATACAAAAGAGTGAAATTTTGATCCAGGTAAGTCGATATGCATATATATAGGTCTTTTATGATTGCTCCCAGTCTAAATAAGCCAAAAATGATCATAATTTGACATTTTTTGATAAAAAACAAATTTTTTGAAAATTTTCGATGTCGAATCTAGAGTGCCAGGACTATACAAAAGAGTGAAATTTTGATCCAAGTAAGTCGATATGCATATATATAGGTCTTTTATGATTGGTCCCAGTCTAAATAAGCCAAAAATGATCATAATTTGACATTTTTTGATAAAAAACAAATTTTTTGAAAATTTTCGATGTCGAATCTAGAGTGCCAGGACTATACAAAAGAGTGAAATTTTGATCCAGGTAAGTCGATATGCATATATATAGGTCTTTTATGATTGGTCCCAGTCTAAATAAGCCAAAAATGATCATAATTTGACATTTTTTGATAAAATACAAATTTTTTGAAAATTTTCGATGTCGAATCTAGAGTGCCAGGACTATACAAAAGAGTGAAATTTTGATCCAGGTAAGTCGATATGCATATATATAGGTCTTTTATGATTGGTCCCAGTCTAAATAAGCCAAAAATGATCATAATTTGACATTTTTTGATAAAATACAAATTTTTTGAAAATTTTCGATGTCGAATCTAGAGTGCCGGGACTATACAAAAGAGTGAAATTTTGATCCAGGTAAGTCGATATGCATATATATAGGTCTTTTATGATTGGTCCCAGTCTAAATAAGCCAAAAATGATCATAATTTGACATTTTTTGATAAAAAACAAATTTTTTGAAAATTTTCGATGTCGAATCTAGAGTGCCAGGACTATACAAAAGAGTGAAATTTTGATCCAGGTAAGTCGATATGCATATATATAGGTCTTTTATGATTGGTCCCAGTCTAAATAAGCCAAAAATGATCATAATTTGACATTTTTTGATAAAAAACAAATTTTTTGAAAATTTTCGATGTCGAATCTAGAGTGCCAGGACTATACAAAAGAGTAAAATTTTGATCCAGGTAAGTCGATATGCATATATATAGGTCTTTTATGATTGGTCCCAGTCTAAATAAAGCCAAAAATGATCATAATTTGACATTTTTTGATAAAAAACAAATTTTTTGAAAATTTTCCATGTCGAATCTAGAGTGCCAGGACTATACAAAAGAGTGAAATTTTGATCCAGGTAAGTCGATATGCATATATATAGGTCTTTTATGATTGGTACCAGTCTAAATAAGCCAAAAATGATCATAATTTGACATTTTTTGATAAAATACAAATTTTTTTAAAATTTTCGATGTCGAATCTAGAGTGCCAGGACTATACAAAAGAGTGAAATTTTGATCCAGGTAAGTCGATATGCATATATATAGGTCTTTTATGATTGGTCCCAGTCTAAATAAGCCAAAAATGATCATAATTTGACATTTTTTGATAAAAAACAAATTTTTTGAAAATTTTCGATGTCGAATCTAGAGTGCCAGGACTATACAAAAGAGTGAAATTTTGATCCAGGTAAGTCGATATGCAAATATATAGGTCTTTTATGATTGGTCCCAGTCTAAATAAGCCAAAAATGATCATAATTTGACATTTTTTGATAAAATACAAATTTTTTGAAAATTTTCGATGTCGAATCTAGAGTGCCAGGACTATACAAAAGAGTAAAATTTTGATCCAGGTAAGTCGATATGCATATATATAGGTCTTTTATGATTGGTCCCAGTCTAAATAAGCCAAAAATGATCATAATTTGACATTTTTTGATAAAAAACAAATTTTTTGAAAATTTTCGATGTCGAATCTAGAGTGCCAGGACTATACAAAAGAGTGAAATTTTGATCCAGGTAAGTCGATATGTATATATATATAGGTTTTTTATGATTGGTCCCAGTCTAAATAAGCCAAAAATGATCATAATTTGACATTTTTTGATAAAATACCAATTTTTTGAATATTTTCGATGTCGAATCTAGAGTGCCAGGACTATACAAAAGAGTGAAATTTTGATCCAGGTAAGTCGATATGCATATATATAGGTCTTTTATGATTGGTCCCAGTCTAAATAAGCCAAAAATGATCATAATTTGACATTTTTTGATAAAAAACAAATTTTTTGAAAATTTTCGATGTTGAATCTAGAGTGCCAGGACTATACAAAAGAGTGAAATTTTGATCCAGGTAAGTCGATATGCATATATATAGGTCTTTTATGATTGGTCCCAGTCTAAATAAGCCAAAAATGATCTTAATTTGACATTTTTTGATAAAAAACAAATTTTTTGAAAATTTTCGATGTCGAATCTAGAGTGCCAGGACTATACAAAAGAGTGAAATTTTGATCCAGGTAAGTCGATATGCATATATATAGGTCTTTTATGATTGGTCCCAGTCTAAATAAGCCAAAAATGATCATAATTTGACATTTTTTGATAAAATACAAATTTTTTGAAAATTTTCGATATCGAATCTAGAGTGCCAGGACTATACAAAAGAGTGAAATTTTGATCCAGGTAAGTCGATATGCATATATATAGGTCTTTTATGATTGGTCCCAGTCTAAATAAGCCAAGAATGATCATAATTTGACATTTTTTGATAAAAAACAAATTTTTTGAAAATTTTCGATGTCGAATCTAGAGACTATACAAAAGAGTGAAATTTTGATCCAAGTAAGTCGATATGCATATATATAGGTCTTTTATGATTGGTCCCAGTCTAAATAAGCCAAAAATGATCATAATTTGACATTTTTTGATAAAAAACAAATTTTTTGAAAATTTTCGATGTCGAATCTAGAGTGCCAGGACTATACAAAAGAGTGAAATTTTGATCCAGGTAAGTCGATATGCATATATATAGGTCTTTTATGATTGGTCCCAGTCTAAATAAGCCAAAAATGATCATAATTTGACATTTTTTGATAAAATACAAATTTTTTGAAAATTTTCGATGTCGAATCTAGAGTGCCAGGACTATACAAAAGAGTGAAATTTTGATCCAGGTAAGTCGATATGCATATATATAGGTCTTTTATGATTGGTCCCAGTCTAAATAAGCCAAAAATGATCATAATTTGACATTTTTTGATAAAATACAAATTTTTTGAAAATTTTCGATGTCGAATCTAGAGTGCCAGGACTATACAAAAGAGTGAAATTTTGATCCAGGTAAGTCGATATGCATATATATAGGTCTTTTATGATTGGTCCCAGTCTAAATAAGCCAAAAATGATCATAATTTGACATTTTTTTATAAAAAACAAATTTTTTGAAAATTTTCGATGTCGAATCTAGAGTGCCAGGACTATACAAAAGAGTGAAATTTTGATCCAGGTAAGTCGATATGCATGTATATAGGTCTTTTATGATTGGTCCCAGTCTAAATAAGCCAAAAATGATCATAATTAAACATTTTTTGATCAAATACAAATTTTTTGAAAATTTTCGATGTCGAATCTAGAGTGCCAGGACTATACAAAAGAGTGAAATTTTGATCCAGGTAAGTCGATATGCATATATATAGGTCTTTTATGATTGGTCCCAGTCTAAATAAGCCAAAAATGATCATAATTTGACATTTTTTGATAAAATACAAATTTTTTGAAAATTTTCGATGTCGAATCTAGAGTGCCAGGACTATACAAAAGAGTGAAATTTTGATACAGGTAAGTCGATATGCATATATATAGGTCTTTTATGATTGGTCCCAGTCTAAATAAGCCAAAAATGATCATAATTTGACATTTTTTGATAAACAACAAATTTTTTGAAAATTTTCGATGTCGAATCTAGAGTGCCAGGACTATACAAAAGAGTGAAATTTTGATCCAGGTAAGTCGATATGCATATATATAGGTCTTTTATGATTGGTCCCAGTCTAAATAAGCCAAAAATGATCATAATTTGACATTTTTTGATAAAAAACAAATTTTTTGAAAATTTTCGATGTCGAATCTAGAGTGCCAGGACTATACAAAAGAGTGAAATTTTGATCCAGGTAAGTCGATATGCATATATATAGGTCTTTTATGATTGGTCCCAGTCTAAATAAGCCAAAAATGATCATAATTTGACATTTTTTTATAAAAAACAAATTTTTTGAAAATTTTCGATGTCGAATCTAGAGTGCCAGGACTATACAAAAGAGTGAAATTTTGATCCAGGTAAGTCGATATGCATATATATAGGTCTTTTATGATTGGTCCCAGTCTAAATAAGCCAAAAATGATCATAATTTGACATTTTTTGATAAAATACAAATTTTTTGAAAATTTTCGATGTCGAATCTAGAGTGCCAGGACTATACAAAAGAGTGAAATTTTGATCCAGGTAAGTCGATATGCATATATATAGGTCTTTTATGATTGGTCCCAGTCTAAATAAGCCAAAAATGATCATAATTTGACATTTTTTGATCAAATACAAATTTTTTGAAAATTTTCGATGTCGAATCTAGAGAGCCAGGACTATACAAAAGAGTGAAATTTTGATCCAGGTAAGTCGATATGCATATATATAGGTCTTTTATGATTGGTACCAGTCTAAATAAGCCAAAACTGATCATAATTTGACATTTTTTGATAAAAAGCAAATTTTTTGAAAATTTTCGATGTCGAATCTAGAGTGCCAGGCCTATACAAAAGAGTGAAATTTTGATCCAGGTAAGTCGATATGCATATAAAGAGGTCTTTTATGATTGGTCCCAGTCTAAATAAGCCAAAAATGATCATAATTTGACATTTTTTGATAAAAAACAAATTTTTTGAAAATTTTCGATTTCGAATCTAGAGTGCCAGGACTATACAAAAGAGTGAAATTTTGATCCAGGTAAGTCGATATGCATATATATAGGTCTTTTATGATTGGTCCCAGTCTAAATAAGCCAAAAATGATCATAATTTGACATTTTTTGATAAAAAGCAAATTTTTTGAAAATTTTCGATGTCGAATCTAGAGTGCCAGGCCTATACAAAAGAGTGAAATTTTGATCCAGGTAAGTCGATATGCATATATATAGGTCTTTTATGATTGGTCCCAGTCTAAATAAGAAAAAAATGATCATAATTTGACATTTTTTGATAAAATACAAATTTTTTGAAAATTTTCGATGTCGAATCTAGAGTGCCAGGACTATACAAAAGAGTGAAATTTTGATCCAGGTAAATCAATATGCATATATATAGGTCTTTTATGATTGGTCCCACTCTAAATAAGCCAAAAATGATCATAATTTGACATTTTTTGATAAAAAACAAATTTTTTGAAAATTTTCGATGTCGAAGCTAGAGTGCCAGGACTATACAAAAGAGTGAAATTTTGATCCAGGTAAGTCGATATGCATATATATAGGTCTTTTATGATTGGTTTCAGTCTAAATAAGCCAAAAATGATCATAATTTGACATTTTTTGATAAAATACAAATTTTTTGAAAATTTTCGATGTCGAATCTAGAGTGCCAGGACTATACAAAAGAGTGAAATTTTGATCCAGGTAAGTCGATATGCATATATATAGGTCTTTTATGATTGGTCCCAGTCTAAATAAGCCAAAAATGATCATAATTTGACATTTTTTGATAAAAAACAAATTTTTTGAAAATTTTCGATGTCGAATCTAGAGACTATACAAAAGAGTGAAATTTTGATCCAAGTAAGTCGATATGCATATAAATAGGTCTTTTATGATTGGTCCCAGTCTAAATAAGCCAAAAATGATCATAATTTGACATTTTTTGATAAAAAACAAATTTTTTGAAAATTTTCGATGTCGAATCTAGAGTGCCAGGACTATACAAAAGAGTGAAATTTTGATCCAGGTAAGTCGATATGCATATATATAGGTCTTTAATGATTGGTCCCAGTCTAAATAAGCCAAAAATGATCATAATTTGACATTTTTTGATAAAATACAAATTTTTTGAAAATTTTCGATGTCGAATCTAGAGTGCCAGGACTATACAAAAGAGTGAAATTTTGATCCAGGTAAGTCGATATGCATATATATAGGTCTTTTATGCTTGGTCCCAGTCTAAATAAGCCAAAAATGATCATAATTTGACATTTTTTGATAAAATACAAATTTTTTGAAAATTTTCGATGTCGAATCTAGAGTGCCAGGACTATACAAAAGAGTGAAATTTTGATCCAGGTAAGTCGATATGCATATATATAGGTCTTTTATGATTGATCCCAGTCTAAATAAGCCAAAAATGATCATAATTTGACATTTTTTTATAAAAAACTAATTTTTTGAAAATTTTCGATGTCGAATCTAGAGTGCCAGGACTATACAAAAGAGTGAAATTTTGATCCAGGTAAGTCGATATGCATGTATATAGGTCTTTTATGATTGGTCCCAGTCTAAATAAGCCAAAAATGATCATAATTAAACATTTTTTGATCAAATACAAACTTTTTGAAAATTTTCGATGTCGAATCTAGAGTGCCAGGACTATACAAAAGAGTGAAATTTTGATCCAGGTAAGTCGATATGCATATATATATAGGTCTTTTATGATTGGTCCCAGTCTAAATAAGCCAAAAATGATCATAATTTGACATTTTTTGATAAAATACAAATTTTTTGAAAATTTTCGATGTCGAATCTAGAGTGCCAGGACTATACAAAAGAGTGAAATTTTGATCCAGGTAAGTCGATATGCATATATATAGGTCTTTTATGATTGGTCCCAGTCTAAATAAGCCAAAAATGATCATAATTTGACATTTTTTGATAAAAAACAAATTTTTTGAAAATTTTCGATGTCGAATCTAGAGTGCCAGGACTATACAAAAGAGTGAAATTTTGATCCAGGTAAGTCGATATGCATGTATATAGGTCTTTTATGATTGGTCCCAGTCTAAATAAGCCAAAAATGATCATAATTAAACATTTTTTGATAAACAACAAATTTTTTGAAAATTTTCGATGTCGAATCTAGAGTGCCAGGACTATACAAAAGAGTGAAATTTTGATCCAGGTAAGTCGATATGCATATATATAGGTCTTTTATGATTGGTCCCAGTCTAAATAAGCCAAAAATGATCATAATTTGACATTTTTTGATAAAAAACAAATTTTTTGAAAATTTTCGATGTCGAATCTAGAGTGCCAGGACTATACAAAAGAGTGAAATTTTGATCCAGGTAAGTCGATATGCATATATATAGGTCTTTTATGATTGGTCCCAGTCTAAATAAGCCAAAAATGATCATAATTTGACATTTTTTGATAAAAAACAAATTTTTTGAAAATTTTCGATGTCGAATCTAGAGACTATACAAAAGAGTGAAATTTTGATCCAAGTAAGTCGATATGCATATAAAAAGGTCTTTTATGATTGGTCCCAGTCTAAATAAGCCAAAAATGATCATAATTTGACATTTTTTGATAAAATACAAATTTTTTGAAAATTTTCGATGTCGAATCTAGAGTGCCAGGACTATACAAAAGAGTGAAATTTTGATCCAGGTAAGTCGATATGCATATATATAGGTCTTTTATGATTGGTCCCAGTCTAAATAAGCCAAAAATGATCATAATTTGACATTTTTTGATAGAATACAAATTTTTTGAAAATTTTCGATGTCGAATCTAGAGTGCCAGGACTATACAAAAGAGTGAAATTTTGATCCAGGTAAGTCGATATGCATATATATAGGTCTTTTATGATTGGTCCCAGTCTAAATAAGCCAAAAATGATCATAATTTGACATTTTTTGATAAAATACAAATTTTTTGAAAATTTTCGATGTCGAATCTAGAGTGCCAGGACTATACAAAAGAGTGAAATTTTGATCCAGGTAAGTCGATATGCATATATATAGGTCTTTTATGATTGGTCCCAGTCTAAATAAGCCAAAAATGATCATAATTTGACATTTTTTGATAGAATACAAATTTTTTGAAAATTTTCGATGTCGAATCTAGAGTGCCAGGACTATACAAAAGAGTAAAATTTTGATCCAGGTAAGTCGATATGCATATATATAGGTCTTTTATGATTGGTCCCAGTCTAAATAAGCCAAAAATGATCATAATTTGACATTTTTTTATAAAAAACAAATTTTTTGAAAATTTTCGATGTCGAATCTAGAGTGCCAGGACTATACAAAAGAGTGAAATTTTGATCCAGGTAAGTCGATATGCATGTATATAGGTCTTTTATGATTGGTCCCAGTCTAAATAAGCCAAAAATGATCATAATTAAAAATTTTTTTATCAAATACAAATTTTTTGAAAATTTTCGATGTCGAATCTAGAGTGCCAGGACTATACAAAAGAGTGAAATTTTGATCCAGGTAAGTCGATATGCATATATATAGGTCTTTTATGATTGGTCCCAGTCTAAATAAGCCAAAAATGATCATAATTTGACATTTTTTGATAAAAAACAAATTTTTTGAAAATTTTCGATGTCGAATCTAGAGTGCCAGGACTATACAAAAGAGTGAAATTTTGATCCAGGTAAGTCGATATGCATATATATAGGTCTTTTATGATTGGTCCCAGTCTAAATAAGCCAAAAATGATCATAATTTGACATTTTTTGATAAAAAACAAATTTTTTGAAAATTTTCGATGTCGAATCTAGAGTGCCAGGACTATACAAAAGAGTGAAATTTTGATCCAGGTAAGTCGATATGCATATATATAGGTCTTTTATGATTGGGCCCAGTCTAAATAAGCCAAAAATGATCATAATTTGACATTTTTTGATAAAATACAAATTTTTTGAAAATTTTCGATGTCGAATCTAGAGTGCCAGGACTATACAAAAGAGTGAAATTTTGATCCAGGTAAGTCGATATGCATATATATAGGTCTTTTATGATTGGTCCCAGTCTAAATAAGCCAAAAATGATCATAATTTGACATTTTTTGATCAAATACAAATTTTTTGAAAATTTTCGATGTCGAATCTAAAGAGCCAGGACAATACAAAAGAGTGAAATTTTGATCCAGGTAAGTCGATATGCATATATATAGGTCTTTTATGATTGGTCCCAGTCTAAATAAGCCAAAACTGATCATAATTTGACATTTTTTGATAAAAAGCAAATTTTTTGAAAATTTTCGATGTCGAATCTAGAGTGCCAGGCCTATACAAAAGAGTGAAATTTTGATCCAGGTAAGTCGATATGCATATAAAGAGGTCTTTTATGATTGGTCCCAGTCTAAATAAGCCAAAAATGATCATAATTTGACATTTTTTGATAAAAAACAAATTTTTTGAAAATTTTCGATGTCGAATCTAGAGTGCCAGGACTATACAAAAGAGTGAAATTTTGATCCAGGTAAGTCGATATGCATATATATAGGTCTTTTATGATTGGTCCCAGTCTAAATAAGCCAAAAATGATCATAATTTGACATTTTTTGATAAAAAGCAAATTTTTTGAAAATTTTCGATGTCGAATCTAGAGTGCCAGGACTATACAAAAGAGTGAAATTTTGATCCAGGTAAGTCGATATGCATATATATAGGTCTTTTATGATTGGTCCCAGTCTAAATAAGCCAAAAATGATCATAATTTGACATTTTTTGATAGAATAAAAATTTTTTGAAAATTTTCGATGTCGAATCTAGAGTGCCAGGACTATACAAAAGAGTGAAATTTTGATCCAGGTAAGTCGATATGCATATATATAGGTCTTTTATGATTGGTCCCAGTCTAAATAAGCCAAAAATGATCATAATTTGACATTTTTTGATAAAATACAAATTTTTTGAAAATTTTCGATGTCGAATCTAGAGTGCCAGGACTATACAAAAGAGTGAAATTTTGATCCAGGTAAGTCGATATGCATATATATAGGTCTTTTATGATTGGTCCCAGTCTAAATAAGCCAAAAATGATCATAATTTGACATTTTTTGATAGAATACAAATTTTTTGAAAATTTTCGATGTCGAATCTAGAGTGCCAGGACTATACAAAAGAGTGAAATTTTGATCCAGGTAAGTCGATATGCATATATATAGGTCTTTTATGATTGGTCCCAGTCTAAATAAGCCAAAAATGATCATAATTTGACATTTTTTGATAAAATACAAATTTTTTGAAAATTTTCGATGTCGAATCTAGAGTGCCAGGACTATACAAAAGAGTGAAATTTTGATCCAGGTAAGTCGATATGCATATATATAGGTCTTTTATGATTGGTCCCAGTCTAAATAAGCCAAAAATGATCATAATTTGACATTTTTTGATAGAATACAAATTTTTTGAAAATTTTCGATGTCGAATCTAGAGTGCCAGGACTATACAAAAGAGTGAAATTTTGATCCAGGTAAGTCGATATGCATATATATAGGTCTTTTATGATTGGTCCCAGTCTAAATAAGCCAAAAATGATCATAATTTGACATTTTTTTATAAAAAACAAATTTTTTGAAAATTTTCGATGTCGAATCTAGAGTGCCAGGACTATACAAAAGAGTGAAATTTTGATCCAGGTAAGTCGATATGCATGTATATAGGTCTTTTATGATTGGTCCCAGTCTAAATAAGCCAAAAATGATCATAATTAAAAATTTTTTTATCAAATACAAATTTTTTGAAAATTTTCGATGTCGAATCTAGAGTGCCAGGACTATACAAAAGAGTGAAATTTTGATCCAGGTATGTCGATATGCATATATATAGGTCTTTTATGATTGGTCCCAGTCTAAATAAGCCAAAAATGATCATAATTTGACATTTTTTGATAAAAAACAAATTTTTTGAAAATTTTCGATGTCGAATCTAGAGTGCCAGGACTATACAAAAGAGTGAAATTTTGATCCAGGTAAGTCGATATGCATATATATAGGTCTTTTATGATTGGTCCCAGTCTAAATAAGCCAAAAATGATCATAATTTGACATTTTTTGATAAAAAACAAATTTTTTGAAAATTTTCGATGTCGAATCTAGAGTGCCAGGACTATACAAAAGAGTGAAATTTTGATCCAGGTAAGTCGATATGCATATATATAGGTCTTTTATGATTGGTCCCAGTCTAAATAAGCCAAAAATGATCATAATTTGACATTTTTTGATAAAATACAAATTTTTTGAAAATTTTCGATGTCGAATCTAGAGTGCCAGGACTATACAAAAGAGTGAAATTTTGATCCAGGTAAGTCGATATGCATATATATAGGTCTTTTATGATTGGTCCCAGTCTAAATAAGCCAAAAATGATCATAATTTGACATTTTTTGATCAAATACAAATTTTTTGAAAATTTTCGATGTCGAATCGAAAGAGCCAGGACTATACAAAAGAGTGAAATTTTGATCCAGGTAAGTCGATATGCATATATATAGGTCTTTTATGATTGGTCCCAGTCTAAATAAGCCAAAACTGATCATAATTTGACATTTTTTGATAAAAAGCAAATTTTTTGAAAATTTTCGATGTCGAATCTAGAGTGCCAGGCCTATACAAAAGAGTGAAATTTTGATCCAGGTAAGTCGATATGCATATAAAGAGGTCTTTTATGATTGGTCCCAGTCTAAATAAGCCAAAAATGATCATAATTTGACATTTTTTGATAAAAAACAAATTTTTTGAAAATTTTCGATGTTGAATCTAGAGTGCCAGGACTATACAAAAGAGTGAAATTTTGATCCAGGTAAGTCGATATGCATATATATAGGTCTTTTATGATTGGTCCCAGTCTAAATAAGCCAAAAATGATCATAATTTGACATTTTTTGATAAAAAGCAAATTTTTTGAAAATTTTCGATGTCGAATCTAGAGTGCCAGGACTATACAAAAGAGTGAAATTTTGATCCAGGTAAGTCGATATGCATATAAAGAGGTCTTTTATGATTGGTCCCAGTCTAAATAAGCCAAAAATGATCATAATTTGACATTTTTTGATAAAAAACAAATTTTTTGAAAATTTTCGATGTCGAATCTAGAGTGCCAGGACTATACAAAAGAGTGAAATTTTGATCCAGGAAAGTCGATATGCATATATATAGGTCTTTTATGATTGGTCCCAGTCTAAATAAGCCAAAAATGATCACAATTTGACATTTTTTGATAAAAAACAAATTTTTTGAAAATTTTCGATGTCGAATCTAGAGTGCCAGGACTATACAAAAGAGTGAAATTTTGATCCAGGTAAGTCGATATGCATATATATAGGTCTTTTATGATTGGTCCCAGTCTAAATAAGCCAAAAATGATCATAATTTGACATTTTTTGATAAAAAACAAATTTTTTGAAAATTTTCGATGTCGAATCTAGAGTGCCAGGACTATACAAAAGAGTGAAATTTTGATCCAGGTAAGTCGATATGCATATATATAGGTCTTTTATGATTGGTCCCAGTCTAAATAAGCCAAAAATGATCATAATTTGACATTTTTTGATAAAATACAAATTTTTTGAAAATTTTCGATGTCGAATCTAGAGTGCCAGGACTATACAAAAGAGTGAAATTTTGATCCAGGTAAGTCGATATGCATATATATAGGTCTTTTATGATTGGTCCCAGTCTAAATAAGCCAAAAATGATCATAATTTGACATTTTTTGATCAAATACAAATTTTTTGAAAATTTTCGATGTCGAATCTAGAGAGCCAGGACTATACAAAAGAGTGAAATTTTGATCCAGGTAAGTCGATATGCATATATATAGGTCTTTTATGATTGGTCCCAGTCTAAATAAGCCAAAACTGATCATAATTTGACATTTTTTGATAAAAAGCAAATTTTTTGAAAATTTTCGATGTCGAATCTAGAGTGCCAGGCCTATACAAAAGAGTGAAATTTTGATCCAGGTAAGTCGATATGAATATAAAGAGGTCTTTTATGATTGGTCCCAGTCTAAATAAGCCAAAAATGATCATAATTTGACATTTTTTGATAAAAAACAAATTTTTTGAAAATTTTCGATGTCGAATCTAGAGTGCCAGGACTATACAAAAGAGTGTAATTTTGATCCAGGTAAGTCGATATGCATATATATAGGTCTTTTATGATTGGTACCAGTCTAAATAAGCCAAAAATGATCATAATTTGACATTTTTTGATAAAAAGCAAATTTTTTGAAAATTTTCGATGTCGAATCTAGAGTGCCAGGCCTATACAAAAGAGTGAAATTTTGATCCAGGTAAGTCGATATGCATATATATAGGTCTTTTATGATTGGTCCCAGTCTAAATAAGCCAAAAATGATCATAATTTGACATATTTTGATAAAAAACAAATTTTTTGAAAATTTTCGATGTCGAATCTAGAGTGCCAGGACTATACAAAAGAGTGAAATTTTGATCCAGGTAAGTCGATATGCATATAAAGAGGTCTTTTATGATTGGTCCCAGTCTAAATAAGCCAAAAATGATCATAATTTGACATTTTTTGATAAAATACAAATTTTTTGAAAATTTTCGATGTCGAATCTAGAGTGCCAGGACTATACAAAAGAGTGAAATTTTGATCCAGGTAAGTCGATATGCATATATATAAGTCTTTTATGATTGGTCCCAGTCTAAATAAGCCAAAAATGATCATAATTTGACATTTTTTGATAAAATACAAATTTTTTGAAAATTTTCGATGTCGAATCTAGAGTGCCAGGACTATACAAAAGAGTGAAATTTTGATCCAGGTAAGTCGATATGCATATATATAGGTCTTTTATGATTGGTCCCAGTCTAAATAGGCCAAAAATGATCATAATTTGACATTTTTTGATAAAAAACAAATTTTTTGAAAATTTTCGATGTCGAATCAAGAGTGCCAGGACTATACAAAAGAGTGAAATTTTGATCCAGGTAAGTCGATATGCATATATATAGGTCTTTTATGATTGGTCCCAGTCTAAATAAGCCCAAAATGATCATAATTTGACATTTTTTGATAAAAAACAAATTTTTTGAAAATTTTCGATGTCGAATCTAGAGTGCCAGGACTATACAAAAGAGTGTAATTTTGATCCAGGTAAGTCGATATGCATATATATAGGTCTTTTATGATTGGCCCAGTCTAAATAAGCCAAAAATGATCATAATTTAACATTTTTTGATAAAAAACAAATTTTTTGAAAATTTTCGATGTCGAATCTAGAGTGCCAGGACTATACAAAAGAGTGAAATTTTGATCCAGGTAAGTCGATATGCATATATATAGGTCTTTTATGATTGGTCCCAGTCTAAATAGGCCAAAAATGATCATAATTTGACATTTTTTGATAAAATACAAATTTTTTGAAAATTTTCGATGTCGAATCTAGAGTGCCAGGACTATACAAAAGAGTGAAATTTTGATCCAGGTAAGTCGATATGCATATATATAGGTCTTTTATGATTGGTCCCAGTCTAAATAAGCCAAAAATGATCATAATTTGACATTTTTTGATAAAAAACAAATTTTTTGAAAATTTTCGATGTCGAATCTAGAGTGCCAGGACCATACAAAAGAGTGAAATTTTGATCCAGGTAAGTCGATATGCATATATATAGGTCTTTTATGATTGGTCCCAGTCTAAATAAGCCAAAAATGATCATAATTTGACATTTTTTGATAAAAAACAAATTTTTTGAAAATTTTCGATGTCGAATCTAGAGTGCCAGGCCTATACAAAAGAGTGAAATTTTGATCCAGGTAAGTCAATATGCATATATATAGGTCTTTTATGATTGGTCCCAGTCTAAATAAGCCAAAAATGATCATAATTTGACATTTTTTGATAAAAAACAAATTTTTTGAAAATTTTCGATGTCGAATCTAGAGTGCCAGGACTATACAAAAGAGTGAAATTTTGATCCAGGTAAGTCGATATGCATATATATAGGTCTTTAATGATTGGTCCCAGTCTAAATAAGCCAAAAATGATCATAATTTGACATTTTTTGATAAAATACAAATTTTTTGAAAATTTTCGATGTCGAATCTAGAGTGCCAGGACTATACAAAAGAGTGTAATTTTGATCCAGGTAAGTCGATATGCATATATATAGGTCTTTTATGATTGGCCCAGTCTAAATAAGCCAAAAATGATCATAATTTGACATTTTTTGATAAAAAATAAATTTTTGGAAAATTTTCGATGTCGAATCTAGAGTGCCAGGACTATACAAAAGAGTGAAATTTTGATCCAGGTAAGTCGATATGCATATATATAGGTCTTTTATGATTGGTCCCAGTCTAAATAGGCCAAAAATGATCATAATTTGACATTTTTTGATAAAATACAAATTTTTTGAAAATTTTCGATGTCGAATCTAGAGTGCCAGGACTATACAAAAGAGTGAAATTTTGATCCAGGTAAGTCGATATGCATATATATAGGTCTTTTATGATTGGTCCCAGTCTAAATAAGCCAAAAATTATCATAATTTGACATTTTTTGATAAAATACAAATTTTTTGAAAATTTTTGATGTCGAATCTAGAGTGCCAGGACTATACAAAAGAGTGAAATTTTGATCCAGGTAAGTCGATATGCATATATATAGGTCTTTTATGATTGGTCCCAGTCTAAATAAGCCAAAAATGATCATAATTTGACATTTTTTGATAAAATACAAATTTTTTGAAAATTTTCGATGTCGAATCTAGAGTGCCAGGACTATACAAAAGAGTGAAACTGTGATTCAGGTAAGTCGATATGCATATATATAGGTCTTTTATGATTGGTCCCAGTCTACATAAGCCAAAAATGATCATAATTTGACATTTTTTGATAAAAAACAAATTTTTTGAAAATTTTCGATGTCGAATCTAGAGTGCCAGGACTATACAAAAGAGTGAAATTTTATCCAGGTAAGTCGATATGCATATATATAGGTCTTTTATGATTGGTCCCAGTCTAAATAAGCCAAAAATGATCATAATTTGACATTTTTTGATAAAAAACAAATTTTTTGAAAATTTTCGATGTCGAATCTAGAGTGCCAGGACTATACAAAAGAGTGAAATTTTGATCCAGGTAAGTCAATATGCATATATATAGGTCTTTTATGATTGGTCCCAGTCTAAATAAGCCAAAAATGATCATAATTTGACATTTTTTGATAAAAAACAAATTTTTTGAAAATTTTCGATGTCGAATCTAGAGTGCCAGGACCATACAAAAGAGTGAAATTTTGATCCAGGTAAGTCGATATGCATATATATAGGTCTTTTATGATTGGTCCCAGTCTAAATAAGCCAAAAATGATCATAATTTGACATTTTTTGATAAAAAACAAATTTTTTGAAAATTTTCGATGTCGAATCTAGAGTGCCAGGACTATACAAAAGAGTGAAATTTTGATCCAGGTAAGTCGATATGCATATATATAGGTCTTTAATGATTGGTCCCAGTCTAAATAAGCCAAAAATGATCATAATTTGACATTTTTTGATAGAATACAAATTTTTTGAAAATTTTCGATGTCGAATCTAGAGTGCCAGGACTATACAAAAGAGTGAAATTTTGATCCAGGTAAGTCGATATGCATATATATAGGTCTTTTATGATTGGTCCCAGTCTAAATAAGCCAAAAATGATCATAATTTGACATTTTTTGATAAAATACAAATTTTTTGAAAATTTTCGATGTCGAATCTAGAGTGCCAGGACTATACAAAAGAGTGTAATTTTGATCCAGGTAAGTCGATATGCATATATATAGGTCTTTTATGATTGGCCCAGTCTAAATAAGCCAAAAATGATCATAATTTAACATTTTTTGATAAAAAACAAATTTTTTGAAAATTTTCGATGTCGAATCTAGAGTGCCAGGACTATACAAAAGAGTGAAATTTTGATCCAGGTAAGTCGATATGCATATATATAGGTCTTTTATGATTGGTCCCAGTCTAAATAGGCCAAAAATGATCATAATTTGACATTTTTTGATAAAATACAAATTTTTTGAAAATTTTCGATGTCGAATCTAGAGTGCCAGGACTATACAAAAGAGTGAAATTTTGATCCAGGTAAGTCGATATGCATATATATAGGTCTTTTATGATTGGTCCCAGTCTAAATAAGCCAAAAATGATCATAATTTGACATTTTTTGATAAAATACAAATTTTTTGAAAATTTTTGATGTCGAATCTAGAGTGCCAGGACTATACAAAAGAGTGAAATTTTGATCCAGGTAAGTCGATATGCATATATATAGGTCTTTTATGATTGGTCCCAGTCTAAATAAGCCAAAAATGATCATAATTTGACATTTTTTGATAAAATACAAATTTTTTGAAAATTTTCGATGTCGAATCTAGAGTGCCAGGACTATACAAAAGAGTGAAACTGTGATTCAGGTAAGTCGATATGCATATATATAGGTCTTTTATGATTGGTCCCAGTCTACATAAGCCAAAAATGATCATAATTTGACATTTTTTGATAAAAAACAAATTTTTTGAAAATTTTCGATGTCGAATCTAGAGTGCCAGGACTATACAAAAGAGTGAAATTTTATCCAGGTAAGTCGATATGCATATATATAGGTCTTTTATGATTGGTCCCAGTCTAAATAAGCCAAAAATGATCATAATTTGACATTTTTTGATAAAAAACAAATTTTTTGAAAATTTTCGATGTCGAATCTAGAGTGCCAGGACTATACAAAAGAGTGAAATTTTGATCCAGGTAAGTCAATATGCATATATATAGGTCTTTTATGATTGGTCCCAGTCTAAATAAGCCAAAAATGATCATAATTTGACATTTTTTGATAAAAAACAAATTTTTTGAAAATTTTCGATGTCGAATCTAGAGTGCCAGGACCATACAAAAGAGTGAAATTTTGATCCAGGTAAGTCGATATGCATATATATAGGTCTTTTATGATTGGTCCCAGTCTAAATAAGCCAAAAATGATCATAATTTGACATTTTTTGATAAAAAACAAATTTTTTGAAAATTTTCGATGTCGAATCTAGAGTGCCAGGACTATACAAAAGAGTGAAATTTTGATCCAGGTAAGTCGATATGCATATATATAGGTCTTTAATGATTGGTCCCAGTCTAAATAAGCCAAAAATGATCATAATTTGACATTTTTTGATAGAATACAAATTTTTTGAAAATTTTCGATGTCGAATCTAGAGTGCCAGGACTATACAAAAGAGTGAAATTTTGATCCAGGTAAGTCGATATGCATATATATAGGTCTTTTATGATTGGTCCCAGTCTAAATAAGCCAAAAATGATCATAATTTGACATTTTTTGATAAAATACAAATTTTTTGAAAATTTTCGATGTCGAATCTAGAGTGCCAGGACTATACAAAAGAGTGAAATTTTGATCCAGGTAAGTCGATATGCATATATATAGGTCTTTTATGATTGGTCCCAGTCTAAATAAGCCAAAAATGATCATAATTTGACATTTTTTGATAAAATACAAATTTTTTGAAAATTTTCGATGTCGAATCTAGAGTGCCAGGACTATACAAAAGAGTGAAATTTTGATCCAGGTAAGTCCATATGCATATATATAGGTCTTTTATAATTGGTCCCAGTCTAAATGAGCCAAAAATGATCATAATTTGACATTTTTTGATAAAATACAAATTTTTTGAAAATTTTCGATGTCGAATCTAGAGTGCCAGGACTATACAAAAGAGTGAAATTTTGATCCAGGTAAGTCGATATGCATATATATAGGTCTTTTATGATTGGTCCCAGTCTAAATAAGTCAAAAATGATCATAATTTGACATTTTTTGATAAAAAACAAATTTTTTGAAAATTTTCGATGTCGAATCTAGAGTGCCAGGACTATACAAAAGAGTGAAATTTTGATCCAGGTAAGTCGATATGCATATATATAGGTCTTTTATGATTGGTGTCAGTCTAAATAAGCCAAAAATGATCATAATTTGACATTTTTTGATAAAATACAAATTTTTTGAAAATTTTCGATGTCGAATCTAGAGTGCCAGGACTATACAAAAGAGTGAAATTTTGATCCAGGTAGGTCGATATGCATATATATAGGTCTTTTATGATTGGTCCCAGTCTAAATAAGCCAAAAATGATCATAATTTGACATTTTTTGATAAAATACAAATTTTTTGAAAATTTTCGATGTCGAATCTAGAGTGCCAGGACTATACAAAAGAGTGAAATTTTGATCCAGGTAAGTCGATATGCATATATATAGGTCTTTTATGATTGGTCCCAGTCTAAATAAGCCAAAAATGATCATAATTTGACATTTTTTGATAAAAAACAAATTTTTTGAAAATTTTCGATGTCGAATCTAGAGTGCCAGGACTATACAAAAGAGTGAAATTTTGATCCAGGTAAGTCGATATGCATATATATAGGTCTTTTAGGATTGGTCCCAGTCTAAATAAGCCAAAAATGATCATAATTTGACATTTTTTGATAAAAAACAAATTTTTTGAAAATTTTCGATGTCGAATCTAGAGTGCCAGGACTATACAAAAGAGTAAAATTTTGATCCAGGTAAGTCGATATGCATATATATAGGTCTTTTATGATTGGTCCCAGTCTAAATAAGCCAAAAATGATCATAATTTGACATTTTTTGATAAAATACAAATTTTTTGAAAATTTTCGATGTCGAATCTAGAGTGCCAGGACTATACAAAAGAGTGAAATTTTGATCCAGGTAAGTCGATATGCATATATATAGGTCTTTTATGATTGGTGTCAGTCTAAATAAGCCAAAAATGATCATAATTTGACATTTTTTGAT
Source organism: Chrysoperla carnea (assembly GCF_905475395.1). Taxonomy (NCBI): domain Eukaryota; kingdom Metazoa; phylum Arthropoda; class Insecta; order Neuroptera; family Chrysopidae; genus Chrysoperla; species Chrysoperla carnea. The sequence goes on along the minus strand of NW_025408233.1, from coordinate 2,931,959 downwards.
AAAATACAAATTTTTTGAAAATTTTCGATGTCGAATCTAGAGTGCCAGGACTATACAAAAGAGTGAAATTTTGATCCAGGTAAGTCGATATGCATATATATAGGTCTTTTATGATTGGTCCCAGTCTAAATAAGCCAAAAATGATCATAATTTGACATTTTTTGATAAAAAACAAATTTTTTGAAAATTTTCGATGTCGAATCTAGAGTGCCAGGACTATACAAAAGAGTGAAATTTTGATCCAGGTAAGTCGATATGCATATATATAGGTCTTTTATAATTGGTCCCAGTCTAAATGAGCCAAAAATGATCATAATTTGACATTTTTTGATAAAATACAAATTTTTTGAAAATTTTCGATTGCGAATCTAGAGTGCCAGGACTATACAAAAGAGTGAAATTTTGATCCAGGTAAGTCGATATGCATATATATAGGTCTTTTATGATTGGTCCCAGTCTAAATAAGTCAAAAATGATCATAATTTGACATTTTTTGATAAAAAACAAATTTTTTGAAAATTTTCGATGTCGAATCTAGAGTGCCAGGACTATACAAAAGAGTGAAATTTTGATCCAGGTAAGTCGATATGCATATATATAGGTCTTTTATGATTGGTGTCAGTCTAAATAAGCCAAAAATGATCATAATTTGACATTTTTTGATAAAATACAAATTTTTTGAAAATTTTCGATGTCGAATCTAGAGTGCCAGGACTATACAAAAGAGTGAAATTTTGATCCAGGTAAGTCTATATGCATATATATAGGTCTTTTATAATTGGTCCCAGTCTAAATAAGCCAAAAATGATCATAATTTGACATTTTTTGATAAAATACAAATTTTTTGAAAATTTTCGATGTCGAATCTAGAGTGCCAGGACTATACAAAAGAGTGAAATTTTGATCCAGATAAGTCGATATGCATATATATAGGTCTTTTATGATTGGTCCCAGTCTAAATAAGCCAAAAATGATCATAATTTGACATTTTTTGATCAAATACAAATTTTTTGAAAATTTTCGATGTCGAATCTAGAGTGCCAGGACTATACAAAAGAGTGAAATTTTGATCCAGGTAAGTCGATATGCATATATATAGGTCTTTTATGATTGGTCCCAGTCTAAATAAGCCAAAACTGATCATAATTTGACATTTTTTGATAAAATACAAATTTTTTGAAAATTTTCGATGTCGAATCTAGAGTGCCAGGACTATACAAAAGAGTGAAATTTTGATCCAGGTAAGTCGATATGCATATATATAGGTCTTTTATGATTGGTCCCAGTCTAAATAAGCCAAAAATGATCATAATTTGACATTTTTTGATAAAAAACAAATTTTTTGAAAATTTTCAATGTCGAATCTAGAGTGCCAGGACAATACAAAAGAGTGAAATTTTGATCCAGGTAAGTCGATATGCATATATATAGGTCTTTTATGATTGGTCCCAGTCTAAATAGGCCAAAAATGATCATAATTTGACATTTTTTGATAAAAAACAAATTTTTTGAAAATTTTCGATGTCGAATCTAGAGTGCCAGGACTATACAAAAGAGTGAAATTTTGATCCAGGTAAGTCGATATGCATATATATAACTCTTTTATGATTGGTCCCAGTCTAAATAATCCAAAAATGATCATAATTTGACATTTTTTGATAAAATACAAATTTTTTGAAAATTTTCGATGTCGAATCTAGAGTGCCAGGACTATACAAAAGAGTGAAATTTTGATCCAGGTAAGTCGATATGCATATATATAGGTCTTTTATGATTGGTCCCAGTCTAAATAAGCCAAAAATGATCATAATTTGACATTTTTTGATAAAAAAACAAATTTTTTGAAAATTTTCTATGTCGAATCTAGAGTGCCAGGACTATACAAAAGAGTGAAATTTTGATCCAGGTAAGTCGATATGCATATATATAGGTCTTTTATGATTGGTCCCAGTCTAAATAAGCCAAAAATGATCATAATTTGACATTTTTTGATAAAAAAACAAATTTTTTGAAAATTTTCGATGTCGAATCTAGAGTGCCAGGACTATACAAAAGAGTGAAATTTTGATCCAGGTAAGTCGATATGCATATATATAGGTCTTTTATGATTGGTCCCAGTCTAAATAAGCCAAAAATGATCATAATTTGACATTTTTTGATAAAAAACAAATTTTTTGAAAATTTTCGATGTCGAATCTAGAGTGCCAGGACTATACAAAAGAGTGAAATTTTGATCCAGGTAAGTCGATATGCATATATATAGGTCTTTAATGATTGGTCCCAGTCTAAATAAGCCAAAAATGATCATAATTTGACATTTTTTGATAAAATACAAATTTTTTGAAAATTTTCGATGTCGAATCTAGAGTGCCAGGACTATACAAAAGAGTGAAATTTTGATCCAGGTAAGTCGATATGCATATATATAGGTCTTTTATGATTGGTCCCAGTCTAAATAAGCCAAAAATGATCATAATTTGACATTTTTTGATCAAATACAAATTTTTTGAAAATTTTCGATGTCGAATCTAGAGTGCCAGGACTATACAAAAGAGTGAAATTTTGATCCAGGTAAGTCGATATGCATATATATAGGTCTTTTATGATTGGTCCCAGTCTAAATAAGCCAAAAATGATCATAATTTGACATTTTTTGATAAAATACAAATTTTTTAAAAATTTTCGATGTCGAATCTAGAGTGCCAGGACTATACAAAAGAGTGAAATTTTGATCCAGGTAAGTCGATATGCATATATATAGGTCTTTTATGATTGGTCCCAGTCTAAATAAGCCAAAAATGATCATAATTTGACATTTTTTGATAAAAAACAAATTTTTTGAAAATTTTCGATGTCGAATCTAGAGTGCCAGGACTATACAAAAGAGTGAAATTTTGATCCAGGTAAGTCGATATGCATATATATAACTCTTTTATGATTGGTCCCAGTCTAAATAAGCCAAAAATGATCATAATTTGACATTTTTTGATAAAATACAAATTTTTTAAAAATTTTCGATGTCGAATCTAGAGTGCCAGGACTATACAAAAGAGTGAAATTTTGATCCAGGTAAGTCTATATGCATATATATAGGTCTTTTATGATTGGTCCCAGTCTAAATAAGCCAAAAATGATCATAATTTGACATTTTTTGATAAAATACAAATTTTTTGAAAATTTTCGATGTCGAATCTAGAGTGCCAGGACTATACAAAAGAGTGAAATTTTGATCCAGGTAAGTCGATATGCATATATATAGGTCTTTTATGATTGGTCCCAGTCTAAATAAGCCAAAAATGATCATAATTTGACATTTTTTGATCAAATACAAATTTTTTGAAAATTTTCGATGTCGAATCTAGAGTGCCAGGACTATACAAAAGAGTGAAATTTTGATCCAGGTAAGTCGATATGCATATATATAGGTCTTTTATGATTGGTCCCAGTCTAAATAAGCCAAAAATGATCATAATTTGACATTTTTTGATAAAAAACAAATTTTTTGAAAATTTTCAATGTCGAATCTAGAGTGCCAGGACAATACAAAAGAGTGAAATTTTGATCCAGGTAAGTCGATATGCATATATATAGGTCTTTTATGATTGGTCCCAGTCTAAATAGGCCAAAAATGATCATAATTTGACATTTTTTGATAAAAAACAAATTTTTTGAAAATTTTCGATGTCGAATCTAGAGTGCCAGGACTATACAAAAGAGTGAAATTTTGATCCAGGTAAGTCGATATGCATATATATAACTCTTTTATGATTGGTCCCAGTCTAAATAATCCAAAAATGATCATAATTTGACATTTTTTGCTAAAATACAAATTTTTTGAAAATTTTCGATGTCGAATCTAGAGTGCCAGGACTATACAAAAGAGTGAAATTTTGATCCAGGTAAGTCGATATGCATATATATAGGTCTTTTATGATTGGTCCCAGTCTAAATAAGCCAAAAATGATCATAATTTGACATTTTTTGATAAAAAAACAAATTTTTTGAAAATTTTCGATGTCGAATCTAGAGTGCCAGGACTATACAAAAGAGTGAAATTTTGATCCAGGTAAGTCGATATGCATATATATAGGTCTTTTATGATTGGTCCCAGTCTAAATAAGCCAAAAATGATCATAATTTGACATTTTTTGATAAAAAACAAATTTTTTGAAAATTTTCGATGTCGAATCTAGAGTGCCAGGACTATACAAAAGAGTGAAATTTTGATCCAGGTAAGTCGATATGCATATATATAGGTCTTTAATGATTGGTCCCAGTCTAAATAAGCCAAAAATGATCATAATTTGACATTTTTTGATAAAATACAAATTTTTTGAAAATTTTCGATGTCGAATCTAGAGTGCCAGGACTATACAAAAGAGTGAAATTTTGATCCAGGTAAGTCGATATGCATATATATAGGTCTTTTATGATTGGTCCCAGTCTAAATAAGCCAAAAATGATCATAATTTGACATTTTTTGATAAAATACAAATTTTTTGAAAATTTTCGATGTCGAATCTAGAGTGCCAGGACTATACAAAAGAGTGAAATTTTGATCCAGGTAAGTCGATATGCATATATATAGGTCTTTTATGATTGGTCCCAGTCTAAATAAGCCAAAAATGATCATAATTTGACATTTTTTGATAAAATACAAATTTTTTGAAAATTTTCGATGTCGAATCTAGAGTGCCAGGACTATACAAAAGAGTGAAATTTTGATCCAGGTAAGTCTATATGCATATATATAGGTCTTTTATGATTGGTCCCAGTCTAAATAAGCCAAAAATGATCATAATTTGACATTTTTTGATAAAATACAAATTTTTTGAAAATTTTCGATGTCGAATCTAGAGTGCCAGGACTATACAAAAGAGTGAAATTTTGATCCAGGTAAGTCGATATGCATATATATAGGTCTTTTATGATTGGTCCCAGTCTAAATAAGCCAAAAATGATCATAATTTGACATTTTTTGATCAAATACAAATTTTTTGAAAATTTTCGATGTCGAATCTAGAGTGCCAGGACTATACAAAAGAGTGAAATTTTGATCCAGGTAAGTCGATATGCATATATATAGGTCTTTTATGATTGGTCCCAGTCTAAATAAGCCAAAAATGATCATAATTTGACATTTTTTGATAAAAAACAAATTTTTTGAAAATTTTCGATGTCGAATCTAGAGTGCCAGGACAATACAAAAGAGTGAAATTTTGATCCAGGTAAGTCGATATGCATATAGATAGGTCTTTTATGATTGGTCCCAGTCTAAATAGGCCAAAAATGATCATAATTTGACATTTTTTGATAAAATACAAATTTTTTGAAAATTTTCGATGTCGAATCTAGAGTGCCAGGACTATAAAAAAGAGTGAAATTTTGATCCAGGTAAGTCGATATGCATATATATAACTCTTTTATGATTGGTCCCAGTCTAAATAAGCCAAAAATGATCATAATTTGACATTTTTTGATAAAATACAAATTTTTTAAAAATTTTCGATGTCGAATCTAGAGTGCCAGGACTATACAAAAGAGTGAAATTTTGATCCAGGTAAGTCGATATGCATATATATAGGTCTTTTATGATTGGTCCCAGTCTAAATAAGCCAAAAATGATCATAATTTGACATTTTTTGATAAAAAACAAATTTTTTGAAAATTTTCGATGTCGAATCTAGAGTGCCAGGACTATACAAAAGAGTGAAATTTTGATCCAGGTAAGTCGATATGCATATATATAGGTCTTTTATGATTGGTGTCAGTCTAAATAAGCCAAAAATGATCATAATTTGACATTTTTTGATAAAATACAAATTTTTTGAAAATTTTCGATGTCGAATCTAGAGTGCCAGGACTATACAAAAGAGTGAAATTTTGATCCAGGTAAGTCTATATGCATATATATAGGTCTTTTATAATTGGTCCCAGTCTAAATAAGCCAAAAATGATCATAATTTGACATTTTTTGATAAAATACAAATTTTTTGAAAATTTTCGATGTCGAATCTAGAGTGCCAGGACTATACAAAAGAGTGAAATTTTGATCCAGGTAAGTCGATATGCATATATATAGGTCTTTTATGATTGGTCCCAGTCTAAATAAGCCAAAAATGATCATAATTTGACATTTTTTGATCAAATACAAATTTTTTGAAAATTTTCGATGTCGAATCTAGAGTGCCAGGGCTATACAAAAGAGTGAAATTTTGATCCAGGTAAGTCGATATGCATATATATAGGTCTTTTATGATTGGTCCCAGTCTAAATAAGCCAAAACTGATCATAATTTGACATTTTTTGATAAAATACAAATTTTTTGAAAATTTTCGATGTCGAATCTAGAGTGCCAGGACTATACAAAAGAGTGAAATTTTGATCCAGGTAAGTCGATATGCATATATATAGGTCTTTTATGATTGGTCCCAGTCTAAATAAGCCAAAAATGATCATAATTTGACATTTTTTGATAAAAAACAAATTTTTTGAAAATTTTCAATGTCGAATCTAGAGTGCCAGGACAATACAAAAGAGTGAAATTTTGATCCAGGTAAGTCGATATGCATATATATAGGTCTTTTATGATTGGTCCCAGTCTAAATAGGCCAAAAATGATCATAATTTGACATTTTTTGATAAAAAACAAATTTTTTGAAAATTTTCGATGTCGAATCTAGAGTGCCAGGACTATACAAAAGAGTGAAATTTTGATCCAGGTAAGTCGATATGCATATATATAACTCTTTTATGATTGGTCCCAGTCTAAATAATCCAAAAATGATCATAATTTGACATTTTTTGATAAAATACAAATTTTTTGAAAATTTTCGATGTCGAATCTAGAGTGCCAGGACTATACAAAAGAGTGAAATTTTGATCCAGGTAAGTCGATATGCATATATATAGGTCTTTTATGATTGGTCCCAGTCTAAATAAGCCAAAAATGATCATAATTTGACATTTTTTGATAAAAAAACAAATTTTTTGAAAATTTTCTATGTCGAATCTAGAGTGCCAGGACTATACAAAAGAGTGAAATTTTGATCCAGGTAAGTCGATATGCATATATATAGGTCTTTTATGATTGGTCCCAGTCTAAATAAGCCAAAAATGATCATAATTTGACATTTTTTGATAAAAAAACAAATTTTTTGAAAATTTTCGATGTCGAATCTAGAGTGCCAGTACTATACAAAAGAGTGAAATTTTGATCCAGGTAAGTCGATATGCATATATAGAGGTCTTTTATGATTGGTCCCAGTCTAAATAAGCCAAAAATGATCATAATTTGAAATTTTTTGATAAAAAACAAATTTTTTGAAAATTTTCGATGTCGAATCTAGAGTGCCAGGACTATACAAAAGAGTGAAATTTTGATCCAGGTAAGTCGATATGCATATATATAGGTCTTTTATGATTGGTCCCAGTCTAAATAAGCCAAAAATGATCATAATTTGACATTTTTTGATCAAATACAAATTTTTTGAAAATTTTCGATGTCGAATCTAGAGTGCCAGGGCTATACAAAAGAGTGAAATTTTGATCCAGGTAAGTCGATATGCATATATATAGGTCTTTTATGATTGGTCCCAGTCTAAATAAGCCAAAACTGATCATAATTTGACATTTTTTGATAAAATACAAATTTTTTGAAAATTTTCGATGTCGAATCTAGAGTGCCAGGACTATACAAAAGAGTGAAATTTTGATCCAGGTAAGTCGATATGCATATATATAGGTCTTTTATGATTGGTCCCAGTCTAAATAAGCCAAAAATGATCATAATTTGACATTTTTTGATAAAAAACAAATTTTTTGAAAATTTTCAATGTCGAATCTAGAGTGCCAGGACAATACAAAAGAGTGAAATTTTGATCCAGGTAAGTCGATATGCATATATATAGGTCTTTTATGATTGGTCCCAGTCTAAATAGGCCAAAAATGATCATAATTTGACATTTTTTGATAAAAAACAAATTTTTTGAAAATTTTCGATGTCGAATCTAGAGTGCCAGGACTATACAAAAGAGTGAAATTTTGATCCAGGTAAGTCGATATGCATATATATAACTCTTTTATGATTGGTCCCAGTCTAAATAATCCAAAAATGATCATAATTTGACATTTTTTGATAAAATACAAATTTTTTGAAAATTTTCGATGTCGAATCTAGAGTGCCAGGACTATACAAAAGAGTGAAATTTTGATCCAGGTAAGTCGATATGCATATATATAGGTCTTTTATGATTGGTCCCAGTCTAAATAAGCCAAAAATGATCATAATTTGACATTTTTTGATAAAAAAAACAAATTTTTTGAAAATTTTCTATGTCGAATCTAGAGTGCCAGGACTATACAAAAGAGTGAAATTTTGATCCAGGTAAGTCGATATGCATATATATAGGTCTTTTATGATTGGTCCCAGTCTAAATAAGCCAAAAATGATCATAATTTGACATTTTTTGATAAAAAAAACAAATTTTTTGAAAATTTTCGATGTCGAATCTAGAGTGCCAGTACTATACAAAAGAGTGAAATTTTGATCCAGGTAAGTCGATATGCATATATAGAGGTCTTTTATGATTGGTCCCAGTCTAAATAAGCCAAAAATGATCATAATTTGAAATTTTTTGATAAAAAACAAATTTTTTGAAAATTTTCGATGTCGAATCTAGAGTGCCAGGACTATACAAAAGAGTGAAATTTTGATCCAGGTAAGTCGATATGCATATATATAGGTCTTTAATGATTGGTCCCAGTCTAAATAAGCCAAAAATGATCATAATTTGACATTTTTTGATAAAATACAAATTTTTTGAAAATTTTCCATGTCGAATCTAGAGTGCCAGGACTATACAAAAGAGTGAAATTTTGATCCAGGTAAGTCGATATGCATATATATAGGTCTTTTATGATTGGTCCCAGTCTAAATAAGCCAAAAATGATCATAATTTGACATTTTTTGATAAAATACAAATTTTTTGAAAATTTTCGATGTCGAATCTAGAGTGCCAGGACTATACAAAAGAGTGAAATTTTGATCCAGGTAAGTCGATATGCATATATATAGGTCTTTTATGATTGGTCCCAGTCTAAATAAGCCAAAAATGATCATAATTTGACATTTTTTGATAAAATACAAATTTTTTGAAAATTTTCGATGTCGAATCTAGAGTGCCAGGACTATACAAAAGAGTGAAATTTTGATCCAGGTAAGTCTATATGCATATATATAGGTCTTTTATGATTGGTCCCAGTCTAAATAAGCCAAAAATGATCATAATTTGACATTTTTTGATAAAATACAAATTTTTTGAAAATTTTCGATGTCGAATCTAGAGTGCCAGGACTATACAAAAGAGTGAAATTTTGATCCAGGTAAGTCGATATGCATATATATAGGTCTTTTATGATTGGTCCCAGTCTAAATAAGCCAAAAATGATCATAATTTGACATTTTTTGATCAAATACAAATTTTTTGAAAATTTTCGATGTCGAATCTAGAGTGCCAGGACTATACAAAAGAGTGAAATTTTGATCCAGGTAAGTCGATATGCATATATATAGGTCTTTTATGATTGGTCCCAGTCTAAATAAGCCAAAAATGATCATAATTTGACATTTTTTGATAAAAAACAAATTTTTTGAAAATTTTCGATGTCGAATCTAGAGTGCCAGGACAATACAAAAGAGTGAAATTTTGATCCAGGTAAGTCGATATGCATATAGATAGGTCTTTTATGATTGGTCCCAGTCTAAATAGGCCAAAAATGATCATAATTTGACATTTTTTGATAAAATACAAATTTTTTGAAAATTTTCGATGTCGAATCTAGAGTGCCAGGACTATACAAAAGAGTGAAATTTTGATCCAGGTAAGTCTATATGCATATATATAGGTCTTTTATGATTGGTCCCAGTCTAAATAAGCCAAAAATGATCATAATTTGACATTTTTTGATAAAATACAAATTTTTTGAAAATTTTCGATGTCGAATCTAGAGTGCCAGGACTATACAAAAGAGTGAAATTTTGATCCAGGTAAGTCGATATGCATATATATAGGTCTTTTATGATTGGTCCCAGTCTAAATAAGCCAAAAATGATCATAATTTGACATTTTTTTATCAAATACAAATTTTTTGAAAATTTTCGATGTCGAATCTAGAGTGCCAGGACTATACAAAAGAGTGAAATTTTGATCCAGGTAAGTCGATATGCATATATATAGGTCTTTTATGATTGGTCCCAGTCTAAATAAGCCAAAAATGATCATAATTTGACATTTTTTGATAAAAAACAAATTTTTTGAAAATTTTCGATGTCGAATCTAGAGTGCCAGGACAATACAAAAGAGTGAAATTTTGATCCAGGTAAGTCGATATGCATATAGATAGGTCTTTTATGATTGGTCCCAGTCTAAATAGGCCAAAAATGATCATAATTTGACATTTTTTGATAAAATACAAATTTTTTGAAAATTTTCGATGTCGAATCTAGAGTGCCAGGACTATAAAAAAGAGTGAAATTTTGATCCAGGTAAGTCGATATGCATATATATAACTCTTTTATGATTGGTCCCAGTCTAAATAAGCCAAAAATGATCATAATTTGACATTTTTTGATAAAATACAAATTTTTTAAAAATTTTCGATGTCGAATCTAGAGTGCCAGGACTATACAAAAGAGTGAAATTTTGATCCAGGTAAGTCGATATGCATATATATAGGTCTTTTATGATTGGTCCCAGTCTAAATAAGCCAAAAATGATCATAATTTGACATTTTTTGATAAAAAACAAATTTTTTGAAAATTTTCGATGTCGAATCTAGAGTGCCAGGACTATACAAAAGAGTGAAATTTTAATCCAGGTAAGTCGATATGCATATATATAGGTCTTTTATGATTGGTCCCAGTCTAAATAAGCCAAAAATGATCATAATTTGACATTTTTTGATAAAAAACAAATTTTTTGAAAATTTTCGATGTCGAATCTAGAGTGCCAGGACTATACAAAAGAGTGAAATTTTGATCCAGGTAAGTCGATATGCATATATATAGGTCTTTTATGATTGGTCCCAGTCTAAATAAGCCAAAAATGATCATAATTTGACATTTTTTGATAAAAAACAAATTTTTTGAAAATTTTCGATATCGAATCTAGAGTGCCAGGACTATACAAAAGAGTGAAATTTTGATCCAGGTAAGTCGATATGCATATATATAGGTCTTTAATGATTGGTCCCAGTCTAAATAAGCCAAAAATGATCATAATTTGACATTTTTTGATAAAATACAAATTTTTTGAAAATTTTCGATGTCGAATATAGAGTGCCAGGACTATACAAAAGAGTGAAATTTTGATCCAGGTAAGTCTATATGCATATATATAGGTCTTTTATGATTGGTCCCAGTCTAAATAAGCCAAAAATGATCATAATTTGACATTTTTTGATAAAATACAAATTTTTTGAAAATTTTCGATGTCGAATCTAGAGTGCCAGGACCATACAAAACAGTGAAATTTTGATCCAGGTAAGTCGATATGCATATATATAACTCTTTTATGATTGGTCCCAGTCTAAATAAGCCAAAAATGATCATAATTTGACATTTTTTGATAAAATACAAATTTTTTGAAAATTTTCGATGTCGAATCTAGAGTGCCAGGACCATACAAAAGAGTGAAATTTTGATCCAGGTAAGTCGATATGCATATATATAACTCTTTTATGATTGGTCCCAGTCTAAATAAGCCAAAAATGATCATAATTTGACATTTTTTGATAAAAAACAAATTTTTTGAAAATTTTCGATGTCGAATCTAGAGTGCCAGGACTATACAAAAGAGTGAAATTTTGATCCAGGTAAGTCGATATGCATATATATAGGTCTTTTATGATTGGTCCCAGTCTAAATAAGCCAAAAATGATCATAATTTGACATTTTTTGATAAAAAACAAATTTTTTGAAAATTTTCGATATCGAATCTAGAGTGCCAGGACTATACAAAAGAGTGAAATTTTGATCCAGGTAAGTCGATATGCATATATATAGGTCTTTAATGATTGGTCCCAGTCTAAATAAGCCAAAAATGATCATAATTTGACATTTTTTGATAAAATACAAATTTTTTGAAAATTTTCGATGTCGAATATAGAGTGCCAGGACTATACAAAAGAGTGAAATTTTGATCCAGGTAAGTCTATATGCATATATATAGGTCTTTTATGATTGGTCCCAGTCTAAATAAGCCAAAAATGATCATAATTTGACATTTTTTGATAAAAAACAAATTTTTTGAAAATTTTCGATGTCGAATCTAGAGTGCCAGGACTATACAAAAGAGTGAAATTTTGATCCAGGTAAGTCGATATGCATATATATAGGTCTTTTATGATTGGTCCCAGTCTAAATAAGCCAAAAATGATCATAATTTGACATTTTTTGATAAAAAACAAATTTTTTGAAAATTTTCGATGTCGAATCTAGAGTGCCAGGACTATACAAAAGAGTGAAATTTTGATCCAGGTAAGTCGATATGCATATATATAGGTCTTTAATGATTGGTCCCAGTCTAAATAAGCCAAAAATGATCATAATTTGACATTTTTTGATAAAATACAAATTTTTTGAAAATTTTCGATGTCGAATCTAGAGTGCCAGGACTATACAAAAGAGTGAAATTTTGATCCAGGTAAGTCGATATGCATATATATAGGTCTTTTATGATTGGTCCCAGTCTAAATAAGCCAAAAATGATCATAATTTGACATTTTTTGATAAAAAACAAATTTTTTGAAAATTTTCGATGTCGAATCTAGAGTGCCAGGACTATACAAAAGAGTGAAATTTTGATCCAGGTAAGTCGATATGCGTATATATAGGTCTTTTATGATTGGTCCCAGTCTAAATAAGCCAAAAATGATCATAATTTGACATTTTTTGATCAAATACAAATTTTTTGAAAATTTTCTATGTCGAATCTAGAGTGCCAGGACTATACAAAAGAGTGAAATTTTAATCCAGGTATGTCGATATGCATATATATAGGTCTCTTATGATTGGTCCCAGTCTAAATAAGCCAAAAATGATCATAATTTGACATTTTTTGATAAAATACAAATTTTTTGAAAATTTTCGATGTCGAATCTAGAGTGCCAGGACTATACAAAAGAGTGAAATTTTGATCCAGGTAAGTCGATATGCATATATTAGGTCTTTTATGATTGGTCCCAGTCTAAATAAGCCAAAAATGATCATAATTTGACATTTTTTGATAAAATACAAATTTTTTGAAAATTTTCGATGTCGAATCTAGAGTGCCAGGACTATACAAAAGAGTGAAATTTTGATCCAGGTAAGTCAATATGCATATACATAACTCTTTTATGATTGGTCCCAGTCTAAATAAGCCAAAAATGATCATAATTTGACATTTTTTGATAAAATACAAATTTTTTGAAAATTTTCGATGTCGAATCTAGAATGCCAGGACTATACAAAAGATTGAAATTTTGATCCAGGTAAGTCGATATGCATATATATAGGTCTTTTATGATTGGTCCCAGTCTAAATAAGCCAAAAATGATCATAATTTGACATTTTTTGATAAAAAACAAATTTTTTGAAAATTTTCGATGTCGAATCTAGAGTGCCAGGACTATACAAAAGAGTGAAATTTTGATCCAGGTAAGTCGATATGCATATATATAGGTCTTTTTTGATTGGTCCCAGTCTAAATAAGCCAAAAATGATCATAATTTGACATTTTTTGATAAAAAACAAATTTTTTGAAAATTTTCGATGTCGAATCTAGAGTGCCAGGACAATACAAAAGAGTGAAATTTTGATCCAGGTAAGTCGATATGCATATATATAGGTCTTTTATGATTGGTCCCAGTCTAAATAAGCCAAAAATGATCATAATTTGACATTTTTTGATAAAAAACAAATTTTTTGAAAATTTTCGATATCGAATCTAGATTGCCAGGACTATACAAAAGAGTGAAATTTTGATCCAGGTAAGTCGATATGCATATATATAGGTCTTTAATGATTGGTCCCAGTCTAAATAAGCCAAAAATGATCATAATTTGACATTTTTTGATAAAATACAAATTTTTTGAAAATTTTCGATGTCGAATCTAGAGTGCCAGGACTATACAAAAGAGTGAAATTTTGATCCAGGTAAGTCGATATGCATATATATAGGTCTTTTATGATTGGTCCCAGTCTAAATAAGCCAAAAATGATCATAATTTGACATTTTTTGATCAAATACAAATTTTTTGAAAATTTTCGATGTCGAATCTAGAGTGCCAGGACTATACAAAAGAGTGAAATTTTGATCCAGGTAAGTCGATATGCATATATATAGGTCTCTTATGATTGGTCCCAGTCTAAATAAGCCAAAAATGATCATAATTTGACATTTTTTGATAAAATACAAATTTTTTGAAAATTTTCGATGTCGAATCTAGAGTGCCAGGACTATTCAAAAGAGTGAAATTTTGATCCAGGTAAGTCGATATGCATATATATAGGTCTTTTATGATTGGTCCCAGTCTAAATAAGCCAAAAATGATCATAATTTGACATTTTTTGATAAAATACAAATTTTTTGAAAATTTTCGATGTCGAATCTAGAGTGCCAGGACCATACAAAAGAGTGAAATTTTGATCCAGGTAAGTCGATATGCATATATATAACTCTTTTATGATTGGTCCCAGTCTAAATAAGCCAAAAATGATCATAACTTGACATTTTTTGATAAAATACAAATTATTTGAAAATTTTCGATGTCGAATCTAGAGTGCCAGGACCATACAAAAGAGTGAAATTTTGATCCAGGTAAGTCGATATGCATATATATAACTCTTTTATGATTGGTCCCAGTCTAAATAAGCCAAAAATGATCATAATTTGACATTTTTTGATAAAATACAAATTTTTTGAAAATTTTCGATGTCGAATCTAGAGTGCCAGGACTATACAAAAGAGTGAAATTTTGATCCAGGTAAGTCGATATGCATATATTGAGGTCTTTTATGATTGGTCCCAGTCTAAATAAGCCAAAAATGATCATAATTTGACATTTTTTGATAAAAAACAAATTTTTTGAAAATATTCGATGTCGAATCTAGAGTGCCAGGACTATACAAAAGAGTGAAATTTTGATCCAGGTAAGTCGATATGCATATATATAGGTCTTTTATGATTGGTCCCAGTCTAAATAAGCCAAAAATGATCATAATTTGACATTTTTTGATAAAAAACAAATTTTTTGAAAATTTTCGATGTCGAATCTAGAGTGCCAGGACTATACAAAAGAGTGAAATTTTGATCCAGGTAAGTCGATATGCATATATATAGGTCTTTTATGATTGGTCCCAGTCTAAATAAGCCAAAAATGATCATAATTTGACATTTTTTGATCAAATACAAATTTTTTGAAAATTTTCTATGTCGAATCTAGAGGGCCAGGACTATACAAAAGAGTGAAATTTTAATACAGGTAAGTCGATATGCATATATATAGGTCTCTTATGATTGGTCCCAGTCTAAATAAGCCAAAATTGATCATAATTTGACATTTTTTGATAAAATACAAATTTTTTGAAAATTTTCGATGTCGAATCTAGAGTGCCAGGACTATACAAAAGAGTGAAATTTTGATCCAGGTAAGTCGATATGCATATATTAGGTCTTTTATGATTGGTCCCAGTCTAAATAAGCCAAAAATGATCATAATTTGACATTTTTTGATAAAATACAAATTTTTTGAAAATTTTCGATGTCGAATCTAGAGTGCCAGGACTATACAAAAGAGTGAAATTTTGATCCAGGTAAGTCAATATGCATATATATAACTCTTTTATGATTGGTCCCAGTTTAAATAAGCCAAAAATGATCATAATTTGACATTTTTTGATAAAATACAAATTTTTTGAAAATTTTCGATGTCGAATCTAGAATGCCAGGACTATACAAAAGATTGAAATTTTGATCCAGGTAAGTCGATATGCATATATATAGGTCTTTTATGATTGGTCCCCGTCTAAATAAGCCAAAAATGATCATAATTTGACATTTTTTGATAAAAAACAAATTTTTTGAAAATTTTCGATGTCGAATCTAGAGTGCCAGGACTATACTAAAGAGTGAAATTTTGATCCAGGTAAGTCGATATGCATATATATAGGTCTTTTATGATTGGTCCCAGTCTAAATAAGCCAAAAATGATCATAATTTGACATTTTTTGATAAAAAACAAATTTTTTGAAAATTTTCGATGTCGAATCTAGAGTGCCAGGACTATACAAAAGAGTGAAATTTTGATCCAGGTAAGTCGATATGCATATATATAGGTCTTTTATGATTGGTCCCAGTCTAAATAAGCCAAAAATGATCATAATTTGACATTTTTTGATAAAAAACAAATTTTTTGAAAATTTTCGATGTCGAATCTAGAGTGCCAGGACTATACAAAAGAGTGAAATTTTCATCCAGGTAAGTCGATATGCATATATATAGGTCTTTTATGATTGGTCCCAGTCTAAATAAGCCAAAAATGATCATAATTTGACATTTTTTGATAAAAAACAAATTTTTTGAAAATTTTCGATGTCGAATCTAGAGTGCCAGGACTATACAAAAGAGTGAAATTTTGATCCAGGTAAGTCGATATGCATATATATAGGTCTTTTATGATTGGTCCCAGTCTAAATAAGCCAAAAATGATCATAATTTGACATTTTTTGATAAAAAACAAATTTTTTGAAAATTTTCGATGTCGAATCTAGAGTGCCAGGACTATACAAAAGAGTGAAATTTTGATCCAGGTAAGTCGATATGCATATATATAGGTCTTTAATGATTGGTCCCAGTCTAAATAAGCCAAAAATGATCATAATTTGACATTTTTTGATAAAATACAAATTTTTTGAAAATTTTCGATGTCGAATCTAGAGTGCCAGGACTATACAAAAGAGTGAAATTTTGATCCAGGTAAGTCGATATGCATATATATAGGTCTTTTATGATTGGTCCCAGTCTAAATAAGCCAAAAATGATCATAATTTGACATTTTTTGATAAAAAACAAATTTTTTGAAAATTTTCGATGTCAAATCTAGAGTGCCAGGACTATACAAAAGAGTGAAATTTTGATCCAGGTAAGTCGATATGCATATATATAGGTCTTTTATGATTGGTCCCAGTCTAAATAAGCCAAAAATGATCATAATTTGACATTTTTTTATCAAATACAAATTTTTTGAAAATTTTCTATGTCGAATCTAGAGTGCCAGGACTATACAAAAGAGTGAAATTTTAATCCAGGTAAGTCGATATGCATATATATAGGTCTCTTATGATTGGTCCCAGTCTAAATAAGCCAAAAATGATCATAATTTGACATTTTTTGATAAAATACAAATTTTTTGAAAATTTTCGATGTCGAATCTAGAGTGCCAGGACTATACAAAAGAGTGAAATTTTGATCCAGGTAAGTCGATATGCATATATTAGGTCTTTTATGATTGGTCTCAGTCTAAATAAGCCAAAAATGATCATAATTTGACATTTATTGATAAAATACAAATTTTTTGAAAATTTTCGATGTCGAATCTAGAGTGCCAGGACTATACAAAAGAGTGAAATTTTGATCCAGGTAAGTCAATATGCATATATATAACTCTTTTATGATTGGTCCCAGTCTAAATAAGCCAAAAATGATCATAATTTGACATTTTTTGATAAAATACAAATTTTTTGAAAATTTTCGATGTCGAATCTAGAATGCCAGGACTATACAAAAGATTGAAATTTTGATCCAGGTAAGTCGATATGCATATATATAGGTCTTTTATGATTGGTCCCCGTCTAAATAAGCCAAAAATGATCATAATTTGACATTTTTTGATAAAAAACAAATTTTTTGAAAATTTTCGATGTCGAATCTAGAGTGCCAGGACTATACAAAAGAGTGAAATTTTGATCCAGGTATGTCGATATGCATATATATAGGTCTTTTATGATTGGTCCCAGTCTAAATAAGCCAAAAATGATCATAATTTGACATTTTTTGATAAAAAACAAATTTTTTGAAAATTTTCGATGTCGAATCTAGAGTGCCAGGACTATACAAAAGAGTGAAATTTTGATCCAGGTAAGTCGATATGCATATATATAGGTCTTTTATGATTGGTCCCAGTCTAAATAAGCCAAAAATGATCATAATTTGACATTTTTTGATAAAAAACAAATTTTTTGAAAATTTTCGATGTCGAATCTAGAGTGCCAGGACTATACAAAAGAGTGAAATTTTGATCCAGGTAAGTCGATATGCATATATATAGGTCTTTTATGATTGGTCCCAGTCTAAATAAGCCAAAAATGATCATAATTTGACATTTTTTGATCAAATACAAATTTTTTGAAAATTTTCTATGTCGAATCTAGAGGGCCAGGACTATACAAAAGAGTGAAATTTTAATACAGGTAAGTCGATATGCATATATATAGGTCTCTTATGATTGGTCCCAGTCTAAATAAGCCAAAAATGATCATAATTTGACATTTTTTGATAAAATACAAATTTTTTGAAAATTTTCGATGTCGAATCTAGAGTGCCAGGACTATACAAAAGAGTGAAATTTTGATCCAAGGTAAGTCGATATGCATATATTAGGTCTTTTATGATTGGTCCCAGTCTAAATAAGCCAAAAATGATCATAATTTGACATTTATTGATAAAATACAAATTTTTTGAAAATTTTCGATGTCGAATCTAGAGTGCCAGGACTATACTAAAGAGTGAAATTTTGATCCAGGTAAGTCGATATGCATATATATAGGTCTTTTATGATTGGTCCCAGTCTAAATAAGCCAAAAATGATCATAATTTGACATTTTTTGATAAAAAACAAATTTTTTGAAAATTTTCGATGTCGAATCTAGAGTGCCAGGACTATACAAAAGAGTGAAATTTTGATCCAGGTAAGTCGATATGCATATATATAGGTCTTTTATGATTGGTCCCAGTCTAAATAAGCCAAAAATGATCATAATTTGACATTTTTTGATAAAAAACAAATTTTTTGAAAATTTTCGATGTCGAATCTAGAGTGCCAGGACTATACAAAAGAGTGAAATTTTCATCCAGGTAAGTCGATATGCATATATATAGGTCTTTTATGATTGGTCCCAGTCTAAATAAGCCAAAAATGATCATAATTTGACATTTTTTGATAAAAAACAAATTTTTTGAAAATTTTCGATGTCGAATCTAGAGTGCCAGGACTATACAAAAGAGTGAAATTTTGATCCAGGTAAGTCGATATGCATATATATAGGTCTTTTATGATTGGTCCCAGTCTAAATAAGCCAAAAATGATCATAATTTGACATTTTTTGATAAAAAACAAATTTTTTGAAAATTTTCGATGTCGAATCTAGAGTGCCAGGACTATACAAAAGAGTGAAATTTTGATCCAGGTAAGTCGATATGCATATATATAGGTCTTTAATGATTGGTCCCAGTCTAAATAAGCCAAAAATGATCATAATTTGACATTTTTTGATAAAATACAAATTTTTTGAAAATTTTCGATGTCGAATCTAGAGTGCCAGGACTATACAAAAGAGTGAAATTTTGATCCAGGTAAGTCGATATGCATATATATAGGTCTTTTATGATTGGTCCCAGTCTAAATAAGCCAAAAATGATCATAATTTGACATTTTTTGATAAAAAACAAATTTTTTGAAAATTTTCGATGTCAAATCTAGAGTGCCAGGACTATACAAAAGAGTGAAATTTTGATCCAGGTAAGTCGATATGCATATATATAGGTCTTTTATGATTGGTCCCAGTCTAAATAAGCCAAAAATGATCATAATTTGACATTTTTTTATCAAATACAAATTTTTTGAAAATTTTCTATGTCGAATCTAGAGTGCCAGGACTATACAAAAGAGTGAAATTTTAATCCAGGTAAGTCGATATGCATATATATAGGTCTCTTATGATTGGTCCCAGTCTAAATAAGCAAAAAATGATCATAATTTGACATTTTTTGATAAAATACAAATTTTTTGAAAATTTTCGATGTCGAATCTAGAGTGCCAGGACTATACAAAAGAGTGAAATTTTGATCCAGGTAAGTCGATATGCATATATTAGGTCTTTTATGATTGGTCCCAGTCTAAATAAGCCAAAAATGATCATAATTTGACATTTATTGATAAAATTCAAATTTTTTGAAAATTTTCGATGTCGAATCTAGAGTGCCAGGACTATACAAAAGAGTGAAATTTTGATCCAGGTAAGTCAATATGCATATATATAACTCTTTTATGATTGGTCCCAGTCTAAATAAGCCAAAAATGATCATAATTTGACATTTTTTGATAAAATACAAATTTTTTGAAAATTTTCGATGTCGAATCTAGAATGCCAGGACTATACAAAAGATTGAAATTTTGATCCAGGTAAGTCGATATGCATATATATAGGTCTTTTATGATTGGTCCCCGTCTAAATAAGCCAAAAATGATCATAATTTGACATTTTTTGATAAAAAACAAATTTTTTGAAAATTTTCGATGTCGAATCTAGAGTGCCAGGACTATACAAAAGAGTGAAATTTTGATCCAGGTATGTCGATATGCATATATATAGGTCTTTTATGATTGGTCCCAGTCTAAATAAGCCAAAAATGATCATAATTTGACATTTTTTGATAAAAAACAAATTTTTTGAAAATTTTCGATGTCGAATCTAGAGTGCCAGGACTATACAAAAGAGTGAAATTTTGATCCAGGTAAGTCGATATGCATATATATAGGTCTTTTATGATTGGTCCCAGTCTAAATAAGCCAAAAATGATCATAATTTGACATTTTTTGATAAAAAACAAATTTTTTGACAATTTTCGATATCGAATCTAGATTGCCAGGACTATACAAAAGAGTGAAATTTTGATCCAGGTAAGTCGATATGCATATATATAGGTCTTTAATGATTGGTCCCAGTCTAAATAAGCCAAAAATGATCATAATTTGACATTTTTTGATAAAATACAAATTTTTTGAAAATTTTCGATGTCGAATCTAGAGTGCCAGGACTATACAAAAGAGTGAAATTTTGATCCAGGTAAGTCGATATGCATATATATAGGTCTTTTATGATTGGTCCCAGTCTAAATAAGCCAAAAATGATCATAATTTGACATTTTTTGATAAAATACAAATTTTTTGAAAATTTTCGATGTCGAATCTAGAGTGCCAGGACTATACAAAAGAGTGAAATTTTGATCCAGGTAAGTCGATATGCATATATATAGGTCTTTTATGATTGGTCCCAGTCTAAATAAGCCAAAAATGATCATAATTTGACATTTTTTGATAAAAAACAAATTTTTTGAAAATTTTCGATGTCGAATCTAGAGTGCCAGGACTATACAAAAGAGTGAAATTTTGATCCAGGAAAGTTGATATGCATATATATAGGTCTTTTATGATTGGTCCTAGTCTAAATAAGCCAAAAATGATCATAATTTGACATTTTTTGATCAAATACAAATTTTTTGAAAATTTTCGATGTCGAATCTCGAGTGCCAGGACTATACAAAAGAGTGAAATTTTGATCCAGGTAAGTCGATATGCATATATATAGGTCTTTTATGATTGGTCCCAGTCTAAATAAGCCAAAAATGATCATAATTTGACATTTTTTGATAAAATACAAATTTTTTGAAAATTTTCGATGTCGAATCTAGAGTGCCAGGACTATACAAAAAGAGTGAAATTTTAATCCAGGTAAGTCGATATGCATATATATAGGTCTCTTATGATTGGTCCCAGTCTAAATAAGCCAAAAATGATCATAATTTGACATTTTTTGATAAAATACAAATTTTTTGAAAATTTTCGATGTCGAATCTATAGTGCCAGGACTATACAAAAGAGTGAAATTTTGATCCAGGTAAGTCGATATGCATATATTAGGTCTTTTATGATTGGTCCCAGTCTAAATAAGCCAAAAATGATCATAATTTGACATTTTTTGATAAAATACAAATTTTTTGAAAATTTTCGATGTCGAATCTAGAGTGCCAGGACTATACAAAAGAGTGAAATTTTGATCCAGGTAAGTCAATATGCATATATATAACTCTTTTATGATTGGTCCCAGTCTAAATAAGCCAAAAATGATCATAATTTGACATTTTTTTATAAAATACAAATTTTTTGAAAATTTTCGATGTCGAATCTAGAATGCCAGGACTATACAAAAGATTGAAATTTTGATCCAGGTAAGTCGATATGCATATATATAGGTCTTTTATGATTGGTCCCCGTCTAAATAAGCCAAAAATGATCATAATTTGACATTTTTTGATAAAAAACAAATTTTTTGAAAATTTTCGATGTCGAATCTAGAGTGCCAGGACTATACAAAAGAGTGAAATTTTGATCCAGGTAAGTCGATATGCATATATATAGGTCTTTTATGATTGGTCCCAGTCTAAATAAGCCAAAAATGATCATAATTTGACATTTTTTGATAAAAAACAAATTTTTTGAAAATTTTCGATGTCGAATCTAGAGTGCCAGGACTATACAAAAGAGTGAAATTTTGATCCAGGTAAGTCGATATGCATATATATAGGTCTTTTATGATTGGTCCCAGTCTAAATAAGCCAAAAATGATCATAATTTGACATTTTTTGATAAAAAACAAATTTTTTGAAAATTTTCGATATCGAATCTAGATTGCCAGGACTATACAAAAGAGTGAAATTTTGATCCAGGTAAGTCGATATGCATATATATAGGTCTTTAATGATTGGTCCCAGTCTAAATAAGCCAAAAATGATCATAATTTGACATTTTTTGATAAAATACAAATTTTTTGAAAATTTTCGATGTCGAATCTAGAGTGCCAGGACTATACAAAAGAGTGAAATTTTGATCCAGGTAAGTCGATATGCATATATATAGGTCTTTTATGATTGGTCCCAGTCTAAATAAGCCAAAAATGATCATAATTTGACATTTTTTGATAAAATACAAATTTTTTGAAAATTTTCGATGTCGAATCTAGAGTGCCAGGACTATACAAAAGAGTGAAATTTTGATCCAGGTAAGTCGATATGCATATATATAGGTCTTTTATGATTGGTCCCAGTCTAAATAAGCCAAAAATGATCATAATTTGACATTTTTTGATAAAAAACAAATTTTTTGAAAATTTTCGATGTCGAATCTAGAGTGCCAGGACTATACAAAAGAGTGAAATTTTGATCCAGGAAAGTCGATATGCATATATATAGGTCTTTTATGATTGGTCCTAGTCTAAATAAGCCAAAAATGATCATAATTTGACATTTTTTGATCAAATACAAATTTTTTGAAAATTTTCGATGTCGAATCTCGAGTGCCAGGACTATACAAAAGAGTGAAATTTTGATCCAGGTAAGTCGATATGCATATATATAGGTCTTTTATGATTGGTCCCAGTCTAAATAAGCCAAAAATGATCATAATTTGACATTTTTTGATAAAATACAAATTTTTTGAAAATTTTCGATGTCGAATCTAGAGTGCCAGGACTATACAAAAAGAGTGAAATTTTAATCCAGGTAAGTCGATATGCATATATATAGGTCTCTTATGATTGGTCCCAGTCTAAATAAGCCAAAAATGATCATAATTTGACATTTTTTGATAAAATACAAATTTTTTGAAAATTTTCGATGTCGAATCTAGAGTGCCAGGACTATACAAAAGAGTGAAATTTTGATCCAGGTAAGTCGATATGCATATATTAGGTCTTTTATGATTGGTCCCAGTCTAAATAAGCCAAAAATGATCATAATTTGACATTTTTTGATAAAATACAAATTTTTTGAAAATTTTCGATGTCGAATCTAGAGTGCCAGGACTATACAAAAGAGTGAAATTTTGATCCAGGTAAGTCAATATGCATATATATAACTCTTTTATGATTGGTCCCAGTCTAAATAAGCCAAAAATGATCATAATTTGACATTTTTTTATAAAATACAAATTTTTTGAAAATTTTCGATGTCGAATCTAGAATGCCAGGACTATACAAAAGATTGAAATTTTGATCCAGGTAAGTCGATATGCATATATATAGGTCTTTTATGATTGGTCCCCGTCTAAATAAGCCAAAAATGATCATAATTTGACATTTTTTGATAAAAAACAAATTTTTTGAAAATTTTCGATGTCGAATCTAGAGTGCCAGGACTATACAAAAGAGTGAAATTTTGATCCAGGTAAGTCGATATGCATATATATAGGTCTTTTATGATTGGTCCCAGTCTAAATAAGCCAAAAATGATCATAATTTGACATTTTTTGATAAAAAACAAATTTTTTGAAAATTTTCGATGTCGAATCTAGAGTGCCAGGACTATACAAAAGAGTGAAATTTTGATCCAGGTAAGTCGATATGCATATATATAGGTCTTTTATGATTGGTCCCAGTCTAAATAAGCCAAAAATGATCATAATTTGACATTTTTTGATAAAAAACAAATTTTTTGAAAATTTTCGATATCGAATCTAGATTGCCAGGACTATACAAAAGAGTGAAATTTTGATCTAGGTAAGTCGATATGCATATATATAGGTCTTTAATGATTGGTCCCAGTCTAAATAAGCCAAAAATGATCATAATTTGACATTTTTTGATAAAATACAAATTTTTTGAAATTTTTCGATGTCGAATCTAGAGTGCCAGGACTATACAAAAGAGTGAAATTTTGATCCAGGTAAGTCGATATGCATATATATAGGACTTTTATGATTGGTCCCAGTCTAAATAAGCCAAAAATGATCATAATTTGACATTTTTTGATAAAATACAAATTTTTTGAAAATTTTCGATGTCGAATCTAGAGTGCCAGGACTATACAAAAGAGTGAAATTTTGATCCAGGTAAGTCGATATGCATATATATAGGTCTTTTATGATTGGTCCCAGTCTAAATAAGCCAAAAATGATCATAATTTGACATTTTTTGATAAAAAACAAATTTTTTGAAAATTTTCGATGTCGAATCTAGAGTGCCAGGACTATACAAAAGAGTGAAATTTTGATCCAGGAAAGTCGATATGCATATATATAGGTCTTTTATGATTGGTCCTAGTCTAAATAAGCCAAAAATGATCATAATTTGACATTTTTTGATCAAATACAAATTTTTTGAAAATTTTCGATGTCGAATCTAGAGTGCCAGGACTATACAAAAGAGTGAAATTTTGATCCAGGTAAGTCGATATGCATATATATAGGTCTTTTATGATTGGTCCCAGTCTAAATAAGCCAAAAATGATCATAATTTGACATTTTTTGATAAAATACAAATTTTTTGAAAATTTTCGATGTCGAATCTAGAGTGCCAGGACTATACAAAAGAGTGAAATTTTGATCCAGGTAAGTCGATATGCATATATATAGGTCTTTTATGATTGGTCCCAGTCTAAATAAGCCAAAAATGATCATAATTTGACATTTTTTGATCAAATACAAATTTTTTGAAAATTTTCGATGTCGAATCTAGAGTGCCAGGACTATACAAAAGAGTGAAATTTTGATCCAGGTAAGTCGATATGCATATATATAGGTCTTTTATGATTGGTCCCAGTCTAAATAAGCCAAAAATGATCATAATTTGACATTTTTTGATAAAATAAAAATTTTTTGAAAATTTTCGATGTCGAATCTAGAGTGCCAGGACTATACAAAAGAGTGAAATTTTGATCCAGGCAAGTCGATATGCATATATATAGGTCTTTTATGATTGGTCCCAGTCTAAATAAGCCAAAAATGATCATAATTTGACATTTTTTGATAAAATACAAATTTTTTGAAAATTTTCGATGTCGAATCTAGAGTGCCAGAACTATACAAAAGAGTAAAATTTTGATCCAGGTAAGTCGATATGCATATATATAGGTCTTTTATGATTGGTCCCAGTCTAAATAAGCCAAAAATGATCATAATTTGACATTTTTTGATAAAATACAAATTTTTTGAAAATTTTCGATGTCGAATCTAGAGTGCCAGGACTATACAAAAGAGTGAAATTTTGATCCAGGTAAGTCTATATGCATATATATAGGTCTTTTATGATTGGTCCCAGTCTAAATAAGCCAAAAATGATCATAATTTGACATTTTTTGATAAAATACAAATTTTTTGAAAATTTTCGATGTCGAATCTAGAGTGCCAGGACTATACAAAAGAGTGAAATTTTGATCCAGGTAAGTCTATATGCATATATATAGGTCTTTTATGATTGGTCCCAGTCTAAATAAGCCAAAAATGATCATAATTTGACATTTTTTGATAAAATACAAATTTTTTGAAAATTTTCGATGTCGAATCTAGAGTGCCAGGACTATACAAAAGAGTGAAATTTTGATCCAGGTAAGTCTATATGCATATATATAGGTCTTTTATGATTGGTCCCAGTCTAAATAAGCCAAAAATGATCATAATTTGACATTTTTTGATCAAATACAAATTTTTTGAAAATTTTCGATGTCGAATCTAGAGTGCCAGGACTATACAAAAGAGTGAAATTTTGATCCAGGTAAGTCGATATGCATATATATAGGTCTTTTATGATTGGTCCCAGTCTAAATAAGCCAAAAATGATCATAATTTGACATTTTTTGATAAAATACAAATTTTTTGAAAATTTTCGATGTCGAATCTAGAGTGCCAGGACTATACAAAAGAGTGAAATTTTGATCCAGGTAAGTCGATATGCATATATATAGGTCTTTTATGATTGGTCCCAGTCTAAATAAGCCAAAAATGATCATAATTTGACATTTTTTGATCAAATACAAATTTTTTGAAAATTTTCGATGTCGAATCTAGAGTGCCAGGACTATACAAAAGAGTGAAATTTTGATCCAGGTAAGTAGATATGCATATATATAGGTCTTTTATGATTGGTCCCAGTCTAAATAAGCCAAAAATGATCATAATTTGACATTTTTTGATAAAATAAAAATTTTTTGAAAATTTTCGATGTCGAATCTAGAGTGCCAGGACTATACAAAAGAGTGAAATTTTGATCCAGGCAAGTCGATATGCATATATATAGGTCTTTTATGATTGGTCCCAGTCTAAATAAGCCAAAAATGATCATAATTTGACATTTTTTGATAAAATACAAATTTTTTGAAAATTTTCGATGTCGAATCTAGAGTGCCAGAACTATACAAAAGAGTAAAATTTTGATCCAGGTAAGTCGATATGCATATATATAGGTCTTTTATGATTGGTCCCAGTCTAAATAAGCCAAAAATGATCATAATTTGACATTTTTTGATAAAATACAAATTTTTTGAAAATTTTCGATGTCGAATCTAGAGTGCCAGGACTATACAAAAGAGTGAAATTTTGATCCAGGTAAGTCTATATGCATATATATAGGTCTTTTATGATTGGTCCCAGTCTAAATAAGCCAAAAATGATCATAATTTGACATTTTTTGATAAAATACAAATTTTTTGAAAATTTTCGATGTCGAATCTAGAGTGCCAGGACTATACAAAAGAGTGAAATTTTGATCCAGGTAAGTCTATATGCATATATATAGGTCTTTTATGATTGGTCCCAGTCTAAATAAGCCAAAAATGATCATAATTTGACATTTTTTGATAAAATACAAATTTTTTGAAAATTTTCGATGTCGAATCTAGAGTGCCAGGACTATACAAAAGAGTGAAATTTTGATCCAGGTAAGTCTATATGCATATATATAGGTCTTTTATGATTGGTCCCAGTCTAAATAAGCCAAAAATGATCATAATTTGACATTTTTTGATCAAATACAAATTTTTTGAAAATTTTCGATGTCGAATCTAGAGTGCCAGGACTATACAAAAGAGTGAAATTTTGATCCAGGTAAGTCGATATGCATATATATAGGTCTTTTATGATTGGTCCCAGTCTAAATAAGCCAAAAATGATCATAATTTGACATTTTTTGATAAAATACAAATTTTTTGAAAATTTTCGATGTCGAATCTAGAGTGCCAGGACTATACAAAAGAGTGAAATTTTGATCCAGGTAAGTCGATATGCATATATATAGGTCTTTTATGATTGGTCCCAGTCTAAATAAGCCAAAAATGATCATAATTTGACATTTTTTGATCAAATACAAATTTTTTGAAAATTTTCGATGTCGAATCTAGAGTGCCAGGACTATACAAAAGAGTGAAATTTTGATCCAGGTAAGTAGATATGCATATATATAGGTCTTTTATGATTGGTCCCAGTCTAAATAAGCCAAAAATGATCATAATTTGACATTTTTTGATAAAATACAAATTTTTTGAAAATTTTCGATGTCGAATCTAGAGTGCCAGGACTATACAAAAGAGTGAAATTTTGATCCAGGTAAGTCGATATGCATATATATAGGTCTTTTATGATTGGTCCCAGTCTAAATAAGCCAAAAATGATCATAATTTGACATTTTTTGATAAAATACAAATTTTTTGAAAATTTTCGATGTCGAATCTAGAGTGCCAGGACTATACAAAAGAGTGAAATTTTGATCCAGGTAAGTCGATATGCATATATATAGGTCTTTTATGATTGGTCCCAGTCTAAATAAGCCAAAAATGATCATAATTTGACATTTTTTGATAAAAAACAAATTTTTTGAAAATTTTCGATGTCGAATCTAGAGTGCCAGGACAATACAAAAGAGTGAAATTTTGATCCAGGTAAGTCGATATGCATATATATAGGTCTTTTATGATTGGTCCCAGTCTAAATAGGCCAAAAATGATCATAATTTGAATTTTTTGATAAAATACAAATTTTTTGAAAATTTTCGATGTAGAATCTAGAGTGCCAGGACTATACAAAAGAGTGAAATTTTGATCCAGGTAAGTCGATATGCATATATATAACTCTTTTATGATTGGTCCCAGTCTAAATAAGCCAAAAATGATCATAATTTGACATTTTTTGATAAAATACAAATTTTTTGAAAATTTTCGATGTCGAATCTAGAGTGCCAGGACTATACAAAAGAGTGAAATTTTGATCCAGGTAAGTCGATATGCATATATATAGGTCTTTTATGATTGGTCCCAGTCTAAATAAACCAAAAATGATCATAATTTGACATTTTTTGATAAAATACAAATTTTTTGAAAATTTTCGATGTCGAATCTAGAGTGCCAGGACTATACAAAAGAGTGAAATTTTGATCCAGGTAAGTCGATATGCATATATATAAGTCTTTTATGATTGGTCCCAGTCTAAATAAGCCAAAAATGATCATAATTTGACATTTTTTGATAAAATACAAATTTTTTGAAAATTTTCGATGTCGAATCTAGAGTGCCAGGACTATACAAAAGAGTGAAATTTTGATCCAGGTAAGTCGATATGCATATATATAGGTCTTTTATGATTGGTCCCAGTCTAAATAAGCCAAAAATGATCATAATTTGACATTTTTTGATAAAATACAAATTTTTTGAAAATTTTCGATGTCGAATCTAGAGTGCCAGGACTATACAAAAGAGTAAAATTTTGATCCAGGTAAGTCGATATGCATATATATAGGTCTTTTATGATTGGTCCCAGTCTAAATAAGCCAAAAATGATCATAATTTGACATTTTTTGATAGAATACAAATTTTTGGAAAATTTTCGATGTCGAATCTAGAGTGCCAGGACTATACAAAAGAGTGAAATTTTGATCCAGGTAAGTCGATATGCATATATATAGGTCTTTTATGATTGGTCCCAGTCTAAATAAGCCAAAAATGATCATAATTTGACATATTTTGATAAAATACAAATTTTTTGAAAATTTTCGATGTCGAATCTAGAGTGCCAGGACTATACAAAAGAGTGAAATTTTGATCCAGGTAAGTCGATATGCATATATATAGGTCTTTTATGGTTGGTCCCAGTCTAAATAAGCCAAAAATGATCATAATTTGACATTTTTTGATAAAATACAAATTTTTTGAAAATTTTCGATGTCGAATCTAGAGTGCCAGGACTATACAAAAGAGTGAAATTTTGATCCAGGTAAGTCTATATGCATATATATAGGTCTTTTATGATTGGTCCCAGTCTAAATAAGCCAAAAATGATCATAATTTGACATTTTTTGATAAAATACAAATTTTTTGAAAATTTTCGATGTCGAATCTAGAGTGCCAGGACTATACAAAAGAGTGAAATTTTGATCCAGGTAAGTCGATATGCATATATATAGGTCTTTTATGATTGGTCCCAGTCTAAATAAGCCAAAAATGATCATAATTTGACATTTTTTGATCAAATACAAATTTTTTGAAAATTTTCGATGTCGAATCTAGAGTGCCAGGACTATACAAAAGAGTGAAATTTTGATCCAGGTAAGTCGATATGCATATATATAGGACTTTTATGATTGGTCCCAGTCTAAATAAGCCAAAACTGATCATAATTTGACATTTTTTGATAAAATACAAA
Source organism: Chrysoperla carnea (assembly GCF_905475395.1). Taxonomy (NCBI): domain Eukaryota; kingdom Metazoa; phylum Arthropoda; class Insecta; order Neuroptera; family Chrysopidae; genus Chrysoperla; species Chrysoperla carnea. The sequence continues at coordinate 2,901,401 of NW_025408233.1, read as the reverse complement.
TTTTTTGAAAATTTTCGATGTCGAATCTAGAGTGCCAGGACTATACAAAAGAGTGAAATTTTGATCCAGGTAAGTCGATATGCATATATATAGGTCTTTTATGATTGGTCCCAGTCTAAATAAGAAAAAAATGATCATAATTTGACATTTTTTGATAAAAAACAAATTTTTTGAAAATTTTCGATGTCGAATCTAGAGTGCCAGGACAATACAAAAGAGTGAAATTTTGATCCAGGTAAGTCGATATGCATATATGTAGGTCTTTTATGATTGGTCCCAGTCTAAATAGGCCAAAAATGATCATAATTTGACATTTTTTGATAAAATACAAATTTTTTGAAAATTTTCGATGTCGAATCTAGAGTGCCAGGACTATACAAAAGAGTGAAATTTTGATCCAGGTAAGTCGATATGCATATATATAACTCTTTTATGATTGGTCCCAGTCTAAATAAGCCAAAAATGATCATAATTTGACATTTTTTGATAAAATACAAATTTTTTGAAAATTTTCGATGTCGAATCTAGAGTGCCAGGACTATACAAAAGAGTGAAATTTTGATCCAGGTAAGTCGATATGCATATATATAGGTCTTTTATGATTGGTCCCAGTCTAAATAAGCCAAAAATGATCATAATTTGACATTTTTTGATAAAAAACAAATTTTTTGAAAATTTTCGATGTCGAATCTAGAGTGCCAGGACTATACAAAAGAGTGAAATTTTGATCCAGGTAAGTCGATATGCATATATATAGGTCTTTTATGATTGGTCCCAGTCTAAATAGGCCAAAAATGATCATAATTTGACATTTTTTGATAAAAAACAAATTTTTTGAAAATTTTCGGTGTCGAATCTAGAGTGCCAGGACTATACAAAAGAGTGAAATTTTGATCCAGGTAAGTCGATATGCATATATATAGGTCTTTTATGATTGGTCCCAGTCTAAATAAGCCAAAAATGGTCATAATTTGACATTTTTTGATAAAATACAAATTTTTTGAAAATTTTCGATGTCGAATCTAGAGTGCCAGGACTATACAAAAGAGTAAAATTTTGATCCAGGAAAGTCGATATGCATATATATAGGTCTTTTATGATTGGTCCCAGTCTAAATAAGCCAAAAATGATCATAATTTGACATTTTTTGATAAAATACAAATTTTTTGAAAATTTTCGATGTCGAATCTAGAGTGCCAGGACTATACAAAAGAGTGAAATTTTGATCCAGGTAAGTCGATATGCATATATATAGGTCTTTTATGATTGGTCCCAGTCTAAATAAGCCAAAAATGATCATAATTAGACATTTTTTGATAAAAAACAAATTTTTTGAAAATTTTCGATGTCGAATCTAGAGTGCCAGGACAATACAAAAGAGTGAAATTTTGATCCAGGTAAGTCGATATGCATATATATAGGTCTTTTATGATTGGTCCCAGTCTAAATAGGCCAAAAATGATCATAATTTGACATTTTTTGATAAAATACAAATTTTTTGAAAATTTTCGATGTAGAATCTAGAGTGCCAGGACTATACAAAAGAGTGAAATTTTGATCCAGGTAAGTCGATATGCATATATATAACTCTTTTATGATTGGTCCCAGTCTAAATAAGCCAAAAATGATCATAATTTGACATTTTTTGATAAAATACAAATTTTTTGAAAATTTTCGATGTCGAATCTAGAGTGCCAGGACTATACAAAAGAGTGAAATTTTGATCCAGGTAAGTCGATATGCATATATATAGGTCTTTTATGATTGGTCCCAGTCTAAATAAACCAAAAATGATCATAATTTGACATTTTTTGATAAAATACAAATTTTTTGAAAATTTTCGATGTCGAATCTAGAGTGCCAGGACTATACAAAAGAGTGAAATTTTGATCCAGGTAAGTCGATATGCATATATATAAGTCTTTTATGATTGGTCCCAGTCTAAATAAGCCAAAAATGATCATAATTTGACATTTTTTGATAAAATACAAATTTTTTGAAAATTTTCGATGTCGAATCTAGAGTGCCAGGACTATACAAAAGAGTGAAATTTTGATCCAGGTAAGTCGATATGCATATATATAGGTCTTTTATGATTGGTCCCAGTCTAAATAAGAAAAAAATGATCATAATTTGACATTTTTTGATAAAAAACAAATTTTTTGAAAATTTTCGATGTCGAATCTAGAGTGCCAGGACAATACAAAAGAGTGAAATTTTGATCCAGGTAAGTCGATTTGCATATATGTAGGTCTTTTATGATTGGTCCCAGTCTAAATAGGCCAAAAATGATCATAATTTGACATTTTTTGATAAAATACAAATTTTTTGAAAATTTTCGATGTCGAATCTAGAGTGCCAGGACTATACAAAAGAGTGAAATTTTGATCCAGGTAAGTCGATATGCATATATATAACTCTTTTATGATTGGTCCCAGTCTAAATAAGCCAAAAATGATCATAATTTGACATTTTTTGATAAAATACAAATTTTTTGAAAATTTTCGATGTCGAATCTAGAGTGCCAGGACTATACAAAAGAGTGAAATTTTGATCCAGGTAAGTCGATATGCATATATATAGGTCTTTTATGATTGGTCCCAGTCTAAATAAGCCAAAAATGATCATAATTTGACATTTTTTGATAAAAAACAAATTTTTTGAAAATTTTCGATGTCGAATCTAGAGTGCCAGGACTATACAAAAGAGTGAAATTTTGATCCAGGTAAGTCGATATGCATATATATAGGTCTTTTATGATTGGTCCCAGTCTAAATAGGCCAAAAATGATCATAATTTGACATTTTTTGATAAAATACAAATTTTTTGAAAATTTTCGATGTCGAATCTAGAGTGCCAGGACTATACAAAAGAGTGAAATTTTGATCCAGGTAAGTCGATATGCATATATATAGGTCTTTTATGATTGGTTCCAGTCTAAATAAGCCAAAAATGATCATAATTTGACATTTTTTGATAAAATACAAATTTTTTGAAAATTTTCGATGTCGAATCTAGAGTGCCAGGACTATACAAAAGAGTGAAATTTTGATCCAGGTAAGTCGATATGCATATATATAGGTCTTTTATGATTGGTCCCAGTCTAAATAAGCCAAAAATGGTCATAATTTGACATTTTTTGATAAAATACAAATTTTTTGAAAATTTTCGATGTCGAATCTAGAGTGCCAGGACTATACAAAAGAGTAAAATTTTGATCCAGGTAAGTCGATATGCATATATATAGGTCTTTTATGATTGGTCCCAGTCTAAATAAGCCAAAAATGATCATAATTTGACATTTTTTGATAAAATACAAATTTTTTGGCAATTTTCGAAGTCGAATCTAGAGTGACAGGACTATACAAAAGAGTGAAATTTTGATCCAGGTAAGTCGATATGCATATATATAGGTCTTTTATGATTGGTCCCAGTCTAAATAAGCCAAAAATGATCATAATTTGACATTTTTTGATAAAAAACAAATTTTTTGAAAATTTTCGGTGTCGAATCTAGAGTGCCAGGACTATACAAAAGAGTGAAATTTTGATCCAGGTAAGTCGATATGCATATATATAGGTCTTTTATGATTGGTCCCAGTCTAAATAAGCCAAAAATGGTCATAATTTGACATTTTTTGATAAAATACAAATTTTTTGAAAATTTTCGATGTCGAATCTAGAGTGCCAGGACTATACAAAAGAGTAAAATTTTGATCCAGGAAAGTCGATATGCATATATATAGGTCTTTTATGATTGGTCCCAGTCTAAATAAGCCAAAAATGATCATAATTTGACATTTTTTGATAAAATACAAATTTTTTGAAAATTTTCGATGTCGAATCTAGAGTGCCAGGACTATACAAAAGAGTGAAATTTTGATCCAGGTAAGTCGATATGCATATATATAGGTCTTTTATGATTGGTCCCAGTCTAAATAAGCCAAAAATGATCATAATTTGACATTTTTTGATAAAATACAAATTTTTTGAAAATTTTCGATGTCGAATCTAGAGTGCCAGGACTATACAAAAGAGTGAAATTTTGATCCAGGTAAGTCGAATTGCATATATATAGGTCTTTTATGATTGGTCCCAGTCTAAATAAGCCAAAAATGATCATAATTTGACATTTTTTGATAAAATACAAATTTTTTGAAAATTTTCGATGTCGAATCTAGAGTGCCAGGACTATACAAAAGAGTGAAATTTTGATCCAGGTAAGTCGATATGCATATATATAGGTCTTTTATGATGGGTCCCAGTCTAAATAAGCCAAAAATGATCATAATTTGACATTTTTTGATAAAAAACAAATTTTTGAAAATTTTCGATGTCGAATCTAGAGTGCCAGGACTATACAAAAGAGTGAAATTTTGATCCAGGTAAGTCAATATGCATATATATAGGTCTTTTATGATTGGTCCCAGTCTAAATAAGCCAAAAATGGTCATAATTTGACATTTTTTGATAAAATACAAATTTTTTGAAAATTTTCGATGTCGAATCTAGAGTGCCAGGACTATACAAAAGAGTAAAATTTTGATCCAGGAAAGTCGATATGCATATATATAGGTCTTTTATGATTGGTCCCAGTCTAAATAAGCCAAAAATGATCATAATTTGACATTTTTTGATAAAATACAAATTTTTTGAAAATTTTCGATGTCGAATCTAGAGTGCCAGGACTATACAAAAGAGTGAAATTTTGATCCAGGTAAGTCGATATGCATATATATAGGTCTTTTATGATTGGTCCCAGTCTAACTAAGCCAAAAATGATCATAATTTGACATTTTTTGATAAAATACAAATTTTTTGAAAATTTTCGATGTCGAATCTAGAGTGCCAGGACTATACAAAAGAGTGAAATTTTGATCCAGGTAAGTCGAATTGCATATATATAGGTCTTTTATGATTGGTCCCAGTCTAAATAAGCCAAAAATGATCATAATTTGACATTTTTTGATAAAATACAAATTTTTTGAAAATTTCGATGTCGAATCAAGAGTGCCAGGACTATACAAAAGAGTGAAATTTTGATCCAGGTAAGTCGATATGCATATATATAGGTCTTTTATGACGGGTCCCAGTCTAAATAAGCCAAAAATGATCATAATTTGACATTTTTTGATAAAAAACAAATTTTTGAAAATTTTCGATGTCGAATCTAGAGTGCCAGGACTATACAAAAGAGTGAAATTTTGATCCAGGTAAGTCAATATGCATATATATAGGTCTTTTATGATTGGTCCCAGTCTAAATAAGCCAAAAATGATCATAATTTGACATTTTTTGATAAAATACAAATTTTTTGAAAATTTTCGATGTCGAATCTAGAGTGCCAGGACTATACAAAAGAGTGAAATTTTGATCCAGGTAAGTCGATATGCATATATATAGGTCTTTTATGATTGGTCCCAGTCTAAATAAGCCAAAAATGATCATAATTTGACATTTTTTGATAAAAAACAAATTTTTTGAAAATTTTCGATGTCGAATCTAGAGTGCCAAGACTATACAAAAGAGTGAAATTTTGATCCAGGTAAGTCGATATGCATATATATAGGTCTTTTATGATTGGTCCCAGTCTAAATAAGCCAAAAATGGTCATAATTTGACATTTTTTGATAAAATACAAATTTTTTGAAAATTTTCGATGTCGAATCAAGAGTGCCAGGACTATACAAAAGAGTAAAATTTTGATCCAGGTAAGTCGATATGCATATATATAGGTCTTTTATGATTGGTCCCAGTCTAAATAAGCCAAAAATGATCATAATTTGACATTTTTTGATAAAATACAAATTTTTTGAAAATTTTCGATGTCGAATCTAGAGTGCCAGGACTATACAAAAGAGTGAAATTTTGATCCAGGTAAGTCGATATGCATATATATAGGTCTTTTATGATTGGTCCCAGTCTAAATAAGCCAAAAATGATCATAATTTGACATTTTTTGATAAAATACAAATTTTTTGAAAATTTTCGATGTCGAATCTAGAGTGCCAGGACTATACAAAAGAGTGAAATTTTGATCCAGGTAAGTCGATATGCATATATATAGGTCTTTTATGATTGGTCCCAGTCTAAATAAGCCAAAAATGATCATAATTTGACATTTTTTGATAAAAAACAAATTTTTTGAAAATTTTCGATGTCGAATCAAGAGTGCCAGGACTATACAAAAGAGTGAAATTTTGATCCAGGTAAGTCGATATGCATATATATAGGTCTTTTATGATTGGTCCCAGTCTAAATAAGCCAAAAATGATCATAATTTGACATTTTTTGATAAAATACAAATTTTTTGAAAATTTTCGATGTCGAATCTAGAGTGCCAGGTCTATACAAAAGAGTGAAATTTTGATCCAGGTTAGTCGATATGCATATATATAGGTCTTTTATGATTGGTCCCAGTCTAAATAAGCCAAAAATGATCATAATTTGACATTTTTTGATAAAATACAAATTTTTTTGAAAATTTTCGATGTCGAATCTAGAGTGCCAGGACTATACAAAAGAGTAAAATTTTGATCCAGGTAAGTCGATATGCATATATTAGGTCTTTTATGATTGGTCCCAGTCTAAATAAGCCAAAAATGATCATAATTTGACATTTTTTGATAAAATACAAATTTTTTGAAAATTTTCGATGTCGAATCTATAGTGCCAGGACTATACAAAAGAGTAAAATTTTGATCCAGGTAAGTCGATATGCATATAAATAGGTCTTTTATGATTGGTCCCAGTCTAAATAAGCCAAAAATGATCATAATTTGACATTTTTTGATAAAATAAAAATTTTTTGAAAATTTTCGATGTCGAATCTAGAGTTCCAGAACTATACAAAAGAGTGAAATTTTGATCCAGGTAAGTCGATATGCATATATATAGGTCTTTTATGATTGGTCCCAGTCTAAATAAGCCAAAAATGATCATAATTTGACATTTTTTGATAAAAAACAAATTTTTTGAAAATTTTCGATGTCGAATCAAGAGTGCCAGGACTATACAAAAGAGTGAAATTTTGATCCAGGTAAGTCGATATGCATATATATAGGTCTTTTATGATTGGTCCCAGTCTAAATAAGCCAAAAATGATCATAATTTGACATTTTTTGATTAAATACAAATTTTTTGAAAATTTTCGATGTCGAATCTAGAGTGCCAGGACTATACAAAAGAGTGAAATTTTGATCCAGGTAAGTCGATATGCATATATATAGGTCTTTTATGATTGGTCCCAGTCTAAATAAGCCAAAAATGATCATAATTTGACATTTTTTGATAAAAAACAAATTTTTTGAAAATTTTCGATGTCGAATCTAGAGTGCCAGGACTATACATAAGAGTGAAATTTTGATTCAGGTAAGTCGATATGCATATATATAGGTCTTTTATGATTGGTCCCAGTCTAAATAAGCCAAAAATGATCATAATTTGACATTTTTTGATAAAATACAAATTTTTTGAAAATTTTCGATGTCGAATCTAGAGTGCCAGGCCTATACAAAAGAGTGAAATTTTGATCCAGGTAAGTCGATATGCATATATATAGGTCTTTTATGATTGGTCCCAGTCTAAATAAGCCAAAAATGATCATAATTTGACATTTTTTGATAAAATACAAATTTTTTGAAAATTTTCGATGTCGAATCTAGAGTGCCAGGACTATACAAAAGAGTGAAATTTTGATCCAGGTAAGTCGATATGCATATATATAGGTCTTTTATGATTGGTCCCAGTCTAAATAAGCCAAAAATGATCATAATTTGACATTTTTTGATAAAATACAAATTTTTTGAAAATTTTCGATGTCGAATCTAGAGTGCCAGGACTATACAAAAGAGTGAAATTTTGATCCAGGTAAGTCGATATGCATATATATAGGTCTTTTATGATTTGTCCCAGTCTAAATAAGCCAAAAATGATCATAATTTGACATTTTTTGATAAAAAACAAATTTTTTGAAAATTTTCGATGTCGAATCAAGAGTGCCAGGACTATACAAAAGAGTGAAATTTTGATCCAGGTAAGTCGATATGCATATATATAGGTCTTTTATGATTGGTCCCAGTCTAAATAAGCCAAAAATGATCATAATTTGACATTTTTTGATAAAATACAAATTTTTTGAAAATTTTCGATTTCGAATCTAGAGTGCCAGGACTATACAAAAGAGTGAAATTTTGATCCAGGTTAGTCGATATGCATATATATAGGTCTTTTATGATTGGTCCCAGTCTAAATAAGCCAAAAATGATCATAATTTGACATTTTTTGATAAAATACAAATTTTTTTGAAAATTTTCGATGTCGAATCTAGAGTGCCAGGACTATACAAAAGAGTAAAATTTTGATCCAGGTAAGTCGATATGCATATATTAGGTCTTTTATGATTGGTCATAGTCTAAATAAGCCAAAAATGATCATAATTTGACATTTTTTGATAAAATACAAATTTTTTGAAAATTTTCGATGTCGAATCTATAGTGCCAGGACTATAAAAAAGAGTGAAATTTTGATCCAGGTAAGTCGATATGCATATAAATAGGTCTTTTATGATTGGTCCCAGTCTAAATAAGCCAAAAATGTTCATAATTTGACATTTTTTGATAAAATACAAATTTTTTGAAAATTTTCGATGTCGAATCTAGAGTGCCAGGACTATACAAAAGAGTGAAATTTTGATCCAGGTAAGTCGATATGCATATATATAGGTCTTTTATGATTGGTCCCAGTCTAAATAAGCCAAAAATGATCATAATTTGACATTTTTTGATAAAATACAAATTTTTTGAAAATTTTCGATGTCGAATCTAGAGTGCCAGGACTATACAAAAGAGTGAAATTTTGATCCAGGTAAGTCGATATGCATATATATAGGTCTTTTATGATTGGTCCCAGTCTAAATAAGCCAAAAATGATCATAATTTGACATTTTTTGATAAAAAACAAATTTTTTGAAAATTTTCGATGTCGAATCAAGAGTGCCAGGACTATACAAAAGAGTGAAATTTTGATCCAGGTAAGTCGATATGCATATATATAGGTCTTTTATGATTGGTCCCAGTCTAAATAAGCCAAAAATGATCATAATTTGACATTTTTTGATAAAATACAAATTTTTTGAAAATTTTCGATGTCGAATCTAGAGTGCCAGGACTATACAAAAGAGTGAAATTTTGATCCAGGTAAGTCGATATGCATATATATAGGTCTTTTATGATTGGTCCCAGTCTAAATAAGCCAAAAATGATCATAATTTGACATTTTTTGATAAAAAACAAATTTTTTGAAAATTTTCGATGTCGAATCTAGAGTGCCAGGACTATACAAAAGAGTGAAATTTTGATCCAGGTAAGTCGATATGCATATATATAGGTCTTTTATGATTGGTCCCAGTCTAAATAAGCCAAAAATGATCATAATTTGACATTTTTTGATAAAATACAAATTTTTTGAAAATTTTCGATGTCGAATCTAGAGTGCCAGGACTATACAAAAGAGTGAAATTTTGATCCAGGTAAGTCGATATGCATATATATAGGTCTTTTATGATTGGTCCCAGTCTAAATAAGCCAAAAATGATCATAATTTGACATTTTTTGATAAAATACAAATTTTTTGAAAATTTTCGATGTCGAATCTAGAGTGCCAGGACTATACAAAAGAGTAAAATTTTGATCCAGGTAAGTCGATATGCATATATATAGGTCTTTTATGATTGGTCCCAGTCTAAATAAGCCAAAAATGATCATAATTTGACATTTTTTGATAAAAAACAAATTTTTTTGAAAATTTTCGATGTCGAATCTAGAGTGCCAGGACTATACAAAAGAGTGAAATTTGATCCAGGTAAGTCGATATGCATATATATAGGTCTTTTATGATTGGTCCCAGTCTAAATAAGCCAAAAATGATCATAATTTGACATTTTTTGATAAAATACAAATTTTTTGAAAATTTTCGATGTCGAATCTAGAGTGCCACGACTATACAAAAGAGTGAAATTTTGATCCAGGTAAGTCGATATGCATATATATAGGTCTTTTATGATTGGTCCCAGTCTAAATAAGCCAAAAATGATCATAATTTGACATTTTTTGATAAAAAACAAATTTTTTGAAAATTTTCGATGTCGAATCAAGAGTGCCAGGACTATACAAAAGAGTGAAATTTTGATCCAGGTAAGTCGATATGCATATATATAGGTCTTTTATGATTGGTCCCAGTCTAAATAAGCCAAAAATGATCATAATTTGACATTTTTTGATAAAAAACAAATTTTTTGAAAATTTTCGATGTCGAATCTAGAGTGCCAGGACTATACAAAAGAGTGAAATTTTGATCCTGGTAAGTCGATATGCATATATATAGGTCTTTTATGATTGGTCCCAGTCTAAATAAGCCAAAAATGATCATAATTTGACATTTTTTGATAAAAAACAAATTTTTTGAAAATTTTCGATGTCGAATCTAGAGTGCCAGGCCTATACAAAAGAGTGAAATTTTGATCCAGGTAAGTCGATATGCATATATATAGGTCTTTTATGATTGGTCCCAGTCTAAATAAGCCAAAAATGATCATAATTTGACATTTTTTGATAAAATACAAATTTTTTGAAAATTTTCGATGTCGAATCTAGAGTGCCAGGACTATACAAAAGAGTGAAATTTTGATCCAGGTAAGTCGATATGCATATATATAGGTCTTTTATGATTGGTCCCAGTCTAAATAAGCCAAAAATGATCATAATTTGACATTTTTTGATAAAAAACTAATTTTTTGAAAATTTTCGATGTCGAATCTAGAGTGCCAGGACTATACAAAAGAGTGAAATTTTGATCCAGGTAAGTCGATATGCATATATATAGGTCTTTTATGATTTGTCCCAGTCTAAATAAGCCAAAAATGATCATAATTTGACATTTTTTGATAAAAAACAAATTTTTTGAAAATTTTCGATGTCGAATCAAGAGTGCCAGGACTATACAAAAGAGTGAAATTTTGATCCAGGTAAGTCGATATGCATATATATAGGTCTTTTATGATTGGTCCCAGTCTAAATAAGCCAAAAATGATCATAATTTGACATTTTTTGATAAAATACAAATTTTTTGAAAATTTTCGATTTCGAATCTAGAGTGCCAGGACTATACAAAAGAGTGAAATTTTGATCCAGGTTAGTCGATATGCATATATATAGGTCTTTTATGATTGGTCCCAGTCTAAATAAGCCAAAAATGATCATAATTTGACATTTTTTGATAAAATACAAATTTTTTTGAAAATTTTCGATGTCGAATCTAGAGTGCCAGGACTATACAAAAGAGTAAAATTTTGATCCAGGTAAGTCGATATGCATATATTAGGTCTTTTATGATTGGTCATAGTCTAAATAAGCCAAAAATGATCATAATTTGACATTTTTTGATAAAATACAAATTTTTTGAAAATTTTCGATGTCGAATCTATAGTGCCAGGACTATAAAAAAGAGTGAAATTTTGATCCAGGTAAGTCGATATGCATATAAATAGGTCTTTTATGATTGGTCCCAGTCTAAAAAAGCCAAAAATGTTCATAATTTGACATTTTTTGATAAAATACAAATTTTTTGAAAATTTTCGATGTCGAATCTAGAGTGCCAGGACTATACAAAAGAGTGAAATTTTGATCCAGGTAAGTCGATATGCATATATATAGGTCTTTTATGATTGGTCCCAGTCTAAATAAGCCAAAAATGATCATAATTTGATATTTTTTGATAAAATACAAATTTTTTGAAAATTTTCGATGTCGAATCTAGAGTGCCAGGACTATACAAAAGAGTGAAATTTTGATCCAGGTAAGTCGATATGCATATATATAGGTCTTTTATGATTGGTCCCAGTCTAAATAAGCCAAAAATGATCATAATTTGACATTTTTTGATAAAAAACAAATTTTTTGAAAATTTTCGATGTCGAATCAAGAGTGCCAGGACTATACAAAAGAGTGAAATTTTGATCCAGGTAAGTCGATATGCATATATATAGGTCTTTTATGATTGGTCCCAGTCTAAATAAGCCAAAAATGATCATAATTTGACATTTTTTGATAAAATACAAATTTTTTGAAAATTTTCGATGTCGAATCTAGAGTGCCAGGACTATACAAAAGAGTGAAATTTTGATCCAGGTAAGTCGATATGCATATATATAGGTCTTTTATGATTGGTCCCAGTCTAAATAAGCCAAAAATGATCATAATTTGACATTTTTTGATAAAAAACAAATTTTTTGAAAATTTTCGATGTCGAATCTAGAGTGCCAGGACTATACAAAAGAGTGAAATTTTGATCCAGGTAAGTCGATATGCATATATATAGGTCTTTTATGATTGGTCCCAGTCTAAATAAGCCAAAAATGATCATAATTTGACATTTTTTGATAAAATACAAATTTTTTGAAAATTTTCGATGTCGAATCTAGAGTGCCAGGACTATACAAAAGAGTGAAATTTTGATCCAGGTAAGTCGATATGCATATATATAGGTCTTTTATGATTGGTCCCAGTCTAAATAAGCCAAAAATGATCATAATTTGACATTTTTTGATAAAATACAAATTTTTTGAAAATTTTCGATGTCGAATCTAGAGTGCCAGGACTATACAAAAGAGTAAAATTTTGATCCAGGTAAGTCGATATGCATATATATAGGTCTTTTATGATTGGTCCCAGTCTAAATAAGCCAAAAATGATCATAATTTGACATTTTTTGATAAAAAACAAATTTTTTTGAAAATTTTCGATGTCGAATCTAGAGTGCCAGGACTATACAAAAGAGTGAAATTTGATCCAGGTAAGTCGATATGCATATATATAGGTCTTTTATGATTGGTCCCAGTCTAAATAAGCCAAAAATGATCATAATTTGACATTTTTTGATAAAATACAAATTTTTTGAAAATTTTCGATGTCGAATCTAGAGTGCCACGACTATACAAAAGAGTGAAATTTTGATCCAGGTAAGTCGATATGCATATATATAGGTCTTTTATGATTGGTCCCAGTCTAAATAAGCCAAAAATGATCATAATTTGACATTTTTTGATAAAAAACAAATTTTTTGAAAATTTTCGATGTCGAATCAAGAGTGCCAGGACTATACAAAAGAGTGAAATTTTGATCCAGGTAAGTCGATATGCATATATATAGGTCTTTTATGATTGGTCCCAGTCTAAATAAGCCAAAAATGATCATAATTTGACATTTTTTGATAAAAAACAAATTTTTTGAAAATTTTCGATGTCGAATCTAGAGTGCCAGGACTATACAAAAGAGTGAAATTTTGATCCTGGTAAGTCGATATGCATATATATAGGTCTTTTATGATTGGTCCCAGTCTAAATAAGCCAAAAATGATCATAATTTGACATTTTTTGATAAAAAACAAATTTTTTGAAAATTTTCGATGTCGAATCTAGAGTGCCAGGCCTATACAAAAGAGTGAAATTTTGATCCAGGTAAGTCGATATGCATATATATAGGTCTTTTATGATTGGTCCCAGTCTATATAAGCCAAAAATGATCATAATTTGACATTTTTTGATAAAATACAAATTTTTTGAAAATTTTCGATGTCGAATCTAGAGTGCCAGGACTATACAAAAGAGTGAAATTTTGATCCAGGTAAGTCGATATGCATATATATAGGTCTTTTATGATTGGTCCCAGTCTAAATAAGCCAAAAATGATCATAATTTGACATTTTTTGATAAAAAACAAATTTTTTGAAAATTTTCGATGTCGAATCTAGAGTGCCATGACTATACAAAAGAGTGAAATTTTGATCATGGTAAGTCGATATGCATATATATAGGTCTTTTATGATTGGTCCCAGTCTAAATAAGCCAAAAATGATCATAATTTGACATTTTTTGATAAAATACAAATTTTTTGAAAATTTTCGATGTCGAATCTAGAGTGCCAGGACTATACAAAAGAGTGAAATTTTGATCCAGGTAAGTCGATATGCATATATATAGGTCTTTTATGATTGGTCCCAGTCTAAATAAGCCAAAAATGATCATAATTTGACATTTTTTGATAAAATACAAATTTTTTGAAAATTTTCGATGTCGAATCTAGAGTGCCAGGACTATACAAAAGAGTGAAATTTTGATCCAGGTAAGTCGATATGCATATATATAGGCCTTTTATGATTGGTCCCAGTCTAAATAAGCCAAAAATGATCATAATTTGACATTTTTTGATAAAAAACAAATTTTTTGAAAATTTTCGATGTCGAATCAAGAGTGCCAGGACTATACAAAAGAGTGAAATTTTGATCCAGGTAAGTCGATATGTATATATATAGGTCTTTTATGATTGGTCCCAGTCTAAATAAGCCAAAAATGATCATAATTTGACATTTTTTGATAAAATACAAATTTTTTGAAAATTTTCGATGTCGAATCTAGAGTGCCAGGACTATACAAAAGAGTGAAATTTTGATCCAGGTTAGTCGATATGCATATATATAGGTCTTTTATGATTGGTCCCAGTCTAAATAAGCCAAAAATGATCATAATTTGACATTTTTTGATAAAATACAAATTTTTTTGAAAATTTTCGATGTCGAATCTAGAGTGCCAGGACTATACAAAAGAGTAAAATTTTGATCCAGGTAAGTCGATATGCATATATATAGGTCTTTTATGATTGGTCCCAGTCTAAATAAGCCAAAAATGATCATAATTTGACATTTTTTGATAAAATACAAATTTTTTGAAAATTTTCGATGTCGAATCTATAGTGCCAGGACTATACAAAAGAGTGAAATTTTGATCCAGGTAAGTCGATATGCGTATATATAGGTCTTTTATGATTGGTCCCAGTCTAAATAAGCCAAAAATGATCATAATTTGACATTTTTTGATAAAATACAAATTTTTTGAAAATTTTCGATGTCGAATCTAGAGTGCCAGGACTATACAAAAGAGTGAAATTTTGATCCAGGTAAGTCGATATGCATATATATACGTCTTTTATGATTGGTCCCAGTCTAAATAAGCCAAAAATGATCATAATTTGACATTTTTTGATAAAATACAAATTTTTTGAAAATTTTCGATGTCGAATCTAGAGTGCCAGGACTATACAAAAGAGTAAAATTTTGATCCAGGTAAGTCGATATGCATATATATAGGTCTTTTATGATTGGTCCCAGTCTAAATAAGCCAAAAATGATCATAATTTGACATTTTTTGATAAAAAACAAATTTTTTTGAAAATTTTCGATGTCGAATCTAGAGTGCCAGGACTATACAAAAGAGTGAAATTTGATCCAGGTAAGTCGATATGCATATATATAGGTCTTTTATGATTGGTCCCAGTCTAAATAAGCCAAAAATGATCATAATTTGACATTTTTTGATAAAATACAAATTTTTTGAAAATTTTCGATGTCGAATCTAGAGTGCCACGACTATACAAAAGAGTGAAATTTTGATCCAGGTAAGTCGATATGCATATATATAGGTCTTTTATGATTGGTCCCAGTCTAAATAAGCCAAAAATGATCATAATTTGACATTTTTTGATAAAAAACAAATTTTTTGAAAATTTTCGATGTCGAATCTAGAGTGCCAGGACTATACAAAAGAGTTAAATTTTGATCCTGGTAAGTCGATATGCATATATATAGGTCTTTTATGATTGGTCCCAGTCTAAATAAGCCAAAAATGATCATAATTTGACATTTTTTGATAAAAAACAAATTTTTTGAAAATTTTCGATGTCGAATCTAGAGTGCCAGGCCTATACAAAAGAGTGAAATTTTGATCCAGGTAAGTCGATATGCATATATATAGGTCTTTTATGATTGGTCCCAGTCTAAATAAGCCAAAAATGATCATAATTTGACATTTTTTGATAAAAAACAAATTTTTTGAAAATTTTCGATGTCGAATCTAGAGTGCCAGGACTATACAAAAGAGTGAAATTTGATCCAGGTAAGTCGATATGCATATATATAGGTCTTTTATGATTGGTCCCAGTCTAAATAAGCCAAAAATGATCATAATTTGACATTTTTTGATAAAATACAAATTTTTTGAAAATTTTCGATGTCGAATCTAGAGTGCCAGGACTATACAAAAGAGTGAAATTTTGATCCAGGTAAGTCGATATGCATATATATAGGTCTTTTATGATTGGTCCCAGTCTAAATAAGCCAAAAATGATCATAATTTGACATTTTTTGATAAAAAACAAATTTTTTGAAAATTTTCGATGTCGAATAAAGAGTGCCAGGACTATACAAAAGAGTGAAATTTTGATCCAGGTAAGTCGATATGCATATATATAGGTCTTTTATGATTGGTCCCAGTCTAAATAAGCCAAAAATGATCATAATTTGACATTTTTTGATAAAATACAAATTTTTTGAAAATTTTCGATGTCGAATCTAGAGTGCCAGGACTATACAAAAGAGTGAAATTTTGATCCAGGTAAGTCGATATGCGTATATATAGGTCTTTTATGATTGGTCCCAGTCTAAATAAGCCAAAAATGATCATAATTTGACATTTTTTGATAAAATACAAATTTTTTGAAAATTTTCGATGTCGAATCTAGAGTGCCAGGACTATACAAAAGAGTGAAATTTTGATCCAGGTAAGTCGATATGCATATATTAGGTCTTTTATGATTGGTCCCAGTCTAAATAAGCCAAAAATGATCATAATTTGACATTTTTTGATAAAATACAAATTTTTTGAAAATTTTCGATGTCGAATCTAGAGTGCCAGGACTATACAAAAGAGTGAAATTTTGATCCAGGTAAGTCAATATGCATATATATAACTCTTTTATGATTGGTCCCAGTCTAAATAAGCCAAAAATGATCATAATTTGACATTTTTTGATAAAATACAAATTTTTTGAAAATTTTCGATGTCGAATCTAGAGTGCCAGGACTATACAAAAGAGTGAAATTTTGGTCCAGGTAAGTCGATATGCATATATATAGGTCTTTTATGATTGGTCCCAGTCTAAATAAGCCAAAAATGATCATAATTTGACATTTTTTGATAAAATACAAATTTTTTGAAAATTTTCGATGTCGAATCTAGAGTGCCAGGACTATACAAAAGAGTGAAATTTTGATCCTGGTAAGTCGATATGCATATATATAGGTCTTTTATGATTGGTCCCAGTCTAAATAAGCCAAAAATGATCATAATTTGACATTTTTTGATAAAAAACAAATTTTTTGAAAATTTTCGATGTCGAATCTAGAGTGCCAGGCCTATACAAAAGAGTGAAATTTTGATCCAGGTAAGTCGATATGCATATATATAGGTCTTTTATGATTGGTCCCAGTCTAAATAAGCCAAAAATGATCATAATTTGACATTTTTTGATAAAAAACAAATTTTTTGAAAATTTTCGATGTCGAATCTAGAGTGCCAGGACTATACAAAAGAGTGAAATTTGATCCAGGTAAGTCGATATGCATATATATAGGTCTTTTATGGTTGGTCCCAGTCTAAATAAGTCAAAAATGATCATAATTTGACATTTTTTGATAAAATACAAATTTTTTGAAAATTTTCGATGTCGAATCTAGAGTGCCAGGACTATACAAAAGAGTGAAATTTTGATCCAGGTAAGTCGATATGCATATATATAGGTCTTTTATGATTGGTCCCAGTCTAAATAAGCCAAAAATGATCATAATTTGACATTTTTTGATAAAAAACAAATTTTTTGAAAATTTTCGATGTCGAATCTAGAGTGCCAGGACTATACAAAAGAGTGAAATTTGATCCAGGTAAGTCGATATGCATATATATAGGTCTTTTATGATTGGTCCCAGTCTAAATAAGCCAAAAATGATCATAATTTGACATTTTTTGATAAAATACAAATTTTTTGAAAATTTTCGATGTCGAATCTAGAGTGCCAGGACTATACAAAAGAGTGAAATTTTGATCCAGGTAAGTCGATATGCATATATATAGGTCTTTTATGATTGGTCCCAGTCTAAATAAGCCAAAAATGATCATAATTTGACATTTTTTGATAAAAAACAAATTTTTTGAAAATTTTCGATGTCGAATCAAGAGTGCCAGGACTATACAAAAGAGTGAAATTTTGATCCAGGTAAGTCGATATGCATATATATAGGTCTTTTATGATTGGTCCCAGTCTAAATAAGCCAAAAATGATCATAATTTGACATTTTTTGATAAAATACAAATTTTTTGAAAATTTTCGATGTCGAATCTAGAGTGCCAGGACTATACAAAAGAGTGAAATTTTGATCCAGGTTAGTCGATATGCATATATATAGGTCTTTTATGATTGGTCCCAGTCTAAATAAGCCAAAAATGATCATAATTTGACATTTTTTGATAAAATACAAATTTTTTTGAAAATTTTCGATGTCGAATCTAGAGTGCCAGGACTATACAAAAGAGTAAAATTTTGATCCAGGTAAGTCGATATGCATATATATAGGTCTTTTATGATTGGTCCCAGTCTAAATAAGCCAAAAATGATCATAATTTGACATTTTTTGATAAAATACAAATTTTTTGAAAATTTTCGATGTCGAATCTATAGTGCCAGGACTATACAAAAGAGTGAAATTTTGATCCAGGTAAGTCGATATGCGTATATATAGGTCTTTTATGATTGGTCCCAGTCTAAATAAGCCAAAAATGATCATAATTTGACATTTTTTGATAAAATACAAATTTTTTGAAAATTTTCGATGTCGAATCTAGAGTGCCAGGACTATACAAAAGAGTGAAATTTTGATCCAGGTAAGTCGATATGCATATATATAGGTCTTTTATGATTGGTCCCAGTCTAAATAAGCCAAAAATGATCATAATTTGACATTTTTTGATAAAAAACAAATTTTTTGAAAATTTTCGATGTCGAATCAAGAGTGCCAGGACTACACAAAAGAGTGAAATTTTGATCCAGGTAAGTCGATATGCATATATATAGGTCTTTTATGATTGGTCCTAATCTAAATAAGCCAAAAATGATCATAATTTGACATTTTTTGATAAAATACAAATTTTTTGAAAATTTTCGATGTCGAATCTAGAGTGCCAGGACTATACAAAAGAGTGAAATTTTGATCCAGGTAAGTCGATATGCATATATATAGGTCTTTTATGATTGGTCCCAGTCTAAATAAGCCAAAAATGATCATAATTTGACATTTTTTGATAAAATACAAATTTTTTGAAAATTTTCGATGTCGAATCTAGAGTGCCAGGACTATACAAAAGAGTGAAATTTTGATCCTGGTAAGTCGATATGCATATATATAGGTCTTTTATGATTGGTCCCAGTCTAAATAAGCCAAAAATGATCATAATTTGACATTTTTTGATAAAAAACAAATTTTTTGAAAATTTTCGATGTCGAATCTAGAGTGCCAGGCCTATACAAAAGAGTGAAATTTTGATCCAGGTAAGTCGATATGCATATATATAGGTCTTTTATGATTGGTCCCAGTCTAAATAAGCCAAAAATGATCATAATTTGACATTTTTTGATAAAAAACAAATTTTTTGAAAATTTTCGATGTCGAATCTAGAGTGCCAGGACTATACAAAAGAGTGAAATTTGATCCAGGTAAGTCGATATGCATATATATAGGTCTTTTATGATTGGTCCCAGTCTAAATAAGTCAAAAATGATCATAATTTGACATTTTTTGATAAAATACAAATTTTTTGAAAATTTTCGATGTCGAATCTAGAGTGCCAGGACTATACAAAAGAGTGAAATTTTGATCCAGGTAAGTCGATATGCATATATATAGGTCTTTTATGATTGGTCCCAGTCTAAATAAGCCAAAAATGATCATAATTTGACATTTTTTGATAAAAAACAAATTTTTTGAAAATTTTCGATGTCGAATCTAGAGTGCCAGGACTATACAAAAGAGTGAAATTTGATCCAGGTAAGTCGATATGCATATATATAGGTCTTTTATGATTGGTCCCAGTCTAAATAAGCCAAAAATGATCATAATTTGACATTTTTTGATAAAATACAAATTTTTTGAAAATTTTCGATGTCGAATCTAGAGTGCCAGGACTATACAAAAGAGTGAAATTTTGATCCAGGTAAGTCGATATGCATATATATAGGTCTTTTATGATTGGTCCCAGTCTAAATAAGCCAAAAATGATCATAATTTGACATTTTTTGATAAAAAACAAATTTTTTGAAAATTTTCGATGTCGAATCAAGAGTGCCAGGACTATACAAAAGAGTGAAATTTTGATCCAGGTAAGTCGATATGCATATATATAGGTCTTTTATGATTGGTCCCAGTCTAAATAAGCCAAAAATGATCATAATTTGACATTTTTTGATAAAATACAAATTTTTTGAAAATTTTCGATGTCGAATCTAGAGTGCCAGGACTATACAAAAGAGTGAAATTTTGATCCAGGTTAGTCGATATGCATATATATAGGTCTTTTATGATTGGTCCCAGTCTAAATAAGCCAAAAATGATCATAATTTGACATTTTTTGATAAAATACAAATTTTTTTGAAAATTTTCGATGTCGAATCTAGAGTGCCAGGACTATACAAAAGAGTAAAATTTTGATCCAGGTAAGTCGATATGCATATATATAGGTCTTTTATGATTGGTCCCAGTCTAAATAAGCCAAAAATGATCATAATTTGACATTTTTTGATAAAATACAAATTTTTTGAAAATGTTCGATGTCGAATCTATAGTGCCAGGACTATACAAAAGAGTGAAATTTTGATCCAGGTAAGTCGATATGCGTATATATAGGTCTTTTATGATTGGTCCCAGTCTAAATAAGCCAAAAATGATCATAATTTGACATTTTTTGATAAAATACAAATTTTTTGAAAATTTTCGATGTCGAATCTAGAGTGCCAGGACTATACAAAAGAGTGAAATTTTGATCCAGGTAAGTCGATATGCATATATATAGGTCTTTTATGATTGGTCCCAGTCTAAATAAGCCAAAAATGATCATAATTTGACATTTTTTGATAAAAAACAAATTTTTTGAAAATTTTCGATGTCGAATCAAGAGTGCCAGGACTACACAAAAGAGTGAAATTTTGATCCAGGTAAGTCGATATGCATATATATAGGTCTTTTATGATTGGTCCTAATCTAAATAAGCCAAAAATGATCATAATTTGACATTTTTTGATAAAATACAAATTTTTTGAAAATTTTCGATGTCGAATCTAGAGTGCCAGGACTATACAAAAGAGTGAAATTTTGATCCAGGTAAGTCGATATGGATATATATAGGTCTTTTATGATTGGTCCCAGTCTAAATAAGCCAAAAATGATCATAATTTGACATTTTTTGATAAAATACAAATTTTTTGAAAATTTTCTATGTCGAATCTAGAGTGCCAGGACTATACAAAAGAGTGAAATTTTGATCCAGGTAAGTCGATATGCATATATATAGGTCTTTTATGATTGGTCCCAGTCTAAATAAGCCAAAAATGATCATAATTTGACATTTTTTGATAAAAAACAAATTTTTTGAAAATTTTCGATGTCGAATCTAGAGTGCCAGGCCTATACAAAAGAGTGAAATTTTGATCCAGGTAAGTCGATATGCATATATATAGGTCTTTTATGATTGGTCCCAGTCTAAATAAGCCAAAAATGATCATAATTTGACATTTTTTGATAAAAAACAAATTTTTTGAAAATTTTCGATGTCGAATCTAGAGTGCCAGGACTATACAAAAGAGTGAAATTTGATCCAGGTAAGTCGATATGCATATATATAGGTCTTTTATGATTGGTCCCAGTCTAAATAAGTCAAAAATGATCATAATTTGACATTTTTTGATAAAATACAAATTTTTTGAAAATTTTCGATGTCGAATCTAGAGTGCCAGGACTATACAAAAGAGTGAAATTTTGATCCAGGTAAGTCGATATGCATATATATAGGTCTTTTATGATTGGTCCCAGTCTAAATAAGCCAAAAATGATCATAATTTGACATTTTTTGATAAAAAACAAATTTTTTGAAAATTTTCGATGTCGAATCTAGAGTGCCAGGACTATACAAAAGAGTGAAATTTGATCCAGGTAAGTCGATATGCATATATATAGGTCTTTTATGATTGGTCCCAGTCTAAATAAGCCAAAAATGATCATAATTTGACATTTTTTGATAAAATACAAATTTTTTGAAAATTTTCGAAGTCGAATCTAGAGTGCCAGGACTATACAAAAGAGTGAAATTTTGATCCAGGTAAGTCGATATGCATATATATAGGTCTTTTATGATTGGTCCCAGTCTAAATAAGCCAAAAATGATCATAATTTGACATTTTTTGATAAAAAACAAATTTTTTGAAAATTTTCGATGTCGAATCAAGAGTGCCAGGACTATACAAAAGAGTGAAATTTTGATCCAGGTAAGTCGATATGCATATATATAGGTCTTTTATGATTGGTCCCAGTCTAAATAAGCCAAAAATGATCATAATTTGACATTTTTTGATAAAATACAAATTTTTTGAAAATTTTCGATGTCGAATCTAGAGTGCCAGGACTATACAAAAGAGTGAAATTTTGATCCAGGTTAGTCGATATGCATATATATAGGTCTTTTATGATTGGTCCCAGTCTAAATAAGCCAAAAATGATCATAATTTGACATTTTTTGATAAAATACAAATTTTTTTGAAAATTTTCGATGTCGAATCTAGAGTGCCAGGACTATACAAAAGAGTAAAATTTTGATCCAGGTAAGTCGATATGCATATATATAGGTCTTTTATGATTGGTCCCAGTCTAAATAAGCCAAAAATGATCATAATTTGACATTTTTTGATAAAATACAAATTTTTTGAAAATGTTCGATGTCGAATCTATAGTGCCAGGACTATACAAAAGAGTGAAATTTTGATCCAGGTAAGTCGATATGCGTATATATAGGTCTTTTATGATTGGTCCCAGTCTAAATAAGCCAAAAATGATCATAATTTGACATTTTTTGATAAAATACAAATTTTTTGAAAATTTTCGATGTCGAATCTAGAGTGCCAGGACTATACAAAAGAGTGAAATTTTGATCCAGGTAAGTCGATATGCATATATATAGGTCTTTTATGATTGGTCCCAGTCTAAATAAGCCAAAAATGATCATAATTTGACATTTTTTGATAAAAAACAAATTTTTTGAAAATTTTCGATGTCGAATCAAGAGTGCCAGGACTACACAAAAGAGTGAAATTTTGATCCAGGTAAGTCGATATGCATATATATAGGTCTTTTATGATTGGTCCTAATCTAAATAAGCCAAAAATGATCATAATTTGACATTTTTTGATAAAATACAAATTTTTTGAAAATTTTCGATGTCGAATCTAGAGTGCCAGGACTATACAAAAGAGTGAAATTTTGATCCAGGTAAGTCGATATGGATATATATAGGTCTTTTATGATTGGTCCCAGTCTAAATAAGCCAAAAATGATCATAATTTGACATTTTTTGATAAAATACAAATTTTTTGAAAATTTTCTATGTCGAATCTAGAGTGCCAGGACTATACAAAAGAGTGAAATTTTGATCCAGGTAAGTCGATATGCATATATATAGGTCTTTTATGATTGGTCCCAGTCTAAATAAGCCAAAAATGATCATAATTTGACATTTTTTGATAAAATACAAATTTTTTGAAAATTTTCGATGTCGAATCTAGAGTGCCAGGACTATACAAAAGAGTGAAATTTTGATCCAGGTAAGTCGATATGCATATATATAGGTCTTTTATGATTGGTCCCAGTCTAAATAAGCCAAAAATGATCATAATTTGACATTTTTTGATAAAATACAAATTTTTGAAAATTTTCGATGTCGAATCTAGAGTGCCAGGACTATACAAAAGGGTAAAATTTTGATCCAGGTAAGTCGATATGCATATATATAGGTCTTTTATGATTGGTCCCAGTCTAAATAAGCCAAAAATGATCGTAATTTGACATTTTTTGATAAGATACAAATTTTTTGAAAATTTTCGATGTCGAATCTAGAGTGCCAGGACTATACAAAAGAGTGAAATTTTGATCCAGGTAAGTCGATATGCATATATATAGGTCTTTTATGATTGTTCCCAGTCTAAATAAGCCAAAAATGATCATAATTTGACATTTTTTGATAAAATACAAATTTTTTGAAAATTTTCGATGTCGAATCTAGAGTGCCAGGACTATACAAAAGAGTGAAATTTTGATCCAGGTAAGTCGATATGCATATAAAGAGGTCTTTTATGATTGGTCCCAGTCTAAATAAGCCAAAAATGATCATAATTTGACATTTTTTGATAAAATACAAATTTTTTGAAAATTTTCGATGTCGAATCTAGAGTGCCAGGACTATACAAAAGAGTGAAATTTTGATCCAGGTAAGTCGATATGCATATATATAGGTCTTTTATGATTGGTCCCAGTCTAAATAAGCCAAAAATGATCATAATTTGACATTTTTTGATAAAATACAAATTTTTTGAAAATTTTCGATGTCGAATCTAGAGTGCCAGGACTATACAAAAGAGTGAAATTTTGATCCAGGTAAGTCGATATGCATATATATAGGTCTTTTATGATTGGTCCCAGTCTAAAAAAGCAAAAAATGATCATAATTTGACATTTTTTGATAAAATACAAATTTTTTGAAAATTTTCGATGTCGAATCTAGAGTGCCAGGACTATACAAAAGAGTGAAATTTTGATCCAGGTAAGTCGATATGCATATATATAGGTCTTTTATGATTGGTCCCAGTCTAAATAAGCCAAAAATGATCATAATTTGACATTTTTTGATAAAATACAAATTTTTTGAAAATTTTCGATGTCGAATCTAGAGTGCCAGGACTATACAAAAGAGTGAAATTTTGATCCAGGTAAGTCGATATGCATATATATAGGTCTTTTATGCTTGGTCCCAGTCTAAATAAGCCAAAAATGATCATAATTTGACATTTTTTGATAAAAAACAAATTTTTTGAAAATTTTCGATGTCGAATCTAGAGTGCCAGGACTATACAAAAGAGTGAAATTTGATCCAGGTAAGTCGATATGCATATATATAGGTCTTTTATGATTGGTCCCAGTCTAAATAAGCCAAAAATGATCATAATTTGACATTTTTTGATAAAATACAAATTTTTTGAAAATTTTCGATGTCGAATCTAGAGTGCCATGACTATACAAAAGAGTGAAATTTTGATCCAGGTAAGTCGATATGCATATATATAGGTCTTTTATGATTGGTCCCAGTCTAAATAAGCCAAAAATGATCATAATTTGACATTTTTTGATAAAAAACAAATTTTTTGAAAATTTTCGATGTCGAATCAAGAGTGCCAGGACTATACAAAAGAGTGAAATTTTGATCCAGGTAAGTCGATATGCATATATATACGTCTTTTATGATTGGTCCCAGTCTAAATAAGCCAAAAATGATCATAATTTGACATTTTTTGATAAAAAACAAATTTTTTGAAAATTTTCGATGTCGAATCTAGAGTGCCAGGACTATACAAAAGAGTGAAATTTTGATCCAGGTAAGTCGATATGCATATATATAGGTCTTTTATGATTGGTCCCAGTCTAAATAAGCCAAAAATGATCATAATTTGACATTTTTTGATAAAAAACAAATTTTTTGAAAATTTTCGATGTCGAATCTAGAGTGCCAGGCCTATACAAAAGAGTGAAATTTTGATCCAGGTAAGTCGATATGCATATATATAGGTCTTTTATGATTGGTCCCAGTCTAAATAAGCCAAAAATGATCATAATTTGACATTTTATGATAAAAAACAAATTTTTTGAAAATTTTCGATGTCGAATCTAGAGTGCCAGGACTATACAAAAGAGTGAAATTTTGATCCAGGTAAGTCGATATGCATATATATAGGTCTTTTATGATTGGTCCCAGTCTAAATAAGCCAAAAATGATCATAATTTGACATTTTTTGATAAAAAACAAATTTTTTGAAAATTTTCGATGTCGAATCTAGAGTGCCAGGCCTATACAAAAGAGTGAAATTTTGATCCAGGTAAGTCGATATGCATATATATAGGTCTTTTATGATTGGTCCCAGTCTAAATAAGCCAAAAATGATAATAATTTGACATTTTTTGATAAAATACAAATTTTTTTGAAAATTTTCGATGTCGAATCTAGAGTGCCAGGACTATACAAAAGAGTGAAATTTTGATCCAGGTAAGTCGATATGCATATATATAGGTCTTTTATGATTGGTCCCAGTCTAAATAAGCCAAAAATGATCATAATTTGACATTTTTTGATAAAATACAAATTTTTTGAAAATTTTCGATGTCGAATCTAGAGTGCCAGGACTATACAAAAGAGTGAAATTTTGATCCAGGTAAGTCGATATGCATATATATAGGTCTTTTATGATTGGTCCCAGTCTAAATAAGCCAAACTGATCATAATTTGACATTTTTTGATAAAATACAAATTTTTTGAAAATTTTCGATGTCGAATCTAGAGTGAGAGGACTATACAAAAGAGTGAAATTTTGATCCAGGTAAGTCAATATGCATATATATAGGTCTTTTATGATTGGTCCCAGTCTAAATAAGCCAAAAATGATCATAATTTGACATTTTTGATAAAAAACAAATTTTTTGAAAATTTTCGATGTCGAATCAAGAGTGCCAGGACTATACAAAAGAGTGAAATTTTGATCCAGCTAAGTCGATATGCATATATATAGGTCTTTTATGATTGGTCCCAGTCTAAATAAGCCAAAAATGATCATAATTTGACATTTTTTGATAAAAAACAAATTTTTTGAAAATTTTCGATGTCGAATCTAGAGTGCCAGGACTATACAAAAGAGTGAAATTTTGATCCAGGTAAGTCGATATGCATATATATAGGTCTTTTATGATTGGTCCCAGTCTAAATAAGCCAAAAATGATCATAATTTGACATTTTTTGATAAAAAACAAATTTTTTGAAAATTTTCGATGTCGAATCTAGAGTGCCAGGCCTATACAAAAGAGTGAAATTTTGATCCAGGTAAGTCGATATGCATATATATAGGTCTTTTATGATTGGTCCCAGTCTGAATAAGCCAAAAATGATCATAATTTGACATTTTTTGATAAAATACAAATTTTTTGAAAATTTTCGATGTCGAATCTAGAGTGCCAGGACTATACAAAAGAGTGAAATTTTGATCCAGGTAAGTCGATATGCATATATATAGGTCTTTTATGATTGGTCCCAGTCTAAATAAGCCAAAAATGATCATAATTTGACATTTTTTGATAAAATACAAATTTTTTGAAAATTTTCGATGTCGGATCTAGAGTGCCAGAACTATACAAAAAAGTGAAATTTTGATCCAGGTAAGTCGATATGCATATATATAGGTCTTTTATGATTGGTCTCAGTCTAAATAAGCCAAAAATAATCATAATTTGACATTTTTTTATAAAAAACAAATTTTTTGAAAATTTTCGATGTCGAATCAAGAGTGCCAGGACTATACAAAAGAGTGAAATTTTGATCCAGGTTAGTCGATATGCATATATATAGGTCTTTTATGATTGGTCCCAGTCTAAATAAGCCAAAAATGATCATAATTTGACATTTTATGATAAAAAACAAATTTTTTGAAAATTTTCGATGTCGAATCTAGAGTGCCAGGACTATACAAAAGAGTGAAATTTTGATCCAGGTAAGTCGATATGCATATATATAGGTCTTTTATGATTGGTCCCAGTCTAAATAAGCCAAAAATGATCATAATTTGACATTTTTTGATAAAAAACAAATTTTTTGAAAATTTTCGATGTCGAATCTAGAGTGCCAGGACTATACAAAAGAGTGAAATTTTGATCCAGGTAAGTCGATATGCATATATATAGGTCTTTTATGATTGGTCCCAGTCTTCATAAGCCAAAAATGATCATAATTTGACATTTTTTGATAAAATGCAAATTTTTTGAAAATTTTCGATGTCGAATCTAGAGTGCCAGGACTATACAAAAGAGTGAAATTTTGATCCAGGTAAGTCTATATGCATATATATAGGTCTTTTATGATTGGTCCCAGTCTAAATAAGCCAAAAATGATCATAATTTGACATTTTTTGATAAAAAACAAATTTTTTGAAAATTTTCGATGTCGAATCAAGAGTGCCAGGACTATACAAAAGAGTGAAATTTTGATCCAGGTAAGTCGATATGCATATATATAGGTCTTTTATGATTGGTCCCAGTCTAAATAAGCCAAAAATGATCATAATTTGACATTTTTTGATAAAAAACAAATTTTTTGAAAATTTTCGATGTCGAATCTAGAGTGCCAGGACTATACAAAAGAGTGAAATTTTGATCCAGGTAAGTCGATATGCATATATATAGGTCTTTTATGATTGGTCCCAGTCTAAATAAGCCAAAAATGATCATAATTTGACATTTTTTGATAAAAAACAACTTTTTTTATAATTTTCGATGTCGAATCAAGAGTGCCAGGACTATACAAAAGAGTGAAATTTTGATCCAGGTAAGTCGATACGCATATATATAGGTCTTTTATGATTGGTCCCAGTCTGAATAAGCCAAAAATGATCATAATTTGACATTTTTTGATAAAAAACAAATTTTTTGAAAATTTTCGATGTCGAATCTAGAGTGCCAGGACTATACAAAAGAGTGAAATTTTGATCCAGGTAAGTCGATATGCATATATATAGGTCTTTTATGATTGGTCCCAGTCTAAATAAGCCAAAAATGATCATAATTTGACATTTTTTGATAAAAAACAAATTTTTTGAAAATTTTCGATGTCGAATCTAGAGTGCCAGGCCTATACAAAAGAGTGAAATTTTGATCCAGGTAAGTCGATATGCATATATATAGGTCTTTTATGATTGGTCCCAGTCTAAATAAGCCAAAAATGATCATAATTTGACATTTTTTGATAAAATACAAATTTTTTGAAAATTTTCGATGTCGAATCTAGAGTGCCAGGACTATACAAAAGAGTGAAATTTTGATCCAGGTAAGTCGATATGCATATATATAGGTCTTTTATGATTGGTCCCAGTCTAAATAAGCCAAAAATGATCGTAATTTGACATTTTTTGATTAAAAACAAATTTTTTGAAAATTTTCGATGTCGAATCTAGAGTGCCAGGACTATACAAAAGAGTGAAATTTTGATCCAGGTAAGTCGATATGCATATATATAGGTCTTTTATGATTGGTCCCAGTCTAAATAAGCCAAAAATGATAATAATTTGACATTTTTTGATAAAATACAAATTTTTTGAAAATTTTCGATGTCGAATCTAGAGTGCCAGGACTATACAAAAAAGTGAAATTTTGATCCAGGTAAGTCGATATGCATATATATAGGTCTTTTATGATTGGTCCCAGTCTAAATAAGCCAAAAATGATCATAATTTGACATTTTTTTATAAAATACAAATTTTTTGAAAATTTTCGATGTCGAATCTCGAGTGCCAGGACTATACAAAAGAGTGAAATTTTGATCCAGGTAAGTCGATATGCATATATATAGGTCTTTTATGATTGGTCCCAGTCTAAATAAGCCAAAAATGATCATAATTTGACATTTTTTGATAAAAAACAAATTTTTTGAAAATTTTCGATGTCGAATCTAGAGTGCCAGGACTATACAAAAGAGTGAAATTTTGATCCAGGTAAGTCGATATGCATATATATAGGTCTTTTATGATTGGTCCCAGTCTTCATAAGCCAAAAATGATCATAATTTGACATTTTTTGATAAAAAACAAATTTTTTGAAAATTTTCGATGTCGAATCAAGAGTGCCAGGACTATACAAAAGAGTGAAATTTTGATCCAGGTAAGTCGATATGCATATATATAGGTCTTTTATGATTGGTCCCAGTCTAAATAAGCCAAAAATGATCATAATTTGACATTTTTTGATAAAAAACAAATTTTTTGAAAATTTTCGATGTCGAATCTAGAGTGCCAGGCCTATACAAAAGAGTGAAATTTTGATCCAGGTAAGTCGATATGCATATATATAGGTCTTTTATGATTGGCCCCAGTCTAAATAAGCCAAAAATGATCATAATTTGACATTTTTTGATAAAATACAAATTTTTTGAAAATTTTCGATGTCGAATCTAGAGTGCCAGGACAATACAAAAGAGTGAAATTTTGATCCAGGTAAGTCGAAATGCATATATTTAGGTCTTTTATGATTGGTCCCAGTCTAAATAAGCCAAAAATGATCATAATTTGACATTTTTTGATAAAAAACAACTTTTTTTATAATTTTCGATGTCGAATCAAGAGTGCCAGGACTATACAAAAGAGTGAAATTTTGATCCAGGTAAGTCGATACGCATATATATAGGTCTTTTATGATTGGTCCCAGTCTGAATAAGCCAAAAATGATCATAATTTGACATTTTTTGATAAAAAACAAATTTTTTGAAAATTTTCGATGTCGAATCTAGAGTGCCAGGACTATACAAAAGAGTGAAATTTTGATCCAGGTAAGTCGATATGCATATATATAGGTCTTTTATGATTGGTCCCAGTCTAAATAAGCCAAAAATGATCATAATTTGACATTTTTTGATAAAAAACAAATTTTTTGAAAATTTTCGATGTCGAATCTAGAGTGCCAGGACTATACAAAAGAGTGAAATTTTGATCCAGGTAAGTCGATATGCATATATATAGGTCTTTTATGATTGGTCCCAGTCTTCATAAGCCAAAAATGATCATAATTTGACATTTTTTGATAAAATACAAATTTTTTGAAAATTTTCGATGTCGGATCTAGAGTGCCAGGACTATACAAAAAAGTGAAATTTTGATCCAGGTAAGTCGATATGCATATATATAGGTCTTTTATGATTGGTCTCAGTCTAAATAAGCCAAAAATAATCATAATTTGACATTTTTTGATAAAAAACAAATTTTTTGAAAATTTTCGATGTCGAATCAAGAGTGCCAGGACTATACAAAAGAGTGAAATTTTGATCCAGGTAAGTCGATATGCATATATATAGGTCTTTTATGATTGGTCCCAGTCTAAATAAGCCAAAAATGATCATAATTTGACATTTTATGATAAAAAACAAATTTTTTGAAAATTTTCGATGTCGAATCTAGAGTGCCAGGACTATACAAAAGAGTGAAATTTTGATCCAGGTAAGTCGATATGCATATATATAGGTCTTTTATGATTGGTCCCAGTCTAAATAAGCCAAAAATGATCATAATTTGACATTTTTTGATAAAAAACAAATTTTTTGAAAATTTTCGATGTCGAATCAAGAGTGCCAGGACTATACAAAAGAGTGAAATTTTGATCCAGGTAAGTCGATATGCATATATATAGGTCTTTTATGATTGGTCCCAGTCTAAATAAGCCAAAA
This sequence comes from Chrysoperla carnea, assembly GCF_905475395.1. Classification (NCBI taxonomy): domain Eukaryota; kingdom Metazoa; phylum Arthropoda; class Insecta; order Neuroptera; family Chrysopidae; genus Chrysoperla; species Chrysoperla carnea. Next base: position 2,869,907 of record NW_025408233.1, on the reverse strand, counting down.
ATGATCATAATTTGACATTTTTTGATAAAAAACAAATTTTTTGAAAATTTTCGATGTCGAATCTAGAGTGCCAGGCCTATACAAAAGAGTGAAATTTTGATCCAGGTAAGTCGATATGCATATATATAGGTCTTTTATGATTGGTCCCAGTCTAAATAAGCCAAAAATGATCATAATTTGACATTTTTTGATAAAATACAAATTTTTTGAAAATTTTCGATGTCGAATCTAGAGTGCCAGGACAATACAAAAGAGTGAAATTTTGATCCAGGTAAGTCGAAATGCATATATTTAGGTCTTTTATGATTGGTCCCAGTCTAAATAAGCCAAAAATGATCATAATTTGACATTTTTTGATAAAAAACAACTTTTTTTATAATTTTCGATGTCGAATCAAGAGTGCCAGGACTATACAAAAGAGTGAAATTTTGATCCAGGTAAGTCGATACGCATATATATAGGTCTTTTATGATTGGTCCCAGTCTGAATAAGCCAAAAATGATCATAATTTGACATTTTTTGATAAAAAACAAATTTTTTGAAAATTTTCGATGTCGAATCTAGAGTGCCAGGACTATACAAAAGAGTGAAATTTTGATCCAGGTAAGTCGATATGCATATATATAGGTCTTTTATGATTGGTCCCAGTCTAAATAAGCCAAAAATGATCATAATTTGACATTTTTTGATAAAAAACAAATTTTTTGAAAATTTTCGATGTCGAATCTAGAGTGCCAGGACTATACAAAAGAGTGAAATTTTGATCCAGGTAAGTCGATATGCATATATATAGGTCTTTTATGATTGGTCCCAGTCTAAATAAGCCAAAAATGATCATAATTTGACATTTTTTGATAAAAAACAAATTTTTTGAAAATTTTCGATGTCGAATCTAGAGTGCCAGGACTATACCAAAGAGTGAAATTTTGATCCAGGTAAGTCGATATGCATATATATAGGTCTTTTATGATTGGTCCCAGTCTAAATAAGCCAAAAATGATCATAATTTGACATTTTTTGATAAAAAACAAATTTTTTGAAAATTTTCGATGTCGAATCTAGAGTGCCAGGACTATACAAAAGAGTGAAATTTTGATCCAGGTAAGTCGATATGCATATATATAGGTCTTTTATGATTGGTCCCAGTCTTCATAAGCCAAAAATGATCATAATTTGACATTTTTTGATAAAAAACAAATTTTTTGAAAATTTTCGATGTCGAATCAAGAGTGCCAGGACTATACAAAAGAGTGAAATTTTGATCCAGGTAAGTCGATATGCATATATATAGGTCTTTTATGATTGGTCCCAGTCTAAATAAGCCAAAAATGATCATAATTTGACATTTTTTGATAAAAAACAAATTTTTTGAAAATTTTCGATGTCGAATCTAGAGTGCCAGGCCTATACAAAAGAGTGAAATTTTGATCCAGGTAAGTCGATATGCATATATATAGGTCTTTTATGATTGGTCCCAGTCTAAATAAGCCAAAAATGATCATAATTTGACATTTTTTGATAAAATACAAATTTTTTGAAAATTTTCGATGTCGAATCTAGAGTGCCAGGACTATACAAAAGAGTGAAATTTTGATCCAGGTAAGTCGATATGCATATATATAGGTCTTTTATGATTGGTCCCAGTCTAAATAAGCCAAAAATGATCATAATTTGACATTTTTTGATAAAAAACAAATTTTTTGAAAATTTTCGATGTCGAATCTAGAGTGCCAGGACTATACAAAAGAGTGAAATTTTGATCCAGGTAAGTCGATATGCATATATATAGGTCTTTTATGATTGGTCCCAGTCTAAATAAGCCAAAAATGATCATAATTTGACATTTTTTGATAAAAAACAAATTTTTTGAAAATTTTCGATGTCGAATCTAGAGTGCCAGGCCTATACAAAAGAGTGAAATTTTGATCCAGGTAAGTCGATATGCATATATATAGGTCTTTTATGATTGGTCCCAGTCTAAATAAGCCAAAAATGATCATAATTTGACATTTTTTGATAAAATACAAATTTTTTGAAAATTTTCGATGTCGAATCTAGAGTGCCAGGACTATACAAAAGAGTGAAATTTTGATCCAAGTAAGTCGATATGCATATATATAGGTCTTTTATGATTGATCCCAGTCTAAATAAGCCAAAAATGATCATAATTTGACATTTTTTGATAAAATACAAATTTTTTGAAAATTTTCGATGTCGGATCTAGAGTGCCAGGACTATACAAAAAAGTGAAATTTTGATCCAGGTAAGTCGATATGCATATATATAGGTCTTTTATGATTGGTCCCAGTCTAAATAAGCCAAAAATGATCATAATTTGACATTTTATGATAAAAAACAAATTTTTTGAAAATTTTCGATGTCGAATCTAGAGTGCCAGGACTATACAAAAGAGTGAAATTTTGATCCAGGTAAGTCGATATGCATATATATAGGTCTTTTATGATTGGTCCCAGTCTAAATAAGCCAAAAATGATCATAATTTGACATTTTTTGATAAAAAACAAATTTTTTGAAAATTTTCGATGTCGAATCAAGAGTGCCAGGACTATACAAAAGAGTGAAATTTTGATCCAGGTAAGTCGATATGCATATATATAGGTCTTTTATGATTGGTCCCAGTCTAAATAAGCCAAAAATGATCATAATTTGACATTTTATGATAAAAAACAAATTTTTTGAAAATTTTCGATGTCGAATCTAGAGTGCCAGGACTATACAAAAGAGTGAAATTTTGATCCAGGTAAGTCGATATGCGTATATATAGGTCTTTTATGATTGGTCCCAGTCTAAATAAGCCAAAAATGATCATAATTTGACATTTTTTGATAAAAAACAAATTTTTTGAAAATTTTCGATGTCGAATCTAGAGTGCCAGGCCTATACAAAAGAGTGAAATTTTGATCCAGGTAAGTCGATATGCATATATATAGGTCTTTTATGATTGGTCCCAGTCTAAATAAGCCAAAAATGATCATAATTTGACATTTTTTGATAAAATACAAATTTTTTGAAAATTTTCGATGTCGAATCTAGAGTGCCAGGACTATACAAAAGAGTGAAATTTTGATCCAGGTAAGTCGATATGCATATATATAGGTCTTTTATGATTGGTCCCAGTCTAAATAAGCCAAAAATGATCATAATTTGACATTTTTTGATAAAAAACAACTTTTTTTATAATTTTCGATGTCGAATCAAGAGTGCCAGGACTATACAAAAGAGTGAAATTTTGATCCAGGTAAGTCGATACGCATATATATAGGTCTTTTATGATTGGTCCCAGTCTGAATAAGCCAAAAATGATCATAATTTGACATTTTTTGATAAAAAACAAATTTTTTGAAAATTTTCGATGTCGAATCTAGAGTGCCAGGACTATACAAAAGAGTGAAATTTTGATCCAGGTAAGTCGATATGCATATATATAGGTCTTTTATGATTGGTCCCAGTCTAAATAAGCCAAAAATGATCATAATTTGACATTTTTTGATAAAATACAAATTTTTTTGAAAATTTTCGATGTCGAATCTAGAGTGCCAGGACTATACAAAAGAGTGAAATTTTGATCCAGGTAAGTCGATATGCATATATATAGGTCTTTTATGATTGGTCCCAGTCTAAATAAGCCAAAAATGATCATAATTTGACATTTTTTGATAAAATACAAATTTTTTGAAAATTTTCGATGTCGAATCTAGAGTGCCAGGACTATACAAAAGAGTGAAATTTTGATCCAGGTAAGTCGATATGCATATATATAGGTCTTTTATGATTGGTCCCAGTCTAAATAAGCCAAAAATGATCGTAATTTGACATTTTTTGATAAAAAACAAATTTTTTGAAAATTTTCGATGTCGAATCTAGAGTGCCAGGACTATACAAAAGAGTGAAATTTTGATCCAGGTAAGTCGATATGCATATATATAGGTCTTTTATGATTGGTCCCAGTCTAAAAAAGCCAAAAATGATCATAATTTGACATTTGTTGATAAAAAACAAATTTTTTGGAAATTTTCGATGTCGAATCTAGAGTGCCAGGACTATACAAAAGAGTGAAATTTTGATCCAGGTAAGTCGATATGCATATATATAGGTCTTTTATGATTGGTCCCAGTCTAAATAAGCCAAAAATGATCATAATTTGACATTTTTTGATAAAAAACAAATTTTTTGAAAATTTTCGATGTCGAATCAAGAGTGCCAGGACTATACAAAAGAGTGAAATTTTGATCCAGGTAAGTCGATATGCATATATATAGGTCTTTTATGATTGGTCCCAGTCTAAATAAGCCAAAAATGATCATAATTTGACATTTTTTGATAAAAAACAAATTTTTTGAAAATTTTCGATGTCGAATCTAGAGTGCCAGGACTATACAAAAGAGTGAAATTTTGATTCGGGTAAGTCGATATGCATATATATAGGTCTTTTATGATTGGTCCCAGTCTAAAAAAGCCAAAAATGATCATAATTTGACATTTTTTGATAAAAAACAAATTTTTTGAAAATTTTCGATGTCGAATCTAGAGTGCCAGGCCTATACAAAAGAGTGAAATTTTGATCCAGGTAAGTCGATATGCATATATATAGGTCTTTTATGATTGGTCCCAGTCTAAATAAGCCAAAAATGATCATAATTTGACATTTTTTGAAAAAAAACAAATTTTTTGAAAATTTTCGATGTCGAATCTAGAGTGCCAGGACTATACAAAAGAGTGAAATTTTGATCCAGGTAAGTCGATATGCATATATATAGGTCTTTTATGATTGGTCCCAGTCTAAATAAGCCAAAAATGATCATAATTTGACATTTTTTGATAACAAACAACTTTTTTTATAATTTTCGATGTCGAATCAAGAGTGCCAGGACTGTACAAAAGAGTGAAATTTTGATCCAGGTAAGTCGATACGCATATATATAGGTCTTTTATGATTGGTCCCAGTCTGAATAAGCCAAAAATGATCATAATTTGACATTTTTTGATAAAAAACAAATTTTTTGAAAATTTTCGATGTCGAATCTAGAGTGCCAGGACTATACAAAAGAGTGAAATTTTGATCCAGGTAAGTCGATATGCATATATATAGGTCTTTTATGATTGGTCCCAGTCTAAATAAGCCAAAAATGATCATAATTTGACATTTTTTGATAAAAAACAAATTTTTTGAAAATTTTCGATGTCGAATCTAGAGTGCCAGGCCTATACAAAAGAGTGAAATTTTGATCCAGGTAAGTCGATATGCATATATATAGGTCTTTTATGATTGGTCCCAGTCTAAATAAGCCAAAAATGATAATAATTTGACATTTTTTGATAAAATACAAATTTTTTTGAAAATTTTCGATGTCGAATCTAGAGTGCCAGGACTATACAAAAGAGTGAAATTTTGATCCAGGTAAGTCGATATGCATATATATAGGTCTTTTATGATTGGTCCCAGTCTAAATAAGCCAAAAATGATCATAATTTGACATTTTTTGATAAAATACAAATTTTTTGAAAATTTTCGATGTCGAATCTAGAGTGCCAGGACTATACAAAAGAGTGAAATTTTGATCCAGGTAAGTCGATATGCATATATATAGGTCTTTTATGATTGGTCCCAGTCTAAATAAGCCAAAAATGATCGTAATTTGACATTTTTTGATAAAAAACAAATTTTTTGAAAATTTTCGATGTCGAATCTAGAGTGCCAGGACTATACAAAAGAGTGAAATTTTGATCCAGGTAAGTCGATATGCATATATATAGGTCTTTTATGATTGGTCCCAGTCTAAAAAAGCCAAAAATGATCATAATTTGACATTTGTTGATAAAAAACAAATTTTTTGGAAATTTTCGATGTCGAATCTAGAGTGCCAGGACTATACAAAAGAGTGAAATTTTGATCCAGGTAAGTCGATATGCATATATATAGGTCTTTTATGATTGGTCCCAGTCTAAATAAGCCAAAAATGATCATAATTTGACATTTTTTGATAAAAAACAAATTTTTTGAAAATTTTCGATGTCGAATCAAGAGTGCCAGGACTATACAAAAGAGTGAAATTTTGATCCAGGTAAGTCGATATGCATATATATAGGTCTTTTATGATTGGTCCCAGTCTAAAAAAGCCAAAAATGATCATAATTTGACATTTTTTGATAAAAAACAAATTTTTTGAAAATTTTCGATGTCGAATCTAGAGTGCCAGGCCTATACAAAAGAGTGAAATTTTGATCCAGGTAAGTCGATATGCATATATATAGGTCTTTTATGATTGGTCCCAGTCTAAATAAGCCAAAAATGATCATAATTTGACATTTTTTGATAAAATACAAATTTTTTGAAAATTTTCGATGTCGAATCTAGAGTGCCAGGACTATACAAAAGAGTGAAATTTTAATCCAGGTAAGTCGATATGCATATATATAGGTCTTTTATGATTGGTCCCAGTCTAAATAAGCCAAAAATGATCATAATTTGACATTTTTTGATAAAAAACAACTTTTTTTATAATTTTCGATGTCGAATCAAGAGTGCCAGGACTATACAAAAGAGTGAAATTTTGATCCAGGTAAGTCGATACGCATATATATAGGTCTTTTATGATTGGTCCCAGTCTGAATAAGCCAAAAATGATCATAATTTGACATTTTTTGATAAAAAACAAATTTTTTGAAAATTTTCGATGTCGAATCTAGAGTGCCAGGACTATACAAAAGAGTGAAATTTTGATCCAGGTAAGTCGATATGCATATATATAGGTCTTTTATGATTGGTCCCAGTCTAAATAAGCCAAAAATGATCATAATTTGACATTTTTTGATAAAAAACAAATTTTTTGAAAATTTTCGATGTCGAATCTAGAGTGCCAGGCCTATACAAAAGAGTGAAATTTTGATCCAGGTAAGTCGATATGCATATATATAGGTCTTTTATGATTGGTAACAGTCTAAATAAGCCAAAAATGATAATAATTTGACATTTTTTGATAAAATACAAATTTTTTTGAAAATTTTCGATGTCGAATCTAGAGTGCCAGGACTATACAAAAGAGTGAAATTTTGATCCAGGTAAGTCGATATGCAAATATATAGGTCTTTTATGATTGGTCCCAGTCTAAATAAGCCAAAAATGATCATAATTTGACATTTTTTGATAAAATACAAATTTTTTGAAAATTTTCGATGTCGAATCTAGAGTGCCAGGACTATACAAAAGAGTGAAATTTTGATCCAGGTAAGTCGATATGCATATATATAGGTCTTTTATGATTGGTCCCAGTCTAAATAAGCCAAAAATGATCGTAATTTGACATTTTTTGATAAAAAACAAATTTTTTGAAAATTTTCGATGTCGAATCTAGAGTGCCAGGACTATACAAAAGAGTGAAATTTTGATCCAGGTAAGTCGATATGCATATATATAGGTCTTTTATGATTGGTCCCAGTCTAAAAAAGCCAAAAATGATCATAATTTGACATTTGTTGATAAAAAACAAATTTTTTGGAAATTTTCGATGTCGAATCTAGAGTGCCAGGACTATACAAAAGAGTGAAATTTTGATCCAGGTAAGTCGATATGCATATATATAGGTCTTTTATGATTGGTCCCAGTCTAAATAAGCCAAAAATGATCATAATTTTACATTTTTTGATAAAAAACAAATTTTTTGAAAATTTTCGATGTCGAATCTAGAGTGCCAGGCCTATACAAAAGAGTGAAATTTTGATCCAGGTAAGTCGATATGCATATATATAGGTCTTTTATGATTGGTCCCAGTCTAAAAAAGCCAAAAATGATCATAATTTGACATTTGTTGATAAAAAACAAATTTTTTGGAAATTTTCGATGTCGAATCTAGAGTGCCAGGACTATACAAAAGAGTGAAATTTTGTTCCAGGTAAGTCGATATGCATATATATAGGTCTTTTATGATTGGTCCCAGTCTAAATAAGCCAAAAATGATCATAATTTGACATTTTTTGATAAAAAACAAATTTTTTGAAAATTTTCGATGTCGAATCAAGAGTGCCAGGACTATACAAAAGAGTGAAATTTTGATCCAGGTAAGTCGATATGCATATATATAGGTCTTTTATGATTGGTCCCAGTCTAAATAAGCCAAAAATGATCATAATTTGACATTTTTTGATAAAAAACAAATTTTTTGAAAATTTTCGATGTCGAATCTAGAGTGCCAGGACTATACAAAAGAGTGAAATTTTGATTCAGGTAAGTCGATATGCATATATATAGGTCTTTTATGATTGGTCCCAGTCTAAAAAAGCCAAAAATGATCATAATTTGACATTTTTTGATAAAAAACAAATTTTTTGAAAATTTTCGATGTCGAATCTAGAGTGCAAGGCCTATACAAAAGAGTGAAATTTTGATCCAGGTAAGTCGATATGCATATATATAGGTCTTTTATGATTGGTCCCAGTCTAAATAAGCCAAAAATGATCATAATTTGACATTTTTTGATAAAATACAAATTTTTTGAAAATTTTCGATGTCGAATCTAGAGTGCCAGGACTATACAAAAGAGTGAAATTTTGATCCAGGTAAGTCGATATGCATATATATAGGTCTTTTATGATTGGTCCCAGTCTAAATAAGCCAAAAATGATCATAATTTGACATTTTTTGATAAAAAACAACTTTTTTTATAATTTTCGATGTCGAATCAAGAGTGCCAGGACTATACAAAAGAGTGAAATTTTGATCCAGGTAAGTCGATACGCATATATATAGGTCTTTTATGATTGGTCCCAGTCTGAATAAGCCAAAAATGATCATAATTTGACATTTTTTGATAAAAAACAAATTTTTTGAAAATTTTCGATGTCGAATCTAGAGTGCCAGGACTATACAAAAGAGTGAAATTTTGATCCAGGTAAGTCGATATGCATATATATAGGTCTTTTATGATTGGTCCCAGTCTAAATAAGCCAAAAATGATCATAATTTGACATTTTTTGATAAAAAACAAATTTTTTGAAAATTTTCGATGTCGAATCTAGAGTGCCAGGCCTATACAAAAGAGTGAAATTTTGATCCAGGTAAGTCGATATGCATATATATAGGTCTTTTATGATTGGTCCCAGTCTAAATAAGCCAAAAATGATAATAATTTGACATTTTTTGATAAAATACAAATTTTTTTGAAAATTTTCGATGTCGAATCTAGAGTGCCAGGACTATACAAAAGAGTGAAATTTTGATCCAGGTAAGTCGATATGCATATATATAGGTCTTTTATGATTGGTCCCAGTCTAAATAAGCCAAAAATGATCATAATTTGACATTTTTTGATAAAATACAAATTTTTTGAAAATTTTCGATGTCGAATCTAGAGTGCCAGGACTATACAAAAGAGTGAAATTTTGATCCAGGTAAGTCGATATGCATATATATAGGTCTTTTATGATTGGTCCCAGTCTAAATAAGCCAAAAATGATCATAATTTGACATTTTTTGATAAAATACAAATTTTTTGAAAATTTTCGATGTCGAATCTAGAGTGCCAGGACTATACAAAAAAGTGAAATTTTGATCCAGGTAAGTCGATATGCATATATATAGGTCTTTTATGATTGGTCCCAGTCTAAATAAGCCAAAAATGATCGTAATTTGACATTTTTTGATAAAAAACAAATTTTTTGAAAATTTTCGATGTCGAATCTAGAGTGCCAGGACTATACAAAAGAGTGAAATTTTGATCCAGGTAAGTCGATATGCATATATATAGGTCTTTTATGATTGGTCCCAGTCTAAATAAGCCAAAAATGATCATAATTTGACATTTTTTGATAAAATACAAATTTTTTGAAAATTTTCGATGTCGAATCTAGAGTGCCAGGACTATACAAAAAAGTGAAATTTTGATCCAGGTAAGTCGATATGCATATATATAGGTCTTTTATGATTGGTCCCAGTCTAAATAAGCCAAAAATGATCGTAATTTGACATTTTTTGATAAAAAACAAATTTTTTGAAAATTTTCGATGTCGAATCTAGAGTGCCAGGACTATACAAAAGAGTGAAATTTTGATCCAGGTAAGTCGATATGCATATATATAGGTCTTTTATGATTGGTCCCAGTCTAAATAAGCCAAAAATGATCATAATTTGACATTTTTTGATAAAATACAAATTTTTTGAAAATTTTCGATGTCGAATCTAGAGTGCCAGGACTATACAAAAAAGTGAAATTTTGATCCAGGTAAGTCGATATGCATATATATAGGTCTTTTATGATTGGTCCCAGTCTAAATAAGCCAAAAATGATCATTATTTGACATTTTTTTATAAAATACAAATTTTTTGAAAATTTTCGATGTCGAATCTAGAGTGCCAGGACTATACAAAAGAGTGAAATTTTGATCCAGGTAAGTCGATATGCATATATATAGGTCTTTTATGATTGGTCCCAGTCTAAATAAGCCAAAAATGATCATAATTTGACATTTTTTGATAAAAAACAAATTTTTTGAAAATTTTCGATGTCGAATCTAGAGTGCCAGGACTATACAAAAGAGTGAAATTTTGATCCAGGTAAGTCGACATGCATATATATAGGTCTTTTATGATTGGTCCCAGTCTTCATAAGCCAAAAATGATCATAATTTGACATTTTTTGATAAAATACAAATTTTTTGAAAATTTTCGATGTCGAATCTAGAGTGCCAGGACTATACAAAAGAGTGAAATTTTGATCCAGGTAAGTCGATATGCATATATATAGGTCTTTTATGATTGGTCCCAGTCTAAATAAGCCAAAAATGATCATAATTTGACATTTTTTGATAAAAAACAAATTTTTTGAAAATTTTCGATGTCGAATCAAGAGTGCCAGGACTATACAAAAGAGTGAAATTTTGATCCAGGTAAGTCGATATGCATATATATAGGTCTTTTATGATTGGTCCCAGTCTAAATAAGCCAAAAATGATCATAATTTGACATTTTTTGATAAAAAACAAATTTTTTGAAAATTTTCGATGTCGAATCTAGAGTGCCAGGACTATACAAAAGAGTGAAATTTTGATTCAGGTAAGTCGATATGCATATATATAGGTCTTTTATGATTGGTCCCAGTCTAAAAAAGCCAAAAATGATCATAATTTGACATTTTTTGATAAAAAACAAATTTTTTGAAAATTTTCGATGTCGAATCTAGAGTGCCAGGACTATACTAAAAAGAGTGAAATTTTGATCCAGGTAAGTCGATATGCATATATATAGGTCTTTTATGATTGGTCCCAGTCTAAATAAGCCAAAAATGATCATAATTTGACATTTTTTGATAAAATACAAATTTTTTGAAAATTTTCGATGTCGAATCTAGAGTGCCAGGACTATACAAAAGAGTGAAATTTTGATCCAGGTAAGTCGATATGCATATATATAGGTCTTTTGTGATTGGTCCCAGTCTAAATAAGCCAAAAATGATCATAATTTGACATTTTTTGATAAAATACAAATTTTTTGAAAATTTTCGATGTCGAATCTAGAGTGCCAGGACTATACAAAAGAGTGAAATTTTGATCCAGGTAAGTCGATATGCATATATATAGGTCTTTTATGATTGGTCCCAGTCTAAATAAGCCAAAAATGATCATAATTTGACATTTTTTGATAAAAAACAAATTTTTTGAAAATTTTCGATGTCGAATCAAGAGTGCCAGGACTATACAAAAGAGTGAAATTTTGATCCAGGTAAGTCGATATGCATATATATAGGTCTTTTATGATTGGTCCCAGTCTAAATAAGCCAAAAATGATCATAATTTGACATTTTTTGATAAAAAACAAATTTTTTGAAAATTTTCGATGTCGAATCTAGAGTGCCAGGACTATACAAAAGAGTGAAATTTTGATCCAGGTAAGTCGATATGCATATATATAGGTCTTTTATGATTGGTCCCAGTCTAAATAAGCCAAAAATGATCATAATTTGACATTTTTTGATAAAAAACAAATTTTTTGAAAATTTTCGATGTCGAATCTAGAGTGCCAGGACTATACAAAAGAGTGAAATTTTGATCCAGGTAAGTCGATATGCATATATATAGGTCTTTTATGATTGGTCCCAGTCTAAATAAGCCAAAAATGATCATAATTTGACATTTTTTGATAAAAAACAAATTTTTTGAAAATTTTCGATGTCGAATCTAGAGTGCCAGGACTATACAAAAGAGTGAAATTTTGATCCAGGTAAGTCGATATGCATATATATAGGTCTTTTATGATTGGTCCCAGTCTAAATAAGCCAAAAATGATCATAATTTGACATTTTTTGATAAAAAACAAATTTTTTGAAAATTTTCGATGTCGAATCAAGAGTGCCAGGACTATACAAAAGAGTGAAATTTTGATCCAGGTAAGTCGATATGCATATATATAGGTCTTTTATGATTGGTCCCAGTCTAAATAAGCCAAAAATGATCATAATTTGACATTTTTTGATAAAAAACAAATTTTTTGAAAATTTTCGATGTCGAATCTAGAGTGCCAGGACTATACAAAAGAGTGAAATTTTGATCCAGGTAGGTCGATATGCATATATATAGGTCTTTTATGATTGGTCCCAGTCTAAATAAGCCAAAAATGATCATAATTTGACATTTTTTGATAAAAAACAAATTTTTTGAAAATTTTCGATGTCGAATCTAGAGTGCCAGGCCTATACAAAAGAGTGAAATTTTGATCCAGGTAAGTCGATATGCATATATATAGGTCTTTTATGATTGGTCCCAGTCTAAATAAGCCAAAAATGATCATAATTTGACATTTTTTGATAAAAAACAAATTTTTTGAAAATTTTCGATGTCGAATCTAGAGTGCCAGGACTATACAAAAGAGTGAAATTTTGATCCAGGTAAGTCGATATGCATATATATAGGTCTTTTATGATTGGTCCCAGTCTAAATAAGCCAAAAATGATCATAATTTGACATTTTTTGATAAAATACAAATTTTTTGAAAATTTTCGATGTCGAATCTAGAGTGCCAGGACTATACAAAAGAGTGAAATTTTGATCCAGGTAAGTCGATATGCATATATATAGGTCTTTTATGATTGGTCCCAGTCTAAATAAGCCAAAAATGATCATAATTTGACATTTTTTGATAAAATACAAATTTTTTGAAAATTTTCGATGTCGAATCTAGAGTGCCAGGACTATACAAAAGAGTGAAATTTTGATCCAGGTAAGTCGATATGCATATATATAGGTCTTTTATGATTGGTCCCAGTCTAAATAAGCCAAAAATGATCATAATTTGACATTTTTTGATAAAAATCAAATTTTTTGAAAATTTTCGATGTCGAATCAAGAGTGCCAGGACTATACAAAAGAGTGAAAATTTTATCCAGGTAAGTCGATATGCATATATATATGTCTTTTATGATTGGTCTCAGTCTAAATAAGCCAAAAATGATCATAATTTGACATTTTTTGATAAAATACAAATTTTTTGAAAATTTTCGATGTCGAATCTAGAGTGCCAGGACTATACAAAAGAGTGAAATTATGATCCAGGTAAGTCGATATGCATATATATAGGTCTTTTATGATTGGTCCCAGTCTAAATAAGCCAAAAATTATCATAATTTGACATTTTTTGATAAAATACAAATTTTTTGAAAATTTTCGATGTCGAATCTAGAGTGCCAGGACTATACAAAAGAGTGAAATTTTGATCCAGGTAAGTCGATATGCATATATATAGGTCTTTTATGATTGGTCCCAGTCTAAATAAGCCAAAAATGATCATAATTTGACATTTTTTGATAAAAAACTAATTTTTTGAAAATTTTCGATGTCGAATCAAGAGTGCCAGGACTATACAAAAGAGTGAAATTTTGATCCAGGTAAGTCGATATGCATATATATAGGTCTTTTATGATTGGTCCCAGTCTAAATAAGCCCAAAATGATCATAATTTGACATTTTTTGATAAAAAACAAATTTTTTGAAAATTTTCGATGTCGAATCTAGAGTGCCAGGACTATACAAAAGAGTGAAATTTTGATCCAGGTAAGTCGATATGCATATATATAGGTCTTTTATGATTGGTCCCAGTCTAAATAAGCCAAAAATGATCATAATTTGACATTTTTTGATAAAAAACAAATTTTTTGAAAATTTTCGATGTCGAATCTAGAGTGCCAGGACTATACAAAAGAGTGAAATTTTGATCCAGGTAAGTCGATATGCATATATATAGGTCTTTTATGATTGGTCCCAGTCTAAATAGGCCAAAAATGATCATAATTTGACATTTTTTGATAAAATACAAATTTTTTGAAAATTTTCGATGTCGAATCTAGAGTGCCAGGACTATACAAAAGAGTGAAATTTTGATCCAGGTAGGTCGATATGCATATATATAGGTCTTTTATGATTGGTCCCAGTCTAAATAAGCCAAAAATGATCATAATTTGACATTTTTTGATAAAAAACAAATTTTTTGAAAATTTTCGATGTCGAATCTAGAGTGCCAGGACTATACAAAAGAGTGAAATTTTGATCCAGGTAAGTCGATATGCATATATATAGGTCTTTTATGATTGGTCCCAGTCTAAATAAGCCAAAAATGATCATAATTTGACATTTTTTGATAAAAAACAAATTTTTTGAAAATTTTCGATGTCGAATCTAGAGTGCCAGGACTATACAAAAGAGTGAAATTTTGATCCAGGTAAGTCGATATGCATATATATAGGTCTTTTATGATTGGTCCCAGTCTATATAAGCCAAAAATGATCATAATTTGACATTTTTTGATAAAAAACAAATTTTTTGAAAATTTTCGATGTCGAATCTAGAGTGCCAGGCCTATACAAAAGAGTGAAATTTTGATCCAGGTAAGTCGATATGCATATATATAGGTCTTTTATGATTGGTCCCAGTCTAAATAAGCCAAAAATGATCATAATTTGACATTTTTTGATAAAATACAAATTTTTTGAAAATTTTCGATGTCGAATCTAGAGTGCCAGGACTATACAAAAGAGTGAAATTTTGATCCAGGTAAGTTGATATGCATATATATAGGTCTTTTATGATTGGCCCCAGTCTAAATAAGCCAAAAATGATCATAATTTGACATTTTTTGATAAAAAACAAATTTTTTGAAAATTTTCGATGTCGAATCTAGAGTGCCAGGACTATACAAAAGAGTGAAATTTTGATCCAGGTAAGTCGATATGCATATATATAGGTCTTTTATGATTGGTCCCAGTCTAAATAAGCCAAAAATGATCATAATTTGACATTTTTTGATAAAAAACAAATTTTTTGAAAATTTTCGATGTCGAATCTAGAGTGCCAGGCCTATACAAAAGAGTGAAATTTTGATCCAGGTAAGTCGATATGCATATATATAGGTCTTTTATGATTGGTCCCAGTCTAAATAAGCCAAAAATGATCATAATTTGACATTTTTTGATAAAAAACTAATTTTTTGAAAATTTTCGATGTCGAATCAAGAGTGCCAGGACTATACAAAAGAGTGAAATTTTGATCCAGGTAAGTCGATATGCATATATATAGGTCTTTTATGATTGGTCCCAGTCTAAATAAGCCCAAAATGATCATAATTTGACATTTTTTGATAAAAAACAAATTTTTTGAAAATTTTCGATGTCGAATCTAGAGTGCCAGGACTATACAAAAGAGTGAA
Source organism: Chrysoperla carnea (assembly GCF_905475395.1). NCBI lineage: Eukaryota > Metazoa > Arthropoda > Insecta > Neuroptera > Chrysopidae > Chrysoperla > Chrysoperla carnea. Next base: position 2,854,204 of record NW_025408233.1, on the reverse strand, counting down.
ATTTTGATCCAGGTAAGTCGATATGCATATATATAGGTCTTTTATGATTGGTCCCAGTCTAAATAAGCCAAAAATGATCATAATTTGACATTTTTTGATAAAAAACAAATTTTTTGAAAATTTTCGATGTCGAATCTAGAGTGCCAGGACTATACAAAAGAGTGAAATTTTGATCCAGGTAAGTCGATATGCATATATATAGGTCTTTTATGATTGGTCCCAGTCTAAATAGGCCAAAAATGATCATAATTTGACATTTTTTTATAAAATACAAATTTTTTGAAAATTTTCGATGTCGAATCTAGAGTGCCAGGACTATACAAAAGAGTGAAATTTTGATCCAGGTAGGTCGATATGCATATATATAGGTCTTTTATGATTGGTCCCAGTCTAAATAAGCCAAAAATGATCATAATTTGACATTTTTTGATAAAAAACAAATTTTTTGAAAATTTTCGATGTCGAATCTAGAGTGCCAGGACTATACAAAAGAGTGAAATTTTGATCCAGGTAAGTCGATATGCATATATATAGGTCTTTTATGATTGGTCCCAGTCTAAATAAGCCAAAAATGATCATAATTTGACATTTTTTGATAAAAATCAAATTTTTTGAAAATTTTCGATGTCGAATCTAGAGTGCCAGGACTATACAAAAGAGTGAAATTTTGATCCAGGTAAGTCGATATGCATATATATAGGTCTTTTATGATTGGTCCCAGTCTAAATAAGCCAAAAATGATCATAATTTGACATTTTTTGATAAAAAACTAATTTTTTGAAAATTTTCGATGTCGAATCAAGAGTGCCAGGACTATACAAAAGAGTGAAATTTTGATCCAGGTAAGTCGATATGCATATATATAGGTCTTTTATGATTGGTCCCAGTCTAAATAAGCCCAAAATGATCATAATTTGACATTTTTTGATAAAAAACAAATTTTTTGAAAATTTTCGATGTCGAATCTAGAGTGCCAGGACTATACAAAAGAGTGAAATTTTGATCCAGGTAAGTCGATATGCATATATATAGGTCTTTTATGATTGGTCCCAGTCTAAATAAGCCAAAAATGATCATAATTTGACATTTTTTGATAAAAAACAAATTTTTTGAAAATTTTCGATGTCGAATCTAGAGTGCCAGGACTATACAAAAGAGTGAAATTTTGATCCAGGTAAGTCGATATGCATATATATAGGTCTTTTATGATTGGTCCCAGTCTAAATAGGCCAAAAATGATCATAATTTGACATTTTTTTATAAAATACAAATTTTTTGAAAATTTTCGATGTCGAATCTAGAGTGCCAGGACTATACAAAAGAGTGAAATTTTGATCCAGGTAGGTCGATATGCATATATATAGGTCTTTTATGATTGGTCCCAGTCTAAATAAGCCAAAAATGATCATAATTTGACATTTTTTGATAAAAAACAAATTTTTTGAAAATTTTCGATGTCGAATCTAGAGTGCCAGGACTATACAAAAGAGTGAAATTTTGATCCAGGTAAGTCGATATGCATATATATAGGTCTTTTATGATTGGTCCCAGTCTAAATAAGCCAAAAATGATCATAATTTGACATTTTTTGATAAAAAACAAATTTTTTGAAAATTTTCGATGTCGAATCTAGAGTGCCAGGACTATACAAAAGAGTGAAATTTTGATCCAGGTAAGTCGATATGCATATATATAGGTCTTTTATGATTGGTCCCAGTCTATATAAGCCAAAAATGATCATAATTTGACATTTTTTGATAAAAAACAAATTTTTTGAAAATTTTCGATGTCGAATCTAGAGTGCCAGGCCTATACAAAAGAGTGAAATTTTGATCCAGGTAAGTCGATATGCATATATATAGGTCTTTTATGATTGGTCCCAGTCTAAATAAGCCAAAAATGATCATAATTTGACATTTTTTGATAAAATACAAATTTTTTGAAAATTTTCGATGTCGAATCTAGAGTGCCAGGACTATACAAAAGAGTGAAATTTTGATCCAGGTAAGTTGATATGCATATATATAGGTCTTTTATGATTGGTCCCAGTCTAAATAAGCCAAAAATGATCATAATTTGACATTTTTTGATAAAAAACAAATTTTTTGAAAATTTTCGATGTCGAATCTAGAGTGCCAGGACTATACAAAAGAGTGAAATTTTGATCCAGGTAAGTCGATATGCATATATATAGGTCTTTTATGATTGGTCCCAGTCTAAATAGGCCAAAAATGATCATAATTTGACATTTTTTTATAAAATACAAATTTTTTGAAAATTTTCGATGTCGAATCTAGAGTGCCAGGACTATACAAAAGAGTGAAATTTTGATCCAGGTAGGTCGATATGCATATATATAGGTCTTTTATGATTGGTCCCAGTCTAAATAAGCCAAAAATGATCATAATTTGACATTTTTTGATAAAAAACAAATTTTTTGAAAATTTTCGATGTCGAATCTAGAGTGCCAGGACTATACAAAAGAGTGAAATTTTGATCCAGGTAAGTCGATATGCATATATATAGGTCTTTTATGATTGGTCCCAGTCTAAATAAGCCAAAAATGATCATAATTTGACATTTTTTGATAAAAAACAAATTTTTTGAAAATTTTCGATGTCGAATCTAGAGTGCCAGGACTATTCAAAAGAGTGAAATTTTGATCCAGGTAAGTCGATATGCATATATATAGGTCTTTTATGATTGGTCCCAGTCTATATAAGCCAAAAATGATCATAATTTGACATTTTTTGATAAAAAACAAATTTTTTGAAAATTTTCGATGTCGAATCTAGAGTGCCAGGCCTATACAAAAGAGTGAAATTTTGATCCAGGTAAGTCGATATGCATATATATAGGTCTTTTATGATTGGTCCCAGTCTAAATAAGCCAAAAATGATCATAATTTGACATTTTTTGATAAAATACAAATTTTTTGAAAATTTTCGATGTCGAATCTAGAGTGCCAGGACTATACAAAAGAGTGAAATTTTGATCCAGGTAAGTTGATATGCATATATATAGGTCTTTTATGATTGGTCCCAGTCTAAATAAGCCAAAAATGATCATAATTTGACATTTTTTGATAAAAAACAAATTTTTTGAAAATTTTCGATGTCGAATCTAGAGTGCCAGGACTATACAAAAGAGTGAAATTTTGATCCAGGTAAGTCGATATGCATATATATAGGTCTTTTATGATTGGTCCCAGTCTAAATAAGCCAAAAATGATCATAATTTGACATTTTTTGATAAAAAACAAATTTTTTGAAAATTTTCGATGTCGAATCTAGAGTGCCAGGCCTATACAAAAGAGTGAAATTTTGATCCAGGTAAGTCGATATGCATATATATAGGTCTTTTATGATTGGTCCCAGTCTAAATAAGCCAAAAATGATCATAATTTGACATTTTTTGATAAAATACAAATTTTTTGAAAATTTTCGATGTCGAATCTAGAGTGCCAGGATTATACAAAAGAGTGAAATTTTGATCCAAGTAAGTCGATATGCATATATATAGGTCTTTTATGATTGGTCCCAGTCTAAATAAGCCAAAAATGATCATAATTTGACATTTTTTGATAAAAAACTAATTTTTTGAAAATTTTCGATGTCGAATCAAGAGTGCCAGGACTATACAAAAGAGTGAAATTTTGATCCAGGTAAGTCGATATGCATATATATAGGTCTTTTATGATTGGTCCCAGTCTAAATAAGCCCAAAATGATCATAATTTGACATTTTTTGATAAAAAACAAATTTTTTGCAAATTTTCGATGTCGAATCTAGAGTGCCAGGACTATACAAAAGAGTGAAATTTTGATCCAGGTAAGTCGATATGCATATATATAGGTCTTTTATGATTGGTCCCGGTCTAAATAGGCCAAAAATGATCATAATTTGACATTTTTTTATAAAATACAAATTTTTTGAAAATTTTCGATGTCGAATCTAGAGTGCCAGGACTATACAAAAGAGTGAAATTTTGATCCAGGTAGGTCGATATGCATATATATAGGTCTTTTATGATTGGTCCCAGTCTAAATAAGCCAAAAATGATCATAATTTGACATTTTTTGATAAAAAACAAATTTTTTGAAAATTTTCGATGTCGAATCTAGAGTGCCAGGACTATACAAAAGAGTGAAATTTTGATCCAGGTAAGTCGATATGCATATGTATAGGGCTTTTATGATTGGTCCCAGTCTAAATAAGCCAAAAATGATCATAATTTGACATTTTTTGATAAAAAACAAATTTTTTGAAAATTTTCGATGTCGAATCTAGAGTGCCAGGACTATACAAAAGAGTGAAATTTTGATCCAGGTAAGTTGATATGCATATATATAGGTCTTTTATGATTGGTCCCAGTCTAAATAAGCCAAAAATGATCATAATTTGACATTTTTTGATAAAAAACAAATTTTTTGAAAATTTTCGATGTCGAATCTAGAGTGCCAGGACTATACAAAAGAGTGAAATTTTGATCCAGGTAAGTCGATATGCATATATATAGGTCTTTTATGATTGGTCCCAGTCTAAATAGGCCAAAAATGATCATAATTTGACATTTTTTTATAAAATACAAATTTTTTGAAAATTTTCGATGTCGAATCTAGAGTGCCAGGACTATACAAAAGAGTGAAATTTTGATCCAGGTAAGTCGATATGCATATATATAGGTCTTTTATGATTGGTCCCAGTCTAAATAAGCCCAAAATGATCATAATTTGACATTTTTTGATAAAAAACAAATTTTTTGAAAATTTTCGATGTCGAATCTAGAGTGCCAGGACTATACAAAAGAGTGAAATTTTGATCCAGGTAAGTCGATATGCATATATATAGGTCTTTTATGATTGGTCCCAGTCTAAATAAGCCAAAAATGATCATAATTTGACATTTTTTGATAAAAAACAAATTTTTTGAAAATTTTCGATGTCGAATCTAGAGTGCCAGGACTATACAAAAGAGTGAAATTTTGATCCAGGTAAGTCGATATGCATATATATAGGTCTTTTATGATTGGTCCCAGTCTAAATAGGCCAAAAATGATCATAATTTGACATTTTTTTATAAAATACAAATTTTTTGAAAATTTTCGATGTCGAATCTAGAGTGCCAGGACTATACAAAAGAGTGAAATTTTGATCCAGGTAGGTCGATATGCATATATATAGGTCTTTTATGATTGGTCCCAGTCTAAATAAGCCAAAAATGATCATAATTTGACATTTTTTGATAAAAAACAAATTTTTTGAAAATTTTCGATGTCGAATCTAGAGTGCCAGGACTATACAAAAGAGTGAAATTTTGATCCAGGTAAGTCGATATGCATATATATAGGTCTTTTATGATTGGTCCCAGTCTAAATAAGCCAAAAATGATCATAATTTGACTTTTTTTGATAAAATACAAATTTTTTGAAAATTTTCGATGTCGAATCTAGAGTGCCAGGACTATACAAAAGAGTGAAATTTTGATCCAGGTAAGTTGATATGCATATATATAGGTCTTTTATGATTGGTCCCAGTCTAAATAAGCCAAAAATGATCATAATTTGACATTTTTTGATAAAAAACAAATTTTTTGAAAATTTTCGATGTCGAATCTAGAGTGCCAGGACTATACAAAAGAGTGAAATTTTGATCCAGGTAAGTCGATATGCATATATATAGGTCTTTTATGATTGGTCCCAGTCTAAATAGGCCAAAAATGATCATAATTTGACATTTTTTTATAAAATACAAATTTTTTGAAAATTTTCGATGTCGAATCTAGAGTGCCAGGACTATACAAAAGAGTGAAATTTTGATCCAGGTAGGTCGATATGCATATATATAGGTCTTTTATGATTGGTCCCAGTCTAAATAAGCCAAAAATGATCATAATTTGACATTTTTTGATAAAAAACAAATTTTTTGAAAATTTTCGATGTCGAATCTAGAGTGCCAGGACTATACAAAAGAGTGAAATTTTGATCCAGGTAAGTCGATATGCATATGTATAGGGCTTTTATGATTGGTCCCAGTCTAAATAAGCCAAAAATGATCATAATTTGACATTTTTTGATAAAAAACAAATTTTTTGAAAATTTTCGATGTCGAATCTAGAGTGCCAGGACTATACAAAAGAGTGAAATTTTGATCCAGGTAAGTTGATATGCATATATATAGGTCTTTTATGATTGGTCCCAGTCTAAATAAGCCAAAAATGATCATAATTTGACATTTTTTGATAAAAAACAAATTTTTTGAAAATTTTCGATGTCGAATCTAGAGTGCCAGGACTATACAAAAGAGTGAAATTTTGATCCAGGTAAGTCGATATGCATATATATAGGTCTTTTATGATTGGTCCCAGTCTAAATAGGCCAAAAATGATCATAATTTGACATTTTTTTATAAAATACAAATTTTTTGAAAATTTTCGATGTCGAATCTAGAGTGCCAGGACTATACAAAAGAGTGAAATTTTGATCCAGGTAAGTCGATATGCATATATATAGGTCTTTTATGATTGGTCCCAGTCTAAATAAGCCCAAAATGATCATAATTTGACATTTTTTGATAAAAAACAAATTTTTTGAAAATTTTCGATGTCGAATCTAGAGTGCCAGGACTATACAAAAGAGTGAAATTTTGATCCAGGTAAGTCGATATGCATATATATAGGTCTTTTATGATTGGTCCCAGTCTAAATAAGCCAAAAATGATCATAATTTGACATTTTTTGATAAAAAACAAATTTTTTGAAAATTTTCGATGTCGAATCTAGAGTGCCAGGACTATACAAAAGAGTGAAATTTTGATCCAGGTAAGTCGATATGCATATATATAGGTCTTTTATGATTGGTCCCAGTCTAAATAGGCCAAAAATGATCATAATTTGACATTTTTTTATAAAATACAAATTTTTTGAAAATTTTCGATGTCGAATCTAGAGTGCCAGGACTATACAAAAGAGTGAAATTTTGATCCAGGTAGGTCGATATGCATATATATAGGTCTTTTATGATTGGTCCCAGTCTAAATAAGCCAAAAATGATCATAATTTGACATTTTTTGATAAAAAACAAATTTTTTGAAAATTTTCGATGTCGAATCTAGAGTGCCAGGACTATACAAAAGAGTGAAATTTTGATCCAGGTAAGTCGATATGCATATATATAGGTCTTTTATGATTGGTCCCAGTCTAAATAAGCCAAAAATGATCATAATTTGACTTTTTTTGATAAAATAAAAATTTTTTGAAAATTTTCGATGTCGAATCTAGAGTGCCAGGACTATACAAAAGAGTGAAATTTTGATCCAGGTAAGTTGATATGCATATATATAGGTCTTTTATGATTGGTCCCAGTCTAAATAAGCCAAAAATGATCATAATTTGACATTTTTTGATAAAAAACAAATTTTTTGAAAATTTTCGATGTCGAATCTAGAGTGCCAGGACTATACCAAAGAGTGAAATTTTGATCCAGGTAAGTCGATATGCATATATATAGGTCTTTTATGATTGGTCCCAGTCTAAATAGGCCAAAAATGATCATAATTTGACATTTTTTTATAAAATACAAATTTTTTGAAAATTTTCGATGTCGAATCTAGAGTGCCAGGACTATACAAAAGAGTGAAATTTTGATCCAGGTAGGTCGATATGCATATATATAGGGCTTTTATGATTGGTCCCAGTCTAAATAAGCCAAAAATGATCATAATTTGACATTTTTTGATAAAAAACAAATTTTTTGAAAATTTTCGATGTCGAATCTAGAGTGCCAGGACTATACAAAAGAGTGAAATTTTGATCCAGGTAAGTCGATATGCATATATATAGGTCTTTTATGATTGGTCCCAGTCTAAATAAGCCAAAAATGATCATAATTTGACATTTTTTGATAAAAAACAAATTTTTTGAAAATTTTCGATGTCGAATCTAGAGTGCCAGGACTATACAAAAGAGTGAAATTTTGATCCAGGTAAGTCGATATGCATATATATAGGTCTTTTATGATTGGTCCCAGTCTATATAAGCCAAAAATGATCATAATTTGACATTTTTTGATAAAAAACAAATTTTTTGAAAATTTTCGATGTCGAATCTAGAGTGCCAGGCCTATACAAAAGAGTGAAATTTTGATCCAGGTAAGTCGATATGCATATATATAGGTCTTTTATGATTGGTCCCAGTCTAAATAAGCCAAAAATGATCATAATTTGACATTTTTTGATAAAATACAAATTTTTTGAAAATTTTCGATGTCGAATCTAGAGTGCCAGGACTATACAAAAGAGTGAAATTTTGATCCAGGTAAGTTGATATGCATATATATAGGTCTTTTATGATTGGTCCCAGTCTAAATAAGCCAAAAATGATCATAATTTGACATTTTTTGATAAAAAACAAATTTTTTGAAAATTTTCGATGTCGAATCTAGAGTGCCAGGACTATACAAAAGAGTGAAATTTTGATCCAGGTAAGTCGATATGCATATATATAGGTCTTTTATGATTGGTCCCAGTCTAAATAAGCCAAAAATGATCATAATTTGACATTTTTTGATAAAAAACAAATTTTTTGAAAATTTTCGATGTCGAATCTAGAGTGCCAGGCCTATACAAAAGAGTGAAATTTTGATCCAGGTAAGTCGATATGCATATATATAGGTCTTTTATGATTGGTCCCAGTCTAAATAAGCCAAAAATGATCATAATTTGACATTTTTTGATAAAATACAAATTTTTTGAAAATTTTCGATGTCGAATCTAGAGTGCCAGGATTATACAAAAGAGTGAAATTTTGATCCAAGTAAGTCGATATGCATATATATAGGTCTTTTATGATTGATCCCAGTCTAAATAAGCCAAAAATGATCATAATTTGACATTTTTTGATAAAATACAAATTTTTTGAAAATTTTCGATGTCGAATCTAGAGTGCCAGGACTATACAAAAGAGTGAAATTTTGATCCAGGTAAGTCGATATGCATATATATAGGTCTTTTATGATTGGTCCCAGTCTAAATAAGCCAAAAATGATCATAATTTGACATTTTTTTATAAAAAACTAATTTTTTGAAAATTTTCGATGTCGAATCTAGAGTGCCAGGACTATACAAAAGAGTGAAATTTTGATCCAGGTAAGTCGATATGCATATATATAGGTCTTTTATGATTGGTCCCAGTCTAAATAAGCCAAAAATGATCATAATTTGACATTTTTTGATAAAAAACAAATTTTTTGAAAATTTTCGATGTCGAATCTAGAGTGCCAGGCCTATACAAAAGAGTGAAATTTTGATCCAGGTAAGTCGATATGCATATATATAGGTCTTTTATGATTGGTCCCAGTCTAAATAAGCCAAAAATGATCATAATTTGACATTTTTTGATAAAATACAAATTTTTTGAAAATTTTCGATGTCGAATCTAGAGTGCCAGGACTATAAAAAAGAGTGAAATTTTGATCCAGGTAAGTTGATATGCATATATATAGGTCTTTTATGATTGGTCCCAGTCTAAATAAGCCAAAAATGATCATAATTTGACATTTTTTGATAAAAAACAAATTTTTTGAAAATTTTCGATGTCGAATCTAGAGTGCCAGGACTATACAAAAGAGTGAAATTTTGATCCAGGTAAGTCGATATGCATATATATAGTTCTTTTATGATTGGTCCCAGTCTAAATAAGCCAAAAATGATCATAATTTGACATTTTTTGATAAAAAACAAATTTTTTGAAAATTTTCGATGTCGAATCTAGAGTGCCAGGCCTATACAAAAGAGTGAAATTTTGATCCAGGTAAGTCGATATGCATATATCTAGGTCTTTTTTGATTGGTCCCAGTCTAAATAAGCCAAAAATGATCATAATTTGACATTTTTTGATAAAATACAAATTTTTTGAAAATTTTCGATGTCGAATCTAGAGTGCCAGGACTCTACAAAAGAGTGAAATTTTGATCCAGGTAAGTCGATATGCATATATATAGGTCTTTTATGATTGGTCCCAGTCTAAATAAGCCAAAAATGATCATAATTTGACATTTTTTGATAAAAAACAAATTTTTTGAAAATTTTCGATGTCGAATCTAGAGTGCCAGGACTATACAAAAGAGTGAAATTTTGATCCAGGTAAGTCGATATGCATATATATAGGTCTTTTATGATTGGTCCCAGTCTAAATAAGCCAAAAATGATCATAATTTGACATTTTTTGATAAAAAACAAATTTTTTGAAAATTTTCGATGTCGAATCTAGAGTGCCAGGCCTATACAAAAGAGTGAAATTTTGATCCAGGTAAGTCGATATGCATATATATAGGTCTTTTATGATTGGTCCCAGTCTAAATAAGCCAAAAATGATCATAATTTGACATTTTTTGATAAAATACAAATTTTTTGAAAATTTTCGATGTCGAATCTAGAGTGCCAGGACTATACAAAAGAGTGAAATTTTGATACAAGTAAGTCGATATGCATATATATAGGTCTTTTATGATTGATCCCAGTCTAAATAAGCCAAAAATGATCATAATTTGACATTTTTTGATAAAATACAAATTTTTTGAAAATTTTCGATGTCGAATCTAGAGTGCCAGGACTATACAAAAGAGTGAAATTTTGATCCAGGTAAGTCGATATGCATATATATAGGTCTTTTATGATTGGTCCCAGTCTAAATAAGCCAAAAATGATCATAATTTGACATTTTTTGATAAAATACAAATTTTTTGAAAATTTTCGATGTCGAATCTAGAGTGCCAGGACTCTACAAAAGAGTGAAATTTTGATCCAGGTAAGTCGATATGCATATATATAGGTCTTTTATGATTGGTCCCAGTCTAAATAAGCCAAAAATGATCATAATTTGACATTTTTTGATAAAAAACAAATTTTTTGAAAATTTTCGATGTCGAATCTAGAGTGCCAGGACTATACAAAAGAGTGAAATTTTGATCCAGGTAAGTCGATATGCATATATATAGGTCTTTTATGATTGGTCCCAGTCTTAATAAGCCAAAAATGATCATAATTTGACAATTTTTGATAAAATACAAATTTTTTGAAAATTTTCGATGTCGAATCTAGAGTGCCAGCACTATACAAAAGAGTGAAATTTTGATCCAGGTAAGTCGATATGCATATATATAGGTCTTTTATGATTGGTCCCAGTCTGAATAAGCCAAAAATGATCATAATTTGACATTTTTTGATAAAAAACAAATTTTTTGAAAATTTTCGATGTCGAATCTAGAGTGCCAGGACTATACAAAAGAGTGAAATTTTGATCCAGGTAAGTCGATATGCATATATATAGGTCTTTTATGATTGGTCCCAGTCTAAATAAGCCAAAAATGATCATAATTTGACATTTTTTGATAAAAATCAAATTTTTTGAAAATTTTCGATGTCGAATCTAGAGTGCCAGGACTATACAAAAGAGTGAAATTTTGATCCAGGTAAGTCGATATGCATATATATAGGTCTTTTATGATTGGTCCCAGTCTAAATAAGCCAAAAATGATCATAATTTGACATTTTTTGATAAAAAACTAATTTTTTGAAAATTTTCGATGTCGAATCAAGAGTGCCAGGACTATACAAAAGAGTGAAATTTTGATCCAGGTAAGTCGATATGCATATATATAGGTCTTTTATGATTGGTCCCAGTCTAAATAAGCCCAAAATGATCATAATTTGACATTTTTTGATAAAAAACAAATTTTTTGAAAATTTTCGATGTCGAATCTAGAGTGCCAGGACTATACAAAAGAGTGAAATTTTGATCCAGGTAAGTCGATATGCATATATATAGGTCTTTTATGATTGGTCCCAGTCTAAATAAGCCAAAAATGATCATAATTTGACATTTTTTGATAAAAAACAAATTTTTTGAAAATTTTCGATGTCGAATCTAGAGTGCCAGGACTATACAAAAGAGTGAAATTTTGATCCAGGTAAGTCGATATGCATATATATAGGTCTTTTATGATTGGTCCCAGTCTAAATAGGCCAAAAATGATCATAATTTGACATTTTTTTATAAAATACAAATTTTTTGAAAATTTTCGATGTCGAATCTAGAGTGCCAGGACTATACAAAAGAGTGAAATTTTGATCCAGGTAGGTCGATATGCATATATATAGGTCTTTTATGATTGGTCCCAGTCTAAATAAGCCAAAAATGATCATAATTTGACATTTTTTGATAAAAAACAAATTTTTTGAAAATTTTCGATGTCGAATCTAGAGTGCCAGGACTATACAAAAGAGTGAAATTTTGATCCAGGTAAGTCGATATGCATATATATAGGTCTTTTATGATTGGTCCCAGTCTAAATAAGCCAAAAATGATCATAATTTGACATTTTTTGATAAAAAACAAATTTTTTGAAAATTTTCGATGTCGAATCTAGAGTGCCAGGACTATACAAAAGAGTGAAATTTTGATCCAGGTAAGTCGATATGCATATATATAGGTCTTTTATGATTGGTCCCAGTCTATATAAGCCAAAAATGATCATAATTTGACATTTTTTGATAAAAAACAAATTTTTTGAACATTTTCGATGTCGAATCTAGAGTGCCAGGCCTATACAAAAGAGTGAAATTTTGATCCAGGTAAGTCGATATGCATATATATAGGTCTTTTATGATTGGTCCCAGTCTAAATAAGCCAAAAATGATCATAATTTGACATTTTTTGATAAAAAACAAATTTTTTGAAAATTTTCGATGTCGAATCTAGAGTGCCAGGACTATACAAAAGAGTGAAATTTTGATCCAGGTAAGTCGATATGCATATATATAGGTCTTTTATGATTGGTCCCAGTCTAAATAGGCCAAAAATGATCATAATTTGACATTTTTTTATAAAATACAAATTTTTTGAAAATTTTCGATGTCGAATCTAGAGTGCCAGGACTATACAAAAGAGTGAAATTTTGATCCAGGTAGGTCGATATGCATATATATAGGTCTTTTATGATTGGTCCCAGTCTAAATAAGCCAAAAATGATCATAATTTGACATTTTTTGATAAAAAACAAATTTTTTGAAAATTTTCGATGTCGAATCTAGAGTGTCAGGACTATACAAAAGAGTGAAATTTTGATCCAGGTAAGTCGATATGCATATATATAGGTCTTTTATGATTGGTCCCAGTCTAAATAAGCCAAAAATGATCATAATTTGACATTTTTTGATAAAAAACAAATTTTTTGAAAATTTTCGATGTCGAATCTAGAGTGCCAGGACTATACAAAAGAGTGAAATTTTGATCCAGGTAAGTCGATATGCATATATATAGGTCTTTTATGATTGGTCCCAGTCTATATAAGCCAAAAATGATCATAATTTGACATTTTTTGATAAAAAACAAATTTTTTGAAAATTTTCGATGTCGAATCTAGAGTGCCAGGCCTATACAAAAGAGGGAAATTTTGATCCAGGTAAGTCGATATGCATATATATAGGTCTTTTATGATTGGTCCCAGTCTAAATAAGCCAAAAATGATCATAATTTGACATTTTTTGATAAAATACAAATTTTTTGAAAATTTTCGATGTCGAATCTAGAGTGCCAGGACTATACAAAAGAGTGAAATTTTGATCCAGGTAAGTTGATATGCATATATATAGGTCTTTTATGATTGGTCCCAGTCTAAATAAGCCAAAAATGATCATAATTTGACATTTTTTGATAAAAAACAAATTTTTTGAAAATTTTCGATGTCGAATCTAGAGTGCCAGGACTATACAAAAGAGTGAAATTTTGATCCAGGTAAGTCGATATGCATATATATAGGTCTTTTATGATTGGTCCCAGTCTAAATAAGCCAAAAATGATCATAATTTGACATTTTTTGATAAAAAACAAATTTTTTGAAAATTTTCGATGTCGAATCTAGAGTGCCAGGCCTATACAAAAGAGTGAAATTTTGATCCAGGTAAGTCGATATGCATATATATAGGTCTTTTATGATTGGTCCCAGTCTAAATAAGCCAAAAATGATCATAATTTGACATTTTTTGATAAAAAACAAATTTTTTGAAAATTTTCGATGTCGAATCTAGAGTGCCAGGACTATACAAAAGAGTGAAATTTTGATCCAGGTAAGTCGATATGCATATATATAGGTCTTTTATGATTGGTCCCGGTCTAAATAGGCCAAAAATGATCATAATTTGACATTTTTTTATAAAATACAAATTTTTTGAAAATTTTCGATGTCGAATCTAGAGTGCCAGGACTATACAAAAGAGTGAAATTTTGATCCAGGTAGGTCGATATGCATATATATAGGTCTTTTATGATTGGTCCCAGTCTAAATAAGCCAAAAATGATCATAATTTGACATTTTTTGATAAAAAACAAATTTTTTGAAAATTTTCGATGTCGAATCTAGAGTGCCAGGACTATACAAAAGAGTGAAATTTTGATCCAGGTAAGTTGATATGCATATATATAGGTCTTTTATGATTGGTCCCAGTCTAAATAAGCCAAAAATGATCATAATTTGACATTTTTTGATAAAAAACAAATTTTTTGAAAATTTTCGATGTCGAATCTAGAGTGCCAGGACTATACAAAAGAGTGAAATTTTGATCCAGGTAAGTCGATATGCATATATATAGGTCTTTTATGATTGGTCCCAGTCTAAATAGGCCAAAAATGATCATAATTTGACATTTTTTTATAAAATACAAATTTTTTGAAAATTTTCGATGTCGAATCTAGAGTGCCAGGACTATACAAAAGAGTGAAATTTTGATCCAGGTAAGTCGATATGCATATATATAGGTCTTTTATGATTGGTCCCAGTCTAAATAAGCCCAAAATGATCATAATTTGACATTTTTTGATAAAAAACAAATTTTTTGAAAATTTTCGATGTCGAATCTAGAGTGCCAGGACTATACAAAAGAGTGAAATTTTGATCCAGGTAAGTTGATATGCATATATATAGGTCTTTTATGATTGGTCCCAGTCTAAATAAGCCAAAAATGATCATAATTTGACATTTTTTGATAAAAAACAAATTTTTTGAAAATTTTCGATGTCGAATCTAGAGTGCCAGGACTATACAAAAGAGTGAAATTTTGATCCAGGTAAGTCGATATGCATATATATAGGTCTTTTATGATTGGTCCCAGTCTAAATAAGCCAAAAATGATCATAATTTGACATTTTTTGATAAAAAACAAATTTTTTGAAAATTTTCGATGTCGAATCTAGAGTGCCAGGCCTATACAAAAGAGTGAAATTTTGATCCAGGTAAGTCGATATGCATATATATAGGTCTTTTATGATTGGTCCCAGTCTAAATAAGCCAAAAATGATCATAATTTGACATTTTTTGATAAAAAACAAATTTTTTGAAAATTTTCGATGTCGAATCTAGAGTGCCAGGACTATACAAAAGAGTGAAATTTTGATCCAGGTAAGTCGATATGCATATATATAGGTCTTTTATGATTGGTCCCGGTCTAAATAGGCCAAAAATGATCATAATTTGACATTTTTTTATAAAATACAAATTTTTTGAAAATTTTCGATGTCGAATCTAGAGTGCCAGGACTATACAAAAGAGTGAAATTTTGATCCAGGTAAGTCGATATGCATATATATAGGTCTTTTATGATTGGTCCCAGTCTAAATAAGCCAAAAATGATCATAATTTGACATTTTTTGATAAAAAACAAATTTTTTGAAAATTTTCGATGTCGAATCTAGAGTGCCAGGACTATACAAAAGAGTGAAATTTTGATCCAGGTAAGTCGATATGCATATGTATAGGGCTTTTATGATTGGTCCCAGTCTAAATAAGCCAAAAATGATCATAATTTGACATTTTTTGATAAAAAACAAATTTTTTGAAAATTTTCGATGTCGAATCTAGAGTGCCAGGACTATACAAAAGAGTGAAATTTTGATCCAGGTAAGTTGATATGCATATATATAGGTCTTTTATGATTGGTCCCAGTCTAAATAAGCCAAAAATGATCATAATTTGACATTTTTTGATAAAAAACAAATTTTTTGAAAATTTTCGATGTCGAATCTAGAGTGCCAGGACTATACAAAAGAGTGAAATTTTGATCCAGGTAAGTCGATATGCATATATATAGGTCTTTTATGATTGGTCCCAGTCTAAATAGGCCAAAAATGATCATAATTTGACATTTTTTTATAAAATACAAATTTTTTGAAAATTTTCGATGTCGAATCTAGAGTGCCAGGACTATACAAAAGAGTGAAATTTTGATCCAGGTAAGTCGATATGCATATATATAGGTCTTTTATGATTGGTCCCAGTCTAAATAAGCCAAAAATGATCATAATTTGACATTTTTTGATAAAAAACAAATTTTTTGAAAATTTTCGATGTCGAATCTAGAGTGCCAGGACTATACAAAAGAGTGAAATTTTGATCCAGGTAAGTCGATATGCATATATATAGGTCTTTTATGATTGGTCCCAGTCTAAATAGGCCAAAAATGATCATAATTTGACATTTTTTTATAAAATACAAATTTTTTGAAAATTTTCGATGTCGAATCTAGAGTGCCAGGACTATACAAAAGAGTGAAATTTTGATCCAGGTAGGTCGATATGCATATATATAGGTCTTTTATGATTGGTCCCAGTCTAAATAAGCCAAAAATGATCATAATTTGACATTTTTTGATAAAAAACAAATTTTTTGAAAATTTTCGATGTCGAATCTAGAGTGCCAGGACTATACAAAAGAGTGAAATTTTGATCCAGGTAAGTCGATATGCATATATATAGGTCTTTTATGATTGGTCCCAGTCTAAATAAGCCAAAAATGATCATAATTTGACTTTTTTTGATAAAATACAAATTTTTTGAAAATTTTCGATGTCGAATCTAGAGTGCCAGGACTATACAAAAGAGTGAAATTTTGATCCAGGTAAGTTGATATGCATATATATAGGTCTTTTTGATTGGTCCCAGTCTAAATAAGCCAAAAATGATCATAATTTGACATTTTTTGATAAAAAACAAATTTTTTGAAAATTTTCGATGTCGAATCTAGAGTGCCAGGACTATACAAAAGAGTGAAATTTTGATCCAGGTAAGTCGATATGCATATATATAGGTCTTTTATGATTGGTCCCAGTCTAAATAGGCCAAAAATGATCATAATTTGACATTTTTTTATAAAATACAAATTTTTTGAAAATTTTCGATGTCGAATCTAGAGTGCCAGGACTATACAAAAGAGTGAAATTTTGATCCAGGTAGGTCGATATGCATATATATAGGTCTTTTATGATTGGTCCCAGTCTAAATAAGCCAAAAATGATCATAATTTGACATTTTTTGATAAAAAACAAATTTTTTGAAAATTTTCGATGTCGAATCTAGAGTGCCAGGACTATACAAAAGAGTGAAATTTTGATCCAGGTAAGTCGATATGCATATATATAGGTCTTTTATGATTGGTCCCAGTCTAAATAAGCCAAAAATGATCATAATTTGACATTTTTTGATAAAAAACAAATTTTTTGAAAATTTTCGATGTCGAATCTAGAGTGCCAGGACTATACAAAAGAGTGAAATTTTCATCCAGGTAAGTCGATATGCATATATATAGGTCTTTTATGATTGGTCCCAGTCTATATAAGCCAAAAATGATCATAATTTGACATTTTTTGATAAAAAACAAATTTTTTGAAAATTTTCGATGTCGAATCTAGAGTGCCAGGCCTATACAAAAGAGTGAAATTTTGATCCAGGTAAGTCGATATGCATATATATAGGTCTTTTATGATTGGTCCCAGTCTAAATAAGCCAAAAATGATCATAATTTGACATTTTTTGATAAAATACAAATTTTTGGAAAATTTTCGATGTCGAATCTAGAGTGCCAGGACTATACAAAAGAGTGAAATTTTGATCCAGGTAAGTTGATATGCATATATATAGGTCTTTTATGATTGGTCCCAGTCTAAATAAGCCAAAAATGATCATAATTTGACATTTTTTGATAAAAAACAAATTTTTTGAAAATTTTCGATGTCGAATCTAGAGTGCCAGGACTATACAAAAGAGTGAAATTTTGATCCAGGTAAGTCGATATGCATATATATAGGTCTTTTATGATTGGTCCCAGTCTAAATAAGCCAAAAATGATCATAATTTGACATTTTTTGATAAAAAACAAATTTTTTGAAAATTTTCGATGTCGAATCTAGAGTGCCAGGCCTATACAAAAGAGTGAAATTTTGATCCAGGTAAGTCGATATGCATATATATAGGTCTTTTATGATTGGTCCCAGTCTAAATAGGCCAAAAATGATCATAATTTGACATTTTTTGATAAAATACAAATTTTTTGAAAATTTTCGATGTCGAATCTAGAGTGCCAGGATTATACAAAAGAGTGAAATTTTGATCCAAGTAAGTCGATATGCATATATATAGGTCTTTTATGATTGATCCCAATCTAAATAAGCCAAAAATGATCATAATTTGACATTTTTTGATAAAATACAAATTTTTTGAAAATTTTCGATGTCGAATCTAGAGTGCCAGGACTATACAAAAGAGTGAAATTTTGATCCAGGTAAGTCGATATGCATATATATAGGTCTTTTATGATTGGTCCCAGTCTAAATAAGCCAAAAATGATCATAATTTGACATTTTTTTATAAAAAACTAATTTTTTGAAAATTTTCGATGTCGAATCTAGAGTGCCAGGACTATACAAAAGAGTGAAATTTTGATCCAGGTAAGTCGATATGCATATATATAGGTCTTTTATGATTGGTCCCAGTCTAAATAAGCCAAAAATGATCATAATTTGACATTTTTTGATAAAAAACAAATTTTTTGAAAATTTTCGATGTCGAATCTAGAGTGCCAGGCCTATACAAAAGAGTGAAATTTTGATCCAGGTAAGTCGATATGCATATATATAGGTCTTTTATGATTGGTCCCAATCTAAATAAGCCAAAAATGATCATAATTTGACATTTTTTGATAAAATACAAATTTTTTGAAAATTTTCGATGTCGAATCTAGAGTGCCAGGACTATAAAAAAGAGTGAAATTTTGATCCAGGTAAGTTGATATGCATATATATAGGTCTTTTATGATTGGTCCCAGTCTAAATAAGCCAAAAATGATCATAATTTGACATTTTTTGATAAAAAACAAATTTTTTGAAAATTTTCGATGTCGAATCTAGAGTGCCAGGACTATACAAAAGAGTGAAATTTTGATCCAGGTAAGTCGATATGCATATATATAGTTCTTTTATGATTGGTCCCAGTCTAAATAAGCCAAAAATGATCATAATTTGACATTTTTTGATAAAAAACAAATTTTTTGAAAATTTTCGATGTCGAATCTAGAGTGCCAGGCCTATACAAAAGAGTGAAATTTTGATCCAGGTAAGTCGATATGCATATATCTAGGTCTTTTTTGATTGGTCCCAGTCTAAATAAGCCAAAAATGATCATAATTTGACATTTTTTGATAAAATACAAATTTTTTGAAAATTTTCGATGTCGAATCTAGAGTGCCAGGACTCTACAAAAGAGTGAAATTTTGATCTAGGTAAGTCGATATGCATATATATAGGTCTTTTATGATTGGTCCCAGTCTAAATAAGCCAAAAATGATCATAATTTGACATTTTTTGATAAAAAACAAATTTTTTGAAAATTTTCGATGTCGAATCTAGAGTGCCAGGACTATACAAAAGAGTGAAATTTTGATCCAGGTAAGTCGATATGCATATATATAGGTCTTTTATGATTGGTCCCAGTCTAAATAAGCCAAAAATGATCATAATTTGACATTTTTTGATAAAAAACAAATTTTTTGAAAATTTTCGATGTCGAATCTAGAGTGCCAGGCCTATACAAAAGAGTGAAATTTTGATCCAGGTAAGTCGATATGCATATATATAGGTCTTTTATGATTGGTCCCAGTCTAAATAAGCCAAAAATGATCATAATTTGACATTTTTTGATAAAATACAAATTTTTTGAAAATTTTCGATGTCGAATCTAGAGTGCCAGGACTATACAAAAGAGTGAAATTTTGATCCAAGTAAGTCGATATGCATATATATAGGTCTTTTATGATTGATCCCAGTCTAAATAAGCCAAAAATGATCATAATTTGACATTTTTTGATAAAATACAAATTTTTTGAAAATTTTCGATGTCGAATCTAGAGTGCCAGGACTATACAAAAGAGTGAAATTTTGATCCAGGTAAGTCGATATGCATATATATAGGTCTTTTATGATTGGTCCCAGTCTAAATAAGCCAAAAATGATCATAATTTGACATTTTTTGATAAAATACAAATTTTTTGAAAATTTTCGATGTCGAATCTAGAGTGCCAGGACTCTACAAAAGAGTGAAATTTTGATCCAGGTAAGTCGATATGCATATATATAGGTCTTTTATGATTGGTCCCAGTCTAAATAAGCCAAAAATGATCATAATTTGACATTTTTTGAAAAAAAACAAATTTTTTGAAAATTTTCGATGTCGAATCTAGAGTGCCAGGACTATACAAAAGAGTGAAATTTTGATCCAGGTAAGTCGATATGCATATATATAGGTCTTTTATGATTGGTCCCAGTCTTAATAAGCCAAAAATGATCATAATTTGACAATTTTTGATAAAATACAAATTTTTTGAAAATTTTCGATGTCGAATCTAGAGTGCCAGCACTATACAAAAGAGTGAAATTTTGATCCAGGTAAGTCGATATGCATATATATAGGTCTTTTATGATTGGTCCCAGTCTGAATAAGCCAAAAATGATCATAATTTGACATTTTTTGATAAAAAACAAATTTTTTGAAAATTTTCGATGTCGAATCTAGAGTGCCAGGACTATACAAAAGAGTGAAATTTTGATCCAGGTAAGTCGATATGCATATATATAGGTCTTTTATGATTGGTTCCAGTCTAAATAAGCCAAAAATGATCATAATTTGACATTTTTTGATAAAATACAAATTTTTTGAAAATTTTCGATGTCGAATCTAGAGTGCCAGGACTCTACAAAAGAGTGAAATTTTGATCTAGGTAAGTCGATATGCATATATATAGGTCTTTTATGATTGGTCCCAGTCTAAATAAGCCAAAAATGATCATAATTTGACATTTTTTGATAAAAAACAAATTTTTTGAAAATTTTCGATGTCGAATCTAGAGTGCCAGGACTATACAAAAGAGTGAAATTTTGATCCAGGTAAGTCGATATGCATATATATAGGTCTTTTATGATTGGTCCCAGTCTAAATAAGCCAAAAATGATCATAATTTGACATTTTTTGATAAAAAACAAATTTTTTGAAAATTTTCGATGTCGAATCTAGAGTGCCAGGCCTATACAAAAGAGTGAAATTTTGATCCAGGTAAGTCGATATGCATATATATAGGTCTTTTATGATTGGTCCCAGTCTAAATAAGCCAAAAATGATCATAATTTGACATTTTTTGATAAAATACAAATTTTTTGAAAATTTTCGATGTCGAATCTAGAGTGCCAGGACTATACAAAAGAGTGAAATTTTGATCCAAGTAAGTCGATATGCATATATATAGGTCTTTTATGATTGATCCCAGTCTAAATAAGCCAAAAATGATCATAATTTGACATTTTTTGATAAAATACAAATTTTTTGAAAATTTTCGATGTCGAATCTAGAGTGCCAGGACTATACAAAAGAGTGAAATTTTGATCCAGGTAAGTCGATATGCATATATATAGGTCTTTTATGATTGGTCCCAGTCTAAATAAGCCAAAAATGATCATAATTTGACATTTTTTGATAAAATACAAATTTTTTGAAAATTTTCGATGTCGAATCTAGAGTGCCAGGACTCTACAAAAGAGTGAAATTTTGATCCAGGTAAGTCGATATGCATATATATAGGTCTTTTATGATTGGTCCCAGTCTAAATAAGCCAAAAATGATCATAATTTGACATTTTTTGATAAAAAACAAATTTTTTGAAAATTTTCGATGTCGAATCTAGAGTGCCAGGACTATACAAAAGAGTGAAATTTTGATCCAGGTAAGTCGATATGCATATATATAGGTCTTTTATGATTGGTCCCAGTCTTAATAAGCCAAAAATGATCATAATTTGACAATTTTTGATAAAATACAAATTTTTTGAAAATTTTCGATGTCGAATCTAGAGTGCCAGCACTATACAAAAGAGTGAAATTTTGATCCAGGTAAGTCGATATGCATATATATAGGTCTTTTATGATTGGTCCCAGTCTGAATAAGCCAAAAATGATCATAATTTGACATTTTTTGATAAAAAACAAATTTTTTGAAAATTTTCGATGTCGAATCTAGAGTGCCAGGACTATACAAAAGAGTGAAATTTTGATCCAGGTAAGTCGATATGCATATATATAGGTCTTTTATGATTGGTTCCAGTCTAAATAAGCCAAAAATGATCATAATTTGACATTTTTTGATAAAAAACAAATTTTTTGAAAATTTTCGATGTCGAATCTAGAGTGCCAGGCCTATACAAAAGAGTGAAATTTTGATCCAGGTAAGTCGATATGCATATATATAGGTCTTTTATGATTGGTCCCAGTCTAAATAAGCCATAAATGATCATAATTTGACATTTTTTGATAAAATACAAATTTTTTGAAAATTTTCGATGTCGAATCTAGAGTGCCAGGACTATACAAAAGAGTGAAATTTTGATCTAGGTAAGTCGATATGCATATATATAGGTCTTTTATGATTGGTCCCAGTATAAATAAGCCAAAAATGATCATAATTTGACATTTTTTGATAAAATACAAATTTTTTGAAAATTTTCGATGTCGAATCTAGAGTGCCAGGACTATACAAAAGAGTGAAATTTTGATCCAGGTAAGTCGATATGCATATATATAGGTCTTTTATGATTGGTCCCAGTCTAAATAAGCCAAAAATGATCATAATTTGACATTTTTTGAAAAAAAACAAATTTTTTGAAAATTTTCGATGTCGAATCTAGAGTGCCAGGCCTATACAAAAGAGTGAAATTTTGATCCAGGTAAGTCGATATGCATATATATAGGTCTTTTATGATTGGTCCCAGTCTAAATAAGCCATAAATGATCATAATTTTACATTTTTTGATAAAATACAAATTTTTTGAAAATTTTCGATGTCGAATCTAGAGTGCCAGGACTATACAAAAGAGTGAAATTTTGATCCAGGTAAGTCGATATGCATATATTTAGGTCTTTTATGATTGGTCCCAGTCTAAATAAGCCAAAAATGATCATAATTTGACATTTTTTGAAAAAATACAAATTTTTTGAAAATTTTCGATGTCGAATCTAGAGTGCCAGGACTATACAAAAGAGTGAAATTTTGATCCAGGTAAGTCGATATGCATATATATAGGTCTTTTATGATTGGTCCCAGTCTGAATAAGCCAAAAATGATCATAATTTGACATTTTTTTATAAAAAACAAATTTTTTGAAAATTTTTGTTGTCGAATCTAGAGTGCCAGGACTATACAAAAGAGTGAAATTTTGATCCAGGTAAGTCGATATGCATATATATAGGTCTTTTATGATTGGTTCCAGTCTAAATAAGCCAAAAATGATCATAATTTGACATTTTTCGATAAAAAACAAATTTTTTGAAAATTTTCGATGTCGAATCTAGAGTGCCAGGCCTATACAAAAGAGTGAAATTTTGATCCAGGTAAGTCGATATGCATATATATAGGTCTTTTATGATTGGTCCCAGTCTAAATAAGCCATAAATGATGATAATTTGACATTTTTTGATAAAATACAAATTTTTTGAAAATTTTCGATGTCGAATCTAGAGTGCCAGGACTATACAAAAGAGTGAAATTTTGATCCAGGTAAGTCGATATGCATATATATAGGTCTTTTATGATTGGTCCCAGTATAAATAAGCCAAAAATGATCATAATTTGACATTTTTTGATAAAATACAAATTTTTTGAAAATTTTCGATGTCGAATCTAGAGTGCCAGGACTATACAAAAGAGTGAAATTTTGATCCAGGTAAGTCGATATGCATATATATAGGTCTTTTATGATTGGTCCCAGTCTAAATATGCCAAAAATGATCATAATTTGACATTTTTTGAAAAAAAACAAATTTTTTGAAAATTTTCGATGTCGAATCTAGAGTGCCAGGCCTATACAAAAGAGTGAAATTTTGATCCAGGTAAGTCGATATGCATATATATAGGTCTTTTATGATTGGTCCCAGTCTAAATAAGCCATAAATGATCATAATTTTACATTTTTTGATAAAAAACAAATTTTTTGAAAATTTTCGATGTCGAATCTAGAGTGCCAGGACTATACAAAAGAGTGAAATTTTGATCCAGGTAAGTCGATATGCATATATTTAGGTCTTTTATGATTGGTCCCAGTCTAAATAAGCCAAAAATGATCATAATTTGACATTTTTTGAAAAAATCCAAATTTTTTGAAAATTTTCGATGTCGAATCTAGAGTGCCAGGACTATACAAAAGAGTGAAATTTTGATCCAGGTAAGTCGATATGCATATATATAGGTCTTTTATGATTGGTCCCAGTCTAAATAAGCCAAAAATGATCATAATTTGACATTTTTTGATAAAATACAAATTTTTTGAAAATTTTCGATGTCGAATCTAGAGTGCCAGGACTATACAAAAGAGTGAAATTTTGATCCAGGTAAGTCGATATGCATATATATAGGTCTTTTATGATTGGTCCCAGTCTAAATAAGCCAAAAATGATCATAATTTGACATTTTTTGAAAAAAAACAAATTTTTTGAAAATTTTCGATGTCGAATCAAGAGTGCCAGGACTATACAAAAGAGTGAAATTTTGATCCAGGTAAGTCGATATGCATATATATAGGTCTTTTATGATTGGTCCCAGTCTAAATAAGCCAAAAATGATCATAATTTGACATTTTTTGATAAAAAACAAATTTTTTGAAAATTTTCGATGTCGAATCTAGAGTGCCAGGACTATACAAAAGAGTGAAATTTTGATCCAGGTAAGTCGATATGCATATATATAGGTCTTTTATGATTGGTCCCAGTCTAAATAAGCCAAAAATGATCATAATTTGACATTTTTTGATAAAAAACAAATTTTTTGAAAATTTTCGATGTCGAATCTAGAGTGCCAGGACTATACAAAAGAGTGAAATTTTGATCCAGGTAAGTCGATGCCTATATATAGGTCTTTTATGATTGGTCCCAGTCTAAATAAGCCAAAAATGATCATAATTTGACATTGTTTGATAAAATACAAATTTTTTGAAAATTTTCGATGTCGAATCTAGAGTGCCAGGACTATACAAAAGAGTGAAATTTTGATCCAGGTAAGTCGATATGCATATATATAGGTCTTTTATGATTGGTCCCAGTCTAAATAAGCCAAAAATGATCATAATTGGACATTTTTTGATAAAATACACATTTTTTGAAAATTTTCGATGTCGAATCTAGAGTGCCAGGACTATACAAAAGAGTGAAATTTTGATCCAGGTAAGTCGATATGCATATATATAGGTCTTTTATGATTGGTCCCAGTCTAAATAAGCCAAAAATGATCATAATTTGACATTTTTTGAAAAAAAACAAATTTTTTGAAAATTTTCGATGTCGAATCCAGAGTGCCAGGACTATACAAAAGAGTGAAATTTTGATCCAGGTAAGTCGATATGCATATATATAGGTCTTTTATGATTGGTCCCAGTCTAAATAAGCCAAAAATGATCATAATTTGACATTTTTTGATAAAATACAAATTTTTGAAAATTTTCGATGTCGAATCTAGAGTGCCAGGACTATACAAAAGAGTTAAATTTTGATCCAGGTAAGTCGATATGCCTATATATAGGTCTTTTATGATTGGTCCCAGTCTAAATAAGCCAAAAATGATCATAATTTGACATTGTTTGATAAAATACAAATTTTTTGAAAATTTTCGATGTCGAATCTAGAGTGCCAGGACTATACAAAAGAGTGAAATTTTGATCCAGGTAAGTCGATATGCATATATATAGGTCTTTTATGATTGGTCCCAGTCTAAATAAGCCAAAAATGATCATAATTTGACATTTTTTGATAAAATACAAATTTTTTGAAAATTTTCGAAGTCGAATCTAGAGTGCCAGGACTATACAAAAGAGTGAAATTTTGATCCAGGTAAGTCGATATGCATATATATAGGTCTTTTATGATTGGTCCCAGTCTAAATAAGCCAAAAATGATCATAATTTGACATTTTTTGAAAAAAAACAAATTTTTTGAAAATTTTCGATGTCGAATCTAGAGTGCCAGGACTATACAAAAGAGTGAAATTTTGATCCAGGTAAGTCGATATGCATATATATAGGTCTTTTATGATTGGTCCCAGTCTAAATAAGCCAAAAATGATCATAATTTGACATTTTTGAAAAAATACAAATTTTTTGAAAATTTTCGATGTCGAATCTAGAGTGCCAGGACTATACAAAAGAGTGATATTTTGATCCAGGTAAGTCGATATGCATATATATAGGTCTTTTATGATTGGTCCCAGTCTAAATAAGCCAAAAATGATCATAATTTGACATTTTTTGATAAAATACAAATTTTTTGAAAATTTTCGATGTCGAATCTAGAGTGCCAGGACTATACAAAAGAGTGAAATTTTGATCCAGGTAAGTCGATATGCATATATATAGGTCTTTTATGATTGGTCCCAGTCTAAATAAGCCAAAAATGATCATAATTGGACATTTTTTGATAAAATACACATTTTTTGAAAATTTTCGATGTCGAATCTAGAGTGCCAGGACTATACAAAAGAGTGAAATTTTGATCCAGGTAAGTCGATATGCATATATATAGGTCTTTTATGATTGGTCCCAGTCTAAATAAGCCAAAAATGATCATAATTTGACATTTTTTGATAAAAAACAAATTTTTTGAAAATTTTCGATGTCGAATCTAGAGTGCCAGGACTATACAAAAGAGTGTAATTTTGATCCAGGTAAGTCGATATGTATATATATAGGTCTTTTATGATTGGTCCCAGTCTAAATAAGCCAAAAATGATCATAATTTGACATTTTTTGATAAAAAACAAATTTTTTGAAAATTTTCGATGTCGAATCTAGAGTGCCAGGACTATACAAAAGAGTGAAATTTTGATCCACGTAAGTCGATATGCATATATATAGGTCTTTTATGATTAATCCCAGTCTAAATAAGCCAAAAATGACCATAATTTGACATTTTTTGATAAAAAACAAATTTTTTGAAAATTTTCGATGTCGAATCTAGAGTGCCAGGACTATACAAAAGAGTGAAATTTTGATCCAGGTAAGTCGATATGCATATATATAGGTCTTTTATGATTGGTCCCAGTCTAAATAAGCCAAAAATGATCATAATTTGACATTTTTTGATAAAAAACAAATTTTTTGAAAATTTTCGATGTCGAATCTAGAGTGCCAGGACTATACAAAAGAGTGAAATTTTGATCCAGGTAAGTCGATATGCATATATATAGGTCTTTTATGATTGGTCCCAGTCTAAATAAGCCAAAAATGATCATAATTTGACATTTTTTGAAAAAAAACAAATTTTTTGAAAATTTTCGATGTCGAATCTAGAGTGCCAGGACTATACAAAAGAGTGAAATTTTGATCCAGGTTAGTCGATATGCATATATATAGGTCTTTTATGATTGGTCCCAGTCTAAATAAGCCAAAAATGATCATAATTTGACATTTTTGAAAAAATACAAATTTTTTGAAAATTTTCGATGTCGAATCTAGAGTGCCAGGACTATACAAAAGAGTGAAATTTTGATCCAGGTTAGTCGATATGCATATATATAGGTCTTTTATGATTGGTCCCAGTCTAAATAAGCCAAAAATGATCATAATTTAACATTTTTTGATAAAATACAAATTTTTTGAAAATTTTCGATGTCGAATCTAGAGTGCCAGGACTATACAAAAGAGTGAAATTTTGATCCAGGTAAGTCGATATGCATATATATAGGTCTTTTATGATTGGTCCCAGTCTAAATAAGCCAAAAATGATCATAATTTGACATTTTTTGAAAAAAAACTAATTTTTTGAAAATTTTCGATGTCGAATCTAGAGTGCCAGGACTATACAAAAGAGTGAAATTTTGATCCAGGTAAGTCGATATGCATATATATAGGTCTTTTATGATTGGTCCCAGTCTAAATAAGCCAAAAATGATCATAATTTGACATTTTTTGATAAAATACAAATTTTTGAAAATTTTCGATGTCGAATCTAGAGTGCCAGGACTATACAAAAGAGTTAAATTTTGATCCAGGTAAGTCGATATGCCTATATATAGGTCTTTTATGATTGGTCCCAGTCTAAATAAGCCAAAAATGATCATAATTTGACATTGTTTGATAAAATACAAATTTTTTGAAAATTTTCGATGTCGAATCTAGAGTGCCAGGACTATACAAAAGAGTGAAATTTTGATCCAGGTAAGTCGATATGCATATATATAGGTCTTTTATGATTGGTCCCAGTCTAAATAAGCCAAAAATGATCATAATTTGACATTTTTTGATAAAATACAAATTTTTTGAAAATTTTCGAAGTCGAATCTAGAGTGCCAGGACTATACAAAAGAGTGAAATTTTGATCCAGGTAAGTCGATATGCATATATATAGGTCTTTTATGATTGGTCCCAGTCTAAATAAGCCAAAAATGATCATAATTTGACATTTTTTGATAAAAAACAAATTTTTTGAAAATTTTCGATGTCGAATCTATAGTGCCAGGACTATACAAAAGAGTGAAATTTTGATCCAGGTAAGTCGATATGCATATATATAGGTCTTTTATGATTGGTCCCAGTCTAAATAAGCCAAAAATGATCATAATTTGACATTTTTTGAAAAAAAACAAATTTTTTGAAAATTTTCGATGTCGAATCTAGAGTGCCAGGACTATACAAAAGAGTGAAATTTTGATCCAGGTAAGTCGATATGCATATATATAGGTCTTTTATGATTGGTCCCAGTCTAAATAAGCCAAAAATGATCATAATTTGACATTTTTTGATAAAATACAAATTTTTTGAAAATTTTCGATGTCGAATCTAGAGTGCCAGGACTATACAAAAGAGTGAAATTTTGATCCAGGTAAGTCGATATGCATATATATAGGTCTTTTATGATTGGTCCCAGTCTAAATAAGCCAAAAATGATCATAATTGGACATTTTTTGATAAAATACACATTTTTTGAAAATTTTCGATGTCGAATCTAAAGTGCCAGGACTATACAAAAGAGTGAAATTTTGATCCAGGTAAGTCGATATGCATATATATAGGTCTTTTATGATTGGTCCCAGTCTAAATAAGCCAAAAATGATCATAATTTGACATTTTTTGAAAAAAAAACAAATTTTTTGAAAATTTTCGATGTCGAATCTAGAGTGCCAGGACTATACAAAAGAGTGAAATTTTGATCCAGGTAAGTCGATATGCATATATATAGGTCTTTTATGATTGGTCCCAGTCTAAATAAGCCAAAAATGATCATAATTTGACATTTTTTGATAAAATACAAATTTTTGAAAATTTTCGATGTCGAATCTAGAGTGCCAGGACTATACAAAAGAGTTAAATTTTGATCCAGGTAAGTCGATATGCCTATATATAGGTCTTTTATGATTGGTCCCAGTCTAAATAAGCCAAAAATGATCATAATTTGACATTGTTTGATAAAATACAAATTTTTTGAAAATTTTCGATGTCGAATCTAGAGTGCCAGGACTATACAAAAGAGTGAAATTTTGATCCAGGTAAGTCGATATGCATATATATAGGTCTTTTATGATTGGTCCCAGTCTAAATAAGCCAAAAATGATCATAATTTGACATTTTTTGATAAAATACAAATTTTTTGAAAATTTTCGAAGTCGAATCTAGAGTGCCAGGACTATACAAAAGAGTAAAATTTTGATCCAGGTAAGTCGATATGCATATATATAGGTCTTTTATGATTGGTCCCAGTCTAAATAAGCCAAAAATGATCATAATTTGACATTTTTTGAAAAAAAACAAATTTTTTGAAAATTTTCGATGTCGAATCTAGAGTGCCAGGACTATACAAAAGAGTGAAATTTTGATCCAGGTAAGTCGATATGCATATATATAGGTCTTTTATGATTGGTCCCAGTCTAAATAAGCCAAAAATGATCATAATTTGACATTTTTGTAAAAATACAAATTTTTTGAAAATTTTCGATGTCGAATCTAGAGTGCCAGGACTATACAAAAGAGTGATATTTTGATCCAGGTAAGTCGATATGCATATATATAGGTCTTTTATGATTGGTCCCAGTCTAAATAAGCCAAAAATGATCATAATTTGACATTTTTTGATAAAATACAAATTTTTTGAAAATTTTCGATGTCGAATCTAGAGTGCCAGGAATATACAAAAGAGTGAAATTTTGATCCAGGTAAGTCGATATGCATATATATATAGGTCTTTTATGATTGGTCCCAGTCTAAATAAGCCAAAAATGATCATAATTGGACATTTTTTGATAAAATACACATTTTTTGAAAATTTTCGATGTCGAATCTAGAGTGCCAGGACTATACAAAAGAGTGAAATTTTGATCCAGGTAAGTCGATATGCATATATATAGGTCTTTTATGATTGGTCCCAGTCTAAATAAGCCAAAAATGATCATAATTTGACATTTTTTGATAAAAAACAAATTTTTTGAAAATTTTCGATGTCGAATCTAGAGTGCCAGGACTATACAAAAGAGTGTAATTTTGATCCAGGTAAGTCGATATGTATATATATAGGTCTTTTATGATTGGTCCCAGTCTAAATAAGCCAAAAATGATCATAATTTGACATTTTTTGATAAAAAACAAATTTTTTGAAAATTTTCGATGTCGAATCTAGAGTGCCAGGACTATACAAAAGAGTGAAATTTTGATCCACGTAAGTCGATATGCATATATATAGGTCTTTTATGATTAATCCCAGTCTAAATAAGCCAAAAATGACCATAATTTGACATTTTTTGATAAAAAACAAATTTTTTGAAAATTTTCGATGTCGAATCTAGAGTGCCAGGACTATACAAAAGAGTGAAATTTTGATCCAGGTAAGTCGATATGCATATATATAGGTCTTTTATGATTAATCCCAGTCTAAATAAGCCAAAAATGACCATAATTTGACATTTTTTGATAAAAAACAAATTTTTTGAAAATTTTCGATGTCGAATCTAGAGTGCCAGGACTATACAAAAGAGTGAAATTTTGATCCAGGTAAGTCGATATGCATATATATAGGTCTTTTATGATTGGTCCCAGTCTAAATAAGCCAAAAATGATCATAATTTGACATTTTTGAAAAAATACAAATTTTTTGAAAATTTTCGATGTCGAATCTAGAGTGCCAGGACTATACAAAAGAGTGATATTTTGATCCAGGTAAGTCGATATGCATATATATAGGTCTTTTATGATTGGTCCCAGTCTAAATAAGCCAAAAATGATCATAATTTGACATTTTTGAAAAAATACAAATTTTTTGAAAATTTTCGATGTCGAATCTAGAGTGCCAGGACTATACAAAAGAGTGATATTTTGATCCAGGTAAGTCGATATGCATATATATAGGTCTTTTATGATTGGTCCCAGTCTAAATAAGCCAAAAATGATCATAATTTGACATTTTTTGATAAAATACAAATTTTTTGAAAATTTTCGATGTCGAATCTAGAGTGCCAGGACTATACAAAAGAGTGAAATTTTGATCCAGGTAAGTCGATATGCATATATATAGGTCTTTTATGATTGGTCCCAGTCTAAATAAGCCAAAAATGATCATAATTGGACATTTTTTGATAAAATACACATTTTTTGAAAATTTTCGATGTCGAATCTAGAGTGCCAGGACTATACAAAAGAGTGAAATTTTGATCCAGGTAAGTCGATATGCATATATATAGGTCTTTTATGATTGGTCCCAGTCTAAATAAGCCAAAAATGATCATAATTTGACATTTTTTGATAAAAAACAAATTTTTTGAAAATTTTCGATGTCGAATCTAGAGTGCCAGGACTATACAAAAGAGTGTAATTTTGATCCAGGTAAGTCGATATGTATATATATAGGTCTTTTATGATTGGTCCCAGTCTAAATAAGCCAAAAATGATCATAATTTGACATTTTTTGATAAAAAACAAATTTTTTGAAAATTTTCGATGTCGAATCTAGAGTGCCAGGACTATACAAAGGAGTGAAATTTTGATCCACGTAAGTCGATATGCATATATATAGGTCTTTTATGATTAATCCCAGTCTAAATAAGCCAAAAATGACCATAATTTGACATTTTTTGATAAAAAACAAATTTTTTGAAAATTTTCGATGTCGAATCTAGAGTGCCAGGACTATACAAAAGAGTGAAATTTTGATCCAGGTAAGTCGATATGCATATATATAGGTCTTTTATGATTGGTCCCAGTCTAAATAAGCCAAAAATGATCATAATTTGACATTTTTTGATAAAAAACAAATTTTTTGAAAATTTTCGATGTCGAATCTAGAGTGCCAGGACTATACAAAAGAGTGAAATTTTGATCCAGGTAAGTCGATATGCATATATATAGGTCTTTTATGATTGGTCCCAGTCTAAATAAGCCAAAAATGATCATAATTTGACATTTTTTGATAAAATACAAATTTTTTTAAAATTTTCGATGTCGAATCTAGAATGCCAGGACTATACAAAAGAGTGAAATTTTGATCCAGGTAAGTCGATATGCATATATATAGGTCTTTTATGATTGGTCCCAGTCTAAATAAGCCAAAAATGATCATAATTTGACATTTTTTGATAAAATACAAATTTTTTGAAAATTTTCGATGTCGAATCTAGAGTGCCAGGACTATACAAAAGAGTTAAATTTTGATTCAGGTAAGTCGATATGCCTATATATAGGTCTTTTATGATTGGTCCCAGTCTAAATAAGCCAAAAATGACCATAATTTGACATTGTTTGATAAAATACAAATTTTTTGAAAATTTTCGATGTCGAATCTAGAGTGCCAGGACTATACAAAAGAGTGAAATTTTGATCCAGGTAAGTCGATATGCATATATATAGGTCTTTTATGATTGGTCCCAGTCTAAATAAGCCAAAAATGATCATAATTTGACATTTTTTGATAAAATACAAATTTTTTGAAAATTTTCGAAGTCGAATCTAGAGTGCCAGGACTATACAAAAGAGTGAAATTTTGATCCAGGTAAGTCGATATGCATATATATAGGTCTTTTATGATTGGTCCCAGTCTAAATAAGCCAAAAATGATCATAATTTGACATTTTTTGATAAAAAACAAATTTTTTGAAAATTTTCGATGTCGAATCTAGAGTGCCAGGACTATACAAAAGAGTGAAATTTTGATCCAGGTAAGTCGATATGCATATATATAGGTCTTTTATGATTGGTCCCAGTCTAAATAAGCCAAAAATGATCATAATTTGACATTTTTTGATAAAATACAAATTTTTTGAAAATTTTCGAAGTCGAATCTAGAGTGCCAGGACTATACAAAAGAGTGAAATTTTGATCCAGGTAAGTCGATATGCATATATATAGGTCTTTTATGATTGGTCCCAGTCTAAATAAGCCAAAAATGATCATAATTTGACATTTTTTGATAAAAAACAAATTTTTTGAAAATTTTCGATGTCGAATCTAGAGTGCCAGGACTATACAAAAGAGTGAAATTTTGATCCAGGTAAGTCGATATGCATATATATAGGTCTTTTATGATTGGTCCCAGTCTAAATAAGCCAAAAATGATCATAATTTGACATTTTTTGATAAAAAACAAATTTTTTGAAAATTTTCGATGTCGAATCTAGAGTGCCAGGACTATACAAAAGAGTGAAATTTTGATCCAGGTAAGTCAATATGCATATATATAGGTCTTTTATGATTGGTCCCAGTCTAAATAAGCCAAAAATGATCATAATTTGACATTTTTTGATAAAATACAAATTTTTTGAAAATTTTCGATGTCGAATCTAGAGTGCCAGGACTATACAAAAGAGTGAAATTTTGATCCAGGTAAGTCGATATGCATATATATAGGTCTTTTATGATTGGTCCCAGTCTAAATAAGCCAAAAATGATCATAATTTGACATTTTTTGATAAAAAACAAATTTGTTGATAATTTTCGATGTCGAATCTAGAGTGCCAGGACTATACAAAAGAGTGAAATTTTGATCCAGGTAAGTCAATATGCATATATATAGGTCTTTTATGATTGGTCCCAGTCTAAATAAGCCAAAAATGATCATAATTTGACATTTTTTGATAAAATACAAATTTTTTGAAAATTTTCGATGTCGAATCTAGAGTGCCAGGACTATACAAAAGAGTGAAATTTTGATCCAGGTAAGTCGATATGCATATATATAGGTCTTTTATGATTGGTCCCAGTCTAAATAAGCCAAAAATGATCATAATTTGACATTTTTTGATAAAATACAAATTTTTTGAAAATTTTCGATGTCGAATCTAGAGTGCCAGGACTATACAAAAGAGTGAAATTTTGATCCAGGTAAGTCGATATGCCTATATATAGGTCTTTTATGATTGGTCTCAGTCTAAATAAGCCAAAAATGATCATAATTTGACATTTTTTGATAAAATACAAACTTTTTGAAAATTTTCGATGTCGAATCTAGAGTGCCAGGACTATACAAAAGAGTGAAATTTTGATCCAGGTAAGTCGATATGCATATATATTGGTCTTTTATGATTGGTCCCAGTCTAAATAAGCCAAAAATGATCATAATTTGACATTTTTTGATAAAAAACAAATTTTTTGAAAATTTTCGATGGCGAATCTAGAGTGCCAGGACTATACAAAAGAGTGAAATTTTGATCCAGGTAAGTCGATATGTATATATATAGGTCTTTTATGATTGGTCCCAGTCTAAATAAGCCAAAAATGATCATAATTTGACATTTTTTGATAAAAAACAAATTTTTTGAAAATTTTCGATGTCGAATCTAGAGTGCCAGGACTATACAAAAGAGTGAAATTTTGATCCAGGTAAGTCGGTATGCATATATATAGGTCTTTTATGATTAATCCCAGTCTAAATAAGCCAAAAATGATCATAATTTGACATTTTTTGATAAAAAATAATTTTTTGAAAATTTTCGATGTCGAATCTAGAGTGCCAGGACTATACAAAAGAGTGAAATTTTGATCCAGGTAAGTCGATATGCATATATATAGGTCTTTTATGATTGGTCCCAGTCTAAATAAGCCAAAAATGATCATAATTTGACATTTTTTGATAAAAAACAAATTTTTTGAAAATTTTCGATGTCGAATCTAGAGTGCCAGGACTATACAAAAGAGTGAAATTTTGATCCAGGTAAGTCGATATGCATATATATAGGTCTTTTATGATTGGTCCCAGTCTAAATAAGCCAAAAATGATCATAATTTGACATTTTTTGATAAAAAACAAATTTTTTGAAAATTTTCGATGTCGAATCTAGAGTGCCAGGACTATACAAAAGAGTGAAATTTTGATCCAGGTAAGTCGATATGCATATATATAGGTCTTTTATGATTGGTCCCAGTCTAAATAAGCCAAAAATGATCATAATTTGACATTTTTTGATAAAAAACAAATTTTTTGAAAATTTTCGATGTCGAATCTAGAGTGCCAGGACTATACAAAAGAGTGAAATTTTGATCCAGGTAAGTCGATATGCATATATATAGGTCTTTTATGATTGGTCCCAGTCTAAATAAGCCAAAAATGATCATAATTTGACATTTTTTGATAAAAAAACAAATTTTTTGAAAATTTTCGATGTCGAATCTAGAGTGCCAGGACTATACAAAAGAGTGAAATTTTGATCCAGGTAAGTCGATATGTATATATATAGGTCTTTTATGATTGGTCCCAGTCTAAATAAGCCAAAAATGATCATAATTTGACATTTTTTATAAAATACAAATTTTTTGAAAATTTTCGATGTCGAATCTAGAGTGCCAGGACTATACAAAAGAGTGAAATTTTGAGCCAGGTAAGTCGATATGCATATATATAGGTCTTTTATGATTGGTCCCAGTCTAAATAAGCCAAAAATGATCATAATTTGACATTTTTTGATAAAAAACAAATTTTTTGAAAATTTTCGATGTCGAATCTAGAGTGCCAGGACTATACAAAAGAGTGAAATTTTGATCCAGGTAAGTCGATATGCATATATATAGGTCTTTTATGATTGGTCCCAGTCTAAATAAGCCAAAAATGATCATAATTTGACATTTTTTGATAAAAAACAAATTTTTTGAAAATTTTCGATGTCGAATCTAGAGTGCCAGGACTATACAAAAGAGTGAAATTTTGATCCAGGTAAGTCGATATGCATATATATAGGTCTTTTATGATTAATCCCAGTCTAAATAAGCCAAAAATGATCATAATTTGACATTTTTTGATAAAAAACAAATTTTTTGAAAATTTTCGATGTCGAATCTAGAGTGCCAGGACTATACAAAAGAGTGAAATTTTGATCCAGGTAAGTCGATATGCATATATATAGGTCTTTTATGATTGGTCCCAGTCTAAATAAGCCAAAAATGATCATAATTTGACATTTTTTGATAAAAAACAAATTTTTTGAAAATTTTCGATGTCGAATCTAGAGTGCCAGGACTATACAAAAGAGTGAAATTTTGATCCAGGTAAGTCGATATGCATATATATAGGTCTTTTATGATTGGTCCCAGTCTAAATAAGCCAAAAATGATCATAATTTGACATTTTTTGATAAAAAACAAATTTTTTGAAAATTTTCGATGTCGAATCTAGAGTGCCAGGACTATACAAAAGAGTGAAATTTTGATCCAGGTAAGTCGATATGCATATATATAGGTCTTTTATGATTTGTCCCAGTCTAAATAAGCCAAAAATGATCATAATTTGACATTTTTTGATAAAAAACAAATTTTTTGAAAATTTTCGATGTCGAATCTAGAGTGCCAGGACTATACAAAAGAGTGAAATTTTGATCCAGGTAAGTCGATATGCATATATATAGGTCTTTTATGATTGGTCCCAGTCTAAATAAGCCAAAAATGATCATAATTTGACATTTTTTGATAAAAAAACAAATTTTTTGAAAATTTTCGATGTCGAATCTAGAGTGCCAGGACTATACAAAAGAGTGAAATTTTGATCCAGGTAAGTCGATATGTATATATATAGGTCTTTTATGATTGGTCCCAGTCTAAATAAGCCAAAAATGATCATAATTTGACATTTTTTATAAAATACAAATTTTTTGAAAATTTTCGATGTCGAATCTAGAGTGCCAGGACTATACAAAAGAGTGAAATTTTGAGCCAGGTAAGTCTATATGCATATATATAGGTCTTTTATGATTGGTCCCAGTCTAAATAAGCCAAAAATGATCATAATTTGACATTTTTTGATAAAAAACAAATTTTTTGAAAATTTTCGATGTCGAATCTAGAGTGCCAGGACTATACAAAAGAGTGAAATTTTGATCCAGGTAAGTCGATATGCATATATATAGGTCTTTTATGATTGGTCCCAGTCTAAATAAGCCAAAAATGATCATAATTTGACATTTTTTGATAAAATACAAATTTTTTGAAAATTTTCGATGTCGAATCTAGAGTGCCAGGACTATACAAAAGAGTGAAATTTTGATCCAGGTAAGTCGATATGCATATATATAGGTCTTTTATGATTGGTCCCAGTCTAAATAAGCCAAAAATGATCATAATTTGACATTTTTTGATAAAATACAAATTTTTTGAAAATTTTCGATGTCGAATCTAGAGTGCCAGGACTATACAAAAGAGTGAAATTTTGATCCAGGTAAGTCGATATGCATATATATAGGTCTTTTATGATTGGTCCCAGTCTAAATAAGCCAAAAATGATCATAATTTGACATTTTTTGATAAAAAACAAATTTTTTGAAAATTTTCGATGTCGAATCTAGAGTGCCAGGACTATACAAATGAGTGAAATTTTGATCCAGGTAAGTCGATATGCATATATATAGGTCTTTTATGATTAATCCCAGTCTAAATAAGCCAAAAATGATCATAATTTGACATTTTTTGATAAAAAAAATTTTTTGAAAATTTTCGATGTCGAATCTAGAGTGCCAGGACTATACAAAAGAGTGAAATTTTGATCCAGGTAAGTCGATATGCATATATATAGGTCTTTTATGATTGGTCCCAGTCTAAATAAGCCAAAAATGATCATAATTTGACATTTTTTGATAAAAAACAAATTTTTTGAAAATTTTCGATGTCGAATCTAGAGTGCCAGGACTATACAAAAGAGTGAAATTTTGATCCAGGTAAGTCGATATGCATATATATAGGTCTTTTATGATTGGTCCCAGTCTAAATAAGCCAAAAATGATCATAATTTGACATTTTTTGATAAAAAACAAAATTTTGAAAATTTTCGATGTCGAATATAGAGTGCCAGGACTATACAAAAGAGTGAAATTTTATTCCAGGTAAGTCCATATGCATATATATAGGTCTTTTATGATTGGTCCCAGTCTAAATAAGCCAAAAATGATCATAATTTGACATTTTTTGATAAAATACAAATTTTTTGAAAATTTTCGATGTCGAATCTAGAGTGCCAGGACTATACAAAAGAGTGAAATTTTGAGC
This sequence comes from Chrysoperla carnea, assembly GCF_905475395.1. NCBI lineage: Eukaryota > Metazoa > Arthropoda > Insecta > Neuroptera > Chrysopidae > Chrysoperla > Chrysoperla carnea. Next base: position 2,815,363 of record NW_025408233.1, on the reverse strand, counting down.
CAGGTAAGTCGATATGCATATATATAGGTCTTTTATGATTGGTCCCAGTCTAAATAAGCCAAAAATGATCATAATTTGACATTTTTTGATAAAAAACAAATTTTTTGAAAATTTTCGATGGCGAATCTAGAGTGCCAGGACTATACAAAAGAGTGAAATTTTGATCCAGGTAAGTCGATATGCATATATATAGGTCTTTTATGATTGGTCCCAGTCTAAATAAGCCAAAAATGATCATAATTTGACATTTTTTGATAAAATACAAATTTTTTGAAAATTTTCGATGTCGAATCTAGAGTGCCAGGACTATACAAAAGAGTGAAATTTTGAGCCAGGTAAGTCGATATGCATATACATAGGTCTTTTATGATTGGTCCCAGTCTAAATAAGCCAAAAATGATCATAATTTGACATTTTTTGATAAAAAACAAATTTTTTGAAAATTTTCGATGTCGAATCTAGAGTGCCAGGACTATACAAAAGAGTGAAATTTTGATCCAGGTAAGTCGATATGCATATATATAGGTCTTTTATGATTGGTCCCAGTCTAAATAAGCCAAAAATGATCATAATTTGACATTTTTTGATAAAAAAACAAATTTTTTGAAAATTTTCGATGTCGAATCTAGAGTGCCAGGACTATACAAAAGAGTGAAATTTTGATCCAGGTAAGTCGATATGCATATATATAGGTCTTTTATGATTGGTCCCAGTCTAAATAAGCCAAAAATGATCATAATTTGACATTTTTTATAAAATACAAATTTTTTGAAAATTTTCGATGTCGAATCTAGAGTGCCAGGACTATACAAAAGAGTGAAATTTTGAGCCAGGTAAGTCGATATGCATATATATAGGTCTTTTATGATTGGTCCCAGTCTAAATAAGCCAAAAATGATCATAATTTGACATTTTTTGATAAAAAACAAATTTTTTGAAAATTTTCGATGTCGAATCTAGAGTGCCAGGACTATACAAAAGAGTGAAATTTTGATCCAGGTAAGTCGATATGCATATATATAGGTCTTTTATGATTGGTCCCAGTCTAAATAAGCCAAAAATGATCATAATTTGACATTTTTTGATAAAAAACAAATTTTTTGAAAGTTTTCGATGTCGAATCTAGAGTGCCAGGACTATACAAAAGAGTGAAATTTTGATCCAGGTAAGTCGATATGCATATATATAGGTCTTTTATGATTGGTCCCAGTCTAAATAAGCCAAAAATGATCATAATTTGACATTTTTTGATAAAAAACAAATTTTTTGAAAATTTTCGATGTCGAATCTAGAGTGCCAGGACTATACAAAAGAGTGAAATTTTGATCCAGGTAAGTCGATATGCATATATATAGGTCTGTTATGATTGGTCCCAGTCTAAATAAGCCAAAAATGATCATAATTTGACATTTTTTGATAAAAAACAAATTTTTTGAAAATTTTCGATGTCGAATCTAGAGTGCCAGGACTATACAAAAGAGTGAAATTTTGAGCCAGGTAAGTCGATATGCATATATATAGGTCTTTTATGATTGGTCCCAGTCTAAATAAGCCAAAAATGATCATAATTTGACATTTTTTGATAAAATACAAATTTTTTGAAAATTCTCGATGTCGAATCTAGAGTGCCAGGACTATACAAAAGAGTGAAATTTTGATCCAGGTAAGTCGATATGCATATATATAGGTCTTTTATGATTGGTCCAAGTCTAAATAAGCCAAAAATGATCATAATTTGACATTTTTTGATAAAAAACAAATTTTTTGAAAATTTTCGATGTCGAATCTAGAGTGCCAGGACTATACAAAAGAGTGAAATTTTGATCCAGGTAAGTCGATATGCATATAATATATAGGTCTTTTATGATTGGTTTCAGTCTAAATAAGCCAAAAATGATCATAATTTGACATTTTTTGATAAAATACAAATTTTTTGAAAATTTTCGATGTCGAATCTAGAGTGCCAGGACTATACAAAAGAGTGGAATTTTGATCCAGGTAAGTCGATATGCATATATATAGGTCTTTTATGATTGGTTTCAGTCTAAATAAGCCAAAAATGATCATAATTTGACATTTTTTGATAAAAATCAAATTTTTTGAAAATTTTCGATGTCGAATCTAGAGTGCCAGGACTATACAAAAGAGTGAAATTTTGATCCAGGTAGGTCGATATGCATATATATAAGTCTTTTATGATTGGTCCCAGTCTAAATAAGCCAAAAATGATCATAATTTGACATTTTTTGATAAAATACAAATTTTTTGAAAATTTTCGATGTCGAATCTAGAGTGCCAGGACTATACAAAAGAGTGAAATTTTGATCCAGGTAAGTCGATATGCATATATATAGGTCTTTTATGATTGGTCCCAGTCTAAATAAGCCAAAAATGATCATAATTTGACATTTTTTGATAAAAAACAAATTTTTTGAAAATTTTCGATGTCGAATCTAGAGTGCCAGGACTATACAAAAGAGTGAAATTTTGATCCAAGTAAGTCGATATGCATATATATAGGTCTTTTATGATTGGTCCCAGTCTAAATAAGCCAAAAATGATCATAATTTGTCATTTTTTGATAAAATACAAATTTTTTGAAAATTTTCGATGTCGAATCTAGAGTGCCAGGACTATACAAAAGAGTGAAATTTTGATCCAGGTAAGTCGATATGCATATATATAGGTCTTTTATGATTGGTCCCAGTCTAAATAAGCCAAAAATGATCATAATTTGACATTTTTTGATAAAAAACAAATTTTTTGAAAATTTTCGATGTCGAATCTAGAGTGCCAGGACTATACAAAAGAGTGAAATTTTGATCCAGGTAAGTCGATATGCATATATATAGGTCTTTTATGATTGGTCCCCGTCTAAATAAGCCAAAAATGATCTTAATTTGACATTTTTTGATAAAATACAATTTTTTTGAAAATTTTCGAAGTCGATGTGCATATATATAGGTCTTTTATGATTGGTCCCAGTCTTAATAAGCCAAAAATGATCATAATTTGACATTTTTTGATAAAAAACAAATTTTTTGAAAACTTTCGATGTCGAATCTAGAGTGCCAGGACTATACAAAAGAGGGAAATTTTGATCCAGGTAAGTCGATATGCATATATATAGGTCTTTTATGATTGGTTTCAGTCTAAATAAGCCAAAAATGATCATAATTTGACATTTTTTGATAAAATACAAATTTTTTGAAAATTTTCGATGTCGAATCTAGAGTGCCAGGACTATACAAAAGAGTGAAATTTTGATCCAGGTAAGTCGATATGCATATATATAGGTCTTTTATGATTGGTCCCAGTCTAAATAAGCCAAAAATGATCATAATTTGACATTTTTTGATAAAATACAAATTTTTTGAAAATTTTCGATGTCGAATCTAGAGTGCCAGGACTATACAAAAGAGTGAAATTTTGATCCAGGTAAGTCGATATGCCTATATATAGGTCTTTTATGATTGGTCCCAGTCTAAATAAGCCAAAAATGATCATAATTTGACATTTTTTGATAAAAAACAAATTTTTTGAAAATTTTCGATGTCGAATCTAGAGTGCCAGGACTATACAAAAGAGTGAAATTTTGATCCAGGTAAGTAGATATGCATATATATAGGTCTTTTATGATTGGTTTCAGTCTAAATAAGCCAAAAATGATCATAATTTGACATTTTTTGATAAAATACAAATTTTTTGAAAATTTTCGATGTCGAATCTAGAGTGCCAGGACTATACAAAAGAGTGAAATTTTGATCCAGGTAAGTCGATATGCATTTATATAGGTCTTTTATGATTGGTCCCAGTCTAAATAAGCCAAAAATGATCATAATTTGACATTTTTTGATAAAAAACAAATTTTTTGAAAATTTTCGATGTCGAATCTAGAGTGCCAGGACTATACAAAAGAGTGAAATTTTGATCCAGGTAAGTCGATATGCATATATATAAGTCTTTTATGATTGGTCCCAGTCTAAATAAGCCAAAAATGATCATAATTTGACATTTTTTGATAAAATACAAATTTTTTGAAAATTTTCGATGTCGAATCTAGAGTGCCAGGACTATACAAAAGAGTTAAATTTTGATCCATTTAAGTCGATATGCATATATATAGGTCTTTTATGATTGGTCCCAGTCTAAATAAGCCAAAAATGATCATAATTTGACATTTTTTGATAAAAAACAAATTTTTTGAAAATTTTCGATGTCGAATCTAGAGTGCCAGGACTATACAAAAGAGTGAAATTTTGATCCAAGTAAGTCGATATGCATATATATAGGTCTTTTATGATTGGTCCCAGTCTAAATAAGCCAAAAATGATCATAATTTGACATTTTTTGATAAAATACAAATTTTTTGAAAATTTTCGATGTCGAATCTAGAGTGCCAGGACTATACAAAAGAGTGAAATTTTGATCCAGGTAAGTCGATATGTATATATATAGGTCTTTTATGATTGGTCCCAGTCTAAATAAGCCAAAAATGATCATAATTTGACATTTTTTGATAAAAAACAAATTTTTTGAAAATTTTCGATGTCGAATCTAGAGTGCCAGGACTATACAAAAGAGTGAAATTTTGATCCAGGTAAGTCGATATGTATATATATAAGTCTTTTATGATTGGTCCCAGTCTAAATAAGCCAAAAATGATCATAATTTGACATTTTTTGATAAAATACAAATTTTTTGAAAATTTTCGATGTCGAATCTAGAGTGCCAGGACTATACAAAAGAGTGAAATTTTGATCCAGGTAAGTCGATATGCATATATATAGGTCTTTTATGATTGGTCCCAGTCTAAATAAGCCAAAAATGATCATAATTTGACATTTTTTGATAAAAAACAAATTTTTTGAAAATTTTCGATGTCGAATCTAGAGTGCCAGGACTATACAAAAGAGTGAAATTTTGATCCAAATAAGTCGATATGCATATATTTAGGTCTTTTATGATTGGTCCCAGTCTAAATAAGCCAAAAATGATCATAATTTGACATTTTTTGATAAAAAACAAATTTTTTGAAAATTTTCGATGTCGAATCTAGAGTGCCAGGACTATACAAAAGAGTGAAATTTTGATCCAGGTAAGTCGATATGCATATATATAGGTCTTTTATGATTGGTCCCAGTCTAAATAAGCCAAAAATGATCATAATTGGACATTTTTTGATAAAAAACAAATTTTTTGAAAATTTTCGATGTCGAATCTAGAGTGCCAGGACTATACAAAAGAGTGAAATTTTGATCCAAGTAAGTCGATATGCATATATATAGGTCTTTTCTGATTGGTCCCAGTCTAAATAAGCCAAAAATGATCATAATTTGACATTTTTTGATAAAATACAAATTTTTTGAAAATTTTCGATGTCGAATCTAGAGTGCCAGGACTATACAAAAGAGTGAAATTTTGATCCAGGTAAGTCGATATGCATATATATAGGTCTTTTATAATTGGTCCCAGTCTAAATAAGCCAAAAATGATCATAATTGGACATTTTTTGATAAAAAACAAATTTTTTGAAAATTTTCGATGTCGAATCTAGAGTGCCAGGACTATACAAAAGAGTGAAATTTTGATCCAAGTAAGTCGATATGCATATATATAGGTCTTTTATGATTGGTCCCAGTCTAAATAAGCCAAAAATGATCATAATTTGACATTTTTTGATAAAATACAAATTTTTTGAAAATTTTCGATGTCGAATCTAGAGTGCCAGGACTATACAAAAGAGTGAAATTTTGATCCAGGTAAGTCGATATGCATATATATAGGTCTTTTATGATTGGTCCCAGTCTAAATAAGCCAAAAATGATCATAATTTGACATTTTTTGATAAAATACAAATTTTTTGAAAATTTTCGATGTCGAATCTAGAGTGTCAGGACTATACAAAAGAGTGAAATTTTGATCCAGGTAAGTCCATATGCATATATATAGGTCTTTTATGATTGGTCCCAGTCTAAATAAGCCAAAAATGATCATAATTTGACATTTTTTGATAAAATACAAATTTTTTGAAAATTTTCGATGTCGAATCTAGAGTGCCAGGACTATACAAAAGAGTGAAATATTGATCCAGGTAAGTCGATATGCATATATATAGGTCTTTTATGATTGGTCCCAGTCTAAATAAGCCAAAAATGATCATAATTGGACATTTTTTGATAAAATACACATTTTTTGAAAATTTTCGATGTCGAATCTAGAGTGCCAGGACTATACAAAAGAGTGAAATTTTGATCCAGGTAAGTCGATATGCATAGATATAGGTCTTTTATGATTGGTCCCAGTCTAAATAAGCCAAAAATGATCATAATTTGACATTTTTTTATAAAAAACAAATTTTTTGAAAATTTTCGATGTCGAATCTAGAGTGCCAGGACTATACAAAAGAGTGAAATTTTGATCCAGGTAAGTCGATATGTATATATATATAGGTCTTTTATGATTGGTTCCAGTCTAAATAAGCCAAAAATGATCATAATTTGACATTTTTTGATAAAAAACAAATTTTTTGAAAATTTTCGATGTCGAATCTAGAGTGCCAGGACTATACAAAAGAGTGAAATTTTGATCCAGGTAAGTCGATATGCATATATATAGGTCTTTTATGATTAATCCCAGTCTAAATAAGCCAAAAATGATCATAATTTGACATTTTTGATAAAAAACAAATTTTTTGAAAATTTTCGATGTCGAATCTAGAGTTTCAGGACTATACAAAAGAGTGAAATTTTGATCCAGGTAAGTCGATATGCATATATATAGGTCTTTTATGATTGGTCCCAGTCTAAATAAACCAAAAATGATCATAATTTGACATTTTTTGATAAAATACAAATTTTTTGAAAATTTTCGATGTCGAATCTAGAGTGCCAGGACTATACAAAAGAGTGAAATTTTGATCCAGGTAAGTCGATATGCATATATATAGGTCTTTTATGATTGGTCCCAGTCTAAATAAGCCAAAAATGATCATAATTGGACATTTTTTGATAAAATACAAATTTTTTGAAAATTTTCGATGTCGAATCTAGAGTGCCAGGACTATACAAAAGAGTGAAATTTTGATCCAGGTAAGTCGATATGCATTTATATAGGTCTTTTATGATTGGTCCCAGTCTAAATAAGCCAAAAATGATCATAATTGGACATTTTTTGATAAAATACAAATTTTTTGAAAATTTTCGATGTCGAATCTAGAGTGCCAGGACTATACAAAAGAGTGAAATTTTGATCCAGGTAAGTCGATATGCATTTATATAGGTCTTTTATGATTGGTCCCAGTCTAAATAAGCCAAAAATGATCATAATTTGACATTTTTTGATAAAATACAAATTTTTTGAAAATTTTCGATGTCGAATCTAGAGTGCCAGGACTATACAAAAGAGTAAAATTTTGATCCAGGTAAGTCGATATGCATATATATAGGTCTTTTATGATTGGTCCCAGTCTTAATAAGCCAAAAATGATCATAATTTGACATTTTTTGATAAAAAACAAATTTTTTGAAAATTTTCGATGTCGAATCTAGAGTGCCAGGACTATACAAAAGAGGGAAATTTTGATCCAGGTAAGTCGATATGCATATATATTGGTCTTTTATGATTGGTTTCAGTCTAAATAAGCCAAAAATGATCATAATTTGACATTTTTTGATAAAATACAAATTTTTTGAAAATTTTCGATGTCGAATCTAGAGTGCCAGGACTATACAAAAGAGTGAAATTTTGATCCAGGTAAGTCGATATGCATATATATAGGTCTTTTATGATTGGTCCCAGTCTAAATAAGCCAAAAATGATCATAATTTGACATTTTTTGATTAAAAACAAATTTTTTGAAAATTTTCGATGTCGAATCTAGAGTGCCAGGACTATACAAAAGAGTGAAATTTTGATCCAGGTAAGTCGATATGCCTATATATAGGTCTTTTATGATTGGTCCCAGTCTAAATAAGCCAAAAATGATCATAATTTGACATTTTTTGATAAAAAACAAATTTTTTGAAAATTTTCGATGTCGAATCTAGAGTGCCAGGACTATACAAAAGAGTGAAATTTTGATCCAGATAAGTCGATATGCATATATATAAGTCTTTTATGATTGGTCCCAGTCTAAATAAGCCAAAAATGATCATAATTTGACATTTTTTGATAAAATACAAATTTTTTGAAAATTTTCGATGTCGAATCTAGAGTGCCAGGACTATACAAAAGAGTGAAATTTTGATCCAGGTAAGTCGATATGCATATATATAGGTCTTTTATGATTGGTCCCAGTCTAAATAAGCCAAAAATGATCATAATTTGACATTTTTTGATAAAATACAAATTTTTTGAAAATTTTCGATGTCGAATCTAGAGTGCCAGGACTATACAAAAGAGTGAAATTTTGATCCAGGTAAGTCGATATGCATATATATAGGTCTTTTATGATTGGTCCCAGTCTAAATAAGCCAAAAATGATCATAATTTGACATTTTTTGATAAAATACAAATTTTTTGAAAATTTTCGATGTCGAATCTAGAGTGCCAGGACTATACAAAAGAGTGAAATTTTGATCCAGGTAAGTCGATATGCATATATATAGGTCTTTTATGATTGGTCCCAGTCTAAATAAGCCAAAAATGATCATAATTTGACATTTTTTGATAAAAAACAAATTTTTTGAAAATTTTCGATGTCGAATCTAGAGTGCCAGGACTATACAAAAGAGTGAAATTTTGATCCAGGTAAGTCGATATGCATATATATAAGTCTTTTATGATTGGTCCCAGTCTAAATAAGCCAAAAATGATCATAATTTGACATTTTTTGATAAAATACAAATTTTTTGAAAATTTTCGATGTCGAATCTAGAGTGCCAGGACTATACAAAAGAGTGAAATTTTGATCCAGGTAAGTCGATATGCATATATATAGGTCTTTTATGATTGGTCCCAGTCTAAATAAGCCAAAAATGATCATAATTTGACATTTTTTGATAAAAAACAAATTTTTTGAAAATTTTCGATGTCGAATCTAGAGTGCCAGGACTATACAAAAGAGTGAAATTTTGATCCAAATAAGTCGATATGCATATATTTAGGTCTTTTATGATTGGTCCCAGTCTAAATAAGCCAAAAATGATCATAATTTGACATTTTTTGATAAAAAACAAATTTTTTGAAAATTTTCGATGTCGAATCTAGAGTGCCAGGACTATACAAAAGAGTGAAATTTTGATCCAGGTAAGTCGATATGCATATATATAGGTCTTTTATGATTGGTCCCAGTCTAAATAAGCCAAAAATGATCATAATTTGACATTTTTTGATAAAATACAAATTTTTTGAAAATTTTCGATGTCGAATCTAGAGTGTCAGGACTATACAAAAGAGTGAAATTTTGATCCAGGTAAGTCCATATGCATATATATAGGTCTTTTATGATTGGTCCCAGTCTAAATAAGCCAAAAATGATCATAATTTGACATTTTTTGATAAAATACAAATTTTTTGAAAATTTTCGATGTCGAATCTAGAGTGCCAGGACTATACAAAAGAGTGAAATATTGATCCAGGTAAGTCGATATGCATATATATAGGTCTTTTATGATTGGTCCCAGTCTAAATAAGCCAAAAATGATCATAATTGGACATTTTTTGATAAAATACACATTTTTTGAAAATTTTCGATGTCGAATCTAGAGTGCCAGGACTATACAAAAGAGTGAAATTTTGATCCAGGTAAGTCGATATGCATAGATATAGGTCTTTTATGATTGGTCCCAGTCTAAATAAGCCAAAAATGATCATAATTTGACATTTTTTGATAAAAAACAAATTTTTTGAAAATTTTCGATGTCGAATAGAGTGCCAGGACAATACAAAAGAGTGAAATTTTGATCCAGGTAAGTCGATATGTATATATATATAGGTCTTTTATGATTGGTTCCAGTCTAAATAAGCCAAAAATGATCATAATTTGACATTTTTTGATAAAAAACAAATTTTTTGAAAATTTTCGATGTCGAATCTAGAGTGCCAGGACTATACAAAAGAGTGAAATTTTGATCCAGGTAAGTCGATATGCATATATATAGGTCTTTTATGATTAATCCCAGTCTAAATAAGCCAAAAATGATCATAATTTGACATTTTTGATAAAAAACAAATTTTTTGAAAATTTTCGATGTCGAATCTAGAGTTTCAGGACTATACAAAAGAGTGAAATTTTGATCCAGGTAAGTCGATATGCATATATATAGGTCTTTTATGATTGGTCCCAGTCTAAATAAACCAAAAATGATCATAATTTGACATTTTTTGATAAAATACAAATTTTTTGAAAATTTTCGATGTCGAATCTAGAGTGCCAGGACTATACAAAAGAGTGAAATTTTGATCCAGGTAAGTCGATATGCATATATATAGGTCTTTTATGATTGGTCCCAGTCTAAATAAGCCAAAAATGATCATAATTGGACATTTTTTGATAAAATACAAATTTTTTGAAAATTTTCGATGTCGAATCTAGAGTGCCAGGACTATACAAAAGAGTGAAATTTTGATCCAGGTAAGTCGATATGCATTTATATAGGTCTTTTATGATTGGTCCCAGTCTAAATAAGCCAAAAATGATCATAATTGGACATTTTTTGATAAAATACAAATTTTTTGAAAATTTTCGATGTCGAATCTAGAGTGCCAGGACTATACAAAAGAGTGAAATTTTGATCCAGGTAAGTCGATATGCATTTATATAGGTCTTTTATGATTGGTCCCAGTCTAAATAAGCCAAAAATGATCATAATTTGACATTTTTTGATAAAATACAAATTTTTTGAAAATTTTCGATGTCGAATCTAGAGTGCCAGGACTATACAAAAGAGTAAAATTTTGATCCAGGTAAGTCGATATGCATATATATAGGTCTTTTATGATTGGTCCCAGTCTTAATAAGCCAAAAATGATCATAATTTGACATTTTTTGATAAAAAACAAATTTTTTGAAAATTTTCGATGTCGAATCTAGAGTGCCAGGACTATACAAAAGAGGGAAATTTTGATCCAGGTAAGTCGATATGCATATATATTGGTCTTTTATGATTGGTTTCAGTCTAAATAAGCCAAAAATGATCATAATTTGACATTTTTTGATAAAATACAATTTTTTTGAAAATTTTCGATGTCGAATCTAGAGTGCCAGGACTATACAAAAGAGTGAAATTTTGATCCAGGTAAGTCGATATGCATATATATAGGTCTTTTATGATTGGTCCCAGTCTAAATAAGCCAAAAATGATCATAATTTGACATTTTTTGATTAAAAACAAATTTTTTGAACATTTTCGATGTCGAATCTAGAGTGCCAGGACTATACAAAAGAGTGAAATTTTGATCCAGGTAAGTCGATATGCCTATATATAGGTCTTTTATGATTGGTCCCAGTCTAAATAAGCCAAAAATGATCATAATTTGACATTTTTTGATAAAAAACAAATTTTTTGAAAATTTTCGATGTCGAATCTAGAGTGCCAGGACTATACAAAAGAGTGAAATTTTGATCCAGATAAGTCGATATGCATATATATAAGTCTTTTATGATTGGTCCCAGTCTAAATAAGCCAAAAATGATCATAATTTGACATTTTTTGATAAAATACAAATTTTTTGAAAATTTTCGATGTCGAATCTAGAGTGCCAGGACTATACAAAAGAGTGAAATTTTGATCCAGGTAAGTCGATATGCATATATATAGGTCTTTTATGATTGGTCCCAGTCTAAATAAGCCAAAAATGATCATAATTTGACATTTTTTGATAAAATACAAATTTTTTGAAAATTTTCGATGTCGAATCTAGAGTGCCAGGACTATACAAAAGAGTGAAATTTTGATCCAGGTAAGTCGATATGCATATATATAGGTCTTTTATGATTGGTCCCAGTCTAAATAAGCCAAAAATGATCATAATTTGACATTTTTTGATAAAATACAAATTTTTTGAAAATTTTCGATGTCGAATCTAGAGTGCCAGGACTATACAAAAGAGTGAAATTTTGATCCAGGTAAGTCGATATGCATATATATAGGTCTTTTATGATTGGTCCCAGTCTAAATAAGCCAAAAATGATCATAATTTGACATTTTTTGATAAAAAACAAATTTTTTGAAAATTTTCGATGTCGAATCTAGAGTGCCAGGACTATACAAAAGAGTGAAATTTTGATCCAGGTAAGTCGATATGCATATATATAAGTCTTTTATGATTGGTCCCAGTCTAAATAAGCCAAAAATGATCATAATTTGACATTTTTTGATAAAATACAAATTTTTTGAAAATTTTCGATGTCGAATCTAGAGTGCCAGGACTATACAAAAGAGTGAAATTTTGATCCAGGTAAGTCGATATGCATATATATAGGTCTTTTATGATTGGTCCCAGTCTAAATAAGCCAAAAATGATCATAATTTGACATTTTTTGATAAAAAACAAATTTTTTGAAAATTTTCGATGTCGAATCTAGAGTGCCAGGACTATACAAAAGAGTGAAATTTTGATCCAAATAAGTCGATATGCATATATTTAGGTCTTTTATGATTGGTCCCAGTCTAAATAAGCCAAAAATGATCATAATTTGACATTTTTTGATAAAAAACAAATTTTTTGAAAATTTTCGATGTCGAATCTAGAGTGCCAGGACTATACAAAAGAGTGAAATTTTGATCCAGGTAAGTCGATATGCATATATATAGGTCTTTTATGATTGGTCCCAGTCTAAATAAGCCAAAAATGATCATAATTGGACATTTTTTGATAAAAAACAAATTTTTTGAAAATTTTCGATGTCGAATCTAGAGTGCCAGGACTATACAAAAGAGTGAAATTTTGATCCAAGTAAGTCGATATGCATATATATAGGTCTTTTATGATTGGTCCCAGTCTAAATAAGCCAAAAATGATCATAATTTGACATTTTTTGATAAAATACAAATTTTTTGAAAATTTTCGATGTCGAATCTAGAGTGCCAGGACTATACAAAAGAGTGAAATTTTGATCCAGGTAAGTCGATATGCATATATATAGGTCTTTTATAATTGGTCCCAGTCTAAATAAGCCAAAAATGATCATAATTGGACATTTTTTGATAAAAAACAAATTTTTTGAAAATTTTCGATGTCGAATCTAGAGTGCCAGGACTATACAAAAGAGTGAAATTTTGATCCAAGTAAGTCGATATGCATATATATAGGTCTTTTATGATTGGTCCCAGTCTAAATAAGCCAAAAATGATCATAATTTGACATTTTTTGATAAAATACAAATTTTTTGAAAATTTTCGATGTCGAATCTAGAGTGCCAGGACTATACAAAAGAGTGAAATTTTGATCCAGGTAAGTCGATATGCATATATATAGGTCTTTTATGATTGGTCCCAGTCTAAATAAGCCAAAAATGATCATAATTTGACATTTTTTGATAAAATACAAATTTTTTGAAAATTTTCGATGTCGAATCTAGAGTGTCAGGACTATACAAAAGAGTGAAATTTTGATCCAGGTAAGTCCATATGCATATATATAGGTCTTTTATGATTGGTCCCAGTCTAAATAAGCCAAAAATGATCATAATTTGACATTTTTTGATAAAATACAAATTTTTTGAAAATTTTCGATGTCGAATCTAGAGTGCCAGGACTATACAAAAGAGTGAAATATTGATCCAGGTAAGTCGATATGCATATATATAGGTCTTTTATGATTGGTCCCAGTCTAAATAAGCCAAAAATGATCATAATTGGACATTTTTTGATAAAATACACATTTTTTGAAAATTTTCGATGTCGAATCTAGAGTGCCAGGACTATACAAAAGAGTGAAATTTTGATCCAGGTAAGTCGATATGCATAGATATAGGTCTTTTATGATTGGTCCCAGTCTAAATAAGCCAAAAATGATCATAATTTGACATTTTTTGATAAAAAACAAATTTTTTGAAAATTTTCGATGTCGAATCTAGAGTGCCAGGACTATACAAAAGAGTGAAATTTTGATCCAGGTAAGTCGATATGCATATATATAGGTCTTTTATGATTGGTCCCAGTCTAAATAAGCCAAAAATGATCATAATTTGACATTTTTTGATTAAAAACAAATTTTTTGAAAATTTTCGATGTCGAATCTAGAGTGCCAGGACTATACAAAAGAGTGAAATTTTGATCCAGGTAAGTCGATATGCCTATATATAGGTCTTTTATGATTGGTCCCAGTCTAAATAAGCCAAAAATGATCATAATTTGACATTTTTTGATAAAAAACAAATTTTTTGAAAATTTTCGATGTCGAATCTAGAGTGCCAGGACTATACAAAAGAGTGAAATTTTGATCCAGATAAGTCGATATGCATATATATAAGTCTTTTATGATTGGTCCCAGTCTAAATAAGCCAAAAATGATCATAATTTGACATTTTTTGATAAAATACAAATTTTTTGAAAATTTTCGATGTCGAATCTAGAGTGCCAGGACTATACAAAAGAGTGAAATTTTGATCCAGGTAAGTCGATATGCATATATATAGGTCTTTTATGATTGGTCCCAGTCTAAATAAGCCAAAAATGATCATAATTTGACATTTTTTGATAAAATACAAATTTTTTGAAAATTTTCGATGTCGAATCTAGAGTGCCAGGACTATACAAAAGAGTGAAATTTTGATCCAGGTAAGTCGATATGCATATATATAGGTCTTTTATGATTGGTCCCAGTCTAAATAAGCCAAAAATGATCATAATTTGACATTTTTTGATAAAATACAAATTTTTTGAAAATTTTCGATGTCGAATCTAGAGTGCCAGGACTATACAAAAGAGTGAAATTTTGATCCAGGTAAGTCGATATGCATATATATAGGTCTTTTATGATTGGTCCCAGTCTAAATAAGCCAAAAATGATCATAATTTGACATTTTTTGATAAAAAACAAATTTTTTGAAAATTTTCGATGTCGAATCTAGAGTGCCAGGACTATACAAAAGAGTGAAATTTTGATCCAGGTAAGTCGATATGCATATATATAAGTCTTTTATGATTGGTCCCAGTCTAAATAAGCCAAAAATGATCATAATTTGACATTTTTTGATAAAATACAAATTTTTTGAAAATTTTCGATGTCGAATCTAGAGTGCCAGGACTATACAAAAGAGTGAAATTTTGATCCAGGTAAGTCGATATGCATATATATAGGTCTTTTATGATTGGTCCCAGTCTAAATAAGCCAAAAATGATCATAATTTGACATTTTTTGATAAAAAACAAATTTTTTGAAAATTTTCGATGTCGAATCTAGAGTGCCAGGACTATACAAAAGAGTGAAATTTTGATCCAAATAAGTCGATATGCATATATTTAGGTCTTTTATGATTGGTCCCAGTCTAAATAAGCCAAAAATGATCATAATTTGACATTTTTTGATAAAAAACAAATTTTTTGAAAATTTTCGATGTCGAATCTAGAGTGCCAGGACTATACAAAAGAGTGAAATTTTGATCCAGGTAAGTCGATATGCATATATTGTTAGGCCCTGGACGGCGTTATCCTTAAAATAGTGGTTCTAATACACTAAATCAATCATATTTTTAAGTAAAAACTATTACTTAATATTAAACAAAGTTTTGTTTAATATTATTATTAATTTTTTATATTTATTTAAACTGACATAAATTTAATAATTTTGCTGACGAGCCAAAATAATACGTCACGATAGCCAATATTTTGGCCCACAATTAATTATATAAAAAGGCAATGCAAAATTATTAAAAGTATGCAGTGATTATACAACTTCAAATAACATCTTTATAATGCAGTAATTATTTAACCTTGTTGATCAAGCAGAATCGAAGTCAACAACATATTAATAATTAAATCAAACAGTATTATTAGTGCAATAAAATATTTATTATAAAAGAATCAAAAGTGTTGGTTATTATTCTACAAAGGATTTATGACACCACACCTTTTTCTAAATACAAAGACCTTCGCTGCAACAATTAACAAGTGGAACACAACATATAATTGGTGGACAGCGGTGGAATTCAACACGGTTGAAGAATTGACAGGAGATCAATTTAGACTTCAAGCGGTTCACTTTTGTGATTTGGTTGAATAACGAACCTACAGGTCAGTAAAATTTTCAATATACTTTGATGTTTTCAAATTCCCAAAACTCGGTTCCCCATAACAAGGTTGTATAGTCCTGCATCATTTTCCTATTCTCTCTTTTTCTAAACTTTTACTTAAATTTTTTTTTTTAAACATGCTTTGTAACATTTTCGACACGACTTACCCCTACACTTGTCTGGTAATATCGTCAGACAAGTCAAACTTAAAACAACAAACTTATAAAATTAAACGGCTTCCTAATAACGCGACACGAAAAAATGTTCTTAATACAGAACGACTCCCCAATAAAGCAACTCAAAGAAAAAACCACCCCTTATATGTTCTTCATACAGAACAACTCGTTAATAACATACAAGCAAATATTCCCCTAAGTGTTCTTCTCACAGAACGGCCCCCTAATAGCGCGATAAATGCAAATAATCCCCTACATATTCTTCGTACAGAACGACTTCCCTGTATCGCGAATTATAATAAACGCCCCTCGATAAACGCCCCATACCCGCTCGATGAAGTCAAATTTCCAGCGAATTTAACAAATACTTTTCTCAATACGACGCACCTTGTTAACATTACACAAAGCATGGACTTTCTTAAAACTACTAAATTCAAACGAAAAAAAAAAAAAAAAAAAAAATCCCAAAACTAAAAAAATCCCTTTCAAATCACGGCCCTTATCTTGTAACTTAAATCATGAAATATTCTACGCTCAATCTATACGTTTCGTTTAATCTTTTTATCTCTACATAAGTCTCAACACGGCATTTTACACATTCTGATAAATTATCCTATTTTAAAACCCTAATCCAAATTCCCAAACGAGAACATTAAATTATGCAGAAAGTTTTACTGGATTTGGATATAGCCAACCAAATTTCTGAAGGAAACTGTGAAGTATAATTGTTCTCGGAACCATCAAATGGAGAACCCAGAAACTTGTCGAAGTTGGAAGTGGATATTAAGCCATTGGTCACTGGAATCACAATTTATAATGGAAACAACGTATACACTACATACGCCCCCCCCCCCCCGTTACATTATATCTTATCTTCGATTTACCCTCCCTGGCGTCTTGCTGAATGACGACATTTATGGATAGAAGCAACGTATTTATGGCATCTCAAAACCAAATACTTCAAAACCTTCTACCATATGTTAGAAAAACTTCTGAGTGTATTCCTAAACCGACCAATGCAGTTCGACAACGACAACAAGTAATGGAAAATTCAAAATGGTTCACATTTCTTCAACCCCTCGATCTTCAGACTAATACTATGCTGTACAAACAAATCCAGAGTCCAACAACACAATGGAGTCCAACCGCAAAATACACAGTTACAATCAGTAGCTTACACGCCCCCCCAAACCTCATCAACACGACTAGCAGAAGTGGTAGACAAAACCCCCACAGCACAACCGGTACTGAGATTCCACATTTCAAGTTGAAATTATACGAATGTGGAAACATATGGAAGAATCAGTATAATTTTTTAAAGGACGATCATGTTTATATATTTTTTTTTTTTCTTTTTATTTTTTGCAAAATTGCACAACTGCAAAAATTTTTTTTTCAAGTTCAAAAATATTTTTACAAATATTTTATTACTCATATTTTATTACTCATTCATAGTAAAACTAATTTTTGCATAGTTGCAAAACTATTTCATTCATTTTATCACGTTTCAACTAATCATTTACTATCTGTAAAATGAAATTGTTTGTAATATTTATTAACTTAAAATTTTTCTTCCTAAACCAAATTCATTTAATTTACGAACAATTTCATTATTCATCAAAATGTAAATTTCAAATTTTTGTTATTTTTTATGATTGATTTAACGAAGTTATCCTTATGGTTTTCCAAGTTTTTATTTTGTAAATTTTTAATTTTTTCTCTAAGGGATAACTTTACTTCTGAGTTAGATGAAAAATAATTTGCAATTATTTTCCCTCTAAAAAAAAGTCGGAAGGTGTGTTAGGCCCTGGACGGCGTTATCCTTAAAATAGTGGTTCTAATACACTAAATCAATCATATTTTTAAGTAAAAACTATTACTTAATATTAAACAAAGTTTTGTTTAATATTATTATTAATTTTTTATATTTATTTAAACTGACATAAATTTAATAATTTTGCTGACGAGCCAAAATAATACGTCACGATAGCCAATATTTTGGCCCACAATTAATTATATAAAAAGGCAATGCAAAATTATTAAAAGTATGCAGTGATTATACAACTTGAAAGAACATCGTAATAATACAGTGATTATACAACTTGAACATCAATTCGATTATACTGTGATTATTACAAACTAAGTTTTAAAAACTATTAACTTCAACATCAAGTCAAACAATAAAGTGATATTATCAACAATAAAAAAAGTCGTATTCATTAATAAGGATTCATAAGGTCTCTCCTTACTAAATAAAAGACCTTTGGTGGCAGCATCTTCCCCTGGACCAACCAGTTACGTAACAATATATAGGTCTTTTATGATTGGTCCCAGTCTAAATAAGCCAAAAATGATCATAATTGGACATTTTTTGATAAAAAACAAATTTTTTGAAAATTTTCGATGTCGAATCTAGAGTGCCAGGACTATACAAAAGAGTGAAATTTTGATCCAAGTAAGTCGATATGCATATATATAGGTCTTTTATGATTGGTCCCAGTCTAAATAAGCCAAAAATGATCATAATTTGACATTTTTTGATAAAATACAAATTTTTTGAAAATTTTCGATGTCGAATCTAGAGTGCCAGGACTATACAAAAGAGTGAAATTTTGATCCAGGTAAGTCGATATGCATATATATAGGTCTTTTATAATTGGTCCCAGTCTAAATAAGCCAAAAATGATCATAATTGGACATTTTTTGATAAAAAACAAATTTTTTGAAAATTTTCGATGTCGAATCTAGAGTGCCAGGACTATACAAAAGAGTGAAATTTTGATCCAAGTAAGTCGATATGCATATATATAGGTCTTTTATGATTGGTCCCAGTCTAAATAAGCCAAAAATGATCATAATTTGACATTTTTTGATAAAATACAAATTTTTTGAAAATTTTCGATGTCGAATCTAGAGTGCCAGGACTATACAAAAGAGTGAAATTTTGATCCAGGTAAGTCGATATGCATATATATAGGTCTTTTATGATTGGTCCCAGTCTAAATAAGCCAAAAATGATCATAATTTGACATTTTTTGATAAAATACAAATTTTTTGAAAATTTTCGATGTCGAATCTAGAGTGTCAGGACTATACAAAAGAGTGAAATTTTGATCCAGGTAAGTCCATATGCATATATATAGGTCTTTTATGATTGGTCCCAGTCTAAATAAGCCAAAAATGATCATAATTTGACATTTTTTGATAAAATACAAATTTTTTGAAAATTTTCGATGTCGAATCTAGAGTGCCAGGACTATACAAAAGAGTGAAATATTGATCCAGGTAAGTCGATATGCATATATATAGGTCTTTTATGATTGGTCCCAGTCTAAATAAGCCAAAAATGATCATAATTGGACATTTTTTGATAAAATACACATTTTTTGAAAATTTTCGATGTCGAATCTAGAGTGCCAGGACTATACAAAAGAGTGAAATTTTGATCCAGGTAAGTCGATATGCATAGATATAGGTCTTTTATGATTGGTCCCAGTCTAAATAAGCCAAAAATGATCATAATTTGACATTTTTTGATAAAAAACAAATTTTTTGAAAATTTTCGATGTCGAATCTAGAGTGCCAGGACTATACAAAAGAGTGAAATTTTGATCCAGGTAAGTCGATATGTATATATATATAGGTCTTTTATGATTGGTTCCAGTCTAAATAAGCCAAAAATGATCATAATTTGACATTTTTTGATAAAAAACAAATTTTTTGAAAATTTTCGATGTCGAATCTAGAGTGCCAGGACTATACAAAAGAGTGAAATTTTGATCCAGGTAAGTCGATATGCATATATATAGGTCTTTTATGATTAATCCCAGTCTAAATAAGCCAAAAATGATCATAATTTGACATTTTTGATAAAAAACAAATTTTTTGAAAATTTTCGATGTCGAATCTAGAGTTTCAGGACTATACAAAAGAGTGAAATTTTGATCCAGGTAAGTCGATATGCATATATATAGGTCTTTTATGATTGGTCCCAGTCTAAATAAGCCAAAAATGATCATAATTTGACATTTTTTGATAAAAAACAAATTTTTTGAAAATTTTCAATGTCGAATCTAGAGTGCCAGGACTATACAAAAGAGTGAAATTTTAATCCAGGTAAGTCGATATGCATATATATAGGTCTTTTATGATTGGTCCCAGTCTAAATAAGCGAAAAATGATCATAATTTGACATTTTTTGATAAAAAACTAATTTTTTGAAAATTTTCGATGTCGAATCTAGAGTGCCAGGACTATACAAAAGAGTGAAATTTTGATCCAGGTAAGTCGATATGCATATATATAGGTCTTTTATGATTGGTCCCAGTCTAAATAAGCCAAAAATGATCATAATTTGACAATTTTTGATAAAATACAAATTTTTTGAAAATTTTCGATGTCGAATCTAGAGTGCCAGGACTATACAAAAGAGTGAAATTTTGATCCAGGTAAGTCGATATGCATATATATAGGTCTTTTATGATTGGTCCCAGTCTAAATAAGCCAAAAATGATCATAATTTGACATTTTTTGATAAAAAACAAATTTTTTGAAAATTTTCGATGTCGAATCTAGAGTGCCAGGACTATACATAAGAGTGAAATTTTGATCCAGGTAAGTCGATATGCATATATATAGGTCTTTTATGATTGGTCCCAGTCTAAATAAGCCAAAAATGATCATAATTTGACATTTTTTGATAAAATACCAATTTTTTGAAAATTTTCGATGTCGAATCTAGAGTGCCAGGACTATACAAAAGAGTGAAATTTTGATCCAGGTAAGTCGATATGCATATATATAGGTCTTTTATGATTGTTCCCAGTCTAAATAAGCCAAAAATGATCATAATTTGACAATTTTTGATAAAATACAAATTTTTTGAAAATTTTCGATGTCGAATCTAGAGTGCCAGGACTATACAAAAGAGTGAAATTTTGATCCAGGTAAGTCGATATGCATATATATAGGTCTTTTATGATTGGTCCCAGTCTAAATAAGCCAAAAATGATCATAATTTGACATTTTTTGATAAAATACAAATTTTTTGAAAATTTTCGATGTCGAATCTAGAGTGCCAGGACTATACAAAAGAGTGAAATTTTGATCCAGGTAAGTCGATATGCATATATATAGGTCTTTTATAATTGGTCCCAGTCTAAATAAGCCAAAAATGATCATAATTGGACATTTTTTGATAAAAAACAAATTTTTTGAAAATTTTCGATGTCGAATCTAGAGTGCCAGGACTATACAAAAGAGTGAAATTTTGATCCAAGTAAGTCGATATGCATATATATAGGTCTTTTATGATTGGTCCCAGTCTAAATAAGCCAAAAATGATCATAATTTGACATTTTTTGATAAAATACAAATTTTTTGAAAATTTTCGATGTCGAATCTAGAGTGCCAGGACTATACAAAAGAGTGAAATTTTGATCCAGGTAAGTCGATATGCATATATATAGGTCTTTTATGATTGGTCCCAGTCTAAATAAGCCAAAAATGATCATAATTTGACATTTTTTGATAAAATACAAATTTTTTGAAAATTTTCGATGTCGAATCTAGAGTGTCAGGACTATACAAAAGAGTGAAATTTTGATCCAGGTAAGTCCATATGCATATATATAGGTCTTTTATGATTGGTCCCAGTCTAAATAAGCCAAAAATGATCATAATTTGACATTTTTTGATAAAATACAAATTTTTTGAAAATTTTCGATGTCGAATCTAGAGTGCCAGGACTATACAAAAGAGTGAAATATTGATCCAGGTAAGTCGATATGCATATATATAGGTCTTTTATGATTGGTCCCAGTCTAAATAAGCCAAAAATGATCATAATTGGACATTTTTTGATAAAATACACATTTTTTGAAAATTTTCGATGTCGAATCTAGAGTGCCAGGACTATACAAAAGAGTGAAATTTTGATCCAGGTAAGTCGATATGCATAGATATAGGTCTTTTATGATTGGTCCCAGTCTAAATAAGCCAAAAATGATCATAATTTGACATTTTTTGATAAAAAACAAATTTTTTGAAAATTTTCGATGTCGAATCTAGAGTGCCAGGACTATACAAAAGAGTGAAATTTTGATCCAGGTAAGTCGATATGTATATATATATAGGTCTTTTATGATTGGTTCCAGTCTAAATAAGCCAAAAATGATCATAATTTGACATTTTTTGATAAAAAACAAATTTTTTGAAAATTTTCGATGTCGAATCTAGAGTGCCAGGACTATACAAAAGAGTGAAATTTTGATCCAGGTAAGTCGATATGCATATATATAGGTCTTTTATGATTAATCCCAGTCTAAATAAGCCAAAAATGATCATAATTTGACATTTTTGATAAAAAACAAATTTTTTGAAAATTTTCGATGTCGAATCTAGAGTTTCAGGACTATACAAAAGAGTGAAATTTTGATCCAGGTAAGTCGATATGCATATATATAGGTCTTTTATGATTGGTCCCAGTCTAAATAAACCAAAAATGATCATAATTTGACATTTTTTGATAAAATACAAATTTT
The DNA here is from genome assembly GCF_905475395.1 of Chrysoperla carnea. Taxonomy (NCBI): domain Eukaryota; kingdom Metazoa; phylum Arthropoda; class Insecta; order Neuroptera; family Chrysopidae; genus Chrysoperla; species Chrysoperla carnea. The sequence goes on along the minus strand of NW_025408233.1, from coordinate 2,792,465 downwards.
TTGAAAATTTTCGATGTCGAATCTAGAGTGCCAGGACTATACAAAAGAGTGAAATTTTGATCCAGGTAAGTCGATATGCATATATATAGGTCTTTTATGATTGGTCCCAGTCTAAATAAGCCAAAAATGATCATAATTGGACATTTTTTGATAAAATACAAATTTTTTGAAAATTTTCGATGTCGAATCTAGAGTGCCAGGACTATACAAAAGAGTGAAATTTTGATCCAGGTAAGTCGATATGCATTTATATAGGTCTTTTATGATTGGTCCCAGTCTAAATAAGCCAAAAATGATCATAATTGGACATTTTTTGATAAAATACAAATTTTTTGAAAATTTTCGATGTCGAATCTAGAGTGCCAGGACTATACAAAAGAGTGAAATTTTGATCCAGGTAAGTCGATATGCATTTATATAGGTCTTTTATGATTGGTCCCAGTCTAAATAAGCCAAAAATGATTATAATTTGACATTTTTTGATAAAATACAAATTTTTTGAAAATTTTCGATGTCGAATCTAGAGTGCCAGGACTATACAAAAGAGTAAAATTTTGATCCAGGTAAGTCGATATGCATATATATAGGTCTTTTATGATTGGTCCCAGTCTTAATAAGCCAAAAATGATCATAATTTGACATTTTTTGATAAAAAACAAATTTTTTGAAAATTTTCGATGTCGAATCTAGAGTGCCAGGACTATACAAAAGAGGGAAATTTTGATCCAGGTAAGTCGATATGCATATATATTGGTCTTTTATGATTGGTTTCAGTCTAAATAAGCCAAAAATGATCATAATTTGACATTTTTTGATAAAATACAAATTTTTTGAAAATTTTCGATGTCGAATCTAGAGTGCCAGGACTATACAAAAGAGTGAAATTTTGATCCAGGTAAGTCGATATGCATATATATAGGTCTTTTATGATTGGTCCCAGTCTAAATAAGCCAAAAATGATCATAATTTGACATTTTTTGATTAAAAACAAATTTTTTGAAAATTTTCGATGTCGAATCTAGAGTGCCAGGACTATACAAAAGAGTGAAATTTTGATCCAGGTAAGTCGATATGCCTATATATAGGTCTTTTATGATTGGTCCCAGTCTAAATAAGCCAAAAATGATCATAATTTGACATTTTTTGATAAAAAACAAATTTTTTGAAAATTTTCGATGTCGAATCTAGAGTGCCAGGACTATACAAAAGAGTGAAATTTTGATCCAGATAAGTCGATATGCATATATATAAGTCTTTTATGATTGGTCCCAGTCTAAATAAGCCAAAAATGATCATAATTTGACATTTTTTGATAAAATACAAATTTTTTGAAAATTTTCGATGTCGAATCTAGAGTGCCAGGACTATACAAAAGAGTGAAATTTTGATCCAGGTAAGTCGATATGCATATATATAGGTCTTTTATGATTGGTCCCAGTCTAAATAAGCCAAAAATGATCATAATTTGACATTTTTTGATAAAATACAAATTTTTTGAAAATTTTCGATGTCGAATCTAGAGTGCCAGGACTATACAAAAGAGTGAAATTTTGATCCAGGTAAGTCGATATGCATATATATAGGTCTTTTATGATTGGTCCCAGTCTAAAAAAGCCAAAAATGATCATAATTTGACATTTTTTGATAAAATACAAATTTTTTGAAAATTTTCGATGTCGAATCTAGAGTGCCAGGACTATACAAAAGAGTGAAATTTTGATCCAGGTAAGTCGATATGCATATATATAGGTCTTTTATGATTGGTCCCAGTCTAAATAAGCCAAAAATGATCATAATTTGACATTTTTTGATAAAAAACAAATTTTTTGAAAATTTTCGATGTCGAATCTAGAGTGCCAGGACTATACAAAAGAGTGAAATTTTGATCCAGGTAAGTCGATATGCATATATATAAGTCTTTTATGATTGGTCCCAGTCTAAATAAGCCAAAAATGATCATAATTTGACATTTTTTGATAAAATACAAATTTTTTGAAAATTTTCGATGTCGAATCTAGAGTGCCAGGACTATACAAAAGAGTAAAATTTTGATCCAGGTAAGTCGATATGCATATATATAGGTCTTTTATGATTGGTCCCAGTCTAAATAAGCCAAAAATGATCATAATTTGACATTTTTTGATAAAAAACAAATTTTTTGAAAATTTTCGATGTCGAATCTAGAGTGCCAGGACTATACAAAAGAGTGAAATTTTGATCCAAATAAGTCGATATGCATATATTTAGGTCTTTTATGATTGGTCCCAGTCTAAATAAGCCAAAAATGATCATAATTTGACATTTTTTGATAAAAAACAAATTTTTTGAAAATTTTCGATGTCGAATCTAGAGTGCCAGGACTATACAAAAGAGTGAAATTTTGATCCAGGTAAGTCGATATGCATATATATAGGTCTTTTATGATTGGTCCCAGTCTAAATAAGCCAAAAATGATCATAATTGGACATTTTTTGATAAAAAACAAATTTTTTGAAAATTTTCGATGTCGAATCTAGAGTGCCAGGACTATACAAAAGAGTGAAATTTTGATCCAAGTAAGTCGATATGCATATATATAGGTCTTTTATGATTGGTCCCAGTCTAAATAAGCCAAAAATGATCATAATTTGACATTTTTTGATAAAATACAAATTTTTTGAAAATTTTCGATGTCGAATCTAGAGTGCCAGGACTATACAAAAGAGTGAAATTTTGATCAAAGTAAGTCGATATGCATATATATAGGTCTTTTATAATTGGTCCCAGTCTAAATAAGCCAAAAATGATCATAATTGGACATTTTTTGATAAAAAACAAATTTTTTGAAAATTTTCGATGTCGAATCTAGAGTGCCAGGACTATACAAAAGAGTGAAATTTTGATCCAAGTAAGTCGATATGCATATATATAGGTCTTTTATGATTGGTCCCAGTCTAAATAAGCCAAAAATGATCATAATTTGACATTTTTTGATAAAATACAAATTTTTTGAAAATTTTCGATGTCGAATCTAGAGTGCCAGGACTATACAAAAGAGTGAAATTTTGATCCAGGTAAGTCGATATGCATATATATAGGTCTTTTATGATTGGTCCCAGTCTAAATAAGCCAAAAATGATCATAATTTGACATTTTTTGATAAAATACAAATTTTTTGAAAATTTTCGATGTCGAATCTAGAGTGTCAGGACTATACAAAAGAGTGAAATTTTGATCCAGGTAAGTCCATATGCATATATATAGGTCTTTTATGATTGGTCCCAGTCTAAATAAGCCAAAAATGATCATAATTTGACATTTTTTGATAAAATACAAATTTTTTGAAAATTTTCGATGTCGAATCTAGAGTGCCAGGACTATACAAAAGAGTGAAATATTGATCCAGGTAAGTCGATATGCATATATATAGGTCTTTTATGATTGGTCCCAGTCTAAATAAGCCAAAAATGATCATAATTGGACATTTTTTGATAAAATACACATTTTTTGAAAATTTTCGATGTCGAATCTAGAGTGCCAGGACTATACAAAAGAGTGAAATTTTGATCCAGGTAAGTCGATATGCATAGATATAGGTCTTTTATGATTGGTCCCAGTCTAAATAAGCCAAAAATGATCATAATTTGACATTTTTTGATAAAAAACAAATTTTTTGAAAATTTTCGATGTCGAATCTAGAGTGCCAGGACTATACAAAAGAGTGAAATTTTGATCCAGGTAAGTCGATATGTATATATATATAGGTCTTTTATGATTGGTTCCAGTCTAAATAAGCCAAAAATGATCATAATTTGACATTTTTTGATAAAAAACTAATTTTTTGAAAATTTTCGATGTCGAATCTAGAGTGCCAGGACTATACAAAAGAGTGAAATTTTGATCCAGGTAAGTCGATATGCATATATATAGGTCTTTTATGATTAATCCCAGTCTAAATAAGCCAAAAATGATCATAATTTGACATTTTTGATAAAAAACAAATTTTTTGAAAATTTTCGATGTCGAATCTAGAGTTTCAGGACTATACAAAAGAGTGAAATTTTGATCCAGGTAAGTCGATATGCATATATATAGGTCTTTTATGATTGGTCCCAGTCTAAATAAACCAAAAATGATCATAATTTGACATTTTTTGATAAAATACAAATTTTTTGAAAATTTTCGATGTCGAATCTAGAGTGCCAGGACTATACAAAAGAGTGAAATTTTGATCCAGGTAAGTCGATATGCATATATATAGGTCTTTTATGATTGGTCCCAGTCTAAATAAGCCAAAAATGATCATAATTGGACATTTTTTGATAAAATACAAATTTTTTGAAAATTTTCGATGTCGAATCTAGAGTGCCAGGACTATACAAAAGAGTGAAATTTTGATCCAGGTAAGTCGATATGCATTTATATAGGTCTTTTATGATTGGTCCCAGTCTAAATAAGCCAAAAATGATCATAATTGGACATTTTTTGATAAAATACAAATTTTTTGAAAATTTTCGATGTCGAATCTAGAGTGCCAGGACTATACAAAAGAGTGAAATTTTGATCCAGGTAAGTCGATATGCATTTATATAGGTCTTTTATGATTGGTCCCAGTCTAAATAAGCCAAAAATGATCATAATTTGACATTTTTTGATAAAATACAAATTTTTTGAAAATTTTCGATGTCGAATCTAGAGTGCCAGGACTATACAAAAGAGTAAAATTTTGATCCAGGTAAGTCGATATGCATATATATAGGTCTTTTATGATTGGTCCCAGTCTTAATAAGCCAAAAATGATCATAATTTGACATTTTTTGATAAAAAACAAATTTTTTGAAAATTTTCGATGTCGAATCTAGAGTGCCAGGACTATACAAAAGAGGGAAATTTTGATCCAGGTAAGTCGATATGCATATATATTGGTCTTTTATGATTGGTTTCAGTCTAAATAAGCCAAAAATGATCATAATTTGACATTTTTTGATAAAATACAAATTTTTTGAAAATTTTCGATGTCGAATCTAGAGTGCCAGGACTATACAAAAGAGTGAAATTTTGATCCAGGTAAGTCGATATGCATATATATAGGTCTTTTATGATTGGTCCCAGTCTAAATAAGCCAAAAATGATCATAATTTGACATTTTTTGATTAAAAACAAATTTTTTGAAAATTTTCGATGTCGAATCTAGAGTGCCAGGACTATACAAAAGAGTGAAATTTTGATCCAGGTAAGTCGATATGCCTATATATAGGTCTTTTATGATTGGTCCCAGTCTAAATAAGCCAAAAATGATCATAATTTGACATTTTTTGATAAAAAACAAATTTTTTGAAAATTTTCGATGTCGAATCTAGAGTGCCAGGACTATACAAAAGAGTGAAATTTTGATCCAGATAAGTCGATATGCATATATATAAGTCTTTTATGATTGGTCCCAGTCTAAATAAGCCAAAAATGATCATAATTTGACATTTTTTGATAAAATACAAATTTTTTGAAAATTTTCGATGTCGAATCTAGAGTGCCAGGACTATACAAAAGAGTGAAATTTTGATCCAGGTAAGTCGATATGCATATATATAGGTCTTTTATGATTGGTCCCAGTCTAAATAAGCCAAAAATGATCATAATTTGACATTTTTTGATAAAATACAAATTTTTTGAAAATTTTCGATGTCGAATCTAGAGTGCCAGGACTATACAAAAGAGTGAAATTTTGATCCAGGTAAGTCGATATGCATATATATAGGTCTTTTATGATTGGTCCCAGTCTAAATAAGCCAAAAATGATCATAATTTGACATTTTTTGATAAAAAACAAATTTTTTGAAAATTTTCGATGTCGAATCTAGAGTGCCAGGACTATACAAAAGAGTGAAATTTTGATCCAGGTAAGTCGATATGCATATATATAAGTCTTTTATGATTGGTCCCAGTCTAAATAAGCCAAAAATGATCAAAATTTGACATTTTTTGATAAAATACAAATTTTTTGAAAATTTTCGATGTCGAATCTAGAGTGCCAGGACTATACAAAAGAGTGAAATTTTGATCCAGGTAAGTCGATATGCATATATATAGGTCTTTTATGATTGGTCCCAGTCTAAATAAGCCAAAAATGATCATAATTTGACATTTTTTGATAAAAAACAAATTTTTTGAAAATTTTCGATGTCGAATCTAGAGTGCCAGGACTATACAAAAGAGTGAAATTTTGATCCAAATAAGTCGATATGCATATATTTAGGTCTTTTATGATTGGTCCCAGTCTAAATAAGCCAAAAATGATCATAATTTGACATTTTTTGATAAAAAACAAATTTTTTGAAAATTTTCGATGTCGAATCTAGAGTGCCAGGACTATACAAAAGAGTGAAATTTTGATCCAGGTAAGTCGATATGCATATATATAGGTCTTTTATGATTGGTCCCAGTCTAAATAAGCCAAAAATGATCATAATTGGACATTTTTTGATAAAAAACAAATTTTTTGAAAATTTTCGATGTCGAATCTAGAGTGCCAGGACTATACAAAAGAGTGAAATTTTGATCCAAGTAAGTCGATATGCATATATATAGGTCTTTTATGATTGGTCCCAGTCTAAATAAGCCAAAAATGATCATAATTTGACATTTTTTGATAAAATACAAATTTTTTGAAAATTTTCGATGTCGAATCTAGAGTGCCAGGACTATACAAAAGAGTGAAATTTTGATCCAGGTAAGTCGATATGCATATATATAGGTCTTTTATGATTGGTCCCAGTCTAAATAAGCCAAAAATGATCATAATTTGACATTTTTTGATAAAAAACAAATTTTTTGAAAATTTTCGATGTCGAATCTAGAGTGCCAGGACTATACAAAAGAGTGAAATTTTGATCCAAATAAGTCGATATGCATATATTTAGGTCTTTTATGATTGGTCCCAGTCTAAATAAGCCAAAAATGATCATAATTTGACATTTTTTGATAAAAAACAAATTTTTTGAAAATTTTCGATGTCGAATCTAGAGTGCCAGGACTATACAAAAGAGTGAAATTTTGATCCAGGTAAGTCGATATGCATATATATAAGTCTTTTATGATTGGTCCCAGTCTAAATAAGCCAAAAATGATCATAATTTGACATTTTTTGATAAAATACAAATTTTTTGAAAATTTTCGATGTCGAATCTAGAGTGCCAGGACTATACAAAATAGTGAAATTTTGATCCAGGTAAGTCGATATGCATATATATAGGTCTTTTATGATTGGTCCCAGTCTAAATAAGCCAAAAATGATCATAATTGGACATTTTTTGATAAAAAACAAATTTTTTGAAAATTTTCGATGTCGAATCTAGAGTGCCAGGACTATACAAAAGAGTGAAATTTTGATCCAAGTAAGTCGATATGCATATATATAGGTCTTTTATGATTGGTCCCAGTCTAAATAAGCCAAAAATGATCATAATTTGACATTTTTTGATAAAATACAAATTTTTTGAAAATTTTCGATGTCGAATCTAGAGTGCCAGGACTATACAAAAGAGTGAAATTTTGATCCAGGTAAGTCGATATGCATATATATAGGTCTTTTATGATTGGTCCCAGTCTAAATAAGCCAAAAATGATCATAATTTGACATTTTTTGATAAAATACAAATTTTTTGAAAATTTTCGATGTCGAATCTAGAGTGTCAGGACTATACAAAAGAGTGAAATTTTGATCCAGGTAAGTCCATATGCATATATATAGGTCTTTTATGATTGGTCCCAGTCTAAATAAGCCAAAAATGATCATAATTTGACATTTTTTGATAAAATACAAATTTTTTGAAAATTTTCGATGTCGAATCTAGAGTGCCAGGACTATACAAAAGAGTGAAATATTGATCCAGGTAAGTCGATATGCATATATATAGGTCTTTTATGATTGGTCCCAGTCTAAATAAGCCAAAAATGATCATAATTGGACATTTTTTGATAAAATACACATTTTTTGAAAATTTTCGATGTCGAATCTAGAGTGCCAGGACTATACAAAAGAGTGAAATTTTGATCCAGGTAAGTCGATATGCATAGATATAGGTCTTTTATGATTGGTCCCAGTCTAAATAAGCCAAAAATGATCATAATTTGACATTTTTTGATAACAAACAAATTTTTTGAAAATTTTCGATGTCGAATCTAGAGTGCCAGGACTATACAAAAGAGTGAAATTTTGATCCAGGTAAGTCGATATGTATATATATATAGGTCTTTTATGATTGGTTCCAGTCTAAATAAGCCAAAAATGATCATAATTTGACATTTTTTGATAAAAAACAAATTTTTTGAAAATTTTCGATGTCGAATCTAGAGTGCCAGGACTATACAAAAGAGTGAAATTTTGATCCAGGTAAGTCGATATGCATATATATAGGTCTTTTATGATTAATCCCAGTCTAAATAAGCCAAAAATGATCATAATTTGACATTTTTGATAAAAAACAAATTTTTTGAAAATTTTCGATGTCGAATCTAGAGTTTCAGGACTATACAAAAGAGTGAAATTTTGATCCAGGTAAGTCGATATGCATATATATAGGTCTTTTATGATTGGTCCCAGTCTAAATAAGCCAAAAATGATCATAATTTGACATTTTTTGATAAAATACAAATTTTTTGAAAATTTTCGATGTCGAATCTAGAGTGCCAGGACTATACAAAAGAGTGAAATTTTGATCCAGGTAAGTCGATATGCATATATATAGGTCTTTTATGATTGGTCCCAGTCTAAATAAGCCAAAAATGATCATAATTTGACATTTTTTGATAAAAAACAAATTTTTTGAAAATTTTCGATGTCGAATCTAGAGTGCCAGGACTATACAAAAGAGTGAAATTTTGATCCAGGTAAGTCGATATGCATATATATAAGTTTTTTATGATTGGTCTCAGTCTAAATAAGCCAAAAATGATCATAATTTGACATTTTTTGATAAAATACAAATTTTTTGAAAATTTTCGATGTCGAATCTAGAGTGCCAGGACTATACAAAAGAGTGAAATTTTGATCCAGGTAAGTCGATATGCATATATATAGGTCTTTTATGATTGGTCCCAGTCTAAATAAGCCAAAAATGATCATAATTTGACATTTTTTGATAAAAAACAAATTTTTTTAAAATTTTCGATGTCGAATCTAGAGTGCCAGGACTATACAAAAGAGTGAAATTTTGATCCAGGTAAGTCGATATGCATATATATAAGTCTTTTATGATTGGTCCCAGTCTAAATAAGCCAAAAATGATCATAATTTGACATTTTTTGATAAAATACAAATTTTTTGAAAATTTTCGATGTCGAATCTAGAGTGCCAGGACTATACAAAAGAGTGAAATTTTGATCCAGGTAAGTCGATATGCATATATATAGGTCTTTTATGATTGGTCCCAGTCTAAATAAGCCAAAAATGATCATAATTTGACATTTTTTGATAAAATACAAATTTTTTGAAATTTTTCGATGTCGAATCTAGAGTGCCAGGACTATACAAAAGAGTAAAATTTTGATCCAGGTAAGTCGATATGCATATATATAGGTCTTTTATGATTGGTCCCAGTCTAAATAAGCCAAAAATGATCATAATTTGACATTTTTTGATAAAAAACAAATTTTTTGAAAATTTTCGATGTCGAATCTAGAGTGCCAGGACTATACAAAAGAGTGAAATTTTGATCCAGGTAAGTCGATATGCATATATATAAGTCTTTTATGATTGGTCCTAGTCTAAATAAGCCAAAAATGATCATAATTTGACATTTTTTGATAAAATACAAATTTTTTGAAAATTTTCGATGTCGAATCTAGAGTGCCAGGACTATACAAAAGAGTGAAATTTTGATCCAGGTAAGTCGATATGCATATATATAGGTCTTTTATGATTGGTCCCAGTCTAAATAAGCCAAAAATGATCATAATTTGACATTTTTTGATAAAAAACAAATTTTTTGAAAATTTTCGATGTCGAATCTAGAGTGCCAGGACTATACAAAAGAGTGAAATTTTGATCCAAGTAAGTCGATATGCATATATTTAGGTCTTTTATGATTGGTCCCAGTCTGAATAAGCCAAAAATGATCATAATTTGACATTTTTTGATAAAATACAAATTTTTTGAAAATTTTCGATGTCGAATCTAGAGTGCCAGGACTATACAAAAGAGTGAAATTTTGATCCAGGTAAGTCGATATGCATATATATAGGTCTTTTATGATTGGTCCCAGTCTAAATAAGCCAAAAATGATCATAATTTGACATTTTTTGATTAAAAACAAATTTTTTGAAAATTTTCGATGTCGAATCTAGAGTGCCAGGACTATACAAAAGAGTGAAATTTTGATCCAAGTAAGTCGATATGCATATATATAGGTCTTTTATGATTGGTCCCAGTCTAAATAAGCCAAAAATGATCATAATTTGACATTTTTTGATAAAATACAAATTTTTTGAAAATTTTCGATGTCGAATCTAGAGTGCCAGGACTATACAAAAGAGTGAAATTTTGATCCAGGTAAGTCGATATGCATATATTTAGGTCTTTTATGATTAATCCCAGTCTAAATAAGCCAAAAATGATCATAATTTGACATTTTTTGATAAAAAACAAATTTTTTGAAAATTTTCGATGTCGAATCTAGAGTGCCAGGACTTTACAAAAGAGTGAAATTTTGATCCAGGTAAGTCGATATGCATATATATAGGTCTTTTATGATTGGTCCCAGTCTAAATAAGCCAAAAATGATCATAATTTGACATTTTTTGATAAAATACAAATTTTTTGAAAATTTTCGATGTCGAATCTAGAGTGCCAGGACTATACAAAAGAGTGAAATTTTGATCCAGGTAAGTCGATATGCATATATATAGGTCTTTTATGATTGGTCCCAGTCTAAATAAGCCAAAAATGATCATAATTTGACTTTTTTTGATAAAAAACAAATTTTTTGAAAATTTTCGATGTCGAATCTAGAGTGCCAGGACTATACAAAAGAGTGAAATTTTGATCCAGGTAAGTCGATATGCATATATATAGGTCTTTTATGATTGGTCCCAGTCTAAATAAGCCAAAAATGATCATAATTTGACATTTTTTGATAAAATACAAATTTTTTGAAAATTTTCGATGTCGAATCTAGAGTGCCAGGACTATACAAAAGAGTGAAATTTTGATCCAGGTAAGTCGATATGCATATATATAGGTCTTTTATGATTGGTCCCAGTCTAAATAAGCCAAAAATGATCTTAATTTGACATTTTTTGATAAAATACAAATTTTTTGAAAATTTTCGATGTCGAATCTAGAGTGCCAGGACTATACAAAAGAGTGAAATTTTGATCCAGGTAAGTCGATATGCATATATATAAGTCTTTTATGATTGGTCCCAGTCTAAATAAGCCAAAAATGATCATAATTTGACATTTTTTGATAAAATACAAATTTTTTGAAAATTTTCGATGTCGAATCTAGAGTGCCAGGACTATACAAAAGAGTGAAATTTTGATCCAGGTAAGTCGATATGCATATATATAAGTCTTTTATGATTGGTCCCAGTCTAAATAAGCCAAAAATGATCATAATTTGACATTTTTTGATAAAATACAAATTTTTTGAAAATTTTCGATGTCGAATCTAGAGTGCCAGGACTATACAAAAGAGTGAAATTTTGATCCAGGTAAGTCGATATGCATATATATAGGTCTTTTATGATTGGTCCCAGTCTAAATAAGCCAAAAATGATCATAATTTGACATTTTTTGATAAAAAACAAATTTTTTGAAAATTTTCGATGTCGAATCTAGAGTGCCAGGACTATACAAAAGAGTGAAATTTTGATCCAAGTAAGTCGATATGCATATATTTAGGTCTTTTATGATTGGTCCCAGTCTAAATAAGCCAAAAATGATCATAATTTGACATTTTTTGATAAAAAACAAATTTTTTGAAAATTTTCGATGTCGAATCTAGAGTGCCAGGACTATACAAAAGAGTGAAATTTTGATGCAGGTAAGTCGATATGCATATATATAAGTCTTTTATGATTGGTCCCAGTCTGAATAAGCCAAAAATGATCATAATTTGACATTTTTTGATAAAAAACAAATTTTTTGAAAATTTTCGATGTCGAATCTAGAGTGCCAGGACTATACAAAAGAGTGAAATTTTGATCCAAGTAAGTCGATATGCATATATATAGGTCTTTTATGATTGGTCCCAGTCTAAATAAGCCAAAAATGATCTTAATTTGACATTTTTTGATAAAATACAAATTTTTTGAAAATTTTCGATGTCGAATCTAGAGTGCCAGGACTATACAAAAGAGTGAAATTTTGATCCAGGTAAGTCGATATGCATATATATAAGTCTTTTATGATTGGTCCCAGTCTAAATAAGCCAAAAATGATCATAATTTGACATTTTTTGATAAAAAACAAATTTTTTGAAAATTTTCGATGTCGAATCTAGAGTGCCAGGACTATACAAAAGAGTGAAATTTTGATCCAAGTAAGTCGATATGCATATATTTAGGTCTTTTATGATTGGTCCCAGTCTAAATAAGCCAAAAATGATCATAATTTGACATTTTTTGATAAAAAACAAATTTTTTGAAAATTTTCGATGTCGAATCTAGAGTGCCAGGACTATACAAAAGAGTGAAATTTTGATCCAGGTAAGTCGATATGCATATATATAAGTCTTTTATGATTGGTCCCAGTCTAAATAAGCCAAAAATGATCATAATTTGACATTTTTTGATAAAATACAAATTTTTTGAAAATTTTCGATGTCGAATCTAGAGTGCCAGGACTATACAAAAGAGTGAAATTTTGATCCAGGTAAGTCGATATGCATATATATAGGTCTTTTATGATTGGTCCCAGTCTAAATAAGCCAAAAATGATCATAATTTGACTTTTTTTGATAAAAAACAAATTTTTTGAAAATTTTCGATGTCGAATCTAGAGTACCAGGACTATACAAAAGTGTGAAATTTTGATCCAAGTAAGTCGATATGCATATATATAGGTCTTTTATGATTGGTCCCAGTCTAAATAAGCCAAAAATGATCATAATTTGACATTTTTTGATAAAATACAAATTTTTTGAAAATTTTCGATGTCGAATCTAGAGTGCCAGGACTATACAAAAGAGTGAAATTTTGATCCAGGTAAGTCGATATGCATATATATAGGTCTTTTATGATTGGTCCCAGTCTAAATAAGCCAAAAATGATCATAATTTGACATTTTTTGATAAAATACAAATTTTTTGAAAATTTTCGATGTCGAATCTAGAGTGCCAGGACTATACAAAAGAGTGAAATTTTGATCCAGGTAAGTCGATATGCATATATATAGGTCTTTTATGATTGGTCCCAGTCTAAATAAGCCAAAAATGATCATAATTTGACATTTTTTGATAAAAAACAAATTTTTTGAAAATTTTCGATGTCGAATCTAGAGTGCCAGGGCTATACAAAAGAGTGAAAGTTTGATCCAGGTAAGTCGATATGCATATATATAGGTCTTTTATGATTGGTCCCAGTCTAAATAAGCCAAAAATGATCAGAATTGGACATTTTTTGATAAAATACACATTTTTTGAAAATTTTCGATGTCGAATATAGAGTGCCAGGACTATACAAAAGAGTGAATTTTTGATCCAGGTAAGTCGATATGCATATATATAGGTCTTTTATGATTGGTCCCAGTCTAAATAAGCCAAAAATGATCATAATTTGACATTTTTTGATAAAAAACAAAATTTTTGAAAATTTTCGATGTCGAATCTAGAGTGCCAGGACTATACAAAAGAGTGAAATTTTGATCCAGGTAAGTCGATATGCATATATATAGGTCTTTTATTATTGGTCCCAGTCTAAATAAGCCAAAAATGATCATAATTTGACATTTTTTGATAAAAAACAAATTTTTTGAAAATTTTCGATGTCGAATCTAGAGTGCCAGGACTATACAAAAGAGTGAAATTTTGATCCAAGTAAGTCGATATGCATATATTTAGGTCTTTTATGATTGGTCCCAGTCTAAATAAGCCAAAAATGATCATAATTTGACATTTTTTGATAAAAAACAAATTTTTTGAAAATTTTCGATGTCGAATCTAGAGTGCCAGGACTATACAAAAGAGTGAAATTTTGATCCAGGTAAGTCGATATGCATATATATAAGTCTTTTATGATTGGTCCCAGTCTAAATAAGCCAAAAATGATAATAATTTGACATTTTTTGATAAAATACATTTTTTTGAAAAATTTCGATGTCGAATCCAGAGTGCCAGGACTATACAAAAGAGTGAAATTTTGATCCAGGTAAGTCGATATGCATATATATAGGTCTTTTTTGATTGGTCCCAGTCTAAATAAGCCAAAAATGATCATAATTTGACATTTTTTGATAAAAAACAAATTTTTTGAAAATTTTCGATGTCGAATCTAGAGTGCCAGGACTATACAAAAGAGTGAAATTTTGATCCAGGTAAGTCGATATGCATATATATAAGTCTTTTATGATTGGTCCCAGTCTAAATAAGCCAAAAATGATCATAATTTGACATTTTTTGATAAAATACAAATTTTTTGAAAATTTTCGATGTCGAATCTAGAGTGCCACGACTATACAAAAGAGTGAAATTTTGATCCAGGTAAGTCGATATGCATATATATAGGTCTTTTATGATTGGTCCCAGTCTAAATAAGCCAAAAATGATCATAATTTGACATTTTTTGATAAAATACAAATTTTTTGAAAATTTTCGATGTCGAATCTAGAGTGCCAGGACTATACAAAAGAGTGAAATTTTGATCCAGGTAAGTCGATATGCATATATATAGGTCTTTTATGATTGGTCCCAGTCTAAATAAGCCAAAAATGATCTTAATTTGACATTTTTTGATAAAATACAAATTTTTTGAAAATTTTCGATGTCGAATCTAGAGTGCCAGGACTATACAAAAGAGTGAAATTTTGATCCAGGTAAGTCGATATGCATATATATAGGTCTTTTTTGATTGGTCCCAGTCTAAATAAGCCAAAAATGATCATAATTTGACATTTTTTGATAAAAAACAAATTTTTTGAAAATTTTCGATGTCGAATCTAGAGTGCCAGGACTATACAAAAGAGTGAAATTTTGATCCAGGTAAGTCGATATGCATATATATAGGTCTTTTATGATTGGTCCCAGTCTAAATAAGCCAAAATTGATCATAATTTGACATTTTTTGATAAAATACAAATTTTTTGAAAATTTTCGATGTCGAATCTAGAGTGCCAGGACTATACAAAAGAGTGAAATTTTGATCCAGGTAAGTCGATATGCATATATATAGGTCTTTTATGATTGGTCCCAGTCTAAATAAGCCAAAAATGATCATAATTTGACATTTTTTGATAAAATACAAATTTTTTGAAAATTTTCGATGGCGAATCTAGAGTGCCAGGACTATACAAAAGAGTGAAATTTTGATCCAGGTAAGTCGATATGCATATATATAAGTCTTTTATGATTGGTCCCAGTCTAAATAAGCCAAAAATGATCATAATTTGACATTTTTTGATAAAAAACAAATTTTTTGAAAATTTTCGATGTCGAGTCTAGAGTGCCAGGACTATACAAAAGAGTGAAATTTTGATCCAGGTAAGTCGATATGCATATATATAGGTCTTTTATGATTGGTCCCAGTCTAAATAAGCCAAAAATGATCATAATTTGACATTTTTTGATAAAATACAAATTTTTTGAAAATTTTCGATGTCGAATCTAGAGTGCCAGGACTTTACAAAAGAGTGAAATTTTGATCCAGGTAAGTCGATATGCATATATTTAGGTCTTTTATAATTGGTCCCAATCTAAATAAGCCAAAAATGATCATAATTTGACATTTTTTGATAAAATACAAATTTTTTGAAAATTATCGATGTCGAATCTAGAGTGCCACGACTATACAAAAGAGTGAAATTTTGATCCAGGTAAGTCGATATGCCTATATATAGGTCTTTTATGATTGGTCCCAGTCTAAATAAGCCAAAAATGATCATAATTTGACATTGTTTGATAAAATACAAATTTTTTGAAAATTTTCGATGTCGAATCTAGAGTGCCAGGACTATACAAAAGAGTGAAATTTTGATCCAGGTAAGTCGATATGCATATATATAGGTCTTTTATGATTGGTCCCAGTCTAAATAAGCCAAAAATGATCTTAATTTGACATTTTTTGATAAAATACAAATTTTTTGAAAATTTTCGATGTCGAATCTAGAGTGCCAGGAATATACAAAAGAGTGAAATTTTGATCCAGGTAAGTCGATATGCATATATATAGGTCTTTTATGATTGGTCCCAGTCTAAATAAGCCAAAAATGATCATAATTTGACATTTTTTGATAAAATACAAATTTTTTGAAAATTTTCGATGTCGAATCTAGAGTGCCAGGACTATACAAAAGAGTGAAATTTTGATCCAGGTAAGTCGATATGCATATATATAGGTCTTTTATGATTGGTCCCAGTCTAAATAAGCCAAAAATGATCATAATTTGACATTTTTTGATAAAAAACAAATTTTTTGAAAATTTTCGATGTCGAATCTAGAGTGCCAGGACTATACAAAAGAGTGAAATTTTGATCCAGGTAAGTCGATATGCATAGATATAGGTCTTTTATGATTGGTCCCAGTCTAAATAAGCCAAAAATGATCATAATTTGACATTTTTTGATAAAAAACAAATTTTTTGAAAATTTTCGATGTCGAATCTAGAGTGCCAGGACTATACAAAAGAGTGAAATTTTGATCCAGGTAAGTCGATATGTATATATATAGGTCTTTTATGATTGGTCCCAGTCTAAATAAGCCAAAAATGATCATAATTTGACATTTTTTGATAAAAAACAAATTTTTTGAAAATTTTCGATGTCGAATCTAGAGTGCCAGGACTATACAAAAGAGTGAAATTTTGATCCAGGTAAGTCGATATGCATATATATAGGTCTTTTATGATTGGTCCCAGTCTAAATAAGCCAAAAATGATCTTAATTTGACATTTTTTGATAAAATACAAATTTTTTGAAAATTTTCGATGTCGAATCTAGAGTGCCAGGACTATACAAAAGAGTGAAATTTTGATCCAGGTAAGTCGATATGCATATATATAGGTCTTTTTTGATTGGTCCCAGTCTAAATAAGCCAAAAATGATCATAATTTGACATTTTTTGATAAAAAACAAATTTTTTGAAAATTTTCGATGTCGAATCTAGAGTGCCAGGACTATACAAAAGAGTGAAATTTTGATCCAGGTAAGTCGATATGCATATATATAGGTCTTTTATGATTGGTCCCAGTCTAAATAAGCCAAAATTGATCATAATTTGACATTTTTTGATAAAATACAAATTTTTTGAAAATTTTCGATGTCGAATCTAGAGTGCCAGGACTATACAAAAGAGTGAAATTTTGATCCAGGTAAGTCGATATGCATATATATAGGTCTTTTATGATTGGTCCCAGTCTAAATAAGCCAAAAATGATCATAATTTGACATTTTTTGATAAAATACAAATTTTTTGAAAATTTTCGATGGCGAATCTAGAGTGCCAGGACTATACAAAAGAGTGAAATTTTGATCCAGGTAAGTCGATATGCATATATATAAGTCTTTTATGATTGGTCCCAGTCTAAATAAGCCAAAAATGATCATAATTTGACATTTTTTGATAAAAAACAAATTTTTTGAAAATTTTCGATGTCGAGTCTAGAGTGCCAGGACTATACAAAAGAGTGAAATTTTGATCCAGGTAAGTCGATATGCATATATATAGGTCTTTTATGATTGGTCCCAGTCTAAATAAGCCAAAAATGATCATAATTTGACATTTTTTGATAAAATACAAATTTTTTGAAAATTTTCGATGTCGAATCTAGAGTGCCAGGACTTTACAAAAGAGTGAAATTTTGATCCAGGTAAGTCGATATGCATATATTTAGGTCTTTTATAATTGGTCCCAATCTAAATAAGCCAAAAATGATCATAATTTGACATTTTTTGATAAAATACAAATTTTTTGAAAATTTTCGATGTCGAATCTAGAGTGCCACGACTATACAAAAGAGTGAAATTTTGATCCAGGTAAGTCGATATGCCTATATATAGGTCTTTTATGATTGGTCCCAGTCTAAATAAGCCAAAAATGATCATAATTTGACATTGTTTGATAAAATACAAATTTTTTGAAAATTTTCGATGTCGAATCTAGAGTGCCAGGACTATACAAAAGAGTGAAATTTTGATCCAGGTAAGTCGATATGCATATATATAGGTCTTTTATGATTGGTCCCAGTCTAAATAAGCCAAAAATGATCTTAATTTGACATTTTTTGATAAAATACAAATTTTTTGAAAATTTTCGATGTCGAATCTAGAGTGCCAGGAATATACAAAAGAGTGAAATTTTGATCCAGGTAAGTCGATATGCATATATATAGGTCTTTTATGATTGGTCCCAGTCTAAATAAGCCAAAAATGATCATAATTTGACATTTTTTGATAAAATACAAATTTTTTGAAAATTTTCGATGTCGAATCTAGAGTGCCAGGACTATACAAAAGAGTGAAATTTTGATCCAGGTAAGTCGATATGCATATATATAGGTCTTTTATGATTGGTCCTAGTCTAAATAAGCCAAAAATGATCATAATTTGACATTTTTTGATAAAAAACAAATTTTTTGAAAATTTTCGATGTCGAATCTAGAGTGCCAGGACTATACAAAAGAGTGAAATTTTGATCCAGGTAAGTCGATATGCATATATATAGGTCTTTTATGATTGGTCCCAGTCTAAATAAGCCAAAAATGATCATAATTTGACATTTTTTGATAAAATACAAATTTTTTGAAAATTTTCGATGTCGAATCTAGAGTGCCAGGACTATACAAAAGAGTGAAATTTTGATCCAGGTAAGTCGATATGTATATATATAGGTCTTTTATGATTGGTCCCAGTCTAAATAAGCCAAAAATGATCATAATTTGACATTTTTTGATAAAAAACAAATTTTTTGAAAATTTTCGATGTCGAATCTAGAGTGCCAGGACTATACAAAAGAGTGAAATTTTGATCCAGGTAAGTCGATATGCATATATATAGGTCTTTTATGATTGGTCCCAGTCTAAATAAGCCAAAAATGATCATAATTTGACATTTTTTGATAAAAAACTAATTTTTTGAAAATTTTCGATGTCGAATCTAGAGTGCCAGGACTATACAAAAGAGTGAAATTTTGATCCAGGTAAGTCGATATGCATATATATAGGTCTTTTATGATTGGTTCCAGTCTAAATAAGCCAAAAATGATCATAATTTGACATTTTTTGATAAAATACAAATTTTTTGAAAATTTTCGATGTCGAATCTAGAGTGCCAGGACTATACAAAAGAGTGAAATTTTGATCCAGGTAAGTTTATATGCATATATATGTGTCTTTTATGATTGGTCCCAGTCTAAATAAGCCAAAAATGATCATAATTTGACATTTTTTGATAAAATACAAATTTTTAGAAAATTTTCGATGTCGAATCTAGAGTGCCAGGACTATACAAAAGAGTGAAATTTTGATCCAGGTTAGTCGATATGCATATATATAGGTCTTTTATGATTGGTCCCAGTCTAAATAAGCCAAAAATGATCATAATTTGACATTTTTTGATAAAATACAAATTTTTTGAAAATTTTCGATGTCGAATCTAGAGTGCCAGGACTATACAAAAGAGTGAAATTTTGAGCCAGGTAAGTCGTCGATATGCATATATATAGGTCTTTTATGATTGGTCCCAGTCTAAATAAGCCAAAAATGATCATATATTGACATTTTTTGATAAAAAACAAATTTTTTGAAAATTTTCGATGTCGAATCTAGAGTGCCAGGACTATACAAAAGAGTGAAATTTTGATCCAGGTAAGTCGATATGCATATATATAGGTCTTTTATGATTGGTCCCAGTCTAAATAAGCCAAAAATGATCATAATTTGACATTTTTTGATAAAAAACAAATTTTTTGAAAATTTTCGATGTCGAATCTAGAGTGCCAGGACTATACAAAAGAGTGAAATTTTGATCCAGGTAAGTCGATATGCATATATATAGGTCTTTTATGATTGGTCCCAGTCTAAATAAGCCAAAAATGATCATAATTTGACATTTTTTGCTAAAAAACAAATTTTTTGAAAATTTTCGATGTCGAATCTAGAGTGCCAGGACTATACAAAAGAGTGAAATTTTGATCCAGGTAAGTCGATATGCATATATATAGGTCTTTTATGATTAATCCCAGTCTAAATAAGCCAAAAATGATCATAATTTGACATTTTTTGCTAAAAACAAATTTTTTTAAAATTTTCGATGTCGAATCTAGAGTGCCAGGACTATACAAAAGAGTGAAATTTTGATCCAGGTAAGTCGATATGCATATATATAGGTCTTTTATGATTGGTCCTAGTCTAAATAAGCCTAAAATGATCATAATTTGACATTTTTTGATAAAATACAAATTTTTTGAAAATTTTCGATGTCGAATCTAGAGTGCCAGGACTATACAAAAGAGTGAAATTTTGATCCAGGTAAGTCGATATGCATATATATAGGTCTTTTATGATTGGTCCCAGTCTAAATAAGCCAAAAATGATCATAATTTAACATTTTTTGATAAAATACAAATTTTTTGAAAATTTTCGATGTCGAATCTAGAGTGCCAGGGCTATACAAAAGAGTAAAATTTTGATCCAGGTAAGTCGACATGCATATATATAGGTCTTTTATGATTGGTCCCAGTCTAAATAAGCCAAAAATGATCATAATTTGACATTTTTTGATAAAATACAAATTTTTTGAAAATTTTCGATGTCGAATCTAGAGTGCCAGGACTATACAAAAGAGTAAAATTTTGATCCAGGTAAGTCGATATGCATATATATAGGTCTTTTATGATTAGTCCCAGTCTAAATAAGCCAAAAATGATCATAATTTGACATTTTTTGATAAAAAACAAATTTTTTGAAAATTTTCGATGTCGAATCTAGAGTGCCAAGACTATACAAAAGAGTGAAATTTTGATCCAGGTAAGTCGATATGCATATATATAGGTCATTTATGATTGGTCCCAGTCTAAATAAGCGAAAAATGATCATAATTTGACATTTTTTGATAAAAAACAAATTTTTTGAAAATTTTCGATGTCGAATCTAGAGTGCCAGGACTATACAAAAGAGTGAAATTTTGATCCAGGTAAGTCGATATGCATATATATAGGTCTTTTATGATTGGTCCCAGTCTAATTAAGCCAAAAATGATCATAATTTGACATTTTTTGATAAAATACAAATTTTTTGAAAATTTTCGATGTCGAATCTAGAGTGCCAGGACTATACAAAAGAGTGAAATTTTGATCCAATTAAGTCGATATGCATATAAAAAAGTCTTTTATGATTGGTCCCAGTCTAAATAAGCCAAAAATGATCATAATTTGACATTTTTTGATAAAATACAAATTTTTTGAAAATTTTCGACGTCGAATCTAGAGTGCCAGGACTATACAAAAGAGTGAAATTTTGATCCAGGTAAGTCGATATGCATATATATAGGTCTTTTATGATTGGTCCCAGTCTAAATAAGCCAAAAATGATCATAATTTTACATTTTTTGATAAAAAACAAATTTTTTGAAAATTTTCGATGTCGAATCTAGAGTGGCAGGACTATACAAAAGAGTGAAATTTTGATCCAGGTAAGTCGATATGCATATATATAGGTCTTTTATGATTAATCCCAGTCTAAATAAGCCAAAAATGATCATAATTTGACATTTTTTGCTAAAAAACAAATTTTTTGAAAATTTTCGATGTCGAATCTAGAGTGCCAGGACTATACAAAAGAGTGAAATTTTGATCCAGGTAAGTCGATATGCATATATATAGGTCTTTTATGATTGGTCCTAGTCTAAATAAGCCTAAAATGATCATAATTTGACATTTTTTTATTAAATACAAATTTTTTGAAAATTTTCGATGTCGAATCTAGAGTGCCAGGACTATACAAAAGAGTGAAATTTTGATCCAGGTAAGTCGATATGCATATATATAGGTCTTTTATGATTGGTCCCAGTCTAAATAAGCCAAAAATGATCATAATTTGACATTTTTTGATAAAATACAAATTTTTTGAAAATTTTCGATGTCGAATCTAGAGTGCCAGGACTATACAAAAGAGTGAAATTTTGATCCAGGTAAGTCGATATGCATATATATAGGTCTTTTATGATTGGTCCCAGTCTAAATAAGCCAAAAATGATCATAATTTGACATTTTTTGATAAAAAACAAATTTTTTGAAAATTTTCGATGTCGAATCTAGAGTGCCAGGACTATACAAAAGAGTGAAATTTTGATCCAGGTAAGTCGATATGCATATATATAGGTCTTTTATGATTGGTCCCAGTCTAAATAAGCCAAAAATGATCATAATTTGACATTTTTTGATAAAATACAAATTTTTTGAAAATTTTCGATGTCGAATCTTGAGCGCCAGGACTATACAAAAGAGTGAAATTTTGATCCAGGTAAGTCGATATGCATATATATAGGTCTTTTATGATTGGTCCCAGTCTAAATAAGCCAAAAATGATCATAATTTGACATTTTTTGATAAAATACAAATTTTTTGAAAATTTTCGATGTCGAATCTAGAGTGCCAGGACTATACAAAAGAGTGAAATTTTGATCCAGGTAAGTCGATATGCATATATAAAGGTCTTTTATGATTGGTCCCAGTCTAAATAAGCCAAAAATGATCATAATTTGACATTTTTTGATAAAATACAAATTTTTTTAAAATTTTCGATGTCGAATCTAGAGTGCCAGGACTATACAAAAGAGTGAAATTTTGATCCAGGTAAGTCGATATGCATATATATAGGTCTTTTATGATTTGTCCCAGTCTAAATAAGCCAAAAATGATCATAATTTGACATTTTTTGATAAAATACAAATTTTTTGAAAATTTTCGATGTCGAATCTAGAGTGCCAGGACTATACAAAAGAGTGAAATTTTGATCCAGGTAAGTCGATATGCATATATATACGTCTTTTATGATTGGTCCCAGTCTAAATAAGCCAAAAATGATCATAATTTGACATTTTTTGATAAAAAACAAATTTTTTGAAAATTTTCGATGTCGAATCTAGAGTGCCAGGACTATACAAAAGAGTGAAATTTTGATCCAGGTAAGTCGATATGCATATATATAGGTCTTTTATGATTGGTCCCAGTCTAAATAAGCCAAAAATGATCATAATTTGATATTTTTTGCTAAAAAACAAATTTTTTGAAAATTTTCGATGTCGAATCTAGAGTGCCAGGACTATACAAAAGAGTGAAATTTTGATCCAATTAAGTCGATATGCATATAAAAAAGTCTTTTATGATTGGTCCCAGTCTAATAAGCCAAAAATGATCATAATTTGACATTTTTTGATAAAATACAAATTTTTTGAAAATTTTCGACGTCGAATCTAGAGTGCCAGGACTATACAAAAGAGTGAAATTTTGATCCAGGTAAGTCGATATGCATATATATAGGTCTTTTATGATTGGTCCCAGTCTAAATAAGCCAAAAATGATCATAATTTGACATTTTTTGATAAAATACAAATTTTTTGAAAATTTTCGATGTCGAATCTAGAGTGCCAGGACTATACAAAAGAGTGAAATTTTGATCCAGGTAAGTCGATATGCATATATATAGGTCTTTTATGATTGGTCCCAGTCTAAATAAGCCAAAAATGATCATAATTTGACATTTTTTGATAAAATACAAATTTTTTGAAAATTTTCGATGTCGAATCTAGAGTGCCAGGACTATACAAAAGAGTGAAATTTTGATCCAGGTAAGTCGATATGCATATATATAGGTCTTTAATGATTGGTCCCAGTCTAAAAAAACCAAAAATGATCATAATTTGACATTTTTTGATAAAATACAAATTTTCTGAAAATTTTCGATGTCGAATCTAGAGTGCCAGGACTATACAAAAGAGTGAAATTTTGATCCAGGTAAGTCGATATGCATATATATAGGTCTTTAATGATTGGTCCCAGTCTAAAAAAACCAAAAATGATCATAATTTGACATTTTTTGATAAAATACAAATTTTCTGAAAATTTTCGATGTCGAATCTAGAGTGCCAGGACTATACAAAAGAGTGAAATTTTGATCCAGGTAAGTCGATATGCATATATATAGGTCTTTTATGATTGGTCCCAGTCTAAATAAGCCAAAAATGATCATAATTTGACATTTTTTGATAAAATACAAATTTTTTGAAAATTTTCGATGTCGAATCTAGAGTGCCAGGACTATACAAAAGAGTGAAATTTTGATCCAGGTAAGTCGATATGCATATATATAGGTCTTTTATGATTGGTCCCAGTCTAAATAAGCCAAAAATGATCATAATTTGACATTTTTTGATAAAATACAAATTTTTTGAAAATTTTCGATGTCGAATCTAGAGTGCCAGGACTATACAAAAGAGTGAAATTTTGATCCAAGTAAGTCGATATGCATATATATAGGTCTTTTATGATTGGTCCCAGTCTAAATAAGCCAAAAATGATCATAATTTGACATTTTTTGA
The DNA here is from genome assembly GCF_905475395.1 of Chrysoperla carnea. Classification (NCBI taxonomy): domain Eukaryota; kingdom Metazoa; phylum Arthropoda; class Insecta; order Neuroptera; family Chrysopidae; genus Chrysoperla; species Chrysoperla carnea. The sequence goes on along the minus strand of NW_025408233.1, from coordinate 2,767,744 downwards.
TAAAATACAAATTTTTTGAAAATTTTCGATGTCGAATCTAGAGTGCCAGGACTATACAAAAGAGTGAAATTTTGATCCAGGTAAGTCGATATGCATATATATAGGTCTTTTATGATTGGTCCCAGTCTAAATAAGCCAAAAATGATCATAATTTGACATTTTTTGATAAAATACAAATTTTTTGAAAATTTTCGATGTCGAATCTATAGATCCAGGACTATACAAAAGAGTGAAATTTTGATCCAGGTAAGTCGATATGCATATATATAGGTCTTTTATGATTGGTCCCAGTCTAAATAAGCCAAAAATGATCACAATTTGACATTTTTTGATAAAATACAAATTTTTTGAAAATTTTCGATGTCGAATCTAGAGTGCCAGGACTATACAAAAGAGTGAAATTTTGATCCAGGTAAGTCGATATGCATATATATAGGTCTTTTATGATTGGTCCCAGTCTAAATAAGCCAAAAATGATCATAATTTGACATTTTTTGATAAAATACAAATTTTTTGAAAATTTTCGATGTCGAATCTAGAGTGCCAGGACTATACAAAAGAGTAAAATTTTGATCCAGGTCAGGCGATATGCATATATATATAGGTCTTTTATGATTGGTCCCAGTCTAAATAAGCCAAAAATGATCATAATTTGACATTTTTTCATAAAATACAAATTTTTTGAAAATTTTCGATGTCGAATCTAGAGTGCCAGGACTATACAAAAGAGTAAAATTTTGATCCAGGTAAGTCGATATGCATATATATAGGTCTTTTATGATTGGTCCCAGTCTAAATAAGCCAAAAATGATCATAATTTGACATTTTTTGATAAAATACAAATTTTTTTAAAATTTTCGATGTCGAATCTAGAGTGCCAGGACTATACAAAAGAGTGAAATTTTGATCCAGGTAAGTCGATATGCATATATATAGGTCTTTTATGATTGGTCCCAGTCTAAATAAGCCAAAAATGATCATAATTTGACATTTTTTGATAAAATACAAATTTTTTGAAAATTTTCGATGTCGAATCTAGAGTGCCAGGACTATACAAAAGAGTGAAATTTTGATCCAGGTAAGTCGATATGCATATATATACGTCTTTTATGATTGGTCCCAGTCTAAATAAGCCAAAAATGATCATAATTTGACATTTTTTGATAAAAAACAAATTTTTTGAAAATTTTCGATGTCGAATCTAGAGTGCCAGGACTATACAAAAGAGTGAAATTTTGATCCAGGTAAGTCGATATGCATATATATAGGTCTTTTATGATTGGTCCCAGTCTAAATAAGCCAAAAATGATCATAATTTGATATTTTTTGCTAAAAAACAAATTTTTTGAAAATTTTCGATGTCGAATCTAGAGTGCCAGGACTATACAAAAGAGTGAAATTTTGATCCAATTAAGTCGATATGCATATAAAAAAGTCTTTTATGATTGGTCCCAGTCTAATAAGCCAAAAATGATCATAATTTGACATTTTTTGATAAAATACAAATTTTTTGAAAATTTTCGACATCGAATCTAGAGTGCCAGGACTATACAAAAGAGTGAAATTTTGATCCAGGTAAGTCGATATGCATATATATAGGTCTTTTATGATTGGTCCCAGTCTAAATAAGCCAAAAATGATCATAATTTGACATTTTTTGATAAAATACAAATTTTTTGAAAATTTTCGATGTCGAATCTAGAGTGCCAGGACTATACAAAAGAGTGAAATTTTGATCCAGGTAAGTCGATATGCATATATATAGGTCTTTTATGATTGGTCCCAGTCTAAATAAGCCAAAAATGATCATAATTTGACATTTTTTGATAAAATACAAATTTTTTGAAAATTTTCGATGTCGAATCTAGAGTGCCAGGACTATACAAAAGAGTGAAATTTTGATCCAGGTAAGTCGATATGCATATATATAGGTCTTTAATGATTGGTCCCAGTCTAAAAAAACCAAAAATGATCATAATTTGACATTTTTTGATAAAATACAAATTTTCTGAAAATTTTCGATGTCGAATCTAGAGTGCCAGGACTATACAAAAGAGTGAAATTTTGATCCAAGTAAGTCGATATGCATATATATAGGTCTTTTATGATTGGTCCTAGTCTAAATAGGCCAAAAATGATCATAATTTGACATTTTTTGATAAAAAACAAATTTTTTGAAAATTTTCGATGTCGAATCTAGAGTGCCAGGACTATACAAAAGAGTGAAATTTTGATCCAGGTAAGTCGATATGCATATATATAGGTCTTTTATGATTGGTCCCAGTCTAAATAAGCCAAAAATGATCATAATTTGACATTTTTTGATAAAATACAAATTTTTGGAAAATTTTCGATGTCGAATCTAGAGTGCCAGGACTATACAAAAGAGTGAAATTTTGATCCAGGTTAGTCGATATGCATATATATAGGTCTTTTATGATTGGTCCCAGTCTAAATAAGCCAAAAATGATCATAATTTGACATTTTTTGATAAAAAACAAATTTTTTGAAAATTTTCGATGTCGAATCTAGAGTGCCAGGACTATACAAAAGAGTGAAATTTTGATCCAAGTAAGTCGATATGCATATATATAGGTCTTTTATGATTGGTCCCAGTCTAAATAAGCCAAAAATGATCATAATTTGACATTTTTTGATAAAATACAAATTTTTTGAAAATTTTCGATGTCGAATCTAGAGTGCCAGGACTATACAAAAGAGTGAAATTTTGATCCAGGTAAGTCGATATGCATATATATACGTCTTTTATGATTGGTCCCAGTCTAAATAAGCCAAAAATGATCATAATTTGACATTTTTTGATAAAAAACAAATTTTTTGAAAATTTTCGATGTCGAATCTAGAGTGCCAGGACTATACAAAAGAGTGAAATTTTGATCCAGGTAAGTCGATATGCATATATATAGGTCTTTTATGATTGGTCCCAGTCTAAATAAGCCAAAAATGATCATAATTTGATATTTTTTGCTAAAAAACAAATTTTTTGAAAATTTTCGATGTCGAATCTAGAGTGCCAGGACTATACAAAAGAGTGAAATTTTGATCCAATTAAGTCGATATGCATATAAAAAAGTCTTTTATGATTGGTCCCAGTCTAATAAGCCAAAAATGATCATAATTTGACATTTTTTGATAAAATACAAATTTTTTGAAAATTTTCGACGTCGAATCTAGAGTGCCAGGACTATACAAAAGAGTGAAATTTTGATCCAGGTAAGTCGATATGCATATATATAGGTCTTTTATGATTGGTCCCAGTCTAAATAAGCCAAAAATGATCATAATTTGACATTTTTTGATAAAATACAAATTTTTTGAAAATTTTCGATGTCGAATCTAGAGTGCCAGGACTATACAAAAGAGTGAAATTTTGATCCAGGTAAGTCGATATGCATATATAGAGGTCTTTTATGATTGGTCCCAGTCTAAATAAGCCAAAAATGATCATAATTTGACATTTTTTGATAAAATACAAATTTTTTGAAAATTTTCGATGTCGAATCTAGAGTGCCAGGACTATACAAAAGAGTGAAATTTTGATCCAGGTAAGTCGATATGCATATATATAGGTCTTTAATGATTGGTCCCAGTCTAAAAAAACCAAAAATGATCATAATTTGACATTTTTTGATAAAATACAAATTTTCTGAAAATTTTCGATGTCGAATCTAGAGTGCCAGGACTATACAAAAGAGTGAAATTTTGATCCAGGTAAGTCGATATGCATATATATAGGTCTTTTATGATTGGTCCTAGTCTAAATAGGCCAAAAATGATCATAATTTGACATTTTTTGATAAAAAACAAATTTTTTGAAAATTTTCGATGTCGAATCTAGAGTGCCAGGACTATACAAAAGAGTGAAATTTTGATCCAGGTAAGTCGATATGCATATATATAGGTCTTTTATGATTGGTCCCAGTCTAAATAAGCCAAAAATGATCATAATTTGACATTTTTTGATAAAATACAAATTTTTTGAAAATTTTCGATGTCGAATCTAGAGTGCCAGGACTATACAAAAGAGTGAAATTTTGATCCAGGTAAGTCGATATGCATATATATAGGTCTTTTATGATTGGTCCCAGTCTAAATAAGCCAAAAATGATCATAATTTGACATTTTTTGATAAAAAACAAATTTTTTGAAAATTTTCGATGTCGAATCTAGAGTGCCAGGACTATACAAAAGAGTGAAATTTTGATCCAAGTAAGTCGATATGCATATATATAGGTCTTTTATGATTGGTCCCAGTCTAAATAAGCCAAAAATGATCATAATTTGACATTTTTTGATAAAATACAAATTTTTTGAAAATTTTCGATGTCGAATCTAGAGTGCCAGGACTATACAAAAGAGTGAAATTTTGATCCAGGTAAGTCGATATGCATATATATAGGTCTTTTATGATTGGTCCCAGTCTAAATAAGCCAAAAATGATCATAATTTGACATTTTTTGATAAAATACAAATTTTTTGAAAATTTTCGATGTCGAATCTATAGATCCAGGACTATACAAAAGAGTGAAATTTTGATCCAGGTAAGTCGATATGCATATATATAGGTCTTTTATGATTGGTCCCAGTCTAAATAAGCCAAAAATGATCACAATTTGACATTTTTTGATAAAATACAAATTTTTTGAAAATTTTCGATGTCGAATCTAGAGTGCCAGGACTATACAAAAGAGTGAAATTTTGATCCAGGTAAGTCGATATGCATATATATAGGTCTTTTATGATTGGTCCCAGTCTAAATAAGCCAAAAATGATCATAATTTGACATTTTTTGATAAAATACAAATTTTTTGAAAATTTTCGATGTCGAATCTAGAGTGCCAGGACTATACAAAAGAGTAAAATTTTGATCCAGGTCAGTCGATATGCATATATATATAGGTCTTTTATGATTGGTCCCAGTCTAAATAAGCCAAAAATGATCATAATTTGACATTTTTTCATAAAATACAAATTTTTTGAAAATTTTCGATGTCGAATCTAGAGTGCCAGGACTATACAAAAGAGTAAAATTTTGATCCAGGTAAGTCGATATGCATATATATAGGTCTTTTATGATTGGTCCCAGTCTAAATAAGCCAAAAATGATCATAATTTGACATTTTTTGATAAAATACAAATTTTTTGAAAATTTTCGATGTCGAATCTAGAGTGCCAGGACTATACAAAAGAGTGAAATTTTGATTCAGGTAAGTCGATATGCATATATATAGGTCTTTTATGATTGGTCCCAGTCTAAATAAGCCAAAAATGATCATAATTTGACATTTTTTGATAAAATACAAATTTTTTGAAAATTTTCGATGTCGAATCTAGAGTGCCAGGACTATACAAAAGAGTAAAATTTTGATCCAGGTAAGTCGATATGCATATATATAGGTCTTTTATGATTGGTCCCAGTCTAAATAAGCCAAAAATGATCATAATTTGACATTTTTTGATAAAATACAAATTTTTTGAAAATTTTCGATGTCGAATCTAGAGTGCCAGGACAACACAAAAGAGTGAAATTTTGATCCAGGTAAGTCGATATGCATATATATAGGTCTTTTATGATTGGTCCTAGTCTAAATAGGCCAAAAATGATCATAATTTGACATTTTTTGATAAAAAACAAATTTTTTGAAAATTTTCGATGTCGAATCTAGAGTGCCAGGACTATACAAAAGAGTGAAATTTTGATCCAGGTAAGTCGATATGCATATATATAGGTCTTTTATGATTGGTCCCAGTCTAAATAAGCCAAAAATGATCATAATTTGACATTTTTTGATAAAATACAAATTTTTTGAAAATTTTCGATGTCGAATCTAGAGTGCCAGGACTATACAAAAGAGTAAAATTTTGATCCAGGTAAGTCGATATGCATATATATAGGTCTTTTATGATTGGTCCCAGTCTAAATAAGCCAAAAATGATCATAATTTGACATTTTTTGATAAAAAACAAATTTTTTGAAAATTTTCGATGTCGAATCTAGAGTGCCAGGACTATACAAAAGAGTGAAATTTTGATCCAGGTAAGTCGATATGCATATATATAGGTCTTTTATGGTTGGTCCCAGTCTAAATAAGCCAAAAATGATCAAAATTTGACATTTTTTGATAAAATACAAATTTTTAGAAAATTTTCGATGTCGAATCTAGAGTGCCAGGACTATACAAAAGAGTGAAATTTTGATCCAGGTAAGGCGATATGCATATATATAGGTCTTTTATGATTGGTCCCAGTCTAAATAAGCCAAAAATGATCATAATTTGACATTTTTTGATAAAAAACAAATTTTTTGAAAATTTTCGATGTCGAATCTAGAGTGCCAGGACTATACAAAAGAGTGAAATTTTGATCCAGGTAAGTCGATATGCATATATATAGGTCTTTTATGATTGGTCCCAGTCTAAATAAGCCAAAAATGATCATAATTTGACATTTTTTGATAAAATACAAATTTTTTGAAAATTTTCGATGTCGAATCTAGAGCGCCAGGACTATACAAAAGAGTGAAATTTTGATCCAGGTAAGTCGATATGCATATATATAGGTCTTTTATGATTGGTCCCAGTCTAAATAAGCCAAAAATGATCATAATTTGACATTTTTTGATAAAATACAAATTTTTTGAAAATTTTCGATGTCGAATCTAGAGTGCCAGGACTATACAAAAGAGTGCAATTTTGATCCAGGTAAGTCGATATGCATATATATAGGTCTTTTATGATTGGTCCCAGTCTAAATAAGCCAAAAATGATCATAATTTGATATTTTTTGCTAAAAAACAAATTTTTTGAAAATTTTCGATGTCGAATCTAGAGTGCCAGGACTATACAAAAGAGTGAAATTTTGATCCAATTAAGTCGATATGCATATAAAAAAGTCTTTTATGATTGGTCCCAGTCTAATAAGCCAAAAATGATCATAATTTGACATTTTTTGATAAAATACAAATTTTTTGAAAATTTTCGACGTCGAATCTAGAGTGCCAGGACTATACAAAAGAGTGAAATTTTGATCCAGGTAAGTCGATATGCATATATATAGGTCTTTTATGATTGGTCCCAGTCTAAATAAGCCAAAAATGATCATAATTTGACATTTTTTGATAAAAAACAAATTTTTTGAAAATTTTCGATGTCGAATCTAGAGTGCCAGGACTATACAAAAGAGTGAAATTTTGATCCAGGTAAGTCGATATGCATATATATAGGTCTTTTATGATTGGTCCCAGTCTAAATAAGCCAAAAATGATCATAATTTGACATTTTTTGATAAAATACAAATTTTTTGAAAATTTTCGATGTCGAATCTAGAGTGCCAGGACTATACAAAAGAGTGAAATTTTGATCCAGGTAAGTCGATATGCATATATATAGGTCTTTAATGATTGGTCCCAGTCTAAAAAAACCAAAAATGATCATAATTTGACATTTTTTGATAAAATACAAATTTTTTGAAAATTTTCGATGTCGAATCTAGAGTGCCAGGACTATACAAAAGAGTGAAATTTTGATCCAGGTAAGTCGATGTGCATATATATAGGTCTTTTATGATTGGTCCCAGTCTAAATAAGCCAAAAATGATCATAATTTGACATTTTTTGATAAAATACAAATTTTTTGAAAATTTTCGATGTCGAATCTATAGATCCAGGACTATACAAAAAAGTGAAATTTATATCCAGGTAAGTCGATATGCATATATATAGGTCTTTTATGATTGGTCCCAGTCTAAATAAGCCAAAAATGATCACAATTTGACATTTTTTGATAAAATACAAATTTTTTGAAAATTTTCGATGTCGAATCTAGAGTGCCAGGACTATACAAAAGAGTGAAATTTTGATCCAGGTAAGTCGATATGCATATATATAGGTCTTTTATGATTGGTCCCAGTCTAAATAAGCCAAAAATGATCATAATTTGACATTTTTTGATAAAATACAAATTTTTTGAAAATTTTCGATGTCGAATCTATAGATCCAGGACTATACAAAAGAGTGAAATTTTGATCCAGGTAAGTCGATATGCATATATATAGGTCTTTTATGATTGGTCCCAGTCTAAATAAGCCAAAAATGATCACAATTTGACATTTTTTGATAAAATACAAATTTTTTGAAAATTTTCGATGTCGAATCTAGAGTGCCAGGACTATACAAAAGAGTGAAATTTTGATCCAGGTAAGTCGATATGCATATATAAAGGTCTTTTATGATTGGTCCCAGTCTAAATATGCCAAAAATGATCATAATTTGACATTTTTTGATAAAATACAAATTTTTTGAAAATTTTCGATGTCGAATCTAGAGTGCCAGGACTATACAAAAGAGTAAAATTTTGATCCAGGTCAGTCGATATGCATATATATATAGGTCTTTTATGATTGGTCCCAGTCTAAATAAGCCAAAAATGATCATAATTTGACATTTTTTCATAAAATACAAATTTTTTGAAAATTTTCGATGTCGAATCTAGAGTGCCAGGACTATACAAAAGAGTAAAATTTTGATCCAGGTAAGTCGATATGCATATATATAGGTCTTTTATGATTGGTCCCAGTCTAAATAAGCCAAAAATGATCATAATTTGACATTTTTTGATAAAATACAAATTTTTTGAAAATTTTCGATGTCGAATCTAGAGTGCCAGGACTATACAAAAGAGTGAAATTTTGATCCAGGTAAGTCGATATGCATATATATAGGTCTTTTATGATTGGTCCCAGTCAAAAAAAGCCAAAAATGATCATAATTTGACATTTTTTGATAAAATACAAATTTTTTGAAAATTTTCGATGTCGAATCTAGAGTGCCAGGACTATACAAAAGAGTGAAATTTTGATCCAGGTAAGTCGATATGCATATATATAGGTCTTTTATGATTGGTCCCAGTCTAAATAAGCCAAAAATGATCATAATTTGACATTTTTTGATAAAATACAAATTTTTTGAAAATTTTCGATGTCGAATCTAGAGTGCCAGGACTATACAAAAGAGTAAAATTTTGATCCAGGTCAGTCGATATGCATATATATATAGGTCTTTTATGATTGGTCCCAGTCTAAATAAGCCAAAAATGATCATAATTTGACATTTTTTCATAAAATACAAATTTTTTGAAAATTTTCGATGTCGAATCTAGAGTGCCAGGACTATACAAAAGAGTAAAATTTTGATCCAGGTAAGTCGATATGCATATATATAGGTCTTTTATGATTGGTCCCAGTCTAAATAAGCCAAAAATGATCATAATTTGACATTTTTTGATAAAATACAAATTTTTTGAAAATTTTCGATGTCGAATCTAGAGTGCCAGGACTATACAAAAGAGTGAAATTTTGATCCAGGTAAGTCGATATGCATATATATAGGTCTTTTATGATTGGTCCCAGTCTAAATAAGCCAAAAATGATCATAATTTGAAATTTTTTGATAAAATACAAATTTTTTGAAAATTTTCGATGTCGAATCTAGAGTGCCAGGACAACACAAAAGAGTGAAATTTTGATCCAGGTAAGTCGATATGCATATATATAGGTCTTTTATGATTGGTCCTAGTCTAAATAGGCCAAAAATGATCATAATTTGACATTTTTTGATAAAAAACAAATTTTTTGAAAATTTTCGATGTCGAATCTAGAGTGCCAGGACTATACAAAAGAGTGAAATTTTGATCCAGGTTAGTCGATATGCATATATATAGGTCTTTTATGATTGGTCCCAGTCTAAATAAGCCAAAAATGATCATAATTTGACATTTTTTGATAAAATACAAATTTTTTGAAAATTTTCGATGTCGAATCTAGAGTGCCAGGACTATACAAAAGAGTAAAATTTTGATCCAGGTTAGTCGATATGCATATATATAGGTCTTTTATGATTGGTCCCAGTCTAAATAAGCCAAAAATGATCATAATTTGACATTTTTTGATAAAAAACAAATTTTTTGAAAATTTTCGATGTCGAATCTAGAGTGCCAGGACTATACAAAAGAGTGAAATTTTGATCCAGGTAAGTCGATATGCATATATATAGGTCTTTTATGATTGGTCCCAGTCTAAATAAGCCAAAAATGATCAAAATTTGACATTTTTTGATAAAATACAAATTTTTTGAAAATTTTCGATGTCGAATCTAGAGTGCCAGGACTATACAAAAGAGTGAAATTTTGATCCAGGTAAGTCGATATGCATATATATAGGTCTTTTATGATTGGTCCCAGTCTAAATAAGCCAAAAATGATCATAATTTGACATTTTTTGATAAAATACAAATTTTTTGAAAATTTTCGATGTCGAATCTAGAGTGCCAGGACTATACAAAAGAGTGAAATTTTGATCCAGGTAAGTCGATATGCATATATATAGGTCTTTAATGATTGGTCCCAGTCTAAAAAAACCAAAAATGATCATAATTTGACATTTTTTGATAAAATACAAATTTTTTGAAAATTTTCGATGTCGAATCTAGAGTGCCAGGACTATACAAAAGAGTGAAATTTTGATCCAGGTAAGTCGATATGCATATATATAGGTCTTTTATGATTGGTCCCAGTCTAAATAAGCCAAAAATGATCATAATTTGACATTTTTTGATAAAATACAAATTTTTTGAAAATTTTCGATGTCGAATCTAGAGTGCCAGGACTATACAAAAGAGTGAAATTTTGATCCAGGTAAGTCGATATGCATATATATAGGTCTTTTATGATTGGTCCCAGTCTAAATAAGCCAAAAATGATCATAATTTGACATTTTTTGATAAAAAACAAATTTTTTGAAAATTTTCGATGTCGAATCTAGAGTGCCAGGACTATACAAAAGAGTGAAATTTTGATCCAGGTAAGTCGATATGCATATATATAGGTCTTTTATGATTGGTTCCAGTCTAAATAAGCCAAAAATGATCATAATTTGACATTTTTTGATAAAATACAAATTTTTTGAAAATTTTCGATGTCGAATCTAGAGTGCCAGGACTATACAAAAGAGTGAAATTTTGATCCAGGTAAGTCGATATGCATATATATAGGTCTTTTATGATTGGTCCCAGTCTAAATAAGCCAAAAATGATCATAATTTGACATTTTTTGATAAAATACAAATTTTTTGAAAATTTTCGATGTCGAATCTATAGATCCAGGACTATACAAAAGAGTGAAATTTTGATCCAGGTAAGTCGATATGCATATATATAGGTCTTTTATGCTTGGTCCCAGTCTAAATAAGCCAAAAATGATCACAATTTGACATTTTTTGATAAAATACAAATTTTTTGAAAATTTTCGATGTCGAATCTAGAGTGCCAGGACTATACAAAAGAGTGAAATTTTGATCCAGGTAAGTCGATATGCATATATATACGTCTTTTATGATTGGTCCCAGTCTAAATAAGCCAAAAATGATCATAATTTGACATTTTTTGATAAAATACAAATTTTTTGAAAATTTTCGATGTCGAATCTAGAGTGCCAGGACTATACAAAAGAGTAAAATTTTGATCCAGGTCAGTCGATATGCATATATATATAGGTCTTTTATGATTGGTCCCAGTCTAAATAAGCCAAAAATGATCATAATTTGACATTTTTTCATAAAATACAAATTTTTTGAAAATTTTCGATGTCGAATCTAGAGTGCCAGGACTATACAAAAGAGTAAAATTTTGATCCAGGTAAGTCGATATGCATATATATAGGTCTTTTATGATTGGTCCCAGTCTAAATAAGCCAAAAATGATCATAATTTGACATTTTTTGATAAAATACAAATTTTTTGAAAATTTTCGATGTCGAATCTAGAGTGCCAGGACTATACAAAAGAGTGAAATTTTGATCCAGGTAAGTCGATATGCATATATATAGGTCTTTTATGATTGGTCCCAGTCTAAAAAAGCCAAAAATGATCATAATTTGACATTTTTTGATAAAATACAAATTTTTTGAAAATTTTCGATGTCGAATCTAGAGTGCCAGGACTATACAAAAGAGTGAAATTTTGATCCAGGTTAGTCGATATGCATATATATAGGTCTTTTATGATTGGTCCCAGTCTAAATAAGCCAAAAATGATCATTATTTGAAATTTTTTGATAAAATACAAATTTTTTGAAAATTTTCGATGTCGAATCTAGAGTGCCAGGACAACACAAAAGAGTGGAATTTTGATCCAGGTAAGTCGATATGCATATATATAGGTCTTTTATGATTGGTCCTAGTCTAAATAGGCCAAAAATGATCATAATTTGACATTTTTTGATAAAAAACAAATTTTTTGAAAATTTTCGATGTCGAATCTAGAGTGCCAGGACTATACAAAAGAGTGAAATTTTGATCCAGGTAAGTCGATATGCATATATATAGGTCTTTTATGATTGGTCCCAGTCTAAATAAGCCAAAAATGATCATAATTTGACATTTTTTGATAAAATACAAATTTTTTGAAAATTTTCGATGTCGAATCTAGAGTGCCAGGACTATACAAAAGAGTAAAATTTTGATCCAGGTAAGTCGATATGCATATATATAGGTCTTTTATGATTGGTCCCAGTCTAAATAAGCCAAAAATGATCATAATTTGACATTTTTTGATAAAAAACAAATTTTTTGAAAATTTTCGATGTCGAATCTAGAGTGCCAGGACTATACAAAAGAGTGAAATTTTGATCCAGGTAAGTCGATATGCATATATATAGGTCTTTTATGATTGGTCCCAGTCTAAATAAGCCAAAAATGATCAAAATTTGACATTTTTTGATAAAATACAAATTTTTTGAAAATTTTCGATGTCGAATCTAGAGTGCCAGGACTATACAAAAGAGTGAAATTTTGATCCAGGTAAGTCGATATGCATATATATAGGTCTTTTATGATTGGTCCCAGTCTAAATAAGCCAAAAATGATCATAATTTGACATTTTTTGATAAAATACAAATTTTTTGAAAATTTTCGATGTCGAATCTAGAGTGCCAGGACTATACAAAAGAGTGAAATTTTGATCCAGGTAAGTCGATATGCATATATATAGGTCTTTTATGATTGGTCCCAGTCTAAATAAGCCAAAAATGATCATAATTTGACATTTTTTGATAAAATACAAATTTTTTGAAAATTTTCGATGTCGAATCTAGAGTGCCAGGACTATACAAAAGAGTAAAATTTTGATCCAGGTAAGTCGATATGCATATATATAGGTCTTTTATGATTGGTCCCAGTCTAAATAAGCCAAAAATGATCATAATTTGACATTTTTTGATAAAATACAAATTTTTTGAAAATTTTCGATGTCGAATCTAGAGTGCCAGGACTATACAAAAGAGTGAAATTTTGATCCAGGTAAGTCGATATGCATATATATAGGTCTTTTATGATTGGTCCCAGTCTAAAAAAGCCAAAAATGATCATAATTTGACATTTTTTGATAAAATACAAATTTTTTGAAAATTTTCGATGTCGAATCTAGAGTGCCAGGACTATACAAAAGAGTGAAATTTTGATCCAGGTTAGTCGATATGCATATATATAGGTCTTTTATGATTGGTCCCAGTCTAAATAAGCCAAAAATGATCATTATTTGAAATTTTTTGATAAAATACAAATTTTTTGAAAATTTTCGATGTCGAATCTAGAGTGCCAGGACAACACAAAAGAGTGGAATTTTGATCCAGGTAAGTCGATATGCATATATATAGGTCTTTTATGATTGGTCCTAGTCTAAATAGGCCAAAAATGATCATAATTTGACATTTTTTGATAAAAAACAAATTTTTTGAAAATTTTCGATGTCGAATCTAGAGTGCCAGGACTATACAAAAGAGTGAAATTTTGATCCAGGTAAGTCGATATGCATATATATAGGTCTTTTATGATTGGTCCCAGTCTAAATAAGCCAAAAATGATCATAATTTGACATTTTTTGATAAAATACAAATTTTTTGAAAATTTTCGATGTCGAATCTAGAGTGCCAGGACTATACAAAAGAGTAAAATTTTGATCCAGGTAAGTCGATATGCATATATATAGGTCTTTTATGATTGGTCCCAGTCTAAATAAGCCAAAAATGATCATAATTTGACATTTTTTGATAAAAAACAAATTTTTTGAAAATTTTCGATGTCGAATCTAGAGTGCCAGGACTATACAAAAGAGTGAAATTTTGATCCAGGTAAGTCGATATGCATATATATAGGTCTTTTATGATTGGTCCCAGTCTAAATAAGCCAAAAATGATCAAAATTTGACATTTTTTGATAAAATACAAATTTTTTGAAAATTTTCGATGTCGAATCTAGAGTGCCAGGACTATACAAAAGAGTGAAATTTTGATCCAGGTAAGTCGATATGCATATATATAGGTCTTTTATGATTGGTCCCAGTCTAAATAAGCCAAAAATGATCATAATTTGACATTTTTTGATAAAATACAAATTTTTTGAAAATTTTCGATGTCGAATCTAGAGTGCCAGGACTATACAAAAGAGTGAAATTTTGATCCAGGTAAGTCGATATGCATATATATAGGTCTTTTATGATTGGTCCCAGTCTAAATAAGCCAAAAATGATCATAATTTGACATTTTTTGATAAAATACAAATTTTTTGAAAATTTTCGATGTCGAATCTAGAGTGCCAGGACTATACAAAAGAGTGAAATTTTGATCCAGGTAAGTCGATATGCATATATATAGGTCTTTTATGATTGGTCCCAGTCTAAATAAGCCAAAAATGATCATAATTTGACATTTTTTGATAAAATACAAATTTTTTGAAAATTTTCGATGTCGAATCTAGAGTGCCAGGACTATACAAAAGAGTGAAATTTTGATCCAGGTAAGTCGATATGCATATATATAGGTCTTTTATGATTGGTCCCAGTCTAAATAAGCCAAAAATGATCATAATTTGACATTTTTTGATAAAATACAAATTTTTTGAAAATTTTCGATGTCGAATCTAGAGTGCCAGGACTATACAAAAGAGTGAAATTTTGATCCAGGTAAGTCGATATGCATATATATAGGTCTTTTATGATTGGTCCCAGTCTAAATAAGCCAAAAATGATCATAATTTGACATTTTTTGATAAAATACAAATTTTTTGAAAATTTTCGATGTCGAATCTAGAGTGCCAGGACTATACAAAAGAGTGAAATTTTGATCCAGGAAAGACGATATGCATATATATAGGTCTTTTATGATTGGTCCCAGTCTAAATAAGCCAAAAATGATCATAATTTGACATTTTTTGATAAAATACAAATTTTTTGAAAATTTTCGATGTCGAATCTAGAGTGCCAGGACTATACAAAAGAGTGAAATTTTGATCCAGGTAAGTCGATATGCATATATATAGGTCTTTTATGATTGGTCCCAGTCTAAATAAGCCAAAAATGATCATAATTTGACATTTTTTGATAAAAAACAAATTTTTTGAAAATTTTCGATGTCGAATCTAGAGTGCCAGGACTATACAAAAGAGTGAAATTTTGATCCAGGTAAGTCGATATGCATATATATAGGTCTTTTATGATTGGTCCCAGTCTAAATAAGCCAAAAATGATCATAATTTGACATTTTTTGATAAAATACAAATTTTTTGAAAATTTTCGATGTCGAATCTAGAGTGCCAGGACTATACAAAAGAGTAAAATTTTGATCCAGGTAAGTCGATATGCATATATATAGGTCTTTTATGATTGGTCCCAGTCTAAATAAGCCAAAAATGATCATAATTTGACATTTTTTCATAAAATACAAATTTTTTGAAAATTTTCGATGTCGAATCTAGAGTGCCAGGACTATACAAAAGAGTAAAATTTTGATCCAGGTAAGTCGATATGCATATATATAGGTCTTTTATGATTAGTCCCAGTCTAAATAAGCCAAAAATGATCATAATTTGACATTTTTTGATAAAATACAAATTTTTTTAAAATTTTGGATGTCGAATCTAGAGTGCCAGGACTATACAAAAGAGTAAAATTTTGATCCAGGTAAGTCGATATGCATATATATAGGTCTTTTATGATTGGTCCCAGTCTAAATAAGCCAAAAATGATCATAATTTGACATTTTTTGATAAAATACAAATTTTTTGAAAATTTTCGATGTCGAATCTAGAGTGCCAGGACTATACAAAAGAGTGAAATTTTGATCCAGGTAAGTCGATATGCATATATATAGGTCTTTTATGATTAGTCCCAGTCTAAATAAGCCAAAAATGATCATAATTTGACATTTTTTGATAAAATACAAATTTTTTGAAAATTTTCGATGTCGAAACTAGAGTGCCAGGACTATACAAAAGAGTAAAATTTTGATCCAGGTAAGTCGATATGCATATATATAGGTCTTTTATGATTGGTCCCAGTCTAAATAAGCCAAAAATGATCATAATTTGACATTTTTTGATAAAATACAAATTTTTTGAAAATTTTCGATGTCGAATCTAGAGTGCCAGGACTATACAAAAGAGTGAAATTTTGATCCAGGTAAGTCGATATGCATATATATAGGTCTTTTATGATTGGTCCCAGTCTAAATAAGCCAAAAATGATCATAATTTGACATTTTTTGATAAAATACAAATTTTTTGAAAATTTTCGATGTCGAATCTAGAGTGCCAGGACTATACAAAAGAGTGAAATTTTGATCCAGGTAAGTCGATATGCATATATATAGGTCTTTTATGATTGGTCCCAGTCTAAATAAGCCAAAAATGATCATAATTTGACATTTTTTGATAAAATACAAATTTTTTGAAAATTTTCGATGTCGAATCTAGAGTGCCAGGACTATACAAAAGAGTGAAATTTTGATCCAGGTAAGTCGATATGCATATATATACGTCTTTTATGATTGGTCCCAGTCTAAATAAGCCAAAAATGATCATAATTTGACATTTTTTGATAAAATACAAATTTTTTGAAAATTTTCGATGTCGAATCTAGAGTGCCAGGACTATACAAAAGAGTAAAATTTTGATCCAGGTCAGTCGATATGCATATATATATAGGTCTTTTATGATTGGTCCCAGTCTAAATAAGCCAAAAATGATCATAATTTGACATTTTTTCATAAAATACAAATTTTTTGAAAATTTTCGATGTCGAATCTAGAGTGCCAGGACTATACAAAAGAGTGAAATTTTGATCCAGGTAAGTCGATATGCATATATATAGGTCTTTTATGATTGGTCCCAGTCTAAATAAGCCAAAAATGATCATAATTTGACATTTTTTGATAAAATACAAATTTTTTGAAAATTTTCGATGTCGAATCTAGAGTGCCAGGACTATACAAAAGAGTGAAATTTTGATCCAGGTAAGTCGATATGCATATATATAGGTCTTTTATGATTGGTCCCAGTCTAAATAAGCCAAAAATGATCATAATTTGACATTTTTTGATAAAATACAAATTTTTTGAAAATTTTCGATGTCGAATCTAGAGTGCCAGGACTATACAAAAGAGTGAAATTTTGATCCAGGTAAGTCGATATGCATATATATAGGTCTTTTATGATTGGTCCCAGTCTAAATAAGCCAAAAATGATCATAATTTGACATTTTTTGATAAAATACAAATTTTTTGAAAATTTTCGATGTCGAATCTAGAGTGCCAGGACTATACAAAAGAGTGAAATATTGATCCAGGTAAGTCGATATGCATATATAAAGGTCTTTTATGATTGGTCCCAGTCTAAATAAGCCAAAAATGATCATAATTTGACATTTTTTGATAAAATACAAATTTTTTGAAAATTTTCGATGTCGAATCTAGAGTGCCAGGACTATACAAAAGAGTGAAATTTTGATCCAGGTAAGTCGATATGCATATATATAGGTCTTTTATGATTGGTCCCAGTCTAAATAAGCCAAAAATGATCATAATTTGACATTTTTTGATAAAATACAAATTTTTTGAAAATTTTCGATGTCGAATCTAGAGTGCCAGGACTATACAAAAGAGTGAAATTTTGATCCAGGTAAGTCGATATGCATATATATAGGTCTTTTATGATTGGTCCCAGTCTAAATAAGCCAAAAATGATCATAATTTGACATTTTTTGATAAAATACAAATTTTTTGAAAATTTTCGATGTCGAATCTAGAGTGCCAGGACTATACAAAAGAGTGAAATTTTGATCCAGGTAAGTCGATATGCATATATATAGGTCTTTTATGATTGGTCCCAGTCTAAATAAGCCAAAAATGATCATAATTTGACATTTTTTGATAAAATACAAATTTTTTGAAAATTTTCGATGTCGAATCTAGAGTGCCAGGACTATACAAAAGAGTGAAATATTGATCCAGGTAAGTCGATATGCATATATATAGGTCTTTTATGATTGGTCCCAGTCTAAATAAGCCAAAAATGATCATAATTTGACATTTTTTGATAAAATACAAATTTTTTGAAAATTTTCGATGTCGAATCTAGAGTGCCAGGACTATACAAAAGAGTGAAATTTTGATCCAGGTAAGTCGATATGCATATATATAGGTCTTTTATGATTGGTCCCAGTCTAAATAAGCCAAAAATGATCATAATTTGACATTTTTTGATAAAATACAAATTTTTTGAAAATTTTCGATGTCGAATCTAGAGTGCCAGGACTATACAAAAGAGTGAAATTTTGATCCAGGTAAGTCGATATGCATATATATAGGTCTTTTATGATTGGTCCCAGTCTAAATAAGCCAAAAATGATCATAATTTGACATTTTTTGATAAAATACAAATTTTTTGAAAATTTTCGATGTCGAATCTAGAGTGCCAGGACTATACAAAAGAGTGAAATATTGATCCAGGTAAGTCGATATGCATATATATAGGTCTTTTATGATTGGTCCCAGTCTAAATAAGCCAAAAATGATCATAATTTGACATTTTTTGATAAAATACAAATTTTTTGAAAATTTTCGATGTCGAATCTAGAGTGCCAGGACTATACAAAAGAGTGAAATTTTGATCCAGGTAAGTCGATATGCATATATATAGGTCTTTTATGATTGGTCCCAGTCTAAATAAGCCAAAAATGATCATAATTTGACATTTTTTGATAAAATACAAATTTTTTGAAAATTTTCGATGTCGAATCTAGAGTGCTAGGACTATACAAAAGAGTAAAATTTTGATCCAGGTAAGTCGATATGCATATATATAGGTCTTTTATGATTGGTCCCAGTCTAAATAAGCCAAAAATGATCATAATTTGACATTTTTTGATAAAAAACAAATTTTTTGAAAATTTTCGATGTCGAATCTAGAGTGCCAGGACTATACAAAAGAGTGAAATTTTGATCCAGGTAAGTCGATATGCATATATATAGGTCTTTTATGATTGGTCCCAGTCTAAATAAGCCAAAAATGATCAAAATTTGACATTTTTTGATAAAATACAAATTTTTTGAAAATTTTCGATGTCGAATCTAGAGTGCCAGGACTATACAAAAGAGTGAAATTTTGATCCAGATAAGTCGATATGCATATATATAGGTCTTTTATGATTGGTCCCAGTCTAAATAAGCCAAAAATGATCATAATTTGACATTTTTTGATAAAATACAAATTTTTTGAAAATTTTCGATGTCGAATCTAGAGTGCCAGGACTATACAAAAGAGTGAAATTTTGATCCAGGTAAGTCGATATGCATATATATAGGTCTTTAATGATTGGTCCCAGTCTAAAAAAACCAAAAATGATCATAATTTGACATTTTTTGATAAAATACAAATTTTTTGAAAATTTTCGATGTCGAATCTAGAGTGCCAGGACTATACAAAAGAGTGAAATTTTGATCCAGGTAAGTCGATATGCATATATATAGGTCTTTTATGATTGGTTCCAGTCTAAATAAGCCAAAAATGATCATAATTTGACATTTTTTGATAAAATACAAATTTTTTGAAAATTTTCGATGTCGAATCTAGAATGCCAGGACTATACAAAAGAGTGAAATTTTGATCCAGGTAAGTCGATATGCATATGTATAGGTCTTTTATGATTGGTCCCAGTCTAAATAAGCCAAAAATGATCATAATTTGACATTTTTTGATAAAATACAAATTTTTTGAAAATTTTCGATGTCGAATCTATAGATCCAGGACTATACAAAAGAGTGAAATTTTGATCCAGGTAAGTCGATATGCATATATATAGGTCTTTTATGATTGGTCCCAGTCTAAATAAGCCAAAAATGATCACAATTTGACATTTTTTGATAAAATACAAATTTTTTGAAAATTTTCGATGTCGAATCTAGAGTGCCAGGACTATACAAAAGAGTGAAATTTTGATCCAGGTAAGTCGATATGCATATATATACGTCTTTTATGATTGGTCCCAGTCTAAATAAGCCAAAAATGATCATAATTTGACATTTTTTGATAAAATACAAATTTTTTGAAAATTTTCGATGTCGAATCTAGAGTGCCAGGACTATACAAAAGAGTAAAATTTTGATCCAGGTCAGTCGATATGCATATATATATAGGTCTTTTATGATTGGTCCCAGTCTAAATAAGCCAAAAATGATCATAATTTGACATTTTTTCATAAAATACAAATTTTTTGAAAATTTTCGATGTCGAATCTAGAGTGCCAGGACTATACAAAAGAGTAAAATTTTGATCCAGGTAAGTCGATATGCATATATATAGGTCTTTTATGATTGGTCCCAGTCTAAATAAGCCAAAAATGATCATAATTTGACATTTTTTGATAAAATACAAATTTTTTGAAAATTTTCGATGTCGAATCTAGAGTGCCAGGACTATACAAAAGAGTGAAATTTTGATCCAGGTAAGTCGATATGCATATATATAGGTCTTTTATGATTGGTCCCAGTCTAAAAAAGCCAAAAATGATCATAATTTGACATTTTTTGATAAAATACAAATTTTTTGAAAATTTTCGATGTCGAATCTAGAGTGCCAGGACTATACAAAAGAGTGAAATTTTGATCCAGGTAAGTCGATATGCATATATATAGGTCTTTTATGATTGGTCCCAGTCTAAATAAGTCAAAAATGATCATAATTTGAAATTTTTTGATAAAATACAAATTTTTTGAAAATTTTCGATGTCGAATCTAGAGTGCCAGGACAACACAAAAGAGTGGAATTTTGATCCAGGTAAGTCAATATGCATATATATAGGTCTTTTATGATTGGTCCTAGTCTAAATAGGCCAAAAATGATCATAATTTGACATTTTTTGATAAAAAACAAATTTTTTGAAAATTTTCGATGTCGAATCTAGAGTGCCAGGACTATACAAAAGAGTGAAATTTTGATCCAGGTAAGTCGATATGCATATATATAGGTCTTTTATGATTGGTCCCAGTCTAAATAAGCCAAAAATGATCATAATTTGACATTTTTTGATAAAATACAAATTTTTTGAAAATTTTCGATGTCGAATCTAGAGTGCCAGGACTATACAAAAGAGTAAAATTTTGATCCAGGTAAGTCGATATGCATATATATAGGTCTTCTATGATTGGTCCCAGTCTAAATAAGCCAAAAATGATCATAATTTGACATTTTTTGATAAAATACAAATTTTTTGAAAATTTTCGATGTCGAATCTAGAGTGCCAGGACTATACAAAAGAGTGAAATTTTGATCCAGGTAAGTCGATATGCATATATATAGGTCTTTTATGATTGGTCCCAGTCTAAATAAGCCAAAAATGATCATAATTTGACATTTTTTGATAAAATACAAATTTTTTGAAAATTTTCGATGTCGAATCTAGAGTGCCAGGACTATACAAAAGAGTGAAATTTTGATCCAGGTAAGTCGATATGCATATATATAGGTCTTCTATGATTGGTCCCAGTCTAAATAAGCCAAAAATGATCATAATTTGACATTTTTTGATAAAATACAAATTTTTTGAAAATTTTCGATGTCGAATCTAGAGTGCCAGGACTATACAAAAGAGTGAAATTTTGATCCAGGTAAGTCGATATGCATATATATAGGTCTTTTATGATTGGTCCCAGTCTAAATAAGCCAAAAATGATCATAATTTGACATTTTTTGATAAAATACAAATTTTTTGAAAATTTTCGATGTCGAATCTAGAGTGCCAGGACTATACAAAAGAGTGAAATTTTGATCCAGGTAAGTCGATATGCATATATATAGGTCTTTTATGATTGGTCCCAGTCTAAATAAGCCAAAAATGATCATAATTTGACATTTTTTGATAAAATACAAATTTTTTGAAAATTTTCGATGTCGAATCTAGAGTGCCAGGACTATACAAAAGAGTGAAATTTTGATCCAGGTAAGTCGATATGCATATATATAGGTCTTTTATGATTGGTCCCAGTCTAAATAAGCCAAAAATGATCATAATTTGACATTTTTTGATAAAATACAAATTTTTTGAAAATTTTCGATGTCGAATCTAGAGTGCCAGGACTATACAAAAGAGTGAAATTTTGATCCAGGAAAGACGATATGCATATATATAGGTCTTTTATGATTGGTCCCAGTCTAAATAAGCCAAAAATGATCATAATTTGACATTTTTTGATAAAATACAAATTTTTTGAAAATTTTCGATGTCGAATCTAGAGTGCCAGGACTATACAAAAGAGTGAAATTTTGATCCAGGTAAGTCGATATGCATATATATAGGTCTTTTATGATTGGTCCCAGTCTAAATAAGCCAAAAATGATCATAATTGGACATTTTTTGATAAAAAACAAATTTTTTGAAAATTTTCGATGTCGAATCTAGAGTGCCAGGACTATACAAAAGAGTGAAATTTTGATCCAGGTAAGTCGATATGCATATATATAGGTCTTTTATGATTGGTCCCAGTCTAAATAAGCCAAAAATGATCATAATTTGACATTTTTTGATAAAATACAAATTTTTTGAAAATTTTCGATGTCGAATCTAGAGTGCCAGGACTATACAAAAGAGTAAAATTTTGATCCAGGTAAGTCGATATGCATATATATAGGTCTTTTATGATTGGTCCCAGTCTAAATAAGCCAAAAATGATCATAATTTGACATTTTTTCATAAAATACAAATTTTTTGAAAATTTTCGATGTCGAATCTAGAGTGCCAGGACTATACAAAAGAGTAAAATTTTGATCCAGGTAAGTCGATATGCATATATATAGGTCTTTTATGATTAGTCCCAGTCTAAATAAGCCAAAAATGATCATAATTTGACATTTTTTGATAAAATACAAATTTTTTTAAAATTTTCGATGTCGAATCTAGAGTGCCAGGACTATACAAAAGAGTAAAATTTTGATCCAGGTAAGTCGATATGCATATATATAGGTCTTTTATGATTGGTCCCAGTCTAAATAAGCCAAAAATGATCATAATTTGACATTTTTTGATAAAATACAAATTTTTTGAAAATTTTCGATGTCGAATCTAGAGTGCCAGGACTATACAAAAGAGTGAAATTTTGATCCAGGTAAGTCGATATGCATATATATAGGTCTTTTATGATTGGTCCCAGTCTAAATAAGCCAAAAATGATCATAATTTGACATTTTTTGATAAAATACAAATTTTTTGAAAATTTTCGATGTCGAATCTAGAGTGCCAGGACTATACAAAAGAGTGAAATTTTGATCCAGGTAAGTCGATATGCATATATATAGGTCTTCTATGATTGGTCCCAGTCTAAATAAGCCAAAAATGATCATAATTTGACATTTTTTGATAAAATACAAATTTTTTGAAAATTTTCGATGTCGAATCTAGAGTGCCAGGACTATACAAAAGAGTGAAATTTTGATCCAGGTAAGTCGATATGCATATATATAGGTCTTTTATGATTGGTCCCAGTCTAAATAAGCCAAAAATGATCATAATTTGACATTTTTTGATAAAATACAAATTTTTTGAAAATTTTCGATGTCGAATCTAGAGTGCCAGGACTATACAAAAGAGTGAAATTTTGATCCAGGTAAGTCGATATGCATATATATAGGTCTTTTATGATTGGTCCCAGTCTAAATAAGCCAAAAATGATCATAATTTGACATTTTTTGATAAAATACAAATTTTTTGAAAATTTTCGATGTCGAATCTAGAGTGCCAGGACTATACAAAAGAGTGAAATTTTGATCCAGGTAAGTCGATATGCATATATATAGGTCTTTTATGATTGGTCCCAGTCTAAATAAGCCAAAAATGATCATAATTTGACATTTTTTGATAAAATACAAATTTTTTGAAAATTTTCGATGTCGAATCTAGAGTGCCAGGACTATACAAAAGAGTGAAATTTTGATCCAGGAAAGACGATATGCATATATATAGGTCTTTTATGATTGGTCCCAGTCTAAATAAGCCAAAAATGATCATAATTTGACATTTTTTGATAAAATACAAATTTTTTGAAAATTTTCGATGTCGAATCTAGAGTGCCAGGACTATACAAAAGAGTGAAATTTTGATCCAGGTAAGTCGATATGCATATATATAGGTCTTTTATGATTGGTCCCAGTCTAAATAAGCCAAAAATGATCATAATTGGACATTTTTTGATAAAAAACAAATTTTTTGAAAATTTTCGATGTCGAATCTAGAGTGCCAGGACTATACAAAAGAGTGAAATTTTGATCCAGGTAAGTCGATATGCATATATATAGGTCTTTTATGATTGGTCCCAGTCTAAATAAGCCAAAAATGATCATAATTTGACATTTTTTGATAAAATACAAATTTTTTGAAAATTTTCGATGTCGAATCTAGAGTGCCAGGACTATACAAAAGAGTAAAATTTTGATCCAGGTAAGTCGATATGCATATATATAGGTCTTTTATGATTGGTCCCAGTCTAAATAAGCCAAAAATGATCATAATTTGACATTTTTTCATAAAATACAAATTTTTTGAAAATTTTCGATGTCGAATCTAGAGTGCCAGGACTATACAAAAGAGTAAAATTTTGATCCAGGTAAGTCGATATGCATATATATAGGTCTTTTATGATTAGTCCCAGTCTAAATAAGCCAAAAATGATCATAATTTGACATTTTTTGATAAAATACAAATTTTTTTAAAATTTTCGATGTCGAATCTAGAGTGCCAGGACTATACAAAAGAGTAAAATTTTGATCCAGGTAAGTCGATATGCATATATATAGGTCTTTTATGATTGGTCCCAGTCTAAATAAGCCAAAAATGATCATAATTTGACATTTTTTGATAAAATACAAATTTTTTGAAAATTTTCGATGTCGAATCTAGAGTGCCAGGACTATACAAAAGAGTGAAATTTTGATCCAGGTAAGTCGATATGCATATATATAGGTCTTTTATGATTAGTCCCAGTCTAAATAAGCCAAAAATGATCATAATTTGACATTTTTTGATAAAATACAAATTTTTTGAAAATTTTCGATGTCGAAACTAGAGTGCCAGGACTATACAAAAGAGTAAAATTTTGATCCAGGTAAGTCGATATGCATATATATAGGTCTTTTATGATTGGTCCCAGTCTAAATAAGCCAAAAATGATCATAATTTGACATTTTTTGATAAAATACAAATTTTTTGAAAATTTTCGATGTCGAATCTAGAGTGCCAGGACTATACAAAAGAGTGAAATTTTGATCCAGGTAAGTCGATATGCATATATATAGGTCTTTTATGATTGGTCCCAGTCTAAATAAGCCAAAAATGATCATAATTTGACATTTTTTGATAAAATACAAATTTTTTGAAAATTTTCGATGTCGAATCTAGAGTGCCAGGACTATACAAAAGAGTGAAATTTTGATCCAGGTAAGTCGATATGCATATATATAGGTCTTTTATGATTGGTCCCAGTCTAAATAAGCCAAAAATGATCATAATTTGACATTTTTTGATAAAATACAAATTTTTTGAAAATTTTCGATGTCGAATCTAGAGTGCCAGGACTATACAAAAGAGTGAAATTTTGATCCAGGTAAGTCGATATGCATATATATAGGTCTTTTATGATTGGTCCCAGTCTAAATAAGCCAAAAATGATCATAATTTGACATTTTTTGATAAAATACAAATTTTTTGAAAATTTTCGATGTCGAATCTAGAGTGCCAGGACTATACAAAAGAGTGAAATATTGATCCAGGTAAGTCGATATGCATATATATAGGTCTTTTATGATTGGTCCCAGTCTAAATAAGCCAAAAATGATCATAATTTGACATTTTTTGATAAAAAACAAATTTTTTGAAAATTTTCGATGTCGAATCTAGAGTGCCAGGACTATACAAAAGAGTGAAATTTTGATCCAGGTAAGTCGATATGCATATATATAGGTCTTTTATGATTGGTCCCAGTCTAAATAAGCCAAAAATGATCATAATTTGACATTTTTTGATAAAATACAAATTTTTTGAAAATTTTCGATGTCGAATCTAGAGTGCCAGGACTATACAAAAGAGTGAAATTTTGATCCAGGTAAGTCGATATGCATATATATAGGTCTTTTATGATTGGTCCCAGTCTAAATAAGCCAAAAATGATCATAATTTGACATTTTTTGATAAAATACAAATTTTTTGAAAATTTTCGATGTCGAATCTAGAGTGCCAGGACTATACAAAAGAGTGAAATATTGATCCAGGTAAGTCGATATGCATATATATAGGTCTTTTATGATTGGTCCCAGTCTAAATAAGCCAAAAATGATCATAATTTGACATTTTTTGATAAAATACAAATTTTTTGAAAATTTTCGATGTCGAATCTAGAGTGCCAGGACTATACAAAAGTGTGAAATTTTGATCCAGGTAAGTCGATATGCATATATATAGGTCTTTAATGATTGGTCCCAGTCTAAATAAGCCAAAAATGATCATAATTTGACATTTTTTGATAAAATACAAATTTTTTGAAAATTTTCGATGTCGAATCTAGAGTGCTAGGACTATACAAAAGAGTAAAATTTTGATCCAGGTAAGTCGATATGCATATATATAGGTCTTTTATGATTGGTCCCAGTCTAAATAAGCCAAAAATGATCATAATTTGACATTTTTTGATAAAATACAAATTTTTTGAAAATTTTCGATGTCGAATCTAGAGTGCCAGGACTATACAAAAGAGTGAAATTTTGATCCAGGTAAGTCGATATGCATATATATAGGTCTTTTATGATTGGTCCCAGTCTAAATAAGCCAAAAATGATCATAATTTGACATTTTTTGATAAAATACAAATTTTTTGAAAATTTTCGATGTCGAATCTAGAGTGCCAGGACTATACAAAAGAGTGAAATTTTGATCCAGGTAAGTCGATATGCATATATATAGGTCTTTTATGATTGGTCCCAGTCTAAATAAGCCAAAAATGATCATAATTTGACATTTTTTGATAAAATACAAATTTTTTGAAAATTTTCGATGTCGAATCTAGAGTGCCAGGACTATACAAAAGAGTGAAATTTTGATCCAGGTAAGTCGATATGCATATATATAGGTCTTTTATGATTGGTCCCAGTCTAAATAAGCCAAAAATGATCATAATTTGACATTTTTTGATAAAATACAAATTTTTTGAAAATTTTCGATGTCGAATCTAGAGTGCCAGGACTATACAAAAGAGTGAAATTTTGATCCAGGTAAGTCGATATGCATATATATAGGTCTTTTATGATTGGTCCCAGTCTAAATAAGCCAAAAATGATCATAATTTGACATTTTTTGATAAAATACAAATTTTTTGAAAATTTTCGATGTCGAATCTAGAGTGCCAGGACTATACAAAAGAGTGAAATTTTGATCCAGGAAAGTCGATATGCATATATATAGGTCTTTTATGATTGGTCCCAGTCTAAATAAGCCAAAAATGATCATAATTTGACATTTTTTGATAAAATACAAATTTTTTGAAAATTTTCGATGTCGAATCTAGAGTGCCAGGACTATACAAAAGAGTGAAATTTTGATCCAGGTAAGTCGATATGCATATATATAGGTCTTTTATGATTGGTCCCAGTCTAAATAAGCCAAAAATGATCATAATTTGACATTTTTTGATAAAATACAAATTTTTTGAAAATTTTCGATGTCGAATCTAGAGTGCCAGGACTATACAAAAGAGTAAAATTTTGATCCAGGTAAGTCGATATGCATATATATAGGTCTTTTATGATTGGTCCCAGTCTAAATAAGCCAAAAATGATCATAATTTGACATTTTTTCATAAAATACAAATTTTTTGAAAATTTTCGATGTCGAATCTAGAGTGCCAGGACTATACAAAAGAGTAAAATTTTGATCCAGGTAAGTCGATATGCATATATATAGGTCTTTTATGATTAGTCCCAGTCTAAATAAGCCAAAAATGATCATAATTTGACATTTTTTGATAAAATACAAATTTTTTTAAAATTTTCGATGTCGAATCTAGAGTGCCAGGACTATACAAAAGAGTAAAATTTTGATCCAGGTAAGTCGATATGCATATATATAGGTCTTTTATGATTGGTCCCAGTCTAAATAAGCCAAAAATGATCATAATTTGACATTTTTTGATAAAATACAAATTTTTTGAAAATTTTCGATGTCGAATCTAGAGTGCCAGGACTATACAAAAGAGTGAAATTTTGATCCAGGTAAGTCGATATGCATATATATAGGTCTTTTATGATTAGTCCCAGTCTAAATAAGCCAAAAATGATCATAATTTGACATTTTTTGATAAAATACAAATTTTTTGAAAATTTTCGATGTCGAATCTAGAGTGCCAGGACTATACAAAAGAGTAAAATTTTGATCCAGGTAAGTCGATATGCATATATATAGGTCTTTTATGATTGGTCCCAGTCTAAATAAGCCAAAAATGATCATAATTTGACATTTTTTGATAAAATACAAATTTTTTGAAAATTTTCGATGTCGAATCTAGAGTGCCAGGACTATACAAAAGAGTGAAATTTTGATCCAGGTAAGTCGATATGCATATATATAGGTCTTTTATGATTGGTCCCAGTCTAAATAAGCCAAAAATGATCATAATTTGACATTTTTTGATAAAATACAAATTTTTTGAAAATTTCCGATGTCGAATCTAGAGTGCCAGGACTATACAAAAGAGTGAAATTTTGATCCAGGTAAGTCGATATGCATATATATAGGTCTTTTATGATTGGTCCCAGTCTAAATAAGTTAAAAATGATCATAATTTGACATTTTTTGATAAAATACAAATTTTTTGAAAATTTTCGATGTCGAATCTAGAGTGCCAGGACTATACAAAAGAGTGAAATTTTGATCCAGGTAAGCGATATGCATATATATAGGTCTTTTATGATTGGTCCCAGTCTAAAAAAGCCAAAAATGATCATAATTTGACATTTTTTGATAAAATACAAATTTTTTGAAAATTTCGATGTCGAATCTAGAGTGCCAGGACTATACAAAAGAGTGAAATTTTGATCCAGGTAAGTCGATATGCATATATATAGGTCTTTTATGATTGGTCCCAGTCTAAATAAGCCAAAAATGATCATAATTTGACATTTTTTGATAAAATACAAATTTTTTGAAAACTTTCGATGTCGAATCTAGAGTGCCAGGACTATACAAAAGAGTGAAATTTTGATCCAGGTAAGTCGATATGCATATATATAGGTCTTTTATGATTGGTCCCAGTCTAAATAAGCCAAAAATGATCATAATTTGACATTTTTTGATAAAATACAAATTTTTTGAAAACTTTCGATGTCGAATCTAGAGTGCCAGGACTATACAAAAGAGTGAAATTTTGATCCAGGTAAGTCGATATGCATATATATAGGTCTTTTATGATTGGTCCCAGTCTAAATAAGCCAAAAATGATCATAATTTGACATTTTTTGATAAAATACAAATTTTTTGAAAATTTTTGATGTCGAATCTAGAGTGCCAGGACTATACAAAAGAGTGAAATTTTGATCCAGGTAAGTCGATATGCATATATATAGGTCTTTTATGATTGGTCCCAGTCTAAATAAGCCAAAAATGATCATAATTTGACATTTTTTGATAAAATACAAATTTTTTGAAAATTTTCGATGTCGAATCTAGAGTGCCAGGACTATACAAGAGAGTGAAATTTTGATCCAGGTTAGTCGATATGCATATATATAGGTCTTTTATGATTGGTCCCAGTCTAAATAAGCCAAAAATGATCATAATTTGACATTTTTGATAAAATACAAATTTTTTGAAAATTTTCGATGTCGAATCTAGAGTGCCAGGACTATACAAAAGAGTGAAATTTTGATCCAGGTAAGTCGATATGCATATATATAGGTCTTTTATGATTGGTCCCAGTCTAAATAAGCCAAAAATGATCATAATTTGACATTTTTTGATAAAATACAAATTTTTTGAAAATTTTCGATGTCGAATCTAGAGTGCCAGGACTATACAAAAGAGTGAAATTTTGATCCAGGTAAGTCGATATGCATATATATAGGTCTTTTATGATTGGTCCCAGTCTAAATAAGCCAAAAATGATCATAATTTGACATTTTTTGATAAAATACAAATTTTTTGAAAATTTTCGATGTCGAATCTAGAGTGCCAGGACTATACAAAAGAGTGAAATTTTGATCCAGGTAAGTCGATATGCATATATATAGGTCTTTTATGATTGGTCCCAGTCTAAATAAGCCAAAAATGATCATAATTTGACATTTTTTGATGAATACAAATTTTTTGAAAATTTTCGATGTCGAATCTAGAGTGCCAGGACTATACAAAAGAGTGAAATATTGATCCAGGTAAGTCGATATGCATATATATAGGTCTTTTATGATTGGTCCCAGTCTAAATAAGCCAAAAATGATCATAATTTGACATTTTTTGATAAAATACAAATTTTTTGAAAATTTTCGATGTCGAATCTAGAGTGCCAGGACTATACAAAAGAGTGAAATTTTGATCCAGGTAAGTCGATATGCATATATATAGGTCTTTTATGATTGGTCCCAGTCTAAATAAGCCAAAAATGATCATAATTTGACATTTTTTGATAAAATACAAATTTTTTGAAAATTTTCGATGTCGAATCTAGAGTGCCAGGACTATACAAAAGAGTAAAATTTTGATCCAGGTAAGTCGATATGCATATATATAGGTCTTTTATGATTGGTCCCAGTCTAAATAAACCAAAAATGATCATAATTTGACATTTTTTCATAAAATACAAATTTTTTGAAAATTTTCGATGTCGAATCTAGAGTGCCAGGACTATACAAAAGAGTAAAATTTTGATCCAGGTAAGTCGATATGCATATATATAGGTCTTTTATGATTAGTCCCAGTCTAAATAAGCCAAAAATGATAATAATTTGACATTTTTTGATAAAATACAAATTTTTTTAAAATTTTCGATGTCGAATCTAGAGTGCCAGGACTATACAAAAGAGTAAAATTTTGATCCAGGTAAGTCGATATGCATATATATAGGTCTTTTATGATTGGTCCCAGTCTAAATAAGCCAAAAATGATCATAATTTGACATTTTTTGATAAAATACAAATTTTTTGAAAATTTTCGATGTCGAATCTAGAGTGCCAGGACTATACAAAAGAGTGAAATTTTGATCCAGGTAAGTCGATATGCATATATATAGGTCTTTTATGATTAGTCCCAGTCTAAATAAGCCAAAAATGATCATAATTTGACATTTTTTGATAAAATACAAATTTTTTGAAAATTTTCGATGTCGAATCTAGAGTGCCAGGACTATACAAAAGAGTAAAATTTTGATCCAGGTAAGTCGATATGCATATATATAGGTCTTTTATGATTGGTCCCAGTCTAAATAAGCCAAAAATGATCATAATTTGACATTTTTTGATAAAATACAAATTTTTTGAAAATTTTCGATGTCGAATCTAGAGTGCCAGGACTATACAAAAGAGTGAAATTTTGATCCAGGTAAGTCGATATGCATATATATAGGTCTTTTATGATTGGTCCCAGTCTAAATAAGCCAAAAATGATCATAATTTGACATTTTTTGATAAAATACAAATTTTTTGAAAATTTTCGATGTCGAATCTAGAGTGCCAGGACTACACAAAAGAGTGAAATTTTGATCCAGGTAAGTCGGTATGCATATATATAGGTCTTTTATGATTGGTCCTAGTCTAAATAAGCCAAAAATGATCATAATTGACATTTTTTGATAAAAAACAAATTTTTTGAAAATTTTCGATGTCGAATCTAGAGTGCCAGGACTATACAAAAGAGTGAAATTTTGATCCAGGTAAGTCGATATGTATATATATAGGTCTTTTATGATTGGTCCCAGTCTAAATAAGCCAAAAATGATCATAATTTGACATTTTTTGATAAAATACAAATTTTTTGAAAATTTTCGATGTCGAATCTAGAGTGCCAGGACTATACAAAAGAGTGAAATTTTGATCCAGGTAAGTCGATATGCATATATATAGGTCTTTTATGATTGGTCCCAGTCTAAATAAGCCAAAAATGATCATAATTTGACATTTTTTGATAAAATACAAATTTTTTGAAAATTTTCGATGTCGAATCTAGAGTGCCAGGACTATACAAAAGAGTGAAATTTTGATCCAGGTAAGTCGATATGCATATATATACGTCTTTAATGATTGGTCCCAGTCTAAATAAGCCAAAAATGATCATAATTTGACATTTTTTGATAAAAAACAAATTTTTTGAAAATTTTCGATGTCGAATCTAGAGTGCCAGGACTATACAAAAGAGTGAAATTTTGATCCAGGTAAGTCGATATGCATTTATATAGGTCTTTTATGATTGGTCCCAGTCTAAATAAGCCAAAAATGATCATAATTTGACATTTTTTGATAAAATACAAATTTTTTGAAAATTTTCGTTGTCGAATCTAGAGTGCCAGGACTATACAAAAGAGTGAAATTTTGATCCAGGTAAGTCGATATGCATATATATAGGTCTTTAATGATTGGTCCCAGTCTAAATAAGCCAAAAATGATCATAATTTGACATTTTTTGATAAAATACAAATTTTTTGAAAATTTTCGATGTCGAATCTAGAGTGCCAGGACTATACAAAAGAGTGAAATTTTGATCCAGGTAAGTCGATATGCATATATATAGGTCTTTTATGATTGGTCCCAGTCTAAATAAGCCAAAAATGATCATAATTTGACATTTTTTGATAAAAAACAAATTTTTTGAAAATTTTCGATGTCGAATCTAGAGTGCCAGGACTATACAAAAGAGTGAAATTTTGATCCAGGTAAGTCGATATGCATATATATAGGTCTTTTATGATTGGTCCCAGTCTTAATAAGCCAAAAATGATCATAATTTGACATTTTTTGATAAAATACAAATTTTTTGAAAATTTTCGATGTCGAATCTAGAGTGCCAGGACTATACAAAAGAGTGAAATTTTGATCCAGGTAAGTCGATATGCATATATATAGGTCTTTTATGATTGGTCCCAGTCTAAATAAGCCAAAAATGATCATAATTTGACATTTTTTGATAAAATACAAATTTTTTGAAAATTTTCGATGTCGAATCTAGAGTGCCAGGACTATACAAAAGAGTGAAATTTTGATCCAGGTAAGTCGATATGCATAAATATAGGTCTTTTATGATTGGTCCCAGTCTAAATAAGCCAAAAATGATCATAATTTGACATTTTTTGATAAAATACAAATTTTTTGAAAATTTTCGATGTCGAATCTAGAGTGCCAGGACTATACAAAAGAGTGAAATTTTGATCCAGGTAAGTCGATATGCATATATATAGGTCTTTTATGATTGGTCCCAGTCTAAATAAGCCAAAAATGATCATAATTTGACATTTTTTGATAAAATACAAATTTTTTGAAAATTTTCGATGTCGAATCTAGAGAACCAGGACTATACAAAAGAGTGAAATTTTGATCCAGGTAAGTCGATATGCATATATATAGGTCTTTTATGATTGGTCCCAGTCTAAATAAGCCAAAAATGATCATAATTTGACATTTTTTGATAAAAAACAAATTTTTTGAAAATTTTCGATGTCGAATCTAGAGTGCCAGGACTATACAAAAGAGTGAAATTTTGATCCAGGTAAGTCGATATGCATATATATAGGTCTTTTATGATTGGTCCCAGTCTAAATAAGCCAAAAATGATCATAATTTGACATTTTTTGATAAAATACAAATTTTTTGAAAATTTTCGATGTCGAATCTAGAGTGCCAGGACTATACAAAAGAGTGAAATTTTGATCCAGGTAAGTCGATATGCATATATATAGGTCTTTTATGATTGGTCCCAGTCTAAATAAGCCAAAAATGATCATAATTTGACATTTTTTGATAAAATACAAATTTTTTGAAAATTTTCGATGTCGAATCTAGAGTGCCAGGACTATACAAAAGAGTGAAATTTTGATCCAGATAAGTCGATATGCATATATATAGGTCTTTTATGATTGGTCCCAGTCTAAATAAGCCAAAAATGATCATAATTTGACATTTTTTGATAAAATACAAATTTTTTGAAAATTTTCGATGTCGAATCTAGAGTGCCAGGACTATACAAAAGAGTGAAATTTTGATCCAGGTAAGTCGATATGCATATATATAGGTCTTTTATGATTGGTCCCAGTCTAAATAAGCCAAAAATGATCATAATTTGACATTTTTTGATAAAAAACAAATTTTTTGAAAATTTTCGATGTCGAATCTAGAGTGCCAGGACTATACAAAAGAGTGAAATTTTGATCCAGGTAAGTCGATATGCATATATATAGGTCTTTTATGATTGGTCCCAGTCTAAATAAGCCAAAAATGATCATAATTTAACATTTTTTGATAAAAAACAAATTTTTTGAAAATTTTCGATGTCGAATCTAGAGTGCCAGGACTATACAAAAGAGTGAAATTTTGATCATATTAAGTCGATATGCATATAAAGAGGTCTTTTATGATTGGTCCCAGTCTAAATAAGCCAAAAATGATCATAATTTGACATTTTTTGATAAAATACAAATTTTTTGAAAATTTTCGATGTCGAATCTAGAGTGCCAGGACTATACAAAAGAGTGAAATTTTGATCCAGTTAAGTCGATATGCATATATATAGGTCTTTTATGATTGGTCCCAGTCTAAATAAGCCAAAAATGATCATAATTTGACATTTTTTGATAAAAAACAAATTTTTTGAAAATTTTCGATGTCGAATCTAGAGTGCCAGGACTATACAAAAGAGTGAAATTTTGATCCAGGTAAGTCGATATGCATATAT
Organism: Chrysoperla carnea; assembly: GCF_905475395.1. Lineage (NCBI taxonomy): Eukaryota > Metazoa > Arthropoda > Insecta > Neuroptera > Chrysopidae > Chrysoperla > Chrysoperla carnea. The sequence goes on along the minus strand of NW_025408233.1, from coordinate 2,732,446 downwards.
ATAGGTCTTTTATGATTATTCCCAGTCTAAATAAGCCAAAAATGATCATAATTTGACATTTTTTGATAAAATACAAATTTTTTGAAAATTTCGATGTCGAATCTAGAGTGCCAGGACTATACAAAAGAGTGAAATTTTGATCCAGGTAAGTCGATATGCATATATATAGGTCTTTTATGATTGGTCCCAGTCTAAATAAGCCAAAAATGATCATAATTTGACATTTTTTGATAAAATAGAAATTTTTTGAAAATTTTCGATGTCGAATCTCGAGTGCCAGGACTACACAAAAGAGTGAAATTTTGATCCAGGTAAGTCGATATGCATATATATAGGTCTTTTATGATTGGTCCTAGTCTAAATAAGCCAAAAATGATCATAATTTGACATTTTTTGATAAAAAACAAATTTTTTGAAAATTTTCGATGTCGAATCTAGAGTGCCAGGACTAAACAAAAGAGTGAAATTTTGATCCAGGTAAGTAGATATGCATATATATAGGTCTTTTATGATTGGTCCCAGTCTAAATAAGCCAAAAATGATCATAATTTGACATTTTTTGATAAAAAACTAATTTTTTGAAAATTTTCGATGTCGAATCTAGAGTGCCAGGACTATACAAAAGAGTGAAATTTTGATCCAATTAAGTCGATATGCATATAAAGAGGTCTTTTATGATTGGTCCCAGTCTAAATAAGCCAAAAATGATCATAATTTGACATTTTTTGATAAAAAACAAATTTTTTGAAAATTTTCGATGTCGAATCTAGAGTGCCAGGACTATACAAAAGAGTGAAATTTTGATCCAGGTAAGTCGATATGCATATATATAGGTCTTTTATGATTGGTCCCAGTCTAAATAAGCCAAAAATGATCATAATTTGACATTTTTTGATAAAATACAAATTTTTTGAAAATTTTCGATGTCGAATCTAGAGTGCCAGGACTATACAAAAGAGTGAAATTTTGATCCAGGTAAGTCGATATGCATATATATACGTCTTTTATGATTGGTCCCAGTTTAAATAAGCCAAAAATGATCATAATTTGACATTTTTTGATAAAAAACAAATTTTTTGAAAATTTTCGATGTCGAATCTAGAGTGCCAGGACTATACAAAAGAGTGAAATTTTGATCCAGGTAAGTCGATATGCATATATATAGGTCTTTTATGATTGGTCCCAGTCTAAATAAGCCAAAAATGATCATAATTTGACATTTTTTGATAAAAAACTAATTTTTTGAAAATTTTCGATGTCGAATCTAGAGTGCCAGGACTATACAAAAGAGTGAAATTTTGATCCAATTAAGTCGATATGCATATAAAGAGGTCTTTTATGATTGGTCCCAGTCTAAATAAGCCAAAAATGATCATAATTTGACATTTTTTGATAAAAAACAAATTTTTTGAAAATTTTCGATGTCGAATCTAGAGTGCCAGGACTATACAAAAGAGTGAAATTTTGATTCAGGTAAGTCGATATGCATATATATAGGTCTTTTATGATTGGTCCTAGTCTAAATAAGCCAAAAATGATCATAATTTGACATTTTTTGATAAAAAACAAATTTTTTGAAAATTTTCGATGTCGAATCTAGAGTGCCAGGACTAAACAAAAGAGTGAAATTTTGATCCAGGTAAGTAGATATGCATATATATAGGTCTTTTATGATTGGTCCCAGTCTAAATAAGCCAAAAATGATCATAATTTGACATTTTTTGATAAAAAACTAATTTTTTGAAAATTTTCGATGTCGAATCTAGAGTGCCAGGACTATACAAAAGAGTGAAATTTTGATCCAATTAAGTCGATATGCATATAAAGAGGTCTTTTATGATTGGTCCCAGTCTAAATAAGCCAAAAATGATCATAATTTGACATTTTTTGATAAAATACAAATTTTTTGAAAATTTTCGATGTCGAATCTAGAGTGCCAGGACTATACAAAAGAGTGAAATTTTGATCCAGGTAAGTCGATATGCATATATATAGGTCTTTTATGATTGGTCCCAGTCTAAATAAGCCAAAAATGATCATAATTTGACATTTTTTGATAAAATACAAATTTTTTGAAAATTTTCGATGTCGAATCTAGAGTGCCAGGACTATACAAAAGAGTGAAATTTTGATCCAGGTAAGTCGATATGCATATATATAGGTCTTTTATGATTGGTCCCAGTCTAAATAAGCCAAAAATGATCATAATTTGACATTTTTTGATAAAATACAAATTTTTTGAAAATTTTCGATGTCGAATCTAGAGTGCCAGGACTATACAAAAGAGTGAAATTTTGATCCAGGTAAGTCGATATGCATATATATAGGTCTTTTATGATTGGTCCCAGTCTAAATAAGCCAAAAATGATCATAATTTGACATTTTTTGATAAAATACAAATTTTTTGAAAATTTTCGATGTCGAATCTAGAGTGCCAGGACTATACAAAAGAGTGAAATTTTGATCCAGGAAAGTCGATATGCATATATATAGGTCTTTTATGATTGGTCCCAGTCTAAATAAGCCAAAAATGATCATAATTTGACATTTTTTGATAAAATACAAATTTTTTGAAAATTTTCGATGTCGAATCTAGAGTGCCAGGACTATACAAAAGAGTGAAATTTTGATCCAGGTAAGTCGATATGCATATATATAGGTCTTTTATGATTGGTCCCAGTCTAAATAAGCCAAAAATGATCATAATTTGACATTTTTTGATAAAATACAAATTTTTTGAAAATTTTCGATGTCGAATCTAGAGTGCCAGGACTATACAAAAGAGTAAAATTTTGATCCAGGTAAGTCGATATGCATATATATAGGTCTTTTATGATTGGTCCCAGTCTAAATAAGCCAAAAATGATCATAATTTGACATTTTTTCATAAAATACAAATTTTTTGAAAATTTTCGATGTCGAATCTAGAGTGCCAGGACTATACAAAAGAGTAAAATTTTGATCCAGGTAAGTCGATATGCATATATATAGGTCTTTTATGATTAGTCCCAGTCTAAATAAGCCAAAAATGATCATAATTTGACATTTTTTGATAAAATACAAATTTTTTTAAAATTTTCGATGTCGAATCTAGAGTGCCAGGACTATACAAAAGAGTAAAATTTTGATCCAGGTAAGTCGATATGCATATATATAGGTCTTTTATGATTGGTCCCAGTCTAAATAAGCCAAAAATGATCATAATTTGACATTTTTTGATAAAATACAAATTTTTTGAAAATTTTCGATGTCGAATCTAGAGTGCCAGGACTATACAAAAGAGTGAAATTTTGATCCAGGTAAGTCGATATGCATATATATAGGTCTTTTATGATTAGTCCCAGTCTAAATAAGCCAAAAATGATCATAATTTGACATTTTTTGATAAAATACAAATTTTTTGAAAATTTTCGATGTCGAATCTAGAGTGCCAGGACTATACAAAAGAGTAAAATTTTGATCCAGGTAAGTCGATATGCATATATATAGGTCTTTTATGATTGGTCCCAGTCTAAATAAGCCAAAAATGATCATAATTTGACATTTTTTGATAAAATACAAATTTTTTGAAAATTTTCGATGTCGAATCTAGAGTGCCAGGACTATACAAAAGAGTGAAATTTTGATCCAGGTAAGTCGATATGCATATATATAGGTCTTTTATGATTGGTCCCAGTCTAAATAAGCCAAAAATGATCATAATTTGACATTTTTTGATAAAATACAAATTTTTTGAAAATTTTCGATGTCGAATCTAGAGTGCCAGGACTATACAAAAGAGTGAAATTTTGATCCAGGTAAGTCGATATGCATATATATAGGTCTTTTATGATTGGTCCCAGTCTAAATAAGTTAAAAATGATCATAATTTGACATTTTTTGATAAAATACAAATTTTTTGAAAATTTTCGATGTCGAATCTAGAGTGCCAGGACTATACAAAAGAGTGAAATTTTGATCCAGGTAAGCGATATGCATATATATAGGTCTTTTATGATTGGTCCCAGTCTAAAAAAGCCAAAAATGATCATAATTTGACATTTTTTGATAAAATACAAATTTTTTGAAAATTTCGATGTCGAATCTAGAGTGCCAGGACTATACAAAAGAGTGAAATTTTGATCCAGGTAAGTCGATATGCATATATATAGGTCTTTTATGATTGGTCCCAGTCTAAATAAGCCAAAAATGATCATAATTTGACATTTTTTGATAAAATACAAATTTTTTGAAAACTTTCGATGTCGAATCTAGAGTGCCAGGACTATACAAAAGAGTGAAATTTTGATCCAGGTAAGTCGATATGCATATATATAGGTCTTTTATGATTGGTCCCAGTCTAAATAAGCCAAAAATGATCATAATTTGACATTTTTTGATAAAATACAAATTTTTTGAAAACTTTCGATGTCGAATCTAGAGTGCCAGGACTATACAAAAGAGTGAAATTTTGATCCAGGTAAGTCGATATGCATATATATAGGTCTTTTATGATTGGTCCCAGTCTAAATAAGCCAAAAATGATCATAATTTGACATTTTTTGATAAAATACAAATTTTTTGAAAATTTTTGATGTCGAATCTAGAGTGCCAGGACTATACAAAAGAGTGAAATTTTGATCCAGGTAAGTCGATATGCATATATATAGGTCTTTTATGATTGGTCCCAGTCTAAATAAGCCAAAAATGATCATAATTTGACATTTTTTGATAAAATACAAATTTTTTGAAAATTTTCGATGTCGAATCTAGAGTGCCAGGACTATACAAGAGAGTGAAATTTTGATCCAGGTTAGTCGATATGCATATATATAGGTCTTTTATGATTGGTCCCAGTCTAAATAAGCCAAAAATGATCATAATTTGACATTTTTGATAAAATACAAATTTTTTGAAAATTTTCGATGTCGAATCTAGAGTGCCAGGACTATACAAAAGAGTGAAATTTTGATCCAGGTAAGTCGATATGCATATATATAGGTCTTTTATGATTGGTCCCAGTCTAAATAAGCCAAAAATGATCATAATTTGACATTTTTTGATAAAATACAAATTTTTTGAAAATTTTCGATGTCGAATCTAGAGTGCCAGGACTATACAAAAGAGTGAAATTTTGATCCAGGTAAGTCGATATGCATATATATAGGTCTTTTATGATTGGTCCCAGTCTAAATAAGCCAAAAATGATCATAATTTGACATTTTTTGATAAAATACAAATTTTTTGAAAATTTTCGATGTCGAATCTAGAGTGCCAGGACTATACAAAAGAGTGAAATTTTGATCCAGGTAAGTCGATATGCATATATATAGGTCTTTTATGATTGGTCCCAGTCTAAATAAGCCAAAAATGATCATAATTTGACATTTTTTGATGAATACAAATTTTTTGAAAATTTTCGATGTCGAATCTAGAGTGCCAGGACTATACAAAAGAGTGAAATTTTGATCCAGGTAAGTCGATATGCATATATATAGGTCTTTTATGATTGGTCCCAGTCTAAATAAGCCAAAAATGATCATAATTTGACATTTTTTGATAAAATACAAATTTTTTGAAAATTTTCGATGTCGAATCTAGAGTGCCAGGACTATACAAAAGAGTGAAATTTTGATCCAGGTAAGTCGATATGCATATATATAGGTCTTTTATGATTGGTCCCAGTCTAAATAAGCCAAAAATGATCATAATTTGACATTTTTTGATAAAATACAAATTTTTTGAAAATTTTCGATGTCGAATCTAGAGTGCCAGGACTATACAAAAGAGTAAAATTTTGATCCAGGTAAGTCGATATGCATATATATAGGTCTTTTATGATTGGTCCCAGTCTAAATAAACCAAAAATGATCATAATTTGACATTTTTTCATAAAATACAAATTTTTTGAAAATTTTCGATGTCGAATCTAGAGTGCCAGGACTATACAAAAGAGTAAAATTTTGATCCAGGTAAGTCGATATGCATATATATAGGTCTTTTATGATTAGTCCCAGTCTAAATAAGCCAAAAATGATCATAATTTGACATTTTTTGATAAAATACAAATTTTTTTAAAATTTTCGATGTCGAATCTAGAGTGCCAGGACTATACAAAAGAGTAAAATTTTGATCCAGGTAAGTCGATATGCATATATATAGGTCTTTTATGATTGGTCCCAGTCTAAATAAGCCAAAAATGATCATAATTTGACATTTTTTGATAAAATACAAATTTTTTGAAAATTTTCGATGTCGAATCTAGAGTGCCAGGACTATACAAAAGAGTGAAATTTTGATCCAGGTAAGTCGATATGCATATATATAGGTCTTTTATGATTAGTCCCAGTCTAAATAAGCCAAAAATGATCATAATTTGACATTTTTTGATAAAATACAAATTTTTTGAAAATTTTCGATGTCGAATCTAGAGTGCCAGGACTATACAAAAGAGTAAAATTTTGATCCAGGTAAGTCGATATGCATATATATAGGTCTTTTATGATTGGTCCCAGTCTAAATAAGCCAAAAATGATCATAATTTGACATTTTTTGATAAAATACAAATTTTTTGAAAATTTTCGATGTCGAATCTAGAGTGCCAGGACTATACAAAAGAGTGAAATTTTGATCCAGGTAAGTCGATATGCATATATATAGGTCTTTTATGATTGGTCCCAGTCTAAATAAGCCAAAAATGATCATAATTTGACATTTTTTGATAAAATACAAATTTTTTGAAAATTTTCGATGTCGAATCTAGAGTGCCAGGACTACACAAAAGAGTGAAATTTTGATCCAGGTAAGTCGGTATGCATATATATAGGTCTTTTATGATTGGTCCTAGTCTAAATAAGCCAAAAATGATCATAATTGACATTTTTTGATAAAAAACAAATTTTTTGAAAATTTTCGATGTCGAATCTAGAGTGCCAGGACTATACAAAAGAGTGAAATTTTGATCCAGGTAAGTCGATATGTATATATATAGGTCTTTTATGATTGGTCCCAGTCTAAATAAGCCAAAAATGATCATAATTTGACATTTTTTGATAAAATACAAATTTTTTGAAAATTTTCGATGTCGAATCTAGAGTGCCAGGACTATACAAAAGAGTGAAATTTTGATCCAGGTAAGTCGATATGCATATATATAGGTCTTTTATGATTGGTCCCAGTCTAAATAAGCCAAAAATGATCATAATTTGACATTTTTTGATAAAATACAAATTTTTTGAAAATTTTCGATGTCGAATCTAGAGTGCCAGGACTATACAAAAGAGTGAAATTTTGATCCAGGTAAGTCGATATGCATATATATACGTCTTTTATGATTGGTCCCAGTCTAAATAAGCCAAAAATGATCATAATTTGACATTTTTTGATAAAAAACAAATTTTTTGAAAATTTTCGATGTCGAATCTAGAGTGCCAGGACTATACAAAAGAGTGAAATTTTGATCCAGGTAAGTCGATATGCATTTATATAGGTCTTTTATGATTGGTCCCAGTCTAAATAAGCCAAAAATGATCATAATTTGACATTTTTTGATAAAATACAAATTTTTTGAAAATTTTCGTTGTCGAATCTAGAGTGCCAGGACTATACAAAAGAGTGAAATTTTGATCCAGGTAAGTCGATATGCATATATATAGGTCTTTAATGATTGGTCCCAGTCTAAATAAGCCAAAAATGATCATAATTTGACATTTTTTGATAAAATACAAATTTTTTGAAAATTTTCGATGTCGAATCTAGAGTGCCAGGACTATACAAAAGAGTGAAATTTTGATCCAGGTAAGTCGATATGCATATATATAGGTCTTTTATGATTGGTCCCAGTCTAAATAAGCCAAAAATGATCATAATTTGACATTTTTTGATAAAAAACAAATTTTTTGAAAATTTTCGATGTCGAATCTAGAGTGCCAGGACTATACAAAAGAGTGAAATTTTGATCCAGGTAAGTCGATATGCATATATATAGGTCTTTTATGATTGGTCCCAGTCTTAATAAGCCAAAAATGATCATAATTTGACATTTTTTGATAAAATACAAATTTTTTGAAAATTTTCGATGTCGAATCTAGAGTGCCAGGACTATACAAAAGAGTGAAATTTTGATCCAGGTAAGTCGATATGCATATATATAGGTCTTTTATGATTGGTCCCAGTCTAAATAAGCCAAAAATGATCATAATTTGACATTTTTTGATAAAATACAAATTTTTTGAAAATTTTCGATGTCGAATCTAGAGTGCCAGGACTATACAAAAGAGTGAAATTTTGATCCAGGTAAGTCGATATGCATAAATATAGGTCTTTTATGATTGGTCCCAGTCTAAATAAGCCAAAAATGATCATAATTTGACATTTTTTGATAAAATACAAATTTTTTGAAAATTTTCGATGTCGAATCTAGAGTGCCAGGACTATACAAAAGAGTGAAATTTTGATCCAGGTAAGTCGATATGCATATATATAGGTCTTTTATGATTGGTCCCAGTCTAAATAAGCCAAAAATGATCATAATTTGACATTTTTTGATAAAATACAAATTTTTTGAAAATTTTCGATGTCGAATCTAGAGAACCAGGACTATACAAAAGAGTGAAATTTTGATCCAGGTAAGTCGATATGCATATATATAGGTCTTTTATGATTGGTCCCAGTCTAAATAAGCCAAAAATGATCATAATTTGACATTTTTTGATAAAAAACAAATTTTTTGAAAATTTTCGATGTCGAATCTAGAGTGCCAGGACTATACAAAAGAGTGAAATTTTGATCCAGGTAAGTCGATATGCATATATATAGGTCTTTTATGATTGGTCCCAGTCTAAATAAGCCAAAAATGATCATAATTTGACATTTTTTGATAAAATACAAATTTTTTGAAAATTTTCGATGTCGAATCTAGAGTGCCAGGACTATACAAAAGAGTGAAATTTTGATCCAGGTAAGTCGATATGCATATATATAGGTCTTTTATGATTGGTCCCAGTCTAAATAAGCCAAAAATGATCATAATTTGACATTTTTTGATAAAATACAATTTTTTGAAAATTTTCGATGTCGAATCTAGAGTGCCAGGACTATACAAAAGAGTGAAATTTTGATCCAGATAAGTCGATATGCATATATATAGGTCTTTTATGATTGGTCCCAGTCTAAATAAGCCAAAAATGATCATAATTTGACATTTTTTGATAAAATACAAATTTTTTGAAAATTTTCGATGTCGAATCTAGAGTGCCAGGACTATACAAAAGAGTGAAATTTTGATCCAGGTAAGTCGATATGCATATATATAGGTCTTTTATGATTGGTCCCAGTCTAAATAAGCCAAAAATGATCATAATTTGACATTTTTTGATAAAATACAAATTTTTTGAAAATTTTCGATGTCGAATCTAGAGTGCCAGGGACTATACAAAAGAGTGAAATTTTGATCCAGGTAAGTCGATATGCATATATATAGGTCTTTTATGATTGGTCCCAGTCTAAATAAGCCAAAAATGATCATAATTTGACATTTTTTGATAAAAAACAAATTTTTTGAAAATTTTCGATGTCGAATCTAGAGTGCCAGGACTATACAAAAGAGTGAAATTTTGATCCAGGTAAGTCGATATGCATATATATAGGTCTTTTATGATTGGTCCCAGTCTAAATAAGCCAAAAATGATCATAATTTAACATTTTTTGATAAAAAACAAATTTTTTGAAAATTTTCGATGTCGAATCTAGAGTGCCAGGACTATACAAAAGAGTGAAATTTTGATCATATTAAGTCGATATGCATATAAAGAGGTCTTTTATGATTGGTCCCAGTCTAAATAAGCCAAAAATGATCATAATTTGACATTTTTTGATAAAATACAAATTTTTTGAAAATTTTCGATGTCGAATCTAGAGTGCCAGGACTATACAAAAGAGTGAAATTTTGATCCAGTTAAGTCGATATGCATATATATAGGTCTTTTATGATTGGTCCCAGTCTAAATAAGCCAAAAATGATCATAATTTGACATTTTTTTGATAAAAAACAAATTTTTTGAAAATTTTCGATGTCGAATCTAGAGTGCCAGGACTATACAAAAGAGTGAAATTTTGATCCAGGTAAGTCGATATGCATATTATAGGTCTTTTATGATTATTCCCAGTCTAAATAAGCCAAAAATGATCATAATTTGACATTTTTTGATAAAATACAAATTTTTTGAAAATTTCGATGTCGAATCTAGAGTGCCAGGACTATACAAAAGAGTGAAATTTTGATCCAGGTAAGTCGATATGCATATATATAGGTCTTTTATGATTGGTCCCAGTCTAAATAAGCCAAAAATGATCATAATTTGACATTTTTTGATAAAATAGAAATTTTTTGAAAATTTTCGATGTCGAATCTCGAGTGCCAGGACTACACAAAAGAGTGAAATTTTGATCCAGGTAAGTCGATATGCATATATATAGGTCTTTTATGATTGGTCCTAGTCTAAATAAGCCAAAAATGATCATAATTTGACATTTTTTGATAAAAAACAAATTTTTTGAAAATTTTCGATGTCGAATCTAGAGTGCCAGGACTAAACAAAAGAGTGAAATTTTGATCCAGGTAAGTAGATATGCATATATATAGGTCTTTTATGATTGGTCCCAGTCTAAATAAGCCAAAAATGATCATAATTTGACATTTTTTGATAAAAAACTAATTTTTTGAAAATTTTCGATGTCGAATCTAGAGTGCCAGGACTATACAAAAGAGTGAAATTTTGATCCAATTAAGTCGATATGCATATAAAGAGGTCTTTTATGATTGGTCCCAGTCTAAATAAGCCAAAAATGATCATAATTTGACATTTTTTGATAAAAAACAAATTTTTTGAAAATTTTCGATGTCGAATCTAGAGTGCCAGGACTATACAAAAGAGTGAAATTTTGATCCAGGTAAGTCGATATGCATATATATAGGTCTTTTATGATTGGTCCCAGTCTAAATAAGCCAAAAATGATCATAATTTGACATTTTTTGATAAAATACAAATTTTTTGAAAATTTTCGATGTCGAATCTAGAGTGCCAGGACTATACAAAAGAGTGAAATTTTGATCCAGGTAAGTCGATATGCATATATATACGTCTTTTATGATTGGTCCCAGTTTAAATAAGCCAAAAATGATCATAATTTGACATTTTTTGATAAAAAACAAATTTTTTGAAAATTTTCGATGTCGAATCTAGAGTGCCAGGACTATACAAAAGAGTGAAATTTTGATCCAGGTAAGTCGATATGCATATATATAGGTCTTTTATGATTGGTCCCAGTCTAAATAAGCCAAAAATGATCATAATTTGACATTTTTTGATAAAAAACTAATTTTTTGAAAATTTTCGATGTCGAATCTAGAGTGCCAGGACTATACAAAAGAGTGAAATTTTGATCCAATTAAGTCGATATGCATATAAAGAGGTCTTTTATGATTGGTCCCAGTCTAAATAAGCCAAAAATGATCATAATTTGACATTTTTTGATAAAAAACAAATTTTTTGAAAATTTTCGATGTCGAATCTAGAGTGCCAGGACTATACAAAAGAGTGAAATTTTGATCCAGGTAAGTCGATATGCATATATATAGGTCTTTTATGATTGGTCCCAGTCTAAATAAGCCAAAAATGATCATAATTTGACATTTTTTGATAAAATACAAATTTTTTGAAAATTTTCGATGTCGAATCTAGAGTGCCAGGACTATACAAAAGAGTGAAATTTTGATCCAGGTAAGTCGATATGCATATATATAGGTCTTTTATGATTGGTCCCAGTCTAAATAAGCCAAAAATGATCATAATTTGACATTTTTTGATAAAATAAAAATTTTTTGAAAATTTTCGATGTCGAATCTAGAGTGCCAGGACTACACAAAAGAGTGAAATTTTGATCCAGGTAAGTCGATATGCATATTAAGGTCTTTTATGATTGGTCTTAGTCTAAATAAGCCAAAAATGATCATAATTTGACATTTTTTGATAAAAAACAAATTTTTTGAAAATTTTCGATGTCGAATCTAGAGTGCCAGGACTATACAAAAGAGTGAAATTTTGATCCAGGTAAGTCGATATGCATATATATAGGTCTTTTATGATTAGTCCCAGTCTAAATATGCCAAAAATGATAATAATTTGACATTTTTTGATAAAATACAAATTTTTTGAAAATTTTCGATGTCGAATCTAGAGTGCCAGGACTATACAAAAGAGTAAAATTTTGATCCAGGTAAGTCGATATGCATATATATAGGTCTTTTATGATTGGTCCCAGTCTAAATAAGCCAAAAATGATCATAATTTGACATTATATTTCAAGTTTCGTTCTCGAGATCACTGTGTAGTACCGCCTTTGTGCGCTTATTCATTACCACATAGTTCAACCATAAAATAAAATTAAGTAAGTGTATCCATAACAACTGGTTTATTTACCCTTCATTACGTTTTTTGTGCGTTTCAAGTAACATCGTTTTTTGATTTCTCTTCAAAAAAAAAAAAAAAAAATCAAATATTATAATCTATCAGATATCAGAAGTAAAACACTAATTTGTTGCTTGTTCATTGATAAAAATGAATAAACGTAAATTGGAAAACAATTCTCATTTGGAGGTACTCCAAAAAAAATTAAAAAAATATCAGCATTTAATTGATCAGGAAATGTCATCAAATTTAGTCGACGATTCTGTTGATAATTCTTCATCTGAGGGTAAATATTAAAATATTAAAATACCTAAATAATTAAAAAAATATATATACCAGCATTTAATTAAATGATCTGGAAATGTCATCTAATTTAGTCATTGACTCTGTTGTTAACTGTTCATCTGAGGGTAAATACTAAAATACTTAACTAATCAATTTTTGATTGTTATTGGGCAACATTTTTTGTTGTACCTTGGGCAACAAATCTTATGTTAATAAGTTGTTGTACCTTTGACTGGGCAAACATTAAAAAAAAAAAAAAAAAAATTGCGTCAGGAAAATGATAGCTTGTTTTGACCTAGATCTTTTGCTCTTGCAGACTCAGATGTTGACGACCAAGATCAGAGTAGTAAATCTGATATTGAAATGGAAAATGCCTCAGATAAAAACTTGAAGGCGTCAGTGGAGTTGCAGGAGACGAAGGGTTCTGAAGTTCCCACCCTCAGTGAATCGGTGCTCCAAATCCTGGGCTCGGAAAAGAGACTTTTAAAGGATAAATGTTTTGCACCCTGAACTAGCGTCATGCTGGAAAGATTTATTAGCTTCAGGCATGAACAAAGAAGATAAGTCTAAAATGATTGAAACTTATCCTAACAAAGGAAACTGTCCTCTAATTGCACCAACTCTCAATCCGGAATTACTCCCTCTTTTACATAAAACGGCTAAATCTCGTGATAAATTTTTTGCTAATCATCAGGATGTGTGTGGCCGTAGTTTAGTGGCTATTGGTACAGCCATCTGCAATATTTTGAATGATGAAGAGGAACCGGTAGATAAGGAACAGCTTTTAAAGCTTCTTTGTGACTCCAGCAGCATGATGTGTGACCTGTTTTTCCAGTTGTCCAAGTCCAGACGTGCACAATTGTACTCATGTGTTGATGGAAAAAGGAAGTCTGTTCTTGAAGATTCACCCACAGATGAATTTCTTTTTGGCATCGACCTTGCTAAAAGAATTAAGAATGCCTTAGCTGTTGAAAAAACAAGCTTGTCTTTAAAAAATCAAACTCCACGAAGAGATTCAAATCGACCTAAAAACTCTTTAAACTGGAGAAGCCCGTCTGCTTCAAGGATCAGCTCCAGTCAGACGGGCTACAGACGTCACTTCAACAAATCATCAGCTGCAAACAATCACAATCAAATTACAACTCGATCCCGATTAGGGAACCAACTCCCTCCAGCTCCAAATGCTCAGACACAGAAGAAATAAAGGTGAGTCCTACTGCGGGTAGGTTAAAGTATTTCGTACATGCTTGGGCCAAAATCACCTCCGATCCTTTTATCCTTGAGACGATCTCCGGATACAAAATTCCATTTATCTCTACACCAACTCAATCTTCAAAGCCCTCCAATAATCATTTATCTGAAAATAAACTTGAGGTACAGAAGGCTGTGAATGACCTTTTATCAACGGGCGCTATCCAGCAGTGTGCTGAGGAGGAGGGCCAGTTTTTATCAAGAATTTTTCTTGTACCCAAAAAAAATGGTAAAATGAGATTTATCCTTAATTTAAAGCATTTAAATAATTTCATAGAAACTGTTCATTTTAAAATGGAGGATTATAGAACAATTTTAAAATTAATATCAAGAGAATGTTTGATGGCTAATTTTGACCTGAAAGATGCATATTTTATGATTCCAATTCATAAAAATTTCTGGAAATACCTAAGATTTACCTGGAATAATTTCCTTTATGAATTTATTTGCTTACCTTTTGGCCTCTGCACGGCCCCATGGGTCTTTACTAAAATTTGTAAACCTATTATTTGCCACCTGAGAGGGCTAGGTTTAATATCAGTAGTATATCTTGATGATTGGTGGTTGGCAGCCGATTCTACTGCCCTGTGTTCAGAAAACATAAGAATTTCTCGTGAGTTAATAGAATCTTTAGGTTTTATTTTAAATGAGAGTAAGAGTAATCTTAACCCTTCAACATCATGCAAATTTCTGGGTTTTTTATTTGATTCAGTTCAAATGACAATTGAACTTACAGAAGAAAAAAGGTCTCATATACACAATTTAGTATTGAAATTTAGGGATTCCACTCATTGTACTATCAGAGAATTTTCCCAATTTGTGGGAAATATCACAGCAGCCTGCCCAGCAATTAATTATGGCTGGTTTCACTCTAAGGCGTTTGAGCAAGAACGTTATTTGGCCTTACTAAAATCTAATAATGAATACGATCATGCTATGAGTATATCTCCTTCTTTATTAAATGAATTTAACTGGTGGTCGATTAATATTATAAATTCTAAAAATCCTATCAGAAATTCAACTTTCCCTTTCACTATATATTCAGATGCTTCAACTACAGGATGGGGAGCGTCGTATGATGGACAGGTGGCTTATGGGCGCTGGAGCCCCATGGAAAGATCGTTTCATATTAACCATCTAGAACTTTTAGCAGCTTTTAACGGTTTAAAATCATTTGCATCTGATTTTGCTAATTGTAAAATTCTCCTAAGAATTGATAACTCGACTGCAATTGCTTACATTAATAAAATGGGCGGTACCAAGTTTAAACACCTGAGCGTTTTATCCTATGACATTTGGTCCTGGTGTGAATGCAGGAATATATGGATATTCGCTTCATACATTCCTTCTAAGGATAACGTTGATGCGGACAAAGCTTCTAGAATAGAAAATATAGACATTGAGTGGGAACTGTCTTCTGGTGCGTTCGATAAGATAGTTTCTCAGCTGGGCAGGCCAGACATTGATCTTTTCGCATCATCTTCAAATAAAAAATGCAAAAGGTACTGTTCCTGGCATCGTGATCCTGCTGCAGTCACTATTGATGCATTTACAATCAATTGGAAACATTTAAATTTTTTTGCTTTCCCTCCTTTCTCATTAATCTTAAAATCACTTAAGAAAATCCAAATCGATCAGGCTTGTGGAATTGTAGTAGTTCCAAACTGGCGCGGTCAGCCATGGTATCCTGTATGGCTTTCGCTGCTAGACTCAGAACCTATCATTTTTCAACCAGATGTTAATTTACTTCTCTCTCCTTGTAGACAAGTTCAACATCCGTTGGCTCAAAAACTGTCTCTGATGGCTGCCCGATTATCCACCAGGCATTTAAAAAAAGGGGTTTAAATGATGAAGCCATTGACATCATTATCAAGTCCGTCTCTACTTCAACCCTGAAACAGTACTCCAAGCCAATAAAAGACTGGTTTTCTTTTTGCTCACAAAAAAAAAAAAATTGATATGTTTAATCCCAAAGAAGAAATTTTGATTGAATATTTCACAAAAAAATTCAAGGAAGGTGCACGGTATAGTATTTTAAATACTACTCGTGCCGCAATATCCCTTATTTGTGACAAGGAGATTGGAAAAAATCCTTTGTTATCACGCTTTCTCAGGGGTGTTTATAATATTAAACCTGCTAAACCCAAGTATGATAGAATTTATAGTTTAGATCCTTTAATTGAAAATTTAGAGCGACTAAATCCGGTAAATATACTTAATCTACAACAGTTAACAACAAAATTAGTCGTGTTGATAGCATTAGTTTCTGCACATCGTGTCCAAACAATTTCTTTAATTAAGAGAAAGAATATTATTAAAAAGGATGTAGACTATGAAATCGAAATCCCAGAAAAAATTAAAACTTCCAGGCGGGGCGCGTTTCAACCCCTATTAATATTAAAAAAATTTAATAAAAATTCAAATCTTTGTGTGGCATCTACCTTAGAACAATACTTACAGGTTACATCAAATTTAGCCGATAACATTGAGTACTTATTTGTTACAACTCGGAAACCATATAAAAAAGCATCGAAAGATACTATTAGTAGATGGCTCCGATCCTTTTTATTGGAGTGTAAGGTTGGCGATAACTATGCATCTCATAGTTTCAGACACGCTTCGACTTCAACTGCCTTCAATAAAGGAGTTGACGTAAATATTATCAAAAGTCTGGCAGGATGGTCAGATAAATCAAAGGTATTCGAAAAATTTTATAACAGACCAATTGTTAATGATAAAAAATCTTTTGCTGAGTCAATATTATCCTGATAATGTTAATATTATTTATTTAAACTTTGTTTTTGTTCACTTAAATTATTTTGCATATGTTCGTATTATTTATGTTTAATTGCTAATTACTAATATTTTGTTTAAAAAAAAAAAAAAATTAATATTAATAAAGATGTAATTAAAAGGTCTCCCATTTAATTGATACTGTTAACTAATCAAATTTTAATTTATTAAATATGATTAACACAGCTCTGAACATCTACACAGTGATCTCGAGAACGAAACTTGAAATATAATTGTAAGATCGAGCGAGCCCGCCGAAGGCGGGTGAAGCTCGATCATAATTATATTGATAGTTTCGTTCGAAGAGATCACTCCCCCCCATTATATCACCCTCCCAGTGATCTCTTCTACCTAAACTAAAGCACTTCTGAACTGTATGAAGGGTAAATAAACCAGTTGTTATGGATACACTTACTTAATTTTATTTTATGGTTGAACTATGTGGTAATGAATAAGCGCACAAAGGCGGTACTACACAGTGATCTCTTCGAACGAAACTATCAATATAATTATGATCGAGCTTCACCCGCCTTCGGCGGGCTCGCTCGATCTTACAATTTTTTGATAAAATACAAATTTTTTGAAAATTTTCGATGTCGAATCTAGAGTGCCAGGACTATACAAAAGAGTGAAATTTTGATCCAGGTAAGTCGATATGCATATATATAGGTCTTTTATGATTGGTCCCAGTCTAAATAAGCCAAAAATGATCATAATTTGACATTTTTTGATAAAATACAAATTTTTTGAAAATTTTCGATGTCGAATCTAGAGTGCCAGGACTATACAAAAGAGTGAAATTTTGATCCAGGTAAGTCGATATGCATATATATATAGGTCTTTTATGATTGGTCCCAGTCTAAATAAGCCAAAAATGATCATAATTTGACATTTTTTGATAAAATACAAATTTTTTGAAAATTTTCGATGTCGAATCTAGAGTGCCAGGACTATACAAAAGAGTAAAATTTTGATCCAGGTAAGTCGATATGCATATATACAGGTCTTTTATGATTGGTCCCAGTCTAAATAAGCCAAAAATGATCATAATTTGACATTTTTTGATAAAATACAAATTTTTTGAAAATTTTCGATGTCGAATCTAGAGTGCCAGGACTATACAAAAGAGTGAAATTTTGATCCAGGTAAGTCGATATGCATATAAAGAGGTCATTTATGATTGGTCCCAGTCTAAATAAGCCAAAAATGATCATAATTTGACATTTTTTGATAAAATACAAATTTTTTGAAAATTTTCGATGTCGAATCTAGAGTGCCAGGACTATACAAAAGAGTGAAATTTTGATCCAGGTAAGTCGATATGCATATATATAGGTCTTTTATGATTGGTCCCAGTCTAAATAAGCCAAAAATGATCATAATTTGACATTTTTTGATAAAATACAAATTTTTTGAAAATTTTCGATGTCGAATCTAGAGTGCCAGGACTATACAAAAGAATGAAATTTTGATCCAGGTAAGTCGATATGCATATATATATAGGTCTTTTATGATTGGTCCCAGTCTAAATAAGCCAAAAATGATTATAATTTGACATTTTTTGATAAAAAACAAATTTTTTGAAAATTTTCGATGTCGAATCTAGAGTGCCAGGACTATACAAAAGAGTAAAATTTTGATCCAGGTAAGTCGATATGCAAATATATAGGTCTTTTATGATTGGTCCCAGTCTAAATAAGCCAAAAATGATCATAATTTGACATTTTTTGATAAAATACAAATTTTTTGAAAATTTTCGATGTCGAATCTAGAGTGCCAGGACTATACAAAAGAGTGAAATTTTGATCCAGGTAAGTCGATATGCATATATATAGGTCTTTTATGATTGGTCCCAGTCTAAATAAGCCAAAAATGATCATAATTTGACATTTTTTGATAAAATACAAATTTTTTGAAAATTTTCGATGTCGAATCTAGAGTGCCAGGACTATACAAAAGAGTGAAATTTTGATCCAGGTAAGTCGATATGCATATATATAGGTCTTTTATGATTGGTCCCAGTCTAAATAAGCCAAAAATGATCATAATTTGACATTTTTTGATAAAATACACATTTTTTGAAAATTTTCGATGTCGAATCTAGAGTGCCAGGACTATACAAAAGAGTGAAATTTTGATCCAGGTAAGTCGATATGCATATATATAGGTCTTTTATGATTGGTCCCAGTCTAAATAAGCCAAAAATGATCATAATTTGACATTTTTTGATAAAATACAAATTTTTTGAAAATTTTCGATGTCGAATCTAGAGTGCCAGGACTATACAAAAGAGTGAAATTTTGATCCAGGTAAGTCGATATGCATATAAAGAGGTCATTTATGATTGGTCCCAGTCTACATAAGCCAAAAATGATCATAATTTGACATTTTTTGATAAAATACAAATTTTTTGAAAATTTTCGATGTCGAATCTAGAGTGCCAGGACTATACAAAAGAGTGAAATTTTGATCCAGGTAAGTCGATATGCATATATATAGGTCTTTTATGATTGGTCCCAGTCTAAATAAGCCAAAAATGATCATAATTTGACATTTTTTGATAAAATACAAATTTTTTGAAAATTTTCGATGTCGAATCTAGAGTGCCAGGACTATACAAAAGAGTAAAATTTTGATCCAGGTAAGTCGATATGCATATATGTAGGTCCTTTATGATTGGTCCCAGTCTAAATAAGCCAAAAATGATCATAATTTGACATTTTTTGATAAAATACAAATTTTTTGAAAATTTTCGATGTCGAATCTAGAGTGCCAGGACTATACAAAAGAGTGAAATTTTGATCCAGGTAAGTCGATATGCATATATATAGGTCTTTTATGATTGGTCCCAGTCTAAATAAGCCAAAAATGATCATAATTTGACATTTTTTGATAAAATACAAATTTTTTGAAAATTTTCGATGTCGAATCTAGAGTGCCAGGACTATACAAAAGAGTAAAATTTTGATCCAGGTAAGTCGATATGCATATATATAGGTCCTTTATGATTGGTCCCAGTCTAAATAAGCCAAAAATGATCATAATTTGACATTTTTTGATAAAATACAAATTTTTTGAAAATTTTCGATGTCGAATCTAGAGTGCCAGGACTATACAAAAGAGTGAAATTTTGATCCAGGTAAGTCGATATGCATATATATAGGTCTTTTATGATTGGTCCCAGTCTAAATAAGCCAAAAATGATCATAATTTGACATTTTTTGATAAAATACAAATTTTTTGAAAATTTTCGATGTCGAATCTAGAGTGCCAGGACTATACAAAAGAGTAAAATTTTGATCCAGGTAAGTCGATATGCATATATATATAGGTCTTTTATGATTGGTCCCAGTCTAAATAAGCCAAAAATGATCATAATTTGACATTTTTTGATAAAATACAAATTTTTTGAAAATTTTCGATGTCGAATCTAGAGTGCCAGGACTATACAAAAGAGTGAAATTTTGATCCAGGTAAGTCGATATGCATATATATAGGTCTTTAATGATTGGTCCCAGTCTAAATAAGCCAAAAATGATCATAATTTGACATTTTTTGATAAAATACAAATTTTTTGAAAATTTTCGATGTCGAATCTAGAGTGCCAGGACTATACAAAAGAGTGAAATTTTGATCCAGGTAAGTCGATATGCATATATATAGGTCTTTTATGATTGGTCCCAGTCTAAATAAGCCAAAAATGATCATAATTTGACATTTTTTGATAAAATACAAATTTTTTGAAAATTTTCGATGTCGAATCTAGAGTGCCAGGACTATACAAAAGAGTGAAATTTTGATCCAGGTAAGTCGATATGCATATATATAGGTCTTTTATGATTGGTCCCAGTCTAAATAAGCCAAAAATGATCATAATTTGACATTTTTTGATAAAATACAAATTTTTTGAAAATATTCGATGTCGAATCTAGAGTGCCAGGACTATACAAAAGAGTAAAATTTTGATCCAGGTAAGTCGATATGCATATATATAGGTCCTTTATGATTGGTCCCAGTCTAAATAAGCCAAAAATGATCATAATTTGACATTTTTTGATTAAATACAAATTTTTTGAAAATTTTCGATGTCGAATCTAGAGTGCCAGGACTATACAAAAGAGTGAAATTTTGATCCAGGTAAGTCGATATGCATATATATAGGTCTTTTATGATTGGTCACAGTCTAAATAAGCCAAAAATGATCATAATTTGACATTTTTTGATAAAATACAAATTTTTTGAAAATTTTCGATGTCGAATCTAGAGTGCCAGGACTATACAAAAGAGTGAAATTTTGATCCAGGTAAGTCGATATGCATATATATAGGTCTTTTATGATTGGTCCCAGTCTAAATAAGCCAAAAATGATCATAATTTGACATTTTTTGATAAAATACAAATTTTTTGAAAATTTTCGATGTCGAATCTAGAGTGCCAGGACTATACAAAAGAGTGAAATTTTGATCCAAGTAAGTCGATATGCATATATATAGGTCTTTTATGATTGGTTTCAGTCTAAATAAGCCAAAAATGATCATAATTTCACATTTTTTGATAAAATACAAATTTTTTGAAAATTTTCGATATCGAATCTAGAGTGCCAGGACTATACAAAAGAGTGAAATTTTGATCCAGGTAAGTCGATATGCATATATATAGGTCTTTTATGATTGGTCCCAGTCTAAATAAGCCAAAAATGATCATAATTTGACATTTTTTGATAAAAAACAAATTTTTTGAAAATTTTCGATGTCGAATCTAGAGTGCCAGGACTATACAAAAGAGTGAAATTTTGATCCAGGTAAGTCGATATGCATATATATAGGTCTTTTATGATTGGTCCCAGTCTAAATAAGCCAAAAATGATCATAATTTGACATTTTTTGATAAAATACAAATTTTTTGAAAATTTTCGATGTCGAATCTAGAGTGCCAGGACTATACAAAAGAGTGAAATTTTGATCCAGGTAAGTCGATATGCATATATATAGGTCTTTTATGATTGGTCCCAGTCTAAATAAGCCAAAAATGATCATAACTTGACATTTTTTGATAAAATACAAATTTTTTGAAAATTTTCGATGTCGAATCTAGAGTGCCAGGACTATACAAAAGAGTGAAATTTTGATCCAGGTAAGTCGATATGCATATATATAGGTCTTTTATGATTGGTCCCAGTCTAAATAAGCCAAAAATGATCATAGTTTGACATTTTTAGATAAAATACAAATTTTTTTAAAATTTTCGATGTCGAATCTAGGGTGCCAGGACTATACAAAAGAGTGAAATTTTGATCCAGGTAAGTCGATATGCATATATATAGGTCTTTTATGATTGGTCCCAGTCTAAATAAGCCAAAAATGATCATAATTTGACATTTTTTGATAAAATACAAATTTTTTGAAAATTTTCGATGTCGAATCTAGAGTGCCAGGACTATACAAAAGAGTAAAATTTTGATCCAGGTAAGTCGATATGCATATATATAGGTCTTTTATGATTGGTCCCAGTCTAAATAAGCCAAAAATGATCATAATTTAACATTTTTTCATAAAATACAAATTTTTTGAAAATTTTCGATGTCGAATCTAGAGTGCCAGGACTATACAAAAGAGTAAAATTTTGATCCAGGTAAGTCGATATGCATATATATAGGTCTTTTATGATTAGTCCCAGTCTAAATAAGCCAAAAATGATCATAATTTGACATTTTTTGATAAAATACAAATTTTTTGAAAATTTTCGATGTCGAATCTAGAGTGCCAGGACTATACAAAAGAGTAAAATTTTGATCCAGGTAAGTCGATATGCATATATATAGGTCTTTTATGATTGGTCCCAGTCTAAATAAGCCAAAAATGATCATAATTTGACATTTTTTGATAAAATACAAATTTTTTGAAAATTTTCGATGTCGAATCTAGAGTGCCAGGACTATACAAAAGAGTGAAATTTTGATCCAGGTAAGTCGATATGCATATATATAGGTCTTTTATGATTAGTCCCAGTCTAAATAAGCCAAAAATGATCATAATTTGACATTTTTTGATAAAATACAAATTTTTTGAAAATTTTCGATGTCGAATCTAGAGTGCCAGGACTATACAAAAGAGTAAAATTTTGATCCAGGTAAGTCGATATGCATATATATAGGTCTTTTACTATTGGTCCCAGTCTAAATAAGCCAAAAATGATCATAATTTGACATTTTTTGATAAAATACAAATTTTTTGAAAATTTTCGATGTCGAATCTAGAGTGCCAGGACTATACAAAAGAGTGAAATTTTGATCCAGGTAAGTCGATATGCATATATATAGGTCTTTTATGATTAGTCCCAGTCTAAATAAGCCAAAAATGATCATAATTTGACATTTTTTGATAAAATACAAATTTTTTGAAAATTTTCGATGTCGAATCTAGAGTGCCAGGACTATACAAAAGAGTAAAATTTTGATCCAGGTAAGTCGATATGCATATATATAGGTCTTTTATGATTGGTCCCAGTCTAAATAAGCCAAAAATGATCATAATTTGACATTTTTTGATAAAATACAAATTTTTTGAAAATTTTCGATGTCGAATCTAGAGTGCCAGGGCTATACAAAAGAGTGAAATTTTGATCCAGGTAAGTCGATATGCATATATATAGGTCTTTTATGATTGGTCCCAGTCTAAATAAGCCAAAAATGATCATAATTTGACATTTTTTGATAAAAAACAAATTTTTTGAAAATTTTCGATGTCGAATCTAGAGTGCCAGGACTATACAAAAGAGTGAAATTTTGATCCAGGTAAGTCGATATGCATATATATAGGTCTTTTATGATTAGTCCCAGTCTAAATAAGCCAAAAATGATCATAATTTGACATTTTTTGATAAAATACAAATTTTTTGAAAATTTTCGATGTCGAATCTAGAGTGCCAGGACTATACAAAAGAGTAAAATTTTGATCCAGGTAAGTCGATATGCATATATATAGGTCTTTTATGATTGGTCCCAGTCTAAATAAGCCAAAAATGATCATAATTTGACATTTTTTGATAAAATACAAATTTTTTGAAAATTTTCGATGTCGAATCTAGAGTGCCAGGACTATACAAAAGAGTGAAATTTTGATCCAGGTAAGTCGATATGCATATATATAGGTCTTTTATGATTGGTCCCAGTCTAAATAAGCCAAAAATGATCATAATTTGACATTTTTTGATAAAATACAAATTTTTTGAAAATTTTCGATGTCGAATCTAGAGTGCCAGGACTATACAAAAGAGTAAAATTTTGATCCAGGTAAGTCGATATGCATATATATAGGTCTTTTATGATTGGTCCCAGTCTAAATAAGCCAAAAATGATCATAATTTGACATTTTTTGATAAAATACAAATTTTTTGAAAATTTTCGATGTCGAATCTAGAGTGCCAGGGCTATACAAAAGAGTGAAATTTTGATCC
Organism: Chrysoperla carnea; assembly: GCF_905475395.1. Lineage (NCBI taxonomy): Eukaryota > Metazoa > Arthropoda > Insecta > Neuroptera > Chrysopidae > Chrysoperla > Chrysoperla carnea. The sequence goes on along the minus strand of NW_025408233.1, from coordinate 2,708,216 downwards.
AGGTAAGTCGATATGCATATATATAGGTCTTTTATGATTGGTCCCAGTCTAAATAAGCCAAAAATGATCATAATTTGACATTTTTTGATAAAATACAAATTTTTTGAAAATTTTCGATGTCGAATCTAGAGTGCCAGGACTATACAAAAGAGTGAAATTTTGATCCAGGTAAGTCGATATGCATATATATAGGTCTTTTATGATTGGTCCCAGTCTAAATAAGCCAAAAATGATCATAATTTGACATTTTTTTATAAAATACAAATTTTTTGAAAATTTTCGATGTCGAATCTAGAGTGCCAGGACTATACAAAAGAGTGAAATTTTGATCCAGGTAAGTCGATATGCATATATATAGGTCTTTAATGATTGGTCCCAGTCTAAATAAGCCAAAAATGATCATAATTTGACATTTTTTGATAAAATACAAATTTTTTGAAAATTTTCGATGTCGAATCTAGAGTGCCAGGACTATACAAAAGAGTGAAATTTTGATCCAGGTAAGTCGATATGCATATATATAGGTCTTTTAAGATTGGTCCCAGTCTAAATAAGCCAAAAATGATCATAATTTGACATTTTTTGATAAAATACAAATTTTTTGAAAATTTTCGATGTCGAATCTAGAGTGCCAGGACTATACAAAAGAGTGAAATTTTGATCCAGGTAAGTCGATATGCATATAAAGAGGTCTTTTATGATTGGTCCCAGTCTAAATAAGCCAAAAATGATCATAATTTGACATTTTTTGATAAAATACAAATTTTTTGAAAATTTTCGATGTCGAATCTAGAGTGCCAGGACTATACAAAAGAGTGAAATTTTGATCCAGGTAAGTCGATATGCATATATATAGGTCTTTTATGATTGGTCCCAGTCTAAATAAGCCAAAAATGATCATAATTTGACATTTTTTGATAAAATACAAATTTTTTGAAAATTTTCGATGTCGAATCTAGAGTGCCAGGACTATACAAAAGAGTAAAATTTTGATCCAGGTAAGTCGATATGCATATATATAGGTCCTTTATGATTGGTCCCAGTCTAAATAAGCCAAAAATGATCATAATTTGACATTTTTTGATAAAATACAAATTTTTTGAAAATTTTCGATGTCGAATCTAGAGTGCCAGGACTATACAAAAGAGTGAAATTTTGATCCAGGTAAGTCGATATGCATATATATAGGTCTTTTATGATTGGTCCCAGTCTAAATAAGCCAAAAATGATCATAATTTGACATTTTTTGATAAAATACAAATTTTTTGAAAATTTTCGATGTCGAATCTAGAGTGCCAGGACTATACAAAAGAGTGAAATTTTGATTAAGGTAAGTCGATATGCATATATATAGGTCTTTTATGATTGGTCCCAGTCTAAATAAGCCAAAAATGATCATAATTTGACATTTTTTGATAAAATACAAATTTTTTGAAAATTTTCGATGTCGAATCTAGAGTGCCAGGACTATACAAAAGAGTGAGATTTTGATCCAGGTAAGTCGATATGCATATATATAGGTCTTTTATGATTGGTCCCATTCTAAATAAGCCAAAAATGATCATAATTTGACATTTTTTGATAAAATACAAATTTTTTGAAAATTTTCGATGTCGAATCTAGAGTGCCAGGACTATACAAAAGAGTAAAATTTTGATCCAGGTAAGTCGATATGCATATATATAGGTCTTTTATGATTGGTCCCAGTCTAAATAAGCCAAAAATTATCATAATTTGACATTTTTTGATAAAATACAAATTTTTTGAAAATTTTCGATGTCGAATCTAGAGTGCCAGGACTATACAAAAGAGTGAAATTTTGATCCAGGTAAGTCGATATGCATATATATAGGTCTTTAATGATTGGTCCCAGTCTAAATAAGCCAAAAATGATCATAATTTGACATTTTTTGATAAAATACAAATTTTTTGAAAATTTTCGATGTCGAATCTAGAGTGCCAGGACTATACAAAAGAGTGAAATTTTGATCCAGGTAAGTCGATATGCATATATATAGGTCTTTTATGATTGGTCCCAGTCTAAATAAGCCAAAAATGATCATAATTTGACATTTTTTGATAAAATACAAATTTTTTGAAAATTTTCGATGTCGAATCTAGAGTGCCAGGACTATACAAAAGAGTGAAATTTTGATCCAGGTAAGTCGATATGCATATATATAGGTCTTTTATGATTGGTCCCAGTCTAAATAAGCCAAAAATGATCATAATTTGACATTTTTTGATAAAAAACAAATTTTTTTAAAATTTTCGATGTCGAATCTAGAGTGCCAGGACTATACAAAAGAGTGAAATTTTGATCCAGGTAAGTCGATATGCATATATATAGGTCTTTTATGATTGGTCTTAGTCTAAATAAGCCAAAAATGATCATAATTTGACATTTTTTGATAAAATACAAATTTTTTGAAAATTTTCGATGTCGAATCTAGAGTGCCAGGACTATACAAAAGAGTAAAATTTTGATCCAGGTAAGTCGATATGCATATATATAGGTCTTTTATGATTAGTCCCAGTCTAAATAAGCCAAAAATGATCATAATTTGACATTTTTTGATAAAATACAAATTTTTTGAAAATTTTCGATGTCGAATCTAGAGTGCCAGGACTATACAAAAGAGTGAAATTTTGATCCAGGTAAGTCGATATGCATATATATAGGTCTTTTATGATTAGTCCCAGTCTAAATAAGCCAAAAATGATCATAATTTGACATTTTTTGATAAAATACAAATTTTTTGAAAATTTTCGATGTCGAATCTAGAGTGCCAGGACTATACAAAAGAGTAAAATTTTGATCCAGGTAAGTCGATATGCATATATATAGGTCCTTTATGATTGGTGCCAGTCTAAATAAGCCAAAAATGATCATAATTTGACATTTTTTGATAAAATACAAATTTTTTGAAAATTTTCGATGTCGAATCTAGAGTGCCAGGACTATACAAAAGAGTGAAATTTTGATCCAGGTAAGTCGATATGCATATATATAGGTCTTTTATGATTGGTCCCAGTCTAAATAAGCCAAAAATGATCATAATTTGACATTTTTTGATAAAATACAAATTTTTTGAAAATTTTCGATGTCGAATCTAGAGTGCCAGGACTATACAAAAGAGTAAAATTTTGATCCGGGTAAGTCGATATGCATATATATAGGTCTTTTATGATTGGTCCCAGTCTAAATAAGCCAAAAATGATCATAATTTGACATTTTTTGATAAAATACAAATTTTTTGAAAATTTTCGATGTCGAATCTAGAGTGCCAGGACTATACAAAAGAGTGAAATTTTGATCCAGGTAAGTCGATATGCATATATATAGGTCTTTTATGATTAGTCCCAGTCTAAATAAGCCAAAAATGATCATAATTTGACATTTTTTGATAAAATACAAATTTTTTGAAAATTTTCGATGTCGAATCTAGAGTGCCAGGACTATACAAAAGAGTAAAATTTTGATCCAGGTAAGTCGATATGCATATATATAGGTCCTTTATGATTGGTGCCAGTCTAAATAAGCCAAAAATGATCATAATTTGACATTTTTTGATAAAATACAAATTTTTTGAAAATTTTCGATGTCGAATCTAGAGTGCCAGGACTATACAAAAGAGTGAGATTTTGATCCAGGTAAGTCGATATGCATATATATAGGTCTTTTATGATTGGTCCCAGTCTAAATAAGCCAAAAATGATCATAATTTGACATTTTTTGATAAAATACAAATTTTTTGAAAATTTTCGATGTCGAATCTAGAGTGCCAGGACTATACAAAAGAGTGAAATTTTGATCCAGGTAAGTCGATATGCATATATATAGGTCTTTTATGATTGGTCCCAGTCTAAATAAGCCAAAAATGATCATAATTTGACATTTTTTGATAAAATACAAATTTTTTGAAAATTTTCGATGTCGAATCTAGAGTGCCAGGACTATACAAAAGAGTAAAATTTTGATCCAGGTAAGTCAATATGCATATATATAGGTCTTTTATGATTAGTCCCAGTCTAAATAAGCCAAAAATGATCATAATTTGACATTTTTTGATAAAATACAAATTTTTTGAAAATTTTCGATGTCGAATCTAGAGTGCCAGGACTATACAAAAGAGTGAAATTTTGATCCAGGTAAGTCGATATGCATATATATAGGTCTTTTATGATTAGTCCCAGTCTAAATAAGCCAAAAATGATCATAATTTGACATTTTTTGATAAAATACAAATTTTTTGAAAATTTTCGATGTCGAATCTAGAGTGCCAGGACTATACAAAAGAGTAAAATTTTGATCCAGGTAAGTCGATATGCATATATATAGGTCCTTTATGATTGGTGCCAGTCTAAATAAGCCAAAAATGATCATAATTTGACATTTTTTGATAAAATACAAATTTTTTGAAAATTTTCGATGTCGAATCTAGAGTGCCAGGACTATACAAAAGAGTGAAATTTTGATCCAGGTAAGTCGATATGCATATATATAGGTCTTTTATGATTGGTCCCAGTCTAAATAAGCCAAAAATGATCATAATTTGACATTTTTTGATAAAATACAAATTTTTTGAAAATTTTCGATGTCGAATCTAGAGTGCCAGGACTATACAAAAGAGTAAAATTTTGATCCAGGTAAGTCGATATGCATATATATAGGTCTTTTATGATTGGTCCCAGTCTAAATAAGCCAAAAATGATCATAATTTGACATTTTTTGATAAAATACAAATTTTTTGAAAATTTTCGATGTCGAATCTAGAGTGCCAGGACTATACAAAAGAGTGAAATTTTGATCCAGGTAAGTCGATATGCATATATATAGGTCTTTTATGATTAGTCCCAGTCTAAATAAGCCAAAAATTATCATAATTTGACATTTTTTGATAAAATACAAATTTTTTGAAAATTTTCGATGTCGAATCTAGAGTGCCAGGACTATACAAAAGAGTAAAATTTTGATCCAGGTAAGTCGATATGCATATATATAGGTCCTTTATGATTGGTGCCAGTCTAAATAAGCCAAAAATGATCATAATTTGACATTTTTTGATAAAATACAAATTTTTTGAAAATTTTCGATGTCGAATCTAGAGTGCCAGGACTATACAAAAGAGTGAGATTTTGATCCAGGTAAGTCGGTATGCATATATATAGGTCTTTTATGATTGGTCCCAGTCTAAATAAGCCAAAAATGATCATAATTTGACATTTTTTGATAAAATACAAATTTTTTGAAAATTTTCGATGTCGAATCTAGAGTGCCAGGACTATACAAAAGAGTGAAATTTTGATCCAGGTAAGTCGATATGCATATATATAGGTCTTTTATGATTAGTCCCAGTCTAAATAAGCCAAAAATGATCATAATTTGACATTTTTTGATAAAATACAAATTTTTTGAAAATTTTCGATGTCGAATCTAGAGTGCCAGGACTATACAAAAGAGTAAAATTTTGATCCAGGTAAGTCGATATGCATATATATAGGTCTTTTATGATTGGTCCCAGTCTAAATAAGCCAAAAATGATCATAATTTGACATTTTTTGATAAAATACAAATTTTTTGAAAATTTTCGATGTCGAATCTAGAGTGCCAGGACTATACAAAAGAGTGAAATTTTGATCCAGGTAAGTCGATATGCATATATATAGGTCTTTTATGATTGGTCCCAGTCTAAATAAGCCAAAAATGATCATAATTTGACATTTTTTGATAAAATACAAATTTTTTGAAAATTTTCGATGTCGAATCTAGAGTGCCAGGACTATACAAAAGAGTAAAATTTTGATCCAGGTAAGTCGATATGCATATATATAGGTCTTTTATGATTGGTCCCAGTCTAAATAAGCCAAAAATGATCATAATTTGACATTTTTTGATAAAATACAAATTTTTTGAAAATTTTCGATGTCGAATCTAGAGTGCCAGGACTATACAAAAGAGTAAAATTTTGATCCAGGTAAGTCGATATGCATATATATAGGTCTTTTATGATTGGTCCCAGTCTAAATAAGCCAAAAATTATCATAATTTGACATTTTTTGATAAAATACAAATTTTTTGAAAATTTTCGATGTCGAATCTAGAGTGCCAGGACTATACAAAAGAGTGAAATTTTGATCCAGGTAAGTCGATATGCATATATATAGGTCTTTAATGATTGGTCCCAGTCTAAATAAGCCAAAAATGATCATAATTTGACATTTTTTGATAAAATACAAATTTTTTGAAAATTTTCGATGTCGAATCTAGAGTGCCAGGACTATACAAAAGAGTGAAATTTTGATCCAGGTAAGTCGATATGCATATATATAGGTCTTTTATGACTGGTCCCAGTCTAAATAAGCCAAAAATGATCATAATTTGACATTTTTTGATAAAATACAAATTTTTTGAAAATTTTCGATGTCGAATCTAGAGTGCCAGGACTATACAAAAGAGTGAAATTTTGATCCAGGTAAGTCGATATGCATATATATAGGTCTTTTATGATTGGTCCCAGTCTAAATAAGCCAAAAATGATCATAATTTGACATGTTTTGATAAAAAACAAATTTTTTGAAAATTTTCGATGTCGAATCTAGAGTGCCAGGACTATACAAAAGAGTGAAATTTTGATCCAGGTAAGTCGATATGCATATATATAGGTCTTTTATGATTGGTCCCAGTCTAAATAAGCCAAAAATGATCATAATTTGACATTTTTTGATAAAATACAAATTTTTTGAAAATTTTCGATGTCGAATCTAGAGTGCCAGGACTATACAAAAGAGTAAAATTTTGATCCAGGTAAGTCGATATGCATATATATAGGTCTTTTATGATTGGTCCCAGTCTAAATAAGCCAAAAATGATCATAATTTGACATTTTTTGATAAAATACAAATTTTTTGAAAATTTTCGATGTCGAATCTAGAGTGCCAGGACTATACAAAAGAGTGAAATTTTGACCCAGGTAAGTCGATATGCATATATATAGGTCTTTTATGATTAGTCCCAGTCTAAATAAGCCAAAAATGATCATAATTTGACATTTTTTGATAAAATACAAATTTTTTGAAAATTTTCGATGTCGAATCTAGAGTGCCAGGACTATACAAAAGAGTAAAATTTTGATCCAGGTAAGTCGATATGCATATATATAGGTCCTTTATGATTGGTGCCAGTCTAAATAAGCCAAAAATGATCATAATTTGACATTTTTTGATAAAATACAAATTTTTTGAAAATTTTCGATGTCGAATCTAGAGTGCCAGGACTATACAAAAGAGTGAGATTTTGATCCAGGTAAGTCGATATGCATATATATAGGTCTTTTATGATTGGTCCCATTCTAAATAAGCCAAAAATGATCATAATTTGACATTTTTTGATAAAATACAAATTTTTTGAAAATTTTCGATGTCGAATCTAGAGTGCCAGGACTATACAAAAGAGTAAAATTTTGATCCAGGTAAGTCGATATGCATATATATAGGTCTTTTATGATTGGTCCCAGTCTAAATAAGCCAAAAATGATCATAATTTGACATTTTTTGATAAAATACAAATTTTTTGAAAATTTTCGATGTCGAATCTAGAGTGCCAGGACTATACAAAAGAGTGAAATTTTGATCCAGGTAAGTCGATATGCATATATATAGGTCTTTAATGATTGGTCCCAGTCTAAATAAGCCAAAAATGATCATAATTTGACATTTTTTGATAAAATACAAATTTTTTGAAAATTTTCGATGTCGAATCTAGAGTGCCATAACTATACAAAAGAGTGAAATTTTGATCCAGGTAAGTCGATATGCATATATATAGGTCTTTTATGATTGGTCCCAGTCTAAATAAGCCAAAAATGATCATAATTTGACATTTTTTGATAAAATACAAATTTTTTGAAAATTTTCGATGTCGAATCTAGAGTGCCAGGACTATACAAAAGAGTGAAATTTTGATCCAGGTAAGTCGATATGCATATATATAGGTCTTTTATGATTGGTCCCAGTCTAAATAAGCCAAAAATGATCATAATATGACATTTTTTGATAAAATACAAATTTTTTGAAAATTTTCGATGTCGAATCTAGAGTGCCAGGGCTATACAAAAGAGTGAAATTTTGATCCAGGTAAGTCGATATGCATATATATAGGTCTTTTATGATTAGTCCCAGTCTAAATAAGCCAAAAATGATCATAATTTGACATTTTTTGATAAAATACAAATTTTTTGAAAATTTTCGATGTCGAATCTAGAGTGCCAGGACTATACAAAAGAGTAAAATTTTGATCCAGGTAAGTCGATATGCATATATATAGGTCTTTTATGATTGGTCCCAGTCTAAATAAGCCAAAAATGATCATAATTTGACATTTTTTTATAAAATACAAATTTTTTGAAAATTTTCGATGTCGAATCTAGAGTGCCAGGACTATACAAAAGAGTGAAATTTTGATCCAGGTAAGTCGATATGCATATATATAGGTCTTTTATGATTGGTCCCAGTCTAAATAAGCCAAAAATGATCATAATTTGACATTTTTTGATAAAATACAAATTTTTTGAAAATTTTCGATGTCGAATCTAGAGTGCCAGGACTATACAAAAGAGTAAAATTTTGATCCAGGTAAGTCGATATGCATATATATAGGTCTTTTATGATTGGTCCCAGTCTAAATAAGCCAAAAATGATCATAATTTGACATTTTTTGATAAAATACAAATTTTTTGAAAATTTTCGATGTCGAATCTAGAGTGCCAGGGCTATACAAAAGAGTGAAATTTTGATCCAGGTAAGTCGATATGCATATATATAGGTCTTTTATGATTGGTCCCAGTCTAAATAAGCCAAAAATGATCATAATTTGACATTTTTTGATAAAATACAAATTTTTTGAAAATTTTCGATGTCGAATCTAGAGTGCCAGGACTATACAAAAGAGTAAAATTTTGATCCAGGTAAGTCGATATGCATATATATAGGTCTTTTATGATTGGTCCCAGTCTAAATAAGCCAAAAATGATCATAATTTGACATTTTTTGATAAAATACAAATTTTTTGAAAATTTTCGATGTCGAATCTAGAGTGCCAGGACTATACAAAAGAGTAAAATTTTGATCCAGGTAAGTCGATATGCATATATATAGGTCTTTTATGATTGGTCCCAGTCTAAATAAGCCAAAAATTATCATAATTTGACATTTTTTGATAAAATACAAATTTTTTGAAAATTTTCGATGTCGAATCTAGAGTGCCAGGACTATACAAAAGAGTGAAATTTTGATCCAGGTAAGTCGATATGCATATATATAGGTCTTTAATGATTGGTCCCAGTCTAAATAAGCCAAAAATGATCATAATTTGACATTTTTTGATAAAATACAAATTTTTTGAAAATTTTCGATGTCGAATCTAGAGTGCCAGGACTATACAAAAGAGTGAAATTTTGATCCAGGTAAGTCGATATGCATATATATAGGTCTTTTATGACTGGTCCCAGTCTAAATAAGCCAAAAATGATCATAATTTGACATTTTTTGATAAAATACAAATTTTTTGAAAATTTTCGATGTCGAATCTAGAGTGCCAGGACTATACAAAAGAGTGAAATTTTGATCCAGGTAAGTCGATATGCATATATATAGGTCTTTTATGATTGGTCCCAGTCTAAATAAGCCAAAAATGATCATAATTTGACATGTTTTGATAAAAAACAAATTTTTTGAAAATTTTCGATGTCGAATCTAGAGTGCCAGGACTATACAAAAGAGTGAAATTTTGATCCAGGTAAGTCGATATGCATATATATAGGTCTTTTATGATTGGTCCCAGTCTAAATAAGCCAAAAATGATCATAATTTGACATTTTTTGATAAAATACAAATTTTTTGAAAATTTTCGATGTCGAATCTAGAGTGCCAGGACTATACAAAAGAGTAAAATTTTGATCCAGGTAAGTCGATATGCATATATATAGGTCTTTTATGATTGGTCCCAGTCTAAATAAGCCAAAAATGATCATAATTTGACATTTTTTGATAAAAAACAAATTTTTTGAAAATTTTCGATGTCGAATCTAGAGTGCCAGGACTATACAAAAGAGTGAAATTTTGACCCAGGTAAGTCGATATGCATATATATAGGTCTTTTATGATTAGTCCCAGTCTAAATAAGCCAAAAATGATCATAATTTGACATTTTTTGATAAAATACAAATTTTTTGAAAATTTTCGATGTCGAATCTAGAGTGCCAGGACTATACAAAAGAGTAAAATTTTGATCCAGGTAAGTCGATATGCATATATATAGGTCCTTTATGATTGGTGCCAGTCTAAATAAGCCAAAAATGATCATAATTTGACATTTTTTGATAAAATACAAATTTTTTGAAAATTTTCGATGTCGAATCTAGAGTGCCAGGACTATACAAAAGAGTGAGATTTTGATCCAGGTAAGTCGATATGCATATATATAGGTCTTTTATGATTGGTCCCATTCTAAATAAGCCAAAAATGATCATAATTTGACATTTTTTGATAAAATACAAATTTTTTGAAAATTTTCGATGTCGAATCTAGAGTGCCAGGACTATACAAAAGAGTAAAATTTTGATCCAGGTAAGTCGATATGCATATATATAGGTCTTTTATGATTGGTCCCAGTCTAAATAAGCCAAAAATGATCATAATTTGACATTTTTTGATAAAATACAAATTTTTTGAAAATTTTCGATGTCGAATCTAGAGTGCCAGGACTATACAAAAGAGTGAAATTTTGATCCAGGTAAGTCGATATGCATATATATAGGTCTTTAATGATTGGTCCCAGTCTAAATAAGCCAAAAATGATCATAATTTGACATTTTTTGATAAAATACAAATTTTTTGAAAATTTTCGATGTCGAATCTAGAGTGCCATAACTATACAAAAGAGTGAAATTTTGATCCAGGTAAGTCGATATGCATATATATAGGTCTTTTATGATTGGTCCCAGTCTAAATAAGCCAAAAATGATCATAATTTGACATTTTTTGATAAAATACAAATTTTTTGAAAATTTTCGATGTCGAATCTAGAGTGCCAGGACTATACAAAAGAGTGAAATTTTGATCCAGGTAAGTCGATATGCATATATATAGGTCTTTTATGATTGGTCCCAGTCTAAATAAGCCAAAAATGATCATAATATGACATTTTTTGATAAAATACAAATTTTTTGAAAATTTTCGATGTCGAATCTAGAGTGCCAGGGCTATACAAAAGAGTGAAATTTTGATCCAGGTAAGTCGATATGCATATATATAGGTCTTTTATGATTAGTCCCAGTCTAAATAAGCCAAAAATGATCATAATTTGACATTTTTTGATAAAATACAAATTTTTTGAAAATTTTCGATGTCGAATCTAGAGTGCCAGGACTATACAAAAGAGTAAAATTTTGATCCAGGTAAGTCGATATGCATATATATAGGTCTTTTATGATTGGTCCCAGTCTAAATAAGCCAAAAATGATCATAATTTGACATTTTTTTATAAAATACAAATTTTTTGAAAATTTTCGATGTCGAATCTAGAGTGCCAGGACTATACAAAAGAGTGAAATTTTGATCCAGGTAAGTCGATATGCATATATATAGGTCTTTTATGATTGGTCCCAGTCTAAATAAGCCAAAAATGATCATAATTTGACATTTTTTGATAAAATACAAATTTTTTGAAAATTTTCGATGTCGAATCTAGAGTGCCAGGACTATACAAAAGAGTAAAATTTTGATCCAGGTAAGTCGATATGCATATATATAGGTCTTTTATGATTGGTCCCAGTCTAAATAAGCCAAAAATGATCATAATTTGACATTTTTTGATAAAATACAAATTTTTTGAAAATTTTCGATGTCGAATCTAGAGTGCCAGGGCTATACAAAAGAGTGAAATTTTGATCCAGGTAAGTCGATATGCATATATATAGGTCTTTTATGATTGGTCCCAGTCTAAATAAGCCAAAAATGATCATAATTTGACATTTTTTGATAAAATACAAATTTTTTGAAAATTTTCGATGTCGAATCTAGAGTGCCAGGACTATACAAAAGAGTAAAATTTTGATCCAGGTAAGTCGATATGCATATATATAGGTCTTTTATGATTGGTCCCAGTCTAAATAAGCCAAAAATGATCATAATTTGACATTTTTTGATAAAATACAAATTTTTTGAAAATTTTCGATGTCGAATCTAGAGTGCCAGGACTATACAAAAGAGTGAAATTTTGATCCAGGTAAGTCGATATGCATATATATAGGTCTTTTATGATTGGTCCCAGTCTAAATAAGCCAAAAATGATCATAATTTGACATGTTTTGATAAAAAACAAATTTTTTGAAAATTTTCGATGTCGAATCTAGAGTGCCAGGACTATACAAAAGAGTGAAATTTTGATCCAGGTAAGTCGATATGCATATATATAGGTCTTTTATGATTGGTCCCAGTCTAAATAAGCCAAAAATGATCATAATTTGACATTTTTTGATAAAATACAAATTTTTTGAAAATTTTCGATGTCGAATCTAGAGTGCCAGGACTATACAAAAGAGTAAAATTTTGATCCAGGTAAGTCGATATGCATATATATAGGTCTTTTATGATTGGTCCCAGTCTAAATAAGCCAAAAATGATCATAATTTGACATTTTTTGATAAAATACAAATTTTTTGAAAATTTTCGATGTCGAATCTAGAGTGCCAGGACTATACAAAAGAGTGAAATTTTGACCCAGGTAAGTCGATATGCATATATATAGGTCTTTTATGATTAGTCCCAGTCTAAATAAGCCAAAAATGATCATAATTTGACATTTTTTGATAAAATACAAATTTTTTGAAAATTTTCGATGTCGAATCTAGAGTGCCAGGACTATACAAAAGAGTAAAATTTTGATCCAGGTAAGTCGATATGCATATATATAGGTCCTTTATGATTGGTGCCAGTCTAAATAAGCCAAAAATGATCATAATTTGACATTTTTTGATAAAATACAAATTTTTTGAAAATTTTCGATGTCGAATCTAGAGTGCCAGGACTATACAAAAGAGTGAGATTTTGATCCAGGTAAGTCGATATGCATATATATAGGTCTTTTATGATTGGTCCCATTCTAAATAAGCCAAAAATGATCATAATTTGACATTTTTTGATAAAATACAAATTTTTTGAAAATTTTCGATGTCGAATCTAGAGTGCCAGGACTATACAAAAGAGTAAAATTTTGATCCAGGTAAGTCGATATGCATATATATAGGTCTTTTATGATTGGTCCCAGTCTAAATAAGCCAAAAATGATCATAATTTGACATTTTTTGATAAAATACAAATTTTTTGAAAATTTTCGATGTCGAATCTAGAGTGCCAGGACTATACAAAAGAGTGAAATTTTGATCCAGGTAAGTCGATATGCATATATATAGGTCTTTAATGATTGGTCCCAGTCTAAATAAGCCAAAAATGATCATAATTTGACATTTTTTGATAAAATACAAATTTTTTGAAAATTTTCGATGTCGAATCTAGAGTGCCAGGACTATACAAAAGAGTGAAATTTTGATCCAGGTAAGTCGATATGCATATATATAGGTCTTTTATGATTGGTCCCAGTCTAAATAAGCCAAAAATGATCATAATTTGACATTTTTTGATAAAATACAAATTTTTTGAAAATTTTCGATGTCGAATCTAGAGTGCCAGGACTATACAAAAGAGTGAAATTTTGATCCAGGTAAGTCGATATGCATATATATAGGTCTTTTATGATTGGTCCCAGTCTAAATAAGCCAAAAATGATCATAATTTGACATTTTTTCATAAAAAACAAATTTTTTGAAAATTTTCGATGTCGAATCTAGAGTGCCAGGACTATACAAAAGAGTGAAGTTTTGATCCAGGTAAGTCGATATGCATATATATAGGTCTTTTATGATTGGTCCCAGTCTAAATAAGCCAAAAATGATCATAATTTGACATTTTTTGATAAAATACAAATTTTTTGAAAATTTTCGATGTCGAATCTAGAGTGCCAGGACTATACAAAAGAGTAAAATTTTGATTCAGGTAAGTCGATATGCATATATATAGGTCTTTTATGATTGGTCCCAGTCTAAATAAGCCAAAAATGATCATAATTTGACATTTTTTGATAAAATACAAATTTTTTGAAAATTTTCGATGTCGAATCTAGAGTGCCAGGACTATACAAAAGAGTGAAATTTTGATCCAGGTAAGTCGATATGCATATATATAGGTCTTTTATGATTAGTCCCAGTCTAAATAAGCCAAAAATGATCATAATTTGACATTTTTTGATAAAATACAAATTTTTTGAAAATTTTCGATGTCGAATCTAGAGTGCCAGGACTATACAAAAGAGTAAAATTTTGATCCAGGTAAGTCGATATGCATATATATAGGTCTTTTATGATTGGTCCCAGTCTAAATAAGCCAAAAATGATCATAATTTGACATTTTTTGATAAAATACAAATTTTTTGAAAATTTTCGATGTCGAATCTAGAGTGCCAGGGCTATACAAAAGAGTGAAATTTTGATCCAGGTAAGTCGATATGCATATATATAGGTCTTTTATGATTGGTCCCAGTCTAAATAAGCCAAAAATGATCATAATTTGACATTTTTTGATAAAAAACAAATTTTTTGAAAATTTTCGATGTCGAATCTAGAGTGCCAGGACTATACAAAAGAGTGAAATTTTGATCCAGGTAAGTCGATATGCATATATATAGGTCTTTTATGATTAGTCCCAGTCTAAATAAGCCAAAAATGATCATAATTTGACATTTTTTGATAAAATACAAATTTTTTGAAAATTTTCGATGTCGAATCTAGAGTGCCAGGACTATACAAAAGAGTAAAATTTTGATCCAGGTAAGTCGATATGCATATATATAGGTCTTTTATGATTGGTCCCAGTCTAAATAAGCCAAAAATGATCATAATTTGACATTTTTTGATAAAATACAAATTTTTTGAAAATTTTCGATGTCGAATCTAGAGTGCCAGGGCTATACAAAAGAGTGAAATTTTGATCCAGGTAAGTCGATATGCATATATATAGGTCTTTTATGATTGGTCCCAGTCTAAATAAGCCAAAAATGATCATAATTTGACATTTTTTGATAAAATACAAATTTTTTGAAAATTTTCGATGTCGAATCTAGAGTGCCAGGACTATACAAAAGAGTAAAATTTTGATCCAGGTAAGTCGATATGCATATATATAGGTCTTTTATGATTGGTCCCAGTCTAAATAAGCCAAAAATGATCATAATTTGACATTTTTTGATAAAATACAAATTTTTTGAAAATTTTCGATGTCGAATCTAGAGTGCCAGGACTATACAAAAGAGTGAAATTTTGATCCAGGTAAGTCGATATGCATATATATAGGTCTTTAATGATTGGTCCCAGTCTAAATAAGCCAAAAATGATCATAATTTGACAATTTTTGATAAAATACAAATTTTTTGAAAATTTTCGATGTCGAATCTAGAGTGCCAGGACTATACAAAAGAGTGAAATTTTGATCCAGGTAAGTCGATATGCATATATATAGGTCTTTAATGATTGGTCCCAGTCTAAATAAGCCAAAAATGATCATAATTTGACATTTTTTGATAAAATACAAATTTTTTGAAAATTTTCGATGTCGAATCTAGAGTGCCAGGACTATACAAAAGAGTGAAATTTTGATCCAGGTAAGTCGATATGCATATATATAGGTCTTTTATGATTGGTCCCAGTCTAAATAAGCCAAAAATGATCATAATTTGACATTTTTTGATAAAATACAAATTTTTTGAAAATTTTCGATGTCGAATCTAGAGTGCCAGGACTATACAAAAGAGTAAAATTTTGATCCAGGTAAGTCGATATGCATATATATAGGTCCTTTATGATTGGTCCCAGTCTAAATAAGCCAAAAATGATCATAATTTGACATTTTTTGATAAAATACAAATTTTTTGAAAATTTTCGATGTCGAATCTAGAGTGCCAGGACTATACAAAAGAGTGAAATTTTGATCCAGGTAAGTCGATATGCATATATATAGGTCTTTTATGATTGGTCCCAGTCTAAATAAGCCAAAAATGATCATAATTTGACATTTTTTGATAAAATACAAATTTTTTGAAAATTTTCGATGTCGAATCTAGAGTGCCAGGACTATACAAAAGAGTAAAATTTTGATCCAGGTAAGTCGATATGCATATATATAGGTCCTTTATGATTGGTGCCAGTCTAAATAAGCCAAAAATGATCATAATTTGACATTTTTTGATAAAATACAAATTTTTTGAAAATTTTCGATGTCGAATCTAGAGTGCCAGGACTATACAAAAGAGTGAGATTTTGATCCAGGTAAGTCGATATGCATATATATAGGTCTTTTATGATTGGTCCCATTCTAAATAAGCCAAAAATGATCATAATTTGACATTTTTTGATAAAATACAAATTTTTTGAAAATTTTCGATGTCGAATCTAGAGTGCCAGGACTATACAAAAGAGTAAAATTTTGATCCAGGTAAGTCGATATGCATATATATAGGTCTTTTATGATTGGTCCCAGTCTAAATAAGCCAAAAATGATCATAATTTGACATTTTTTGATAAAATACAAATTTTTTGAAAATTTTCGATGTCGAATCTAGAGTGCCAGGACTATACAAAAGAGTGAAATTTTGATCCAGGTAAGTCGATATGCATATATATAGGTCTTTTATGATTGGTCCCAGTCTAAATAAGCCAAAAATGATCATAATTTGACATTTTTTGATAAAATACAAATTTTTTGAAAATTTTCGATGTCGAATCTAGAGTGCCAGGACTATACAAAAGAGTGAAATTTTGATCCAGGTAAGTCGATATGCATATATATAGGTCTTTTATGATTGGTCCCAGTCTAAATAAGCCAAAAATGATCATAATTTGACATTTTTTGATAAAATACAAATTTTTTGAAAATTTTCGATGTCGAATCTAGAGTGCCAGGACTATACAAAAGAGTGAAATTTTGATCCAGGTAAGTCGATATGCATATATATAGGTCTTTTATGATTGGTCCCAGTCTAAATAAGCCAAAAATGATCATAATTTGACATTTTTTGATAAAAAACAAATTTTTTGAAAATTTTCGATGTCGAATCTAGAGTGCCAGGACTATACAAAAGAGTGAAATTTTGATCCAGGTAAGTCGATATGCATATATATAGGTCTTTTATGATTGGTCCCAGTCTAAATAAGCCAAAAATGATCATAATTTGACATTTTTGGATAAAATACAAATTTTTTGAAAATTTTCGATGTCGAATCTAGAGTGCCAGGACTATACAAAAGAGTGAAATTTTGATCCAGGTAAGTCGATATGCATATATATAGGTCTTTTATGATTGGTCCCAGTCTAAATAAGCCAAAAATGATCATAATTTGACATTTTTTGATAAAATACAAATTTTTTGAAAATTTTCGATGTCGAATCTAGAGTGCCAGGACTATACAAAAGAGTGAAATTTTGATCCAGGTAAGTCGATATGCATATATATAGGTCTTTTATGATTGGTCCCAGTCTAAATAAGCCAAAAATGATCATAATTTGACATTTTTTGATAAAATACAAATTTTTTGAAAATTTTCGATGTCGAATCTAGAGTGCCAGGACTATACAAAAGAGTGAAATTTTGATCCAGGTAAGTCGATATGCATATATATAGGTCTTTTATGATTAGTCCCAGTCTAAATAAGCCAAAAAAGATCATAATTTGACATTTTTTGATAAAAAACAAATTTTTTGAAAATTTTCGATGTCGAATCTAGAGTGCCAGGACTATACAAAAGAGTGAAATTTTGATCCAGGTAAGTCGATATGCATATATATAGGTCTTTTATGATTGGTCCCAGTCTAAATAAGCCAAAAATGATCATAATTTGACATTTTTTGATAAAATACAAATTTTTTGAAAATTTTCGATGTCGAATCTAGAGTGCCAGGACTATACAAAAGAGTGAAATTTTGATCCAGGTAAGTCGATATGCATATATATAGGTCTTTTATGATTGGTCCCAGTCTAAATAAGCCAAAAATGATCATAATTTGACATTTTTTGATAAAATACAAATTTTTTGAAAATTTTCGATGTCGAATCTAGAGTGCCAGGACTATACAAAAGAGTGAAATTTTGATCCAGGTAAGTCGATATGCATATATATAGGTCTTTTATGATTGGTCCCAGTCTAAATAAGCCAAAAATGATCATAATTTGACATTTTTTGATAAAATACAAATTTTTTGAAAATTTTCGATGTCGAATCTAGAGTGCCAGGACTATACAAAACAGTAAAATTTTGATCCAGGTAAGTCGATATGCATATATATAGGTCTTTTATGATTGCTCCCAGTCTAAATAAGCCAAAAATGATCATATTTTGACATTTTTTGATAAAATACAAATTTTTTGAAAATTTTCGATGTCGAATCTAGAGTGCCAGGACTATACAAAAGAGTGAAATTTTGATCCAGGTAAGTCGATATGCATATATATAGGTCTTTTATGATTGGTCCCAGTCTAAATAAGCCAAAAATGATCATAATTTGACATTTTTTGATAAAATACAAATTTTTTGAAAATTTTCGATGTCGAATCTAGAGTGCCAGGACTATACAAAAGAGTAAAATTTTGATCCAGGTAAGTCGATATGCATATATATAGGTCTTTAATGATTGGTCCCAGTCTAAATAAGCCAAAAATGATCATAATTTGACATTTTTTGATAAAATACAAATTTTTTGAAAATTTTCGATGTCGAATCTAGAGTGCCAGGACTATACAAAAGAGTGAAATTTTGATCCAGGTAAGTCGATATGCATATATATAGGTCTTTTATGATTGGTCCCAGTCTAAATAAGCCAAAAATGATCATAATTTGACATTTTTTGATAAAATACAAATTTTTTGAAAATTTTCGATGTCGAATCTAGAGTGCCAGGACTATACAAAAGAGTGAAATTTTGATCCAGGTAAGTCGATATGCATATATATAGGTCTTTTATGATTGGTCCCAGTCTAAATAAGCCAAAAATGATCATAATTTGACATTTTTTGATAAAAAACAAATTTTTTGAAAATTTTCGATGTCGAATCTAGAGTGCCAGGACTATACAAAAGAGTGAAATTTTGATCCAGGTAAGTCGATATGCATATATATAGGTCTTTTATGATTGGTCCCAGTCTAAATAAGCCAAAAATGATCATAATTTGACATTTTTTGATAAAATACAAATTTTTTGAAAATTTTCGATGTCGAATCTAGAGTGCCAGGACTATACAAAAGAGTGAAATTTTGATCCAGGTAAGTCGATATGCATATATATAGGTCTTTTATGATTGGTCCCAGTCTAAATAAGCCAAAAATGATCATAATTTGACATTTTTTGATAAAATACAAATTTTTTGAAAATTTTCGATGTCGAATCTAGAGTGCCAGGACTATACAAAAGAGTGAAATTTTGATCCAGGTAAGTCGATATGCATATATATAGGTCTTTTATGATTGGTCCCAGTCTAAATAAGCCAAAAATGATCATAATTTGACATTTTTTGATAAAATACACATTTTTTGAAAATTTTCGATGTCGAATCTAGAGTGCCAGGACTATACAAAAGAGTGAAATTTTGATCCAGGTAAGTCGATATGCATATATATAGGTCTTTTATGATTAGTCCCAGTCTAAATAAGCCAAAAATGATCATAATTTGACATTTTTTGATAAAAAACAAATTTTTTGAAAATTTTCGATGTCGAATCTAGAGTGCCAGGACTATACAAAAGAGTGAAATTTTGATCCAGGTAAGTCGATATGCATATATATAGGTCTTTTATGATTGGTCCCAGTCTAAATAAGCCAAAAATGATCATAATTTGACATTTTTTGATAAAATACAAATTTTTTGAAAATTTTCGATGTCGAATCTAGAGTGCCAGGACTATACAAAAGAGTGAAATTTTGATCCAGGTAAGTCGATATGCATATATATAGGTCTTTTATGATTGGTCCCAGTCTAAATAAGCCAAAAATGATCATAATTTGACATTTTTTGATAAAATACAAATTTTTTGAAAATTTTCGATGTCGAATCTAGAGTGCCAGGACTATACAAAAGAGTGAAATTTTGATCCAGGTAAGTCGATATGCATATATATAAGGTCTTTTATGATTGGTCCCAGTCTAAATAAGCCAAAAATGATCATAATTTGACATTTTTTGATAAAATACAAATTTTTTGAAAATTTTCGATGTCGAATCTAGAGTGCCAGGACTATACAAAACAGTAAAATTTTGATCCAGGTAAGTCGATATGCATATATATAGGTCTTATATGATTGGTCCCAGTCTAAATAAGCCAAAAATGATCATAATTTGACATTTTTTGATAAAATACAAATTTTTTGAAAATTTTCGATGTCGAATCTAGAGTGCCAGGACTATACAAAAGAGTAAAATTTTGATCCAGGTAAGTCGATATGCATATATATATAGGTCTTTTATGATTGGTCCCAGTCTAAATAAGCCAACAATGATCATAATTTGACATTTTTTGATAAAATACAAATTTTTTGAAAATTTTCGATGTCGAATCTAGAGTGCCAGGACTATACAAAAGAGTGAAACTTTGATCCAGGTAAGTCGATATGCATATATATAGGTCTTATATGATTGGTCCCAGTCTAAATAAGCCAAAAATGATCATAATTTGACATTTTTTGATAAAATACAAATTTTTTGAAAATTTTCGATGTCGAATCTAGAGTGCCAGGACTATACAAAAGAGTAAAATTTTGATCCAGGTAAGTCGATATGCATATATATAGGTCTTTTATGATTGGTCCCAGTCTAAATAAGCCAAAAATGATCATAATTTGACATTTTTTGATAAAATACAAATTTTTTGAAAATTTTCGATGTCGAATCTAGAGTGCCAGGACTATACAAAAGAGTGAAATTTTGATCCAGGTAAGTCGATATGCATATATATAGGGCTTTTATGATTGGTCCCAGTCTAAATAAGCCAAAAATGATCATAATTTGACATTTTTTGATAAAACACAAATTTTTTGAAAATTTTCGATGTCGAATCTAGAGTGCCAGGACTATACAAAAGAGTGAAATTTTGATCCAGGTAAGTCGATATGCATATATATAGGTCTTTTATGATTGGTCCCAGTCTAAATAAGCCAAAAATGATCATAATTTGACATTTTTTGATAAAAAACAAATTTTTTGAAAATTTTCGATGTCGAATCTAGAGTGCCAGGACTATACAAAAGAGTGAAATTTTGATCCAGGTAAGTCGATATGCATATATATAGGTCTTTTATGATTGGTCCCAGTCTAAATAAGCCAAAAATGATCATAATTTGACATTTTTTGATAAAATACAAATTTTTTGAAAATTTTCGATGTCGAATCTAGAGTGCCAGGACTATACAAAAGAGTGAAATTTTGATCCAGGTAAGTCGATATGCATATATATAGGTCTTTTATGATTGGTCCCAGTCTAAATAAGCCAAAAATGATCATAATTTGACATTTTTTGATAAAATACAAATTTTTTGAAAATTTTCGATGTCGAATCTAGAGTGCCAGGACTATACAAAAGAGTGAAATTTTGATCCAGGTAAGTCGATATGCATATATATAGGTCTTTTATGATTGGTCCCAGTCTAAATAAGCCAAAAATGATCATAATTTGACATTTTTTGATAAAATACAAATTTTTTGAAAATTTTCGATGTCGAATCTAGAGTGCCAGGACTATACAAAAGAGTGAAATTTTGATCCAGGTAAGTCGATATGCATATATATAGGTCTTTTATGATTAGTCCCAGTCTAAATAAGCCAAAAATGATCATAATTTGACATTTTTTGATAAAAAACAAATTTTTTGAAAATTTTCGATGTCGAATCTAGAGTGCCAGGACTATACAAAAGAGTGAAATTTTGATCCAGGTAAGTCGATATGCATATATATAGGTCTTTTATGATTGGTCCCAGTCTAAATAAGCCAAAAATGATCATAATTTGACATTTTTTGATAAAATACAAATTTTTTGAAAATTTTCGATGTCGAATCTAGAGTGCCAGGACTATACAAAAGAGTGAAATTTTGATCCAGGTAAGTCGATATGCATATATATAGGTCTTTTATGATTGGTCCCAGTCTAAATAAGCCAAAAATGATCATAATTTGACATTTTTTGATAAAATACAAATTTTTTGAAAATTTTCGATGTCGAATCTAGAGTGCCAGGACTATACAAAAGAGTGAAATTTTGATCCAGGTAAGTCGATATGCATATATATAGGTCTTTTATGATTGGTCCCAGTCTAAATAAGCCAACAATGATCATAATTTGACATTTTTTGATAAAATACAAATTTTTTGAAAATTTTCGATGTCGAATCTAGAGTGCCAGGACTATACAAAAGAGTAAAATTTTGATCCAGGTAAGTCGATATGCATATATATAGGTCTTTTATGATTGGTCCCAGTCTAAATAAGCCAAAAATGATCATAATTTGACATTTTTTGATAAAATACAAATTTTTTGAAAATTTTCGATGTCGAATCTAGAGTGCCAGGACTATACAAAAGAGTGAAATTTTGATCCAGGTAAGTCGATATGCATATATATAGGGCTTTTATGATTGGTCCCAGTCTAAATAAGCCAAAAATGATCATAATTTGACATTTTTTGATAAAATACAAATTTTTTGAAAATTTTCGATGTCGAATCTAGAGTGCCAGGACTATACAAAAGAGTGAAATTTTGATCCAGGTAAGTCGATATGCATATATATAGGTCTTTTATGATTGGTCCCAGTCTAAATAAGCCAAAAATGATCATAATTTGACATTTTTTGATAAAATACAAATTTTTTGAAAATTTTCGATGTCGAATCTAGAGTGCCAGGACTATACAAAAGAGTAAAATTTTGATCCAGGTAAGTCGATATGCATATATATAGGTCTTTTATGATTGGTCCCAGTCTAAATAAGCCAAAAATGATCATAATTTGACATTTTTTGATAAAATACAAATTTTTTGAAAATTTTCGATGTCGAATCTAGAGTGCCAGGACTATACAAAAGAGTGAAATTTTGATCCAGGTAAGTCGATATGCATATATTTAGGGCTTTTATGATTGGTCCCAGTCTAAATAAGCCAAAAATGATCATAATTTGACATTTTTTGATAAAATACAAATTTTTTGAAAATTTTCGATGTCGAATCTAGAGTGCCAGGACTATACAAAAGAGTGAAATTTTGATCCAGGTAAGTCGATATGCATATATATAGGGCTTTTATGATTGGTCCCAGTCTAAATAAGCCAAAAATGATCATAATTTGACATTTTTTGATAAAATACAAATTTTTTGAAAATTTTCGATGTCGAATCTAGAGTGCCAGGACTATACAAAAGAGTGAAATTTTGATCCAGGTAAGTCGATATGCATATATATAGGTCTTTTATGATTGGTCCCAGTCTAAATAAGCCAAAAATGATCATAATTTGACATTTTTTGATAAAATACAAATTTTTTGAAAATTTTCGATGTCGAATCTAGAGTGCCAGGACTATACAAAAGAGTGAAATTTTGATCCAGGTAAGTCGATATGCATATATATAGATCTTTTATGATTGGTCCCAGTCTAAATAAGCCAAAAATGATCATAATTTGACATTTTTTGATAAAATACAAATTTTTTGAAAATTTTCGATGTCGAATCTAGAGTGCCAGGACTATACAAAAGAGTGAAATTTTGATCCAGGTAAGTCGATATGCATATATATAGGTCTTTTATGATTGGTCCCAGTCTAAATAAGCCAAAAATGATCATAATTTGACATTTTTTGATAAAATACAAATTTTTTGAAAATTTTCGATGTCGAATCTAGAGTGCCAGGACTATACAAAAGAGTGAAATTTTGATCCAGGTAAGTCGATATGCATATATATAGGTCTTTTATGATTGGTCCCAGTCTAAATAAGCCAAAAATGATCATAATTTGACATTTTTTGATAAAATACAAATTTTTTGAAAATTTTCGATGTCGAATCTAGAGTGCCAGGACTATACAAAAGAGTGAAATTTTGATCCAGATAAGTCGATATGCATATATATAGGTCTTTTATGATTGGTCCCAGTCTAAATAAGCCAAAAATGATCATAATTTGACATTTTTTGATAAAATACAAATTTTTTGAAAATTTTCGATGTCGAATCTAGAGTGCCAGGACTATACAAAAGAGTGAAATTTTGATCCAGGTAAGTCGATATGCATATATATAGGTCTTTTATGATTGGTCCCAGTCTAAATAAGCCAAAAATGATCATAATTTGACATTTTTTGATAAAATACAAATTTTTTGAAAATTTTCGATGTCGAATCTAGAGTGCCAGGACTATACAAAAGAGTGAAATTTTGATCCAGGTAAGTCGATATGCATATATATAAGGTCTTTTATGATTGGTCCCAGTCTAAATAAGCCAAAAATGATCATAATTTGACATTTTTTGATAAAATACAAATTTTTTGAAAATTTTCGATGTCGAATCTAGAGTGCCAGGACTATACAAAAGAGTGAAATTTTGATCCAGGTAAGTCGATATGCATATATATAGGTCTTTTATGATTGGTCCCAGTCTAAATAAGCCAAAAATGATCATAATTTGACATTTTTTGATAAAATACAAATTTTTTGAAAATTTTCGATGTCGAATCTAGAGTGCCAGGACTATACAAAAGAGTGAAATTTTGATCCAGGTAAGTCGATATGCATATATATAAGGTCTTTTATGATTGGTCCCAGTCTAAATAAGCCAAAAATGATCATAATTTGACATTTTTTGATAAAATACAAATTTTTTGAAAATTTTCGATGTCGAATCTAGAGTGCCAGGACTATACAAAACAGTAAAATTTTGATCCAGGTAAGTCGATATGCATATATATAGGTCTTATATGATTGGTCCCAGTCTAAATAAGCCAAAAATGATCATAATTTGACATTTTTTGATAAAATACAAATTTTTTGAAAATTTTCGATGTCGAATCTAGAGTGCCAGGACTATACAAAAGAGTAAAATTTTGATCCAGGTAAGTCGATATGCATATATATATAGGTCTTTTATGATTGGTCCCAGTCTAAATAAGCCAACAATGATCATAATTTGACATTTTTTGATAAAATACAAATTTTTTGAAAATTTTCGATGTCGAATCTAGAGTGCCAGGACTATACAAAAGAGTGAAACTTTGATCCAGGTAAGTCGATATGCATATATATAGGTCTTATATGATTGGTCCCAGTCTAAATAAGCCAAAAATGATCATAATTTGACATTTTTTGATAAAATACAAATTTTTTGAAAATTTTCGATGTCGAATCTAGAGTGCCAGGACTATACAAAAGAGTAAAATTTTGATCCAGGTAAGTCGATATGCATATATATAGGTCTTTTATGATTGGTCCCAGTCTAAATAAGCCAAAAATGATCATAATTTGACATTTTTTGATAAAATACAAATTTTTTGAAAATTTTCGATGTCGAATCTAGAGTGCCAGGACTATACAAAAGAGTGAAATTTTGATCCAGGTAAGTCGATATGCATATATATAGGGCTTTTATGATTGGTCCCAGTCTAAATAAGCCAAAAATGATCATAATTTGACATTTTTTGATAAAACACAAATTTTTTGAAAATTTTCGATGTCGAATCTAGAGTGCCAGGACTATACAAAAGAGTGAAATTTTGATCCAGGTAAGTCGATATGCATATATATAGGTCTTTTATGATTGGTCCCAGTCTAAATAAGCCAAAAATGATCATAATTTGACATTTTTTGATAAAAAACAAATTTTTTGAAAATTTTCGATGTCGAATCTAGAGTGCCAGGACTATACAAAAGAGTGAAATTTTGATCCAGGTAAGTCGATATGCATATATATAGGTCTTTTATGATTGGTCCCAGTCTAAATAAGCCAAAAATGATCATAATTTGACATTTTTTGATAAAATACAAATTTTTTGAAAATTTTCGATGTCGAATCTAGAGTGCCAGGACTATACAAAAGAGTGAAATTTTGATCCAGGTAAGTCGATATGCATATATATAGGTCTTTTATGATTGGTCCCAGTCTAAATAAGCCAAAAATGATCATAATTTGACATTTTTTGATAAAATACAAATTTTTTGAAAATTTTCGATGTCGAATCTAGAGTGCCAGGACTATACAAAAGAGTGAAATTTTGATCCAGGTAAGTCGATATGCATATATATAGGTCTTTTATGATTGGTCCCAGTCTAAATAAGCCAAAAATGATCATAATTTGACATTTTTTGATAAAATACAAATTTTTTGAAAATTTTCGATGTCGAATCTAGAGTGCCAGGACTATACAAAAGAGTGAAATTTTGATCCAGGTAAGTCGATATGCATATATATAGGTCTTTTATGATTAGTCCCAGTCTAAATAAGCCAAAAATGATCATAATTTGACATTTTTTGATAAAAAACAAATTTTTTGAAAATTTTCGATGTCGAATCTAGAGTGCCAGGACTATACAAAAGAGGGAAATTTTGATCCAGGTAAGTCGATATGCATATATATAGGTCTTTTATGATTGGTCCCAGTCTAAATAAGCCAAAAATGATCATAATTTGACATTTTTTGATAAAATACAAATTTTTTGAAAATTTTCGATGTCGAATCTAGAGTGCCAGGACTATACAAAAGAGTGAAATTTTGATCCAGGTAAGTCGATATGCATATATATAGGTCTTTTATGATTGGTCCCAGTCTAAATAAGCCAAAAATGATCATAATTTGACATTTTTTGATAAAATACAAATTTTTTGAAAATTTTCGATGTCGAATCTAGAGTGCCAGGACTATACAAAAGAGTGAAATTTTGATCCAGGTAAGTCGATATGCATATATATAGGTCTTTTATGATTGGTCCCAGTCTAAATAAGCCAACAATGATCATAATTTGACATTTTTTGATAAAATACAAATTTTTTGAAAATTTTCGATGTCGAATCTAGAGTGCCAGGACTATACAAAAGAGTAAAATTTTGATCCAGGTAAGTCGATATGCATATATATAGGTCTTTTATGATTGGTCCCAGTCTAAATAAGCCAAAAATGATCATAATTTGACATTTTTTGATAAAATACAAATTTTTTGAAAATTTTCGATGTCGAATCTAGAGTGCCAGGACTATACAAAAGAGTGAAATTTTGATCCAGGTAAGTCGATATGCATATATATAGGGCTTTTATGATTGGTCCCAGTCTAAATAAGCCAAAAATGATCATAATTTGACATTTTTTGATAAAATACAAATTTTTTGAAAATTTTCGATGTCGAATCTAGAGTGCCAGGACTATACAAAAGAGTGAAATTTTGATCCAGGTAAGTCGATATGCATATATATAGGTCTTTTATGATTGGTCCCAGTCTAAATAAGCCAAAAATGATCATAATTTGACATTTTTTGATAAAATACAAATTTTTTGAAAATTTTCGATGTCGAATCTAGAGTGCCAGGACTATACAAAAGAGTAAAATTTTGATCCAGGTAAGTCGATATGCATATATATAGGTCTTTTATGATTGGTCCCAGTCTAAATAAGCCAAAAATGATCATAATTTGACATTTTTTGATAAAATACAAATTTTTTGAAAATTTTCGATGTCGAATCTAGAGTGCCAGGACTATACAAAAGAGTGAAATTTTGATCCAGGTAAGTCGATATGCATATATTTAGGGCTTTTATGATTGGTCCCAGTCTAAATAAGCCAAAAATGATCATAATTTGACATTTTTTGATAAAATACAAATTTTTTGAAAATTTTCGATGTCGAATCTAGAGTGCCAGGACTATACAAAAGAGTGAAATTTTGATCCAGGTAAGTCGATATGCATATATATAGGGCTTTTATGATTGGTCCCAGTCTAAATAAGCCAAAAATGATCATAATTTGACATTTTTTGATAAAATACAAATTTTTTGAAAATTTTCGATGTCGAATCTAGAGTGCCAGGACTATACAAAAGAGTGAAATTTTGATCCAGGTAAGTCGATATGCATATATATAGGTCTTTTATGATTGGTCCCAGTCTAAATAAGCCAAAAATGATCATAATTTGACATTTTTTGATAAAATACAAATTTTTTGAAAATTTTCGATGTCGAATCTAGAGTGCCAGGACTATACAAAAGAGTGAAATTTTGATCCAGGTAAGTCGATATGCATATATATAGATCTTTTATGATTGGTCCCAGTCTAAATAAGCCAAAAATGATCATAATTTGACATTTTTTGATAAAATACAAATTTTTTGAAAATTTTCGATGTCGAATCTAGAGTGCCAGGACTATACAAAAGAGTGAAATTTTGATCCAGGTAAGTCGATATGCATATATATAGGTCTTTTATGATTGGTCCCAGTCTAAATAAGCCAAAAATGATCATAATTTGACATTTTTTGATAAAATACAAATTTTTTGAAAATTTTCGATGTCGAATCTAGAGTGCCAGGACTATACAAAAGAGTGAAATTTTGATCCAGGTAAGTCGATATGCATATATATAGGTCTTTTATGATTGGTCCCAGTCTAAATAAGCCAAAAATGATCATAATTTGACATTTTTTGATAAAATACAAATTTTTTGAAAATTTTCGATGTCGAATCTAGAGTGCCAGGACTATACAAAAGAGTGAAATTTTGATCCAGATAAGTCGATATGCATATATATAGGTCTTTTATGATTGGTCCCAGTCTAAATAAGCCAAAAATGATCATAATTTGACATTTTTTGATAAAATACAAATTTTTTGAAAATTTTCGATGTCGAATCTAGAGTGCCAGGACTATACAAAAGAGTGAAATTTTGATCCAGGTAAGTCGATATGCATATATATAGGTCTTTTATGATTGGTCCCAGTCTAAATAAGCCAAAAATGATCATAATTTGACATTTTTTGATAAAATACAAATTTTTTGAAAATTTTCGATGTCGAATCTAGAGTGCCAGGACTATACAAAAGAGTGAAATTTTGATCCAGGTAAGTCGATATGCATATATATAGGTCTTTTATGATTGGTCCCAGTCTAAATAAGCCAAAAATGATCATAATTTGACATTTTTTGATAAAATACAAATTTTTTGAAAATTTTCGATGTCGAATCTAGAGTGCCAGGACTATACAAAAGAGTGAAATTTTGATCCAGGTAAGTCGATATGCATATATATAGGTCTTTTATGATTGGTCCCAGTCTAAATAAGCCAAAAATTATCATAATTTGACATTTTTTGATAAAATACAAATTTTTTGAAAATTTTCGATGTCGAATCTAGAGTGCCAGGACTATACAAAACAGTAAAATTTTGATCCAGGTAAGTCGATATGCATATATATAGGTCTTTTATGATTGGTCCCAGTCTAAATAAGCCAAAAATGATCATAATTTGACATTTTTTGATAAAATACAAATTTTTTGAAAATTTTCGATGTCGAATCTAGAGTGCCAGGACTATACAAAAGAGTGAAATTTTGATCCAGGTAAGTCGATATGCATATATATAGGTCTTTTATGATTGGTCCCAGTCTAAATAAGCCAAAAATGATCATAATTTGACATTTTTTGATAAAATACAAATTTTTTGAAAATTTTCGATGTCGAATCTAGAGTGCCAGGACTATACAAAAGAGTAAAATTTTGATCCAGGTAAGTCGATATGCATATATATATAGGTCTTTTATGATTGGTCCCAGTCTAAATAAGCCAAAAATGATCATAATTTGACATTTTTTGATAAAATACAAATTTTTTGAAAATTTTCGATGTCGAATCTAGAGTGCCAGGACTATACAAAAGAGTGAAATTTTGATCCAGGTAAGTCGATATGCATATATATAGGTCTTTTATGATTGGTCCCAGTCTAAATAAGCCAAAAATGATCATAATTTGACATTTTTTGATAAAATACAAATTTTTTGAAAATTTTCGATGTCGAATCTAGAGTGCCAGGACTATACAAAAGAGTAAAATTTTGATCCAGGTAAGTCGATATGCATATATATAGGTCTTTTATGATTGGTCCCAGTCTAAATAAGCCAAAAATGGTCATAATTTGACATTTTTTGATAAAATACAAATTTTTTGAAAATTTTCGATGTCGAATCTAGAGTGCCAGGACTATACAAAAGAGTGAAATTTTGATCCAGGTAAGTCGATATGCATATATATAGGGCTTTTATGATTGGTCCCAGTCTAAATAAGCCAAAAATGATCATAATTTGACATTTTTTGATAAAATACAAATTTTTTGAAAATTTTCGATGTCGAATCTAGAGTGCCAGGACTATACAAAAGAGTGAAATTTTGATCCAGGTAAGTCGATATGCATATAAAGAGGTCTTTTATGATTGGTCCCAGTCTAAATAAGCCAAAAATGATCATAATTTGACATTTTTTGATAAAATACAAATTTTTTGAAAATTTTCGATGTCGAATCTAGAGTGCCAGGACTATACAAAAGAGTGAAATTTTGATCCAGGTAAGTCGATATGCATATATATAGGTCTTTTATGATTGGTCCCAGTCTAAATAAGCCAAAAATGATCATAATTTGACATTTTTTGATAAAATACAAATTTTTTGAAAATTTTCGATGTCGAATCTAGAGTGCCAGGACTATACAAAAGAGTGAAATTTTGATCCAGGTAAGTCGATATGCATATATATAGGTCTTTTATGATTGGTCCCAGTCTAAATAAGCCAAAAATGATCATAATTTGACATTTTTTGATAAAATACAAATTTTTTGAAAATTTTCGATGTCGAATCTAGAGTGCCAGGACTATACAAAAGAGTGAAATTTTGATCCAGGTAAGTCGATATGCATATATATAGGTCTTTTATGATTGGTCCCAGTCTAAATAAGCCAAAAATGATCATAATTTGACATTTTTTGATAAAATACAAATTTTTTGAAAATTTTCGATGTCGAATCTAGAGTGCCAGGACTATACAAAAGAGTGAAATTTTGATCCAGGTAAGTCGATATGCCTATATATAGGTCTTTTATGATTGGTCCCAGTCTAAATAAGCCAAAAATGATCATAATTTGACATTTTTTGATAAAATACAAATTTTTTGAAAATTTTCGATGTCGAATCTAGAGTGCCAGGACTTTACAAAAGAGTGAAATTTTGATCCAGGTAAGTCGATATGCATAGATATAGGTCTTTTATGATTGGTCCCAGTCTAAATAAGCCAAAAATGATCATAATTTGACATTTTTTGATAAAATACAAATTTTTTGAAAATTTTCGATGTCGAATCTAGAGTGCCAGGACTATACAAAAGAGTGAAATTTTGATCCAGGTAAGTCGATATGCATATATATAGGTCTTTTATGATTGGTCCCAGTCTAAATAAGCCAAAAATGATCATAATTTGACATTTTTTGATAAAATACAAATTTTTTGAAAATTTTCGATGTCGAATCTAGAGTGCCAGGACTATACAAAAGAGTGAAATTTTGATCCAGGTAAGTCGATATGCATATATATAGGTCTTTTATGATTGGTCCCAGTCTAAATAAGCCAAAAATGATAATAATTTGACATTTTTTGATAAAATACAAATTTTTTGAAAATTTTCGATGTCGAATCTAGAGTGCCAGGACTATACAAAAGAGTGAAATTTTGATCCAGGTAAGTCGATATGCATAGATATAGGTCTTTTATGATTGGTCCCAGTCTAAATAAGCCAAAAATGATCATAATTTGACATTTTTTGATAAAAAACAAATTTTTTGAAAATTTTCGATGTCGAATCTAGAGTGCCAGGACTATACAAAAGAGTGAAATTTTGATCCAGGTAAGTCGATATGCATATATATAGGTCTTTTATGATTGGTCCCAGTCTAAAAAAGGAAAAAATGATCATAATTTGACATTTTTTGATAATATACAAATTTTTTGAAAATTTTCGATGTCGAATCTAGAGTGCCAGGACTATACAAAAGAGTGAAATTTTGATCCAGGTAAGTCGATATGCATATATATAGGTCTTTTATGATTGGTCCCAGTCTAAATAAGCCAAAAATGATCATAATTTGACATTTTTTGATAAAATACAAATTTTTTGAAAATTTTCGATGTCGAATCTAGAGTGCCAGGACTACACAAAAGAGTGAAATTTTGATCCAGGTAAGTCGATATGCATATATATAGGTCTTTTATGATTGGTCCTAGTCTAAATAAGCCAAAAATGATCATAATTTGACATTTTTTGATAAAAAACAAATTTTTTGAAAATTTTCGATGTCGAATCTAGAGTGCCAGGACTATACAAAAGAGTGAAATTTTGATCCAATTAAGTCGATATGCATATAAAAAAGTCTTTTATGATTGGTCCCAGTCTAAATAAGCCAAAAATGATCATAATTTGACATTTTTTGATGAAATACAAATTTTTTGAAAATTTTCGACGTCGAATCTAGAGTGCCAGGACTATACAAAAGAGTGAAATTTTGATCCAGGTAAGTCGATATGCATATATATAGGTCTTTTATGATTGGTCCCAGTCTAAATAAGCCAAAAATGATCATAATTTGACATTTTTTGATAAAAAACAAATTTTTTGAAAATTTTCGATGTCGAATCTAGAGTGCCAGGACTATACAAAAGAGTGAAATTTTGATCCAGGTAAGTCGATATGCATATATATAGGTCTTTTATGATTGGTCCCAGTCTAAATAAGCCAAAAATGATCATAATTTGACATTTTTTGATAAAATACAAATTTTTTGAAAATTTTCGATGTCGAATCTAGAGTGCCAGGACTATACAAAAGAGTGAAATTTTGATCCAGGTAAGTCGATATGCATATATATAGGTCTTTTATGATTGGTCCCAGTCTAAAAAAGCCAAAAATGATCATAATTTGACATTTTTTGATAAAATACAAATTTTTTGAAAATTTTCGATGTCGAATCTAGAGTGCCAGGACTATACAAAAGAGTGAAATTTTGATCCAGGTAAGTCGATATGCATATATATAGGTCTTTTATGATTGGTCCCAGTCTAAATAAGCCAAAAATGATCATAATTTGACATTTTTTGATAAAATACAAATTTTTTGAAAATTTTCGATGTCGAATCTAGAGTGCCAGGACTACACAAAAGAGTGAAATTTTGATCAAGGTAAGTCGATATGCATATATACAGGTCTTTTATGATTGGTCCTAGTCTAAATAGGCCAAAAATGATCATAATTTGACATTTTTTGATAAAAAACAAATTTTTTAAAAATTTTCGATGTCGAATCTAGAGTGCCAGGACTATACAAAAGAGTGAAATTTTGATCCAGGTAAGTCGATATGCATATATATAGGTCTTTTATGATTGGTCCCAGTCTAAATAAGCCAAAAATGATCATAATTTGACATTTTTTGATAAAATACAAATTTTTTGAAAATTTTCGATGTCGAATCTAGAGTGCCAGGACTATACAAAAGAGTGAAATTTTGATCCAGGTAAGTCGATATGCATATATATAGGTCTTTTATGATTGGTCCCAGTCTAAATAAGCCAAAAATGATCATAATTTGACATTTTTTGATAAAATACAAATTTTTTGAAAATTTTCGATGTCGAATCTAGAGTGCCAGGACTATACAAAAGAGTGAAATTTTGATCCAGGTAAGTCGATATGCATAGATATAGGTCTTTTATGATTGGTCCCAGTCTAAATAAGCCAAAAATGATCATAATTTGACATTTTTTGATAAAAAACAAATTTTTTGAAAATTTTCGATGTCGAATCTAGAGTGCCAGGACTATACAAAAGAGTGAAATTTTGATCCAGGTAAGTCGATATGCATATATATAGGTCTTTTATGATTGGTCCCAGTCTAAAAAAGGAAAAAATGATCATAATTTGACATTTTTTGATAATATACAAATTTTTTGAAAATTTTCGATGTCGAATCTAGAGTGCCAGGACTATACAAAAGAGTGAAATTTTGATCCAGGTAAGTCGATATGCATATATATAGGTCTTTTATGATTGGTCCCAGTCTAAATAAGCCAAAAATGATCATAATTTGACATTTTTTGATAAAATACAAATTTTTTGAAAATTTTCGATGTCGAATCTAGAGTGCCAGGACTATACAAAAGAGTGAAATTTTGATCCAGGTAAGTCGATATGCATATATATAGGTCTTTTATGATTGGTCCCAGTCTAAATAAGCCAAAAATGATCATAATTTGACATTTTTTGATAAAATACAAATTTTTTGAAAATTTTCGATGTCGAATCTAGAGTGCCAGGACTATACAAAAGAGTGAAATTTTGATCCAGGTAAGTCGATATGCATATATATAGGTCTTTTATGATTGGTCCCAGTCTAAAAAAGCCAAAAATGATCATAATTTGACATTTTTTGATAAAATACAAATTTTTTGAAAATTTTCGATGTCGAATCTAGAGTGCCAGGACTATACAAAAGAGTGAAATTTTGATCCAGGTAAGTCGATATGCATATATATAGGTCTTTTATGATTGGCCCCAGTCTAAATAAGCCAAAAATGATCATAATTTGACATTTTTTGATAAAATACAAATTTTTTGAAAATTTTCGATGTCGAATCTAGAGTGCCAGGACTACACAAAAGAGTGAAATTTTGATCCAGGTAAGTCGATATGCATATATACAGGTCTTTTATGATTGGTCCTAGTCTAAATAGGCCAAAAATGATCATAATTTGACATTTTTTGATAAAAAACAAATTTTTTAAAAATTTTCGATGTCGAATCTAGAGTGCCAGGACTATACAAAAGAGTGAAATTTTGATCCAGGTAAGTCGATATGCATATATATAGGTCTTTTATGATTGGTCCCAGTCTAAATAAGCCAAAAATGATCATAATTTGACATTTTTTGATAAAATACAAATTTTTTGAAAATTTTCGATGTCGAATCTAGAGTGCCAGGACTATACAAAAGAGTGAAATTTTGATCCAGGTAAGTCGATATGCATATATATAGGTCTTTTATGATTGGTCCCAGTCTAAATAAGCCAAAAATGATCATAATTTGACATTTTTTGATAAAATACAAATTTTTTGAAAATTTTCGATGTCGAATCTAGAGTGCCAGGACTATACAAAAGAGTGAAATTTTGATCCAGGTAAGTCGATATGCATAGATATAGGTCTTTTATGATTGGTCCCAGTCTAAATAAGCCAAAAATGATCATAATTTGACATTTTTTGATAAAAAACAAATTTTTTGAAAATTTTCGATATCGAATCTAGAGTGCCAGGACTATACAAAAGAGTGAAATTTTGATCCAGGTAAGTCGATATGCATATATATAGGTCTTTTATGATTGGTCCCAGTCTAAAAAAGGAAAAAATGATCATAATTTGACATTTTTTGATAATATACAAATTTTTTGAAAATTTTCGATGTCGAATCTAGAGTGCCAGGACTATACAAAAGAGTGAAATTTTGATCCAGGTAAGTCGATATGCATATATATAGGTCTTTTATGATTGGTCCCAGTCTAAATAAGCCAAAAATGATCATAATTTGACATTTTTTGATAAAATACAAATTTTTTGAAAATTTTCGATGTCGAATCTAGAGTGCCAGGACTACATAAAAGAGTGAAATTTTGATCCAGGTAAGTCGATATGCATATATATAGGTCTTTTATGATTGGTCCTAGTCTAAATAAGCCAAAAATGATCATAATTTGACATTTTTTGATAAAAAACAAATTTTTTGAAAATTTTCGATGTCGAATCTAGAGTGCCAGGACTATACAAAAGAGTGAAATTTTGATCCAATTAAGTCGATATGCATATAAAAAAGTCTTTTATGATTGGTCCCAGTCTAAATAAGCCAAAAATGATCATAATTTGACATTTTTTGATAAAATACAAATTTTTTGAAAATTTTCGACGTCGAATCTAGAGTGCCAGGACTATACAAAAGAGTGAAATTTTGATCCAGGTAAGTCGATATGCATATATATAGGTCTTTTATGATTGGTCCCAGTCTAAATAAGCCAAAAATGATCATAATTTGACATTTTTTGATAAAAAACAAATTTTTTGAAAATTTTCGATGTCGAATCTAGAGTGCCAGGACTATACAAAAGAGTGAAATTTTGATCCAGGTAAGTCGATATGCATATATATAGGTCTTTTATGATTGGTCCCAGTCTAAATAAGCCAAAAATGATCATAATTTGACATTTTTTGATAAAATACAAATTTTTTGAAAATTTTCGATGTCGAATCTAGAGTGCCAGGACTATACAAAAGAGTGAAATTTTGATCCAGGTAAGTCGATATGCATATATATAGGTCTGTTATGATTGGTCCCAGTCTAAAAAAGCCAAAAATGATCATAATTTGACATTTTTTGATAAAATACAAATTTTTTGAAAATTTTCGATGTCGAATCTAGAGTGCCAGGACTATACAAAAGAGTGAAATTTTGATCCAGGTAAGTCGATATGCATATATATAGGTCTTTTATGATTGGTCCCAGTCTAAATAAGCCAAAAATGATCATAATTTGACATTTTTTGATAAAATACAAATTTTTTGAAAATTTTCGATGTCGAATCTAGAGTGCCAGGACTACACAAAAGAGTGAAATTTTGATCCATGTAAGTCGATATGCATATATACAGGTCTTTTATGATTGGTCCTAGTCTAAATAGGCCAAAAATGATCATAATTTGACATTTTTTGATAAAAAACAAATTTTTTAAAAATTTTCGATGTCGAATCTAGAGTGCCAGGACTATACAAAAGAGTGAAATTTTGATCCAGGTAAGTCGATATGCATATAAATAGGTCTTTTATGATTGGTCCCAGTCTAAATAAGCCAAAAATGATCATAATTTGACATTTTTTGATAAAATACAAATTTTTTGAAAATTTTCGATGTCGAATCTAGAGTGCCAGGACTATACAAAAGAGTGAAATTTTGATCCAGGTAAGTCGATATGCATATATATAGGTCTTTTATGATTGGTCCCAGTCTAAATAAGCCAAAAATGATAATAATTTGACATTTTTTGATAAAATACAAATTTTTTGAAAATTTTCGATGTCGAATCTAGAGTGCCAGGACTATACAAAAGAGTGAAATTTTGATCCAGGTAAGTCGATATGCATAGATATAGGTCTTTTATGATTGGTCCCAGTCTAAATAAGCCAAAAATGATCATAATTTGACATTTTTTGATAAAAAACAAATTTTTTGAAAATTTTCGATGTCGAATCTAGAGTGCCAGGACTATACAAAAGAGTGAAATTTTGATCCAGGTAAGTCGATATGCATATATATAGGTCTTTTATGATTGGTCCCAGTCTAAAAAAGGAAAAAATGATCATAATTTGACATTTTTTGATAATATACAAATTTTTTGAAAATTTTCGATGTCGAATCTAGAGTGCCAGGACTATACAAAAGAGTGAAATTTTGATCCAGGTAAGTCGATATGCATATATATAGGTCTTTTATGATTGGTCCCAGTCTAAATAAGCCAAAAATGATCATAATTTGACATTTTTTGATAAAATACAAATTTTTTGAAAATTTTCGATGTCGAATCTAGAGTGCCAGGACTACACAAAAGAGTGAAATTTTGATCCAGGTAAGTCGATATGCATATATATAGGTCTTTTATGATTGGTCCTAGTCTAAATAAGCCAAAAATGATCATAATTTGACATTTTTTGATAAAAAACAAATTTTTTGAAAATTTTCGATGTCGAATCTAGAGTGCCAGGACTATACAAAAGAGTGAAATTTTGATCCAATTAAGTCGATATGCATATAAAAAAGTCTTTTATGATTGGTCCCAGTCTAAATAAGCCAAAAATGATCATAATTTGACATTTTTTGATAAAATACAAATTTTTTGAAAATTTTCGACGTCGAATCTAGAGTGCCAGGACTATACAAAAGAGTGAAATTTTGATCCAGGTAAGTCGATATGCATATATATAGGTCTTTTATGATTGGTCCCAGTCTAAATAAGCCAAAAATGATCATAATTTGACATTTTTTGATAAAAAACAAATTTTTTGAAAATTTTCGATGTCGAATCTAGAGTGCCAGGACTATACAAAAGAGTGAAATTTTGATCCAGGTAAGTCGATATGCATATATATAGGTCTTTTATGATTGGTCCCAGTCTAAATAAGCCAAAAATGATCATAATTTGACATTTTTTGATAAAATACAAATTTTTTGAAAATTTTCGATGTCGAATCTAGAGTGCCAGGACTATACAAAAGAGTGAAATTTTGATCCAGGTAAGTCGATATGCATATATATAGGTCTTTTATGATTGGTCCCAGTCTAAAAAAGCCAAAAATGATCATAATTTGACATTTTTTGATAAAATACAAATTTTTTGAAAATTTTCGATGTCGAATCTAGAGTGCCAGGACTATACAAAAGAGTGAAATTTTGATCCAGGTAAGTCGATATGCATATATATAGGTCTTTTATGATTGGTCCCAGTCTAAATAAGCCAAAAATGATCATAATTTGACATTTTTTGATAAAATACAAATTTTTTGAAAATTTTCGATGTCGAATCTAGAGTGCCAGGACTACACAAAAGAGTGAAATTTTGATCAAGGTAAGTCGATATGCATATATACAGGTCTTTTATGATTGGTCCTAGTCTAAATAGGCCAAAAATGATCATAATTTGACATTTTTTGATAAAAAACAAATTTTTTAAAAATTTTCGATGTCGAATCTAGAGTGCCAGGACTATACAAAAGAGTGAAATTTTGATCCAGGTAAGTCGATATGCATATATATAGGTCTTTTATGATTGGTCCCAGTCTAAATAAGCCAAAAATGATCATAATTTGACATTTTTTGATAAAATACAAATTTTTTGAAAATTTTCGATGTCGAATCTAGAGTGCCAGGACTATACAAAAGAGTGAAATTTTGATCCAGGTAAGTCGATATGCATATATATAGGTCTTTTATGATTGGTCCCAGTCTAAATAAGCCAAAAATGATTATAATTTGACATTTTTTGATAAAATACAAATTTTTTGAAAATTTTCGATGTCGAATCTAGAGTGCCAGGACTATACAAAAGAGTGAAATTTTGATCCAGGTAAGTCGATATGCATAGATATAGGTCTTTTATGATTGGTCCCAGTCTAAATAAGCCAAAAATGATCATAATTTGACATTTTTTGATAAAAAACAAATTTTTTGAAAATTTTCGATGTCGAATCTAGAGTGCCAGGACTATACAAAAGAGTGAAATTTTGATCCAGGTAAGTCGATATGCATATATATAGGTCTTTTATGATTGGTCCCAGTCTAAAAAAGGAAAAAATGATCATAATTTGACATTTTTTGATAATATACAAATTTTTTGAAAATTTTCGATGTCGAATCTAGAGTGCCAGGACTATACAAAAGAGTGAAATTTTGATCCAGGTAAGTCGATATGCATATATATAGGTCTTTTATGATTGGTCCCAGTCTAAATAAGCCAAAAATGATCATAATTTGACATTTTTTGATAAAATACAAATTTTTTGAAAATTTTCGATGTCGAATCTAGAGTGCCAGGACTATACAAAAGAGTGAAATTTTGATCCAGGTAAGTCGATATGCATATATATAGGTCTTTTATGATTGGTCCCAGTCTAAATAAGCCAAAAATGATCATAATTTGACATTTTTTGATAAAATACAAATTTTTTGAAAATTTTCGATGTCGAATCTAGAGTGCCAGGACTATACAAAAGAGTGAATTTTTGATCCAGGTAAGTCGATATGCATATATATAGGTCTTTTATGATTGGTCCCAGTCTAAAAAAGCCAAAAATGATCATAATTTGACATTTTTTGATAAAATACAAATTTTTTGAAAATTTTCGATGTCGAATCTAGAGTGCCAGGACTATACAAAAGAGTGAAATTTTGATCCAGGTAAGTCGATATGCATATATATAGGTCTTTTATGATTGGTCCCAGTCTAAATAAGCCAAAAATGATCATAATTTGACATTTTTTGATAAAATACAAATTTTTTGAAAATTTTCGATGTCGAATCTAGAGTGCCAGGACTACACAAAAGAGTGAAATTTTGATCCAGGTAAGTCGATATGCATATATACAGGTCTTTTATGATTGGTCCTAGTCTAAATAGGCCAAAAATGATCATAATTTGACATTTTTTGATAAAAAACAAATTTTTAAAAAATTTTCGATGTCGAATCTAGAGTGCCAGGACTATACAAAAGAGTGAAATTTTGATCCAGGTAAGTCGATATGCATATATATAGGTCTTTTATGATTGGTCCCAGT
Organism: Chrysoperla carnea; assembly: GCF_905475395.1. Taxonomy (NCBI): domain Eukaryota; kingdom Metazoa; phylum Arthropoda; class Insecta; order Neuroptera; family Chrysopidae; genus Chrysoperla; species Chrysoperla carnea. Next base: position 2,667,655 of record NW_025408233.1, on the reverse strand, counting down.
CTAAATAAGCCAAAAATGATCATAATTTGACATTTTTTGATAAAATACAAATTTTTTGAAAATTTTCGATGTCGAATCTAGAGTGCCAGGACTATACAAAAGAGTGAAATTTTGATCCAGGTAAGTCGATATGCATATATATAGGTCTTTTATGATTGGTCCCAGTCTAAATAAGCCAAAAATGATCATAATTTGACATTTTTTGATAAAATACAAATTTTTTGAAAATTTTCGATGTCGAATCTAGAGTGCCAGGACTATACAAAAGAGTGAAATTTTGATCCAGGTAAGTCGATATGCATAGATATAGGTCTTTTATGATTGGTCCCAGTCTAAATAAGCCAAAAATGATCATAATTTGACATTTTTTGATAAAAAACAAATTTTTTGAAAATTTTCGATATCGAATCTAGAGTGCCAGGACTATACAAAAGAGTGAAATTTTGATCCAGGTAAGTCGATATGCATATATATAGGTCTTTTATGATTGGTCCCAGTCTAAAAAAGGAAAAAATGATCATAATTTGACATTTTTTGATAATATACAAATTTTTTGAAAATTTTCGATGTCGAATCTAGAGTGCCAGGACTATACAAAAGAGTGAAATTTTGATCCAGGTAAGTCGATATGCATATATATAGGTCTTTTATGATTGGTCCCAGTCTAAATAAGCCAAAAATGATCATAATTTGACATTTTTTGATAAAATACAAATTTTTTGAAAATTTTCGATGTCGAATCTAGAGTGCCAGGACTACATAAAAGAGTGAAATTTTGATCCAGGTAAGTCGATATGCATATATATAGGTCTTTTATGATTGGTCCTAGTCTAAATAAGCCAAAAATGATCATAATTTGACATTTTTTGATAAAAAACAAATTTTTTGAAAATTTTCGATGTCGAATCTAGAGTGCCAGGACTATACAAAAGAGTGAAATTTTGATCCAATTAAGTCGATATGCATATAAAAAAGTCTTTTATGATTGGTCCCAGTCTAAATAAGCCAAAAATGATCATAATTTGACATTTTTTGATAAAATACAAATTTTTTGAAAATTTTCGACGTCGAATCTAGAGTGCCAGGACTATACAAAAGAGTGAAATTTTGATCCAGGTAAGTCGATATGCATATATATAGGTCTTTTATGATTGGTCCCAGTCTAAATAAGCCAAAAATGATCATAATTTGACATTTTTTGATAAAAAACAAATTTTTTGAAAATTTTCGATGTCGAATCTAGAGTGCCAGGACTATACAAAAGAGTGAAATTTTGATCCAGGTAAGTCGATATGCATATATATAGGTCTTTTATGATTGGTCCCAGTCTAAATAAGCCAAAAATGATCATAATTTGACATTTTTTGATAAAATACAAATTTTTTGAAAATTTTCGATGTCGAATCTAGAGTGCCAGGACTATACAAAAGAGTGAAATTTTGATCCAGGTAAGTCGATATGCATATATATAGGTCTGTTATGATTGGTCCCAGTCTAAAAAAGCCAAAAATGATCATAATTTGACATTTTTTGATAAAATACAAATTTTTTGAAAATTTTCGATGTCGAATCTAGAGTGCCAGGACTATACAAAAGAGTGAAATTTTGATCCAGGTAAGTCGATATGCATATATATAGGTCTTTTATGATTGGTCCCAGTCTAAATAAGCCAAAAATGATCATAATTTGACATTTTTTGATAAAATACAAATTTTTTGAAAATTTTCGATGTCGAATCTAGAGTGCCAGGACTACACAAAAGAGTGAAATTTTGATCCATGTAAGTCGATATGCATATATACAGGTCTTTTATGATTGGTCCTAGTCTAAATAGGCCAAAAATGATCATAATTTGACATTTTTTGATAAAAAACAAATTTTTTAAAAATTTTCGATGTCGAATCTAGAGTGCCAGGACTATACAAAAGAGTGAAATTTTGATCCAGGTAAGTCGATATGCATATAAATAGGTCTTTTATGATTGGTCCCAGTCTAAATAAGCCAAAAATGATCATAATTTGACATTTTTTGATAAAATACAAATTTTTTGAAAATTTTCGATGTCGAATCTAGAGTGCCAGGACTATACAAAAGAGTGAAATTTTGATCCAGGTAAGTCGATATGCATATATATAGGTCTTTTATGATTGGTCCCAGTCTAAATAAGCCAAAAATGATCATAATTTGACATTTTTTGATAAAAAACAAATTTTTTGAAAATTTTCGATGTCGAATCTAGAGTGCCAGGACTATACAAAAGAGTGAAATTTTGATCCAGGTAAGTCGATATGCATATATATAGGTCTTTTATGATTGGTCCCAGTCTAAATAAGCCAAAAATGATCATAATTTGACATTTTTTGATAAAATACAAATTTTTTGAAAATTTTCGATGTCGAATCTAGAGTGCCAGGACTATACAAAAGAGTGAAATTTTGATCCAGGTAAGTCGATATGCATATATATAGGTCTTTTATGATTGGTCCCAGTCTAAATAAGCCAAAAATGATCATAATTTGACATTTTTTGATAAAATACAAATTTTTTGAAAATTTTCGATGTCGAATCTAGAGTGCCAGGACTATACAAAAGAGTGAAATTTTGATCCAGGTAAGTCGATATGCATATATATAGGTCTTTTATGATTGGTCCCAGTCTAAATAAGCCAAAAATGATCATAATTTGACATTTTTTGATAAAATACAAATTTTTTGAAAATTTTCGATGTCGAATCTAGAGTGCCAGGACTATACAAAAGAGTGAAATTTTGATCCAGGTAAGTCGATATGCCTATATATAGGTCTTTTATGATTGGTCCCAGTCTAAATAAGCCAAAAATGATCATAATTTGACATTTTTTGATAAAATACAAATTTTTTGAAAATTTTCGATGTCGAATCTAGAGTGCCAGGACTTTACAAAAGAGTGAAATTTTGATCCAGGTAAGTCGATATGCATAAATATAGGTCTTTTATGATTGGTCCCAGTCTAAATAAGCCAAAAATGATCATAATTTGACATTTTTTGATAAAATACAAATTTTTTGAAAATTTTCGATGTCGAATCTAGAGTGCCAGGACTATACAAAAGAGTGAAATTTTGATCCAGGTAAGTCGATATGCATATATATAGGTCTTTTATGATTGGTCCCAGTCTAAATAAGCCAAAAATGATCATAATTTGACATTTTTTGATAAAATACAAATTTTTTGAAAATTTTCGATGTCGAATCTAGAGTGCCAGGACTATACAAAAGAGTGAAATTTTGATCCAGGTAAGTCGATATGCATATATATAGGTCTTTTATGATTGGTCCCAGTCTAAATAAGCCAAAAATGATAATAATTTGACATTTTTTGATAAAATACAAATTTTTTGAAAATTTTCGATGTCGAATCTAGAGTGCCAGGACTATACAAAAGAGTGAAATTTTGATCCAGGTAAGTCGATATGCATAGATATAGGTCTTTTATGATTGGTCCCAGTCTAAATAAGCCAAAAATGATCATAATTTGACATTTTTTGATAAAAAACAAATTTTTTGAAAATTTTCGATGTCGAATCTAGAGTGCCAGGACTATACAAAAGAGTGAAATTTTGATCCAGGTAAGTCGATATGCATATATATAGGTCTTTTATGATTGGTCCCAGTCTAAAAAAGAAAAAAATGATCATAATTTGACATTTTTTGATAAAATACAAATTTTTTGAAAATTTTCGATGTCGAATCTAGAGTGCCAGGACTATACAAAAGAGTGAAATTTTGATCCAGGTAAGTCGATATGCATATATATAGGTCTTTTATGATTGGTCCCAGTCTAAATAAGCCAAAAATGATCATAATTTGACATTTTTTGATAAAATACAAATTTTTTGAAAATTTTCGATGTCGAATCTAGAGTGCCAGGACTACACAAAAGAGTGAAATTTTGATCCAGGTAAGTCGATATGCATATATATAGGTCTTTTATGATTGGTCCTAGTCTAAATAAGCCAAAAATGATCATAATTTGACATTTTTTGATAAAAAACAAATTTTTTGAAAATTTTCGATGTCGAATCTAGAGTGCCAGGACTATACAAAAGAGTGAAATTTTGATCCAATTAAGTCGATATGCATATAAAAAAGTCTTTTATGATTGGTCCCAGTCTAAATAAGCCAAAAATGATCATAATTTGACATTTTTTGATAAAATACAAATTTTTTGAAAATTTTCGACGTCGAATCTAGAGTGCCAGGACTATACAAAAGAGTGAAATTTTGATCCAGGTAAGTCGATATGCATATATATAGGTCTTTTATGATTGGTCCCAGTCTAAATAAGCCAAAAATGATCATAATTTGACATTTTTTGATAAAAAACAAATTTTTTGAAAATTTTCGATGTCGAATCTAGAGTGCCAGGACTATACAAAAGAGTGAAATTTTGATCCAGGTAAGTCGATATGCATATATATAGGTCTTTTATGATTGGTCCCAGTCTAAATAAGCCAAAAATGATCATAATTTGACATTTTTTGATAAAATACAAATTTTTTGAAAATTTTCGATGTCGAATCTAGAGTGCCAGGACTACACAAAAGAGTGAAATTTTGATCAAGGTAAGTCGATATGCATATATACAGGTCTTTTATGATTGGTCCTAGTCTAAATAGGCCAAAAATGATCATAATTTGACATTTTTTGATAAAAAACAAATTTTTTAAAAATTTTCGATGTCGAATCTAGAGTGCCAGGACTATACAAAAGAGTGAAATTTTGATCCAGGTAAGTCGATATGCATATATATAGGTCTTTTATGATTGGTCCCAGTCTAAATAAGCCAAAAATGATCATAATTTGACATTTTTTGATAAAATACAAATTTTTTGAAAATTTTCGATGTCGAATCTAGAGTGCCAGGACTATACAAAAGAGTGAAATTTTGATCCAGGTAAGTCGATATGCATATATATAGGTCTTTTATGATTGGTCCCAGTCTAAATAAGCCAAAAATGATCATAATTTGACATTTTTTGATAAAATACAAATTTTTTGAAAATTTTCGATGTCGAATCTAGAGTGCCAGGACTATACAAAAGAGTGAAATTTTGATCCAGGTAAGTCGATATGCATAGATATAGGTCTTTTATGATTGGTCCCAGTCTAAATAAGCCAAAAATGATCATAATTTGACATTTTTTGATAAAAAACAAATTTTTTGAAAATTTTCGATGTCGAATCTAGAGTGCCAGGACTATACAAAAGAGTGAAATTTTGATCCAGGTAAGTCGATATGCATATATATAGGTCTTTTATGATTGGTCCCAGTCTAAAAAAGGAAAAAATGATCATAATTTGACATTTTTTGATAATATACAAATTTTTTGAAAATTTTCGATGTCGAATCTAGAGTGCCAGGACTATACAAAAGAGTGAAATTTTGATCCAGGTAAGTCGATATGCATATATATAGGTCTTTTATGATTGGTCCCAGTCTAAATAAGCCAAAAATGATCATAATTTGACATTTTTTGATAAAATACAAATTTTTTGAAAATTTTCGATGTCGAATCTAGAGTGCCAGGACTATACAAAAGAGTAAAATTTTGATCCAGGTAAGTCGATATGCATATATATAGGTCTTTTATGATTGGTCCCAGTCTAAATAAGCCAAAAATGATCATAATTTGACATTTTTTGATAAAATACAAATTTTTTGAAAATTTTCGATGTCGAATCTAGAGTGCCAGGACTATACAAAAGAGTGAAATTTTGATCCAGGTAAGTCGATATGCATATATATAGGTCTTTTATGATTGGTCCCAGTCTAAAAAAGCCAAAAATGATCATAATTTGACATTTTTTGATAAAATACAAATTTTTTGAAAATTTTCGATGTCGAATCTAGAGTGCCAGGACTATACAAAAGAGTGAAATTTTGATCCAGGTAAGTCGATATGCATATATATAGGTCTTTTATGATTGGTCCCAGTCTAAATAAGCCAAAAATGATCATAATTTGACATTTTTTGATAAAATACAAATTTTTTGAAAATTTTCGATGTCGAATCTAGAGTGCCAGGACTACACAAAAGAGTGAAATTTTGATCCAGGTAAGTCGATATGCATATATACAGGTCTTTTATGATTGGTCCTAGTCTAAATAGGCCAAAAATGATCATAATTTGACATTTTTTGATAAAAAACAAATTTTTTTAAAATTTTCGATGTCGAATCTAGAGTGCCAGGACTATACAAAAGAGTGAAATTTTGATCCAGGTAAGTCGATATGCATATATATAGGTCTTTTATGATTGGTCCCAGTCTAAATAAGCCAAAAATGATCATAATTTGACATTTTTTGATAAAATACAAATTTTTTGAAAATTTTCGATGTCGAATCTAGAGTGCCAGGACTATACAAAAGAGTGAAATTTTGATCCAGGTAAGTCGATATGCATATATATAGGTCTTTTATGATTGGTCCCAGTCTAAATAAGCCAAAAATGATCATAATTTGACATTTTTTGATAAAATACAAATTTTTTGAAAATTTTCGATGTCGAATCTAGAGTGCCAGGACTATACAAAAGAGTGAAATTTTGATCCAGGTAAGTCGATATGCATAGATATAGGTCTTTTATGATTGGTCCCAGTCTAAATAAGCCAAAAATGATCATAATTTGACATTTTTTGATAAAAAACAAATTTTTTGAAAATTTTCGATATCGAATCTAGAGTGCCAGGACTATACAAAAGAGTGAAATTTTGATCCAGGTAAGTCGATATGCATATATATAGGTCTTTTATGATTGGTCCCAGTCTAAAAAAGGAAAAAATGATCATAATTTGACATTTTTTGATAATATACAAATTTTTTGAAAATTTTCGATGTCGAATCTAGAGTGCCAGGACTATACAAAAGAGTGAAATTTTGATCCAGGTAAGTCGATATGCATATATATAGGTCTTTTATGATTGGTCCCAGTCTAAATAAGCCAAAAATGATCATAATTTGACATTTTTTGATAAAATACAAATTTTTTGAAAATTTTCGATGTCGAATCTAGAGTGCCAGGACTACATAAAAGAGTGAAATTTTGATCCAGGTAAGTCGATATGCATATATATAGGTCTTTTATGATTGGTCCCAGTCTAAATAAGCCAAAAATGATCATAATTTGACATTTTTTGATAAAAAACAAATTTTTTGAAAATTTTCGATGTCGAATCTAGAGTGCCAGGACTATACAAAAGAGTGAAATTTTGATCCAATTAAGTCGATATGCATATAAAAAAGTCTTTTATGATTGGTCCCAGTCTAAATAAGCCAAAAATGATCATAATTTGACATTTTTTGATAAAATACAAATTTTTTGAAAATTTTCGACGTCGAATCTAGAGTGCCAGGACTATACAAAAGAGTGAAATTTTGATCCAGGTAAGTCGATATGCATATATATAGGTCTTTTATGATTGGTCCCAGTCTAAATAAGCCAAAAATGATCATAATTTGACATTTTTTGATAAAAAACAAATTTTTTGAAAATTTTCGATGTCGAATCTAGAGTGCCAGGACTATACAAAAGAGTGAAATTTTGATCCAGGTAAGTCGATATGCATATATATAGGTCTTTTATGATTGGTCCCAGTCTAAATAAGCCAAAAATGATCATAATTTGACATTTTTTGATAAAATACAAATTTTTTGAAAATTTTCGATGTCGAATCTAGAGTGCCAGGACTATACAAAAGAGTGAAATTTTGATCCAGGTAAGTCGATATGCATATATATAGGTCTTTTATGATTGGTCCCAGTCTAAAAAAGCCAAAAATGATCATAATTTGACATTTTTTGATAAAATACAAATTTTTTGAAAATTTTCGATGTCGAATCTAGAGTGCCAGGACTATACAAAAGAGTGAAATTTTGATCCAGGTAAGTCGATATGCATATATATAGGTCTTTTATGATTGGTCCCAGTCTAAATAAGCCAAAAATGATCATAATTTGACATTTTTTGATAAAATACAAATTTTTTGAAAATTTTCGATGTCGAATCTAGAGTGCCAGGACTACACAAAAGAGTGAAATTTTGATCCATGTAAGTCGATATGCATATATACAGGTCTTTTATGATTGGTCCTAGTCTAAATAGGCCAAAAATGATCATAATTTGACATTTTTTGATAAAAAACAAATTTTTTAAAAATTTTCGATGTCGAATCTAGAGTGCCAGGACTATACAAAAGAGTGAAATTTTGATCCAGGTAAGTCGATATGCATATAAATAGGTCTTTTATGATTGGTCCCAGTCTAAATAAGCCAAAAATGATCATAATTTGACATTTTTTGATAAAATACAAATTTTTTGAAAATTTTCGATGTCGAATCTAGAGTGCCAGGACTATACAAAAGAGTGAAATTTTGATCCAGGTAAGTCGATATGCATATATATAGGTCTTTTATGATTGGTCCCAGTCTAAATAAGCCAAAAATGATCATAATTTGACATTTTTTGATAAAAAACAAATTTTTTGAAAATTTTCGATGTCGAATCTAGAGTGCCAGGACTATACAAAAGAGTGAAATTTTGATCCAGGTAAGTCGATATGCATATATATAGGTCTTTTATGATTGGTCCCAGTCTAAATAAGCCAAAAATGATCATAATTTGACATTTTTTGATAAAATACAAATTTTTTGAAAATTTTCGATGTCGAATCTAGAGTGCCAGGACTATACAAAAGAGTGAAATTTTGATCCAGGTAAGTCGATATGCATATATATAGGTCTTTTATGATTGGTCCCAGTCTAAATAAGCCAAAAATGATCATAATTTGACATTTTTTGATAAAATACAAATTTTTTGAAAATTTTCGATGTCGAATCTAGAGTGCCAGGACTATACAAAAGAGTGGAATTTTAATCCAGGTAAGTCGATATGCATATATATAGGTCTTTTATGATTGGTCCCAGTCTAAATAAGCCAAAAATGATCATAATTTGACATTTTTTGCTAAAAAACAAATTTTTTGAAAATTTTCGATGTCGAATCTAGAGTGCCAGGACTATACAAAAGAGTGAAATTTTGATCCAATTAAGTCGATATGCATATAAAAAAGTCTTTTATGATTGGTCCCAGTCTAATAAGCCAAAAATGATCATAATTTGACATTTTTTGATAAAATACAAATTTTTTGAAAATTTTCGACGTCGAATCTAGAGTGCCAGGACTATACAAAAGAGTGAAATTTTGATCCAGGTAAGTCGATATGCATATATATAGGTCTTTTATGATTGGTCCCAGTCTAAATAAGCCAAAAATGATCATAATTTGACATTTTTTGATAAAAAACAAATTTTTTGAAAATTTTCGATGTCGAATCTAGAGTGCCAGGACTATACAAAAGAGTGAAATTTTGATCCAGGTAAGTCGATATGCATATATATAGGTCTTTTATGATTGGTCCCAGTCTAAATAAGCCAAAAATGATCATAATTTGACATTTTTTGATAAAATACAAATTTTTTGAAAATTTTCGATGTCGAATCTAGAGTGCCAGGACTATACAAAAGAGTGAAATTTTGATCCAGGTAAGTCGATATGCATATATATAGGTCTTTTATGATTGGTCCCAGTCAAAATAAGCCAAAAATGATCATAATTTGACATTTTTTGATAAAATACAAATTTTTTGAAAATTTTCGATGTCGAATCTAGAGTGCCAGGACTATACAAAAGAGTGAAATTTTGATCCAGGTAAGTCGATATGCATATATATAGGTCTTTTATGATTGGTCCCAGTCTAAATAAGCCAAAAATGATCATAATTTGACATTTTTTGATAAAAAACAAATTTTTTGAAAATTTTCGATGTCGAATCTAGAGTGCCAGGACTATACAAAAGAGTAAAATTTTGATCCAGGTAAGTCGATATGCATATATATAGGTCTTTTATGATTGGTCCCAGTCTAAATAAGCCAAAAATGATCATAATTTGACATTTTTTGATAAAAAACAAATTTTTTGAAAATTTTCGATGTCGAATCTAGAGTGCCAGGACTATACAAAAGAGTGAAATTTTGATCCAGGTAAGTCGATATGCATATATATAGGTCTTTTATGATTGGTCCCAATCTAAATAAGCCAAAAATGATCATAATTTGACATTTTTTGATAAAATACAAATTTTTTGAAAATTTTCGATGTCGAATCTAGAGTGCCAGGACTATACAAAAGAGTGAAATTTTGATCCAGGTAAGTCGATATGCATATATATAGGTCTTTTATGATTGGTCCCAGTCTAAATAAGCCAAAAATGATCATAATTTGACATTTTTTGATAAAAAACAAATTTTTTGAAAATTTTCGATGTCGAATCTAGAGTGCCAGGACTACACAAAAGAGTGAAATTTTGATCCAGGTAAGTCGATATGCATATATACAGGTCTTTTATGATTGGTCCTAGTCTAAATAGGCCAAAAATGATCATAATTTGACATTTTTTGATAAAAAACAAATTTTTTAAAAATTTTCGATGTCGAATCTAGAGTGCCAGGACTATACAAAAGAGTGAAATTTTGATCCAGGTAAGTCGATATGCATATATATAGGTCTTTTATGATTGGTCCCAGTCTAAATAAGCCAAAAATGATCATAATTTGACATTTTTTGATAAAATACAAATTTTTTGAAAATTTTCGATGTCGAATCTAGAGTGCCAGGACTATACAAAAGAGTGAAATTTTGATCCAGGTAAGTCGATATGCATATATATAGGTCTTTTATGATTGGTCCCAGTCTAAATAAGCCAAAAATGATCATAATTTGACATTTTTTGATAAAAGACAAATTTTTTGAAAATTTTCGATGTCGAATCTAGAGTGCCAGGACTATACAAAAGAGTGAAATTTTGATCCAGTAAGTCGATATGCATATATATAGGTCTTTTATGATTGGTCCCAGTCTAAATAAGCCAAAAATGATCATAATTTGACATTTTTTGATAAAATACAAATTTTTTGAAAATTTTCGATGTCGAATCTAGAGTGCCAGGACTATACAAAAGAGTGAAATTTTGATCCAGGTAAGTCGATATGCATATATATAGGTCTTTTATGATTGGTCCCAGTCTAAATAAGCCAAAAATGATCATAATTTGACATTTTTTGATAAAATACAAATTTTTGGAAAATTTTCGATGTCGAATCTAGAGTGCCAGGACTATACAAAAGAGTGAAATTTTAATCCAGGTAAGTCGATATGCATATATATAGGTCTTTTATGATTGGTCCCAGTCTAAATAAGCCAAAAATGATCATAATTTGACATTTTTTGCTAAAAAACAAATTTTTTGAAAATTTTCGATGTCGAATCTAGAGTGCCAGGACTATACAAAAGAGTGAAATTTTGATCCAATTAAGTCGATATGCATATAAAAAAGTCTTTTATGATTGGTCCCAGTCTAATAAGCCAAAAATGATCATAATTTGACATTTTTTGATAAAATACAAATTTTTTGAAAATTTTCGATGTCGAATCTAGAGTGCCAGGACTATACAAAAGAGTAAAATTTTGATCCAGGTAAGTCGATATGCATATATATAGGTCTTTTATGATTGGTCCCAGTCTAAATAAGCCAAAAATGATCATAATTTGACATTTTTTGATAAAAAACAAATTTTTTGAAAATTTTCGATGTCGAATCTAGAGTGCCAGGACTATACAAAAGAGTAAAATTTTGATCCAGGTAAGTCGATATGCATATATATAGGTCTTTTATGATTGGTCCCAGTCTAAATAAGCCAAAAATGATCATAATTTGACATTTTTTGATAAAAAACAAATTTTTTGAAAATTTTCGATGTCGAATCTAGAGTGCCAGGACTATACAAAAGAGTGAAATTTTGATCCAGGTAAGTCGATATGCATATATATAGGTCTTTTATGATTGGTCCCAATCTAAATAAGCCAAAAATGATCATAATTTGACATTTTTTGATAAAATACAAATTTTTTGAAAATTTTCGATGTCGAATCTAGAGTGCCAGGACTATACAAAAGAGTGAAATTTTGATCCAGGTAAGTCGATATGCATATATATAGGTCTTTTATGATTGGTCCCAGTCTAAATAAGCCAAAAATGATCATAATTTGACATTTTTTGATAAAAAACAAATTTTTTGAAAATTTTCGATGTCGAATCTAGAGTGCCAGGACTACACAAAAGAGTGAAATTTTGATCCAGGTAAGTCGATATGCATATATACAGGTCTTTTATGATTGGTCCTAGTCTAAATAGGCCAAAAATGATCATAATTTGACATTTTTTGATAAAAAACAAATTTTTTAAAAATTTTCGATGTCGAATCTAGAGTGCCAGGACTATACAAAAGAGTGAAATTTTGATCCAGGTAAGTCGATATGCATATATATAGGTCTTTTATGATTGGTCCCAGTCTAAATAAGCCAAAAATGATCATAATTTGACATTTTTTGATAAAATACAAATTTTTTGAAAATTTTCGATGTCGAATCTAGAGTGCCAGGACTATACAAAAGAGTGAAATTTTGATCCAGGTAAGTCGATATGCATATATATAGGTCTTTTATGATTGGTCCCAGTCTAAATAAGCCAAAAATGATCATAATTTGACATTTTTTGATAAAAAACAAATTTTTTGAAAATTTTCGATGTCGAATCTAGAGTGCCAGGACTATACAAAAGAGTGAAATTTTGATCCAGTAAGTCGATATGCATATATATAGGTCTTTTATGATTGGTCCCAGTCTAAATAAGCCAAAAATGATCATAATTTGACATTTTTTGATAAAATACAAATTTTTTGAAAATTTTCGATGTCGAATCTAGAGTGCCAGGACTATACAAAAGAGTGAAATTTTGATCCAGGTAAGTCGATATGCATATATATAGGTCTTTTATGATTGGTCCCAGTCTAAATAAGCCAAAAATGATCATAATTTGACATTTTTTGATAAAATACAAATTTTTGGAAAATTTTCGATGTCGAATCTAGAGTGCCAGGACTATACAAAAGAGTGAAATTTTAATCCAGGTAAGTCGATATGCATATATATAGGTCTTTTATGATTGGTCCCAGTCTAAATAAGCCAAAAATGATCATAATTTGACATTTTTTGCTAAAAAACAAATTTTTTGAAAATTTTCGATGTCGAATCTAGAGTGCCAGGACTATACAAAAGAGTGAAATTTTGATCCAATTAAGTCGATATGCATATAAAAAAGTCTTTTATGATTGGTCCCAGTCTAATAAGCCAAAAATGATCATAATTTGACATTTTTTGATAAAATACAAATTTTTTGAAAATTTTCGATGTCGAATCTAGAGTGCCAGGACTTTACAAAAGAGTAAAATTTTGATCCAGGTAAGTCGATATGCATATATATAGGTCTTTTATGATTGGTCCCAGTCTAAATAAGCCAAAAATGATCATAATTTGACATTTTTTGATAAAAAACAAATTTTTTGAAAATTTTCGATGTCGAATCTAGGGTGCCAGGACTATACAAAAGAGTAAAATTTTGATCCAGGTAAGTCGATATGCATATATATAGGTCTTTTATGATTGGTCCCAGTCTAAATAAGCCAAAAATGATCATAATTTGACATTTTTTGATAAAAAACAAATTTTTTGAAAATTTTCGATGTCGAATCTAGAGTGCCAGGACTATACAAAAGAGTGAAATTTTGATTTAGGTAAGTCGATATGCATATATATAGGTCTTTTATGATTGGTCCCAATCTAAATAAGCCAAAAATGATCATAATTTGACATTTTTTGATAAAATACAAATTTTTTGAAAATTTTCGATGTCGAATCTAGAGTGCCAGGACTATACAAAAGAGTGAAATTTTGATCCAGGTAAGTCGATATGCATATATATAGGTCTTTTATGATTGGTCCCAGTCTAAATAAGCCAAAAATGATCATAATTTGACATTTTTTGATAAAAAACAAATTTTTTGAAAATTTTCGATGTCGAATCTAGAGTGCCAGGACTACACAAAAGAGTGAAATTTTGATCCAGGTAAGTCGATATGCATATATACAGGTCTTTTATGATTGGTCCTAGTCTAAATAGGCCAAAAATGATCATAATTTGACATTTTTTGATAAAAAACAAATTTTTTAAAAATTTTCGATGTCGAATCTAGAGTGCCAGGACTATACAAAAGAGTGAAATTTTGATCCAGGTAAGTCGATATGCATATATATAGGTCTTTTATGATTGGTCCCAGTCTAAATAAGCCAAAAATGATCATAATTTGACATTTTTTGATAAAATACAAATTTTTTGAAAATTTTCGATGTCGAATCTAGAGTGCCAGGACTATACAAAAGAGTGAAATTTTGATCCAGGTAAGTCGATATGCATATATATAGGTCTTTTATGATTGGTCCCAGTCTAAATAAGCCAAAAATGATCATAATTTGACATTTTTTGATAAAAAACAAATTTTTTGAAAATTTTCGATGTCGAATCTAGAGTGCCAGGACTATACAAAAGAGTTAAATTTTGATCCAGGTAAGTCGATATGCATATATATAGGTCTTTTATGATTGGTCCCAGTCTAAATAAGCCAAAAATGATCATAATTTGACATTTTTTGATAAAATACAAATTTTTTGAAAATTTTCGATGTCGAATCTAGAGTGCCAGGACTATACAAAAGAGTGAAATTTTGATCCAGGTAAGTCGATATGCATATATATAGGTCTTTTATGATTGGTCCCAGTCTAAATAAGCCAAAAATGATCATAATTTGACATTTTTTGATAAAATACAAATTTTTTGAAAATTTTCGATGTCGAATCTAGAGTGCCAGGACTATACAAAAGAGTGAAATTTTAATCCAGGTAAGTCGATATGCATATATATAGGTCTTTTATGATTGGTCCCAGTTTAAATAAGCCAAAAATGATCATAATTTGACATTTTTTGATAAAAAACAAATTTTTTGAAAATTTTCGATGTCGACTCTAGAGTGCCAGGACTATACAAAAGAGTGAAATTTTGATCCAGGTAAGTCGATATGCATATATATAGGTCTTTTATGATTGGTCCCAGTCTAAATAAGCCAAAAATGATCATAATTTGACATTTTTTGATAAAATACAAATTTTTTGAAAATTTTCGATGTCGAATCTAGAGTGCCAGGACTATACAAAAGAGTGAAATTTTGATCCAGGTAAGTCGATATGCATATATATAGGTCTTTTATGATTGGTCCCAGTCTAAATAAGCCAAAAATGATCATAATTTGACATTTTTTGATAAAATACAAATTTTTTGAAAATTTTCGATGTCGAATCTAGAGTGCCAGGACTATACAAAAGAGTGAAATTTTGATCCAGGTAAGTCGATATGCATATATATAGGTCTTTTATGATTGGTTCCAGTCTAAATAAGCCAAAAATGATCATAATTTGACATTTTTTGATAAAATACAAATTTTTTGAAAATTTTCGATGTCGAATCTAGAGTGCCAGGACTATACAAAAGAGTGAAATTTTGATCCAGGTAAGTCGATATGCATATATATAGGTCTTTTATGATTGGTCCTAGTCTAAATAGGCCAAAAATGATCATAATTTGACATTTTTTGATAAAAAACAAATTTTTTAAAAATTTTCGATGTCGAATCTAGAGTGCCAGGACTATACAAAAGAGTGAAATTTTGATCCAGGTAAGTCGATATGCATATATATAGGTCTTTTATGATTGGTCCCAGTCTAAATAAGCCAAAAATGATCATAATTTGACATTTTTTGATAAAATACAAATTTTTTGAAAATTTTCGATGTCGAATCTAGAGTGCCAGGACTATACAAAAGAGTGAAATTTTGATCCAGGTAAGTCGATATGCATATATATAGGTCTTTTATGATTGGTCCCAGTCTAAATAAGCCAAAAATGATCATAATTTGACATTTTTTGATAAAATACAAATTTTTTGAAAATTTTCGATGTCGAATCTAGAGTGCCAGGACTATACAAAAGAGTGAAATTTTGATCCAGGTAAGTCGATATGCATAGATATAGGTCTTTTATGATTGGTCCCAGTCTAAATAAGCCAAAAATGATCATAATTTGACATTTTTTGATAAAAAACAAATTTTTTGAAAATTTTCGATGTCGAATCTAGAGTGCCAGGACTATACAAAAGAGTGAAATTTTGATCCAGGTAAGTCGATATGCATATATATAGGTCTTTTATGATTGGTCCCAGTCTAAAAAAGGAAAAAATGATCATAATTTGACATTTTTTGATAATATACAAATTTTTTGAAAATTTTCGATGTCGAATCTAGAGTGCCAGGACTATACAAAAGAGTGAAATTTTGATCCAGGTAAGTCGATATGCATATATATAGGTCTTTTATGATTGGTCCCAGTCTAAATAAGCCAAAAATGATCATAATTTGAAATTTTTTGATAAAATACAAATTTTTTGAAAATTTTCGATGTCGAATCTAGAGTGCCAGGACTACACAAAAGATTGAAATTTTGATCCAGGTAAGTCGAAATGCATATATATAGGTCTTTTATGATTGGTCCTAGTCTAAATAGGCCAAAAATGATCATAATTTGACATTTTTTGATAAAAAACAAATTTTTTGAAAATTTTCGATGTCGAATCTAGAGTGCCAGGACTATACAAAAAAATGAAATTTTGATCCAGGTAAGTCGATATGCATATATATAGGTCTTTTATGATTGGTCCCAGTCTAAATAAGCCAAAAATGATCATAATTTGACATTTTTTGATAAAATACAAATTTTTTGAAAATTTTCGATGTCGAATCTAGAGTGCCAGGACTATACAAAAGAGTAAAATTTTGATCCAGGTAAGTCGATATGCATATATATAGGTCTTTTATGATTGGTCCCAGTCTAAATAAGCCAAAAATGATCATAATTTGACATTTTTTGATAAAAAACAAATTTTTTGAAAATTTTCGATGTCGAATCTAGAGTGCCAGGACTATACAAAAGAGTGAAATTTTGATCCAGGTAAGTCGATATGCATATATATAGGTCTTTTATGATTGGTCCCAATCTAAATAAGCCAAAAATGATCATAATTTGACATTTTTTGATAAAATACAAATTTTTTGAAAATTTTCGATGTCGAATCTAGAGTGCCAGGACTATACAAAAGAGTGAAATTTTGATCCAGGTAAGTCGATATGCATATATATAGGTCTTTTATGATTGCTCCCAGTCTAAATAAGCCAAAAATGATCATAATTTGACATTTTTTGATAAAAAACAAATTTTTTGAAAATTTTCGATGTCGAATCTAGAGTGCCAGGACTACACAAAAGAGTGAAATTTTGATCCAGGTAAGTCGATATGCATATATATAGGTCTTTTATGATTGGTCCCAATCTAAATAAGCCAAAAATGATCATAATTTGACATTTTTTGATAAAATACAAATTTTTTGAAAATTTTCGATGTCGAATCTAGAGTGCCAGGACTATACAAAAGAGTGAAATTTTGATCCAGGTAAGTCGATATGCATATATATAGGTCTTTTATGATTGGTCCCAGTCTAAATAAGCCAAAAATGATTATAATTTGACATTTTTTGATAAAAAACAAATTTTTTGAAAATTTTCGATGTCGAATCTAGAGTGCCAGGACTACACAAAAGAGTGAAATTTTGATCCAGGTAAGTCGATATGCATATATACAGGTCTTTTATGATTGGTCCTAGTCTAAATAGGCCAAAAATGATCATAATTTGACGTTTTTTGATAAAAAACAAATTTTTTAAAAATTTTCGATGTCGAATCTAGAGTGCCAGGACTATACAAAAGAGTGAAATTTTGATCCAGGTAAGTCGATATGCATATATATAGGTCTTTTATGATTGGTCCCAGTCTAAATAAGCCAAAAATGATCATAATTTGACATTTTTTGATAAAATACAAATTTTTTGAAAATTTTCGATGTCGAATCTAGAGTGCCAGGACTATACAAAAGAGTGAAATTTTGATCCAGGTAAGTCGATATGCATATATATAGGTCTTTTATGATTGGTCCCAGTCTAAATAAGCCAAAAATGATCATAATTTGACATTTTTTGATAAAAAACAAATTTTTTGAAAATTTTCGATGTCGAATCTAGAGTGCCAGGACTATACAAAAGAGTGAAATTTTGATCCAGGTAAGTCGATATGCATATATATAGGTCTATTATGATTGGTCCCAGTCTAAATAAGCCAAAAATGATCATAATTTGACATTTTTTGATAAAATACAAATTTTTTGAAAATTTTCGATGTCGAATCTAGAGTGCCAGGACTATACAAAAGAGTGAAATTTTGATCCAGGTAAGTCGATATGCATATATATAGGTCTTTTATGATTGGTCCCAGTCTAAATAAGCCAAAAATGATCATAATTTGACATTTTTTGATAAAATACAAATTTTTTGAAAATTTTCGATGTCGAATCTAGAGTGCCAGGACTATACAAAAGAGTGAAATTTTAATCCAGGTAAGTCGATATGCATATATATAGGTCTTTTATGATTGGTCCCAGTCTAAATAAGCCAAAAATGATCATAATTTGACATTTTTTGCTAAAAAACAAATTTTTTGAAAATTTTCGATGTCGAATCTAGAGTGCCAGGACTATACAAAAGAGTGAAATTTTGATCCAATTAAGTCGATATGCATATAAAAAAGTCTTTTATGATTGGTCCCAGTCTAATAAGCCAAAAATGATCATAATTTGACATTTTTTGATAAAATACAAATTTTTTGAAAATTTTCGACGTCGAATCTAGAGTGCCAGGACTATACAAAAGAGTGAAATTTTGATCCAGGTAAGTCGATATGCATATATATAGGTCTTTTATGATTGGTCCCAGTCTAAATAAGCCAAAAATGATCATAATTTGACATTTTTTGATAAAAAACAAATTTTTTGAAAATTTTCGATGTCGAATCTAGAGTGCCAGGACTATACAAAAGAGTGAAATTTTGATCCAGGTAAGTCGATATGCATATATATAGGTCTTTTATGATTGGTCCCAGTCTAAATAAGCCAAAAATGATCATAATTTGACATTTTTTGATAAAATACAAATTTTTTGAAAATTTTCGATGTCGAATCTAGAGTGCCAGGACTATACAAAAGAGTGAAATTTTGATCCAGGTAAGTCGATATGCATATATATAGGTCTTTTATGATTGGTCCCAGTCTAAATAAGCCAAAAATGATCATAATTTGACATTTTTTGATAAAATACAAATTTTTTGAAAATTTTCGATGTCGAATCTAGAGTGCCAGGACTATACAAAAGATTGAAATTTTGATCCAGGTAAGTCGATATGCATATATATAGGTCTTTTATGCTTGGTTCCAGTCTAAATAAGCCAAAAATGATCATAATTTGACATTTTTTGATAAAATACAAATTTTTTGAAAATTTTCGATGTCGAATCTAGAGTGCCAGGACTATACAAAAGAGTGAAATTTTGATCCAGGTAAGTCGATATGCATATATATAGGTCTTTTATGATTGGTCCTAGTCTAAATAGGCCAAAAATGATCATAATTTGACATTTTTTGATAAAAAACAAATTTTTTAAAAATTTTCGATGTCGAATCTAGAGTGCCAGGACTATACAAAAGAGTGAAATTTTGATCCAGGTAAGTCGATATGCATATATATAGGTCTTTTATGATTGGTCCCAGTCTAAATAAGGCAAAAATGATCATAATTTGACATTTTTTGATAAAATACAAATTTTTTGAAAATTTTCGATGTCGAATCTAGAGTGCCAGGACTATACAAAAGAGTGAAATTTTGATCCAGGTAAGTCGATATGCATATATATAGGTCTTTTATGATTGGTCCCAGTCTAAATAAGCCAAAAATGATCATAATTTGACATTTTTTGATAAAATACAAATTTTTTGAAAATTTTCGATGTCGAATCTAGAGTGCCAGGACTATACAAAAGAGTGAAATTTGGATCCAGGTAAGTCGATATGCATAGATATAGGTCTTTTATGATTGGTCCCAGTCTAAATAAGCCAAAAATGATCATAATTTGACATTTTTTGATAAAAAACAAATTTTTTGAAAATTTTCGATGTCGAATCTAGAGTGCCAGGACTATACAAAAGAGTGAAATTTTGATCCAGGTAAGTCGATATGCATATATATAGGTCTTTTATGATTGGTCCCAGTCTAAAAAAGGAAAAAATGATCATAATTTGACATTTTTTGATAATATACAAATTTTTTGAAAATTTTCGATGTCGAATCTAGAGTGCCAGGACTATACAAAAGAGTGAAATTTTGATCCAGGTAAGTCGATATGCATATATATAGGTCTTTTATGATTGGTCCCAGTCTAAATAAGCCAAAAATGATCATAATTTGACATTTTTTGATAAAATACAAATTTTTTGAAAATTTTCGATGTCGAATCTAGAGTGCCAGGACTATACAAAAGAGTGAAATTTTGATCCAGGTAAGTCGATATGCATATATATAGGTCTTTTATGATTGGTTCCAGTCTAAATAAGCCAAAAATGATCATAATTTGACATTTTTTGATAAAATACAAATTTTTTGAAAATTTTCGATGTCGAATCTAGAGTGCCAGGACTATACAAAAGAGTGAAATTTTGATCCAGGTAAGTCGATATGCATATATATAGGTCTTTTATGATTGGTCCTAGTCTAAATAGGCCAAAAATGATCATAATTTGACATTTTTTGATAAAAAACAAATTTTTTAAAAATTTTCGATGTCGAATCTAGAGTGCCAGGACTATACAAAAGAGTGAAATTTTGATCCAGGTAAGTCGATATGCATATATATAGGTCTTTTATGATTGGTCCCAGTCTAAATAAGCCAAAAATGATCATAATTTGACATTTTTTGATAAAATACAAATTTTTTGAAAATTTTCGATGTCGAATCTAGAGTGCCAGGACTATACAAAAGAGTGAAATTTTGATCCAGGTAAGTCGATATGCATATATATAGGTCTTTTATGATTGGTCCCAGTCTAAATAAGCCAAAAATGATCATAATTTGACATTTTTTGATAAAAAACAAATTTTTTGAAAATTTTCGATGTCGAATCTAGAGTGCCAGGACTATACAAAAGAGTGAAATTTTGATCCAGGTAAGTCGATATGCATATATATAGGTCTTTTATGATTGGTCCCAGTCTAAATAAGCCAAAAATGATCATAATTTGACATTTTTTGATAAAATACAAATTTTTTGAAAATTTTCGATGTCGAATCTAGAGTGCCAGGACTATACAAAAGAGTGAAATTTTGATCCAGGTAAGTCGATATGCATATATATAGGTCTTTTATGATTGGTCCCAGTCTAAATAAGCCAAAAATGATCATAATTTGACATTTTTTGATAAAATACAAATTTTTTGAAAATTTTCGATGTCGAATCTAGAGTGCCAGGACTATACAAAAGAGTGAAATTTTAATCCAGGTAAGTCGATATGCATATATATAGGTCTTTTATCATTGGTCCCAGTCTAAATAAGCCAAAAATGATCATAATTTGACATTTTTTGCTAAAAAACAAATTTTTTGAAAATTTTCGATGTCGAATCTAGAGTGCCAGGACTATACAAAAGAGTGAAATTTTGATCCAGGTAAGTCGATATGCATATATATAGGTCTTTTATGATTGGTTCCAGTCTAAATAAGCCAAAAATGATCATAATTTGACATTTTTTGATAATATACAAATTTTTTGAAAATTTTCGATGTCGAATCTAGAGTGCCAGGACTATACAAAAGAGTGAAATTTTGATCCAGGTAAGTCGATATGCATATATATAGGTCTTTTATGATTGGTCCCAGTCTAAATAAGCCAAAAATGATCATAATTTGACATTTTTTGATAAAAAACAAATTTTTTGAAAATTTTCGATGTCGAATCTAGAGTGCCAGGACTATACAAAAGAGTGAAATTTTGATCCAGGTAAGTCGATATGCATATATATAGGTCTTTTATGATTGGTCCCAATCTAAATAAGCCAAAAATGATCATAATTTGACATTTTTTGATAAAATACAAATTTTTTGAAAATTTTCGATGTCGAATCTAGAGTGCCAGGACTATACAAAAGAGTGAAATTTTGATCCAGGTAAGTCGATATGCATATATATAGGTCTTTTATGATTGCTCCCAGTCTAAATAAGCCAAAAATGATCATAATTTGACATTTTTTGATAAAAAACAAATTTTTTGAAAATTTTCGATGTCGAATCTAGAGTGCCAGGACTACACAAAAGAGTGAAATTTTGATCCAGGTAAGTCGATATGCATATATACAGGTCTTTTATGATTGGTCCTAGTCTAAATAGGCCAAAAATGATCATAATTTGAAATTTTTTGATAAAATACAAATTTTTTGAAAATTTTCGATGTCGAATCTAGAGTGCCAGGACTACACAAAAGATTGAAATTTTGATCCAGGTAAGTCGAAATGCATATATATAGGTCTTTTATGATTGGTCCTAGTCTAAATAGGCCAAAAATGATCATAATTTGACATTTTTTGATAAAAAACAAATTTTTTGAAAATTTTCGATGTCGAATCTAGAGTGCCAGGACTATACAAAAAAATGAAATTTTGATCCAGGTAAGTCGATATGCATATATATAGGTCTTTTATGATTGGTCCCAGTCTAAATAAGCCAAAAATGATCATAATTTGACATTTTTTGATAAAATACAAATTTTTTGAAAATTTTCGATGTCGAATCTAGAGTGCCAGGACTATACAAAAGAGTAAAATTTTGATCCAGGTAAGTCGATATGCATATATATAGGTCTTTTATGATTGGTCCCAGTCTAAATAAGCCAAAAATGATCATAATTTGACATTTTTTGATAAAAAACAAATTTTTTGAAAATTTTCGATGTCGAATCTAGAGTGCCAGGACTATACAAAAGAGTGAAATTTTGATCCAGGTAAGTCGATATGCATATATATAGGTCTTTTATGATTGGTCCCAATCTAAATAAGCCAAAAATGATCATAATTTGACATTTTTTGATAAAATACAAATTTTTTGAAAATTTTCGATGTCGAATCTAGAGTGCCAGGACTATACAAAAGAGTGAAATTTTGATCCAGGTAAGTCGATATGCATATATATAGGTCTTTTATGATTGGTCCCAGTCTAAATAAGCCAAAAATGATCATAATTTGACATTTTTTGATAAAAAACAAATTTTTTGAAAATTTTCGATGTCGAATCTAGAGTGCCAGGACTACACAAAAGAGTGAAATTTTGATCCAGGTAAGTCGATATGCATATATACAGGTCTTTTATGATTGGTCCTAGTCTAAATAGGCCAAAAATGATCATAATTTGACGTTTTTTGATAAAAAACAAATTTTTTAAAAATTTTCGATGTCGAATCTAGAGTGCCAGGACTATACAAAAGAGTGAAATTTTGATCCAGGTAAGTCGATATGCATATATATAGGTCTTTTATGATTGGTCCCAGTCTAAATAAGCCAAAAATGATCATAATTTGACATTTTTTGATAAAATACAAATTTTTTGAAAATTTTCGATGTCGAATCTAGAGTGCCAGGACTATACAAAAGAGTGAAATTTTGATCCAGGTAAGTCGATATGCATATATATAGGTCTTTTATGATTGGTCCCAGTCTAAATAAGCCAAAAATGATCATAATTTGACATTTTTTGATAAAAAACAAATTTTTTGAAAATTTTCGATGTCGAATCTAGAGTGCCAGGACTATACAAAAGAGTGAAATTTTGATCCAGGTAAGTCGATATGCATATATATAGGTCTATTATGATTGGTCCCAGTCTAAATAAGCCAAAAATGATCATAATTTGACATTTTTTGATAAAATACAAATTTTTTGAAAATTTTCGATGTCGAATCTAGAGTGCCAGGACTATACAAAAGAGTGAAATTTTGATCCAGGTAAGTCGATATGCATATATATAGGTCTTTTATGATTGGTCCCAGTCTAAATAAGCCAAAAATGATCATAATTTGACATTTTTTGATAAAATACAAATTTTTTGAAAATTTTCGATGTCGAATCTAGAGTGCCAGGACTATACAAAAGAGTGAAATTTTAATCCAGGTAAGTCGATATGCATATATATAGGTCTTTTATGATTGGTCCCAGTCTAAATAAGCCAAAAATGATCATAATTTGACATTTTTTGCTAAAAAACAAATTTTTTGAAAATTTTCGATGTCGAATCTAGAGTGCCAGGACTATACAAAAGAGTGAAATTTTGATCCAATTAAGTCGATATGCATATAAAAAAGTCTTTTATGATTGGTCCCAGTCTAATAAGCCAAAAATGATCATAATTTGACATTTTTTGATAAAATACAAATTTTTTGAAAATTTTCGACGTCGAATCTAGAGTGCCAGGACTATACAAAAGAGTGAAATTTTGATCCAGGTAAGTCGATATGCATATATATAGGTCTTTTATGATTGGTCCCAGTCTAAATAAGCCAAAAATGATCATAATTTGACATTTTTTGATAAAAAACAAATTTTTTGAAAATTTTCGATGTCGAATCTAGAGTGCCAGGACTATACAAAAGAGTGAAATTTTGATCCAGGTAAGTCGATATGCATATATATAGGTCTTTTATGATTGGTCCCAGTCTAAATAAGCCAAAAATGTTCATAATTTGACATTTTTTGATAAAATACAAATTTTTTGAAAATTTTCGATGTCGAATCTAGAGTGCCAGGACTATACAAAAGAGTGAAATTTTGATCCAGGTAAGTCGATATGCATATATATAGGTCTTTTATGATTGGTCCCAGTCTAAATAAGCCAAAAATGATCATAATTTGACATTTTTTGATAAAATACAAATTTTTTGAAAATTTTCGATGTCGAATCTAGAGTGCCAGGACTATACAAAAGAGTGAAATTTTGATCCAGGTAAGTCGATATGCATATATATAGGTCTTTTATGCTTGGTTCCAGTCTAAATAAGCCAAAAATGATCATAATTTGACATTTTTTGATAAAATACAAATTTTTTGAAAATTTTCGATGTCGAATCTAGAGTGCCAGGACTATACAAAAGAGTGAAATTTTGATCCAGGTAAGTCGATATGCATATATATAGGTCTTTTATGATTGGTCCTAGTCTAAATAGGCCAAAAATGATCATAATTTGACATTTTTTGATAAAAAACAAATTTTTTAAAAATTTTCGATGTCGAATCTAGAGTGCCAGGACTATACAAAAGAGTGAAATTTTGATCCAGGTAAGTCGATATGCATATATATAGGTCTTTTATGATTGGTCCCAGTCTAAATAAGGCAAAAATAATCATAATTTGACATTTTTTGATAAAATACAAATTTTTTGAAAATTTTCGATGTCGAATCTAGAGTGCCAGGACTATACAAAAGAGTGAAATTTTGATCCAGGTAAGTCGATATGCATATATATAGGTCTTTTATGATTGGTCCCAGTCTAAATAAGCCAAAAATGATCATAATTTGACATTTTTTGATAAAATACAAATTTTTTGAAAATTTTCGATGTCGAATCTAGAGTGCCAGGACTATACAAAAGAGTGAAATTTGGATCCAGGTAAGTCGATATGCATAGATATAGGTCTTTTATGATTGGTCCCAGTCTAAATAAGCCAAAAATGATCATAATTTGACATTTTTTGATAAAAAACAAATTTTTTGAAAATTTTCGATGTCGAATCTAGAGTGCCAGGACTATACAAAAGAGTGAAATTTTGATCCAGGTAAGTCGATATGCATATATATAGGTCTTTTATGATTGGTCCCAGTCTAAAAAAGGAAAAAATGATCATAATTTGACATTTTTTGATAATATACAAATTTTTTGAAAATTTTCGATGTCGAATCTAGAGTGCCAGGACTATACAAAAGAGTGAAATTTTGATCCAGGTAAGTCGATATGCATATATATAGGTCTTTTATGATTGGTCCCAGTCTAAATAAGCCAAAAATGATCATAATTTGACATTTTTTGATAAAATACAAATTTTTTGAAAATTTTCGATGTCGAATCTAGAGTGCCAGGACTATACAAAAGAGTGAAATTTTGATCCAGGTAAGTCGATATGCATATATATAGGTCTTTTATGATTGGTTCCAGTCTAAATAAGCCAAAAATGATCATAATTTGACATTTTTTGATAAAATACAAATTTTTTGAAAATTTTCGATGTCGAATCTAGAGTGCCAGGACTATACAAAAGAGTGAAATTTTGATCCAGGTAAGTCGATATGCATATATATAGGTCTTTTATGATTGGTCCTAGTCTAAATAGGCCAAAAATGATCATAATTTGACATTTTTTGATAAAAAACAAATTTTTTAAAAATTTTCGATGTCGAATCTAGAGTGCCAGGACTATACAAAAGAGTGAAATTTTGATCCAGGTAAGTCGATATGCATATATGTAGGTCTTTTATGATTGGTCCCAGTCTAAATAAGCCAAAAATGATCATAATTTGACATTTTTTGATAAAATACAAATTTTTTGAAAATTTTCGATGTCGAATCTAGAGTGCCAGGACTACACAAAAGAGTGAAATTTTGATCCAGGTAAGTCGATATGCATATATACAGGTCTTTTATGATTGGTCCTAGTCTAAATAGGCCAAAAATGATCATAATTTGACA
This sequence comes from Chrysoperla carnea, assembly GCF_905475395.1. Taxonomy (NCBI): domain Eukaryota; kingdom Metazoa; phylum Arthropoda; class Insecta; order Neuroptera; family Chrysopidae; genus Chrysoperla; species Chrysoperla carnea. Next base: position 2,640,904 of record NW_025408233.1, on the reverse strand, counting down.
TTTTTTGATAAAAAACAAATTTTTTAAAAATTTTCGATGTCGAATCTAGAGTGCCAGGACTATACAAAAGAGTGAAATTTTGATCCAGGTAAGTCGATATGCATATATATAGGTCTTTTATGATTGGTCCCAGTCTAAATAAGCCAAAAATGATCATAATTTGACATTTTTTGATAAAATACAAATTTTTTGAAAATTTTCGATGTCGAATCTAGAGTGCCAGGACTATACAAAAGAGTGAAATTTTGATCCAGGTAAGTCGATATGCATATATATAGGTCTTTTATGATTGGTCCCAGTCTAAATAAGCCAAAAATGATCATAATTTGACATTTTTTGATAAAAAACAAATTTTTTGAAAATTTTCGATGTCGAATCTAGAGTGCCAGGACTATACAAAAGAGTGAAATTTTGATCCAGGTAAGTCGATATGCATATATATAGGTCTTTTATGATTGGTCCCAGTCTAAATAAGCCAAAAATGATCATAATTTGACATTTTTTGATAAAATACAAATTTTTTGAAAATTTTCGATGTCGAATCTAGAGTGCCAGGACTATACAAAAGAGTGAAATTTTGATCCAGGTAAGTCGATATGCATATATATAGGTCTTTTATGATTGGTCCCAGTCTAAATAAGCCAAAAATGATCATAATTTGACATTTTTTGATAAAATACAAATTTTTTGAAAATTTTCGATGTCGAATCTAGAGTGCCAGGACTATACAAAAGAGTGAAATTTTAATCCAGGTAAGTCGATATGCATATATATAGGTCTTTTATCATTGGTCCCAGTCTAAATAAGCCAAAAATGATCATAATTTGACATTTTTTGCTAAAAAACAAATTTTTTGAAAATTTTCGATGTCGAATCTAGAGTGCCAGGACTATACAAAAGAGTGAAATTTTGATCCAATTAAGTCGATATGCATATAAAAAAGTCTTTTATGATTGGTCCCAGTCTAATAAGCCAAAAATGATCATAATTTGACATTTTTTGATAATATACAAATTTTTTGAAAATTTTCGATGTCGAATCTAGAGTGCCAGGACTATACAAAAGAGTGAAATTTTGATCCAGGTAAGTCGATATGCATATATATAGGTCTTTTATGATTGGTCCCAGTCTAAATAAGCCAAAAATGATCATAATTTGACATTTTTTGATAAAATACAAATTTTTTGAAAATTTTCGATGTCGAATCTAGAGTGCCAGGACTACACAAAAGGGTGAAATTTTGATCCAGGTAAGTCGATATGCATATATATAGGTCTTTTATGATTGGTCCTAGTCTAAATAAGCCAAAAATGATCATAATTTGACATTTTTTGATAAAAAACAAATTTTTTGAAAATTTTCGATGTCGAATCTAGAGTGCCAGGACTATACAAAAGAGTGAAATTTTGATCCAATTAAGTCGATATGCATATAAAAAAGTCTTTTATGATTGGTCCCAGTCTAAATAAGCCAAAAATGATCATAATTTGACATTTTTTGATAAAATACAAATTTTTTGAAAATTTTCGACGTCGAATCTAGAGTGCCAGGACTATACAAAAGAGTGAAATTTTGATCCAGGTAAGTCGATATGCATATATATAGGTCTTTTATGATTGGTCCCAGTCTAAATAAGCCAAAAATGATCATAATTTGACATTTTTTGATAAAAAACAAATTTTTTGAAAATTTTCGATGTCGAATCTAGAGTGCCAGGACTATACAAAAGAGTGAAATTTTGATCCAGGTAAGTCGATATGCATATATATAGGTCTTTTATGATTGGTCCCAGTCTAAATAAGCCAAAAATGATCATAATTTAACATTTTTTGATAAAATACAAATTTTTTGAAAATTTTCGATGTCGAATCTAGAGTGCCAGGACTATACAAAAGAGTGAAATTTTGATCCAAGTAAGTCGATATGCATATATATAGGTCTTTTATGATTGGTCCCAGTCTAAATAAGCCAAAAATGATCATAATTTGACATTTTTTGATAAAATACAAATTTTTTGAAAATTTTCGATGTCGAATCTAGAGTGCCAGGACTATACAAAAGAGTGAAATTTTGATCCAGGTAAGTCGATAAGCATATATATAGGTCTTTTATGATTGGTCCCAGTCTAAATAAGCCAAAAATGATCATAATTTGACATTTTTTGATAAAATACAAATTTTTTGAAAATTTTCGATGTCGAATCTAGAGTGCCAGGACTATACAAAAGAGTGAAATTTTGATCCAGGTAAGTCGATATGCATATATATAGGTCTTTTATGATTGGTCCCAGTCTAAATAAGCCAAAACTGATCATAATTTAACATTTTTTCATAAAATACAAATTTTTTGAAAATTTTCGATGTCGAATCTAGAGTGCCAGGACTATACAAAAGAGTAAAATTTTGATCCAGGTAAGTCGATATGCATATATATAGGTCTTTTATGATTAGTCCCAGTCTAAATAAGCCAAAAATGATCATAATTTGACATTTTTTGATAAAATACAAATTTTTTGAAAATTTTCGATGTCGAATCTAGAGTGCCAGGACTATACAAAAGAGTAAAATTTTGATCCAGGTAAGTCGATATGCATATATATAGGTCTTTTATGATTGGTCCCAGTCTAAATAAGCCAAAAATGATCATAATTTGACATTTTTTGATAAAATACAAATTTTTTGAAAATTTTCGATGTCGAATCTAGAGTGCCAGGACTATACAAAAGAGTGAAATTTTGATCCAGGTAAGTCGATATGCATATATATAAGTCTTTTATGATTAGTCCCAGTCTAAATAAGCCAAAAATGATCATAATTTGACATTTTTTGATAAAATACAAATTTTTTGAAAATTTTCGATGTCGAATCTAGAGTGCCAGGACTATACAAAAGAGTAAAATTTTGATCCAGGTAAGTCGATATGCATATATATAGGTCTTTTATGATTGGTCCCAGTCTAAATAAGCCAAAAATGATCATAATTTGACATTTTTTGATAAAATACAAATTTTTTGAAAATTTTCGATGTCGAATCTAGAGTGCCAGGACTATACAAAAGAGTAAAATTTTGATCCAGGTAAGTCGATATGCATATATATAGGTCTTTTATGATTGGTCCCAGTCTAAATAAGCCAAAAATGATCATAATTTGACATTTTTTGATAAAATACAAATTTTTTGAAAATTTTCGATGTCGAATCTAGAGTGCCAGGGCTATACAAAAGAGTGAAATTTTGATCCAGGTAAGTCGATATGCATATATATAGGTCTTTTATGATTGGTCCCAGTCTAAATAAGCCAAAAATGATCATAATTTGACATTTTTTGATAAAAAACAAATTTTTTGAAAATTTTCGATGTCGAATCTAGAGTGCCAGGACTATACAAAAGAGTGAAATTTTGATCCAGGTAAGTCGATATGCATATATATAGGTCTTTTATGATTAGTCCCAGTCTAAATAAGCCAAAAATGATCATAATTTGACATTTTTTGATAAAATACAAATTTTTTGAAAATTTTCGATGTCGAATCTAGAGTGCCAGGACTATACAAAAGAGTAAAATTTTGATCCAAGTAAGTCGATATGCATATATATAGGTCTTTTATGATTGGTCCCAGTCTAAATAAGCCAAAAATGATCATAATTTGACATTTTTTGATAAAATACAAATTTTTTGAAAATTTTCGATGTCGAATCTAGAGTGCCAGGACTATACAAAAGAGTGAAATTTTGATCCAGGTAAGTCGATATGCATATATATAGGTCTTTTATGATTGGTCCCAGTCTAAATAAGCCAAAAATGATCATAATTTGACATTTTTTGATAAAAAACAAATTTTTTGAAAATTTTCGATGTCGAATCTAGAGTGCCAGGACTATACAAAAGAGTGAAATTTTGATCCAGGTAAGTCGATATGCATATATATAGGTCTTTTATGATTGGTCCCAGTCTAAATAAGCCAAAAATGATCATAATTTGACATTTTTTGATAAAATACAAATTTTTTGAAAATTTTCGATGTCGAATCTAGAGTGCCAGGACTATACAAAAGAGTGAAATTTTGATCCAGGTAAGTCGATATGCATATATATAGGTCTTTTATGATTGGTCCCAGTCTAAATAAGCCAAAAATGATCATAATTTGACATTTTTTGATAAAATACAAATTTTTTGAAAATTTTCGATGTCGAATCTAGAGTGCCAGGACTATACAAAAGAGTAAAATTTTAATCCAGGTAAGTCGATATGCATATATATAGGTCTTTTATGATTAGTCCCAGTCTAAATAAGCCAAAAATGATCATAATTTGACATTTTTTGATAAAATACAAATTTTTTGAAAATTTTCGATGTCGAATCTAGAGTGCCAGGACTATACAAAAGAGTAAAATTTTGATCCAGGTAAGTCGATATGCATATATATAGGTCTTTTATGATTGGTCCCAGTCTAAATAAGCCAAAAATGATCATAATTTGACATTTTTTGATAAAATACAAATTTTTTGAAAATTTTCGATGTCGAATCTAGAGTGCCAGGACTATACAAAAGAGTGAAATTTTGATCCAGGTAAGTCGATATGCATATATATAGGTCTTTTATGATTAGTCCCAGTCTAAATAAGCCAAAAATGATCATAATTTGACATTTTTTGATAAAATACAAATTTTTTGAAAATTTTCGATGTCGAATCTAGAGTGCCAGGACTATACAAAAGAGTAAAATTTTGATCCAGGTAAGTCGATATGCACATATATAGGTCTTTTATGATTGGTCCCAGTCTAGATAAGCCAAAAATGATCATAATTTGACATTTTTTGATAAAATACAAATTTTTTGAAAATTTTCGTTGTCGAATCTAGAGTGCCAGGACTATACAAAAGAGTGAAATTTTGACCCAGGTAAGTCGATATGCATATATATAGGTCTTTTATGATTGGTCCCAGTCTAAATAAGCCAAAAATGATCATAATTTGACATTTTTTTATAAAAAACAAATTTTTTGAAAATTTTCGATGTCGAATCTAGAGTGCCAGGACTATACAAAAGAGTGAAATTTTGATCCAGGTAAGTCGATATGCATATAAAGAGGTCTTTTATGATTGGTCCCAGTCTAAATAAGCCAAAAATGATCATAATTTGACATTTTTTGATAAAATACAAATTTTTTGAAAATTTTCGATGTCGAATCTAGAGTGCCAGGACTATACAAAAGAGTAAAATTTTGATCCAGGTAAGTCGATATGCATATAAAGAGGTCTTTTATGATTGGTCCCAGTCTAAATAAGCCAAAAATGATCATAATTTGACATTTTTTGATAAAATACAATTTTTTTGAAAATTTTCGATGTCGAATCTAGAGTGCCAGGACTATACAAAAGAGTAAAATTTTGATCCAGGTAAGTCGATATGCATATATATAGGTCTTTTATGATTGGTCCCAGTCTAAATAAGCCAAAAATGATCATAATTTGACATTTTTTGATAAAATACAAATTTTTTGAAAATTTTCGATGTCGAATCTAGAGTGCCAGGACTATACAAAAGAGTAAAATTTTGATCCAGGTAAGTCGATATGCATATATATAGGTCTTTTATGATTAGTCCCAGTCTAAATAAGCCAAAAATGATCATAATTTGACATTTTTTGATAAAAAACAAATTTTTTGAAAATTTTCGATGTCGAATCTAGAGTGCCAGGACTATACAAAAGAGTAAAATTTTGATCCAGGTAAGTCGATATGCATATATATAGGTCTTTTATGATTGGTCCCAGTCTAAATAAGCCAAAAATGATCATAATTTAACATTTTTTCATAAAATACAAATTTTTTGAAAATTTTCGATGTCGAATCTAGAGTGCCAGGACTATACAAAAGAGTAAAATTTTGATCCAGGTAAGTCGATATGCATATATATAGGTCTTTTATGATTAGTCCCAGTCTAAATAAGCCAAAAATGATCATAATTTGACATTTTTTGATAAAATACAAATTTTTTGAAAATTTTCGATGTCGAATCTAGAGTGCCAGGACTATACAAAAGAGTAAAATTTTGATCCAGGTAAGTCGATATGCATATATATAGGTCTTTTATGATTGGTCCCAGTCTAAATAAGCCAAAAATGATCATAATTTGACATTTTTTGATAAAATACAAATTTTTTGAAAATTTTCGATGTCGAATCTAGAGTGCCAGGACTATACAAAAGAGTGAAATTTTGATCCAGGTAAGTCGATATGCATATATATAGGTCTTTTATGATTAGTCCCAGTCTAAATAAGCCAAAAATGATCATAATTTGACATTTTTTGATAAAATACAAATTTTTTGAAAATTTTCGATGTCGAATCTAGAGTGCCAGGACTATACAAAAGAGTAAAATTTTGATCCAGGTAAGTCGATATGCACATATATAGGTCTTTTATGATTGGTCCCAGTCTAGATAAGCCAAAAATGATCATAATTTGACATTTTTTGATAAAATACAAATTTTTTGAAAATTTTCGTTGTCGAATCTAGAGTGCCAGGACTATACAAAAGAGTGAAATTTTGACCCAGGTAAGTCGATATGCATATATATAGGTCTTTTATGATTGGTCCCAGTCTAAATAAGCCAAAAATGATCATAATTTGACATTTTTTTATAAAAAACAAATTTTTTGAAAATTTTCGATGTCGAATCTAGAGTGCCAGGACTATACAAAAGAGTGAAATTTTGATCCAGGTAAGTCGATATGCATATAAAGAGGTCTTTTATGATTGGTCCCAGTCTAAATAAGCCAAAAATGATCATAATTTGACATTTTTTGATAAAATACAAATTTTTTGAAAATTTTCGATGTCGAATTTAGAGTGCCAGGACTATACAAAAGAGTAAAATTTTGATCCAGGTAAGTCGATATGCATATAAAGAGGTCTTTTATGATTGGTCCCAGTCTAAATAAGCCAAAAATGATCATAATTTGACATTTTTTGATAAAATACAATTTTTTTGAAAATTTTCGATGTCGAATCTAGAGTGCCAGGACTATACAAAAGAGTAAAATTTTGATCCAGGTAAGTCGATATGCATATATATAGGTCTTTTATGATTGGTCCCAGTCTAAATAAGCCAAAAATGATCATAATTTGACATTTTTTGATAAAATACAAATTTTTTGAAAATTTTCGATGTCGAATCTAGAGTGCCAGGACTATACAAAAGAGTAAAATTTTGATCCAGGTAAGTCGATATGCATATATATAGGTCTTTTATGATTAGTCCCAGTCTAAATAAGCCAAAAATGATCATAATTTGACATTTTTTGATAAAAAACAAATTTTTTGAAAATTTTCGATGTCGAATCTAGAGTGCCAGGACTATACAAAAGAGTGAAATTTTGATCCAGGTAAGTCGATATGCATAAATATAGGTCTTTTATGATTGGTCCCAGTCTAAATAAGCCAAAAATGATCATAATTTGACATTTTTTGATAAAATACAAATTTTTTGAAAATTTTTGATGTCGAATCTAGAGTGCCAGGACTATCAAAAGAGTGAAATTTTGATCCAGGTAAGTCGATATGCATATATATAGGTCTTTTATGATTGGTCCCAGTCTAAATAAGCCAAAAATGATCATAATTTGACATTTTTTGATAAAATACAAATTTTTTGAAAATTTTCGATGTCGAATCTAGAGTGCCAGGACTATACAAAAGAGTGAAATTTTGATCCAGGTAAGTCGATATGCATATATATAGGTCTTTTATGATTGGTCCCAGTCTAAATAAGCCAAAAATGATCATAATTTGACATTTTTTGATAAAATACAAATTTTTTGAAAATTTTCGATGTCGAATCTAGAGTGCCAGGACTATACAAAACAGTAAAATTTTGATCCAGGTAAGTCGATATGCATATATATAGGTCTTTTATGATTGGTCCCAGTCTAAATAAGCCAAAAATGATCGTAATTTGACATTTTTTGATAAAATACAAATTTTTTGAAAATTTTCGATGTCGAATCTAGAGTGCCAGGACTATACAAAAGAGTGAAATTTTGATACAGGTAAGTCGATATGCATATATATAGGTCTTTTATGATTGGTCCCAGTCTAAATAAGCCAAAAATGATCATAATTTGACATTTTTTGATAAAATACAAATTTTTTGAAAATTTTCGATGTCGAATCTAGAGTGCCAGGACTATACAAAAGAGTAAAATTTTGATCCAGGTAAGTCGATATGCATATATATATATAGGTCTTTTATGATTGGTCCCAGTCTAAATAAGCCAAAAATGATCATAATTTGACATTTTTTGATAAAATACAAATTTTTTGAAAATTTTCGATGTCGAATGTAGAGTGCCAGGACTATACAAAAGAGTGAAATTTTGATCCAGGTAAGTCGATATGCATATATATAGGTCTTTTATGATTGGTCCCAGTCTAAATAAGCCAAAAATGATCATAATTTGACATTTTTTGATAAAATACAAATTTTTTGAAAATTTTCGATGTCGAATCTAGAGTGCCAGGACTATACAAAAGAGTAAAATTTTGATCCAGGTAAGTCGATATGCATATATATAGGTCTTTTATGATTGGTCCCAGTCTAAATAAGCCAAAAATGATCATAATTTGACATTTTTTGATAAAATACAAATTTTTTGAAAATTTTCGATGTCGAATCTAGAGTGCCAGGACTATACAAAAGAGTGAAATTTTGATCCAGGTAAGTCGATATGCATATATATAGGGCTTTTATGATTGGTCCCAGTCTAAATAAGCCAAAAATGATCATAATTTGACATTTTTTGATAAAATACAAATTTTTTGAAAATTTTCGATGTCGAATCTAGAGTGCCAGGACTATACAAAAGAGTGAAATTTTGATCCAGGTAAGTCGATATGCATATATATAGGTCTTTTATGATTGGTCCCAGTCTAAATAAGCCAAAAATGATCATAATTTGACATTTTTTGATAAAATACAAATTTTTTGAAAATTTTCGATGTCGAATCTAGAGTGCCAGGACTATACAAAAGAGTGAAATTTTGATCCAGGTAAGACGATATGCATATATATAGGTCTTTTATGATTGGTCCCAGTCTAAATAAGCCAAAAATGATCATAATTTGACATTTTTTGATTAAATACAAATTTTTTGAAAATTTTCTATGTCGAATCTAGAGTGCCAGGACTATACAAAAGAGTGAAATTTTGATCCAGGTAAGTCGATATGCATATATATAGGTCTTTTATGATTGGTCCCAGTCTAAATAAGCCAAAAATGATCATAATTTGACATTTTTTGATAAAATACAAATTTTTTGAAAATTTTCGATGTCGAATCTAGAGTGCCAGGACTATACAAAAGAGTTAAAATTTTGATCCAGGTAAGTCGATATGCATATATATAGGTCTTTTATGATTGGTCCCAGTCTAAATAAGCCAAAAATGATCATAATTTGACATTTTTTGATAAAATACAAATTTTTTGAAAATTTTCGATGTCGAATCTAGAGTGCCAGGACTATACAAAAGAGTGAAATTTTGATCCAGGTAAGTCGATATGCATATATATAGGTCTTTATGATTGGTCCCAGTCTAAATAAGCCAAAAATGATCATAATTTGACATTTTTTGATAAAATACAAATTTTTTGAAAATTTTCGATGTCGAATCTAGAGTGCCAGGACTATACAAAAGAGTAAAATTTTGATCCAGGTAAGTCGATATGCATATATATAGGTCTTTTATGATTAGTCCCAGTCTAAATAAGCCAAAAATGATCATAATTTGACATTTTTTGATAAAATACAAATTTTTTGAAAATTTTCGATGTCGAATCTAGAGTGCCAGGACTATACAAAAGAGTAAAATTTTGATCCAGGTAAGTCGATATGCATATATATAGGTCTTTTATGATTGGTCCCAGTCTAAATAAGCCAAAAATGATCATAATTTGACATTTTTTGATAAAATACAAATTTTTTGAAAATTTTCGATGTCGAATCTAGAGTGCCAGGACTATACAAAAGAGTGAAATTTTGATCCAGGTAAGTCGATATGCATATATATAGGTCTTTTATGATTGGTCCCAGTCTAAATAAGCCAAAAATGATCATAATTTGACATTTTTTGATAAAATACAAATTTTTTGAAAATTTTCGATGTCGAATCTAGAGTGCCAGGACTATACAAAAGAGTAAAATTTTGATCCAGGTAAGTCGATATGCATATATATAGGTCTTTTATGATTAGTCCCAGTCTAAATAAGCCAAAAATGATCATAATTTGACATTTTTTGATAAAAAACAAATTTTTTGAAAATTTTCGATGTCGAATCTAGAGTGCCAGGACTATACAAAAGAGTAAAATTTTGATCCAGGTAAGTCGATATGCATATATATAGGTCTTTTATGATTGGTCCCAGTCTAAATAAGCCAAAAATGATCATAATTTAACATTTTTTCATAAAATACAAATTTTTTGAAAATTTTCGATGTCGAATCTAGAGTGCCAGGACTATACAAAAGAGTAAAATTTTGATCCAGGTAAGTCGATATGCATATATATAGGTCTTTTATGATTAGTCCCAGTCTAAATAAGCCAAAAATGATCATAATTTGACATTTTTTGATAAAATACAAATTTTTTGAAAATTTTCGATGTCGAATCTAGAGTGCCAGGACTATACAAAAGAGTAAAATTTTGATCCAGGTAAGTCGATATGCATATATATAGGTCTTTTATGATTGGTCCCAGTCTAAATAAGCCAAAAATGATCATAATTTGACATTTTTTGATAAAATACAAATTTTTTGAAAATTTTCGATGTCGAATCTAGAGTGCCAGGACTATACAAAAGAGTGAAATTTTGATCCAGGTAAGTCGATATGCATATATATAGGTCTTTTATGATTAGTCCCAGTCTAAATAAGCCAAAAATGATCATAATTTGACATTTTTTGATAAAATACAAATTTTTTGAAAATTTTCGATGTCGAATCTAGAGTGCCAGGACTATACAAAAGAGTAAAATTTTGATCCAGGTAAGTCGATATGCACATATATAGGTCTTTTATGATTGGTCCCAGTCTAGATAAGCCAAAAATGATCATAATTTGACATTTTTTGATAAAATACAAATTTTTTGAAAATTTTCGTTGTCGAATCTAGAGTGCCAGGACTATACAAAAGAGTGAAATTTTGACCCAGGTAAGTCGATATGCATATATATAGGTCTTTTATGATTGGTCCCAGTCTAAATAAGCCAAAAATGATCATAATTTGACATTTTTTTATAAAAAACAAATTTTTTTAAAATTTTCGATGTCGAATCTAGAGTGCCAGGACTATACAAAAGAGTGAAATTTTGATCCAGGTAAGTCGATATGCATATAAAGAGGTCTTTTATGATTGGTCCCAGTCTAAATAAGCCAAAAATGATCATAATTTGACATTTTTTGATAAAATACAAATTTTTTGAAAATTTTCGATGTCGAATTTAGAGTGCCAGGACTATACAAAAGAGTAAAATTTTGATCCAGGTAAGTCGATATGCATATAAAGAGGTCTTTTATGATTGGTCCCAGTCTAAATAAGCCAAAAATGATCATAATTTGACATTTTTTGATAAAATACAATTTTTTTGAAAATTTTCGATGTCGAATCTAGAGTGCCAGGACTATACAAAAGAGTAAAATTTTGATCCAGGTAAGTCGATATGCATATATATAGGTCTTTTATGATTGGTCCCAGTCTAAATAAGCCAAAAATGATCATAATTTGACATTTTTTGATAAAATACAAATTTTTTGAAAATTTTCGATGTCGAATCTAGAGTGCCAGGACTATACAAAAGAGTAAAATTTTGATCCAGGTAAGTCGATATGCATATATATAGGTCTTTTATGATTAGTCCCAGTCTAAATAAGCCAAAAATGATCATAATTTGACATTTTTTGATAAAAAACAAATTTTTTGAAAATTTTCGATGTCGAATCTAGAGTGCCAGGACTATACAAAAGAGTGAAATTTTGATCCAGGTAAGTCGATATGCATAAATATAGGTCTTTTATGATTGGTCCCAGTCTAAATAAGCCAAAAATGATCATAATTTGACATTTTTTGATAAAATACAAATTTTTTGAAAATTTTTGATGTCGAATCTAGAGTGCCAGGACTATCAAAAGAGTGAAATTTTGATCCAGGTAAGTCGATATGCATATATATAGGTCTTTTATGATTGGTCCCAGTCTAAATAAGCCAAAAATGATCATAATTTGACATTTTTTGATAAAATACAAATTTTTTGAAAATTTTCGATGTCGAATCTAGAGTGCCAGGACTATACAAAAGAGTGAAATTTTGATCCAGGTAAGTCGATATGCATATATATAGGTCTTTTATGATTGGTCCCAGTCTAAATAAGCCAAAAATGATCATAATTTGACATTTTTTGATAAAATACAAATTTTTTGAAAATTTTCGATGTCGAATCTAGAGTGCCAGGACTATACAAAACAGTAAAATTTTGATCCAGGTAAGTCGATATGCATATATATAGGTCTTTTATGATTGGTCCCAGTCTAAATAAGCCAAAAATGATCGTAATTTGACATTTTTTGATAAAATACAAATTTTTTGAAAATTTTCGATGTCGAATCTAGAGTGCCAGGACTATACAAAAGAGTGAAATTTTGATACAGGTAAGTCGATATGCATATATATAGGTCTTTTATGATTGGTCCCAGTCTAAATAAGCCAAAAATGATCATAATTTGACATTTTTTGATAAAATACAAATTTTTTGAAAATTTTCGATGTCGAATCTAGAGTGCCAGGACTATACAAAAGAGTAAAATTTTGATCCAGGTAAGTCGATATGCATATATATATATAGGTCTTTTATGATTGGTCCCAGTCTAAATAAGCCAAAAATGATCATAATTTGACATTTTTTGATAAAATACAAATTTTTTGAAAATTTTCGATGTCGAATCTAGAGTGCCAGGACTATACAAAAGAGTGAAATTTTGATCCAGGTAAGTCGATATGCATATATATAGGTCTTTTATGATTGGTCCCAGTCTAAATAAGCCAAAAATGATCATAATTTGACATTTTTTGATAAAATACAAATTTTTTGAAAATTTTCGATGTCGAATCTAGAGTGCCAGGACTATACAAAAGAGTAAAATTTTGATCCAGGTAAGTCGATATGCATATATATAGGTCTTTTATGATTGGTCCCAGTCTAAATAAGCCAAAAATGATCATAATTTGACATTTTTTGATAAAATAAAAATTTTTTGAAAATTTTCGATGTCGAATCTAGAGTGCCAGGACTATACAAAAGAGTGAAATTTTGATCCAGGTAAGTCGATATGCATATATATAGGGCTTTTATGATTGGTCCCAGTCTAAATAAGCCAAAAATGATCATAATTTGACATTTTTTGATAAAATACAAATTTTTTGAAAATTTTCGATGTCGAATCTAGAGTGCCAGGACTATACAAAAGAGTGAAATTTTGATCCAGGTAAGTCGATATGCATATATATAGGTCTTTTATGATTGGTCCCAGTCTAAATAAGCCAAAAATGATCATAATTTGACATTTTTTGATAAAATACAAATTTTTTGAAAATTTTCGATGTCGAATCTAGAGTGCCAGGACTATACAAAAGAGTGAAATTTTGATCCAGGTAAGACGATATGCATATATATAGGTCTTTTATGATTGGTCCCAGTCTAAATAAGCCAAAAATGATCATAATTTGACATTTTTTGATAAAATACAAATTTTTTGAAAATTTTCTATGTCGAATCTAGAGTGCCAGGACTATACAAAAGAGTGAAATTTTGATCCAGGTAAGTCGATATGCATATATATAGGTCTTTTATGATTGGTCCCAGTCTAAATAAGCCAAAAATGATCATAATTTGACATTTTTTGATAAAATACAAATTTTTTGAAAATTTTCGATGTCGAATCTAGAGTGCCAGGACTATACAAAAGAGTTAAAATTTTGATCCAGGTAAGTCGATATGCATATATATAGGTCTTTTATGATTGGTCCCAGTCTAAATAAGCCAAAAATGATCATAATTTGACATTTTTTGATAAAATACAAATTTTTTGAAAATTTTCGATGTCGAATCTAGAGTGCCAGGACTATACAAAAGAGTGAAATTTTGATCCAGGTAAGTCGATATGCATATATATAGGTCTTTATGATTGGTCCCAGTCTAAATAAGCCAAAAATGATCATAATTTGACATTTTTTGATAAAATACAAATTTTTTGAAAATTTTCGATGTCGAATCTAGAGTGCCAGGACTATACAAAAGAGTAAAATTTTGATCCAGGTAAGTCGATATGCATATATATAGGTCTTTTATGATTAGTCCCAGTCTAAATAAGCCAAAAATGATCATAATTTGACATTTTTTGATAAAATACAAATTTTTTGAAAATTTTCGATGTCGAATCTAGAGTGCCAGGACTATACAAAAGAGTAAAATTTTGATCCAGGTAAGTCGATATGCATATATATAGGTCTTTTATGATTGGTCCCAGTCTAAATAAGCCAAAAATGATCATAATTTGACATTTTTTGATAAAATACAAATTTTTTGAAAATTTTCGATGTCGAATCTAGAGTGCCAGGACTATACAAAAGAGTGAAATTTTGATCCAGGTAAGTCGATATGCATATATATAGGTCTTTTATGATTAGTCCCAGTCTAAATAAGCCAAAAATGATCATAATTTGACATTTTTTGATAAAATACAAATTTTTTGAAAATTTTCGATGTCGAATCTAGAGTGCCAGGACTATACAAAAGAGTAAAATTTTGATCCAGGTAAGTCGATATGCATATATATAGGTCTTTTATGATTGGTCCCAGTCTAGATAAGCCAAAAATGATCATAATTTGACATTTTTTGATAAAATACAAATTTTTTGAAAATTTTCTTTGTCGAATCTAGAGTGCCAGGACTATACAAAAGAGTGAAATTTTGACCCAGGTAAGTCGATATGCATATATATAGGTCTTTTATGATTGGTCCCAGTCTAAATAAGCCAAAAATGATCATAATTTGACATTTTTTGATAAAAAACAAATTTTTTGAAAATTTTCGATGTCGAATCTAGAGTGCCAGGACTATACAAAAGAGTGAAATTTTGATCCAGGTAAGTCGATATGCATATAAAGAGGTCTTTTATGATTGGTCCCAGTCTAAATAAGCCAAAAATGATCATAATTTGACATTTTTTGATAAAATACAAATTTTTTGAAAATTTTCGATGTCGAATCTAGAGTGCCAGGACTATACAAAAGAGTAAAATTTTGATCCAGGTAAGTCGATATGCATATAAAGAGGTCTTTTATGATTGGTCCCAGTCTAAATAAGCCAAAAATGATCATAATTTGACATTTTTTGATAAAATACAATTTTTTTGAAAATTTTCGATGTCGAATCTAGAGTGCCAGGACTATACAAAAGAGTAAAATTTTGATCCAGGTAAGTCGATATGCATATATATAGGTCTTTTATGATTGGTCCCAGTCTAAATAAGCCAAAAATGATCATAATTTGACATTTTTTGATAAAATACAAATTTTTTGAAAATTTTCGATGTCGAATCTAGAGTGCCAGGACTATACAAAAGAGTAAAATTTTGATCCAGGTAAGTCGATATGCATATATATAGGTCTTTTATGATTAGTCCCAGTCTAAATAAGCCAAAAATGATCATAATTTGACATTTTTTGATAAAAAACAAATTTTTTGAAAATTTTTGATGTCGAATCTAGAGTGCCAGGACTATACAAAAGAGTGAAATTTTGATCCAGGTAAGTCGATATGCATAAATATAGGTCTTTTATGATTGGTCCCAGTCTAAATAAGCCAAAAATGATCATAATTTGACATTTTTTGATAAAATACAAATTTTTTGAAAATTTTTGATGTCGAATCTAGAGTGCCAGGACTATCAAAAGAGTGAAATTTTGATCCAGGTAAGTCGATATGCATATATATAGGTCTTTTATGATTGGTCCCAGTCTAAATAAGCCAAAAATGATCATAATTTGACATTTTTTGATAAAATACAAATTTTTTGAAAATTTTCGATGTCGAATCTAGAGTGCCAGGACTATACAAAAGAGTGAAATTTTGATCCAGGTAAGTCGATATGCATATATATAGGTCTTTTATGATTGGTCCCAGTCTAAATAAGCCAAAAATGATCATAATTTGACATTTTTTGATAAAATACAAATTTTTTGAAAATTTTCGATGTCGAATCTAGAGTGCCAGGACTATACAAAACAGTAAAATTTTGATCCAGGTAAGTCGATATGCATATATATAGGTCTTTTATGATTGGTCCCAGTCTAAATAAGCCAAAAATGATCGTAATTTGACATTTTTTGATAAAATACAAATTTTTTGAAAATTTTCGATGTCGAATCTAGAGTGCCAGGACTATACAAAAGAGTGAAATTTTGATCCAGGTAAGTCGATATGCATATATATAGGTCTTTTATGATTGGTCCCAGTCTAAATAAGCCAAAAATGATCATAATTTGACATTTTTTGATAAAATACAAATTTTTTGAAAATTTTCGATGTCGAATCTAGAGTGCCAGGACTATACAAAAGAGTGAAATTTTGATCCAGGTAAGACGATATGCATATATATAGGTCTTTTATGATTGGTCCCAGTCTAAATAAGCCAAAAATGATCATAATTTGACATTTTTTGATAAAATACAAATTTTTTGAAAATTTTCTATGTCGAATCTAGAGTGCCAGGACTATACAAAAGAGTGAAATTTTGATCCAGGTAAGTCGATATGCATATATATAGGTCTTTTATGATTGGTCCCAGTCTAAATAAGCCAAAAATGATCATAATTTGACATTTTTTGATAAAATACAAATTTTTTGAAAATTTTCGATGTCGAATCTAGAGTGCCAGGACTATACAAAAGAGTTAAAATTTTGATCCAGGTAAGTCGATATGCATATATATAGGTCTTTTATGATTGGTCCCAGTCTAAATAAGCCAAAAATGATCATAATTTGACATTTTTTGATAAAATACAAATTTTTTGAAAATTTTCGATGTCGAATCTAGAGTGCCAGGACTATACAAAAGAGTGAAATTTTGATCCAGGTAAGTCGATATGCATATATATAGGTCTTTATGATTGGTCCCAGTCTAAATAAGCCAAAAATGATCATAATTTGACATTTTTTGATAAAATACAAATTTTTTGAAAATTTTCGATGTCGAATCTAGAGTGCCAGGGCTATACAAAAGAGTGAAATTTTGATCCAGGTAAGTCGATATGCATATATATAGGTCTTTTATGATTGGTCCCAGTCTAAATAAGCCAAAAATGATCATAATTTGACATTTTTTGATAAAATACAAATTTTTTGAAAATTTTCGATGTCGAATCTAGAGTGCCAGGACTATACAAAAGAGTGAAATTTTGATCCAGGTAAGTCGATATGCATATATATAGGTCTTTTATGATTGGTCCCAGTCTAAATAAGCCAAAAATGATCATAATTTGACATTTTTTGATAAAATACAAATTTTTTGAAAATTTTCGATGTCGAATCTAGAGTGCCAGGACTATACAAAAGAGTGAAATTTTGATCCAGGTAAGTCGATATGCATATATATAGGTCTTTTATGATTGGTCCCAGTCTAAATAAGCCAAAAATGATCATAATTTGACATTTTTTGATAAAATACAAATTTTTTGAAAATTTTCGATGTCGAATCTAGAGTGCCAGGACTATACAAAAGAGTGAAATTTTGATCCAGGTAAGTCGATATGCATATATATAGGTCTTTTATGATTGGTCCCAGTCTAAATAAGCCAAAAATGATCATAATTTGACATTTTTTGATAAAATACAAATTTTTTGAAAATTTTCGATGTCGAATCTAGAGTGCCAGGACTATACAAAAGAGTGAAATTTTGATCCAGGTAAGTCGATATGCATATATATAGGTCTTTTATGATTGGTCCCAGTCTAAAAAAGGAAAAAAATGATCATAATTTGACATTTTTTGATAAAATACAAATTTTTTGAAAATTTTCGATGTCGAATCTAGAGTGCCAGGACTATACAAAAGAGTGAAATTTTGATCCAGGTAAGTCGATATGCATATATATAGGTCTTTTATGATTGGTCCCAGTCTAAATAAGCCAAAAATGATCATAATTTGACATTTTTTGATAAAATACAAATTTTTTGAAAATTTTCGATGTCGAATCTAGAGTGCCAGGACTACACAAAAGAGTGAAATTTTGATCCAGGTAAGTCGATATGCATATATATAGGTCTTTAATGATTGGTCCTAGTCTAAATAAGCCAAAAATGATCATAATTTGACATTTTTTGATAAAAAACAAATTTTTTGAAAATTTTCGATGTCGAATCTAGAGTGCCAGGACTATACAAAAGAGTGAAATTTTGATCCAGGTAAGTCGATATGCATATATATAGGTCTTTTATGATTGGTCCCAGTCTAAAAAAGGAAAAAATGATCATAATTTGACATTTTTTGATAAAATACAAATTTTTTGAAAATTTTCGATGTCGAATCTAGAGTGCCAGGACTATACAAAAGAGTGAAATTTTGATCCAGGTAAGTCGATATGCATATATATAGGTCTTTTATGATTGGTCCCAGTCTAAATAAGCCAAAAATGATCATAATTTGACATTTTTTGATAAAATACAAATTTTTTGAAAATTTTCGATGTCGAATCTAGAGTGCCAGGACTACACAAAAGAGTGAAATTTTGATCCAGGTAAGTCGATATGCATATATATAGGTCTTTAATGATTGGTCCTAGTCTAAATAAGCCAAAAATGATCATAATTTGACATTTTTTGATAAAAAACAAATTTTTTGAAAATTTTCGATGTCGAATCTAGAGTGCCAGGACTATACAAAAGAGTGAAATTTTGATCCAGGTAAGTCGATATGCATATATATAGGTCTTTTATGATTGGTCCCAGTCTAAATAAGCCAAAAATGATCATAATTTGACATTTTTTGATAAAATACAAATTTTTTGAAAATTTTCGATGTCGAATCTAGAGTGCCAGGACTATACAAAAGAGTGAAATTTTGATCCAGGTAAGTCGATATGCATATATATAGGTCTTTTATGACTGGTCCCAGTCTAAATAAGCCAAAAATGATCATAATTTGACATTTTTTGAAAAAATACAAATTTTTTGAAAATTTTCGATGTCGAATCTAGAGTGCCAGGACTATACAAAAGAGTGAAATTTTGATCCAGGTAAGTCGATATGCATAGATATAGGTCTTTTATGATTGGTCCTAGTCTAAATAAGCCAAAAATGATCATAATTTGACATTTTTTGATAAAAAACAAATTTTTTGAAAATTTTCGATGTCGAATCTAGAGTGCCAGGACTATACAAAAGAGTGAAATTTTGATCCAGGTAAGTCGATATGCATATATATAGGTCTTTTATGATTAGTCCCAGTCTAAATAAGCCAAAAATGATCATAATTTGACATTTTTTGATAAAATACAAATTTTTTGAAAATTTTCGATGTCGAATCTAGAGTGCCAGGACTATACAAAAGAGTAAAATTTTGATCCAGGTAAGTCGATATGCATATATATATAGGTCTTTTATCATTGGTCCCAGTCTAAATAAGCCAAAAATGATCATAATTTGACATTTTTTGATAAAATACAAATTTTTTGAAAATTTTCGATGTCGAATCTAGAGTGCCAGGACTATACAAAAGAGTGAAATTTTGATCCAGGTAATTCGATATACATATAAAGAGGTCTTTTATGATTGGTCCCAGTCTAAATAAGCCAAAAATGATCATAATTTGACATTTTTTGATAAAATACAAATTTTTTGAAAATTTTCGATGTCGAATCTAGAGTGCCAGGACTATACAAAAGAGTGAAATTTTGATCCAGGTAAGTCGATATGCATATATATAGGTCTTTTATGATTGGTCCCAGTCTAAAAAAGGAAAAAATGATCATAATTTGACATTTTTTGATAAAATACAAATTTTTTGAAAATTTTCGATGTCGAATCTAGAGTGCCAGGACTATACAAAAGAGTGAAATTTTGATCCAGGTAAGTCGATATGCATATATATAGGTCTTTTATGATTGGTTCCAGTCTAAATAAGCCAAAAGTGATCATAATTTGACATTTTTTGATAAAATACAAATTTTTTGAAAATTTTCGATGTCGAATCTAGAGTGCCAGGACTATACAAAAGAGTGAAATTTTGATCCAGGTAAGTCGATATGCATATATATAGGTCTTTTATGATTGGTCCCAGTCTAAATAAGCCAAAAATGATCATAATTTGACATTTTTTGATAAAATACAAATTTTTTGAAAATTTTCGATGTCGAATCTAGAGTGCCAGGACTATACAAAAGAGTGAAATTTTGATCCAGGTAAGTCGATATGCATATATATAGGTCTTTTATGATTGGTCCCAGTCTAAATAAGCCAAAAATGATCATAATTTGACATTTTTTGATAAAAAACAAATTTTTTGAAAATTTTCGATGTCGAATCAAGAGTGCCAGGACTATACAAAAGAGTGAAATTTTGATCCAGGTAAGTCGATATGCATATATATAGGTCTTTTATGATTGGTCCCAGTCTAAATAAGCCAAAAATGATCATAATTTGACATTTTTTTATAAAAAACAAATTTTTTGAAAATTTTCGATGTCGAATCTAGAGTGCCAGGACTATACAAAAGAGTGAAATTTTGATCCTGGTAAGTCGATATGCATATATATAGGTCTTTTATGATTGGTCCCAGTCTAAATAAGCCAAAAATGATCATAATTTGACATTTTTTGATAAAATACAAATTTTTTGAAAATTTTCGATGTCGAATCTAGAGTGCCAGGACTATACAAAAGAGTGAAATTTTGATCCAGGTAAGTCGATATGCATATATATAGGTCTTTTATGATTGGTCCCAGTCTAAAAAAGGAAAAAATGATCATAATTTGACATTTTTTGATAAAATACAAATTTTTTGAAAATTTTCGATGTCGAATCTAGAGTGCCAGGACTATACAAAAGAGTGAAATTTTGATCCAGGTAAGTCGATATGCATATATGTAGGTCTTTTATGATTGGTCCCAGTCTAAATAAGCCAAAAGTGATCATAATTTGACATTTTTTGATAAAATACAAATTTTTTGAAAATTTTCGATGTCGAATCTAGAGTGCCAGGACTATACAAAAGAGTGAAATTTTGATCCAGGTAAGTCGATATGCATATATATAGGTCTTTTATGATTGGTCCCAGTCTAAATAAGCCAAAAATGATCATAATTTGACATTTTTTGATAAAATACAAATTTTTTGAAAATTTTCGATGTCGAATCTAGAGTGCCAGGACTATACAAAAGAGTGAAATTTTGATCCAGGTAAGTCGATATGCATATATATAGGTCTTTTATGATTGGTCCCAGTCTAAATAAGCCAAAAATGATCATAATTTGACATTTTTTGATAAAATACAAATTTTTTGAAAATTTTCGATGTCGAATCTAGAGTGCCAGGACTATACAAAAGAGTGAAATTTTGATCCAGGTAAGTCGATATGCATATATATAGGTCTTTTATGATTGGTCCCAGTCTAAATAAGCCAAAAATGATCATAATTTGACATTTTTTGATAAAATACAAATTTTTTGAAAATTTTCGATGTCGAATCTAGAGTGCCAGGACTATACAAAAGAGTGAAATTTTGATCCAGGTAAGTCGATATGCATATATATAGGTCTTTTATGATTGGTCCCAGTCTAAATAAGCCAAAAATGATCATAATTTGACATTTTTTGATAAAATACAAATTTTTTGAAAATTTTCGATGTCGAATCTAGAGTGCCAGGACTATACAAAAGAGTGAAATTTTGATCCAGGTAAGTCGATATGCATATATATAGGTCTTTTATGACTGGTCCCAGTCTAAATAAGCCAAAAATGATCATAATTTGACATTTTTTGATAAAATACAAATTTTTTGAAAATTTTCGATGTCGAATCTAGAGTGCCAGGACTATACAAAAGAGTGAAATTTTGATCCAGGTAAGTCGATATGCATAGATATAGGTCTTTTATGATTGGTCCCAGTCTAAATAAGCCAAAAATGATCATAATTTGACATTTTTTGATAAAAAACAAATTTTTTGAAAATTTTCGATGTCGAATCTAGAGTGCCAGGACTATACAAAAGAGTGAAATTTTGATCCAGGTAAGTCGATATGCATATATATAGGTCTTTTATGATTGGTCCCAGTCTAAAAAAGGAAAAAATGATCATAATTTGACATTTTTTGATAATATACAAATTTTTTGAAAATTTTCGATGTCGAATCTAGAGTGCCAGGACTATACAAAAGAGTGAAATTTTGATCCAGGTAAGTCGATATGCATATATATAGGTCTTTTATGACTGGTCCCAGTCTAAATAAGCCAAAAATGATCATAATTTGACATTTTTTGATAAAATACAAATTTTTTGAAAATTTTCGATGTCGAATCTAGAGTGCCAGGACTATACAAAAGAGTGAAATTTTGATCCAGGTAATTCGATATACATATAAAGAGGTCTTTTATGATTGGTCCCAGTCTAAATAAGCCAAAAATGATCATAATTTGACATTTTTTGATAAAATACAAATTTTTTGAAAATTTTCGATGTCGAATCTAGAGTGCCAGGACTATACAAAAGAGTGAAATTTTGATCCAGGTAAGTCGATATGCATATATATAGGTCTTTTATGATTGGTCCCAGTCTAAAAAAGGAAAAAATGATCATAATTTGACATTTTTTGATAAAATACAAATTTTTTGAAAATTTTCGATGTCGAATCTAGAGTGCCAGGACTATACAAAAGAGTGAAATTTTGATCCAGGTAAGTCGATATGCATATATATAGGTCTTTTATGATTGGTCCCAGTCTAAATAAGCCAAAAGTGATCATAATTTGACATTTTTTGATAAAATACAAATTTTTTGAAAATTTTCGATGTCGAATCTAGAGTGCCAGGACTATACAAAAGAGTGAAATTTTGATCCAGGTAAGTCGATATGCATATATATAGGTCTTTTATGATTGGTCCCAGTCTAAATAAGCCAAAAATGATCATAATTTGACATTTTTTGATAAAATACAAATTTTTTGAAAATTTTCGATGTCGAATCTAGAGTGCCAGGACTATACAAAAGAGTGAAATTTTGATCCAGGTAAGTCGATATGCATATATATAGGTCTTTTATGATTGGTCCCAGTCTAAATAAGCCAAAAATGATCATAATTTGACATTTTTTGATAAAATACAAATTTTTTGAAAATTTTCGATGTCGAATCTAGAGTGCCAGGACTATACAAAAGAGTGAAATTTTGATCCAGGTAAGTCGATATGCATATATATAGGTCTTTTATGACTGGTCCCAGTCTAAATAAGCCAAAAATGATCATAATTTGACATTTTTTGATAAAATACAAATTTTTTGAAAATTTTCGATGTCGAATCTAGAGTGCCAGGACTATACAAAAGAGTGAAATTTTGATCCAGGTAAGTCGATATGCATAGATATAGGTCTTTTATGATTGGTCCCAGTCTAAATAAGCCAAAAATGATCATAATTTGACATTTTTTGATAAAAAACAAATTTTTTGAAAATTTTCGATGTCGAATCTAGAGTGCCAGGACTATACAAAAGAGTGAAATTTTGATCCAGGTAAGTCGATATGCATATATATAGGTCTTTTATGATTGGTCCCAGTCTAAAAAAGGAAAAAATGATCATAATTTGACATTTTTTGATAATATACAAATTTTTTGAAAATTTTCGATGTCGAATCTAGAGTGCCAGGACTATACAAAAGAGTGAAATTTTGATCCAGGTAAGTCGATATGCATATATATAGGTCTTTTATGATTGGTCCCAGTCTAAATAAGCCAAAAATGATCATAATTTGACATTTTTTGATAAAATACAAATTTTTTGAAAATTTTCGATGTCGAATCTAGAGTGCCAGGACCACACAAAAGAGTGAAATTTTGATCCAGGTAAGTCGATATGCATATATATAGGTCTTTTATGATTGGTCCTAGTCTAAATAAGCCAAAAATGATCATAATTTGACATTTTTTGATAAAAAACAAATTTTTTGAAAATTTTCGATGTCGAATCTAGAGTGCCAGGACTATACAAAAGAGTGAAATTTTGATCC
Source organism: Chrysoperla carnea (assembly GCF_905475395.1). Classification (NCBI taxonomy): domain Eukaryota; kingdom Metazoa; phylum Arthropoda; class Insecta; order Neuroptera; family Chrysopidae; genus Chrysoperla; species Chrysoperla carnea. The sequence continues at coordinate 2,616,575 of NW_025408233.1, read as the reverse complement.
AGGTAAGTCGATATGCATATATATAGGTCTTTTATGATTAGTCCCAGTCTAAATAAGCCAAAAATGATCATAATTTGACATTTTTTGATAAAATACAAATTTTTTGAAAATTTTCGATGTCGAATCTAGAGTGCCAGGACTATACAAAAGAGTAAAATTTTGATCCAGGTAAGTCGATATGCATATATATAGGTCTTTTATGATTGGTCCCAGTCTAAATAAGCCAAAAATGATCATAATTTGACATTTTTTGATAAAATACAAATTTTTTGAAAATTTTCGATGTCGAATCTAGAGTGCCAGGTCTATACAAAAGAGTGAAATTTTGATCCAGGTAATTCGATATGCATATAAAGAGGTCTTTTATGATTGGTCCCAATCTAAATAAGCCAAAAATGATCATAATTTGACATTTTTTGATAAAATACAATTTTTTTGAAAATTTTCGATGTCGAATCTAGAGTGCCAGGACTATACAAAAGAGTGAAATTTTGATCCAGGTAAGTCGATATGCATATATATACGTCTTTTATGATTGGTCCCAGTCTAAATAAGCCAAAAATGATCATAATTTGACATTTTTTGATAAAATACAATTTTTTTGAAAATTTTCGATGTCGAATCTAGAGTGCCAGGACTATACAAAAGAGTGAAATTTTGATCCAGGTAAGTCGATATGCATATATATAGGTCTTTTATGATTGGTCCCAGTCTAAAAAAGGAAAAAATGATCATAATTTGACATTTTTTGATAAAATACAAATTTTTTGAAAATTTTCGATGTCGAATCTAGAGTGCCAGGACTATACAAAAGAGTGAAATTTTGATCCAGGTAAGTCGATATGCATATATATAGGTCTTTTATGATTGGTCCCAGTCTAAATAAGCCAAAAGTGATCATAATTTGACATTTTTTGATAAAATACAAATTTTTTGAAAATTTTCGATGTCGAATCTAGAGTGCCAGGACTATACAAAAGAGTGAAATTTTGATCCAGGTAAGTCGATATGCATATATATAGGTCTTTTATGATTGGTCCCAGTCTAAATAAGCCAAAAATGATCATAATTTGACATTTTTTGATAAAATACAAATTTTTTGAAAATTTTCGATGTCGAATCTAGAGTGCCAGGACTATACAAAAGAGTGAAATTTTGATCCAGGTAAGTCGATATGCATATACATAGGTCTTTTATGATTGGTCCCAGTCTAAATAAGCCAAAAATGATCATAATTTGACATTTTTTGATAAAATACAAATTTTTTGAAAATTTTCGATGTCGAATCTAGAGTGCCAGGACTATACAAAAGAGTGAAATTTTGATCCAGGTAAGTCGATATGCATATATATAGGTCTTTTATGATTGGTCCCAGTCTAAATAAATTTCAAAATTTGACCCTTTTGTATAGTCCTGGCACTCTAGATCCGACATCGAAAATTTTCGAAAAATTTTAATTTTACCAAAAAATGTAAAATTATGATCATTTTTGGCTTATTTAGACTTGATCAAATCATAAAAGACCTATATATATGCATATCGACTTACTTGGATCAAAATTTCACACTTTTGTATAGTCCTGGCACTCTAGATCCGACATGGAAAATTTTCAAAAAATTTTAATTTTACCAAAAAATGTCAAATTATGATCATTTTTGGCTTATTTAGACTTGATCAAATCATAAAAGACCTATATATATGCATATCGACTTACTTGGATCAAAATTTGACCCTTTTGTATAGTCCTGGCACTCTAGATCCGACATCGAAAATTTTCGAAAAATTTTAATTTTACCAAAAAATGTAAAATTATGATCATTTTTGGCTTATTTAGACTTGATCAAATCATAAAAGACCTATATATATGCATATCGACTTACTTGGATCAAAATTTCACACTTTTGTATAGTCCTGGCACTCTAGATCCGAAATGGAAAATTTTCAAAAAATTTTAATTTTACCAAAAAATGTCAAATTATGATCATTTTTGGCTTATTTAGACTTGATCAAATCAAAAAAGACCTATATATATGCATATCGACTTACTTGGATCAAAATTTGACCCTTTTGTATAGTCCTGGCACTCTAGATCCGACATCGAAAATTTTCGAAAAATTTTAATTTTACCAAAAAATGTAAAATTATGATCATTTTTGGCTTATTTAGACTTGATCAAATCATAAAAGACCTATATATATGCATATCGACTTGCTTGGATCAAAATTTCACACTTTTGTATAGTCCTGTCACTCTAGATCCGACATGGAAAATTTTCGAAAAATTTTAATTTTACCAAAAAATGTCAAATTATGATCATTTTTGGCTTATTTAGACTTGATCAAATCATAAAAGACCTATATATATGCATATCGACTTACTTGGATCAAAATTTCACACTTTTGTATAGTCCTGTCACTCTAGATCCGACATGGAAAATTTTCGAAAAATTTTAATTTTACCAAAAAATGTCAAATTATGATCATTTTTGGCTTATTTAGACTTGATCAAATCATAAAAGACCTATATATATGCATATCGACTTACTTGGATCAAAATTTCACTCTTTTGTATAGTCCTGGCACTCTAGATCCGACATGGAAAATTTTCAAAAAATTTTAATTTTACCAAAAAAAGTCAAATTATGATCATTTTTGGCTTATTTAGACTTGATCAAATCAAAAAAGACCTATATATATGCATATCGACTTACTTGGATCAAAATTTGACCCTTTTGTATAGTCCTGGCACTCTAGATCCGACATCGAAAATTTTCGAAAATTTTTAATTTTACCAAAAAATGTAAAATTATGATCATTTTTGGCTTATTTAGACTTGATCAAATCATAAAAGACCTATATATATGCATATCGACTTACTTGGATCAAAATTTCACACTTTTGTATAGTCCTGTCACTCTAGATCCGACATGAAAAATTTTCGAAAAATTTTAATTTTACCAAAAAATGTCAAATTATGATCATTTTTGGCTTATTTAGACTTGATAAAATCATAAAAGACCTATATATATGCATATCGACTTACTTGGATCAAAATTTCACTCTTTTGTATAGTCCTGGCACTCTAGATCCGACATGGAAAATTTTCAAAAAATTTTAATTTTACCAAAAAAAGTCAAATTATGATCATTTTTGGCTTATTTAGACTTGATCAAATCATAAAAGACCTATATATATGCATATCGACTTACTTGGATCAAAATTTCACTCTTTTGTATAGTCCTGGCACTCTAGATCCGACATGGAAAATTTTCAAAAAATTTTAATTTTACCAAAAAATGTCAAATTATGATCATTTTTGGCTTATTTAGACTTGATCAAATCATAAAAGACCTATATATATGCATATCGACTTACTTGGATCAAAATTTCACTCTTTTGTATAGTCCTGGCACTCTAGATCCGACATGGAAAATTTTCAAAAAATTTTAATTTTACCAAAAAAAGTCAAATTATGATCATTTTTGGCTTATTTAGACTTGATCAAATCATAAAAGACCTATATATATGCATATCGACTTACTTGGATCAAAATTTGACCCTTTTGTATAGTCCTGGCACTCTAGATCCGACATCGAAAATTTTCGAAAAATTTTAATTTTACCAAAAAATGTAAAATTATGATCATTTTTGGCTTATTTAGACTTGATCAAATCATAAAAGACCTATATATATGCATATCGACTTACTTGGATCAAAATTTCACACTTTTGTATAGTCCTGGCACTCTAGATCCGACATGGAAAATTTTCAAAAAATTTTAATTTTACCAAAAAATGTCAAATTATGATCATTTTTGGCTTATTTAGACTTGATCAAATCATAAAAGACCTATATATATGCATATCGACTTACTTGGATCAAAATTTGACCCTTTTGTATAGTCCTGGCACTCTAGATCCGACATCGAAAATTTTCGAAAAATTTTAATTTTACCAAAAAATGTAAAATTATGATCATTTTTGGCTTATTTAGACTTGATCAAATCATAAAAGACCTATATATATGCATATCGACTTACTTGGATCAAAATTTCACACTTTTGTATAGTCCTGTCACTCTAGATCCGACATGAAAAATTTTCGAAAAATTTTAATTTTACCAAAAAATGTCAAATTATGATCATTTTTGGCTTATTTAGACTTGATCAAATCATAAAAGACCTATATATATGCATATCGACTTACTTGGATCAAAATTTTACTCTTTTGTATAGTCCTGGCACTCTAGATCCGACATGGAAATTTTTCAAAAAATTTTAATTTTACCAAAAAAAGTCAAATTATGATCATTTTTGGCTTATTTAGACTTGATCAAATCATAAAAGACCTATATATATGCATATCGACTTACTTGGATCAAAATTTTACTCTTTTGTATAGTCCTGGCACTCTAGATCCGACATGGAAAATTTTCAAAAAATTTTTATTTTACCAAAAAAAGTCAAATTATGATCATTTTTGGCTTATTTAGACTTGATCAAATCATAAAAGACCTATATATATGCATATCGACTTACTTGGATCAAAATTTGACCCTTTTGTATAGTCCTGGCACTCTAGATCCGACATCGAAAATTTTCGAAAAATTTTAATTTTACCAAAAAATGTAAAATTATGATCATTTTTGGCTTATTTAGACTTGATCAAATCATAATAGACCTATATATATGCATATCGACTTACTTGGATCAAAATTTCACACTTTTGTATAGTCCTGTCACTCTAGATCCGACATGGAAAATTTTCGAAAAATTTTAATTTTACCAAAAAATGTCAAATTATGATCATTTTTGGCTTATTTAGACTTGATCAAATCATAAAAGACCTATATATATGCATATCGACTTACTTGGATCAAAATTTCACTCTTTTGTATAGTCCTGGCACTCTAGATCCGACATGGAAAATTTTCAAAAAATTTTAATTTTACCAAAAAAAGTCAAATTATGATCATTTTTGGCTTATTTAGACTTGATCAAATCATAAAAGACCTATATATATGCATATCGACTTACTTGGATCAAAATTTGACCCTTTTGTATAGTCCTGGCACTCTAGATCCGACATGGAAAATTTTCAAAAAATTTTAATTTTACCAAAAAATGTCAAATTATGATCATTTTTGGCTTATTTAGACTTGATCAAATCATAAAAGACCTATATATATGCATATCGACTTACTTGGATCAAAATTTCACTCTTTTGTATAGTCCTGGCACTCCAGATCCGACATGGAAAATTTTCAAAAAATTTTAATTTTACCAAAAAAAGTCAAATTATGATCATTTTTGGCTTATTTAGACTTGATCAAATCATAAAAGACCTATATATATGCATATCGACTTACTTGGATCAAAATTTGACCCTTTTGAATAGTCCTGGCACTCTAGATCCGACATCGAAAATTTTCGAAAAATTTTAATTTTACCAAAAAATGTAAAATTATGATCATTTTTGGCTTATTTAGACTTGATCAAATCATAAAAGACCTATATATATGCATATCGACTTACTTGGATCAAAATTTCACACTTTTGTATAGTCCTGTCACTCTAGATCCGACATGGAAAATTTTCGAAAAATTTTAATTTTACCAAAAAATGTCAAATTATGATCATTTTTGGCTTATTTAGACTTGATCAAATCATAAAAGACCTATATATATGCATATCGACTTACTTGGATCAAAATTTCACTCTTTTGTATAGTCCTGGCACTCTAGATCCGACATGGAAAATTTTCAAAAAATTTTAATTTTACCAAAAAAAGTCAAATTATGATCATTTTTGGCTTATTTAGACTTGATCAAATCATAAAAGACCTATATATATGCATATCGACTTACTTGGATCAAAATTTGACCCTTTTGTATAGTCCTGGCACTCTAGATCCGACATCGAAAATTTTCGAAAAATTTTAATTTTACCAAAAAATGTAAAATTATGATCATTTTTGGCTTATTTAGACTTGATCAAATCATAAAAGACCTATATATATGCATATCGACTTACTTGGATCAAAATTTCACACTTTTGTATAGTCCTGTCACTCTAGATCCGACATGGAAAATTTTCGAAAAATTTAAATTTTACCAAAAAATGTCAAATTATGATCATTTTTGGCTTATTTAGACTTGATCAAATCATAAAAGACCTATATATATGCATATCGACTTACTTGGATCAAAATTTCACTCTTTTGTATAGTCCTGGCACTCTAGATCCGACATGGAAAATTTTCAAAAAATTTTAATTTTACCAAAAAAAGTCAAATTATGATAATTTTTGGCTTATTTAGACTTGATCAAATCATAAAAGACCTATATATATGCATATCGACTTACTTGGATCAAAATTTGACCCTTTTGTATAGTCCTGGCACTCTAGATCCGACATCGAAAATTTTCGAAAAATTTTAATTTTACCAAAAAATGTAAAATTATGATCATTTTTGGCTTATTTAGACTTGATCAAATCATAAAAGACCTATATATATGCATATCGACTTACTTGGATCAAAATTTCACACTTTTGTATAGTCCTGGCACTCTAGATCCGACATGGAAAATTTTCAAAAAATTTTAATTTTACCAAAAAATGTCAAATTATGATCATTTTTGGCTTATTTAGACTTGATCAAATCATAAAAGACCTATATATATGCATATCGACTTACTTGGATCAAAATTTGACCCTTTTGTATAGTCCTGGCACTCTAGATCCGACATCGAAAATTTTCGAAAAATTTTAATTTTACCAAAAAATGTAAAATTATGATCATTTTTGGCTTATTTAGACTTGATCAAATCATAAAAGACCTATATATATGCATATCGACTTACTTGGATCAAAATTTCACACTTTTGTATAGTCCTGTCACTCTAGATCCGACATGAAAAATTTTCGAAAAATTTTAATTTTACCAAAAAATGTCAAATTATGATCATTTTTGGCTTATTTAGACTTGATCAAATCATAAAAGACCTATATATATGCATATCGACTTACTTGGATCAAAATTTTACTCTTTTGTATAGTCCTGGCACTCTAGATCCGACATGGAAAATTTTCAAAAAATTTTAATTTTACCAAAAAAAGTCAAATTATGATCATTTTTGGCTTATTTAGACTTGATCAAATCATAAAAGACCTACATATATGCATATCGACTTACTTGGATCAAAATTTGACCCTTTTGTATAGTCCTGGCACTCTAGATCCGACATCGAAAATTTTCGAAAAATTTTAATTTTACCAAAAAATGTAAAATTATGATCATTTTTGGCTTATTTAGACTTGATCAAATCATAAAAGACCTATATATATGCATATCGACTTACTTGGATCAAAATTTCACACTTTTGTATAGTCCTGTCACTCTAGATCCGACATGGAAAATTTTCGAAAAATTTTAATTTTACCAAAAAATGTCAAATTATGATCATTTTTGGCTTATTTAGACTTGATCAAATCATAAAAGACCTATATATATGCATATCGACTTACTTGGATCAAAATTTCACTCTTTTGTATAGTCCTGGCACTCTAGATCCGACATGGAAAATTTTCAAAAAATTTTCATTTTACCAAAAAAAGTCAAATTATGATCATTTTTGGCTTATTTAGACTTGATCAAATCATAAAAGACCTATATATATGCATATCGACTTACTTGGATCAAAATTTGACCCTTTTGTATAGTCCTGGCACTCTAGATCCGACATCGAAAATTTTCGAAAAATTTTAATTTTACCAAAAAATGTCAAATTATGATCATTTTTGGCTTATTTAGACTTGATCAAATCATAAAAGACCTATATGTATGCATATCGACTTACTTGGATCAAAATTTCACTCTTTTGTATAGTCCTGGCACTCTAGATCCGACATGGAAAATTTTCAAAAAATTTTAATTTTACCAAAAAAAGTCAAATTATGATCATTTTTGGCTTATTTAGACTTGATCAAATCATAAAAGACCTATATATATGCATATCGACTTACTTGGATCAAAATTTGACCCTTTTGTATAGTCCTGGCACTCTAGATCCGACATCGAAAATTTTCGAAAAATTTTAATTTTACCAAAAAATGTAAAATTATGATCATTTTTGGCTTATTTAGACTTGATCAAATCATAAAAGACCTATATATATGCATATCGACTTACTTGGATCAAAATTTCACACTTTTGTATAGTCCTGGCACTCTAGATCCGACATGGAAAATTTTCAAAAAATTTTAATTTTACCAAAAAATGTCAAATTATGATCATTTTTGGCTTATTTAGACTTGATCAAATCATAAAAGACCTATATATATGCATATCGACTTACTTGGATCAAAATTTGACCCTTTTGTATAGTCCTGGCACTCTAGATCCGACATCGAAAATTTTCGAAAAATTTTAATTTTACCAAAAAATGTAAAATTATGATCATTTTTGGCTTATTTAGACTTGATCAAATCATAAAAGACCTATATATATGCATATCGACTTACTTGGATCAAAATTTCACTCTTTTGTATAGTCCTGGCACTCTAGATCCGACATGGAAAATTTTCAAAAAATTTTAATTTTACCAAAAAAAGTCAAATTATGATCATTTTTGGCTTATTTAGACTTGATCAAATCATAAAAGACCTATATATATGCATATCGACTTACTTGGATCAAAATTTGACCCTTTTGTATAGTCCTGGCACTCTAGATCCGACATCGAAAATTTTCGAAAAATTTTAATTTTACCAAAAAATGTAAAATTATGATCATTTTTGGCTTATTTAGACTTGATCAAATCATAAAAGACCTATATATATGCATATCGACTTACTTGGATCAAAATTTCACACTTTTGTATAGTCCTGTCACTCTAGATCCGACATGGAAAATTTTCGAAAAATTTTAATTTTACCAAAAAATGTCAAATTATGATCATTTTTGGCTTATTTAGACTTGATCAAATCATAAAAGACCTATATATATGCATATCGACTTACTTGGATCAAAATTTCACTCTTTTGTATAGTCCTGGCACTCTAGATCCGACATGGAAAATTTTCAAAAAATTTTAATTTTACCAAAAAAAGTCAAATTATGATCATTTTTGGCTTATTTAGACTTGATCAAATCAAAAAAGACCTATATATATGCATATCGACTTACTTGGATCAAAATTTGACCCTTTTGTATAGTCCTGGCACTCTAGATCCGACATCGAAAATTTTCGAAAAATTTTAATTTTACCAAAAAATGTAAAATTATGATCATTTTTGGCTTATTTAGACTTGATCAAATCATAAAAGACCTATATATATGCATATCGACTTACTTGGATCAAAATTTCACACTTTTGTATAGTCCTGTCACTCTAGATCCGACATGGAAAATTTTCGAAAAATTTTAATTTTACCAAAAAATGTCAAATTATGATCATTTTTGGCTTATTTAGACTTGATCAAATCATAAAAGACCTATATATATGCATATCGACTTACTTGGATCAAAATTTCACTCTTTTGTATAGTCCTGGCACTCTAGATCCGACATGGAAAATTTTCAAAAAATTTTAATTTTACCAAAAAAAGTCAAATTATGATCATTTTTGGCTTATTTAGACTTGATCAAATCAAAAAAGACCTATATATATGCATATCGACTTACTTGGATCAAAATTTGACCCTTTTGTATAGTCCTGGCACTCTAGATCCGACATCGAAAATTTTCGAAAAATTTTAATTTTACCAAAAAATGTAAAATTATGATCATTTTTGGCTTATTTAGACTTGATCAAATCATAAAAGACCTATATATATGCATATCGACTTACTTGGATCAAAATTTCACACTTTTGTATAGTCCTGTCACTCTAGATCCGACATCGAAAATTTTCGAAAAATTTTAATTTTACCAAAAAATGTCAAATTATGTTCATTTTTGGCTTATTTAGACTTGATCAAATCATAAAAGACCTATATATATGCATATCGACTTACTTGGATCAAAATTTCACACTTTTGTATAGTCCTGTCACTCTAGATCCGACATGGAAAATTTTCGAAAAATTTTAATTTTACCAAAAAATGTCAAATTATGATCATTTTTGGCTTATTTAGACTTGATCAAATCATAAAAGACCTATATATATGCATATCGACTTACTTGGATCAAAATTTCACTCTTTTGTATAGTCCTGGCACTCTAGATCCGACATGGAAAATTTTCAAAAAATTTTAATTTTACCAAAAAAAGTCAAATTATGATCATTTTTGGCTTATTTAGACTTGATCAAGTCATAAAAGACCTATATATATGCATATCGACTTACTTGGATCAAAATTTCACACTTTTGTATAGTCCTGTCACTCTAGATCCGACATGAAAAATTTTCGAAAAATTTTAATTTTACCAAAAAATGTCAAATTATGATCATTTTTGGCTTATTTAGACTTGATCAAATCATAAAAGACCTATATATATGCATATCGACTTACTTGGATCAAAATTTCACTCTTTTGTATAGTCCTGGCACTCTAGATCCGACATGGAAAATTTTCAAAAAATTTTAATTTTACCAAAAAAAGTCAAATTATGATCATTTTTGGCTTATTTAGACTTGATCAAATCATAAAAGACCTATATATATGCATATCGACTTACTTGGATCAAAATTTGACCCTTTTGTATAGTCCTGGCACTCTAGATCCGACATCGAAAATTTTCGAAAAATTTTAATTTTACCAAAAAATGTAAAATTATGATCATTTTTGGCTTATTTAGACTTGATCAAATCATAAAAGACCTATATATATGCATATCGACTTACTTGGATCAAAATTTCACACTTTTGTATAGTCCTGTCACTCTAGATCCGACATGGAAAATTTTCGAAAAATTTTAATTTTACCAAAAAATGTCAAATTATGATCATTTTTGGCTTATTTAGACTTGATCAGATCATAAAAGACCTATATATATGCATATCGACTTACTTGGATCAAAATTTCACTCTTTTGTATAGTCCTGGCACTCTAGATCCGACATGGAAAATTTTCAAAAAATTTTAATTTTACCAAAAAAAGTCAAATTATGATCATTTTTGGCTTATTTAGACTTGATCAAATCATAAAAGACCTATATATATGCATATCGACTTACTTGGATCAAAATTTGACCCTTTTGTATAGTCCTGGCACTCTAGATCCGACATCGAAAATTTTCGAAAAATTTTAATTTTACCAAAAAATGTAAAATTATGATCATTTTTGGCTTATTTAGACTTGATCAAATCATAAAAGACCTATATATATGCATATCGACTTACTTGGATCAAAATTTCACTCTTTTGTATAGTCCTGGCACTCTAGATCCGACATGGAAAATTTTCAAAAAATTTTAATTTTACCAAAAAAAGTCAAATTATGATCATTTTTGGCTTATTTAGACTTGATCAAATCAAAAAAGACCTATATATATGCATATCGACTTACTTGGATCAAAATTTGACCCTTTTGTATAGTCCTGGCACTCTAGATCCGACATCGAAAATTTTCGAAAAATTTTAATTTTACCAGAAAATGTAAAATTATGATCATTTTTGGCTTATTTAGACTTGATCAAATCATAAAAGACCTATATATATGCATATCGACTTACTTGGATCAAAATTTCACACTTTTGTATAGTCCTGGCACTCTAGATCCGACATGGAAAATTTTCAAAGAATTTTAATTTTACCAAAAAATGTCAAATTATGATCATTTTTGGCTTATTTAGACTTGATCAAATCATAAAAGACCTATATATATGCATATCGACTTACTTGGATCAAAATTTCACTCTTTTGTATAGTCCTGGCACTCTAGATCCGACATGGAAAATTTTCAAAAAATTTTAATTTTACCAAAAAAAGTCAAATTATGATCATTTTTGGCTTATTTAGACTTGATCAAATCAAAAAAGACCTATATATATGCATATCGACTTACTTGGATCAAAATTTGACCCTTTTGTATAGTCCTGGCACTCTAGATCCGACATCGAAAATTTTCGAAAAATTTTAATTTTACCAAAAAATGTAAAATTATGATCATTTTTGGCTTATTTAGACTTGATCAAATCATAAAAGACCTATATATATGCATATCGACTTACTTGGATCAAAATTTCACACTTTTGTATAGTCCTGGCACTCTAGATCCGACATGGAAAATTTTCAAAAAATTTTAATTTTACCAAAAAATGTCAAATTATGATCATTTTTGGCTTATTTAGACTTGATCGAATCATAAAAGACCTATATATATGCATATCGACTTACTTGGATCAAAATTTCACTCTTTTGTATAGTCCTGGCACTCTAGATCCGACATGGAAAATTTTCAAAAAATTTTAATTTTACCAAAAAAAGTCAAATTATGATCATTTTTGGCTTATTTAGACTTGATCAAATCATAAAAGACCTATATATATGCATATCGACTTACTTGGATCAAAATTTGACCCTTTTGTATAGTCCTGGCACTCTAGATCCGACATCGAAAATTTTCGAAAAATTTTAATTTTACCAAAAAATGTAAAATTATGATCATTTTTTTCTTATTTAGACTTGATCAAATCATAAAAGACCTATATATATGCATATCGACTTACTTGGATCAAAATTTCACACTTTTGTATAGTCCTGGCACTCTAGATCCGACATGGAAAATTTTCAAAAAATTTTAATTTTACCAAAAAAAGTCAAATTATGATCATTTTTGGCTTATTTAGACTTGATCAAGTCATAAAAGACCTATATATATGCATATCGACTTACTTGGATCAAAATTTCACACTTTTGTATAGTCCTGTCACTCTAGATCCGACATGAAAAATTTTCGAAAAATTTTAATTTTACCAAAAAATGTCAAATTATGATCATTTTTGGCTTATTTAGACTTGATCAAATCATAAAAGACCTATATATATGCATATCGACTTACTTGGATCAAAATTTCACTCTTTTGTATAGTCCTGGCACTCTAGATCCGACATGGAAAATTTTCAAAAAATTTTAATTTTACCAAAAAAAGTCAAATTATGATCATTTTTGGCTTATTTAGACTTGATCAAATCATAAAAGACCTATATATATGCATATCGACTTACTTGGATCAAAATTTGACCCTTTTGTATAGTCCTGGCACTCTAGATCCGACATCGAAAATTTTCGAAAAATTTTAATTTTACCAAAAAATGTAAAATTATGATCATTTTTGGCTTATTTAGACTTGATCAAATCATAAAAGACCTATATATATGCATATCGACTTACTTGGATCAAAATTTCACACTTTTGTATAGTCCTGTCACTCTAGATCCGACATGGAAAATTTTCGAAAAATTTTAATTTTACCAAAAAATGTCAAATTATGATCATTTTTGGCTTATTTAGACTTGATCAGATCATAAAAGACCTATATATATGCATATCGACTTACTTGGATCAAAATTTCACTCTTTTGTATAGTCCTGGCACTCTAGATCCGACATGGAAAATTTTCAAAAAATTTTAATTTTACCAAAAAAAGTCAAATTATGATCATTTTTGGCTTATTTAGACTTGATCAAATCATAAAAGACCTATATATATGCATATCGACTTACTTGGATCAAAATTTGACCCTTTTGTATAGTCCTGGCACTCTAGATCCGACATCGAAAATTTTCGAAAAATTTTAATTTTACCAAAAAATGTAAAATTATGATCATTTTTGGCTTATTTAGACTTGATCAAATCATAAAAGACCTATATATATGCATATCGACTTACTTGGATCAAAATTTCACTCTTTTGTATAGTCCTGGCACTCTAGATCCGACATGGAAAATTTTCAAAAAATTTTAATTTTACCAAAAAAAGTCAAATTATGATCATTTTTGGCTTATTTAGACTTGATCAAATCAAAAAAGACCTATATATATGCATATCGACTTACTTGGATCAAAATTTGACCCTTTTGTATAGTCCTGGCACTCTAGATCCGACATCGAAAATTTTCGAAAAATTTTAATTTTACCAGAAAATGTAAAATTATGATCATTTTTGGCTTATTTAGACTTGATCAAATCATAAAAGACCTATATATATGCATATCGACTTACTTGGATCAAAATTTCACACTTTTGTATAGTCCTGGCACTCTAGATCCGACATGGAAAATTTTCAAAAAATTTTAATTTTACCAAAAAATGTCAAATTATGATCATTTTTGGCTTATTTAGACTTGATCAAATCATAAAAGACCTATATATATGCATATCGACTTACTTGGATCAAAATTTCACTCTTTTGTATAGTCCTGGCACTCTAGATCCGACATGGAAAATTTTCAAAAAATTTTAATTTTACCAAAAAAAGTCAAATTATGATCATTTTTGGCTTATTTAGACTTGATCAAATCAAAAAAGACCTATATATATGCATATCGACTTACTTGGATCAAAATTTGACCCTTTTGTATAGTCCTGGCACTCTAGATCCGACATCGAAAATTTTCGAAAAATTTTAATTTTACCAAAAAATGTAAAATTATGATCATTTTTGGCTTATTTAGACTTGATCAAATCATAAAAGACCTATATATATGCATATCGACTTACTTGGATCAAAATTTCACACTTTTGTATAGTCCTGGCACTCTAGATCCGACATGGAAAATTTTCAAAAAATTTTAATTTTACCAAAAAATGTCAAATTATGATCATTTTTGGCTTATTTAGACTTGATCGAATCATAAAAGACCTATATATATGCATATCGACTTACTTGGATCAAAATTTCACTCTTTTGTATAGTCCTGGCACTCTAGATCCGACATGGAAAATTTTCAAAAAATTTTAATTTTACCAAAAAAAGTCAAATTATGATCATTTTTGGCTTATTTAGACTTGATCAAATCATAAAAGACCTATATATATGCATATCGACTTACTTGGATCAAAATTTGACCCTTTTGTATAGTCCTGGCACTCTAGATCCGACATCGAAAATTTTCGAAAAATTTTAATTTTACCAAAAAATGTAAAATTATGATCATTTTTTTCTTATTTAGACTTGATCAAATCATAAAAGACCTATATATATGCATATCGACTTACTTGGATCAAAATTTCACACTTTTGTATAGTCCTGGCACTCTAGATCCGACATGGAAAATTTTCAAAAAATTTTAATTTTACCAAAAAATGTCAAATTATGATCATTTTTGGCTTATTTAGACTTGATCAAATCATAAAAGACCTATATATATGCATATCGACTTACTTGGATCAAAATTTCACTCTTTTGTATAGTCCTGGCACTCTAGATCCGACATGGAAAATTTTCGAAAAATTTTAATTTTACCAAAAAATGTCAAATTATGATCATTTTTGGCTTATTTAGACTTGATCAAATCATAAAAGACCTATATATATGCATATCGACTTACTTGGATCAAAATTTCACTCTTTTGTATAGTCCTGGCACTCTAGATCCGACATGGAAAATTTTCAAAAAATTTTAATTTTACCAAAAAAAGTCAAATTATGATCATTTTTGGCTTATTTAGACTTGATCAAATCATAAAAGACCTATATATATGCATATCGACTTACTTGGATCAAAATTTGACCCTTTTGTATAGTCCTGGCACTCTAGATCCGACATCGAAAATTTTCGAAAAATTTTAATTTTACCAAAAAATGTAAAATTATGATCATTTTTGGCTTATTTAGACTTGATCAAGTCATAAAAGACCTATATATATGCATATCGACTTACTTGGATCAAAATTTCACACTTTTGTATAGTCCTGTCACTCTAGATCCGACATGGAAAATTTTCGAAAAATTTTAATTTTACCAAAAAATGTAAAATTATGATCATTTTTGGCTTATTTAGACTTGATCAAATCATAAAAGACCTATATATATGCATATCGACTTACTTGGATCAAAATTTCACACTTTTGTATAGTCCTGTCACTCTAGATCCGACATGGAAAATTTTCGAAAAATTTTAATTTTACCAAAAAATGTCAAATTATGATCATTTTTGGCTTATTTAGACTTGATCAAATCATAAAAGACCTATATATATGCATATCGACTTACTTGGATCAAAATTTGACCCTTTTGTATAGTCCTGGCACTCTAGATCCGACATCGAAAATTTTCGAAAAATTTTAATTTTACCAAAAAATGTCAAATTATGATCATTTTTGGCTTATTTAGACTTGATCAAATCATAAAAGACCTATATATATGCATATCGACTTACTTGGATCAAAATTTGACCCTTTTGTATAGTCCTGGCACTCTAGATCCGACATCGAAAATTTTCGAAAAATTTTAATTTTACCAAAAAAAGTCAAATTATGATCATTTTTGGCTTATTTAGACTTGATCAAATCATAAAAGACCTATATATATGCATATCGACTTACTTGGATCAAAATTTGACCCTTTTGTATAGTCCTGGCACTCTAGATCCGACATCGAAAATTTTCGAAAAATTTTAATTTTACCAAAAAATGTAAAATTATGATCATTTTTGGCTTATTTAGACTTGATCAAATCATAAAAGACCTATATATATGCATATCGACTTACTTGGATCAAAATTTCACCCTTTTGTATAGTCCTGGCACTCTAGATCCGACATGGAAAATTTTCAAAAAATTTTAATTTTACCAAAAAATGTCAAATTATGATCATTTTTGGCTTATTTAGACTTGATCGAATCATAAAAGACCTATATATATGCATATCGACTTACTTGGATCAAAATTTCACTCTTTTGTATAGTCCTGGCACTCTAGATCCGACATGGAAAATTTTCAAAAAATTTTAATTTTACCAAAAAAAGTCAAATTATGATCATTTTTGGCTTATTTAGACTTGATCAAATCATAAAAGACCTATATATATGCACATCGACTTACTTGGATCAAAATTTGACCCTTTTGTATAGTCCTGGCACTCTAGATCCGACATCGAAAATTTTCGAAAAATTTTAATTTTACCAAAAAATGTAAAATTATGATCATTTTTTTCTTATTTAGACTTGATCAAATCATAAAAGACCTATATATATGCATATCGACTTACTTGGATCAAAATTTCACACTTTTGTATAGTCCTGGCACTCTAGATCCGACATGGAAAATTTTCAAAAAATTTTAATTTTACCAAAAAATGTCAAATTATGATCATTTTTGGCTTATTTAGACTTGATCAAATCATAAAAGACCTATATATATGCATATCGACTTACTTGGATCAAAATTTCACTCTTTTGTATAGTCCTGGCACTCTAGATCCGACATGGAAAATTTTCAAAAAATTTTAATTTTACCAAAAAAAGTCAAATTATGATCATTTTTGGCTTATTTAGACTTGATCAAATCATAAAAGACCTATATATATGCATATCGACTTACTTGGATCAAAATTTGACCCTTTTGTATAGTCCTGGCACTCTAGATCCGACATCGAAAATTTTCGAAAAATTTTAATTTTACCAAAAAATGTCAAATTATGATCATTTTTGGCTTATTTAGACTTGATCAAATCATAAAAGACCTATATATATGCATATCGACTTACTTGGATCAAAATTTGACCCTTTTGTATAGTCCTGGCACTCTAGATCCGACATCGAAAATTTTCGAAAAATTTTAATTTTACCAAAAAAAGTCAAATTATGATCATTTTTGGCTTATTTAGACTTGATCAAATCATAAAAGACCTATATATATGCATATCGACTTACTTGGATCAAAATTTGACCCTTTTGTATAGTCCTGGCACTCTAGATCCGACATCGAAAATTTTCGAAAAATTTTAATTTTACCAAAAAATGTAAAATTATGATCATTTTTGGCTTATTTAGACTTGATCAAATCATAAAAGACCTATATATATGCATATCGACTTACTTGGATCAAAATTTCACACTTTTGTATAGTCCTGGCACTCTAGATCCGACATGGAAAATTTTCAAAAAATTTTAATTTTACCAAAAAATGTCAAATTATGATCATTTTTGGCTTATTTAGACTTGATCAAATCATAAAAGACCTATATATATGCATATCGACTTACTTGGATCAAAATTTCACTCTTTTGTATAGTCCTGGCACTCTAGATCCGACATGGAAAATTTTCAAAAAATTTTAATTTTACCAAAAAAAGTCAAATTATGGTCATTTTTGGCTTATTTAGACTTGATCAAATCATAAAAGACCTATATATATGCATATCGACTTACTTGGATCAAAATTTGACCCTTTTGTATAGTCCTGGCACTCTAGATCCGACATCGAAAATTTTCGAAAAATTTTAATTTTACCAAAAAATGTAAAATTATGATCATTTTTGGCTTATTTAGACTTGATCAAATCATAAAAGACCTATATATATGCATATCGACTTACTTGGATCAAAATTTCACACTTTTGTATAGTCCTGGCACTCTAGATCCGACATGGAAAATTTTCAAAAAATTTTAATTTTACCAAAAAATGTCAAATTATGATCATTTTTGGCTTATTTAGACTTGATCGAATCATAAAAGACCTATATATATGCATATCGACTTACTTGGATCAAAATTTCACTCTTTTGTATAGTCCTGGCACTCTAGATCCGACATGGAAAATTTTCAAAAAATTTTAATTTTACCAAAAAAAGTCAAATTATGATCATTTTTGGCTTATTTAGACTTGATCAAATCATAAAAGACCTATATATATGCACATCGACTTACTTGGATCAAAATTTGACCCTTTTGTATAGTCCTGGCACTCTAGATCCGACATCGAAAATTTTCGAAAAATTTTAATTTTACCAAAAAATGTAAAATTATGATCATTTTTTTCTTATTTAGACTTGATCAAATCATAAAAGACCTATATATATGCATATCGACTTACTTGGATCAAAATTTCACACTTTTGTATAGTCCTGGCACTCTAGATCCGACATGGAAAATTTTCAAAAAATTTTAATTTTACCAAAAAATGTCAAATTATGATCATTTTTGGCTTATTTAGACTTGATCAAATCATAAAAGACCTATATATATGCATATCGACTTACTTGGATCAAAATTTCACTCTTTTGTATAGTCCTGGCACTCTAGATCCGACATGGAAAATTTTCAAAAAATTTTAATTTTACCAAAAAAAGTCAAATTATGATCATTTTTGGCTTATTTAGACTTGATCAAATCATAAAAGACCTATATATATGCATATCGACTTACTTGGATCAAAATTTGACCCTTTTGTATAGTCCTGGCACTCTAGATCCGACATCGAAAATTTTCGAAAAATTTTAATTTTACCAAAAAATGTAAAATTATGATCATTTTTTTCTAATTTAGACTTGATCAAATCATAAAAGACCTATATATATGCATATCGACTTACTTGGATCAAAATTTCACACTTTTGTATAGTCCTGGCACTCTAGATCCGACATGGAAAATTTTCAAAAAATTTTAATTTTACCAAAAAATGTCAAATTATGATCATTTTTGGCTTATTTAGACTTGATCAAATCATAAAAGACCTATATATATGCATATCGACTTACTTGGATCAAAATTTCACTCTTTTGTATAGTCCTGGCACTCTAGATCCGACATGGAAAATTTTCAAAAAATTTTAATTTTACCAAAAAAAGTCAAATTATGATCATTTTTGGCTTATTTAGACTTGATCAAATCATAAAAGACCTATATATATGCATATCGACTTACTTGGATCAAAATTTCACTCTTTTGTATAGTCCTGGCACTCTAGATCCGACATGGAAAATTTTCAAAAAATTTTAATTTTACCAAAAAAAGTCAAATTATGATCATTTTTGGCTTATTTAGACTTGATCAAATCATAAAAGACCTATATATATGCATATCGACTTACTTGGATCAAAATTTGACCCTTTTGTATAGTCCTGGCACTCTAGATCCGACATCGAAAATTTTCGAAAAATTTTAATTTTACCAAAAAATGTAAAATTATGATCATTTTTGGCTTATTTAGACTTGATCAAATCATAAAAGACCTATATATATGCATATCGACTTACTTGGATCAAAATTTCACACTTTTGTATAGTCCTGTCACTCTAGATCCGACATGGAAAATTTTCGAAAAATTTTAATTTTACCAAAAAATGTCAAATTATGATCATTTTTGGCTTATTTAGACTTGATCAAATCATAAAAGACCTATATATATGCATATCGACTTACTTGGATCAAAATTTCACTCTTTTGTATAGTCCTGGCACTCTAGATCCGACATGGAAAATTTTCAAAAAATTTTAATTTTACCAAAAAAAGTCAAATTATGATCATTTTTGGCTTATTTAGACTTGATCAAATCATAAAAGACCTATATATATGCATATCGACTTACTTGGATCAAAATTTGACCCTTTTGTATAGTCCTGGCACTCTAGATCCGACATCGAAAATTTTCGAAAAATTTTAATTTTACCAAAAAATGTAAAATTATGATCATTTTTGGCTTATTTAGACTTGATCAAATCATAAAAGACCTATATATATGCATATCGACTTACTTGGATCAAAATTTGACCCTTTTGTATAGTCCTGGCACTCTAGATCCGACATCGAAAATTTTCGAAAAATTTTAATTTTACCAAAAAATGTAAAATTATGATCATTTTTGGCTTATTTAGACTTGATCAAATCATAAAAGACCTATATATATGCATATCGACTTACTTGGATCAAAATTTCACACTTTTGTATAGTCCTGGCACTCTAGATCCGACATGGAAAATTTTCAAAAAATTTTAATTTTACCAAAAAATGTCAAATTATGATCATTTTTGGCTTATTTAGACTTGATCGAATCATAAAAGACCTATATATATGCATATCGACTTACTTGGATCAAAATTTCACTCTTTTGTATAGTCCTGGCACTCTAGATCCGACATGGAAAATTTTCAAAAAATTTTAATTTTACCAAAAAAAGTCAAATTATGATCATTTTTGGCTTATTTAGACTTGATCAAATCATAAAAGACCTATATATATGCACATCGACTTACTTGGATCAAAATTTGACCCTTTTGTATAGTCCTGGCACTCTAGATCCGACATCGAAAATTTTCGAAAAATTTTAATTTTACCAAAAAATGTAAAATTATGATCATTTTTTTCTTATTTAGACTTGATCAAATCATAAAAGACCTATATATATGCATATCGACTTACTTGGATCAAAATTTCACACTTTTGTATAGTCCTGGCACTCTAGATCCGACATGGAAAATTTTCAAAAAATTTTAATTTTACCAAAAAATGTCAAATTATGATCATTTTTGGCTTATTTAGACTTGATCAAATCATAAAAGACCTATATATATGCATATCGACTTACTTGGATCAAAATTTCACTCTTTTGTATAGTCCTGGCACTCTAGATCCGACATGGAAAATTTTCAAAAAATTTTAATTTTACCAAAAAAAGTCAAATTATGATCATTTTTGGCTTATTTAGACTTGATCAAATCATAAAAGACCTATATATATGCATATCGACTTACTTGGATCAAAATTTGACCCTTTTGTATAGTCCTGGCACTCTAGATCCGACATCGAAAATTTTCGAAAAATTTTAATTTTACCAAAAAATGTCAAATTATGATCATTTTTGGCTTATTTAGACTTGATCAAATCATAAAAGACCTATATATATGCATATCGACTTACTTGGATCAAAATTTGACCCTTTTGTATAGTCCTGGCACTCTAGATCCGACATCGAAAATTTTCGAAAAATTTTAATTTTACCAAAAAAATGTAAAATTATGATCATTTTTGGCTTATTTAGACTTGATCAAATCATAAAAGACCTATATATATGCATATCGACTTACTTGGATCAAAATTTGACCCTTTTGTATAGTCCTGGCACTCTAGATCCGACATCGAAAATTTTCGAAAAATTTTAATTTTACCAAAAAATGTAAAATTATGATCATTTTTGGCTTATTTAGACTTGATCAAATCATAAAAGACCTATATATATGCATATCGACTTACTTGGATCAAAATTTCACACTTTTGTATAGTCCTGGCACTCTAGATCCGACATGGAAAATTTTCAAAAAATTTTAATTTTACCAAAAAATGTCAAATTATGATCATTTTTGGCTTATTTAGACTTGATCAAATCATAAAAGACCTATATATATGCATATCGACTTACTTGGATCAAAATTTCACTCTTTTGTATAGTCCTGGCACTCTAGATCCGACATGGAAAATTTTCAAAAAATTTTAATTTTACCAAAAAAAGTCAAATTATGGTCATTTTTGGCTTATTTAGACTTGATCAAATCATAAAAGACCTATATATATGCATATCGACTTACTTGGATCAAAATTTGACCCTTTTGTATAGTCCTGGCACTCTAGATCCGACATCGAAAATTTTCGAAAAATTTTAATTTTACCAAAAAATGTAAAATTATGATCATTTTTGGCTTATTTAGACTTGATCAAATCATAAAAGACCTATATATATGCATATCGACTTACTTGGATCAAAATTTCACACTTTTGTATAGTCCTGGCACTCTAGATCCGACATGGAAAATTTTCAAAAAATTTTAATTTTACCAAAAAATGTCAAATTATGATCATTTTTGGCTTATTTAGACTTGATCGAATCATAAAAGACCTATATATATGCATATCGACTTACTTGGATCAAAATTTCACTCTTTTGTATAGTCCTGGCACTCTAGATCCGACATGGAAAATTTTCAAAAAATTTTAATTTTACCAAAAAAAGTCAAATTATGATCATTTTTGGCTTATTTAGACTTGATCAAATCATAAAAGACCTATATATATGCACATCGACTTACTTGGATCAAAATTTGACCCTTTTGTATAGTCCTGGCACTCTAGATCCGACATCGAAAATTTTCGAAAAATTTTAATTTTACCAAAAAATGTAAAATTATGATCATTTTTTGCTTATTTAGACTTGATCAAATCATAAAAGACCTATATATATGCATATCGACTTACTTGGATCAAAATTTCACACTTTTGTATAGTCCTGGCACTCTAGATCCGACATGGAAAATTTTCAAAAAATTTTAATTTTACCAAAAAATGTCAAATTATGATCATTTTTGGCTTATTTAGACTTGATCAAATCATAAAAGACCTATATATATGCATATCGACTTACTTGGATCAAAATTTCACTCTTTTGTATAGTCCTGGCACTCTAGATCCGACATGGAAAATTTTCAAAAAATTTTAATTTTACCAAAAAAAGTCAAATTATGATCATTTTTGGCTTATTTAGACTTGATCAAATCATAAAAGACCTATATATATGCATATCGACTTACTTGGATCAAAATTTGACCCTTTTGTATAGTCCTGGCACTCTAGATCCGACATCGAAAATTTTCGAAAAATTTTAATTTTACCAAAAAATGTAAAATTATGATCATTTTTTTCTAATTTAGACTTGATCAAATCATAAAAGACCTATATATATGCATATCGACTTACTTGGATCAAAATTTCACACTTTTGTATAGTCCTGGCACTCTAGATCCGACATGGAAAATTTTCAAAAAATTTTAATTTTACCAAAAAATGTCAAATTATGATCATTTTTGGCTTATTTAGACTTGATCAAATCATAAAAGACCTATATATATGCATATCGACTTACTTGGATCAAAATTTCACTCTTTTGTATAGTCCTGGCACTCTAGATCCGACATGGAAAATTTTCAAAAAATTTTAATTTTACCAAAAAAAGTCAAATTATGATCATTTTTGGCTTATTTAGACTTGATCAAATCATAAAAGACCTATATATATGCATATCGACTTACTTGGATCAAAATTTCACTCTTTTGTATAGTCCTGGCACTCTAGATCCGACATGGAAAATTTTCAAAAAATTTTAATTTTACCAAAAAAAGTCAAATTATGATCATTTTTGGCTTATTTAGACTTGATCAAATCATAAAAGACCTATATATATGCATATCGACTTACTTGGATCAAAATTTGACCCTTTTGTATAGTCCTGGCACTCTAGATCCGACATCGAAAATTTTCGAAAAATTTTAATTTTACCAAAAAATGTAAAATTATGATCATTTTTGGCTTATTTAGACTTGATCAAATCATAAAAGACCTATATATATGCATATCGACTTACTTGGATCAAAATTTCACACTTTTGTATAGTCCTGTCACTCTAGATCCGACATGGAAAATTTTCGAAAAATTTTAATTTTACCAAAAAATGTCAAATTATGATCATTTTTGGCTTATTTAGACTTGATCAAATCATAAAAGACCTATATATATGCATATCGACTTACTTGGATCAAAATTTCACTCTTTTGTATAGTCCTGGCACTCTAGATCCGACATGGAAAATTTTCAAAAAATTTTAATTTTACCAAAAAAAGTCAAATTATGATCATTTTTGGCTTATTTAGACTTGATCAAATCATAAAAGACCTATATATATGCATATCGACTTACTTGGATCAAAATTTGACCCTTTTGTATAGTCCTGGCACTCTAGATCCGACATCGAAAATTTTCGAAAAATTTTAATTTTACCAAAAAATGTAAAATTATGATCATTTTTGGCTTATTTAGACTTGATCAAATCATAAAAGACCTATATATATGCATATCGACTTACTTGGATCAAAATTTCACACTTTTGTATAGTCCTGGCACTCTAGATCCGACATGGAAAATTTTCAAAAAATTTTAATTTTACCAAAAAAAGTCAAATTATGATCATTTTTGGCTTATTTAGACTTGATCAAATCATAAAAGACCTATATATATGCATATCGACTTACTTGGATCAAAATTTGACCCTTTTGTATAGTCCTGGCACTCTAGATCCGACATCGAAAATTTTCGAAAAATTTTAATTTTATCAAAAAATGTAAAATTATGATCATTTTTGGCTTATTTAGACTTGATCAAATCATAAAAGACCTATATATATGCATATCGACTTACTTGGATCAAAATTTGACCCTTTTGTATAGTCCTGGCACTCTAGATCCGACATCGAAAATTTTCGAAAAATTTTAATTTTATCAAAAAATGTAAAATTATGATCATTTTTGGCTTATTTAGACTTGATCAAATCATAAAAGACCTATATATATGCATATCGACTTACTTGGATCAAAATTTCACACTTTTGTATAGTCCTGTCACTCTAGATCCGACATGGAAAATTTTCGAAAAATTTTAATTTTACCAAAAAATGTCAAATTATGATCATTTTTGGCTTATTTAGACTTGATCAAATCATAAAAGACCTATATATATGCATATCGACTTACTTGGATCAAAATTTCACTCTTTTGTATAGTCCTGGCACTCTAGATCCGACATGGAAAATTTTTAAAAAATTTTAATTTTACCAAAAAAAGTCAAATTATGATCATTTTTGGCTTATTTAGACTTGATCAAATCATAAAAGACCTATATATATGCATATCGACTTACTTGGATCAAAATTTGACCCTTTTGTATAGTCCTGGCACTCTAGATCCGACATCGAAAATTTTCGAAAAATTTTAATTTTACCAAAAAATGTAAAATTATGATCATTTTTGGCTTATTTAGACTTGATCAAATCATAAAAGACCTATATATATGCATATCGACTTACTTGGATCAAAATTTCACACTTTTGTATAGTCCTGGCACTCTAGATCCGACATGGAAAATTTTCAAAGAATTTTAATTTTACCAAAAAAAGTCAAATTATGATCATTTTTGGCTTATTTAGACTTGATCAAATCATAAAAGACCTATATATATGCATATCGACTTACTTGGATCAAAATTTGACCCTTTTGTATAGTCCTGGCACTCTAGATCCGACATCGAAAATTTTCGAAAAATTTAATTTTACCAAAAAATGTAAAATTATGATCATTTTTGGCTTATTTAGACTTGATCAAATCATAAAAGACCTATATATATGCATATCGACTTACTTGGATCAAAATTTCACACTTTTGTATAGTCCTGTCACTCTAGATCCGACATGGAAAATTTTCGAAAAATTTTAATTTTACCAAAAAATGTAAAATTATGATCATTTTTGGCTTATTTAGACTTGATCAAATCATAAAAGACCTATATATATGCATATCGACTTACTTGGATCAAAATTTCACACTTTTGTATAGTCCTGTCACTCTAGATCCGACATGGAAAATTTTCGAAAAATTTTAATTTTACCAAAAAATGTCAAATTATGATCATTTTTGGCTTATTTAGACTTGATCAAATCATAAAAGACCTATATATATGCATATCGACTTACTTGGATCAAAATTTGACCCTTTTGTATAGTCCTGGCACTCTAGATCCGACATCGAAAATTTTCGAAAAATTTTAATTTTAACAAAAAATGTAAAATTATGATCATTTTTGGCTTATTTAGACTTGATCAAATCATAAAAGACCTATATATATGCATATCGACTTACTTGGATCAAAATTTCACACTTTTGTATAGTCCTGTCACTCTAGATCCGACATGGAAAATTTTCGAAAAATTTTAATTTTACCAAAAAATGTCAAATTATGATCATTTTTGGCTTATTTAGACTTGATCAAATCATAAAAGACCTATATATATGCATATCGACTTACTTGGATCAAAATTTCACTCTTTTGTATAGTCCTGGCACTCTAGATCCGAAATGGAAAATTTTCAAAAAATTTTAATTTTACCAAAAAAAGTCAAATTATGATCATTTTTGGCTTATTTAGACTTGATCAAATCATAAAAGACCTATATATATGCATATCGACTTACTTGGATCAAAATTTGACCCTTTTGTATAGTCCTGGCACTCTAGATCCGACATCGAAAATTTTCGAAAAATTTTAATTTTACCAAAAAATGTAAAATTATGATCATTTTTGGCTTATTTAGACTTGATCAAATCATAAAAGACCTATATATATGCATATCGACTTACTTGGATCAAAATTTCACACTTTTGTATAGTCCTGTCACTCTAGATCCGACATGGAAAATTTTCGAAAAATTTTAATTTTACCAAAAAATGTCAAATTATGATCATTTTTGGCTTATTTAGACTTGATCAAATCATAAAAGACCTATATATATGCATATCGACTTACTTGGATCAAAATTTCACTCTTTTGTATAGTCCTGGCACTCTAGATCCGACATGGAAAATTTTCAAAAAATTTTAATTTTACCAAAAAAAGTCAAATTATGATCATTTTTGGCTTATTTAGACTTGATCAAATCATAAAAGACCTATATATATGCATATCGACTTACTTGGATCAAAATTTGACCCTTTTGTATAGTCCTGGCACTCTAGATCCGACATCGAAAATTTTCGAAAAATTTTAATTTTACCAAAAAATGTAAAATTATGATCATTTTTGGCTTATTTAGACTTGATCAAATCATAAAAGACCTATATATATGCATATCGACTTACTTGGATCAAAATTTCACACTTTTGTATAGTCCTGGCACTCTAGATCCGACATGGAAAATTTTCAAAAAATTTTAATTTTACCAAAAAAAGTCAAATTATGATCATTTTTGGCTTATTTAGACTTGATCAAATCATAAAAGACCTATATATATGCATATCGACTTACTTGGATCAAAATTTGACCCTTTTGTATAGTCCTGGCACTCTAGATCCGACATCGAAAATTTTCGAAAAATTTTAATTTTATCAAAAAATGTAAAATTATGATCATTTTTGGCTTATTTAGACTTGATCAAATCATAAAAGACCTATATATATGCATATCGACTTACTTGGATCAAAATTTGACCCTTTTGTATAGTCCTGGCACTCTAGATCCGACATCGAAAATTTTCGAAAAATTTTAATTTTATCAAAAAATGTAAAATTATGATCATTTTTGGCTTATTTAGACTTGATCAAATCATAAAAGACCTATATATATGCATATCGACTTACTTGGATCAAAATTTCACACTTTTGTATAGTCCTGTCACTCTAGATCCGACATGGAAAATTTTCGAAAAATTTTAATTTTACCAAAAAATGTCAAATTATGATCATTTTTGGCTTATTTAGACTTGATCAAATCATAAAAGACCTATATATATGCATATCGACTTACTTGGATCAAAATTTCACTCTTTTGTATAGTCCTGGCACTCTAGATCCGACATGGAAAATTTTTTGAAAATTTTAATTTTACCAAAAAAAGTCAAATTATGATCATTTTTGGCTTATTTAGACTTGATCAAATCATAAAAGACCTATATATATGCATATCGACTTACTTGGATCAAAATTTGACCCTTTTGTATAGTCCTGGCACTCTAGATCCGACATCGAAAATTTTCGAAAAATTTTAATTTTACCAAAAAATGTAAAATTATGATCATTTTTGGCTTATTTAGACTTGATCAAATCATAAAAGACCTATATATATGCATATCGACTTACTTGGATCAAAATTTCACACTTTTGTATAGTCCTGGCACTCTAGATCCGACATGGAAAATTTTCAAAAAATTTTAATTTTACCAAAAAAAGTCAAATTATGATCATTTTTGGCTTATTTAGACTTGATCAAATCATAAAAGACCTATATATATGCATATCGACTTACTTGGATCAAAATTTGACCCTTTTGTATAGTCCTGGCACTCTAGATCCGACATCGAAAATTTTCGAAAAATTTAATTTTACCAAAAAATGTAAAATTATGATCATTTTTGGCTTATTTAGACTTGATCAAATCATAAAAGACCTATATATATGCATATCGACTTACTTGGATCATAATTTCACACTTTTGTATAGTCCTGTCACTCTAGATCCGACATGGAAAATTTTCGAAAAATTTTAATTTTACCAAAAAATGTAAAATTATGATCATTTTTGGCTTATTTAGACTTGATCAAATCATAAAAGACCTATATATATGCATATCGACTTACTTGGATCAAAATTTCACACTTTTGTATAGTCCTGTCACTCTAGATCCGACATGGAAAATTTTCGAAAAATTTTAATTTTACCAAAAAATGTCAAATTATGATCATTTTTGGCTTATTTAGACTTGATCAAATCATAAAAGACCTATATATATGCATATCGACTTACTTGGATCAAAATTTGACCCTTTTGTATAGTCCTGGCACTCTAGATCCGACATCGAAAATTTTCGAAAAATTTTAATTTTAACAAAAAATGTAAAATTATGATCATTTTTGGCTTATTTAGACTTGATCAAATCATAAAAGACCTATATATATGCATATCGACTTACTTGGATCAAAATTTCACACTTTTGTATAGTCCTGTCACTCTAGATCCGACATGGAAAATTTTCGAAAAATTTTAATTTTACCAAAAAATGTCAAATTATGATCATTTTTGGCTTATTTAGACTTGATCAAATCATGAAAGACCTATATATATGCATATCGACTTACTTGGATCAAAATTTCACTCTTTTGCATAGTCCTGGCACTCTAGATCCGACATGGAAAATTTTCAAAAAATTTTAATTTTACCAAAAAAAGTCAAATTATGATCATTTTTGGCTTATTTAGACTTGATCAAATCATAAAAGACCTATATATATGCATATCGACTTACTTGGATCAAAATTTCACTCTTTTGTATAGTCCTGGCACTCTAGATCCGACATGGAAAATTTTCAAAAAATTTTAATTTTACCAAAAAAAGTCAAATTATGATCATTTTTGGCTTATTTAGACTTGATCAAATCATAAAAGACCTATATATATGCATATCGACTTACTTGGATCAAAATTTCAAACTTTTGTATAGTCCTGGCACTCTAGATCCGACATGGAAAATTTTCAAAAAATTTTAATTTTACCAAAAAATGTCAAATTATGATCATTTTTGGCTTATTTAGACTTGATCAAATCATAAAAGACCTATATATATGCATATCGACTTACTTGGATCAAAATTTCACTCTTTTGTATAGTCCTGGCACTCTAGATCCGACATGGAAAATTTTCAAAAAATTTTAATTTTACCAAAAAAAGTCAAATTATGATCATTTTTGGCTTATTTAGACTTGATCAAATCATAAAAGACCTATATATATGCATATCGACTTACTTGGATCAAAATTTCACTCTTTTGTATAGTCCTGGCACTCTAGATCCGACATGGAAAATTTTCAAAAAATTTTAATTTTACCAAAAAAAGTCAAATTATGATCATTTTTGGCTTATTTAGACTTGATCAAATCATAAAAGACCTATATATATGCATATCGACTTACTTGGATCAAAATTTGACCCTTTTGTATAGTCCTGGCACTCTAGATCCGACATCGAAAATTTTCGAAAAATTTTAATTTTACCAAAAAATGTAAAATTATGATCATTTTTGGCTTATTTAGACTTGATCAAATCATAAAAGACCTATATATATGCATATCGACTTACTTGGATCAAAATTTCACTCTTTTGTATAGTCCTGGCACTCTAGATCCGACATGGAAAATTTTCAAAAAATTTTAATTTTACCAAAAAAAGTCAAATTATGATCATTTTTGGCTTATTTAGACTTGATCAAATCATAAAAGACCTATATATATGCATATCGACTTACTTGGATCAAAATTTCAAACTTTTGTATAGTCCTGGCACTCTAGATCCGACATGGAAAATTTTCAAAAAATTTTAATTTTACCAAAAAATGTCAAATTATGATCATTTTTGGCTTATTTAGACTTGATCAAATCATAAAAGGCCTATATATATGCATATCGACTTACTTGGATCAAAATTTCACTCTTTTGTATAGTCCTGGCACTCTAGATCCGACATGGAAAATTTTCAAAAAATTTTAATTTTACCAAAAAAAGTCAAATTATGATCATTTTTGGCTTATTTAGACTTGATCAAATCATAAAAGACCTATATATATGCATATCGACTTACTTGGATCAAAATTTCACTCTTTTGTATAGTCCTGGCACTCTAGATCCGACATGGAAAATTTTCAAAAAATTTTAATTTTACCAAAAAAAGTCAAATTATGATCATTTTTGGCTTATTTAGACTTGATCAAATCATAAAAGACCTATATATATGCATATCGACTTACTTGGATCAAAATTTGACCCTTTTGTATAGTCCTGGCACTCTAGATCCGACATCGAAAATTTTCGAAAAATTTTAATTTTACCAAAAAATGTAAAATTATGATCATTTTTGGCTTATTTAGACTTGATCAAATCATAAAAGACCTATATATATGCATATCGACTTACTTGGATCAAAATTTCACATTTTTGTATAGTCCTGGCACTCTAGATCCGACATGGAAAATTTTCAAAAAATTTTAATTTTACCAAAAAATGTCAAATTATGATCATTTTTGGCTTATTTAGACTTGATCAAATTATAAAAGACCTATATATATGCATATCGACTTACTTGGATCAAAATTTCACTCTTTTGTATAGTCCTGGCACTCTAGATCCGACATGGAAAATTTTCAAAAAATTTTAATTTTACCAAAAAATGTCAAATTATGATCATTTTTGGCTTATTTAGACTTGATCAAATCATAAAAGACCTATATATATGCATATCGACTTACTTGGATCAAAATTTGACCCTTTTGTATAGTCCTGGCACTCTAGATCCGACATCGAAAATTTTCGAAAAATTTTAATTTTACCAAAAAATGTAAAATTATGATCATTTTTGGCTTATTTAGACTTGATCAAATCATAAAAGACCTATATATATGCATATCGACTTACTTGGATCAAAATTTCACACTTTTGTATAGTCCTGTCACTCTAGATCCGACATGGAAAATTTTCGAAAAATTTTAATTTTACCAAAAAATGTCAAATTATGATCATTTTTGGCTTATTTAGACTTGATCAAATCATAAAAGACCTATATTTATGCATATCGACTTACTTGGATCAAAATTTCACTCTTTTGTATAGTCCTGGCACTCTAGATCCGACATGGAAAATTTTCAAAAAATTTTAATTTTACCAAAAAAAGTCAAATTATGATCATTTTTGGCTTATTTAGACTTGATCAAATCATAAAAGACCTATATATATGCATATCGACTTACTTGGATCAAAATTTCACTCTTTTGTATAGTCCTGGCACTCTAGATCCGACATGGAAAATTTTCAAAAAATTTTAATTTTACCAAAAAAAGTCAAATTATGATCATTTTTGGCTTATTTAGACTTGATCAAATCATAAAAGACCTATATATATGCATATCGACTTACTTGGATCAAAATTTGACCCTTTTGTATAGTCCTGGCACTCTAGATCCGACATCGAAAATTTTCGAAAAATTTTAATTTTACCAAAAAATGTAAAATTATGATCATTTTTGGCTTATTTAGACTTGATCAAATCATAAAAGACCTATATATATGCATATCGACTTACTTGGATCAAAATTTCACACTTTTGTATAGTCCTGGCACTCTAGATCCGACATGGAAAATTTTCAAAAAATTTTAATTTTACCAAAAAATGTCAAATTATGATCATTTTTGGCTTATTTAGACTTGATCAAATTATAAAAGACCTATATATATGCATATCGACTTACTTGGATCAAAATTTCACTCTTTTGTATAGTCCTGGCACTCTAGATCCGACATGGAAAATTTTCAAAAAATTTTAATTTTACCAAAAAATGTAAAATTATGATCATTTTTGGCTTATTTAGACTTGATCAAATCATAAAAGACCTATATATATGCATATCGACTTACTTGGATCAAAATTTCACTCTTTTGTATAGTCCTGGCACTCTAGATCCG
This sequence comes from Chrysoperla carnea, assembly GCF_905475395.1. Lineage (NCBI taxonomy): Eukaryota > Metazoa > Arthropoda > Insecta > Neuroptera > Chrysopidae > Chrysoperla > Chrysoperla carnea. The sequence goes on along the minus strand of NW_025408233.1, from coordinate 2,583,606 downwards.
ACATGGAAAATTTTCAAAAAATTTTAATTTTACCAAAAAAAGTCAAATTATGATCATTTTTGGCTTATTTAGACTTGATCAAATCATAAAAGACCTATATATATGCATATCGACTTACTTGGATCAAAATTTCACTCTTTTGTATAGTCCTGGCACTCTAGATCCGACATGGAAAATTTTCAAAAAATTTTAATTTTACCAAAAAAAGTCAAATTATGATCATTTTTGGCTTATTTAGACTTGATCAAATCATAAAAGACCTATATATATGCATATCGACTTACTTGGATCAAAATTTGATCCTTTTGTATAGTCCTGGCACTCTAGATCCGACATCGAAAATTTTCGAAAAATTTTAATTTTACCAAAAAATGTAAAATTATGATCATTTTTGGCTTATTTAGACTTGATCAAATCATAAAAGACCTATATATATGCATATCGACTTACTTGGATCAAAATTTCAAACTTTTGTATAGTCCTGGCACTCTAGATCCGACATGGAAAATTTTCAAAAAATTTTAATTTTACCAAAAAATGTCAAATTATGATCATTTTTGGCTTATTTAGACTTGATCAAATCATAAAAGACCTATATATATGCATATCGACTTACTTGGATCAAAATTTCACTCTTTTGTATAGTCCTGGCACTCTAGATCCGACATGGAAAATTTTCAAAAAATTTTAATTTTACCAAAAAAAGTCAAATTATGATCATTTTTGGCTTATTTAGACTTGATCAAATCATAAAAGACCTATATATATGCATATCGACTTACTTGGATCAAAATTTCACTCTTTTGTATAGTCCTGGCACTCTAGATCCGACATGGAAAATTTTCAAAAAATTTTAATTTTACCAAAAAAAGTCAAATTATGATCATTTTTGGCTTATTTAGACTTGATCAAATCATAAAAGACCTATATATATGCATATCGACTTACTTGGATCAAAATTTGACCCTTTTGTATAGTCCTGGCACTCTAGATCCGACATCGAAAATTTTCGAAAAATTTTAATTTTACCAAAAAATGTAAAATTATGATCATTTTTGGCTTATTTAGACTTGATCAAATCATAAAAGACCTATATATATGCATATCGACTTACTTGGATCAAAATTTCACACTTTTGTATAGTCCTGTCACTCTAGATCCGACATGGAAAATTTTCGAAAAATTTTAATTTTACCAAAAAATGTCAAATTATGATCATTTTTGGCTTATTTAGACTTGATCAAATCATAAAAGACCTATATATATGCATATCGACTTACTTGGATCAAAATTTCACTCTTTTGTATAGTCCTGGCACTCTAGATCCGACATGGAAAATTCTCAAAAAATTTTAATTTTACCAAAAAAAGTCAAATTATGATCATTTTTGGCTTATTTAGACTTGATCAAATCATAAAAGACCTATATATATGCATATCGACTTACTTGGATCAAAATTTCACTCTTTTGTATAGTCCTGGCACTCTAGATCCGACATGGAAAATTTTCAAAAAATTTTAATTTTACCAAAAAAAGTCAAATTATGATCATTTTTGGCTTATTTAGACTTGATCAAATCATAAAAGAAATATATATATGCATATCGACTTACTTGGATCAAAATTTGACCCTTTTGTATAGTCCTGGCACTCTAGATCCGACATCGAAAATTTTCGAAAAATTTTAATTTTATCAAAAAATGTAAAATTATGATCATTTTTGGCTTATTTAGACTTGATCAAATCATAAAAGACCTATATATATGCATATCGACTTACTTGGATCAAAATTTGACCCTTTTGTATAGTCCTGGCACTCTAGATCCGACATCGAAAATTTTCGAAAAATTTTAATTTTATCAAAAAATGTAAAATTATGATCATTTTTGGCTTATTTAGACTTGATCAAATCATAAAAGACCTATATATATGCATATCGACTTACTTGGATCAAAATTTCACACTTTTGTATAGTCCTGTCACTCTAGATCCGACATGGAAAATTTTCGAAAAATTTTAATTTTACCAAAAAATGTCAAATTATGATCATTTTTGGCTTATTTAGACTTGATCAAATCATAAAAGACCTATATATATGCATATCGACTTACTTGGATCAAAATTTCACTCTTTTGTATAGTCCTGGCACTCTAGATCCGACATGGAAAATTTTCAAAAAATTTTAATTTTACCAAAAAAAGTCAAATTATGATCATTTTTGGCTTATTTAGACTTGATCAAATCATAAAAGACCTATATATATGCATATCGACTTACTTGGATCAAAATTTCACACTTTTGTATAGTCCTGGCACTCTAGATCCGACATGGAAAATTTTCAAAAAATTTTAATTTTACCAAAAAAAGTCAAATTATGATCATTTTTGGCTTATTTAGACTTGATCAAATCATAAAAGACCTATATATATGCATATCGACTTACTTGGATCAAAATTTGACCCTTTTGTATAGTCCTGGCACTCTAGATCCGACATCGAAAATTTTCGAAAAATTTTAATTTTACCAAAAAATGTAAAATTATGATCATTTTTGGCTTATTTAGACTTGATCAAATCATAAAAGACCTATATATATGCATATCGACTTACTTGGATCAAAATTTCACACTTTTGTATAGTCCTGGCACTCTAGATCCGACATGGAAAATTTTCAAAAAATTAAAATTTTACCAAAAAAAGTCAAATTATGATCATTTTTGGCTTATTTAGACTTGATCAAATCATAAAAGACCTATATATATGCATATCGACTTACTTGGATCAAAATTTGACCCTTTTGTATAGTCCTGGCACTCTAGATCCGACATCGAAAATTTTCGAAAAATTTTAATTTTACCAAAAAATGTAAAATTATGATCATTTTTGGCTTATTTAGACTTGATCAAATCATAAAAGACCTATATATATGCATATCGACTTACTTGGATCAAAATTTGACCCTTTTGTATAGTCCTGGCACTCTAGATCCGACATCGAAAATTTTCGAAAAATTTTAATTTTACCAAAAAATGTAAAATTATGATCATTTTTGGCTTATTTAGACTTGATCAAATCATAAAAGACCTATATATATGCATATCGACTTACTTGGATCAAAATTTCACACTTTTGTATAGTCCTGGCACTCTAGATCCGACATGGAAAATTTTCAAAAAATTTTAATTTTACCAAAAAAAGTCAAATTATGATCATTTTTGGCTTATTTAGACTTGATCAAATCATAAAAGACCTATATATATGCATATCGACTTACTTGGATCAAAATTTGACCCTTTTGTATAGTCCTGGCACTCTAGATCCGACATCGAAAATTTTCGAAAAATTTTAATTTTATCAAAAAATGTAAAATTATGATCATTTTTGGCTTATTTAGACTTGATCAAATCATAAAAGACCTATATATATGCATATCGACTTACTTGGATCAAAATTTCACACTTTTGTATAGTCCTGTCACTCTAGATCCGACATGGAAAATTTTCGAAAAATTTTAATTTTACCAAAAAATGTCAAATTATGATCATTTTTGGCTTATTTAGACTTGATCAAATCATAAAAGACCTATATATATGCATATCGACTTACTTGGATCAAAATTTCACTCTTTTGTATAGTCCTGGCACTCTAGATCCGACATGGAAAATTTTCAAAAAATTTTAATTTTACCAAAAAAAGTCAAATTATGATCATTTTTGGCTTATTTAGACTTGATCAAATCATAAAAGACCTATATATATGCATATCGACTTACTTGGATCAAAATTTGACCCTTTTGTATAGTCCTGGCACTCTAGATCCGACATCGAAAATTTTCGAAAAATTTTAATTTTACCAAAAAATGTAAAATTATGATCATTTTTGGCTTATTTAGACTTGATCAAATCATAAAAGACCTATATATATGCATATCGACTTACTTGGATCAAAATTTCACACTTTTGTATAGTCCTGGCACTCTAGATCCGACATGGAAAATTTTCAAAAAATTTTAATTTTACCAAAAAAAGTCAAATTATGATCATTTTTGGCTTATTTAGACTTGATCAAATCATAAAAGACCTATATATATGCATATCGACTTACTTGGATCAAAATTTCACCCTTTTGTATAGTCCTGGCACTCTAGATCCGACATGGAAAATTTTCGAAAAATTTTAATTTTACCAAAAAATGTAAAATTATGATCATTTTTGGCTTATTTAGACTTGATCAAATCATAAAAGACCTATATATATGCATATCGACTTACTTGGATCAAAATTTCACACTTTTGTATAGTCCTGTCACTCTAGATCCGACATGGAAAATTTTCGAAAAATTTTAATTTTACCAAAAAATGTCAAATTATGATCATTTTTGGCTTATTTAGACTTGATCAAATCATAAAAGACCTATATATATGCATATCGACTTACTTGGATCAAAATTTGACCCTTTTGTATAGTCCTGGCACTCTAGATCCGACATCGAAAATTTTCGAAAAATTTTAATTTTACCAAAAAATGTAAAATTATGATCATTTTTGGCTTATTTAGACTTGATCAAATCATAAAAGACCTATATATATGCATATCGACTTACTTGGATCAAAATTTCACACTTTTGTATAGTCCTGTCACTCTAGATCCGACATGGAAAATTTTCGAAAAATTTTAATTTTACCAAAAAATGTAAAATTATGATCATTTTTGGCTTATTTAGACTTGATCAAATCATAAAAGACCTATATATATGCATATCGACTTACTTGGATCAAAATTTCACACTTTTGTATAGTCCTGTCACTCTAGATCCGACATGGAAAATTTTCGAAAAATTTTAATTTTACCAAAAAATGTCAAATTATGATCATTTTTGGCTTATTTAGACTTGATCAAATCATAAAAGACCTATATATATGCATATCGACTTACTTGGATCAAAATTTGACCCTTTTGTATAGTCCTGGCACTCTAGATCCGACATCGAAAATTTTCGAAAAATTTTAATTTTATCAAAAAATGTAAAATTATGATCATTTTTGGCTTATTTAGACTTGATCAAATCATAAAAGACCTATATATATGTATATCGACTTACTTGGATCAAAATTTCACACTTTTGTATAGTCCTGTCACTCTAGATCCGACATGGAAAATTTTCGAAAAATTTTAATTTTACCAAAAAATGTCAAATTATGATCATTTTTGGCTTATTTAGACTTGATCAAATCATAAAAGACCTATATATATGCATATCGACTTACTTGGATCAAAATTTCACTCTTTTGTATAGTCCTGGCACTCTAGATCCGACATGGAAAATTTTCAAAAAATTTTAATTTTACCAAAAAAAGTCAAATTATGATCATTTTTGGCTTATTTAGACTTGATCAAATCATAAAAGACCTATATATATGCATATCGACTTACTTGGATCAAAATTTGACCCTTTTGTATAGTCCTGGCACTCTAGATCCGACATCGAAAATTTTCGAAAAATTTTAATTTTACCAAAAAATGTAAAATTATGATCATTTTTTGCTTATTTAGACTTGATCAAATCATAAAAGACCTATATATATGCATATCGACTTACTTGGATCAAAATTTCAAACTTTTGTATAGTCCTGGCACTCTAGATCCGACATGGAAAATTTTCAAAAAATTTTAATTTTACCAAAAAATGTCAAATTATGATCATTTTTGGCTTATTTAGACTTGATCAAATCATAAAAGACCTATATATATGCATATCGACTTACTTGGATCAAAATTTCACTCTTTTGTATAGTCCTGGCACTCTAGATCCGACATGGAAAATTTTAAAAAAATTTTAATTTTACCAAAAAAAGTCAAATTATGATCATTTTTGGCTTATTTAGACTTGATCAAATCATAAAAGACCTATATATATGCATATCGACTTACTTGGATCAAAATTTCACTCTTTTGTATAGTCCTGGCACTCTAGATCCGACATGGAAAATTTTCAAAAAATTTTAATTTTACCAAAAAAAGTCAAATTATGATCATTTTTGGCTTATTTAGACTTGATCAAATCATAAAAGACCTATATATATGCATATCGACTTACTTGGATCAAAATTTGACCCTTTTGTATAGTCCTGGCACTCTAGATCCGACATCGAAAATTTTCGAAAAATTTTAATTTTACCAAAAAATGTAAAATTATGATCATTTTTTGCTTATTTAGACTTGATCAAATCATAAAAGACCTATATATATGCATATCGACTTACTTGGATCAAAATTTCAAACTTTTGTATAGTCCTGGCACTCTAGATCCGACATGGAAAATTTTCAAAAAATTTTAATTTTACCAAAAAATGTCAAATTATGATCATTTTTGGCTTATTTAGACTTGATCAAATCATAAAAGACCTATATATATGCATATCGACTTACTTGGATCAAAATTTCACTCTTTTGTATAGTCCTGGCACTCTAGATCCGACATGGAAAATTTTAAAAAAATTTTAATTTTACCAAAAAAAGTCAAATTATGATCATTTTTGGCTTATTTAGACTTGATCAAATCATAAAAGACCTATATATATGCATATCGACTTACTTGGATCAAAATTTCACTCTTTTGTATAGTCCTGGCACTCTAGATCCGACATGGAAAATTTTCAAAAAATTTTAATTTTACCAAAAAAAGTCAAATTATGATCATTTTTGGCTTATTTAGACTTGATCAAATCATAAAAGACCTATATATATGCATATCGACTTACTTGGATCAAAATTTGACCCTTTTGTATAGTCCTGGCACTCTAGATCCGACATCGAAAATTTTCGAAAAATTTTAATTTTACCAAAAAATGTAAAATTATGATCATTTTTGGCTTATTTAGACTTGATCAAATCATAAAAGACCTATATATATGCATATCGACTTACTTGGATCAAAATTTCACACTTTTGTATAGTCCTGTCACTCTAGATCCGACATGGAAAATTTTCGAAAAATTTTAATTTTACCAAAAAATGTCAAATTATGATCATTTTTGGCTTATTTAGACTTGATCAAATCATAAAAGACCTATATATATGCATATCGACTTACTTGGATCAAAATTTCACTCTTTTGTATAGTCCTGGCACTCTAGATCCGACATGGAAAATTCTCAAAAAATTTTAATTTTACCAAAAAAAGTCAAATTATGATCATTTTTGGCTTATTTAGACTTGATCAAATCATAAAAGACCTATATATATGCATATCGACTTACTTGGATCAAAATTTCACTCTTTTGTATAGTCCTGGCACTCTAGATCCGACATGGAAAATTTTCAAAAAATTTTAATTTTACCAAAAAAAGTCAAATTATGATCATTTTTGGCTTATTTAGACTTGATCAAATCATAAAAGAAATATATATATGCATATCGACTTACTTGGATCAAAATTTGACCCTTTTGTATAGTCCTGGCACTCTAGATCCGACATCGAAAATTTTCGAAAAATTTTAATTTTATCAAAAAATGTAAAATTATGATCATTTTTGGCTTATTTAGACTTGATCAAATCATAAAAGACCTATATATATGCATATCGACTTACTTGGATCAAAATTTGACCCTTTTGTATAGTCCTGGCACTCTAGATCCGACATCGAAAATTTTCGAAAAATTTTAATTTTATCAAAAAATGTAAAATTATGATCATTTTTGGCTTATTTAGACTTGATCAAATCATAAAAGACCTATATATATGCATATCGACTTACTTGGATCAAAATTTCACACTTTTGTATAGTCCTGTCACTCTAGATCCGACATGGAAAATTTTCGAAAAATTTTAATTTTACCAAAAAATGTCAAATTATGATCATTTTTGGCTTATTTAGACTTGATCAAATCATAAAAGACCTATATATATGCATATCGACTTACTTGGATCAAAATTTCACTCTTTTGTATAGTCCTGGCACTCTAGATCCGACATGGAAAATTTTCAAAAAATTTTAATTTTACCAAAAAAAGTCAAATTATGATCATTTTTGGCTTATTTAGACTTGATCAAATCATAAAAGACCTATATATATGCATATCGACTTACTTGGATCAAAATTTGACCCTTTTGTATAGTCCTGGCACTCTAGATCCGACATCGAAAATTTTCGAAAAATTTTAATTTTACCAAAAAATGTAAAATTATGATCATTTTTGGCTTATTTAGACTTGATCAAATCATAAAAGACCTATATATATGCATATCGACTTACTTGGATCAAAATTTCACACTTTTGTATAGTCCTGGCACTCTAGATCCGACATGGAAAATTTTCAAAAAATTTAAATTTTACCAAAAAAAGTCAAATTATGATCATTTTTGGCTTATTTAGACTTGATCAAATCATAAAAGACCTATATATATGCATATCGACTTACTTGGATCAAAATTTGACCCTTTTGTATAGTCCTGGCACTCTAGATCCGACATCGAAAATTTTCGAAAAATTTTAATTTTACCAAAAAATGTAAAATTATGATCATTTTTGGCTTATTTAGACTTGATCAAATCATAAAAGACCTATATATATGCATATCGACTTACTTGGATCAAAATTTCACACTTTTGTATAGTCCTGGCACTCTAGATCCGACATGGAAAATTTTCAAAAAATTTTAATTTTACCAAAAAAAGTCAAATTATGATCATTTTTGGCTTATTTAGACTTGATCAAATCATAAAAGACCTATATATATGCATATCGACTTACTTGGATCAAAATTTGACCCTTTTGTATAGTCCTGGCACTCTAGATCCGACATGGAAAATTTTCGAAAAATTTTAATTTTATCAAAAAATGTAAAATTATGATCATTTTTGGCTTATTTAGACTTGATCAAATCATAAAAGACCTATATATATGCATATCGACTTACTTGGATCAAAATTTCACACTTTTGTATAGTCCTGTCACTCTAGATCCGACATGGAAAATTTTCGAAAAATTTTAATTTTACCAAAAAATGTCAAATTATGATCATTTTTGGCTTATTTAGACTTGATCAAATCATAAAAGACCTATATATATGCATATCGACTTACTTGGATCAAAATTTCACTCTTTTGTATAGTCCTGGCACTCTAGATCCGACATGGAAAATTTTCAAAAAATTTTAATTTTACCAAAAAAAGTCAAATTATGATCATTTTTGGCTTATTTAGACTTGATCAAATCATAAAAGACCTATATATATGCATATCGACTTACTTGGATCAAAATTTGACCCTTTTGTATAGTCCTGGCACTCTAGATCCGACATCGAAAATTTTCGAAAAATTTTAATTTTACCAAAAAATGTAAAATTATGATCATTTTTGGCTTATTTAGACTTGATCAAATCATAAAAGACCTATATATATGCATATCGACTTACTTGGATCAAAATTTCACACTTTTGTATAGTCCTGGCACTCTAGATCCGACATGGAAAATTTTCAAAAAATTTTAATTTTACCAAAAAAAGTCAAATTATGATCATTTTTGGCTTATTTAGACTTGATCAAATCATAAAAGACCTATATATATGCATATCGACTTACTTGGATCAAAATTTGACCCTTTTGTATAGTCCTGGCACTCTAGATCCGACATCGAAAATTTTCGAAAAATTTAATTTTACCAAAAAATGTAAAATTATGATCATTTTTGGCTTATTTAGACTTGATCAAATCATAAAAGACCTATATATATGCATATCGACTTACTTGGATCAAAATTTCACACTTTTGTATAGTCCTGGCACTCTAGATCCGACATGGAAAATTTTCGAAAAATTTTAATTTTACCAAAAAATGTAAAATTATGATCATTTTTGGCTTATTTAGACTTGATCAAATCATAAAAGACCTATATATATGCATATCGACTTACTTGGATCAAAATTTCACACTTTTGTATAGTCCTGTCACTCTAGATCCGACATGGAAAATTTTCGAAAAATTTTAATTTTACCAAAAAATGTCAAATTATGATCATTTTTGGCTTATTTAGACTTGATCAAATCATAAAAGACCTATATATATGCATATCGACTTACTTGGATCAAAATTTGACCCTTTTGTATAGTCCTGGCACTCTAGATCCGACATCGAAAATTTTCGAAAAATTTTAATTTTACCAAAAAATGTAAAATTATGATCATTTTTGGCTTATTTAGACTTGATCAAATCATAAAAGACCTATATATATGCATATCGACTTACTTGGATCAAAATTTCACACTTTTGTATAGTCCTGGCACTCTAGATCCGACATGGAAAATTTTCAAAAAATTTTAATTTTACCAAAAAATGTCAAATTATGATCATTTTTGGCTTATTTAGACTTGATCAAATCATAAAAGACCTATATATATGCATATCGACTTACTTGGATCAAAATTTCACTCTTTTGTATAGTCCTGGCACTCTAGATCCGACATGGAAAATTTTCAAAAAATTTTAATTTTACCAAAAAATGTAAAATTATGATCATTTTTGGCTTATTTAGACTTGATCAAATCATAAAAGACCTATATATATGCATATCGACTTACTTGGATCAAAATTTCACTCTTTTGTATAGTCCTGGCACTCTAGATCCGACATGGAAAATTTTCAAAAAATTTTAATTTTACCAAAAAAAGTCAAATTATGATCATTTTTGGCTTATTTAGACTTGATCAAATCATAAAAGACCTATATATATGCATATCGACTTACTTGGATCAAAATTTGACCCTTTTGTATAGTCCTGGCACTCTAGATCCGACATCGAAAATTTTCGAAAAATTTTAATTTTACCAAAAAATGTAAAATTATGATCATTTTTGGCTTATTTAGACTTGATCAAATCATAAAAGACCTATATATATGCATATCGACTTACTTGGATCAAAATTTCACACTTTTGTATAGTCCTGTCACTCTAGATCCGACATGGAAAATTTTCGAAAAATTTTAATTTTACCAAAAAATGTAAAATTATGATCATTTTTGGCTTATTTAGACTTGATCAAATCATAAAAGACCTATATATATGCATATCGACTTACTTGGATCAAAATTTCACACTTTTGTATAGTCCTGTCACTCTAGATCCGACATGGAAAATTTTCGAAAAATTTTAATTTTACCAAAAAATGTCAAATTATGATCATTTTTGGCTTATTTAGACTTGATCAAATCATAAAAGACCTATATATATGCATATCGACTTACTTGGATCAAAATTTGACCCTTTTGTATAGTCCTGGCACTCTAGATCCGACATCGAAAATTTTCGAAAAATTTTAATTTTACCAAAAAATGTAAAATTATGATCATTTTTGGCTTATTTAGACTTGATCAAATCATAAAAGACCTATATATATGTATATCGACTTACTTGGATCAAAATTTCACACTTTTGTATAGTCCTGTCACTCTAGATCCGACATGGAAAATTTTCGAAAAATTTTAATTTTACCAAAAAATGTCAAATTATGATCATTTTTGGCTTATTTAGACTTGATCAAATCATAAAAGACCTATATATATGCATATCGACTTACTTGGATCAAAATTTCACTCTTTTGTATAGTCCTGGCACTCTAGATCCGACATGGAAAATTTTCAAAAAATTTTAATTTTACCAAAAAAAGTCAAATTATGATCATTTTTGGCTTATTTAGACTTGATCAAATCATAAAAGACCTATATATATGCATATCGACTTACTTGGATCAAAATTTGACATTTTTGTATAGTCCTGGCACTCTAGATCCGACATCGAAAATTTTCGAAAAATTTTAATTTTACCAAAAAATGTAAAATTATGATCATTTTTGGCTTATTTAGACTTGATCAAATCATAAAAGACCTATATATATGCATATCGACTTACTTGGATCAAAATTTCACACTTTTGTATAGTCCTGGCACTCTAGATCCGACATGGAAAATTTTCAAAAAATTTTAATTTTACCAAAAAAAGTCAAATTATGATCATTTTTGGCTTATTTAGACTTGATCAAATCATAAAAGACCTATATATATGCATATCGACTTACTTGGATCAAAATTTGACCCTTTTGTATAGTCCTGGCACTCTAGATCCGACATCGAAAATTTTCGAAAAATTTAATTTTACCAAAAAATGTAAAATTATGATCATTTTTGGCTTATTTAGACTTGATCAAATCATAAAAGACCTATATATATGCATATCGACTTACTTGGATCAAAATTTCACACTTTTGTATAGTCCTGGCACTCTAGATCCGACATGGAAAATTTTCGAAAAATTTTTATTTTACCAAAAAATGTAAAATTATGATCATTTTTGGCTTATTTAGACTTGATCAAATCATAAAAGACCTATATATATGCATATCGACTTACTTGGATCAAAATTTCACACTTTTGTATAGTCCTGTCACTCTAGATCCGACATGGAAAATTTTCGAAAAATTTTAATTTTACCAAAAAATGTCAAATTATGATCATTTTTGGCTTATTTAGACTTGATCAAATCATAAAAGACCTATATATATGCATATCGACTTACTTGGATCAAAATTTGACCCTTTTGTATAGTCCTGGCACTCTAGATCCGACATCGAAAATTTTCGAAAAATTTTAATTTTACCAAAAAATGTAAAATTATGATCATTTTTGGCTTATTTAGACTTGATCAAATCATAAAAGACCTATATATATGCATATCGACTTACTTGGATCAAAATTTCACACTTTTGTATAGTCCTGGCACTCTAGATCCGACATGGAAAATTTTCAAAAAATTTTAATTTTACCAAAAAATGTCAAATTATGATCATTTTTGGCTTATTTAGACTTGATCAAATCATAAAAGACCTATATATATGCATATCGACTTACTTGGATCAAAATTTCACTCTTTTGTATAGTCCTGGCACTCTAGATCCGACATGGAAAATTTTCAAAAAATTTTAATTTTACCAAAAAATGTAAAATTATGATCATTTTTGGCTTATTTAGACTTGATCAAATCATAAAAGACCTATATATATGCATATCGACTTACTTGGATCAAAATTTCACTCTTTTGTATAGTCCTGGCACTCTAGATCCGACATGGAAAATTTTCAAAAAATTTTAATTTTACCAAAAAAAGTCAAATTATGATCATTTTTGGCTTATTTAGACTTGATCAAATCATAAAAGACCTATATATATGCATATCGACTTACTTGGATCAAAATTTGACCCTTTTGTATAGTCCTGGCACTCTAGATCCGACATCGAAAATTTTCGAAAAATTTTAATTTTACCAAAAAATGTAAAATTATGATCATTTTTGGCTTATTTAGACTTGATCAAATCATAAAAGACCTATATATATGCATATCGACTTACTTGGATCAAAATTTCACACTTTTGTATAGTCCTGTCACTCTAGATCCGACATGGAAAATTTTCGAAAAATTTTAATTTTACCAAAAAATGTAAAATTATGATCATTTTTGGCTTATTTAGACTTGATCAAATCATAAAAGACCTATATATATGCATATCGACTTACTTGGATCAAAATTTCACACTTTTGTATAGTCCTGTCACTCTAGATCCGACATGGAAAATTTTCGAAAAATTTTAATTTTACCAAAAAATGTCAAATTATGATCATTTTTGGCTTATTTAGACTTGATCAAATCATAAAAGACCTATATATATGCATATTGACTTACTTGGATCAAAATTTGACCCTTTTGTATAGTCCTGGCACTCTAGATCCGACATCGAAAATTTTCGAAAAATTTTAATTTTACCAAAAAATGTAAAATTATGATCATTTTTGGCTTATTTAGACTTGATCAAATCATAAAAGACCTATATATATGTATATCGACTTACTTGGATCAAAATTTCACACTTTTGTATAGTCCTGTCACTCTAGATCCGACATGGAAAATTTTCGAAAAATTTTAATTTTACCAAAAAATGTCAAATTATGATCATTTTTGGCTTATTTAGACTTGATCAAATCATAAAAGACCTATATATATGCATATCGACTTACTTGGATCAAAATTTCACTCTTTTGTATAGTCCTGGCACTCTAGATCCGACATGGAAAATTTTCAAAAAATTTTAATTTTACCAAAAAAAGTCAAATTATGATCATTTTTGGCTTATTTAGACTTGATCAAATCATAAAAGACCTATATATATGCATATCGACTTACTTGGATCAAAATTTCACTCTTTTGTATAGTCCTGGCACTCTAGATCCGACATGGAAAATTTTCAAAAAATTTTAATTTTACCAAAAAAAGTCAAATTATGATCATTTTTGGCTTATTTAGACTTGATCAAATCATAAAAGACCTATATATATGCATATCGACTTACTTGGATCAAAATTTGACCCTTTTGTATAGTCCTGGCACTCTAGATCCGACATCGAAAATTTTCGAAAAATTTTAATTTTACCAAAAAATGTAAAATTATGATCATTTTTGGCTTATTTAGACTTGATCAAATCATAAAAGACCTATATATATGCATATCGACTTACTTGGATCAAAATTTCACTCTTTTGTATAGTCCTGGCACTCTAGATCCGACATGGAAAATTTTCAAAAAATTTTAATTTTACCAAAAAAAGTCAAATTATGATCATTTTTGGCTTATTTAGACTTGATCAAATCATAAAAGACCTATATATATGCATATCGACTTACTTGGATCAAAATTTGACCCTTTTGTATAGTCCTGGCACTCTAGATCCGACATCGAAAATTTTCGAAAAATTTTAATTTTACCAAAAAATGTAAAATTATGATCATTTTTGGCTTATTTAGACTTGATCAAATCATAAAAGACCTATATATATGCATATCGACTTACTTGGATCAAAATTTCACACTTTTGTATAGTCCTGTCACTCTAGATCCGACATGGAAAATTTTCGAAAAATTTTAATTTTACCAAAAAATGTCAAATTATGATCATTTTTGGCTTATTTAGACTTGATCAAATCATAAAAGACCTATATATATGCATATCGACTTACTTGGATCAAAATTTGACCCTTTTGTATAGTCCTGGCACTCTAGATCCGACATCGAAAATTTTCGAAAAATTTTAATTTTACCAAAAAATGTAAAATTGTGATCATTTTTGGCTTATTTAGACTTGATCAAATCATAAAAGACCTATATATATGTATATCGACTTACTTGGATCAAAATTTCACACTTTTGTATAGTCCTGTCACTCTAGATCCGACATGGAAAATTTTCGAAAAATTTTAATTTTACCAAAAAATGTCAAATTATGATCATTTTTGGCTTATTTAGACTTGATCAAATCATAAAAGACCTATATATATGCATATCGACTTACTTGGATCAAAATTTCACTCTTTTGTATAGTCCTGGCACTCTAGATCCGACATGGAAAATTTTCAAAAAATTTTAATTTTACCAAAAAAAGTCAAATTATGATCATTTTTGGCTTATTTAGACTTGATCAAATCATAAAAGACCTATATATATGCATATCGACTTACTTGGATCAAAATTTGACATTTTTGTATAGTCCTGGCACTCTAGATCCGACATCGAAAATTTTCGAAAAATTTTAATTTTACCAAAAAATGTAAAATTATGATCATTTTTGGCTTATTTAGACTTGATCAAATCATAAAAGACCTATATATATGCATATCGACTTACTTGGATCAAAATTTCACACTTTTGTATAGTCCTGGCACTCTAGATCCGACATGGAAAATTTTCAAAAAATTTTAATTTTACCAAAAAAAGTCAAATTATGATCATTTTTGGCTTATTTAGACTTGATCAAATCATAAAAGACCTATATATATGCATATCGACTTACTTGGATCAAAATTTGACCCTTTTGTATAGTCCTGGCACTCTAGATCCGACATCGAAAATTTTCGAAAAATTTTAATTTTACCAAAAAATGTAAAATTATGATCATTTTTGGCTTATTTAGACTTGATCAAATCATAAAAGACCTATATATATGCATATCGACTTACTTGGATCAAAATTTCACACTTTTGTATAGTCCTGTCACTCTAGATCCGACATGGAAAATTTTCGAAAAATTTTAATTTTACCAAAAAATGTCAAATTATGATCATTTTTGGCTTATTTAGACTTGATCAAATCATAAAAGACCTATATATATGCATATCGACTTACTTGGATCAAAATTTCACTCTTTTGTATAGTCCTGGCACTCTAGATCCGACATGGAAAATTTTCAAAAAATTTTAATTTTACCAAAAAAAGTCAAATTATGATCATTTTTGGCTTATTTAGACTTGATCAAATCATAAAAGACCTATATATATGCATATCGACTTACTTGGATCAAAATTTCACTCTTTTGTATAGTCCTGGCACTCTAGATCCGACATGGAAAATTTTCAAAAAATTTTAATTTTACCAAAAAAAGTCAAATTATGATCATTTTTGGCTTATTTAGACTTGATCAAATCATAAAAGACCTATATATATGCATATCGACTTACTTGGATCAAAATTTGACCCTTTTGTATAGTCCTGGCACTCTAGATCCGACATCGAAAATTTTCGAAAAATTTTAATTTTACCAAAAAATGTAAAATTATGATAATTTTTGGCTTATTTAGACTTGATCAAATCATAAAAGACCTATATATATGCATATCGACTTACTTGGATCAAAATTTCACACTTTTGTATAGTCCTGGCACTCTAGATCCGACATGGAAAATTTTCAAAAAATTTTAATTTTACCAAAAAAAGTCAAATTATGATCATTTTTGGCTTATTTAGACTTGATCAAATCATAAAAGACCTATATATATGCATATCGACTTACTTGGATCAAAATTTGACCCTTTTGTATAGTCCTGGCACTCTAGATCCGACATCGAAAATTTTCGAAAAATTTTAATTTTATCAAAAAATGTAAAATTATGATCATTTTTGGCTTATTTAGACTTGATCAAATCATAAAAGACCTATATATATGCATATCGACTTACTTGGATCAAAATTTGACCCTTTTGTATAGTCCTGGCACTCTAGATCCGACATCGAAAATTTTCGAAAAATTTTAATTTTATCAAAAAATGTAAAATTATGATCATTTTTGGCTTATTTAGACTTGATCAAATCATAAAAGACCTATATATATGCATATCGACTTACTTGGATCAAAATTTCACACTTTTGTATAGTCCTGTCACTCTAGATCCGACATGGAAAATTTTCGAAAAATTTTAATTTTACCAAAAAATGTCAAATTATGATCATTTTTGGCTTATTTAGACTTGATCAAATCATAAAAGACCTATATATATGCATATCGACTTACTTGGATCAAAATTTGACCCTTTTGTATAGTCCTGGCACTCTAGATCCGACATCGAAAATTTTCGAAAAATTTTAATTTTACCAAAAAATGTAAAATTATGATCATTTTTGGCTTATTTAGACTTGATCAAATCATAAAAGACCTATATATATGCATATCGACTTACTTGGATCAAAATTTCACACTTTTGTATAGTCCTGGCACTCTAGATCCGACATGGAAAATTTTCAAAGAATTTTAATTTTACCAAAAAAAGTCAAATTATGATCATTTTTGGCTTATTTAGACTTGATCAAATCATAAAAGACCTATATATATGCATATCGACTTACTTGGATCAAAATTTGACCCTTTTGTATAGTCCTGGCACTCTAGATCCGACATCGAAAATTTTCGAAAAATTTAATTTTACCAAAAAATGTAAAATTATGATCATTTTTGGCTTATTTAGACTTGATCAAATCATAAAAGACCTATATATATGCATATCGACTTACTTGGATCAAAATTTCACACTTTTGTATAGTCCTGGCACTCTAGATCCGACATGGAAAATTTTCGAAAAATTTTAATTTTACCAAAAAATGTAAAATTATGATCATTTTTGGCTTATTTAGACTTGATCAAATCATAA
This sequence comes from Chrysoperla carnea, assembly GCF_905475395.1. Lineage (NCBI taxonomy): Eukaryota > Metazoa > Arthropoda > Insecta > Neuroptera > Chrysopidae > Chrysoperla > Chrysoperla carnea. The sequence goes on along the minus strand of NW_025408233.1, from coordinate 2,565,592 downwards.
AAGACCTATATATATGCATATCGACTTACTTGGATCAAAATTTCACACTTTTGTATAGTCCTGTCACTCTAGATCCGACATGGAAAATTTTCGAAAAATTTTAATTTTACCAAAAAATGTCAAATTATGATCATTTTTGGCTTATTTAGACTTGATCAAATCATAAAAGACCTATATATATGCATATCGACTTACTTGGATCAAAATTTGACCCTTTTGTATAGTCCTGGCACTCTAGATCCGACATCGAAAATTTTCGAAAAATTTTAATTTTACCAAAAAATGTAAAATTATGATCATTTTTGGCTTATTTAGACTTGATCAAATCATAAAAGACCTATATATATGCATATCGACTTACTTGGATCAAAATTTCACACTTTTGTATAGTCCTGTCACTCTAGATCCGACATGGAAAATTTTCGAAAAATTTTAATTTTACCAAAAAATGTCAAATTATGATCATTTTTGGCTTATTTAGACTTGATCAAATCATAAAAGACCTATATATATGCATATCGACTTACTTGGATCAAAATTTCACTCTTTTGTATAGTCCTGGCACTCTAGATCCGACATGGAAAATTTTCAAAAAATTTTAATTTTACCAAAAAAAGTCAAATTATGATCATTTTTGGCTTATTTAGACTTGATCAAATCATAAAAGACCTATATATATGTATATCGACTTACTTGGATCAAAATTTCACACTTTTGTATAGTCCTGTCACTCTAGATCCGACATGGAAAATTTTCGAAAAATTTTAATTTTACCAAAAAATGTCAAATTATGATCATTTTTGGCTTATTTAGACTTGATCAAATCATAAAAGACCTATATATATGCATATCGACTTACTTGGATCAAAATTTGACCCTTTTGTATAGTCCTGGCACTCTAGATCCGACATCGAAAATTTTCGAAAAATTTTAATTTTACCAAAAAATGTAAAATTATGATCATTTTTGGCTTATTTAGACTTGATCAAATCATAAAAGACCTATATATATGCATATCGACTTACTTGGATCAAAATTTCACACTTTTGTATAGTCCTGTCACTCTAGATCCGACATGGAAAATTTTCGAAAAATTTTAATTTTACCAAAAAATGTCAAATTATGATCATTTTTGGCTTATTTAGACTTGATCAAATCATAAAAGACCTATATATATGCATATCGACTTACTTGGATCAAAATTTGACCCTTTTGTATAGTCCTGGCACTCTAGATCCGACATCGAAAATTTTCGAAAAATTTTAATTTTACCAAAAAATGTAAAATTATGATCATTTTTGGCTTATTTAGACTTGATCAAATCATAAAAGACCTATATATATGTATATCGACTTACTTGGATCAAAATTTCACACTTTTGTATAGTCCTGTCACTCTAGATCCGACATGGAAAATTTTCGAAAAATTTTAATTTTACCAAAAAATGTCAAATTATGATCATTTTTGGCTTATTTAGACTTGATCAAATCATAAAAGACCTATATATATGCATATCGACTTACTTGGATCAAAATTTCACTCTTTTGTATAGTCCTGGCACTCTAGATCCGACATGGAAAATTTTCAAAAAATTTTAATTTTACCAAAAAAAGTCAAATTATGATCATTTTTGGCTTATTTAGACTTGATCAAATCATAAAAGACCTATATATATGCATATCGACTTACTTGGATCATAATTTGACATTTTTGTATAGTCCTGGCACTCTAGATCCGACATCGAAAATTTTCGAAAAATTTTAATTTTACCAAAAAATGTAAAATTATGATCATTTTTGGCTTATTTAGACTTGATCAAATCATAAAAGACCTATATATATGCATATCGACTTACTTGGATCAAAATTTCACACTTTTGTATAGTCCTGGCACTCTAGATCCGACATGGAAAATTTTCAAAAAATTTTAATTTTACCAAAAAAAGTCAAATTATGATCATTTTTGGCTTATTTAGACTTGATCAAATCATAAAAGACCTATATATATGCATATCGACTTACTTGGATCAAAATTTGACCCTTTTGTATAGTCCTGGCACTCTAGATCCGACATCGAAAATTTTCGAAAAATTTTAATTTTACCAAAAAATGTAAAATTATGATCATTTTTGGCTTATTTAGACTTGATCAAATCATAAAAGACCTATATATATGCATATCGACTTACTTGGATCAAAATTTCACACTTTTGTATAGTCCTGTCACTCTAGATCCGACATGGAAAATTTTCGAAAAATTTTAATTTTACCAAAAAATGTCAAATTATGATCATTTTTGGCTTATTTAGACTTGATCAAATCATAAAAGACCTATATATATGCATATCGACTTACTTGGATCAAAATTTCACTCTTTTGTATAGTCCTGGCACTCTAGATCCGACATGGAAAATTTTCAAAAAATTTTAATTTTACCAAAAAAAGTCAAATTATGATCATTTTTGGCTTATTTAGACTTGATCAAATCATAAAAGACCTATATATATGCATATCGACTTACTTGGATCAAAATTTCACTCTTTTGTATAGTCCTGGCACTCTAGATCCGACATGGAAAATTTTCAAAAAATTTTAATTTTACCAAAAAAAGTCAAATTATGATCATTTTTGGCTTATTTAGACTTGATCAAATCATAAAAGACCTATATATATGCATATCGACTTACTTGGATCAAAATTTGACCCTTTTGTATAGTCCTGGCACTCTAGATCCGACATCGAAAATTTTCGAAAAATTTTAATTTTACCAAAAAATGTAAAATTATGATCATTTTTGGCTTATTTAGACTTGATCAAATCATAAAAGACCTATATATATGCATATCGACTTACTTGGATCAAAATTTCACACTTTTGTATAGTCCTGGCACTCTAGATCCGACATGGAAAATTTTCAAAAAATTTTAATTTTACCAAAAAAAGTCAAATTATGATCATTTTTGGCTTATTTAGACTTGATCAAATCATAAAAGACCTATATATATGCATATCGACTTACTTGGATCAAAATTTGACCCTTTTGTATAGTCCTGGCACTCTAGATCCGACATCGAAAATTTTCGAAAAATTTTAATTTTATCAAAAAATGTAAAATTATGATCATTTTTGGCTTATTTAGACTTGATCAAATCATAAAAGACCTATATATATGCATATCGACTTACTTGGATCAAAATTTGACCCTTTTGTATAGTCCTGGCACTCTAGATCCGACATCGAAAATTTTCGAAAAATTTTAATTTTATCAAAAAATGTAAAATTATGATCATTTTTGGCTTATTTAGACTTGATCAAATCATAAAAGACCTATATATATGCATATCGACTTACTTGGATCAAAATTTCACACTTTTGTATAGTCCTGTCACTCTAGATCCGACATGGAAAATTTTCGAAAAATTTTAATTTTACCAAAAAATGTCAAATTATGATCATTTTTGGCTTATTTAGACTTGATCAAATCATAAAAGACCTATATATATGCATATCGACTTACTTGGATCAAAATTTGACCCTTTTGTATAGTCCTGGCACTCTAGATCCGACATCGAAAATTTTCGAAAAATTTTAATTTTACCAAAAAATGTAAAATTATGATCATTTTTGGCTTATTTAGACTTGATCAAATCATAAAAGACCTATATATATGCATATCGACTTACTTGGATCAAAATTTCACACTTTTGTATAGTCCTGGCACTCTAGATCCGACATGGAAAATTTTCAAAAAATTTTAATTTTACCAAAAAAAGTCAAATTATGATCATTTTTGGCTTATTTAGACTTGATCAAATCATAAAAGACCTATATATATGCATATCGACTTACTTGGATCAAAATTTGACCCTTTTGTATAGTCCTGGCACTCTAGATCCGACATCGAAAATTTTCGAAAAATTTAATTTTACCAAAAAATGTAAAATTATGATCATTTTTGGCTTATTTAGACTTGATCAAATCATAAAAGACCTATATATATGCATATCGACTTACTTGGATCAAAATTTCACACTTTTGTATAGTCCTGGCACTCTAGATCCGACATGGAAAATTTTCGAAAAATTTTAATTTTACCAAAAAATGTAAAATTATGATCATTTTTGGCTTATTTAGACTTGATCAAATCATAAAAGACCTATATATATGCATATCGACTTACTTGGATCAAAATTTCACACTTTTGTATAGTCCTGTCACTCTAGATCCGACATGGAAAATTTTCGAAAAATTTTAATTTTACCAAAAAATGTCAAATTATGATCATTTTTGGCTTATTTAGACTTGATCAAATCATAAAAGACCTATATATATGCATATCGACTTACTTGGATCAAAATTTGACCCTTTTGTATAGTCCTGGCACTCTAGATCCGACATCGAAAATTTTCGAAAAATTTTAATTTTACCAAAAAATGTAAAATTATGATCATTTTTGGCTTATTTAGACTTGATCAAATCATAAAAGACCTATATATATGCATATCGACTTACTTGGATCAAAATTTCACACTTTTGTATAGTCCTGTCACTCTAGATCCGACATGGAAAATTTTCGAAAAATTTTAATTTTACCAAAAAATGTCAAATTATGATCATTTTTGGCTTATTTAGACTTGATCAAATCATAAAAGACCTATATATATGCATATCGACTTACTTGGATCAAAATTTCACTCTTTTGTATAGTCCTGGCACTCTAGATCCGACATGGAAAATTTTCAAAAAATTTTAATTTTACCAAAAAAAGTCAAATTATGATCATTTTTGGCTTATTTAGACTTGATCAAATCATAAAAGACCTATATATATGCATATCGACTTACTTGGATCAAAATTTCACTCTTTTGTATAGTCCTGGCACTCTAGATCCGACATGGAAAATTTTCGAAAAATTTTAATTTTACCAAAAAATGTCAAATTATGATCATTTTTGGTTTATTTAGACTTGATCAAATCATAAAAGACCTATATATATGCATATCGACTTACTTGGATCAAAATTTCACACTTTTGTATAGTCCTGGCACTCTAGATCCGACATGGAAAATTTTCAAAAAATTTTAATTTTACCAAAAAATGTCAAATTATGATCATTTTTGGCTTATTTAGTCTTGATCAAATCATAAAAGACCTATATATATGCATATCGACTTACTTGGATCAAAATTTCACTCTTTTGTATAGTCCTGGCACTCTAGATCCGACATGGAAAATTTTCAAAAAATTTTAATTTTACCAAAAAAAGTCAAATTATGATCATTTTTGGCTTATTTAGACTTGATCAAATCATAAAAGACCTATATATATGCATATCGACTTACTTGGATCAAAATTTGACCCTTTTGTATAGTCCTGGCACTCTAGATCCGACATCGAAAATTTTCGAAAAATTTTAATTTTACCAAAAAATGTAAAATTATGATCATTTTTGGCTTATTTAGACTTGATCAAATCATCAAAGACCTATATATATGCATATCGACTTACTTGGATCAAAATTTCAAACTTTTGTATAGTCCTGGCACTCTAGATCCGACATGGAAAATTTTCAAAAAATTTTAATTTTACCAAAAAATGTCAAATTATGATCATTTTTGGCTTATTTAGACTTGATCAAATCATAAAAGACCTATATATATGCATATCGACTTACTTGGATCAAAATTTCACTCTTTTGTATAGTCCTGGCACTCTAGATCCGACATGGAAAATTTTCAAAAAATTTTAATTTTACCAAAAAAAGTCAAATTATGATCATTTTTGGCTTATTTAGACTTGATCAAATCATAAAAGACCTATATATATGCATATCGACTTACTTGGATCAAAATTTGACCCTTTTGTATAGTCCTGGCACTCTAGATCCGACATCGAAAATTTTCGAAAAATTTTAATTTTACCAAAAAATGTAAAATTATGATCATTTTTGGCTTATTTAGACTTGATCAAATCATAAAAGACCTATATATATGCATATCGACTTACTTGGATCAAAATTTCACACTTTTGTATAGTCCTGGCACTCTAGATCCGACATGGAAAATTTTCAAAAAATTTTAATTTTACCAAAAAATGTAAAATTATAATCATTTTTGGCTTATTTAGACTTGATCAAATCATAAAAGACCTATATATATGCATATCGACTTACTTGGATCAAAATTTCACACTTTTGTATAGTCCTGGCACTCTAGATCCGACATGGAAAATTTTCAAAAAATTTTAATTTTACCAAAAAAAGTCAAATTATGATCATTTTTGGCTTATTTAGACTTGATCAAATCATAAAAGACCTATATATATGCATATCGACTTACTTGGATCAAAATTTCACTCTTTTGTATAGTCCTGGCACTCTAGATCCGACATGGAAAATTTTCAAAAAATTTTAATTTTACCAAAAAAAGTCAAATTATGATCATTTTTGGCTTATTAAGACTTGATCAAATCATAAAAGACCTATATATATGCATATCGACTTACTTGGATCAAAATTTGACCCTTTTGTATAGTCCTGGCACTCTAGATCCGACATCGAAAATTTTCGAAAAATTTAATTTTACCAAAAAATGTAAAATTATGATCATTTTTGGCTTATTTAGACTTGATCAAATCATAAAAGACCTATATATATGCATATCGACTTACTTGGATCAAAATTTCACACTTTTGTATAGTCCTGGCACTCTAGATCCGACATGGAAAATTTTCGAAAAATTTTAATTTTACCAAAAAATGTAAAATTATGATCATTTTTGGCTTATTTAGACTTGATCAAATCATAAAAGACCTATATATATGCATATCGACTTACTTGGATCAAAATTTCACACTTTTGTATAGTCCTGTCACTCTAGATCCGACATGGAAAATTTTCGAAAAATTTTAATTTTACCAAAAAATGTCAAATTATGATCATTTTTGGCTTATTTAGACTTGATCAAATCATAAAAGACCTATATATATGCATATCGACTTACTTGGATCAAAATTTGACCCTTTTGTATAGTCCTGGCACTCTAGATCCGACATCGAAAATTTTCGAAAAATTTTAATTTTACCAAAAAATGTAAAATTATGATCATTTTTGGCTTATTTAGACTTGATCAAATCATAAAAGACCTATATATATGCATATCGACTTACTTGGATCAAAATTTCACACTTTTGTATAGTCCTGGCACTCTAGATCCGACATGGAAAATTTTCAAAAAATTTTAATTTTACCAAAAAATGTCAAATTATGATCATTTTTGGCTTATTTAGACTTGATCAAATCATAAAAGACCTATATATATGCATATCGACTTACTTGGATCAAAATTTCACTCTTTTGTATAGTCCTGGCACTCTAGATCCGACATGGAAAATTTTCAAAAAATTTTAATTTTACCAAAAAATGTAAAATTATGATCATTTTTGGCTTATTTAGACTTGATCAAATCATAAAAGACCTATATATATGCATATCGACTTACTTGGATCAAAATTTCACTCTTTTGTATAGTCCTGGCACTCTAGATCCGACATGGAAAATTTTCAAAAAATTTTAATTTTACCAAAAAAAGTCAAATTATGATCATTTTTGGCTTATTTAGACTTGATCAAATCATAAAAGACCTATATATATGCATATCGACTTACTTGGATCAAAATTTGACCCTTTTGTATAGTCCTGGCACTCTAGATCCGACATCGAAAATTTTCGAAAAATTTTAATTTTACCAAAAAATGTAAAATTATGATCATTTTTGGCTTATTTAGACTTGATCAAATCATAAAAGACCTATATATATGCATATCGACTTACTTGGATCATAATTTCACACTTTTGTATAGTCCTGTCACTCTAGATCCGACATGGAAAATTTTCGAAAAATTTTAATTTTACCAAAAAATGTAAAATTATGATCATTTTTGGCTTATTTAGACTTGATCAAATCATAAAAGACCTATATATATGCATATCGACTTACTTGGATCAAAATTTCACACTTTTGTATAGTCCTGTCACTCTAGATCCGACATGGAAAATTTTCGAAAAATTTTAATTTTACCAAAAAATGTCAAATTATGATCATTTTTGGCTTATTTAGACTTGATCAAATCATAAAAGACCTATATATATGCATATTGACTTACTTGGATCAAAATTTGACCCTTTTGTATAGTCCTGGCACTCTAGATCCGACATCGAAAATTTTCGAAAAATTTTAATTTTACCAAAAAATGTAAAATTATGATCATTTTTGGCTTATTTAGACTTGATCAAATCATAAAAGACCTATATATATGTATATCGACTTACTTGGATCAAAATTTCACACTTTTGTATAGTCCTGGCACTCTAGATCCGACATGGAAAATTTTCGAAAAATTTTAATTTTACCAAAAAATGTCAAATTATGATCATTTTTGGCTTATTTAGACTTGATCAAATCATAAAAGACCTATATATATGCATATCGACTTACTTGGATCAAAATTTCACTCTTTTGTATAGTCCTGGCACTCTAGATCCGACATGGAAAATTTTCAAAAAATTTTAATTTTACCAAAAAAAGTCAAATTATGATCATTTTTGGCTTATTTAGACTTGATCAAATCATAAAAGACCTATATATATGCATATCGACTTACTTGGATCAAAATTTCACTCTTTTGTATAGTCCTGGCACTCTAGATCCGACATGGAAAATTTTCAAAAAATTTTAATTTTACCAAAAAAAGTCAAATTATGATCATTTTTGGCTTATTTAGACTTGATCAAATCATAAAAGACCTATATATATGCATATCGACTTACTTGGATCAAAATTTGACCCTTTTGTATAGTCCTGGCACTCTAGATCCGACATCGAAAATTTTCGAAAAATTTTAATTTTACCAAAAAATGTAAAATTATGATCATTTTTGGCTTATTTAGACTTGATCAAATCATAAAAGACCTATATATATGCATATCGACTTACTTGGATCAAAATTTCACTCTTTTGTATAGTCCTGGCACTCTAGATCCGACATGGAAAATTTTCAAAAAATTTTAATTTTACCAAAAAAAGTCAAATTATGATCATTTTTGGCTTATTTAGACTTGATCAAATCATAAAAGACCTATATATATGCATATCGACTTACTTGGATCAAAATTTGACCCTTTTGTATAGTCCTGGCACTCTAGATCCGACATCGAAAATTTTCGAAAAATTTTAATTTTACCAAAAAATGTAAAATTATGATCATTTTTGGCTTATTTAGACTTGATCAAATCATAAAAGACCTATATATATGCATATCGACTTACTTGGATCAAAATTTCACACTTTTGTATAGTCCTGTCACTCTAGATCCGACATGGAAAATTTTCGAAAAATTTTAATTTTACCAAAAAATGTCAAATTATGATCATTTTTGGCTTATTTAGACTTGATCAAATCATAAAAGACCTATATATATGCATATCGACTTACTTGGATCAAAATTTGACCCTTTTGTATAGTCCTGGCACTCTAGATCCGACATCGAAAATTTTCGAAAAATTTTAATTTTACCAAAAAATGTAAAATTATGATCATTTTTGGCTTATTTAGACTTGATCAAATCATAAAAGACCTATATATATGTATATCGACTTACTTGGATCAAAATTTCACACTTTTGTATAGTCCTGGCACTCTAGATCCGACATGGAAAATTTTCGAAAAATTTTAATTTTACCAAAAAATGTCAAATTATGATCATTTTTGGCTTATTTAGACTTGATCAAATCATAAAAGACCTATATATATGCATATCGACTTACTTGGATCAAAATTTCACTCTTTTGTATAGTCCTGGCACTCTAGATCCGACATGGAAAATTTTCAAAAAATTTTAATTTTACCAAAAAAAGTCAAATTATGATCATTTTTGGCTTATTTAGACTTGATCAAATCATAAAAGACCTATATATATGCATATCGACTTACTTGGATCATAATTTGACATTTTTGTATAGTCCTGGCACTCTAGATCCGACATCGAAAATTTTCGAAAAATTTTAATTTTACCAAAAAATGTAAAATTATGATCATTTTTGGCTTATTTAGACTTGATCAAATCATAAAAGACCTATATATATGCATATCGACTTACTTGGATCAAAATTTCACACTTTTGTATAGTCCTGGCACTCTAGATCCGACATGGAAAATTTTCAAAAAATTTTAATTTTACCAAAAAAAGTCAAATTATGATCATTTTTGGCTTATTTAGACTTGATCAAATCATAAAAGACCTATATATATGCATATCGACTTACTTGGATCAAAATTTGACCCTTTTGTATAGTCCTGGCACTCTAGATCCGACATCGAAAATTTTCGAAAAATTTTAATTTTACCAAAAAATGTAAAATTATGATCATTTTTGGCTTATTTAGACTTGATCAAATCATAAAAGACCTATATATATGCATATCGACTTACTTGGATCAAAATTTCACACTTTTGTATAGTCCTGTCACTCTAGATCCGACATGGAAAATTTTCGAAAAATTTTAATTTTACCAAAAAATGTCAAATTATGATCATTTTTGGCTTATTTAGACTTGATCAAATCATAAAAGACCTATATATATGCATATCGACTTACTTGGATCAAAATTTCACTCTTTTGTATAGTCCTGGCACTCTAGATCCGACATGGAAAATTTTCAAAAAATTTTAATTTTACCAAAAAAAGTCAAATTATGATCATTTTTGGCTTATTTAGACTTGATCAAATCATAAAAGACCTATATATATGCATATCGACTTACTTGGATCAAAATTTCACTCTTTTGTATAGTCCTGGCACTCTAGATCCGACATGGAAAATTTTCAAAAAATTTTAATTTTACCAAAAAAAGTCAAATTATGATCATTTTTGGCTTATTTAGACTTGATCAAATCATAAAAGACCTATATATATGCATATCGACTTACTTGGATCAAAATTTGACCCTTTTGTATAGTCCTGGCACTCTAGATCCGACATCGAAAATTTTCGAAAAATTTTAATTTTACCAAAAAATGTAAAATTATGATCATTTTTGGCTTATTTAGACTTGATCAAATCATAAAAGACCTATATATATGCATATCGACTTACTTGGATCAAAATTTCACACTTTTGTATAGTCCTGGCACTCTAGATCCGACATGGAAAATTTTCAAAAAATTTTAATTTTACCAAAAAAAGTCAAATTATGATCATTTTTGGCTTATTTAGACTTGATCAAATCATAAAAGACCTATATATATGCATATCGACTTACTTGGATCAAAATTTGACCCTTTTGTATAGTCCTGGCACTCTAGATCCGACATCGAAAATTTTCGAAAAATTTTAATTTTATCAAAAAATGTAAAATTATGATCATTTTTGGCTTATTTAGACTTGATCAAATCATAAAAGACCTATATATATGCATATCGACTTACTTGGATCAAAATTTGACCCTTTTGTATAGTCCTGGCTCTCTAGATCCGACATCGAAAATTTTCGAAAAATTTTAATTTTATCAAAAAATGTAAAATTATGATCATTTTTGGCTTATTTAGACTTGATCAAATCATAAAAGACCTATATATATGCATATCGACTTACTTGGATCAAAATTTCACACTTTTGTATAGTCCTGTCACTCTAGATCCGACATGGAAAATTTTCGAAAAATTTTAATTTTACCAAAAAATGTCAAATTATGATCATTTTTGGCTTATTTAGACTTGATCAAATCATAAAAGACCTATATATATGCATATCGACTTACTTGGATCAAAATTTGACCCTTTTGTATAGTCCTGGCACTCTAGATCCGACATCGAAAATTTTCGAAAAATTTTAATTTTACCAAAAAATGTAAAATTATGATCATTTTTGGCTTATTTAGACTTGATCAAATCATAAAAGACCTATATATATGCATATCGACTTACTTGGATCAAAATTTCACACTTTTGTATAGTCCTGGCACTCTAGATCCGACATGGAAAATTTTCAAAAAATTTTAATTTTACCAAAAAAAGTCAAATTATGATCATTTTTGGCTTATTTAGACTTGATCAAATCATAAAAGACCTATATATATGCATATCGACTTACTTGGATCAAAATTTGACCCTTTTGTATAGTCCTGGCACTCTAGATCCGACATCGAAAATTTTCGAAAAATTTAATTTTACCAAAAAATGTAAAATTATGATCATTTTTGGCTTATTTAGACTTGATCAAATCATAAAAGACCTATATATATGCATATCGACTTACTTGGATCAAAATTTCACACTTTTGTATAGTCCTGGCACTCTAGATCCGACATGGAAAATTTTCGAAAAATTTTAATTTTACCAAAAAATGTAAAATTATGATCATTTTTGGCTTATTTAGACTTGATCAAATCATAAAAGACCTATATATATGCATATCGACTTACTTGGATCAAAATTTCACACTTTTGTATAGTCCTGTCACTCTAGATCCGACATGGAAAATTTTCGAAAAATTTTAATTTTACCAAAAAATGTCAAATTATGATCATTTTTGGCTTATTTAGACTTGATCAAATCATAAAAGACCTATATATATGCATATCGACTTACTTGGATCAAAATTTGACCCTTTTGTATAGTCCTGGCACTCTAGATCCGACATCGAAAATTTTCGAAAAATTTTAATTTTACCAAAAAATGTAAAATTATGATCATTTTTGGCTTATTTAGACTTGATCAAATCATAAAAGACCTATATATATGCATATCGACTTACTTGGATCAAAATTTCACACTTTTGTATAGTCCTGTCACTCTAGATCCGACATGGAAAATTTTCGAAAAATTTTAATTTTACCAAAAAATGTCAAATTATGATCATTTTTGGCTTATTTAGACTTGATCAAATCATAAAAGACCTATATATATGCATATCGACTTACTTGGATCAAAATTTCACTCTTTTGTATAGTCCTGGCACTCTAGATCCGACATGGCCAATTTTCAAAAAATTTTAATTTTACCAAAAAAAGTCAAATTATGATCATTTTTGGCTTATTTAGACTTGATCAAATCATAAAAGACCTATATATATGCATATCGACTTACTTGGATCAAAATTTCACTCTTTTGTATAGTCCTGGCACTCTAGATCCGACATGGAAAATTTTCGAAAAATTTTAATTTTACCAAAAAATGTCAAATTATGATCATTTTTGGTTTATTTAGACTTGATCAAATCATAAAAGACCTATATATATGCATATCGACTTACTTGGATCAAAATTTCACACTTTTGTATAGTCCTGGCACTCTAGATCCGACATGGAAAATTTTCAAAAAATTTTAATTTTACCAAAAAATGTCAAATTATGATCATTTTTGGCTTATTTAGTCTTGATCAAATCATAAAAGACCTATATATATGCATATCGACTTACTTGGATCAAAATTTCACTCTTTTGTATAGTCCTGGCACTCTAGATCCGACATGGAAAATTTTCAAAAAATTTTAATTTTACCAAAAAAAGTCAAATTATGATCATTTTTGGCTTATTTAGACTTGATCAAATCATAAAAGACCTATATATATGCATATCGACTTACTTGGATCAAAATTTGACCCTTTTGTATAGTCCTGGCACTCTAGATCCGACATCGAAAATTTTCGAAAAATTTTAATTTTACCAAAAAATGTAAAATTATGATCATTTTTGGCTTATTTAGACTTGATCAAATCATCAAAGACCTATATATATGCATATCGACTTACTTGGATCAAAATTTCAAACTTTTGTATAGTCCTGGCACTCTAGATCCGACATGGAAAATTTTCAAAAAATTTTAATTTTACCAAAAAATGTCAAATTATGATCATTTTTGGCTTATTTAGACTTGATCAAATCATAAAAGACCTATATATATGCATATCGACTTACTTGGATCAAAATTTCACTCTTTTGTATAGTCCTGGCACTCTAGATCCGACATGGAAAATTTTCAAAAAATTTTAATTTTACCAAAAAAAGTCAAATTATGATCATTTTTGGCTTATTTAGACTTGATCAAATCATAAAAGACCTATATATATGCATATCGACTTACTTGGATCAAAATTTCACTCTTTTGTATAGTCCTGGCACTCTAGATCCGACATGGAAAATTTTCAAAAAATTTTAATTTTACCAAAAAAAGTCAAATTATGATCATTTTTGGCTTATTTAGACTTGATCAAATCATAAAAGACCTATATATATGCATATCAACTTACTTGGATCAAAATTTCACACTTTTGTATAGTCCTGTCACTCTAGATCCGACATGGAAAATTTTCGAAAAATTTTAATTTTACCAAAAAATGTAAAATTATGATCATTTTTGGCTTATTTAGACTTGATCAAATCATAAAAGACCTATATATATGCATATCGACTTACTTGGATCAAAATTTCACACTTTTGTATAGTCCTGGCACTCTAGATCCGACATGGAAAATTTTCAAAAAATTTTAATTTTACCAAAAAAAGTCAAATTATGATCATTTTTGGCTTATTTAGACTTGATCAAATCATAAAAGACCTATATATATGCATATCGACTTACTTGGATCAAAATTTGACCCTTTTGTATAGTCCTGGCACTCTAGATCCGACATCGAAAATTTTCGAAAAATTTTAATTTTACCAAAAAATGTAAAATTATGATCATTTTTGGCTTATTTAGACTTGATCAAATCATAAAAGACCTATATATATGCATATCGACTTACTTGGATCAAAATTTCACACTTTTGTATAGTCCTGTCACTCTAGATCCGACATGGAAAATTTTCGAAAAATTTTAATTTTACCAAAAAATGTCAAATTATGATCATTTTTGGCTTATTTAGACTTGATCAAATCATAAAAGACCTATATATATGCATATCGACTTACTTGGATCAAAATTTCACTCTTTTGTATAGTCCTGGCACTCTAGATCCGACATGGAAAATTTTCAAAAAATTTTAATTTTACCAAAAAAAGTCAAATTATGATCATTTTTGGCTTATTTAGACTTGATCAAATCATAAAAGACCTATATATATGCATATCGACTTACTTGGATCAAAATTTCACTCTTTTGTATAGTCCTGGCACTCTAGATCCGACATGGAAAATTTTCGAAAAATTTTAATTTTACCAAAAAATGTCAAATTATGATCATTTTTGGCTTATTTAGACTTGATCAAATCATAAAAGACCTATATATATGCATATCGACTTACTTGGATCAAAATTTCACACTTTTGTATAGTCCTGGCACTCTAGATCCGACATGGAAAATTTTCAAAAAATTTTAATTTTACCAAAAAATGTCAAATTATGATCATTTTTGGCTTATTTAGTCTTGATCAAATCATAAAAGACCTATATATATGCATATCGACTTACTTGGATCAAAATTTCACTCTTTTGTATAGTCCTGGCACTCTAGATCCGACATGGAAAATTTTCAAAAAATTTTAATTTTACCAAAAAAAGTCAAATTATGATCATTTTTGGCTTATTTAGACTTGATCAAATCATAAAAGACCTATATATATGCATATCGACTTACTTGGATCAAAATTTGACCCTTTTGTATAGTCCTGGCACTCTAGATCCGACATCGAAAATTTTCGAAAAATTTTAATTTTACCAAAAAATGTAAAATTATGATCATTTTTGGCTTATTTAGACTTGATCAAATCATAAAAGACCTATATATATGCATATCGACTTACTTGGATCAAAATTTCAAACTTTTGTATAGTCCTGGCACTCTAGATCCGACATGGAAAATTTTCAAAAAATTTTAATTTTACCAAAAAATGTCAAATTATGATCATTTTTGGCTTATTTAGACTTGATCAAATCATAAAAGACCTATATATATGCATATCGACTTACTTGGATCAAAATTTCACTCTTTTGTATAGTCCTGGCACTCTAGATCCGACATGGAAAATTTTCAAAAAATTTTAATTTTACCAAAAAAAGTCAAATTATGATCATTTTTGGCTTATTTAGACTTGATCAAATCATAAAAGACCTATATATATGCATATCGACTGACTTGGATCAAAATTTCACTCTTTTGTATAGTCCTGGCACTCTAGATCCGACATGGAAAATTTTCAAAAAATTTTAATTTTACCAAAAAAAGTCAAATTATGATCATTTTTGGCTTATTTAGACTTGATCAAATCATAAAAGACCTATATATATGCATATCAACTTACTTGGATCAAAATTTCACACTTTTGTATAGTCCTGTCACTCTAGATCCGACATGGAAAATTTTCGAAAAATTTTAATTTTACCAAAAAATGTCAAATTATGATCATTTTTGGCTTATTTAGACTTGATCAAATCATAAAAGACCTATATATATGCATATCGACTTACTTGGATCAAAATTTCACACTTTTGTATAGTCCTGGCACTCTAGATCCGACATGGAAAATTTTCAAAAAATTTTAATTTTACCAAAAAAAGTCAAATTATGATCATTTTTGGCTTATTTAGACTTGATCAAATCATAAAAGACCTATATATATGCATATCGACTTACTTGGATCAAAATTTGACCCTTTTGTATAGTCCTGGCACTCTAGATCCGACATCGAAAATTTTCGAAAAATTTAATTTTACCAAAAAATGTAAAATTATGATCATTTTTGGCTTATTTAGACTTGATCAAATCATAAAAGACCTATATATATGCATATCGACTTACTTGGATCAAAATTTCACACTTTTGTATAGTCCTGGCACTCTAGATCCGACATGGAAAATTTTCGAAAAATTTTAATTTTACCAAAAAATGTAAAATTATGATCATTTTTGGCTTATTTAGACTTGATCAAATCATAAAAGACCTATATATATGCATATCGACTTACTTGGATCAAAATTTGACCCTTTTGTATAGTCCTGGCACTCTAGATCCGACATCGAAAATTTTCGAAAAATTTTAATTTTACCAAAAAATGTAAAATTATGATCATTTTTGGCTTATTTAGACTTGATCAAATCATAAAAGACCTATATATATGCATATCGACTTACTTGGATCAAAATTTCACACTTTTGTATAGTCCTGTCACTCTAGATCCGACATGGAAAATTTTCGAAAAATTTTAATTTTACCAAAAAATGTCAAATTATGATCATTTTTGGCTTATTTAGACTTGATCAAATCATAAAAGACCTATATATATGCATATCGACTTACTTGGATCAAAATTTCACTCTTTTGTATAGTCCTGGCACTCTAGATCCGACATGGAAAATTTTCAAAAAATTTTAATTTTACCAAAAAAAGTCAAATTATGATCATTTTTGGCTTATTTAGACTTGATCAAATCATAAAAGACCTATATATATGCATATCGACTTACTTGGATCAAAATTTGACCCTTTTGTATAGTCCTGGCACTCTAGATCCGACATCGAAAATTTTCGAAAAATTTAATTTTACCAAAAAATGTAAAATTATGATCATTTTTGGCTTATTTAGACTTGATCAAATCATAAAAGACCTATATATATGCATATCGACTTACTTGGATCAAAATTTCACACTTTTGTATAGTCCTGGCACTCTAGATCCGACATGGAAAATTTTCGAAAAATTTTAATTTTACCAAAAAATGTAAAATTATGATCATTTTTGGCTTATTTAGACTTGATCAAATCATAAAAGACCTATATATATGCATATCGACTTACTTAGATCAAAATTTCACACTTTTGTATAGTCCTGTCACTCTAGATCCGACATGGAAAATTTTCGAAAAATTTTAATTTTACCAAAAAATGTCAAATTATGATCATTTTTGGCTTATTTAGACTTGATCAAATCATAAAAGACCTATATATATGCATATCGACTTACTTGGATCAAAATTTCACTCTTTTGTATAGTCCTGGCACTCTAGATCCGACATGGAAAATTTTCGAAAAATTTTAATTTTACCAAAAAATGTCAAATTATGATCATTTTTGGCTTATTTAGACTTGATCAAATCATAAAAGACCTATATATATGCATATCGACTTACTTGGATCAAAATTTCAAACTTTTGTGTAGTCCTGGCACTCTAGATCCGACATGGAAAATTTTCAAAAAATTTTAATTTTACCAAAAAATGTCAAATTATGATCATTTTTGGCTTATTTAGACTTGATCAAATCATAAAAGACCTATATATATGCATATCGACTTACTTGGATCAAAATTTCACTCTTTTGTATAGTCCTGGCACTCTAGATCCGACATGGAAAATTTTCAAAAAATTTTAATTTTACCAAAAAAAGTCAAATTATGATCATTTTTGGCTTATTTAGACTTGATCAAATCATAAAAGACCTATATATATGCATATCGACTTACTTGGATCAAAATTTCACTCTTTTGTATAGTCCTGGCACTCTAGATCCGACATGGAAAATTTTCAAAAAATTTTAATTTTACCAAAAAAAGTCAAATTATGATCATTTTTGGCTTATTTAGACTTGATCAAATCATAAAAGACCTATATATATGCATATCAACTTACTTGGATCAAAATTTCACACTTTTGTATAGTCCTGTCACTCTAGATCCGACATGGAAAATTTTCGAAAAATTTTAATTTTACCAAAAAATGTAAAATTATGATCATTTTTGGCTTATTTAGACTTGATCAAATCATAAAAGACCTATATATATGCATATCGACTTACTTGGATCAAAATTTCACACTTTTGTATAGTCCTGGCACTCTAGATCCGACATGGAAAATTTTCAAAAAATTTTAATTTTACCAAAAAAAGTCAAATTATGATCATTTTTGACTTATTTAGACTTGATCAAATCATAAAAGACCTATATATATGCATATCGACTTACTTGGATCAAAATTTGACCCTTTTGTATAGTCCTGGCACTCTAGATCCGACATCGAAGATTTTCGAAAAATTTAATTTTACCAAAAAATGTAAAATTATGATCATTTTTGGCTTATTTAGACTTGATCAAATCATAAAAGACCTATATATATGCATATCGACTTACTTGGATCAAAATTTCACACTTTTGTATAGTCCTGGCACTCTAGATCCGACATGGAAAATTTTCGAAAAATTTTAATTTTACCAAAAAATGTAAAATTATGATCATTTTTGGCTTATTTAGACTTGATCAAATCATAAAAGACCTATATATATGCATATCGACTTACTTGGATCAAAATTTGACCCTTTTGTATAGTCCTGGCACTCTAGATCCGACATCGAAAATTTTCGAAAAATTTTAATTTTACCAAAAAATGTAAAATTATGATCATTTTTGGCTTATTTAGACTTGATCAAATCATAAAAGACCTATATATATGCATATCGACTTACTTGGATCAAAATTTCACACTTTTGTATAGTCCTGTCACTCTAGATCCGACATGGAAAATTTTCGAAAAATTTTAATTTTACCAAAAAATGTCAAATTATGATCATTTTTGGCTTATTTAGACTTGATCAAATCATAAAAGACCTATATATATGCATATCGACTTACTTGGATCAAAATTTCACTCTTTTGTATAGTCCTGGCACTCTAGATCCGACATGGAAAATTTTCAAAAAATTTTAATTTTACCAAAAAAAGTCAAATTATGATCATTTTTGGCTTATTTAGACTTGATCAAATCATAAAAGACCTATATATATGCATATCGACTTACTTGGATCAAAATTTGACCCTTTTGTATAGTCCTGGCACTCTAGATCCGACATCGAAAATTTTCGAAAAATTTAATTTTACCAAAAAATGTAAAATTATGATCATTTTTGGCTTATTTAGACTTGATCAAATCATAAAAGACCTATATATATGCATATCGACTTACTTGGATCAAAATTTCACACTTTTGTATAGTCCTGGCACTCTAGATCCGACATGGAAAATTTTCGAAAAATTTTAATTTTACCAAAAAATGTAAAATTATGATCATTTTTGGCTTATTTAGACTTGATCAAATCATAAAAGACCTATATATATGCATATCGACTTACTTGGATCAAAATTTCACACTTTTGTATAGTCCTGTCACTCTAGATCCGACATGGAAAATTTTCGAAAAATTTTAATTTTACCAAAAAATGTCAAATTATGATCATTTTTGGCTTATTTAGACTTGATCAAATCATAAAAGACCTATATATATGCATATCGACTTACTTGGATCAAAATTTCACACTTTTGTATAGTCCTGTCACTCTAGATCCGACATGGAAAATTTTCGAAAAATTTTAATTTTACCAAAAAATGTCAAATTATGATCATTTTTGGCTTATTTAGACTTGATCAAATCATAAAAGACCTATATATATGCATATCGACTTACTTGGATCAAAATTTCACACTTTTGTATAGTCCTGGCACTCTAGATCCGACATGGAAAATTTTCAAAAAATTTTAATTTTACCAAAAAATGTCAAATTATGATCATTTTTGGCTTATTTAGTCTTGATCAAATCATAAAAGACCTATATATATGCATATCGACTTACTTGGATCAAAATTTCACTCTTTTGTATAGTCCTGGCACTCTAGATCCGACATGGAAAATTTTCAAAAAATTTTAATTTTACCAAAAAAAGTCAAATTATGATCATTTTTGGCTTATTTAGACTTGATCAAATCATAAAAGACCTATATATATGCATATCGACTTACTTGGATCAAAATTTCACCCTTTTGTATAGTCCTGGCACTCTAGATCCGACATCGAAAATTTTCGAAAAATTTTAATTTTACCAAAAAATGTAAAATTATGATCATTTTTGGCTTATTTAGACTTGATCAAATCATAAAAGACCTATATATATGCATATCGACTTACTTGGATCAAAATTTCAAACTTTTGTATAGTCCTGGCACTCTAGATCCGACATGGAAAATTTTCAAAAAATTTTAATTTTACCAAAAAATGTCAAATTATGATCATTTTTGGCTTATTTAGACTTGATCAAATCATAAAAGACCTATATATATGCATATCGACTTACTTGGATCAAAATTTCACTCTTTTGTATAGTCCTGGCACTCTAGATCCGACATGGAAAATTTTCAAAAAATTTTAATTTTACCAAAAAAAGTCAAATTATGATCATTTTTGGCTTATTTAGACTTGATCAAATCATAAAAGACCTATATATATGCATATCGACTTACTTGGATCAAAATTTCACTCTTTTGTATAGTCCTGGCACTCTAGATCCGACATGGAAAATTTTCAAAAAATTTTAATTTTACCAAAAAAAGTCAAATTATGATCATTTTTGGCTTATTTAGACTTGATCAAATCATAAAAGACCTATATATATGCATATCAACTTACTTGGATCAAAATTTCACACTTTTGTATAGTCCTGTCACTCTAGATCCGACATGGAAAATTTTCGAAAAATTTTAATTTTACCAAAAAATGTAAAATTATGATCATTTTTGGCTTATTTAGACTTGATCAAATCATAAAAGACCTATATATATGCATATCGACTTACTTGGATCAAAATTTCACACTTTTGTATAGTCCTGGCACTCTAGATCCGACATGGAAAATTTTCAAAAAATTTTAATTTTACCAAAAAAAGTCAAATTATGATCATTTTTGGCTTATTTAGACTTGATCAAATCATAAAAGACCTATATATATGCATATCGACTTACTTGGATCAAAATTTGACCCTTTTGTATAGTCCTGGCACTCTAGATCCGACATCGAAAATTTTCGAAAAATTTAATTTTACCAAAAAATGTAAAATTATGATCATTTTTGGCTTATTTAGACTTGATCAAATCATAAAAGACCTATATATATGCATATCGACTTACTTGGATCAAAATTTCACACTTTTGTATAGTCCTGGCACTCTAGATCCGACATGGAAAATTTTCGAAAAATTTTAATTTTACCAAAAAATGTAAAATTATGATCATTTTTGGCTTATTTAGACTTGATCAAATCATAAAAGACCTATATATATGCATATCGACTTACTTGGATCAAAATTTGACCCTTTTGTATAGTCCTGGCACTCTAGATCCGACATCGAAAATTTTCGAAAAATTTTAATTTTACCAAAAAATGTAAAATTATGATCATTTTTGGCTTATTTAGACTTGATCAAATCATAAAAGACCTATATATATGCATATCGACTTACTTGGATCAAAATTTCACACTTTTGTATAGTCCTGTCACTCTAGATCCGACATGGAAAATTTTCGAAAAATTTTAATTTTACCAAAAAATGTCAAATTATGATCATTTTTGGCTTATTTAGACTTGATCAAATCATAAAAGACCTATATATATGCATATCGACTTACTTGGATCAAAATTTCACTCTTTTGTATAGTCCTGGCACTCTAGATCCGACATGGAAAATTTTCAAAAAATTTTAATTTTACCAAAAAAAGTCAAATTATGATCATTTTTGGCTTATTTAGACTTGATCAAATCATAAAAGACCTATATATATGCATATCGACTTACTTGGATCAAAATTTGACCCTTTTGTATAGTCCTGGCACTCTAGATCCGACATCGAAAATTTTCGAAAAATTTAATTTTACCAAAAAATGTAAAATTATGATCATTTTTGGCTTATTTAGACTTGATCAAATCATAAAAGACCTATATATATGCATATCGACTTACTTGGATCAAAATTTCACACTTTTGTATAGTCCTGGCACTCTAGATCCGACATGGAAAATTTTCGAAAAATTTTAATTTTACCAAAAAATGTAAAATTATGATCATTTTTGGCTTATTTAGACTTGATCAAATCATAAAAGACCTATATATATGCATATCGACTTACTTGGATCAAAATTTCACACTTTTGTATAGTCCTGTCACTCTAGATCCGACATGGAAAATTTTCGAAAAATTTTAATTTTACCAAAAAATGTCAAATTATGATCATTTTTGGCTTATTTAGACTTGATCAAATCATAAAAGACCTATATATATGCATATCGACTTACTTGGATCAAAATTTCACTCTTTTGTATAGTCCTGGCACTCTAGATCCGACATGGAAAATTTTCGAAAAATTTTAATTTTACCAAAAAATGTCAAATTATGATCATTTTTGGCTTATTTAGACTTGATCAAATCATAAAAGACCTATATATATGCATATCGACTTACTTGGATCAAAATTTCAAACTTTTGTATAGTCCTGGCACTCTAGATCCGACATGGAAAATTTTCAAAAAATTTTAATTTTACCAAAAAATGTCAAATTATGATCATTTTTGGCTTATTTAGACTTGATCAAATCATAAAAGACCTATATATATGCATATCGACTTACTTGGATCAAAATTTCACTCTTTTGTATAGTCCTGGCACTCTAGATCCGACATGGAAAATTTTCAAAAAATTTTAATTTTACCAAAAAATGTCAAATTATGATCATTTTTGGCTTATTTAGACTTGATCAAATCATAAAAGACCTATATATATGCATATCGACTTACTTGGATCAAAATTTCACTCTTTTGTATAGTCCTGGCACTCTAGATCCGACATGGAAAATTTTCAAAAAATTTTAATTTTACCAAAAAAAGTCAAATTATGATCATTTTTGGCTTATTTAGACTTGATCAAATCATAAAAGACCTATATATATGCATATCGACTTACTTGGATCAAAATTTGACCCTTTTGTATAGTCCTGGCACTCTAGATCCGACATCGAAAATTTTCGAAAAATTTAATTTTACCAAAAAATGTAAAATTATGATCATTTTTGGCTTATTTAGACTTGATCAAATCATAAAAGACCTATATATATGCATATCGACTTACTTGGATCAAAATTTCACACTTTTGTATAGTCCTGGCACTCTAGATCCGACATGGAAAATTTTCGAAAAATTTTAATTTTACCAAAAAATGTAAAATTATGATCATTTTTGGCTTATTTAGACTTGATCAAATCATAAAAGACCTATATATATGCATATCGACTTACTTGGATCAAAATTTCACACTTTTGTATAGTCCTGTCACTCTAGATCCGACATGGAAAATTTTCGAAAAATTTTAATTTTACCAAAAAATGTCAAATTATGATCATTTTTGGCTTATTTAGACTTGATCAAATCATAAAAGAACTATATATATGCATATCGACTTACTTGGATCAAAATTTCACACTTTTGTATAGTCCTGTCACTCTAGATCCGACATGGAAAATTTTCGAAAAATTTTAATTTTACCAAAAAATGTCAAATTATGATCATTTTTGGCTTATTTAGACTTGATCAAATCATAAAAGACCTATATATATGCATATCGACTTACTTGGATCAAAATTTCACACTTTTGTATAGTCCTGGCACTCTAGATCCGACATGGAAAATTTTCAAAAAATTTTAATTTTACCAAAAAATGTCAAATTATGATCATTTTTGGCTTATTTAGTCTTGATCAAATCATAAAAGACCTATATATATGCATATCGACTTACTTGGATCAAAATTTCACTCTTTTGTATAGTCCTGGCACTCTAGATCCGACATGGAAAATTTTCAAAAAATTTTAATTTTACCAAAAAAAGTCAAATTATGATCATTTTTGGCTTATTTAGACTTGATCAAATCATAAAAGACCTATATATATGCATATCGACTTACTTGGATCAAAATTTCACCCTTTTGTATAGTCCTGGCACTCTAGATCCGACATCGAAAATTTTCGAAAAATTTTAATTTTACCAAAAAATGTAAAATTATGATCATTTTTGGCTTATTTAGACTTGATCAAATCATAAAAGACCTATATATATGCATATCGACTTACTTGGATCAAAATTTCAAACTTTTGTATAGTCCTGGCACTCTAGATCCGACATGGAAAATTTTCAAAAAATTTTAATTTTACCAAAAAATGTCAAATTATGATCATTTTTGGCTTATTTAGACTTGATCAAATCATAAAAGACCTATATATATGCATATCGACTTACTTGGATCAAAATTTCACTCTTTTGTATAGTCCTGGCACTCTAGATCCGACATGGAAAATTTTCAAAAAATTTTAATTTTACCAAAAAAAGTCAAATTATGATCATTTTTGGCTTATTTAGACTTGATCAAATCATAAAAGACCTATATATATGCATATCAACTTACTTGGATCAAAATTTCACACTTTTGTATAGTCCTGTCACTCTAGATCCGACATGGAAAATTTTCGAAAAATTTTAATTTTACCAAAAAATGTAAAATTATGATCATTTTTGGCTTATTTAGACTTGATCAAATCATAAAAGACCTATATATATGCATATCGACTTACTTGGATCAAAATTTCACACTTTTGTATAGTCCTGGCACTCTAGATCCGACATGGAAAATTTTCAAAAAATTTTAATTTTACCAAAAAAAGTCAAATTATGATCATTTTTGGCTTATTTAGACTTGATCAAATCATAAAAGACCTATATATATGCATATCGACTTACTTGGATCAAAATTTGACCCTTTTGTATAGTCCTGGCACTCTAGATCCGACATCGAAAATTTTCGAAAAATTTAATTTTACCAAAAAATGTAAAATTATGATCATTTTTGGCTTATTTAGACTTGATCAAATCATAAAAGACCTATATATATGCATATCGACTTACTTGGATCAAAATTTCACACTTTTGTATAGTCCTGGCACTCTAGATCCGACATGGAAAATTTTCGAAAAATTTTAATTTTACCAAAAAATGTAAAATTATGATCATTTTTGGCTTATTTAGACTTGATCAAATCATAAAAGACCTATATATATGCATATCGACTTACTTGGATCAAAATTTGACCCTTTTGTATAGTCCTGGCACTCTAGATCCGACATCGAAAATTTTCGAAAAATTTTAATTTTACCAAAAAATGTAAAATTATGATCATTTTTGGCTTATTTAGACTTGATCAAATCATAAAAGACCTATATATATGCATATCGACTTACTTGGATCAAAATTTCACACTTTTGTATAGTCCTGTCACTCTAGATCCGACATGGAAAATTTTCGAAAAATTTTAATTTTACCAAAAAATGTCAAATTATGATCATTTTTGGCTTATTTAGACTTGATCAAATCATAAAAGACCTATATATATGCATATCGACTTACTTGGATCAAAATTTCACTCTTTTGTATAGTCCTGGCACTCTAGATCCGACATGGAAAATTTTCAAAAAATTTTAATTTTACCAAAAAAAGTCAAATTATGATCATTTTTGGCTTATTTAGACTTGATCAAATCATAAAAGACCTATATATATGCATATCGACTTACTTGGATCAAAATTTGACCCTTTTGTATAGTCCTGGCACTCTAGATCCGACATCGAAAATTTTCGAAAAATTTAATTTTACCAAAAAATGTAAAATTATTATCATTTTTGGCTTATTTAGACTTGATCAAATCATAAAAGACCTATATATATGCATATCGACTTACTTGGATCAAAATTTCACACTTTTGTATAGTCCTGGCACTCTAGATCCGACATGGAAAATTTTCGAAAAATTTTAATTTTACCAAAAAATGTAAAATTATGATCATTTTTGGCTTATTTAGACTTGATCAAATCATAAAAGACCTATATATATGCATATCGACTTACTTGGATCAAAATTTCACACTTTTGTATAGTCCTGTCACTCTAGATCCGACATGGAAAATTTTCGAAAAATTTTAATTTTACCAAAAAATGTCAAATTATGATCATTTTTGGCTTATTTAGACTTGATCAAATCATAAAAGACCTATATATATGCATATCGACTTACTTGGATCAAAATTTCACTCTTTTGTATAGTCCTGGCACTCTAGATCCGACATGGAAAATTTTCGAAAAATTTTAATTTTACCAAAAAATGTCAAATTATGATCATTTTTGGCTTATTTAGACTTGATCAAATCATAAAAGACCTATATATATGCATATCGACTTACTTGGATCAAAATTTCAAACTTTTGTATAGTCCTGGCACTCTAGATCCGACATGGAAAATTTTCAAAAAATTTTAATTTTACCAAAAAATGTCAAATTATGATCATTTTTGGCTTATTTAGACTTGATCAAATCATAAAAGACCTATATATATGCATATCGACTTACTTGGATCAAAATTTCACTCTTTTGTATAGTCCTGGCACTCTAGATCCGACATGGAAAATTTTCAAAAAATTTTAATTTTACCAAAAAAAGTCAAATTATGATCATTTTTGGCTTATTTAGACTTGATCAAATCATAAAAGACCTATATATATGCATATCGACTTACTTGGATCAAAATTTGACCCTTTTGTATAGTCCTGGCACTCTAGATCCGACATCGAAAATTTTCGAAAAATTTAATTTTACCAAAAAATGTAAAATTATGATCATTTTTGGCTTATTTAGACTTGATCAAATCATAAAAGACCTATATATATGCATATCGACTTACTTGGATCAAAATTTCACACTTTTGTATAGTCCTGGCACTCTAGATCCGACATGGAAAATTTTCGAAAAATTTTAATTTTACCAAAAAATGTAAAATTATGATCATTTTTGGCTTATTTAGACTTGATCAAATCATAAAAGACCTATATATATGCATATCGACTTACTTGGATCAAAATTTGACCCTTTTGTATAGTCCTGGCACTCTAGATCCGACATCGAAAATTTTCGAAAAATTTTAATTTTACCAAAAAATGTAAAATTATGATCATTTTTGGCTTATTTAGACTTGATCAAATCATAAAAGACCTATATATATGCATATCGACTTACTTGGATCAAAATTTCACACTTTTGTATAGTCCTGTCACTCTAGATCCGACATGGAAAATTTTCGAAAAATTTTAATTTTACCAAAAAATGTCAAATTATGATCATTTTTGGCTTATTTAGACTTGATCAAATCATAAAAGACCTATATATATGCATATCGACTTACTTGGATCAAAATTTCACTCTTTTGTATAGTCCTGGCACTCTAGATCCGACATGGAAAATTTTCAAAAAATTTTAATTTTACCAAAAAAAGTCAAATTATGATCATTTTTGGCTTATTTAGACTTGATCAAATCATAAAAGACCTATATATATGCATATCGACTTACTTGGATCAAAATTTGACCCTTTTGTATAGTCCTGGCACTCTAGATCCGACATCGAAAATTTTCGAAAAATTTAATTTTACCAAAAAATGTAAAATTATGATCATTTTTGGCTTATTTAGACTTGATCAAATCATAAAAGACCTATATATATGCATATCGACTTACTTGGATCAAAATTTCACACTTTTGTATAGTCCTGGCACTCTAGATCCGACATGGAAAATTTTCGAAAAATTTTAATTTTACCAAAAAATGTAAAATTATGATCATTTTTGGCTTATTTAGACTTGATCAAATCATAAAAGACCTATATATATGCATATCGACTTACTTGGATCAAAATTTCACACTTTTGTATAGTCCTGTCACTCTAGATCCGACATGGAAAATTTTCGAAAAATTTTAATTTTACCAAAAAATGTCAAATTATGATCATTTTTGGCTTATTTAGACTTGATCAAATCATAAAAGACCTATATATATGCATATCGACTTACTTGGATCAAAATTTCACTCTTTTGTATAGTCCTGGCACTCTAGATCCGACATGGAAAATTTTCGAAAAATTTTAATTTTACCAAAAAATGTCAAATTATGATCATTTTTGGCTTATTTAGACTTGATCAAATCATAAAAGACCTATATATATGCATATCGACTTACTTGGATCAAAATTTCACACTTTTGTATAGTCCTGGCACTCTAGATCCGACATGGAAAATTTTCAAAAAATTTTAATTTTACCAAAAAATGTCAAATTATGATCATTTTTGGCTTATTTAGTCTTGATCAAATCATAAAAGACCTATATATATGCATATCGACTTACTTGGATCAAAATTTCACTCTTTTGTATAGTCCTGGCACTCTAGATCCGACATGGAAAATTTTCAAAAAATTTTAATTTTACCAAAAAAAGTCAAATTATGATCATTTTTGGCTTATTTGGACTTGATCAAATCATAAAAGACCTATATATATGCATATCGACTTACTTGGATCAAAATTTGACCCTTTTGTATAGTCCTGGCACTCTAGATCCGACATCGAAAATTTTCGAAAAATTTTAATTTTACCAAAAAATGTAAAATTATGATCATTTTTGGCTTATTTAGACTTGATCAAATCATAAAAGACCTATATATATGCATATCGACTTACTTGGATCAAAATTTCACTCTTTTGTATAGTCCTGGCACTCTAGATCCGACATGGAAAATTTTCAAAAAATTTTAATTTTACCAAAAAATGTCAAATTATGATCATTTTTGGCTTATTTAGACTTGATCAAATCATAAAAGACCTATATATATGCATATCGACTTACTTGGATCAAAATTTCACACTTTTGTATAGTCCTGTCACTCTAGATCCGACATGGAAAATTTTCGAAAAATTTTAATTTTACCAAAAAATGTCAAATTATGATCATTTTTGGCTTATTTAGACTTGATCAAATCATAAAAGACCTATATATATGCATATCGACTTACTTGGATCAAAATTTCACTCTTTTGTATAGTCCTGGCACTCTAGATCCGACATGGAAAATTTTCGAAAAATTTTAATTTTACCAAAAAATGTCAAATTATGATCATTTTTGGCTTATTTAGACTTGATCAAATCATAAAAGACCTATATATATGCATATCGACTTACTTGGATCAAAATTTCACTCTTTTGTATAGTCCTGGCACTCTAGATCCGACATGGAAAATTTTCAAAAAATTTTAATTTTACCAAAAAAAGTCAAATTATGATCATTTTTGGCTTATTTAGACTTGATCAAATCATAAAAGACCTATATATATGCATATCGACTTACTTGGATCAAAATTTGACCCTTTTGTATAGTCCTGGCACTCTAGATCCGACATCGAAAATTTTCGAAAAATTTTAATTTTACCAAAAAATGTAAAATTATGATCATTTTTGGCTTATTTAGACTTGATCAAATCATAAAAGACCTATATATATGCATATCGACTTACTTGGATCAAAATTTCAAACTTTTGTATAGTCCTGGCACTCTAGATCCGACATGGAAAATTTTCAAAAAATTTTAATTTTACCAAAAAATGTCAAATTATGATCATTTTTGGCTTATTTAGACTTGATCAAATCATAAAAGACCTATATATATGCATATCGACTTACTTGGATCAAAATTTCACTCTTTTGTATAGTCCTGGCACTCTAGATCCGACATGGAAAATTTTCAAAAAATTTTAATTTTACCAAAAAAAGTCAAATTATGATCATTTTTGGCTTATTTAGACTTGATCAAATCATAAAAGACCTATATATATGCATATCGACTTACTTGGATCAAAATTTCACTCTTTTGTATAGTCCTGGCACTCTAGATCCGACATGGAAAATTTTCGAAAAATTTTAATTTTACCAAAAAATGTCAAATTATGATCATTTTTGGCTTATTTAGACTTGATCAAATCATAAAAGACCTATATATATGCATATCGACTTACTTGGATCAAAATTTCACACTTTTGTATAGTCCTGGCACTCTAGATCCGACATGGAAAATTTTCAAAAAATTTTAATTTTACCAAAAAATGTCAAATTATGATCATTTTTGGCTTATTTAGTCTTGATCAAATCATAAAAGAACTATATATATGCATATCGACTTACTTGGATCAAAATTTCACTCTTTTGTATAGTCCTGGCACTCTAGATCCGACATGGAAAATTTTCAAAAAATTTTAATTTTACCAAAAAAAGTCAAATTATGATCATTTTTGGCTTATTTAGACTTGATCAAATCATAAAAGACCTATATATATGCATATCGACTTACTTGGATCAAAATTTGACCCTTTTGTATAGTCCTGGCACTCTAGATCCGACATCGAAAATTTTCGAAAAATTTTAATTTTACCAAAAAATGTAAAATTATGATCATTTTTGGCTTATTTAGACTTGATCAAATCATAAAAGACCTATATATATGCATATCGACTTACTTGGATCAAAATTTGACCCTTTTGTATAGTCCTGGCACTCTAGATCCGACATGGAAAATTTTCAAAAAATTTTAATTTTACCAAAAAATGTCAAATTATGATCATTTTTGGCTTATTTAGTCTTGATCAAATCATAAAAGACCTATATATATGCATATCGACTTACTTGGATCAAAATTTCACTCTTTTGTATAGTCCTGGCACTCTAGATCCGACATGGAAAATTTTCAAAAAATTTTAATTTTACCAAAAAAAGTCAAATTATGATCATTTTTGGCTTATTTAGACTTGATCAAATCATAAAAGACCTATATATATGCATATCGACTTACTTGGATCAAAATTTGACCCTTTTGTATAGTCCTGGCACTCTAGATCCGACATCGAAAATTTTCGAAAAATTTTAATTTTACCAAAAAATGTAAAATTATGATCATTTTTGGCTTATTTAGACTTGATCAAATCATAAAAGACCTATATATATGCATATCGACTTACTTGGATCAAAATTTCAAACTTTTGTATAGTCCTGGCACTCTAGATCCGACATGGAAAATTTTCAAAAAATTTTAATTTTACCAAAAAATGTCAAATTATGATCATTTTTGGCTTATTTAGACTTGATCAAATCATAAAAGACCTATATATATGCATATCGACTTACTTGGATCAAAATTTCACTCTTTTGTATAGTCCTGGCACTCTAGATCCGACATGGAAAATTTTCAAAAAATTTTAATTTTACCAAAAAATGTCAAATTATGATCATTTTTGGCTTATTTAGTCTTGATCAAATCATAAAAGACCTATATATATGCATATCGACTTACTTGGATCAAAATTTCACTCTTTTGTATAGTCCTGGCACTCTAGTTCCGACATGGAAAATTTTCAAAAAATTTTAATTTTACCAAAAAAAGTCAAATTATGATCATTTTTGGCTTATTTAGACTTGATCAAATCATAAAAGACCTATATATATGCATATCAACTTACTTGGATCAAAATTTCACACTTTTGTATAGTCCTGTCACTCTAGATCCGACATGGAAAATTTTCGAAAAATTTTAATTTTACCAAAAAATGTAAAATTATGATCATTTTTGGCTTATTTAGACTTGATCAAATCATAAAAGACCTATATATATGCATATCGACTTACTTGGATCAAAATTTCACACTTTTGTATAGTCCTGGCACTCTAGATCCGACATGGAAAATTTTCAAAAAATTTTAATTTTACCAAAAAAAGTCAAATTATGATCATTTTTGGCTTATTTAGACTTGATCAAATCATAAAAGACCTATATATATGCATATCGACTTACTTGGATCAAAATTTGACCCTTTTGTATAGTCCTGGCACTCTAGATCCGACATCGAAAATTTTCGAAAAATTTAATTTTACCAAAAAATGTAAAATTATGATCATTTTTGGCTTATTTAGACTTGATCAAATCATAAAAGACCTATATATATGCATATCGACTTACTTGGATCAAAATTTCACACTTTTGTATAGTCCTGGCACTCTAGATCCGACATGGAAAATTTTCGAAAAATTTTAATTTTACCAAAAAATGTAAAATTATGATCATTTTTGGCTTATTTAGACTTGATCAAATCATAAAAGACCTATATATATGCATATCGACTTACTTGGATCAAAATTTGACCCTTTTGTATAGTCCTGGCACTCTAGATCCGACATCGAAAATTTTCGAAAAATTTTAATTTTACCAAAAAATGTAAAATTATGATCATTTTTGGCTTATTTAGACTTGATCAAATCATAAAAGACCTATATATATGCATATCGACTTACTTGGATCAAAATTTCACACTTTTGTATAGTCCTGTCACTCTAGATCCGACATGGAAAATTTTCGAAAAATTTTAATTTTACCAAAAAATGTAAAATTATGATCATTTTTGGCTTATTTAGACTTGATCAAATCATAAAAGACCTATATATATGCATATCGACTTACTTGGATCAAAATTTCAAACTTTTGTATAGTCCTGGCACTCTAGATCCGACATGGAAAATTTTCAAAAAATTTTAATTTTACCAAAAAATGTCAAATTATGATCATTTTTGGCTTATTTAGACTTGATCAAATCATAAAAGACCTATATATATGCATATCGACTTACTTGGATCAAAATTTCACACTTTTGTATAGTCCTGTCACTCTAGATCCGACATGGAAAATTTTCGAAAAATTTTAATTTTACCAAAAAATGTCAAATTATGATCATTTTTGGCTTATTTAGACTTGATCAAATCATAAAAGACCTATATATATGCATATCGACTTACTTGGATCAAAATTTCACTCTTTTGTATAGTCCTGGCACTCTAGATCCGACATGGAAAATTTTCGAAAAATTTTAATTTTACCAAAAAATGTCAAATTATGATCATTTTTGGCTTATTTAGACTTGATCAAATCATAAAAGACCTATATATATGCATATCGACTTACTTGGATCAAAATTTCACTCTTTTGTATAGTCCTGGCACTCTAGATCCGACATGGAAAATTTTCAAAAAATTTTAATTTTACCAAAAAAAGTCAAATTATGATCATTTTTGGCTTATTTAGACTTGATCAAATCATAAAAGACCTATATATATGCATATCGACTTACTTGGATCAAAATTTGACCCTTTTGTATAGTCCTGGCACTCTAGATCCGACATCGAAAATTTTCGAAAAATTTTAATTTTACCAAAAAATGTAAAATTATGATCATTTTTGGCTTATTTAGACTTGATCAAATCATAAAAGACCTATATATATGCATATCGACTTACTTGGATCAAAATTTCAAACTTTTGTATAGTCCTGGCACTCTAGATCCGACATGGAAAATTTTCAAAAAATTTTAATTTTACCAAAAAATGTCAAATTATGATCATTTTTGGCTTATTTAGACTTGATCAAATCATAAAAGACCTATATATATGCATATCGACTTACTTGGATCAAAATTTCACTCTTTTGTATAGTCCTGGCACTCTAGATCCGACATGGAAAATTTTCAAAAAATTTTAATTTTACCAAAAAAAGTCAAATTATGATCATTTTTGGCTTATTTAGACTTGATCAAATCATAAAAGACCTATATATATGCATATCGACTTACTTGGATCAAAATTTCACTCTTTTGTATAGTCCTGGCACTCTAGATCCGACATGGAAAATTTTCGAAAAATTTTAATTTTACCAAAAAATGTCAAATTATGATCATTTTTGGCTTATTTAGACTTGATCAAATCATAAAAGACCTATATATATGCATATCGACTTACTTGGATCAAAATTTCACACTTTTGTATAGTCCTGGCACTCTAGATCCGACATGGAAAATTTTCAAAAAATTTTAATTTTACCAAAAAATGTCAAATTATGATCATTTTTGGCTTATTTAGTCTTGATCAAATCATAAAAGAACTATATATATGCATATCGACTTACTTGGATCAAAATTTCACTCTTTTGTATAGTCCTGGCACTCTAGATCCGACATGGAAAATTTTCAAAAAATTTTAATTTTACCAAAAAAAGTCAAATTATGATCATTTTTGGCTTATTTAGACTTGATCAAATCATAAAAGACCTATATATATGCATATCGACTTACTTGGATCAAAATTTGACCCTTTTGTATAGTCCTGGCACTCTAGATCCGACATCGAAAATTTTCGAAAAATTTTAATTTTACCAAAAAATGTAAAATTATGATCATTTTTGGCTTATTTAGACTTGATCAAATCATAAAAGACCTATATATATGCATATCGACTTACTTGGATCAAAATTTGACCCTTTTGTATAGTCCTGGCACTCTAGATCCGACATGGAAAATTTTCAAAAAATTTTAATTTTACCAAAAAATGTCAAATTATGATCATTTTTGGCTTATTTAGTCTTGATCAAATCATAAAAGGCCTATATATATGCATATCGACTTACTTGGATCAAAATTTCACTCTTTTGTATAGTCCTGGCACTCTAGATCCGACATGGAAAATTTTCAAAAAATTTTAATTTTACCAAAAAAAGTCAAATTATGATCATTTTTGGCTTATTTAGACTTGATCAAATCATAAAAGACCTATATATATGCATATCGACTTACTTGGATCAAAATTTGACCCTTTTGTATAGTCCTGGCACTCTAGATCCGACATCGAAAATTTTCGAAAAATTTTAATTTTACCAAAAAATGTAAAATTATGATCATTTTTGGCTTATTTAGACTTGATCAAATCATAAAAGACCTATATATATGCATATCGACTTACTTGGATCAAAATTTCAAACTTTTGTATAGTCCTGGCACTCTAGATCCGACATGGAAAATTTTCAAAAAATTTTAATTTTACCAAAAAATGTCAAATTATGATCATTTTTGGCTTATTTAGACTTGATCAAATCATAAAAGACCTATATATATGCATATCGACTTACTTGGATCAAAATTTCACTCTTTTGTATAGTCCTGGCACTCTAGATCCGACATGGAAAATTTTCAAAAAATTTTAATTTTACCAAAAAATGTCAAATTATGATCATTTTTGGCTTATTTAGTCTTGATCAAATCATAAAAGACCTATATATATGCATATCGACTTACTTGGATCAAAATTTCACTCTTTTGTATAGTCCTGGCACTCTAGTTCCGACATGGAAAATTTTCAAAAAATTTTAATTTTACCAAAAAAAGTCAAATTATGATCATTTTTGGCTTATTTAGACTTGATCAAATCATAAAAGACCTATATATATGCATATCAACTTACTTGGATCAAAATTTCACACTTTTGTATAGTCCTGTCACTCTAGATCCGACATGGAAAATTTTCGAAAAATTTTAATTTTACCAAAAAATGTAAAATTATGATCATTTTTGGCTTATTTAGACTTGATCAAATCATAAAAGACCTATATATATGCATATCGACTTACTTGGATCAAAATTTCACACTTTTGTATAGTCCTGGCACTCTAGATCCGACATGGAAAATTTTCAAAAAATTTTAATTTTACCAAAAAATGTCAAATTATGATCATTTTTGGCTTATTTAGACTTTATCAAATCATAAAAGACCTATATATATGCATATCGACTTACTTGGATCAAAATTTGACCCTTTTGTATAGTCCTGGCACTCTAGATCCGACATCGAAAATTTTCGAAAAATTTAATTTTACCAAAAAATGTAAAATTATGATCATTTTTGGCTTATTTAGACTTGATCAAATCATAAAAGACCTATATATATGCATATCGACTTACTTGGATCAAAATTTCACACTTTTGTATAGTCCTGGCACTCTAGATCCGACATGGAAAATTTTCGAAAAATTTTAATTTTACCAAAAAATGTAAAATTATGATCATTTTTGGCTTATTTAGACTTGATCAAATCATAAAAGACCTATATATATGCATATCGACTTACTTGGATCAAAATTTGACCCTTTTGTATAGTCCTGGCACTCTAGATCCGACATCGAAAATTTTCGAAAAATTTTAATTTTACCAAAAAATGTAAAATTATGATCATTTTTGGCTTATTTAGACTTGATCAAATCATAAAAGACCTATATATATGCATATCGACTTACTTGGATCAAAATTTCACACTTTTGTATAGTCCTGTCACTCTAGATCCGACATGGAAAATTTTCGAAAAATTTTAATTTTACCAAAAAATGTAAAATTATGATCATTTTTGGCTTATTTAGACTTGATCAAATCATAAAAGACCTATATATATGCATATCGACTTACTTGGATCAAAATTTCACTCTTTTGTATAGTCCTGGCACTCTAGATCCGACATGGAAAATTTTCAAAAAATTTTAATTTTACCAAAAAAAGTCAAATTATGATCATTTTTGGCTTATTTAGACTTGATCAAATCATAAAAGACCTATATATATGCATATCGACTTACTTGGATCAAAATTTGACCCTTTTGTATAGTCCTGGCACTCTAGATCCGACATCGAAAATTTTCGAAAAATTTAATTTTACCAAAAAATGTAAAATTATGATCATTTTTGGCTTATTTAGACTTGATCAAATCATAAAAGACCTATATATATGCATATCGACTTACTTGGATCAAAATTTCACACTTTTGTATAGTCCTGGCACTCTAGATCCGACATGGAAAATTTTCGAAAAATTTTAATTTTACCAAAAAATGTAAAATTATGATCATTTTTGGCTTATTTAGACTTGATCAAATCATAAAAGACCTATATATATGCATATCGACTTACTTGGATCAAAATTTCACTCTTTTGTATAGTCCTGGCACTCTAGATCCGACATGGAAAATTTTCAAAAAATTTTAATTTTACCAAAAAAAGTCAAATTATGATCATTTTTGGCTTATTTAGACTTGATCAAATCATAAAAGACCTATATATATGCATATCGACTTACTTGGATCAAAATTTGACCCTTTTGTATAGTCCTGGCACTCTA
Organism: Chrysoperla carnea; assembly: GCF_905475395.1. Taxonomy (NCBI): domain Eukaryota; kingdom Metazoa; phylum Arthropoda; class Insecta; order Neuroptera; family Chrysopidae; genus Chrysoperla; species Chrysoperla carnea. The sequence goes on along the minus strand of NW_025408233.1, from coordinate 2,527,856 downwards.
GATCCGACATCGAAAATTTTCGAAAAATTTAATTTTACCAAAAAATGTAAAATTATGATCATTTTTGGCTTATTTAGACTTGATCAAATCATAAAAGACCTATATATATGCATATCGACTTACTTGGATCAAAATTTCACACTTTTGTATAGTCCTGTCACTCTAGATCCGACATGGAAAATTTTCGAAAAATTTTAATTTTACCAAAAAATGTCAAATTATGATCATTTTTGGCTTATTTAGACTTGATCAAATCATAAAAGACCTATATATATGCATATCGACTTACTTGGATCAAAATTTCACACTTTTGTATAGTCCTGTCACTCTAGATCCGACATGGAAAATTTTCGAAAAATTTTAATTTTACCAAAAAATGTCAAATTATGATCATTTTTGGCTTATTTAGACTTGATCAAATCATAAAAGACCTATATATATGCATATCGACTTACTTGGATCAAAATTTGACCCTTTTGTATAGTCCTGGCACTCTAGATCCGACATCGAAAATTTTCGAAAAATTTTAATTTTATCAAAAAATGTAAAATTATGATCATTTTTGGCTTATTTAGACTTGATCAAATCATAAAAGACCTATATATATGCATATCGACTTACTTGGATCAAAATTTCACACTTTTGTATAGTCCTGTCACTCTAGATCCGACATGGAAAATTTTCGAAAAATTTTAATTTTACCAAAAAATGTCAAATTATGATCATTTTTGGCTTATTTAGACTTGATCAAATCATAAAAGACCTATATATATGCATATCGACTTACTTGGATCAAAATTTCACTCTTTTGTATAGTCCTGGCACTCTAGATCCGACATGGAAAATTTTCAAAAAATTTTAATTTTACCAAAAAAAGTCAAATTATGATCATTTTTGGCTTATTTAGACTTGATCAAATCATAAAAGACCTATATATATGCATATCGACTTACTTGGATCAAAATTTGACCCTTTTGTATAGTCCTGGCACTCTAGATCCGACATCGAAAATTTTCGAAAAATTTTAATTTTACCAAAAAATGTAAAATTATGATCATTTTTGGCTTATTTAGACTTGATCAAATCATAAAAGACCTATATATATGCATATCGACTTACTTGGATCAAAATTTGACCCTTTTGTATAGTCCTGGCACTCTAGATCCGACATCGAAAATTTTCGAAAAATTTAATTTTACCAAAAAATGTAAAATTATGATCATTTTTGGCTTATTTAGACTTGATCAAATCATAAAAGACCTATATATATGCATATCGACTTACTTGGATCAAAATTTCACTCTTTTGTATAGTCCTGGCACTCTAGATCCGACATGGAAAATTTTCAAAAAATTTTAATTTTACCAAAAAATGTCAAATTATGATCATTTTTGGCTTATTTAGACTTGATCAAATCATAAAAGACCTATATATATGCATATCGACTTACTTGGATCAAAATTTCACTCTTTTGTATAGTCCTGGCACTCTAGATCCGACATGGAAAATTTTCAAAAAATTTTAATTTTACCAAAAAAAGTCAAATTATGATCATTTTTGGCTTATTTAGACTTGATCAAATCATAAAAGACCTATATATATGCATATCGACTTACTTGGATCAAAATTTGACCCTTTTGTATAGTCCTGGCACTCTAGATCCGACATGGAAAATTTTCGAAAAATTTTAATTTTACCAAAAAATGTAAAATTATGATCATTTTTGGCTTATTTAGACTTGATCAAATCATAAAAGACCTATATATATGCATATCGACTTACTTGGATCAAAATTTTACTCTTTTGTATAGTCCTGGCACTCTAGATCCGACATGGAAAATTTTCAAAAAATTTTAATTTTACCAAAAAAAGTCAAATTATGATCATTTTTGGCTTATTTAGACTTGATCAAATCATAAAAGACCTATATATATGCATATCGACTTACTTGGATCAAAATTTGACCCTTTTGTATAGTCCTGGCACTCTAGATCCGACATGGAAAATTTTCAAAAAATTTTAATTTTACCAAAAAATGTAAAATTATGATCATTTTTGGCTTATTTAGACTTGATCAAATCATAAAAGACCTATATATATGCATATCGACTTACTTGGATCAAAATTTGACCCTTTTGTATAGTCCTGTCACTCTAGATCCGACATCGAAAATTTTCGAAAAATTTTAATTTTACCAAAAAAAGTCAAATTATGATCATTTTTGGCTTATTTAGACTTGATCAAATCATAAAAGACCTATATATATGCATATCGACTTACTTGGATCAAAATTTGACCCTTTTGTATAGTCCTGGCACTCTAGATCCGACATGGAAAATTTTCGAAAAATTTTAATTTTACCAAAAAAAGTCAAATTATGATCATTTTTGGCTTATTTAGACTTGATCAAATCATAAAAGACCTATATATATGCATATCGACTTACTTGGATCAAAATTTCACACTTTTGTATAGTCCTGTCACTCTAGATCTGACATGGAAAATTTTCGAAAAATTTTAATTTTACCAAAAAATGTCAAATTATGATCATTTTTGGCTTATTTAGACTTGATCAAATCATAAAAGACCTATATATATGCATATCGACTTACTTGGATCAAAATTTCACACTTTTGTATAGTCCTGTCACTCTAGATCCGACATGGAAAATTTTCGAAAAATTTTAATTTTACCAAAAAATGTCAAATTATGATCATTTTTGGCTTATTTAGACTTGATCAAATCATAAAAGACCTATATATATGCATATCGACTTACTTGGATCAAAATTTCACTCTTTTGTATAGTCCTGGCACTCTAGATCCGACATGGAAAATTTTCAAAAAATTTTAATTTTACCAAAAAAAGTCAAATTATGATCATTTTTGGCTTATTTAGACTTGATCAAATCATAAAAGACCTATATATATGCATATCGACTTACTTGGATCAAAATTTGACCTTTTTGTATAGTCCTGGCACTCTAGATCCGACATCGAAAATTTTCGAAAAATTTAATTTTACCAAAAAATGTAAAATTATGATCATTTTTGGCTTATTTAGACTTGATCAAATCATAAAAGACCTATATATATGCATATCGACTTACTTGGATCAAAATTTCACACTTATGTATTGTCCTGGCACTCTAGATCCGACATGGAAAATTTTCGAAAAATTTTAATTTTACCAAAAAATGTCAAATTATGATCATTTTATGCTTATTTAGACTTGATCAAATCATAAAAGACCTATATATATGCATATCGACTTACTTGGATCAAAATTTCACTCTTTTGTATAGTCCTGGCACTCTAGATCCGACATGGAAAATTTTCAAAAAATTTTAATTTTACCAAAAAAAGTCAAATTATGATCATTTTTGGCTTATTTAGACTTGATCAAATCATAAAAGACCTATATATATGCATATCGACTTACTTGGATCAAAATTTCACACTTTTGTATAGTCCTGTCACTCTAGATCCGACATGGAAAATTTTCGAAAAATTTTAATTTTACCAAAAAATGTCAAATTATGATCATTTTTGGCTTATTTAGACTTGATCAAATCATAAAAGACCTATATATATGCATATCGACTTACTTGGATCAAAATTTCACACTTTTGTATAGTCCTGGCACTCTAGATCCGACATGGAAAATTTTCAAAAAATTTTAATTTTACCAAAAAATGTCAAATTATGATCATTTTTGGCTTATTTAGACTTGATCAAATCATAAAAGACCTATATATATGCATATCGACTTACTTGGATCAAAATTTCACACTTTTGTATAGTCCTGGCACTCTAGATCCGACATGGAAAATTTTCAAAAAATTTTAATTTTACCAAAAAATGTCAAATTATGATCATTTTTGGCTTATTTAGACTTGATCAAATCATAAAAGACCTATATATATGCATATCGACTTACTTGGATCAAAATTTCACTCTTTTGTATAGTCCTGGCACTCTAGATCCGACATGGAAAATTTTCAAAAAATTTTATTTTTACCAAAAAAAGTCAAATTATGATCATTTTTGGCTTATTAAGACTTGATCAAATCATAAAAGACCTATATATATGCATATCGACTTACTTGGATCAAAATTTGACCCTTTTGTATAGTCCTGGCACTCTAGATCCGACATCGAAAATTTTCGAAAAATTTTAATTTTACCAAAAAATGTAAAATTATGATCATTTTTGGCTTATTTAGACTTGATCAAATTATAAAAGACCTATATATATGCATATCGACTTACTTGGATCAAAATTTCACACTTTTGTATAGTCCTGGCACTCTAGATCCGACATGGAAAATTTTCAAAAAATTTTAATTTTACCAAAAAATGTCAAATTATGATCATTTTTGGCTTATTTAGACTTGATCAAATCATAAAAGACCTATATATATGCATATCGACTTACTTGGATCAAAATTTCACTCTTTTGTATAGTCCTGGCACTCTAGATCCGACATGGAAAATTTTCAAAAAATTTTAATTTTACCAAAAAAAGTCAAATTATGATCATTTTTGGCTTATTTAGACTTGATCAAATCATAAAAGACCTATATATATGCATATCGACTTACTTGGATCAAAATTTCACTCTTTTGTATAGTCCTGGCACTCTAGATCCGACATGGAAAATTTTCGAAAAATTTTAATTTTACCAAAAAATGTCAAATTATGATCATTTTTGGCTTATTTAGACTTGATCAAATCATAAAAGACCTATATATATGCATATCGACTTACTTGGATCAAAATTTGACCCTTTTGTATAGTCCTGGCACTCTAGATCCGATATCGAAAATTTTCGAAAAATTTTAATTTTACCAAAAAATGTAAAATTATGATCATTTTTGGCTTATTTAGACTTGATCAAATCATAAAAGACCTATATATATGCATATCGACTTACTTGGATCAAAATTTGACCCTTTTGTATAGTCCTGGCACTCTAGATCCGACATCGAAAATTTTCGAAAAATTTTAATTTTACCAAAAAATGTAAAATTATGATCATTTTTGGCTTATTTAGACTTGATCAAATCATAAAAGACCTATATATATGCATATCGACTTACTTGGATCAAAATTTCACACTTTTGTATAGTCCTGTCACTCTAGATCCGACATGGAAAATTTTCGAAAAATTTTATTTTACCAAAAAATGTCAAATTATGATCATTTTTGGCTTATTTAGACTTGATCAAATCATAAAAGACCTATATATATGCATATCGACTTACTTGGATCAAAATTTCACTCTTTTGTATAGTCCTGGCACTCTAGATCCGACATGGAAAATTTTCAAAAAATTTTAATTTTACCAAAAAAAGTCCAATTATGATCATTTTTGGCTTATTAAGACTTGATCAAATCATAAAAGACCTATATATATGCATATCGACTTACTTGGATCAAAATTTGACCCTTTTGTATAGTCCTGGCACTCTAGATCCGACATCGAAAATTTTCGAAAAATTTTAATTTTACCAAAAAATGTAAAATTATGATCATTTTTGGCTCATTTAGACTTGATCAAATCATAAAAGACCTATATATATGCATATCGACTTACTTGGATCAAAATTTCACACTTTTGTATAGTCCTGGCACTCTAGATCCGACATGGAAAATTTTCAAAAAATTTTAATTTTACCAAAAAATGTCAAATTATGATCATTTTTGGCTTATTTAGACTTGATCAAATCATAAAAGACCTATATATATGCATATCGACTTACTTGGATCAAAATTTCACTCTTTTGTATAGTCCTGGCACTCTAGATCCGACATGGAAAATTTTCAAAAAATTTTAATTTTACCAAAAAAAGTCAAATTATGATCATTTTTGGCTTATTTAGACTTGATCAAATCATAAAAGACCTATATATATGCATATCGACTTACTTGGATCAAAATTTCACACTTTTGTATAGTCCTGTCACTCTAGATCCGACATGGAAAATTTTCGAAAAATTTTAATTTTACCAAAAAAAGTCAAATTATGATCATTTTTGGCTTATTTAGACTTGATCAAATCATAAAAGACCTATATATATGCATATCGACTTACTTGGATCAAAATTTGACCCTTTTGTATAGTCCTGGCACTCTAGATCCGACATCGAAAATTTTCGAAAAATTTTAATTTTACCAAAAAATGTAAAATTATGATCATTTTTGGCTCATTTAGACTTGATCAAATCATAAAAGACCTATATATATGCATATCGACTTACTTGGATCAAAATTTCACACTTTTGTATAGTCCTGTCACTCTAGATCCGACATGGAAAATTTTCGAAAAATTTTAATTTTACCAAAAAATGTAAAATTATGATCATTTTTGGCTTATTTAGACTTGATCAAATCATAAAAGACCTATATATATGCATATCGACTTACTTGGATCAAAATTTCACTCTTTTGTATAGTCCTGGCACTCTAGATCCGACATGGAAAATTTTCAAAAAATTTTAATTTTACCAAAAAAAGTCAAATTATGATCATTTTTGGCTTATTTAGACTTGATCAAATCATAAAAGACCTATATATATGCATATCGACTTACTTGGATCAAAATTTCACACTTTTGTATAGTCCTGTCACTCTAGATCCGACATGGAAAATTTTCGAAAAATTTTAATTTTACCAAAAAAAGTCAAATTATGATCATTTTTGGCTTATTTAGACTTGATCAAATCATAAAAGACCTATATATATGCATATCGACTTACTTGGATCAAAATTTGACCCTTTTGTATAGTCCTGGCACTCTAGATCCGACATCGAAAATTTTCGAAAAATTTTAATTTTACCAAAAAATGTAAAATTATGATCATTTTTGGCTTATTTAGACTTGATCAAATCATAAAAGACCTATATATATGCATATCGACTTACTTGGATCAAAATTTCACACTTTTGTATAGTCCTGTCACTCTAGATCCGACATGGAAAATTTTCGAAAAATTTTAATTTTACCAAAAAATGTCAAATTATGATCATTTTTGGCTTATTTAGACTTGATCAAATCATAAAAGACCTATATATATGCATATCGACTTACTTGGATCAAAATTTCACTCTTTTGTATAGTCCTGGCACTCTAGATCCGACATGGAAAATTTTCAAAAAATTTTAATTTTACCAAAAAAAGTCAAATTATGATCATTTTTGGCTTATTAAGACTTGATCAAATCATAAAAGACCTATATATATGCATATCGACTTACTTGGATCAAAATTTCACTCTTTTGTATAGTCCTGGCACTCTAGATCCGACATGGAAAATTTTCAAAAAATTTTAATTTTACCAAAAAAAGTCAAATTATGATCATTTTTGGCTTATTTAGACTTGATCAAATCATAAAAGACCTATATATATGCATATCGACTTACTTGGATCAAAATTTCACTCTTTTGTATAGTCCTGGCACTCTAGATCCGACATGGAAAATTTTCGAAAAATTTTAATTTTACCAAAAAATGTCAAATTATGATCATTTTTGGCTTATTTAGACTTGATCAAATCATAAAAGACCTATATATATGCATATCGACTTACTTGGATCAAAATTTGACCCTTTTGTATAGTCCTGGCACTCTAGATCCGACATCGAAAATTTTCGAAAAATTTTAATTTTACCAAAAAAAGTAAAATTATGATCATTTTTGGCTTATTTAGACTTGATCAAATCATAAAAGACCTATATATATGCATATCGACTTACTTGGATCAAAATTTGACCCTTTTGTATAGTCCTGGCACTCTAGATCCGATATCGAAAATTTTCGAAAAATTTTAATTTTACCAAAAAATGTAAAATTATGATCATTTTTGGCTTATTTAGACTTGATCAAATCATAAAAGACCTATATATATGCATATCGACTTACTTGGATCAAAATTTGACCCTTTTGTATAGTCCTGGCACTCTAGATCCGACATCGAAAATTTTCGAAAAATTTTAATTTTACCAAAAAATGTAAAATTATGATCATTTTTGGCTTATTTAGACTTGATCAAATCATAAAAGACCTATATATATGCATATCGACTTACTTGGATCAAAATTTCACACTTTTGTATAGTCCTGTCACTCTAGATCCGACATGGAAAATTTTCGAAAAATTTTAATTTTACCAAAAAATGTCAAATTATGATCATTTTTGGCTTATTTAGACTTGATCAAATCATAAAAGACCTATATATATGCATATCGACTTACTTGGATCAAAATTTCACTCTTTTGTATAGTCCTGGCACTCTAGATCCGACATGGAAAATTTTCAAAAAATTTTAATTTTACCAAAAAAAGTCCAATTATGATCATTTTTGGCTTATTAAGACTTGATCAAATCATAAAAGACCTATATATATGCATATCGACTTACTTGGATCAAAATTTGACCCTTTTGTATAGTCCTGGCACTCTAGATCCGACATCGAAAATTTTCGAAAAATTTTAATTTTACCAAAAAATGTAAAATTATGATCATTTTTGGCTTATTTAGACTTGATCAAATCATAAAAGACCTATATATATGCATATCGACTTACTTGGATCAAAATTTCACACTTTTGTATAGTCCTGGCACTCTAGATCCGACATGGAAAATTTTCAAAAAATTTTAATTTTACCAAAAAATGTCAAATTATGATCATTTTTGGCTTATTTAGACTTGATCAAATCATAAAAGACCTATATATATGCATATCGACTTACTTGGATCAAAATTTCACTCTTTTGTATAGTCCTGGCACTCTAGATCCGACATGGAAAATTTTCAAAAAATTTTAATTTTACCAAAAAAAGTCAAATTATGATCATTTTTGGCTTATTTAGACTTGATCAAATCATAAAAGACCTATATATATGCATATCGACTTACTTGGATCAAAATTTCACTCTTTTGTATAGTCCTGGCACTCTAGATCCGACATGGAAAATTTTCAAAAAATTTTAATTTTACCAAAAAAAGTCAAATTATGATCATTTTTGGCTTATTTAGACTTGATCAAATCATAAAAGACCTATATATATGCATATCGACTTACTTGGATCAAAATTTCACTCTTTTGTATAGTCCTGGCACTCTAGATCCGACATGGAAAATTTTCGAAAAATTTTAATTTTACCAAAAAATGTCAAATTATGATCATTTTTGGCTTATTTAGACTTGATCAAATCATAAAAGACCTATATATATGCATATCGACTTACTTGGATCAAAATTTGACCCTTTTGTATAGTCCTGGCACTCTAGATCCGACATCGAAAATTTTCGAAAAATTTTAATTTTACCAAAAAAAGTCAAATTATGATCATTTTTGGCTTATTTAGACTTGATCAAATCATAAAAGACCTATATATATGCATATCGACTTACTTGGATCAAAATTTGACCCTTTTGTATAGTCCTGGCACTCTAGATCCGATATCGAAAATTTTCGAAAAATTTTAATTTTACCAAAAAATGTAAAATTATGATCATTTTTGGCTTATTTAGACTTGATCAAATCATAAAAGACCTATATATATGCATATCGACTTACTTGGATCAAAATTTGACCCTTTTGTATAGTCCTGGCACTCTAGATCCGACATCGAAAATTTTCGAAAAATTTTAATTTTACCAAAAAATGTAAAATTATGATCATTTTTGGCTTATTTAGACTTGATCAAATCATAAAAGACCTATATATATGCATATCGACTTACTTGGATCAAAATTTCACACTTTTGTATAGTCCTGTCACTCTAGATCCGACATGGAAAATTTTCGAAAAATTTTAATTTTACCAAAAAATGTCAAATTATGATCATTTTTGGCTTATTTAGACTTGATCAAATCATAAAAGACCTATATATATGCATATCGACTTACTTGGATCAAAATTTCACTCTTTTGTATAGTCCTGGCACTCTAGATCCGACATGGAAAATTTTCAAAAAATTTTAATTTTACCAAAAAAAGTCCAATTATGATCATTTTTGGCTTATTAAGACTTGATCAAATCATAAAAGACCTATATATATGCATATCGACTTACTTGGATCAAAATTTGACCCTTTTGTATAGTCCTGGCACTCTAGATCCGACATCGAAAATTTTCGAAAAATTTTAATTTTACCAAAAAATGTAAAATTATGATCATTTTTGGCTTATTTAGACTTGATCAAATCATAAAAGACCTATATATATGCATATCGACTTACTTGGATCAAAATTTCACACTTTTGTATAGTCCTGGCACTCTAGATCCGACATGGAAAATTTTCAAAAAATTTTAATTTTACCAAAAAATGTCAAATTATGATCATTTTTGGCTTATTTAGACTTGATCAAATCATAAAAGACCTATATATATGCATATCGACTTACTTGGATCAAAATTTCACTCTTTTGTATAGTCCTGGCACTCTAGATCCGACATGGAAAATTTTCAAAAAATTTTAATTTTACCAAAAAAAGTCAAATTATGATCATTTTTGGCTTATTTAGACTTGATCAAATCATAAAAGACCTATATATATGCATATCGACTTACTTGGATCAAAATTTCACACTTTTGTATAGTCCTGTCACTCTAGATCCGACATGGAAAATTTTCGAAAAATTTTAATTTTACCAAAAAAAGTCAAATTATGATCATTTTTGGCTTATTTAGACTTGATCAAATCATAAAAGACCTATATATATGCATATCGACTTACTTGGATCAAAATTTGACCCTTTTGTATAGTCCTGGCACTCTAGATCCGACATCGAAAATTTTCGAAAAATTTTAATTTTACCAAAAAATGTAAAATTATGATCATTTTTGGCTTATTTAGACTTGATCAAATCATAAAAGACCTATATATATGCATATCGACTTACTTGGATCAAAATTTCACACTTTTGTATAGTCCTGTCACTCTAGATCCGACATGGAAAATTTTCGAAAAATTTTAATTTTACCAAAAAATGTCAAATTATGATCATTTTTGGCTTATTTAGACTTGATCAAATCATAAAAGACCTATATATATGCATATCGACTTACTTGGATCAAAATTTCACACTTTTGTATAGTCCTGGCACTCTAGATCCGACATGGAAAATTTTCAAAAAATTTTAATTTTACCAAAAAATGTCAAATTATGATCATTTTTGGCTTATTTAGACTTGATCAAATCATAAAAGACCTATATATATGCATATCGACTTACTTGGATCAAAATTTCACACTTTTGTATAGTCCTGGCACTCTAGATCCGACATGGAAAATTTTCAAAAAATTTTAATTTTACCAAAAAATGTCAAATTATGATCATTTTTGGCTTATTTAGACTTGATCAAATCATAAAAGACCTATATATATGCATATCGACTTACTTGGATCAAAATTTCACTCTTTTGTATAGTCCTGGCACTCTAGATCCGACATGGAAAATTTTCAAAAAATTTTATTTTTACCAAAAAAAGTCAAATTATGATCATTTTTGGCTTATTTAGACTTGATCAAATCATAAAAGACCTATATATATGCATATCGACTTACTTGGATCAAAATTTGACCCTTTTGTATAGTCCTGGCACTCTAGATCCGACATCGAAAATTTTCGAAAAATTTTAATTTTACCAAAAAATGTAAAATTATGATCATTTTTGGCTTATTTAGACTTGATCAAATCATAAAAGACCTATATATATGCATATCGACTTACTTGGATCAAAATTTCACACTTTTGTATAGTCCTGGCACTCTAGATCCGACATGGAAAATTTTCAAAAAATTTTAATTTTACCAAAAAATGTCAAATTATGATCATTTTTGGCTTATTTAGACTTGATCAAATCATAAAAGACCTATATATATGCATATCGACTTACTTGGATCAAAATTTCACTCTTTTGTATAGTCCTGGCACTCTAGATCCGACATGGAAAATTTTCAAAAAATTTTAATTTTACCAAAAAAAGTCAAATTATGATCATTTTTGGCTTATTTAGACTTGATCAAATCATAAAAGACCTATATATATGCATATCGACTTACTTGGATCAAAATTTCACTCTTTTGTATAGTCCTGGCACTCTAGATCCGACATGGAAAATTTTCGAAAAATTTTAATTTTACCAAAAAATGTCAAATTATGATCATTTTTGGCTTATTTAGACTTGATCAAATCATAAAAGACCTATATATATGCATATCGACTTACTTGGATCAAAATTTGACCCTTTTGTATAGTCCTGGCACTCTAGATCCGACATCGAAAATTTTCGAAAAATTTTAATTTTACCAAAAAAAGTCAAATTATGATCATTTTTGGCTTATTTAGACTTGATCAAATCATAAAAGACCTATATATATGCATATCGACTTACTTGGATCAAAATTTGACCCTTTTGTATAGTCCTGGCACTCTAGATCCGATATCGAAAATTTTCGAAAAATTTTAATTTTACCAAAAAATGTAAAATTATGATCATTTTTGGCTTATTTAGACTTGATCAAATCATAAAAGACCTATATATATGCATATCGACTTACTTGGATCAAAATTTGACCCTTTTGTATAGTCCTGGCACTCTAGATCCGACATCGAAAATTTTCGAAAAATTTTAATTTTACCAAAAAATGTAAAATTATGATCATTTTTGGCTTATTTAGACTTGATCAAATCATAAAAGACCTATATATATGCATATCGACTTACTTGGATCAAAATTTCACACTTTTGTATAGTCCTGTCACTCTAGATCCGACATGGAAAATTTTCGAAAAATTTTATTTTACCAAAAAATGTCAAATTATGATCATTTTTGGCTTATTTAGACTTGATCAAATCATAAAAGACCTATATATATGCATATCGACTTACTTGGATCAAAATTTCACTCTTTTGTATAGTCCTGGCACTCTAGATCCGACATGGAAAATTTTCAAAAAATTTTAATTTTACCAAAAAAAGTCCAATTATGATCATTTTTGGCTTATTAAGACTTGATCAAATCATAAAAGACCTATATATATGCATATCGACTTACTTGGATCAAAATTTGACCCTTTTGTATAGTCCTGGCACTCTAGATCCGACATCGAAAATTTTCGAAAAATTTTAATTTTACCAAAAAATGTAAAATTATGATCATTTTTGGCTTATTTAGACTTGATCAAATCATAAAAGACCTATATATATGCATATCGACTTACTTGGATCAAAATTTCACACTTTTGTATAGTCCTGGCACTCTAGATCCGACATGGAAAATTTTCAAAAAATTTTAATTTTACCAAAAAATGTCAAATTATGATCATTTTTGGCTTATTTAGACTTGATCAAATCATAAAAGACCTATATATATGCATATCGACTTACTTGGATCAAAATTTCACTCTTTTGTATAGTCCTGGCACTCTAGATCCGACATGGAAAATTTTCAAAAAATTTTAATTTTACCAAAAAAAGTCAAATTATGATCATTTTTGGCTTATTTAGACTTGATCAAATCATAAAAGACCTATATATATGCATATCGACTTACTTGGATCAAAATTTCACACTTTTGTATAGTCCTGTCACTCTAGATCCGACATGGAAAATTTTCGAAAAATTTTAATTTTACCAAAAAAAGTCAAATTATGATCATTTTTGGCTTATTTAGACTTGATCAAATCATAAAAGACCTATATATATGCATATCGACTTACTTGGATCAAAATTTGACCCTTTTGTATAGTCCTGGCACTCTAGATCCGACATCGAAAATTTTCGAAAAATTTTAATTTTACCAAAAAATGTAAAATTATGATCATTTTTGGCTCATTTAGACTTGATCAAATCATAAAAGACCTATATATATGCATATCGACTTACTTGGATCAAAATTTCACACTTTTGTATAGTCCTGTCACTCTAGATCCGACATGGAAAATTTTCGAAAAATTTTAATTTTACCAAAAAAAGTCAAATTATGATCATTTTTGGCTTATTTAGACTTGATCAAATCATAAAAGACCTATATATATGCATATCGACTTACTTGGATCAAAATTTGACCCTTTTGTATAGTCCTGGCACTCTAGATCCGACATCGAAAATTTTCGAAAAATTTTAATTTTACCAAAAAATGTAAAATTATGATCATTTTTGGCTTATTTAGACTTGATCAAATCATAAAAGACCTATATATATGCATATCGACTTACTTGGATCAAAATTTCACACTTTTGTATAGTCCTGTCACTCTAGATCCGACATGGAAAATTTTCGAAAAATTTTAATTTTACCAAAAAATGTCAAATTATGATCATTTTTGGCTTATTTAGACTTGATCAAATCATAAAAGACCTATATATATGCATATCGACTTACTTGGATCAAAATTTCACTCTTTTGTATAGTCCTGGCACTCTAGATCCGACATGGAAAATTTTCAAAAAATTTTAATTTTACCAAAAAAAGTCAAATTATGATCATTTTTGGCTTATTAAGACTTGATCAAATCATAAAAGACCTATATATATGCATATCGACTTACTTGGATCAAAATTTCACTCTTTTGTATAGTCCTGGCACTCTAGATCCGACATGGAAAATTTTCAAAAAATTTTAATTTTACCAAAAAAAGTCAAATTATGATCATTTTTGGCTTATTTAGACTTGATCAAATCATAAAAGACCTATATATATGCATATCGACTTACTTGGATCAAAATTTGACCCTTTTGTATAGTCCTGGCACTCTAGATCCGACATCGAAAATTTTCGAAAAATTTTAATTTTACCAAAAAAAGTAAAATTATGATCATTTTTGGCTTATTTAGACTTGATCAAATCATAAAAGACCTATATATATGCATATCGACTTACTTGGATCAAAATTTGACCCTTTTGTATAGTCCTGGCACTCTAGATCCGATATCGAAAATTTTCGAAAAATTTTAATTTTACCAAAAAATGTAAAATTATGATCATTTTTGGCTTATTTAGACTTGATCAAATCATAAAAGACCTATATATATGCATATCGACTTACTTGGATCAAAATTTGACCCTTTTGTATAGTCCTGGCACTCTAGATCCGACATCGAAAATTTTCGAAAAATTTTAATTTTACCAAAAAATGTAAAATTATGATCATTTTTGGCTTATTTAGACTTGATCAAATCATAAAAGACCTATATATATGCATATCGACTTACTTGGATCAAAATTTCACACTTTTGTATAGTCCTGTCACTCTAGATCCGACATGGAAAATTTTCGAAAAATTTTAATTTTACCAAAAAATGTCAAATTATGATCATTTTTGGCTTATTTAGACTTGATCAAATCATAAAAGACCTATATATATGCATATCGACTTACTTGGATCAAAATTTCACTCTTTTGTATAGTCCTGGCACTCTAGATCCGACATGGAAAATTTTCAAAAAATTTTAATTTTACCAAAAAAAGTCCAATTATGATCATTTTTGGCTTATTAAGACTTGATCAAATCATAAAAGACCTATATATATGCATATCGACTTACTTGGATCAAAATTTGACCCTTTTGTATAGTCCTGGCACTCTAGATCCGACATCGAAAATTTTCGAAAAATTTTAATTTTACCAAAAAATGTAAAATTATGATCATTTTTGGCTTATTTAGACTTGATCAAATCATAAAAGACCTATATATATGCATATCGACTTACTTGGATCAAAATTTCACACTTTTGTATAGTCCTGGCACTCTAGATCCGACATGGAAAATTTTCAAAAAATTTTAATTTTACCAAAAAATGTCAAATTATGATCATTTTTGGCTTATTTAGACTTGATCAAATCATAAAAGACCTATATATATGCATATCGACTTACTTGGATCAAAATTTCACTCTTTTGTATAGTCCTGGCACTCTAGATCCGACATGGAAAATTTTCAAAAAATTTTAATTTTACCAAAAAAAGTCAAATTATGATCATTTTTGGCTTATTTAGACTTGATCAAATCATAAAAGACCTATATATATGCATATCGACTTACTTGGATCAAAATTTCACTCTTTTGTATAGTCCTGGCACTCTAGATCCGACATGGAAAATTTTCAAAAAATTTTAATTTTACCAAAAAAAGTCAAATTATGATCATTTTTGGCTTATTTAGACTTGATCAAATCATAAAAGACCTATATATATGCATATCGACTTACTTGGATCAAAATTTCACACTTTTGTATAGTCCTGTCACTCTAGATCCGACATGGAAAATTTTCGAAAAATTTTAATTTTACCAAAAAAAGTCAAATTATGATCAATTTTGGCTTATTTAGACTTGATCAAATCATAAAAGACCTATATATATGCATATCGACTTACTTGGATCAAAATTTGACCCTTTTGTATAGTCCTGGCACTCTAGATCCGACATCGAAAATTTTCGAAAAATTTTAATTTTACCAAAAAATGTAAAATTATGATCATTTTTGGCTTATTTAGACTTGATCAAATCATAAAAGACCTATATATATGCATATCGACTTACTTGGATCAAAATTTCACACTTTTGTATAGTCCTGTCACTCTAGATCCGACATGGAAAATTTTCGAAAAATTTTAATTTTACCAAAAAATGTCAAATTATGATCATTTTTGGCTTATTTAGACTTGATCAAATCATAAAAGACCTATATATATGCATATCGACTTACTTGGATCAAAATTTCACTCTTTTGTATAGTCCTGGCACTCTAGATCCGACATGGAAAATTTTCAAAAAATTTTAATTTTACCAAAAAAAGTCAAATTATGATCATTTTTGGCTTATTAAGACTTGATCAAATCATAAAAGACCTATATATATGCATATCGACTTACTTGGATCAAAATTTGACCCTTTTGTATAGTCCTGGCACTCTAGATCCGACATCGAAAATTTTCGAAAAATTTTAATTTTACCAAAAAATGTAAAATTATGATCATTTTTGGCTTATTTAGACTTGATCAAATCATAAAAGACCTATATATATGCATATCGACTTACTTGGATCAAAATTTCACTCTTTTGTATAGTCCTGGCACTCTAGATCCGACATGGAAAATTTTCAAAAAATTTTAATTTTACCAAAAAAAGTCAAATTATGATCATTTTTGGCTTATTTAGACTTGATCAAATCATAAAAGACCTATATATATGCATATCGACTTACTTGGATCAAAATTTCACTCTTTTGTATAGTCCTGGCACTCTAGATCCGACATGGAAAATTTTCGAAAAATTTTAATTTTACCAAAAAATGTAAAATTATGATCATTTTTGGCTTATTTAGACTTGATCAAATCATAAAAGACCTATATATATGCATATCGACTTACTTGGATCAAAATTTCACACTTTTGTATAGTCCTGGCACTCTAGATCCGACATGGAAAATTTTCAAAAAATTTTAATTTTACCAAAAAATGTCAAATTATGATCATTTTTGGCTTATTTAGACTTGATCAAATCATAAAAGACCTATATATATGCATATCGACTTACTTGGATCAAAATTTCACTCTTTTGTATAGTCCTGGCACTCTAGATCCGACATGGAAAATTTTCAAAAAATTTTAATTTTACCAAAAAAAGTCAAATTATGATCATTTTTGGCTTATTTAGACTTGATCAAATCATAAAAGACCTATATATATGCATATCGACTTACTTGGATCAAAATTTCACTCTTTTGTATAGTCCTGGCACTCTAGATCCGACATGGAAAATTTTCAAAAAATTTTAATTTTACCAAAAAAAGTCAAATTATGATCATTTTTGGCTTATTTAGACTTGATCAAATCATAAAAGACCTATATATATGCATATCGACTTACTTGGATCAAAATTTCACACTTTTGTATAGTCCTGTCACTCTAGATCCGACATGGAAAATTTTCGAAAAATTTTAATTTTACCAAAAAAAGTCAAATTATGATCATTTTTGGCTTATTTAGACTAGATCAAATCATAAAAGACCTATATATATGCATATCGACTTACTTGGATCAAAATTTCACACTTTTGTATAGTCCTGTCACTCTAGATCCGACATGGAAAATTTTCAAAAAATTTTAATTTTACCAAAAAAAGTCCAATTATGATCATTTTTGGCTTATTAAGACTTGATCAAATCATAAAAGACCTATATATATGCATATCGACTTACTTGGATCAAAATTTCACACTTTTGTATAGTCCTGGCACTCTAGATCCGACATGGAAAATTTTCAAAAAATTTTAATTTTACCAAAAAAAGTCAAATTATGATCATTTTTGGCTTATTTAGACTTGATCAAATCATAAAAGACCTATATATATGCATATCGACTTACTTGGATCAAAATTTCACTCTTTTGTATAGTCCTGGCACTCTAGATCCGACATGGAAAATTTTCGAAAAATTTTAATTTTACCAAAAAATGTCAAATTATGATCATTTTTGGCTTATTTAGACTTGATCAAATCATAAAAGACCTATATATATGCATATCGACTTACTTGGATCAAAATTTGACCCTTTTGTATAGTCCTGGCACTCTAGATCCGACATCGAAAATTTTCGAAAAATTTTAATTTTACCAAAAAAAGTCAAATTATGATCATTTTTGGCTTATTTAGACTTGATCAAATCATAAAAGACCTATATATATGCATATCGACTTACTTGGATCAAAATTTGACCCTTTTGTATAGTCCTGGCACTCTAGATCCGATATCGAAAATTTTCGAAAAATTTTAATTTTACCAAAAAATGTAAAATTATGATCATTTTTGGCTTATTTAGACTTGATCAAATCATAAAAGACCTATATATATGCATATCGACTTACTTGGATCAAAATTTGACCCTTTTGTATAGTCCTGGCACTCTAGATCCGACATCGAAAATTTTCGAAAAATTTTAATTTTACCAAAAAATGTAAAATTATGATCATTTTTGGCTTATTTAGACTTGATCAAATCATAAAAGACCTATATATATGCATATCGACTTACTTGGATCAAAATTTCACACTTTTGTATAGTCCTGTCACTCTAGATCCGACATGGAAAATTTTCGAAAAATTTTAATTTTACCAAAAAATGTCAAATTATGATCATTTTTGGCTTATTTAGACTTGATCAAATCATAAAAGACCTATATATATGCATATCGACTTACTTGGATCAAAATTTCACACTTTTGTATAGTCCTGTCACTCTAGATCCGACATGGAAAATTTTCGAAAAATTTTAATTTTACCAAAAAATGTCAAATTATGATCATTTTTGGCTTATTTAGACTTGATCAAATCATAAAAGACCTATATATATGCATATCGACTTACTTGGATCAAAATTTCACTCTTTTGTATAGTCCTGGCACTCTAGATCCGACATGGAAAATTTTCAAAAAATTTTAATTTTACCAAAAAAAGTCCAATTATGATCATTTTTGGCTTATTAAGACTTGATCAAATCATAAAAGACCTATATATATGCATATCGACTTACTTGGATCAAAATTTCACTCTTTTGTATAGTCCTGGCACTCTAGATCCGACATGGAAAATTTTCAAAAAATTTTAATTTTACCAAAAAAAGTCAAATTATGATCATTTTTGGCTTATTTAGACTTGATCAAATCATAAAAGACCTATATATATGCATATCGACTTACTTGGATCAAAATTTCACTCTTTTGTATAGTCCTGGCACTCTAGATCCGACATGGAAAATTTTCAAAAAATTTTAATTTTACCAAAAAAAGTCCAATTATGATCATTTTTGGCTTATTAAGACTTGATCAAATCATAAAAGACCTATATATATGCATATCGACTTACTTGGATCAAAATTTCACACTTTTGTATAGTCCTGGCACTCTAGATCCGACATGGAAAATTTTCAAAAAATTTTAATTTTACCAAAAAAAGTCAAATTATGATCATTTTTGGCTTATTTAGACTTGATCAAATCATAAAAGACCTATATATATGCAT
Source organism: Chrysoperla carnea (assembly GCF_905475395.1). Taxonomy (NCBI): domain Eukaryota; kingdom Metazoa; phylum Arthropoda; class Insecta; order Neuroptera; family Chrysopidae; genus Chrysoperla; species Chrysoperla carnea. The sequence continues at coordinate 2,507,827 of NW_025408233.1, read as the reverse complement.
ATCGACTTACTTGGATCAAAATTTCACTCTTTTGTATAGTCCTGGCACTCTAGATCCGACATGGAAAATTTTCAAAAAATTTTAATTTTACCAAAAAAAGTCAAATTATGATCATTTTTGGCTTATTTAGACTTGATCAAATCATAAAAGACCTATATATATGCATATCGACTTACTTGGATCAAAATTTGACCCTTTTGTATAGTCCTGGCACTCTAGATCCGACATCGAAAATTTTCGAAAAATTTTAATTTTACCAAAAAATGTAAAATTATGATCATTTTTGGCTTATTTAGACTTGATCAAATCATAAAAGACCTATATATATGCATATCGACTTACTTGGATCAAAATTTCACACTTTTGTATAGTCCTGTCACTCTAGATCCGACATGGAAAATTTTCGAAAAATTTTAATTTTACCAAAAAATGTCAAATTATGATCATTTTTGGCTTATTTAGACTTGATCAAATCATAAAAGACCTATATATATGCATATCGACTTACTTGGATCAAAATTTCACACTTTTGTATAGTCCTGTCACTCTAGATCCGACATGGAAAATTTTCGAAAAATTTTAATTTTACCAAAAAATGTCAAATTATGATCATTTTTGGTTTATTTAGACTTGATCAAATCATAAAAGACCTATATATATGCATATCGACTTACTTGGATCAAAATTTCACTCTTTTGTATAGTCCTGGCACTCTAGATCCGACATGGAAAATTTTCAAAAAATTTTAATTTTACCAAAAAAAGTCCAATTATGATCATTTTTGGCTTATTAAGACTTGATCAAATCATAAAAGACCTATATATATGCATATCGACTTACTTGGATCAAAATTTCACTCTTTTGTATAGTCCTGGCACTCTAGATCCGACATGGAAAATTTTCAAAAAATTTTAATTTTACCAAAAAAAGTCAAATTATGATCATTTTTGGCTTATTTAGACTTGATCAAATCATAAAAGACCTATATATATGCATATCGACTTACTTGGATCAAAATTTCACTCTTTTGTATAGTCCTGGCACTCTAGATCCGACATGGAATATTTTCAAAAAATTTTAATTTTACCAAAAAAAGTCCAATTATGATCATTTTTGGCTTATTAAGACTTGATCAAATCATAAAAGACCTATATATATGCATATCGACTTACTTGGATCAAAATTTCACACTTTTGTATAGTCCTGGCACTCTAGATCCGACATGGAAAATTTTCAAAAAATTTTAATTTTACCAAAAAATGTCAAATTATGATCATTTTTGGCTTATTTAGACTTGATCAAATCATAAAAGACCTATATATATGCATATCGACTTACTTGGATCAAAATTTCACTCTTTTGTATAGTCCTGGCACTCTAGATCCGACATGGAAAATTTTCAAAAAATTTTAATTTTACCAAAAAAAGTCAAATTATGATCATTTTTGGCTTATTTAGACTTGATCAAATCATAAAAGACCTATATATATGCATATCGACTTACTTGGATCAAAATTTCACTCTTTTGTATAGTCCTGGCACTCTAGATCCGACATGGAAAATTTTCAAAAAATTTTAATTTTACCAAAAAAAGTCAAATTATGATCATTTTTGGCTTATTTAGACTTGATCAAATCATAAAAGACCTATATATATGCATATCGACTTACTTGGATCAAAATTTGACCCTTTTGTATAGTCCTGGCACTCTAGATCCGACATCGAAAATTTTAAAAAATTTTAATTTTACCAAAAAAAGTCAAATTATGATCATTTTTGGCTTATTTAGACTTGATCAAATCATAAAAGACCTATATATATGCATATCGACTTACTTGGATCAAAATTTCACTCTTTTGTATAGTCCTGGCACTCTAGATCCGACATGGAAAATTTTCAAAAAATTTTAATTTTACCAAACAAAGTCAAATTATGATCATTTTTGGCTTATTTAGACTTGATCAAATCATAAAAGACCTATATATATGCATATCGACTTACATGGATCAAAATTTGACCCTTTTGTATAGTCCTGGCACTCTAGATCCGACATCGAAAATTTTCGAAAAATTTTAATTTTACCAAAAAATGTAAAATTATGATCATTTTTGGCTTATTTAGACTTGATCAAATCATAAAAGACCTATATATATGCATATCGACTTACTTGGATCAAAATTTCACACTTTTGTATAGTCCTGTCACTCTAGATCCGACATGGAAAATTTTCGAAAAATTTTAATTTTACCAAAAAATGTCAAATTATGATCATTTTTGGCTTATTTAGACTTGATCAAATCATAAAAGACCTATATATATGCATATCGACTTACTTGGATCAAAATTTCACTCTTTTGTATAGTCCTGGCACTCTAGATCCGACATGGAAAATTTTCAAAAAATTTTAATTTTACCAAAAAAAGTCAAATTATGATCATTTTTGGCTTATTTAGACTTGATCAAATCATAAAAGACCTATATATATGCATATCGACTTACTTGGATCAAAATTTGACCCTTTTGTATAGTCCTGGCACTCTAGATCCGACATCGAAAATTTTCGAAAAATTTTAATTTTACCAAAAAATGTAAAATTATGATCATTTTTGGCTTATTTAGACTTGATCAAATCATAAAAGACCTATATATATGCATATCGACTTACTTGGATCAAAATTTCACACTTTTGTATAGTCCTGGCACTCTAGATCCGACATGGAAAATTTTCAAAAAATTTTAATTTTACCAAAAAATGTCAAATTATGATCATTTTTGGCTTATTTAGACTTGATCAAATCATAAAAGACCTATAAATATGCATATCGACTTACTTGGATCAAAATTTGACCCTTTTGTATAGTCCTGGCACTCTAGATCCGACATCGAAAATTTTCGAAAAATTTTAATTTTACCAAAAAATGTAAAATTATGATCATTTTTGGCTTATTTAGACTTGATCAAATCATAAAAGACCTATATATATGCATATCGACTTACTTGGATCAAAATTTCACACTTTTGTATAGTCCTGGCACTCTAGATCCGACATGGAAAATTTTCAAAAAATTTTAATTTTACCAAAAAATGTCAAATTATGATCATTTTTGGCTTATTTAGACTTGATCAAATCATAAAAGACCTATATATATGCATATCGACTTACTTGGATCAAAATTTCACTCTTTTGTATAGTCCTGGCACTCTAGATCCGACATGGAAAATTTTCAAAAAATTTTAATTTTACCAAAAAAAGTCAAATTATGATCATTTTTGGCTTATTAAGACTTGATCAAATCATAAAAGACCTATATATATGCATATCGACTTACTTGGATCAAAATTTGACCCTTTTGTATAGTCCTGGCACTCTAGATCCGACATCGAAAATTTTCGAAAAATTTTAATTTTACCAAAAAATGTAAAATTATGATCATTTTTGGCTTATTTAGACTTGATCAAATCATAAAAGACCTATATATATGCATATCGACTTACTTGGATCAAAATTTCACACTTTTGTATAGTCCTGGCACTCTAGATCCGACATGGAAAATTTTCAAAAAATTTTAATTTTACCAAAAAAAGTCAAATTATGATCATTTTTGGCTTATTTAGACTTGATCAAATCATAAAAGACCTATATATATGCATATCGACTTACTTGGATCAAAATTTCACTCTTTTGTATAGTCCTGGCACTCTAGATCCGACATGGAAAATTTTCAAAAAATTTTAATTTTACCAAAAAAAGTCAAATTATGATCATTTTTGGCTTATTTAGACTTGATCAAATCATAAAAGACCTATATATATGCATATCGACTTACTTGGATCAAAATTTGACCCTTTTGTATAGTCCTGGCACTCTAGATCCGACATCGAAAATTTTCAAAAAATTTTAATTTTACCAAAAAAAGTCAAATTATGATCATTTTTGGCTTATTTAGACTTGATCAAATCATAAAAGACCTATATATATGCATATCGACTTACTTGGATCAAAATTTCACTCTTTTGTATAGTCCTGGCACTCTAGATCCGACATGGAAAATTTTCAAAAAATTTTAATTTTACCAAAAAAAGTCAAATTATGATCATTTTTGGCTTATTTAGACTTGATCAAATCATAAAAGACCTATAAATATGCATATCGACTTACTTGGATCAAAATTTGACCCTTTTGTATAGTCCTGGCACTCTAGATCCGACATCGAAAATTTTCGAAAAATTTTAATTTTACCAAAAAATGTAAAATTATGATCATTTTTGGCTTATTTAGACTTGATCAAATCATAAAAGACCTATATATATGCATATCGACTTACTTGGATCAAAATTTCACACTTTTGTATAGTCCTGTCACTCTAGATCCGACATGGAAAATTTTCGAAAAATTTTAATTTTACCAAAAAATGTAAAATTATGATCATTTTTGGCTTATTTAGACTTGATCAAATCATAAAAGACCTATATATATGCATATCGACTTACTTGGATCAAAATTTCACTCTTTTGTATAGTCCTGGCACTCTAGATCCGACATGGAAAATTTTCAAAAAATTTTAATTTTACCAAAAAAAGTCAAATTATGATCATTTTTGGCTTATTTAGACTTGATCAAATCATAAAAGACCTATATATATGCATATCGACTTACTTGGATCAAAATTTCACACTTTTGTATAGTCCTGGCACTCTAGATCCGACATGGAAAATTTTCAAAAAATTTTAATTTTACCAAAAAATGTCAAATTATGATCATTTTTGGCTTATTTAGACTTGATCAAATCATAAAAGACCTATATATATGCATATCGACTTACTTGGATCAAAATTTCACTCTTTTGTATAGTCCTGGCACTCTAGATCCGACATGGAAAATTTTCAAAAAATTTTAATTTTACCAAAAAAAGTCAAATTATGATCATTTTTGGCTTATTTAGACTTGATCAAATCATAAAAGACCTATATATATGCATATCGACTTACTTGGATCAAAATTTGACCCTTTTGTATAGTCCTGGCACTCTAGATCCGACATCGAAAATTTTCAAAAAATTTTAATTTTACCAAAAAAAGTCAAATTATGATCATTTTTGGCTTATTTAGACTTGATCAAATCATAAAAGACCTATATATATGCATATCGACTTACTTGGATCAAAATTTCACTCTTTTGTATAGTCCTGGCACTCTAGATCCGACATGGAAAATTTTCAAAAAATTTTAATTTTACCAAAAAAAGTCAAATTATGATCATTTTTGGCTTATTTAGACTTGATCAAATCATAAAAGACCTATATATATGCATATCGACTTACTTGGATCAAAATTTGACCCTTTTGTATAGTCCTGGCACTCTAGATCCGACATCGAAAATTTTCGAAAAATTTTAATTTTACCAAAAAATGTAAAATTATGATCATTTTTGGCTTATTTAGACTTGATCAAATCATAAAAGACCTATATATATGCATATCGACTTACTTGGATCAAAATTTCACACTTTTGTATAGTCCTGTCACTCTAGATCCGACATGGAAAATTTTCGAAAAATTTTAATTTTACCAAAAAATGTCAAATTATGATCATTTTTGGCTTATTTAGACTTGATCAAATCATAAAAGACCTATATATATGCATATCGACTTACTTGGATCAAAATTTCACTCTTTTGTATAGTCCTGGCACTCTAGATCCGACATGGAAAATTTTCAAAAAATTTTAATTTTACCAAAAAAAGTCAAATTATGATCATTTTTGGCTTATTTAGACTTGATCAAATCATAAAAGACCTATATATATGCATATTGACTTACTTGGATCAAAATTTGACCCTTTTGTATAGTCCTGGCACTCTAGATCCGACATCGAAAATTTTCGAAAAATTTTAATTTTACCAAAAAATGTAAAATTATGATCATTTTTGGCTTATTTAGACTTGATCAAATCATAAAAGACCTATATATATGCATATCGACTTACTTGGATCAAAATTTCACACTTTTGTATAGTCCTGGCACTCTAGATCCGACATGGAAAATTTTCAAAAAATTTTAATTTTACCAAAAAATGTCAAATTATGATCATTTTTGGCTTATTTAGACTTGATCAAATCATAAAAGACCTATATATATGCATATCGACTTACTTGGATCAAAATTTCACTCTTTTGTATAGTCCTGGCACTCTAGATCCGACATGGAAAATTTTCAAAAAATTTTAATTTTACCAAAAAAAGTCAAATTATGATCATTTTTGGCTTATTAAGACTTGATCAAATCATAAAAGACCTATATATATGCATATCGACTTACTTGGATCAAAATTTGACCCTTTTGTATAGTCCTGGCACTCTAGATCCGACATCGAAAATTTTCGAAAAATTTTAATTTTACCAAAAAATGTAAAATTATGATCATTTTTGGCTTATTTAGACTTGATCAAATCATAAAAAACCTATATATATGCATATCGACTTACTTGGATCAAAATTTCACACTTTTGTATAGTCCTGGCACTCTAGATCCGACATGGAAAATTTTCAAAAAATTTTAATTTTACCAAAAAATGTCAAATTATGATCATTTTTGGCTTATTTAGACTTGATCAAATCATAAAAGACCTATATATATGCATATCGACTTACTTGGATCAAAATTTCACTCTTTTGTATAGTCCTGGCACTCTAGATCCGACATGGAAAATTTTCAAAAAATTTTAATTTTACCAAAAAATGTCAAATTATGATCATTTTTGGCTTATTTAGACTTGATCAAATCATAAAAGACCTATATATATGCATATCGACTTACTTGGATCAAAATTTCACTCTTTTGTATAGTCCTGGCACTCTAGATCCGACATGGAAAATTTTCAAAAACTTTTAATTTTACCAAAAAAAGTCAAATTATGATCATTTTTGGCTTATTTAGACTTGATCAAATCATAAAAGACCTATATATATGCATATCGACTTACTTGGATCAAAATTTCACTCTTTTGTATAGTCCTGGCACTCTAGATCCGACATAGAAAATTTTCAAAAAATTTTAATTTTACCAAAAAAAGTCAAATTATGATCATTTTTGGCTTATTTAGACTTGATCAAATCATAAAAGACCTATATATATGCATATCGACTTACTTGGATCAAAATTTCACTCTTTTGTATAGTCCTGGCACTCTAGATCCGACATGGAAAATTTTCAAAAAATTTTAATTTTACCAAAAAAAGTCAAATTATGATCATTTTTGGCTTATTTAGACTTGATCAAATCATAAAAGACCTATATATATGCATATCGACTTACTTGGATCAAAATTTGACCCTTTTGTATAGTCCTGGCACTCTAGATCCGACATCGAAAATTTTCGAAAAATTTTGATTTTACCAAAAAATGTAAAATTATGATCATTTTTGGCTTATTTAGACTTGATCAAATCATAAAAGACCTATATATATGCATATCGACTTACTTGGATCAAAATTTGACCCTTTTGTATAGTCCTGGCACTCTAGATCCGACATCGAAAATTTTCGAAAAATTTTTATTTTACCAAAAAATGTAAAATTATGATCATTTTTGGCTTATTTAGACTTGATCAAATCATAAAAGACCTATATATATGCATATCGACTTACTTGGATCAAAATTTCACACTTTTGTATAGTCCTGGCACTCTAGATCCGACATGGAAAATTTTCAAAAAATTTTAATTTTACCAAAAAATGTCAAATTATGATCATTTTTGGCTTATTTAGACTTGATCAAATCATAAAAGACCTATATATATGCATATCGACTTACTTGGATCAAAATTTCACTCTTTTGTATAGTCCTGGCACTCTAGATCCGACATGGAAAATTTTCAAAAAATTTTAATTTTACCAAAAAATGTCAAATTATGATCATTTTTGGCTTATTTAGACTTGATCAAATCATAAAAGACCTATATATATGCATATCGACTTACTTGGATCAAAATTTCACTCTTTTGTATAGTCCTGGCACTCTAGATCCGACATGGAAAATTTTCAAAAACTTTTAAGTTTACCAAAAAAAGTCAAATTATGATCATTTTTGGCTTATTTAGACTTGATCAAATCATAAAAGACCTATATATATGCATATCGACTTACTTGGATCAAAATTTCACACTTTTGTATAGTCCTGTCACTCTAGATCCGACATCGAAAATTTTCGAAAAATTTTAATTTTACCAAAAAATGTCAAATTATGATCATTTTTGGCTTATTTAGACTTGGTCAAATCATAAAAGACCTATATATATGCATATCGACTTACTTGGATCAAAATTTCACTCTTTTGTATAGTCCTGGCACTCTAGATCCGACATAGAAAATTTTCAAAAAATTTTAATTTTACCAAAAAAAGTCAAATTATGATCATTTTTGGCTTATTTAGACTTGATCAAATCATAAAAGACCTATATATATGCATATCGACTTACTTGGATCAAAATTTCACTCTTTTGTATAGTCCTGGCACTCTAGATCCGACATGGAAAATTTTCAAAAAATTTTAATTTTACCAAAAAAAGTCAAATTATGATCATTTTTGGCTTATTTAGACTTGATCAAATCATAAAAGACCTATATATATGCATATCGACTTACTTGGATCAAAATTTGACCCCTTTTGTATAGTCCTGGCACTCTAGATCCGACATCGAAAATTTTCGAAAAATTTTAATTTTACCAAAAAATGTAAAATTATGATCATTTTTGGCTTATTTAGACTTGATCAAATCATAAAAGACCTATATATATGCATATCGACTTACTTGGATCAAAATTTCACACTTTTGTATAGTCCTGTCACTCTAGATCCGACATGGAAAATTTTCGAAAAATTTTAATTTTACCAAAAAATGTCAAATTATGATCATTTTTGGCTTATTTAGACTTGATCAAATCATAAAAGACCTATATATATGCATATCGACTTACTTGGATCAAAATTTCACTCTTTTGTATAGTCCTGGCACTCTAGATCCGACATGGAAAATTTTCAAAAAATTTTAATTTTACCAAAAAAAGTCAAATTATGATCACTTTTGGCTTATTTAGACTTGATCAAATCATAAAAGACCTATATATATGCATATCGACTTACTTGGATCAAAATTTGACCCTTTTGTATAGTCCTGGCACTCTAGATGCGACATCGAAAATTTTCGAAAAATTTTAATTTTACCAAAAAATGTAAAATTATGATCATTTTTGGCTTATTTAGACTTGATCAAATCATAAAAGACCTATATATATGCATATCGACTTACTTGGATCAAAATTTCACACTTTTGTATAGTCCTGGCACTCTAGATCCGACATGGAAAATTTTCAAAAAATTTTAATTTTACCAAAAAATGTCAAATTATGATCATTTTTGGCTTATTTAGACTTGATCAAATCATAAAAGACCTATATATATGCATATCGACTTACTTGGATCAAAATTTCACTCTTTTGTATAGTCCTGTCACTCTAGATCCGACATCGAAAATTTTCGAAAAATTTTAATTTTACCAAAAAATGTCAAATTATGATCATTTTTGGCTTATTTAGACTTGATCAAATCATAAAAGACCTATATATATGCATATCGACTTACTTGGATCAAAATTTCACTCTTTTGTATAGTCCTGGCACTCTAGATCCGACATAGAAAATTTTCAAAAAATTTTAATTTTACCAAAAAAAGTCAAATTATGATCATTTTTGGCTTATTTAGACTTGATCAAATCATAAAAGACCTATATATATGCATATCGACTTACTTGGATCAAAATTTCACTCTTTTGTATAGTCCTGGCACTCTAGATCCGACATGGAAAATTTTCAAAAAATTTTAATTTTACCAAAAAAAGTCAAATTATGATCATTTTTGGCTTATTTAGACTTGATCAAATCATAAAAGACCTATATATATGCATATCGACTTACTTGGATCAAAATTTCACACTTTTGTATAGTCCTGTCACTCTAGATCCGACATCGAAAATTTTCGAAAAATTTTAATTTTACCAAAAAATGTCAAATTATGATCATTTTTGGCTTATTTAGACTTGATCAAATCATAAAAGACCTATATATATGCATATCGACTTACTTGGATCAAAATTTCACTCTTTTGTATAGTCCTGGCACTCTAGATCCGACATAGAAAATTTTCAAAAAATTTTAATTTTACCAAAAAAAGTCAAATTATGATCATTTTTGGCTTATTTAGACTTGATCAAATCATAAAAGACCTATATATATGCATATCGACTTACTTGGATCAAAATTTGACCCTTTTGTATAGTCCTGGCACTCTAGATCCGACATCGAAAATTTTCGAAAAATTTTAATTTTACCAAAAAATGTAAAATTATGATCATTTTTGGCTTATTTAGACTTGATCAAATCATAAAAGACCTATATATATGCATATCGACTTACTTGGATCAAAATTTCACACTTTTGTATAGTCCTGGCACTCTAGATCCGACATGGAAAATTTTCAAAAAATTTTAATTTTACCAAAAAATGTCAAATTATGATCATTTTTGGCTTATTTAGACTTGATCAAATCATAAAAGACCTATATATATGCATATCGACTTACTTGGATCAAAATTTCACTCTTTTGTATAGTCCTGTCACTCTAGATCCGACATCGAAAATTTTCGAAAAATTTTAATTTTACCAAAAAATGTCAAATTATGATCATTTTTGGCTTATTTAGACTTGATCAAATCATAAAAGACCTATATATATGCATATCGACTTACTTGGATCAAAATTTCACTCTTTTGTATAGTCCTGGCACTCTAGATCCGACATAGAAAATTTTCAAAAAATTTTAATTTTACCAAAAAAAGTCAAATTATGATCATTTTTGGCTTATTTAGACTTGATCAAATCATAAAAGACCTATATATATGCATATCGACTTACTTGGATCAAAATTTCACTCTTTTGTATAGTCCTGGCACTCTAGATCCGACATGGAAAATTTTCAAAAAATTTTAATTTTACCAAAAAAAGTCAAATTATGATCATTTTTGGCTTATTTAGACTTGATCAAATCATAAAAGACCTATATATATGCATATCGACTTACTTGGATCAAAATTTCACACTTTTGTATAGTCCTGTCACTCTAGATCCGACATCGAAAATTTTCGAAAAATTTTAATTTTACCAAAAAATGTCAAATTATGATCATTTTTGGCTTATTTAGACTTGATCAAATCATAAAAGACCTATATATATGCATATCGACTTACTTGGATCAAAATTTCACTCTTTTGTATAGTCCTGGCACTCTAGATCCGACATAAAAAATTTTCAAAAAATTTTAATTTTACCAAAAAAAGTCAAATTATGATCATTTTTGGCTTATTTAGACTTGATCAAATCATAAAAGACCTATATATATGCATATCGACTTACTTGGATCAAAATTTCACTCTTTTGTATAGTCCTGGCACTCTAGATCCGACATGGAAAATTTTCAAAAAATTTTAATTTTACCAAAAAAAGTCAAATTATGATCATTTTTGGCTTATTTAGACTTGATCAAATCATAAAAGACCTATATATATGCATATCGACTTACTTGGATCAAAATTTGACCCTTTTGTATAGTCCTGGCACTCTAGATCCGACATCGAAAATTTTCGAAAAATTTTAATTTTACCAAAAAATGTAAAATTATGATCATTTTTGGCTTATTTAGACTTGATCAAATCATAAAAGACCTATATATATGCATATCGACTTACTTGGATCAAAATTTCACACTTTTGTATAGTCCTGTCACTCTAGATCCGACATGGAAAATTTTCGAAAAATTTTAATTTTACCAAAAAATGTCAAATTATGATCATTTTTGGCTTATTTAGACTTGATCAAATCATAAAAGACCTATATATATGCATATCGACTTACTTGGATCAAAATTTCACTCTTTTGTATAGTCCTGGCACTCTAGATCCGACATGGAAAATTTTCAAAAAATTTTAATTTTACCAAAAAAAGTCAAATTATGATCATTTTTGGCTTATTTAGACTTGATCAAATCATAAAAGACCTATATATATGCATATCGACTTACTTGGATCAAAATTTGACCCTTTTGTATAGTCCTGGCACTCTAGATCCGACATCGAAAATTTTCGAAAAATTTTAATTTTACCAAAAAATGTAAAATTATGATCATTTTTGGCTTATTTAGACTTGATCAAATCATAAAAGACCTATATATATGCATATCGACTTACTTGGATCAAAATTTCACACTTTTGTATAGTCCTGGCACTCTAGATCCGACATGGAAAATTTTCAAAAAATTTTAATTTTACCAAAAAATGTCAAATTATGATCATTTTTGGCTTATTTAGACTTGATCAAATCATAAAAGACCTATATATATGCATATCGACTTACTTGGATCAAAATTTCACTCTTTTGTATAGTCCTGGCACTCTAGATCCGACATGGAAAATTTTCAAAAAATTTTAATTTTACCAAAAAAAGTCAAATTATGATCATTTTTGGCTTATTAAGACTTGATCAAATCATAAAAGACCTATATATATGCATATCGACTTACTTGGATCAAAATTTGACCCTTTTGTATAGTACGGCACTCTAGATCCGACATCGAAAATTTTCGAAAAATTTTAATTTTACCAAAAAATGTAAAATTATGATCATTTTTGGCTTATTTAGACTTGATCAAATCATAAAAGACCTATATATATGCATATCGACTTACTTGGATCAAAATTTCACTCTTTTGTATAGTCCTGGCACTCTAGATCCGACATGGAAAATTTTCAAAAAATTTTAATTTTACCAAAAAAAGTCAAATTATGATCATTTTTGGCTTATTTAGACTTGATCAAATCATAAAAGACCTATATATATGCATATCGACTTACTTGGATCAAAATTTGACCCTTTTGTATAGTCCTGGCACTCTAGATCCGACATCGAAAATTTTCAAAAAATTTTAATTTTACCAAAAAAAGTCAAATTATGATCATTTTTGGCTTATTTAGACTTGATCAAATCATAAAAGACCTATATATATGCATATCGACTTACTTGGATCAAAATTTCACTCTTTTGTATAGTCCTGGCACTCTAGATCCGACATGGAAAATTTTCAAAAAATTTTAATTTTACCAAAAAAAGTCAAATTATGATCATTTTTGGCTTATTTAGACTTGATCAAATCATAAAAGACCTATATATATGCATATCGACTTACTTGGATCAAAATTTGACCCTTTTGTATAGTCCTGGCACTCTAGATCCGACATCGAAAATTTTCGAAAAATTTTAATTTTACCAAAAAATGTAAAATTATGATCATTTTTGGCTTATTTAGACTTGATCAAATCATATAAGACCTATATATATGCATATCGACTTACTTGGATCAAAATTTCACTCTTTTGTATAGTCCTGGCACTCTAGATCCGACATGGAAAATTTTCAAAAAATTTTAATTTTACCAAAAAAAGTCAAATTATGATCATTTTTGGCTTATTTAGACTTGATCAAATCATAAAAGACCTATATATATGCATATCGACTTACTTGGATCAAAATTTGACCCTTTTGTATAGTCCTGGCACTCTAGATCCGACATCGAAAATTTTCGAAAAATTTTAATTTTACCAAAAAATGTAAAATTATGATCATTTTTGGCTTATTTAGACTTGATCAAATCATAAAAGACCTATATATATGCATATCGACTTACTTGGATCAAAATTTCACACTTTTGTATAGTCCTGGCACTCTAGATCCGACATGGAAAATTTTCAAAAAATTTTAATTTTACCAAAATATGTCAAATTATGATCATTTTTGGCTTATTTAGACTTGATCAAATCATAAAAGACCTATATATATGCATATCGACTTACTTGGATCAAAATTTCACTCTTTTGTATAGTCCTGGCACTCTAGATCCGACATGGAAAATTTTCAAAAAATTTTAATTTTACCAAAAAAAGTCAAATTATGATCATTTTTGGCTTATTAAGACTTGATCAAATCATAAAAGACCTATATATATGCATATCGACTTACTTGGATCAAAATTTGACCCTTTTGTATAGTCCTGGCACTCTAGATCCGACATCGAAAAATTTTAGTTTTACCAAAAAATGTAAAATTATGATCATTTTTGGCTTATTTAGACTTGATCAAATCATAAAAGACCTATATATATGCATATCGACTTACTTGGATCAAAATTTCACACTTTTGTATAGTCCTGGCACTCTAGATCCGACATGGAAAATTTTCAAAAAATTTTAATTTTACCAAAAAATGTAAAATTATGATCATTTTTGGCTTATTTAGACTTGATCAAATCATAAAAGACCTATATATATGCATATCGACTTACTTGGATCAAAATTTCACACTTTTGTATAGTCCTGGCACTCTAGATCCGACATGGAAAATTTTCAAAAAATTTTAATTTTACCAAAAAAAGTCAAATTATGATCATTTTTGGCTTATTTAGACTTGATCAAATCATAAAAGACCTATATATATGCATATCGACTTACTTGGATCAAAATTTCACTCTTTTGTATAGTCCTGGCACTCTAGATCCGACATGGAAAATTTTCAGAAAATTTTAATTTTACCAAAAAAAGTCAAATTATGATCATTTTTGGCTTATTAAGACTTGATCAAATCATAAAAGACCTATATATATGCATATCGACTTACTTGGATCAAAATTTGACCCTTTTGTATAGTCCTGGCACTCTAGATCCGACATCGAAAATTTTCGAAAAATTTTAATTTTACCAAAAAATGTAAAATTATGATCATTTTTGGCTTATTTAAACTTGATCAAATCATAAAAGACCTATATATATGCATATCGACTTACTTGGATCAAAATTTCACTCTTTTGTATAGTCCTGGCACTCTAGATCCGACATGGAAAATTTTCAAAAAATTTTAATTTTACCAAAAAAAGTCAAATTATGATCATTTTTGGCTTATTTAGACTTGATCAAATCATAAAAGACCTATATATATGCATATCGACTTACTTGGATCAAAATTTGACCCTTTTGTATAGTCCTGGCACTCTAGATCCGACATCGAAAATTTTCGAAAAATTTTAATTTTACCAAAAAATGTAAAATTATGATCATTTTTGGCTTATTTAGACTTGATCAAATCATAAAAGACCTATATATATGCATATCGACTTACTTGGATCAAAATTTCACACTTTTGTATAGTCCTGTCACTCTAGATCCGACATGGAAAATTTTCGAAAAATTTTAATTTTACCAAAAAATGTCTAATTATGATCATTTTTGGCTTATTTAGACTTGATCAAATCATAAAAGACCTATATATATGCATATCGACTTACTTGGATCAAAATTTCACTCTTTTGTATAGTCCTGGCACTCTAGATCCGACATGGAAAATTTTCAAAAAATTTTAATTTTACCAAAAAAAGTCAAATTATGATCATTTTTGGCTTATTTAGACTTGATCAAATCATAAAAGACCTATATATATGCATATCGACTTACTTGGATCAAAATTTCACACTTTTGTATAGTCCTGTCACTCTAGATCCGACATGGAAAATTTTCGAAAAATTTTAATTTTACCAAAAAATGTCAAATTATGATCATTTTTGGCTTATTTAGACTTGATCAAATCATAAAAGACCTATATATATGCATATCGACTTACTTGGATCAAAATTTCACTCTTTTGTATAGTCCTGGCACTCTAGATCCGACATGGAAAATTTTCAAAAAATTTTAATTTTACCAAAAAAAGTCAAATTATGATCATTTTTGGCTTATTTAGACTTGATCAAATCATAAAAGACCTATATATATGCATATCGACTTACTTGGATCAAAATTTCACTCTTTTGTATAGTCCTGGCACTCTAGATCCGACATGGAAAATTTTCAAAAAATTTTAATTTTACCAAAAAAAGTCAAATTATGATCATTTTTGGCTTATTTAGACTTGATCAAATCATAAAAGACCTATATATATGCATATCGACTTACTTGGATCAAAATTTGACCCTTTTGTATAGTCCTGGCACTCTAGATCCGACATCGAAAATTTTCGAAAAATTTTAATTTTACCAAAAAATGTAAAATTATGATCATTTTTGGCTTATTTAGACTTGATCAAATCATAAAAGACCTATATATATGCATATCGACTTACTTGGATCAAAATTTCACACTTTTGTATAGTCCTGTCACTCTAGATCCGACATCGAAAATTTTCGAAAAATTTTAATTTTACCAAAAAATGTCAAATTATGATCATTTTTGGCTTATTTAGACTTGATCAAATCATAAAAGACCTATATATATGCATATCGACTTACTTGGATCAAAATTTCACTCTTTTGTATAGTCCTGGCACTCTAGATCCGACATAGAAAATTTTCAAAAAATTTTAATTTTACCAAAAAAAGTCAAATTATGATCATTTTTGGCTTATTTAGACTTGATCAAATCATAAAAGACCTATATATATGCATATCGACTTACTTGGATCAAAATTTCACTCTTTTGTATAGTCCTGGCACTCTAGATCCGACATGGAAAATTTTCAAAAAATTTTAATTTTACCAAAAAAAGTCAAATTATGATCATTTTTGGCTTATTTAGACTTGATCAAATCATAAAAGACCTATATATATGCATATCGACTTACTTGGATCAAAATTTGACCCTTTTGTATAGTCCTGGCACTCTAGATCCGACATCGAAAATTTTCGAAAAATTTTAATTTTACCAAAAAATGTAAAATTATGATCATTTTTGGCTTATTTAGACTTGATCAAATCATAAAAGACCTATATATATGCATATCGACTTACTTGGATCAAAATTTCACACTTTTGTATAGTCCTGTCACTCTAGATCCGACATGGAAAATTTTCGAAAAATTTTAATTTTACCAAAAAATGTCAAATTATGATCATTTTTGGCTTATTTAGACTTGATCAAATCATAAAAGACCTATATATATGCATATCGACTTACTTGGATCAAAATTTCACTCTTTTGTATAGTCCTGGCACTCTAGATCCGACATGGAAAATTTTCAAAAAATTTTAATTTTACCAAAAAAAGTCAAATTATGATCATTTTTGGCTTATTTAGACTTGATCAAATCATAAAAGACCTATATATATGCATATCGACTTACTTGGATCAAAATTTGACCCTTTTGTATAGTCCGGCACTCTAGATCCGACATCGAAAATTTTCGAAAAATTTTAATTTTACCAAAAAATGTAAAATTATGATCATTTTTGGCTTATTTAGACTTGATCAAATCATAAAAGACCTATATATATGCATATCGACTTACTTGGATCAAAATTTCACACTTTTGTATAGTCCTGGCACTCTAGATCCGACATGGAAAATTTTCAAAAAATTTTAATTTTACCAAAAAATGTCAAATTATGATCATTTTTGGCTTATTTAGACTTGATCAAATCATAAAAGACCTATATATATGCATATCGACTTACTTGGATCAAAATTTCACTCTTTTGTATAGTCCTGGCACTCTAGATCCGACATGGAAAATTTTCAAAAAATTTTAATTTTACCAAAAAAAGTCAAATTATGATCATTTTTGGCTTATTAAGACTTGATCAAATCATAAAAGACCTATATATATGCATATCGACTTACTTGGATCAAAATTTGACCCTTTTGTATAGTACGGCACTCTAGATCCGACATCGAAAATTTTCGAAAAATTTTAATTTTACCAAAAAATGTAAAATTATGATCATTTTTGGCTTATTTAGACTTGATCAAATCATAAAAGACCTATATATATGCATATCGACTTACTTGGATCAAAATTTCACTCTTTTGTATAGTCCTGGCACTCTAGATCCGACATGGAAAATTTTCAAAAAATTTTAATTTTACCAAAAAAAGTCAAATTATGATCATTTTTGGCTTATTTAGACTTGATCAAATCATAAAAGACCTATATATATGCATATCGACTTACTTGGATCAAAATTTGACCCTTTTGTATAGTCCTGGCACTCTAGATCCGACATCGAAAATTTTCAAAAAATTTTAATTTTACCAAAAAAAGTCAAATTATGATCATTTTTGGCTTATTTAGACTTGATCAAATCATAAAAGACCTATATATATGCATATCGACTTACTTGGATCAAAATTTCACTCTTTTGTATAGTCCTGGCACTCTAGATCCGACATGGAAAATTTTCAAAAAATTTTAATTTTACCAAAAAAAGTCAAATTATGATCATTTTTGGCTTATTTAGACTTGATCAAATCATAAAAGACCTATATATATGCATATCGACTTACTTGGATCAAAATTTGACCCTTTTGTATAGTCCTGGCACTCTAGATCCGACATCGAAAATTTTCGAAAAATTTTAATTTTACCAAAAAATGTAAAATTATGATCATTTTTGGCTTATTTAGACTTGATCAAATCATAAAAGACCTATATATATGCATATCGACTTACTTGGATCAAAATTTCACTCTTTTGTATAGTCCTGGCACTCTAGATCCGACATGGAAAATTTTCAAAAAATTTTAATTTTACCAAAAAAAGTCAAATTATGATCATTTTTGGCTTATTTAGACTTGATCAAATCATAAAAGACCTATATATATGCATATCGACTTACTTGGATCAAAATTTGACCCTTTTGTATAGTCCTGGCACTCTAGATCCGACATCGAAAATTTTCGAAAAATTTTAATTTTACCAAAAAATGTAAAATTATGATCATTTTTGGCTTATTTAGACTTGATCAAATCATAAAAGACCTATATATATGCATATCGACTTACTTGGATCAAAATTTCACACTTTTGTATAGTCCTGGCACTCTAGATCCGACATGGAAAATTTTCAAAAAATTTTAATTTTACCAAAATATGTCAAATTATGATCATTTTTGGCTTATTTAGACTTGATCAAATCATAAAAGACCTATATATATGCATATCGACTTACTTGGATCAAAATTTCACTCTTTTGTATAGTCCTGGCACTCTAGATCCGACATGGAAAATTTTCAAAAAATTTTAATTTTACCAAAAAAAGTCAAATTATGATCATTTTTGGCTTATTAAGACTTGATCAAATCATAAAAGACCTATATATATGCATATCGACTTACTTGGATCAAAATTTGACCCTTTTGTATAGTCCTGGCACTCTAGATCCGACATCGAAAAATTTTAGTTTTACCAAAAAATGTAAAATTATGATCATTTTTGGCTTATTTAGACTTGATCAAATCATAAAAGACCTATATATATGCATATCGACTTACTTGGATCAAAATTTGACCCTTTTGTATAGTCCTGGCACTCTAGATCCGACATCGAAAATTTTCGAAAAATTTTAATTTTACCAAAAAATGTAAAATTATGATCATTTTTGGCTTATTTAGACTTGATCAAATCATAAAAGACCTATATATATGCATATCGACTTACTTGGATCAAAATTTCACACTTTTGTATAGTCCTGTCACTCTAGATCCGACATGGAAAATTTTCGAAAAATTTTAATTTTACCAAAAAATGTCAAATTATGATCATTTTTGGCTTATTTAGACTTGATCAAATCATAAAAGACCTATATATATGCATATCGACTTACTTGGATCAAAATTTCACTCTTTTGTATAGTCCTGGCACTCTAGATCCGACATGGAAAATTTTCAAAAAATTTTAATTTTACCAAAAAAAGTCAAATTATGATCATTTTTGGCTTATTTAGACTTGATCAAATCATAAAAGACCTATATATATGCATATCGACTTACTTGGATCAAAATTTGACCCTTTTGTATAGTCCTGGCACTCTAGATCCGACATCGAAAATTTTCGAAAAATTTTAATTTTACCAAAAAATGTAAAATTATGATCATTTTTGGCTTATTTAGACTTGATCAAATCATAAAAGACCTATATATATGCATATCGACTTACTTGGATCAAAATTTCACACTTTTGTATAGTCCTGGCACTCTAGATCCGACATGGAAAATTTTCAAAAAATTTTAATTTTACCAAAAAATGTCAAATTATGATCATTTTTGGCTTATTTAGACTTGATCAAATCATAAAAGACCTATATATATGCATATCGACTTACTTGGATCAAAATTTCACTCTTTTGTATAGTCCTGGCACTCTAGATCCGACATGGAAAATTTTCAAAAAATTTTAATTTTACCAAAAAAAGTCAAATTATGATCATTTTTGGCTTATTAAGACTTGATCAAATCATAAAAGACCTATATATATGCATATCGACTTACTTGGATCAAAATTTGACCCTTTTGTATAGTACGGCACTCTAGATCCGACATCGAAAATTTTCGAAAAATTTTAATTTTACCAAAAAATGTAAAATTATGATCATTTTTGGCTTATTTAGACTTGATCAAATCATAAAAGACCTATATATATGCATATCGACTTACTTGGATCAAAATTTCACTCTTTTGTATAGTCCTGGCACTCTAGATCCGACATGGAAAATTTTCAAAAAATTTTAATTTTACCAAAAAAAGTCAAATTATGATCATTTTTGGCTTATTTAGACTTGATCAAATCATAAAAGACCTATATATATGCATATCGACTTACTTGGATCAAAATTTGACCCTTTTGTATAGTCCTGGCACTCTAGATCCGACATCGAAAATTTTCAAAAAATTTTAATTTTACCAAAAAAAGTCAAATTATGATCATTTTTGGCTTATTTAGACTTGATCAAATCATAAAAGACCTATATATATGCATATCGACTTACTTGGATCAAAATTTCACTCTTTTGTATAGTCCTGGCACTCTAGATCCGACATGGAAAATTTTCAAAAAATTTTAATTTTACCAAAAAAAGTCAAATTATGATCATTTTTGGCTTATTTAGACTTGATCAAATCATAAAAGACCTATATATATGCATATCGACTTACTTGGATCAAAATTTGACCCTTTTGTATAGTCCTGGCACTCTAGATCCGACATCGAAAATTTTCGAAAAATTTTAATTTTACCAAAAAATGTAAAATTATGATCATTTTTGGCTTATTTAGACTTGATCAAATCATAAAAGACCTATATATATGCATATCGACTTACTTGGATCAAAATTTCACTCTTTTGTATAGTCCTGGCACTCTAGATCCGACATGGAAAATTTTCAAAAAATTTTAATTTTACCAAAAAAAGTCAAATTATGATCATTTTTGGCTTATTTAGACTTGATCAAATCATAAAAGACCTATATATATGCATATCGACTTACTTGGATCAAAATTTGACCCTTTTGTATAGTCCTGGCACTCTAGATCCGACATCGAAAATTTTCGAAAAATTTTAATTTTACCAAAAAATGTAAAATTATGATCATTTTTGGCTTATTTAGACTTGATCAAATCATAAAAGACCTATATATATGCATATCGACTTACTTGGATCAAAATTTCACACTTTTGTATAGTCCTGGCACTCTAGATCCGACATGGAAAATTTTCAAAAAATTTTAATTTTACCAAAATATGTCAAATTATGATCATTTTTGGCTTATTTAGACTTGATCAAATCATAAAAGACCTATATATATGCATATCGACTTACTTGGATCAAAATTTCACTCTTTTGTATAGTCCTGGCACTCTAGATCCGACATGGAAAATTTTCAAAAAATTTTAATTTTACCAAAAAAAGTCAAATTATGATCATTTTTGGCTTATTAAGACTTGATCAAATCATAAAAGACCTATATATATGCATATCGACTTACTTGGATCAAAATTTGACCCTTTTGTATAGTCCTGGCACTCTAGATCCGACATCGAAAAATTTTAGTTTTACCAAAAAATGTAAAATTATGATCATTTTTGGCTTATTTAGACTTGATCAAATCATAAAAGACCTATATATATGCATATCGACTTACTTGGATCAAAATTTCACACTTTTGTATAGTCCTGGCACTCTAGATCCGACATGGAAAATTTTCAAAAAATTTTAATTTTACCAAAAAATGTAAAATTATGATCATTTTTGGCTTATTTAGACTTGATCAAATCATAAAAGACCTATATATATGCATATCGACTTACTTGGATCAAAATTTCACACTTTTGTATAGTCCTGGCACTCTAGATCCGACATGGAAAATTTTCAAAAAATTTTAATTTTACCAAAAAAAGTCAAATTATGATCATTTTTGGCTTATTTAGACTTGATCAAATCATAAAAGACCTATATATATGCATATCGACTTACTTGGATCAAAATTTCACTCTTTTGTATAGTCCTGGCACTCTAGATCCGACATGGAAAATTTTTTGAAAATTTTAATTTTACCAAAAAAAGTCAAATTATGATCATTTTTGGCTTATTAAGACTTGATCAAATCATAAAAGACCTATATATATGCATATCGACTTACTTGGATCAAAATTTGACCCTTTTGTATAGTCCTGGCACTCTAGATCCGACATCGAAAATTTTCGAAAAATTTTAATTTTACCAAAAAATGTAAAATTATGATCATTTTTGGCTTATTTAGACTTGATCAAATCATAAAAGACCTATATATATGCATATCGACTTACTTGGATCAAAATTTCACTCTTTTGTATAGTCCTGGCACTCTAGATCCGACATGGAAAATTTTCAAAAAATTTTAATTTTACCAAAAAAAGTCAAATTATGATCATTTTTGGCTTATTTAGACTTGATCAAATCATAAAAGACCTATATATATGCATATCGACTTACTTGGATCAAAATTTGACCCTTTTGTATAGTCCTGGCACTCTAGATCCGACATCGAAAATTTTCGAAAAATTTTAATTTTACCAAAAAATGTAAAATTATGATCATTTTTGGCTTATTTAGACTTGATCAAATCATAAAAGACCTATATATATGCATATCGACTTACTTGGATCAAAATTTCACACTTTTGTATAGTCCTGTCACTCTAGATCCGACATGGAAAATTTTCGAAAAATTTTAATTTTACCAAAAAATGTCTAATTATGATCATTTTTGGCTTATTTAGACTTGATCAAATCATAAAAGACCTATATATATGCATATCGACTTACTTGGATCAAAATTTCACTCTTTTGTATAGTCCTGGCACTCTAGATCCGACATGGAAAATTTTCAAAAAATTTTAATTTTACCAAAAAAAGTCAAATTATGATCATTTTTGGCTTATTTAGACTTGATCAAATCATAAAAGACCTATATATATGCATATCGACTTACTTGGATCAAAATTTCACACTTTTGTATAGTCCTGTCACTCTAGATCCGACATGGAAAATTTTCGAAAAATTTTAATTTTACCAAAAAATGTCAAATTATGATCATTTTTGGCTTATTTAGACTTGATCAAATCATAAAAGACCTATATATATGCATATCGACTTACTTGGATCAAAATTTCACTCTTTTGTATAGTCCTGGCACTCTAGATCCGACATGGAAAATTTTCAAAAAATTTTAATTTTACCAAAAAAAGTCAAATTATGATCATTTTTGGCTTATTTAGACTTGATCAAATCATAAAAGACCTATATATATGCATATCGACTTACTTGGATCAAAATTTCACTCTTTTGTATAGTCCTGGCACTCTAGATCCGACATGGAAAATTTTCAAAAAATTTTAATTTTACCAAAAAAAGTCAAATTATGATCATTTTTGGCTTATTTAGACTTGATCAAATCATAAAAGACCTATATATATGCATATCGACTTACTTGGATCAAAATTTGACCCTTTTGTATAGTCCTGGCACTCTAGATCCGACATCGAAAATTTTCGAAAAATTTTAATTTTACCAAAAAATGTAAAATTATGATCATTTTTGGCTTATTTAGACTTGATCAAATCATAAAAGACCTATATATATGCATATCGACTTACTTGGATCAAAATTTCACACTTTTGTATAGTCCTGTCACTCTAGATCCGACATCGAAAATTTTCGAAAAATTTTAATTTTACCAAAAAATGTCAAATTATGATCATTTTTGGCTTATTTAGACTTGATCAAATCATAAAAGACCTATATATATGCATATCGACTTACTTGGATCAAAATTTCACTCTTTTGTATAGTCCTGGCACTCTAGATCCGACATGGAAAATTTTCAAAAAATTTTAATTTTACCAAAAAAAGTCAAATTATGATCATTTTTGGCTTATTTAGACTTGATCAAATCATAAAAGACCTATATATATGCATATCGACTTACTTGGATCAAAATTTCACTCTTTTGTATAGTCCTGGCACTCTAGATCCGACATGGAAAATTTTCAAAAAATTTTAATTTTACCAAAAAAAGTCAAATTATGATCATTTTTGGCTTATTTAGACTTGATCAAATCATAAAAGACCTATATATATGCATATCGACTTACTTGGATCAAAATTTGACCCTTTTGTATAGTCCTGGCACTCTAGATCCGACATCGAAAATTTTCGAAAAATTTTAATTTTACCAAAAAATGTAAAATTATGATCATTTTTGGCTTATTTAGACTTGATCAAATCATAAAAGACCTATATATATGCATATCGACTTACTTGGATCAAAATTTCACACTTTTGTATAGTCCTGGCACTCTAGATCCGACATGGAAAATTTTCAAAAAATTTTAATTTTACCAAAAAATGTCAAATTATGATCATTTTTGGCTTATTAAGACTTGATCAAATCATAAAAGACCTATATATATGCATATCGACTTACTTGGATCAAAATTTGACCCTTTTGTATAGTCCTGGCACTCTAGATCCGACATCGAAAATTTTCGAAAAATTTTAATTTTACCAAAAAATGTAAAATTATGATCATTTTTGGCTTATTTAGACTTGATCAAATCATAAAAGACCTATATATATGCATATCGACTTACTTGGATCAAAATTTCACTCTTTTGTATAGTCCTGGCACTCTAGATCCGACATGGAAAATTTTCAAAAAATTTTAATTTTACCAAAAAAAGTCAAATTATGATCATTTTTGGCTTATTTAGACTTGATCAAATCATAAAAGACCTATATATATGCATATCGACTTACTTGGATCAAAATTTGACCCTTTTGTATAGTCCTGGCACTCTAGATCCGACATCGAAAATTTTCAAAAAATTTTAATTTTACCAAAAAAAGTCAAATTATGATCATTTTTGGCTTATTTAGACTTGATCAAATCATAAAAGACCTATATATATGCATATCGACTTACTTGGATCAAAATTTCACTCTTTTGTATAGTCCTGGCACTCTAGATCCGACATGGAAAATTTTCAAAAAATTTTAATTTTACCAAAAAAAGTCAAATTATGATCATTTTTGGCTTATTTAGACTTGATCAAATCATAAAAGACCTATATATATGCATATCGACTTACTTGGATCAAAATTTGACCCTTTTGTATAGTCCTGGCACTCTAGATCCGACATCGAAAATTTTCGAAAAATTTTAATTTTACCAAAAAATGTAAAATTATGATCATTTTTGGCTTATTTAGACTTGATCAAATCATAAAAGACCTATATATATGCATATCGACTTACTTGGATCAAAATTTCACACTTTTGTATAGTCCTGTCACTCTAGATCCGACATGGAAAATTTTCGAAAAATTTTAATTTTACCAAAAAATGTCAAATTATGATCATTTTTGGCTTATTTAGACTTGATCAAATCATAAAAGACCTATATATATGCATATCGACTTACTTGGATCAAAATTTCACTCTTTTGTATAGTCCTGGCACTCTAGATCCGACATGGAAAATTTTCAAAAAATTTTAATTTTACCAAAAAAAGTCAAATTATGATCATTTTTGGCTTATTTAGACTTGATCAAATCATAAAAGACCTATATATATGCATATCGACTTACTTGGATCAAAATTTCACTCTTTTGTATAGTCCTGGCACTCTAGATCCGACATGGAAAATTTTCAAAAAATTTTAATTTTACCAAAAAAAGTCAAATTATGATCATTTTTGGCTTATTTAGACTTGATCAAATCATAAAAGACCTATATATATGCATATCGACTTACTTGGATCAAAATTTGACCCTTTTGTATAGTCCTGGCACTCTAGATCCGACATCGAAAATTTTCGAAAAATTTTAATTTTACCAAAAAATGTAAAATTATGATCATTTTTGGCTTATTTAGACTTGATCAAATCATAAAAGACCTATATATATGCATATCGACTTACTTGGATCAAAATTTCACACTTTTGTATAGTCCTGTCACTCTAGATCCGACATGGAAAATTTTCGAAAAATTTTAATTTTACCAAAAAATGTCAAATTATGATCATTTTTGGCTTATTTAGACTTGATCAAATCATAAAAGACCTATATATATGCATATCGACTTACTTGGATCAAAATTTCACTCTTTTGTATAGTCCTGGCACTCTAGATCCGACATGGAAAATTTTCGAAAAATTTTAATTTTACCAAAAAATGTCAAATTATGATCATTTTTGGCTTATTTAGACTTGATCAAATCATAAAAGACCTATATATATGCATATCGACTTACTTGGATCAAAATTTCACACTTTTGTATAGTCCTGTCACTCTAGATCCGACATCGAAAATTTTCGAAAAATTTTAATTTTACCAAAAAATGTAAAATTATGATCATTTTTGGCTTATTTAGACTTGATCAAATCATAAAAGACCTATATATATGCATATCGACTTACTTGGATCAAAATTTGACCCTTTTGTATAGTCCTGGCACTCTAGATCCGACATCGAAAATTTTCGAAAAATTTTAATTTTACCAAAAAATGTAAAATTATGATCATTTTTGGCTTATTTAGACTTGATCAAATCATAAAAGACCTATATATATGCATATCGACTTACTTGGATCAAAATTTCACACTTTTGTATAGTCCTGTCACTCTAGATCCGACATCGAAAATTTTCGAAAAATTTTAATTTTACCAAAAAATGTCAAATTATGATCATTTTTGGCTTATTTAGACTTGATCAAATCATAAAAGACCTATATATATGCATATCGACTTACTTGGATCAAAATTTCACTCTTTTGTATAGTCCTGGCACTCTAGATCCGACATGGAAAATTTTCAAAAAATTTTAATTTTACCAAAAAAAGTCAAATTATGATCATTTTTGGCTTATTTAGACTTGATCAAATCATAAAAGACCTATATATATGCATATCGACTTACTTGGATCAAAATTTCACTCTTTTGTATAGTCCTGGCACTCTAGATCCGACATGGAAAATTTTCAAAAAATTTTAATTTTACCAAAAAAAGTCAAATTATGATCATTTTTGGCTTATTTAGACTTGATCAAATCATAAAAGACCTATATATATGCATATCGACTTACTTGGATCAAAATTTGACCCTTTTGTATAGTCCTGGCACTCTAGATCCGACATCGAAAATTTTCGAAAAATTTTAATTTTACCAAAAAATGTAAAATTATGATCATTTTTGGCTTATTTAGACTTGATCAAATCATAAAAGACCTATATATATGCATATCGACTTACTTGGATCAAAATTTCACACTTTTGTATAGTCCTGGCACTCTAGATCCGACATGGAAAATTTTCAAAAAATTTTAATTTTACCAAAAAATGTCAAATTATGATCATTTTTGGCTTATTAAGACTTGATCAAATCATAAAAGACCTATATATATGCATATCGACTTACTTGGATCAAAATTTGACCCTTTTGTATAGTCCTGGCACTCTAGATCCGACATCGAAAATTTTCGAAAAATTTTAATTTTACCAAAAAATGTAAAATTATGATCATTTTTGGCTTATTTAGACTTGATCAAATCATAAAAGACCTATATATATGCATATCGACTTACTTGGATCAAAATTTCACTCTTTTGTATAGTCCTGGCACTCTAGATCCGACATGGAAAATTTTCAAAAAATTTTAATTTTACCAAAAAAAGTCAAATTATGATCATTTTTGGCTTATTTAGACTTGATCAAATCATAAAAGACCTATATATATGCATATCGACTTACTTGGATCAAAATTTGACCCTTTTGTATAGTCCTGGCACTCTAGATCCGACATCGAAAATTTTCAAAAAATTTTAATTTTACCAAAAAAAGTCAAATTATGATCATTTTTGGCTTATTTAGACTTGATCAAATCATAAAAGACCTATATATATGCATATCGACTTACTTGGATCAAAATTTCACTCTTTTGTATAGTCCTGGCACTCTAGATCCGACATGGAAAATTTTCAAAAAATTTTAATTTTACCAAAAAAAGTCAAATTATGATCATTTTTGGCTTATTTAGACTTGATCAAATCATAAAAGACCTATATATATGCATATCGACTTACTTGGATCAAAATTTGACCCTTTTGTATAGTCCTGGCACTCTAGATTCGACATCGAAAATTTTCGAAAAATTTTAATTTTACCAAAAAATGTAAAATTATGATCATTTTTGGCTTATTTAGACTTGATCAAATCATAAAAGACCTATATATATGCATATCGACTTACTTGGATCAAAATTTCACACTTTTGTATAGTCCTATCACTCTAGATCCGACATGGAAAATTTTCGAAAAATTTTAATTTTACCAAAAAATGTCAAATTATGATCATTTTTGGCTTATTTAGACTTGATCAAATCATAAAAGACCTATATATATGCATATCGACTTACTTGGATCAAAATTTCACTCTTTTGTATAGTCCTGGCACTCTAGATCCGACATGGAAAATTTTCAAAAAATTTTAATTTTACCAAAAAAAGTCAAATTATGATCATTTTTGGCTTATTTAGACTTGATCAAATCATAAAAGACCTATATATATGCATATCGACTTACTTGGATCAAAATTTCACTCTTTTGTATAGTCCTGGCACTCTAGATCCGACATGGAAAATTTTCAAAAAATTTTAATTTTACCAAAAAAAGTCAAATTATGATCATTTTTGGCTTATTTAGACTTGATCAAATCATAAAAGACCTATATATATGCATATCGACTTACTTGGATCAAAATTTGACCCTTTTGTATAGTCCTGGCACTCTAGATCCGACATCGAAAATTTTCGAAAAATTTTAATTTTACCAAAAAATGTAAAATTATGATCATTTTTGGCTTATTTAGACTTGATCAAATCATAAAAGACCTATATATATGCATATCGACTTACTTGGATCAAAATTTCACACTTTTGTATAGTCCTGTCACTCTAGATCCGACATGGAAAATTTTCGAAAAATTTTAATTTTACCAAAAAATGTCAAATTATGATCATTTTTGGCTTATTTAGACTTGATCAAATCATAAAAGACCTATATATATGCATATCGACTTACTTGGATCAAAATTTCACTCTTTTATATAGTCCTGGCACTCTAGATCCGACATGGAAAATTTTCGAAAAATTTTAATTTTACCAAAAAATGTCAAATTATGATCATTTTTGGCTTATTTAGACTTGATCAAATCATAAAAGACCTATATATATGCATATCGACTTACTTGGATCAAAATTTCACTCTTTTGTATAGTCCTGGCACTCTAGATCCGACATGGAAAATTTTCAAAAAATTTTAATTTTACCAAAAAAAGTCAAATTATGATCATTTTTGGCTTATTTAGACTTGATCAAATCATAAAAGACCTATATATATGCATATCGACTTACTTGGATCAAAATTTGACCCTTTTGTATAGTCCTGGCACTCTAGATCCGACATCGAAAATTTTCGAAAAATTTTAATTTTACCAAAAAATGTAAAATTATGATCATTTTTGGCTTATTTAGACTTGATCAAATCATAAAAGACCTATATATATGCATATCGACTTACTTGGATCAAAATTTCACACTTTTGTATAGTCCTGTCACTCTAGATCCGACATCGAAAATTTTCGAAAAATTTTAATTTTACCAAAAAATGTCAAATTATGATCATTTTTGGCTTATTTAGACTTGATCAAATCATAAAAGACCTATATATATGCATATCGACTTACTTGGATCAAAATTTCACTCTTTTGTATAGTCCTGGCACTCTAGATCCGACATGGAAAATTTTCAAAAAATTTTAATTTTACCAGAAAAAGTCAAATTATGATCATTTTTGGCTTATTTAGACTTGATCAAATCATAAAAGACCTATATATATGCATATCGACTTACTTGGATCAAAATTTCACTCTTTTGTATAGTCCTGGCACTCTAGATCCGACATGGAAAATTTTCAAAAAATTTTAATTTTACCAAAAAAAGTCAAATTATGATCATTTTTGGCTTATTTAGACTTGATCAAATCATAAAAGACCTATATATATGCATATCGACTTACTTGGATCAAAATTTGACCCTTTTGTATAGTCCTGGCACTCTAGATCCGACATCGAAAATTTTCGAAAAATTTTAATTTTACCAAAAAATGTAAAATTATGATCATTTTTGGCTTATTTAGACTTGATCAAATCATAAAAGACCTATATATATGCATATCGACTTACTTGGATCAAAATTTCACTCTTTTGTATAGTCCTGGCACTCTAGATCCGACATGGAAAATTTTCAAAAAATTTTAATTTTACCAAAAAAAGTCAAATTATGATCATTTTTGGCTTATTTAGACTTGATCAAATCATAAAAGACCTATATATATGCATATCGACTTACTTGGATCAAAATTTGACCCTTTTGTATAGTCCTGGCACTCTAGATCCGACATCGAAAATTTTCAAAAAATTTTAATTTTACCAAAAAAAGTCAAATTATGATCATTTTTGGCTTATTTAGACTTGATCAAATCATAAAAGACCTATATATATGCATATCGACTTACTTGGATCAAAATTTCACTCTTTTGTATAGTCCTGGCACTCTAGATCCGACATGGAAAATTTTCAAAAAATTTTAATTTTACCAAAAAAAGTCAAATTATGATCATTTTTGGCTTATTTAGACTTGATCAAATCATAAAAGACCTATATATATGCACATCGACTTACTTGGATCAAAATTTGACCCTTTTGTATAGTCCTGGCACTCTAGATCCGACATCGAAAATTTTCGAAAAATTTTAATTTTACCAAAAAATGTAAAATTATGATCATTTTTGGCTTATTTAGACTTGATCAAATCATAAAAGACCTATATATATGCATATCGACTTACTTGGATCAAAATTTCACACTTTTGTATAGTCCTGGCACTCTAGATCCGACATGGAAAATTTTCAAAAAATTTTAATTTTACCAAAAAATGTAAAATTATGATCATTTTTGGCTTATTTAGACTTGATCAAATCATAAAAGACCTATATATATGCATATCGACTTACTTGGATCAAAATTTCACACTTTTGTATAGTCCTGGCACTCTAGATCCGACATGGAAAATTTTCAAAAAATTTTAATTTTACCAAAAAAGTCAAATTATGATCATTTTTGGCTTATTTAGACTTGATCAAATCATAAAAGACCTATATATATGCATATCGACTTACTTGGATCAAAATTTCACTCTTTTGTATAGTCCTGGCACTCTAGATCCGACATGGAAAATTTTCAAAAAATTTTAATTTTACCAAAAAA
Organism: Chrysoperla carnea; assembly: GCF_905475395.1. NCBI lineage: Eukaryota > Metazoa > Arthropoda > Insecta > Neuroptera > Chrysopidae > Chrysoperla > Chrysoperla carnea. The sequence goes on along the minus strand of NW_025408233.1, from coordinate 2,476,058 downwards.
AGTCAAATTATGATCATTTTTGGCTTATTAAGACTTGATCAAATCATAAAAGACCTATATATATGCATATCGACTTACTTGGATCAAAATTTGACCCTTTTGTATAGTCCTGGCACTCTAGATCCGACATCGAAAATTTTCGAAAAATTTTAATTTTACCAAAAAATGTAAAATTATGATCATTTTTGGCTTATTTAGACTTGATCAAATCATAAAAGACCTATATATATGCATATCGACTTACTTGGATCAAAATTTCACACTTTTGTATAGTCCTGGCACTCTAGATCCGACATGGAAAATTTTCAAAAAATTTTAATTTTACCAAAAAATGTCAAATTATGATAATTTTTGGCTTATTTAGACTTGATCAAATCATAAAAGACCTATATATATGCATATCGACTTACTTGGATCAAAATTTCACTCTTTTGTATAGTCCTGGCACTCTAGATCCGACATGGAAAATTTTCAAAAAATTTTAATTTTACCAAAAAAAGTCAAATTATGATCATTTTTGGCTTATTTAGACTTGATCAAATCATAAAAGACCTATATATATGCATATCGACTTACTTGGATCAAAATTTCACTCTTTTGTATAGTCCTGGCACTCTAGATCCGACATGGAAAATTTTCAAAAAATTTTAATTTTACCAAAAAAAGTCAAATTATGATCATTTTTGGCTTATTTAGACTTGATCAAATCATAAAAGACCTATATATATGCATATCGACTTACTTGGATCAAAATTTCACACTTTTGTATAGTCCTGTCACTCTAGATCCGACATGGAAAATTTTCGAAAAATTTTAATTTTACCAAAAAATGTCAAATTATGATCATTTTTGGCTTATTTAGACTTGATCAAATCATAACAGACCTATATATATGCATATCGACTTACTTGGATCAAAATTTCACTCTTTTGTATAGTCCTGGCACTCTAGATCCGACATGGAAAATTTTCAAAAAATTTTAATTTTACCAAAAAAAGTCAAATTATGATCATTTTTGGCTTATTTAGACTTGATCAAATCATAAAAGACCTATATATATGCATATCGACTTACTTGGATCAAAATTTCACTCTTTTGTATAGTCCTGGCACTCTAGATCCGACATGGAAAATTTTCAAAAAATTTTAATTTTACCAAAAAAAGTCAAATTATGATCATTTTTGGCTTATTAAGACTTGATCAAATCATAAAAGACCTATATATATGCATATCGACTTACTTGGATCAAAATTTGACCCTTTTGTATAGTCCTGGCACTCTAGATCCGACATCGAAAATTTTCGAAAAATTTTAATTTTACCAAAAAATGTAAAATTATGATCATTTTTGGCTTATTTAGACTTGATCAAATCATAAAAGACCTATATATATGCATATCGACTTACTTGGATCAAAATTTCACACTTTTGTATAGTCCTGGCACTCTAGATCCGACATGGAAAATTTTCAAAAAATTTTAATTTTACCAAAAAATGTCAAATTATGATCATTTTTGGCTTATTTAGACTTGATCAAATCATAAAAGACCTATATATATGCATATCGACTTACTTGGATCAAAATTTCACTCTTTTGTATAGTCCTGGCACTCTAGATCCGACATGGAAAATTTTCAAAAAATTTTAATTTTACCAAAAAAAGTCAAATTATGATCATTTTTGGCTTATTTAGACTTGATCAAATCATAAAAGACCTATATATATGCATATCGACTTACTTGGATCAATTTCACTCTTTTGTATAGTCCTGGCACTCTAGATCCGACATGGAAAATTTTCAAAAAATTTTAATTTTACCAAAAAAAGTCAAATTATGATCATTTTTGGCTTATTTATACTTGATCAAATCATAAAAGACCTATATATATGCATATCGACTTACTTGGATCAAAATTTCACACTTTTGTATAGTCCTGTCACTCTAGATCCGACATGGAAAATTTTCGAAAAATTTTAATTTTACCAAAAAATGTCAAATTATGATCATTTTTGGCTTATTTAGACTTGATCAAATCATAACAGACCTATATATATGCATATCGACTTACTTGGATCAAAATTTCACTCTTTTGTATAGTCCTGGCACTCTAGATCCGACATGGAAAATTTTCAAAAAATTTTAATTTTACCAAAAAAAGTCAAATTATGATCATTTTTGGCTTATTTAGACTTAATCAAATCATAAAAGACCTATATATATGCATATCGACTTACTTGGATCAAAATTTCACTCTTTTGTATAGTCCTGGCACTCTAGATCCGACATGGAAAATTTTCAAAAAATTTTAATTTTACCAAAAAAAGTCAAATTATGATCATTTTTGGCTTATTAAGACTTGATCAAATCATAAAAGACCTATATATATGCATATCGACTTACTTGGATCAAAATTTGACCCTTTTGTATAGTCCTGGCACTCTAGATCCGACATCGAAAATTTTCGAAAAATTTTAATTTTACCAAAAAATGTAAAATTATGATCATTTTTGGCTTATTTAGACTTGATCAAATCATAAAAGACCTATATATATGCATATCGACTTACTTGGATCAAAATTTCACACTTTTGTATAGTCCTGGCACTCTAGATCCGACATGGAAAATTTTCAAAAAATTTTAATTTTACCAAAAAATGTCAAATTATGATCATTTTTGGCTTATTTAGACTTGATCAAATCATAAAAGACCTATATATATGCATATCGACTTACTTGGATCAAAATTTCACTCTTTTGTATAGTCCTGGCACTCTAGATCCGACATGGAAAATTTTCAAAAAATTTTAATTTTACCAAAAAAAGTCAAATTATGATCATTTTTGGCTTATTTAGACTTGATCAAATCATAAAAGACCTATATATATGCATATCGACTTACTTGGATCAAAATTTCACACTTTTGTATAGTCCTGTCACTCTAGATCCGACATCGAAAATTTTCGAAAAATTTTAATTTTACCAAAAAATGTCAAATTATGATCATTTTTGGCTTATTTAGACTTGATCAAATCATAAAAGACCTATATATATGCATATCGACTTACTTGGATCAAAATTTCACTCTTTTGTATAGTCCTGGCACTCTAGATCCGACATGGAAAATTTTCAAAAAATTTTAATTTTACCAAAAAAAGTCAAATTATGATCATTTTTGGCTTATTTAGACTTGATCAAATCATAAAAGACCTATATATATGCATATCGACTTACTTGGATCAAAATTTGACCCTTTTGTATAGTCCTGGCACTCTAGATCCGACATCGAAAATTTTCGAAAAATTTTAATTTTACCAAAAAATGTAAAATTATGATCATTTTTGGCTTATTTAGACTTGATCAAATCATAAAAGACCTATATATATGCATATCGACTTACTTGGATCAAAATTTCACACTTTTGTATAGTCCTGTCACTCTAGATCCGACATGGAAAATTTTCGAAAAATTTTAATTTTACCAAAAAATTATGATCATTTTTGGCTTATTTAGACTTGATCAAATCATAAAAGACCTATATATATGCATATCGACTTACTTGGATCAAAATTTCACACTTTTGTATAGTCCTGTCACTCTAGATCCGACATGGAAAATTTTCGAAAAATTTTAATTTTACCAAAAAATGTCAAATTAGATCATTTTTGGCTTATTTAGACTTGATCAAATCATAAAAGACCTATATATATGCATATCGACTTACTTGGATAAAAATTTCACTCTTTTGTATAGTCCTGGCACTCTAGATCCGACAAGGAAAATTTTCAAAAAATTTTAATTTTACCAAAAAAAGTCAAATTATGATCATTTTTGGCTTATTTAGACTTGATCAAATCATAAAAGACCTATATATATGCATATCGACTTACTTGGATCAAAATTTCACACTTTTGTATAGTCCTGGCACTCTAGATCCGACATCGAAAATTTTCGAAAAATTTTAATTTTACCAAAAAATGTAAAATTATGATCATTTTTGGCTTATTTAGACTTGATCAAATCATAAAAGACCTATATATATCATATATATATATGCATATCGACTTACTTGGATCAAAATTTCACACTTTTGTATAGTCCTGTCACTCTAGATCTGACATGGAAAATTTTCGAAAAATTTTAATTTTACCAAAAAATGTCAAATTATGATCATTTTTGGCTTATTTAGACTTGATCAAATCATAAAAGACCTATATATATGCATATCGACTTACTTGGATCAAAATTTCACTCTTTTGTATAGTCCTGGCACTCTAGATCCGACATGGAAAATTTTCGAAAAATTTTAATTTTACCAAAAAATGTAAAATTATGATCATTTTTGGCTTATTTAGACTTGATCAAATCATAAAAGACCTATATATATGCATATCGACTTACTTGGATCAAAATTTCACACTTTTGTATAGTCCTGGCACTCTAGATCCGACATCGAAAATTTTTGAAAAATTTTAATTTTACCAAAAAATGTAAAATTATGATCATTTTTGGCTTATTTAGACTTGATCAAATCATAAAAGACCTATATATATGCATATCGACTTACCTGGATCAAAATTTCACACTTTTGTATAGTCCTGTCACTCTAGATCCGACATGGAAAATTTTCGAAAAATTTTAATTTTACCAAAAAATGTAAAATTATGATCATTTTTGGCTTATTTAGACTTGATCAAATCATAAAAGACCTATATATATGCATATCGACTTACCTGGATCAAAATTTCACACTTTTGTATAGTCCTGTCACTCTAGATCCGACATGGAAAATTTTCGAAAAATTTTAATTTTACCAAAAAATGTAAAATTATGATCATTTTTGGCTTATTTAGACTTGATCAAATCAAAAAAGACCTATATATATGCATATCGACTTACTTGGATCAAAATTTCACTCTTTTGTATAGTCCTGGCACTCTAGATCCGACATGGAAAATTTTCAAAAAATTTTAATTTTACCAAAAAAAGTCAAATTATGATCATTTTTGGCTTATTTAGACTTGATCAAATCATAAAAGACCTATATATATGCATATCGACTTACTTGGATCAAAATTTCACTCTTTTGTATAGTCCTGGCACTCTAGATCCGACATGGAAAATTTTCAAAAAATTTTAATTTTACCAAAAAAAGTCAAATTATGATTATTTTTGGCTTATTTAGACTTGATCAAATCATAAAAGACCTATATATATGCATATCGACTTACTTGGATCAAAATTTCACACTTTTGTATAGTCCGGTCACTCTAGATCCGACATGGAAAATTTTCGAAAAATTTTAATTTTACCAAAAAATGTCAAATTATGATCATTTTTGGCTTATTTAGACTTGATCAAATCAAAAAAGACCTATATATATGCATATCGACTTACTTGGATCAAAATTTCACTCTTTTGTATAGTCCTGGCACTCTAGATCCGACATGGAAAATTTTCAAAAAATTTTAATTTTACCAAAAAAAGTCAAATTATGATCATTTTTGGCTTATTTAGACTTGATCAAATCATAAAAGACCTATATATATGCATATCGACTTACTTGGATCAAAATTTGACCCTTTTGTATAGTCCTGGCACTCTAGATCCGACATCGAAAATTTTCGAAAAATTTTAATTTTACCAAAAAATGTAAAATTATGATCATTTTTGGCTTATTTAGACTTGATCAAATCATAAAAGACCTATATATATGCATATCGACTTACTTGGATCAAAATTTCACACTTTTGTATAGTCCTGTCACTCTAGATCCGACATGGAAAATTTTCGAAAAATTTTAATTTTACCAAAAAATGTCAAATTATGATCATTTTTGGCTTATTTAGACTTGATCAAATCATAAAAGACCTATATATATGCATATCGACTTACTTGGATCAAAATTTGACCCTTTTGTATAGTCCTGGCACTCTAGATCCGACATCGAAAATTTTCGAAAAATTTTAATTTTACCAAAAAATGTAAAATTATGATCATTTTTGGCTTATTTAGACTTGATCAAATCATAAAAGACCTATATATATGCATATCGACTTACTTGGATCAAAATTTCACACTTTTGTATAGTCCTGGCACTCTAGATCCGACATGGAAAATTTTCAAAAAATTTTAATTTTACCAAAAAATGTCAAATTATGATCATTTTTGGCTTATTTAGACTTGATCAAATCATAAAAGACCTATATATATGCATATCGACTTACTTGGATCAAAATTTCACTCTTTTGTATAGTCCTGGCACTCTAGATCCGACATGGAAAATTTTCAAAAAATTTTAATTTTACCAAAAAAAGTCAAATTATGATCATTTTTGGCTTATTTAGACTTGATCAAATCATAAAAGACCTATATATATGCATATCGACTTACTTGGATCAAAATTTCACTCTTTTGTATAGTCCTGGCACTCTAGATCCGACATGGAAAATTTTCGAAAAATTTTAATTTTACCAAAAAATGTCAAATTATGATCATTTTTGGCTTATTTAGACTTGATCAAATCATAAAAGACCTATATATATGCATATCGACTTACTTGGATCAAAATTTGACCCTTTTGTATAGTCCTGGCACTCTAGATCCGACATCGAAAATTTTCGAAAAATTTTAATTTTACCAAAAAAAGTCAAATTATGATCATTTTTGGCTTATTTAGACTTGATCAAATCATAAAAGACCTATATATATGCATATCGACTTACTTGGATCAAAATTTGACCCTTTTGTATAGTCCTGGCACTCTAGATCCGACATGGAAAATTTTCGAAAAATTTTAATTTTACCAAAAAATGTCAAATTATGATCATTTTTGGCTTATTTAGACTTGATCAAATCATAAAAGACCTATATATATGCATATCGACTTACTTGGATCAAAATTTGACCCTTTTGTATAGTCCTGGCACTCTAGATCCGACATCGAAAATTTTCGAAAAATTTTAATTTTACCAAAAAATGTGAAATTATGATCATTTTTGGCTTATTTATACTTGATCAAATCATAAAAGACCTATATATATGCATATCGACTTACTTGGATCAAAATTTCACACTTTTGTATAGTCCTGTCACTCTAGATCTGACATGGAAAATTTTCGAAAAATTTTAATTTTACCAAAAAATGTCAAATTATGATCATTTTTGGCTTATTTAGACTTGATCAAATCATAAAAGACCTATATATATGCATATCGACTTACTTGGATCAAAATTTCACTCTTTTGTATAGTCCTGGCACTCTAGATCCGACATGGAAAATTTTCGAAAAATTTTAATTTTACCAAAAAATGTAAAATTATGATCATTTTTGGCTTATTTAGACTTGATCAAATCATAAAAGACCTATATATATGCATATCGACTTACTTGGATCAAAATTTCACTCTTTTGTATAGTCCTGGCACTCTAGATCCGACATGGAAAATTTTCAAAAAATTTTAATTTTACCAAAAAATGTCAAATTATGATCATTTTTGGCTTATTAAGACTTGATCAAATCATAAAAGACCTATATATATGCATATCGACTTACTTGGATCAAAATTTGACCCTTTTGTATAGTCCTGGCACTCTAGATCCGACATGGAAAATTTTCGAAAAATTTTAATTTTACCAAAAAAAGTCAAATTATGATCATTTTTGGCTTATTTAGACTTGATCAAATCATAAAAGACCTATATATATGCATATCGACTTACTTGGATCAAAATTTGACCCTTTTGTATAGTCCTGGCACTCTAGATCCGACATCGAAAATTTTCGAAAAATTTTAATTTTACCAAAAAATGTAAAATTATGATCATTTTTGGCTTATTTAGACTTGATCAAATCATAAAAGACCTATATATATGCATATCGACTTACTTGGATCAAAATTTCACACTTTTGTATAGTCCTGTCACTCTAGATCCGACATGGAAAATTTTCGAAAAATTTTAATTTTACCAAAAAATGTCAAATTATGATCATTTTTGGCTTATTTAGACTTGATCAAATCATAAAAGACCTATATATATGCATATCGACTTACTTGGATCAAAATTTCACTCTTTTGTATAGTCCTGGCACTCTAGATCCGACATGGAAAATTTTCAAAAAATTTTAATTTTACCAAAAAAAGTCAAATTATGATCATTTTTGGCTTATTAAGACTTGATCAAATCATAAAAGACCTATATATATGCATATCGACTTACTTGGATCAAAATTTGACCCTTTTGTATAGTCCTGGCACTCTAGATCCGACATCGAAAATTTTCGAAAAATTTTAATTTTACCAAAAAATGTAAAATTATGATCATTTTTGGCTTATTTAGACTTGATCAAATCATAAAAGACCTATATATATGCATATCGACTTACTTGGATCAAAATTTCACTCTTTTGTATAGTCCTGGCACTCTAGATCCGACATGGAAAATTTTCGAAAAATTTTAATTTTACCAAAAAATGTAAAATTATGATCATTTTTGGCTTATTTAGACTTGATCAAATCATAAAAGACCTATATATATGCATATCGACTTACTTGGATCAAAATTTCACTCTTTTGTATAGTCCTGGCACTCTAGATCCGACATGGAAAATTTTCAAAAAATTTTAATTTTACCAAAAAATGTCAAATTATGATCATTTTTGGCTTATTTAGACTTGATCAAATCATAAAAGACCTATATATATGCATATCGACTTACTTGGATCAAAATTTGACCCTTTTGTATAGTCCTGTCACTCTAGATCCGACATGGAAAATTTTCGAAAAATTTTAATTTTACCAAAAAATGTCAAATTATGATCATTTTTGGCTTATTTAGACTTGATCAAATCATAAAAGACCTATATATATGCATATCGACTTACTTGGATCAAAATTTGACCCTTTTGTATAGTCCTGGCACTCTAGATCCGACATGGAAAATTTTCGAAAAATTTTAATTTTACCAAAAAATGTCAAATTATGATCATTTTTGGCTTATTTAGACTTGATCAAATCATAAAAGACCTATATATATGCATATCGACTTACTTGAATCAAAATTTGACCCTTTTGTATAGTCCTGGCACTCTAGATCCGACATCGAAAATTTTCGAAAAATTTTAATTTTACCAAAAAATGTAAAATTATGATCATTTTTGGCTTATTTAGACTTGATCAAATCATAAAAGACCTATATATATGCATATCGACTTACTTGGATCAAAATTTCACACTTTTGTATAGTCCGGTCACTCTAGATCCGACATGGAAAATTTTCGAAAAATTTTAATTTTACCAAAAAATGTCAAATTATGATCATTTTTGGCTTATTTAGACTTGATCAAATCAAAAAAGACCTATATATATGCATATCGACTTACTTGGATCAAAATTTCACTCTTTTGTATAGTCCTGGCACTCTAGATCCGACATGGAAAATTTTCAAAAAATTTTAATTTTACCAAAAAAAGTCAAATTATGATCATTTTTGGCTTATTTAGACTTGATCAAATCATAAAAGACCTATATATATGCATATCGACTTACTTGGATCAAAATTTGACCCTTTTGTATAGTCCTGGCACTCTAGATCCGACATGGAAAATTTTCGAAAAATTTTAATTTTACCAAAAAATGTCAAATTATGATCATTTTTGGCTTATTTAGACTTGATCAAATCATAAAAGACCTATATATATGCATATCGACTTACTTGGATCAAAATTTGACCCTTTTGTATAGTCCTGGCACTCTAGATCCGACATCGAAAATTTTCGAAAAATTTTAATTTTACCAAAAAAAGTCAAATTATGATCATTTTTGGCTTATTTAGACTTGATCAAATCATAAAAGACCTATATATATGCATATCGACTTACTTGGATCAAAATTTGACCCTTTTGTATAGTCCTGGCACTCTAGATCCGACATGGAAAATTTTCGAAAAATTTTAATTTTACCAAAAAATGTCAAATTATGATCATTTTTGGCTTATTTAGACTTGATCAAATCATAAAAGACCTATATATATGCATATCGACTTACTTGGATCAAAATTTGACCCTTTTGTTTAGTCCTGGCACTCTAGATCCGACATCGAAAATTTTCGAAAAATTTTAATTTTACCAAAAAATGTAAAATTATGATCATTTTTGGCTTATTTAGACTTGATCAAATCATAAAAGACCTATATATATGCATATCGACTTACTTGGATCAAAATTTCACACTTTTGTATAGTCCTGTCACTCTAGATCTGACATGGAAAATTTTCGAAAAATTTTAATTTTACCAAAAAATGTCAAATTATGATCATTTTTGGCTTATTTAGACTTGATCAAATCATAAAAGACCTATATATATGCATATCGACTTACTTGGATCAAAATTTCACTCTTTTGTATAGTCCTGGCACTCTAGATCCGACATGGAAAATTTTCGAAAAATTTTAATTTTACCAAAAAATGTAAAATTATGATCATTTTTGGCTTATTTAGACTTGATCAAATCATAAAAGACCTATATATATGCATATCGACTTACTTGGATCAAAATTTCACTCTTTTGTATAGTCCTGGCACTCTAGATCCGACATGGAAAATTTTCAAAAAATTTTAATTTTACCAAAAAATGTCAAATTATGATCATTTTTGGCTTATTTAGACTTGATCAAATCATAAAAGACCTATATATATGCATATCGACTTACTTGGATCAAAATTTCACTCTTTTGTATAGTCCTGGCACTCTAGATCCGACATGGAAAATTTTCGAAAAATTTTAATTTTACCAAAAAATGTAAAATTATGATCATTTTTGGCTTATTTAGACTTGATCAAATCATAAAAGACCTATATATATGCATATCGACTTACTTGGATCAAAATTTCACTCTTTTGTATAGTCCTGGCACTCTAGATCCGACATGGAAAATTTTCAAAAAATTTTAATTTTACCAAAAAATGTCAAATTATGATCATTTTTGGCTTATTTAGACTTGATCAAATCATAAAAGACCTATATATATGCATATCGACTTACTTGGATCAAAATTTCACTCTTTTGTATAGTCCTGGCACTCTAGATCCGACATGGAAAATTTTCAAAAAATTTTAATTTTACCAAAAAAAGTCAAATTATGATCATTTTTGGCTTATTTAGACTAGATCAAATCATAAAAGACCTATATATATGCATATCGACTTACTTGGATCAAAATTTGACCCTTTTGTATAGTCCTGGCACTCTAGATCCGACATGGAAAATTTTCGAAAAATTTTAATTTTACCAAAAAATGTCAAATTATGATCATTTTTGGCTTATTTAGACTTGATCAAATCATAAAAGACCTATATATATGCATATCGACTTACTTGGATCAAAATTTGACCCTTTTGTATAGTCCTGGCACTCTAGATCCGACATCGAAAATTTTCGAAAAATTTTAATTTTACCAAAAAATGTAAAATTATGATCATTTTTGGCTTATTTAGACTTGATCAAATCATAAAAGACCTATATATATGCATATCGACTTACTTGGATCAAAATTTCACTCTTTTGTATAGTCCTGGCACTCTAGATCCGACATGGAAAATTTTCGAAAAATTTTAATTTTACCAAAAAATGTAAAATTATGATCATTTTTGGCTTATTTAGACTTGATCAAATCATAAAAGACCTATATATATGCATATCGACTTACTTGGATCAAAATTTCACACTTTTGTATAGTCCTGGCACTCTAGATCCGACATCGAAAATTTTTGAAAAATTTTAATTTTACCAAAAAATGTAAAATTATGATCATTTTTGGCTTATTTAGACTTGATCAAATCATAAAAGACCTATATATATGCATATCGACTTACCTGGATCAAAATTTCACACTTTTGTATAGTCCTGTCACTCTAGATCCGACATGGAAAATTTTCGAAAAATTTTAATTTTACCAAAAAATGTAAAATTATGATCATTTTTGGCTTATTTAGACTTGATCAAATCATAAAAGACCTATATATATGCATATCGACTTACTTGGATCAAAATTTCACTCTTTTGTATAGTCCTGGCACTCTAGATCCGACATGGAAAATTTTCAAAAAATTTTAATTTTACCAAAAAATGTAAAATTATGATCATTTTTGGCTTATTTAGACTTGATCAAATCATAAAAGACCTATATATATGCATATCGACTTACTTGGATCAAAATTTCACACTTTTGTATAGTCCTGGCACTCTAGATCCGACATGGAAAATTTTCAAAAAATTTTAATTTTACCAAAAAATGTCAAATTATGATCATTTTTGGCTTATTTAGACTTGATCAAATCATAAAAGACCTATATATATGCATATCGACTTACTTGGATCAAAATTTCACTCTTTTGTATAGTCCTGGCACTCTAGATCCGACATGGAAAATTTTCAAAAAATTTTAATTTTACCAAAAAAAGTCAAATTATGATCATTTTTGGCTTATTTAGACTTGATCAAATCATAAAAGACCTATATATATGCATATCGACTTACTTGGATCAAAATTTCACACTTTTGTATAGTCCTGTCACTCTAGATCCGACATGGAAAATTTTCAAAAAATTTTAATTTTACCAAAAAAAGTCAAATTATGATCATTTTTGGCTTATTTAGACTTGATCAAATCATAAAAGACCTATATATATGCATATCGACTTACTTGGATCAAAATTTGACCCTTTTGTATAGTCCTGGCACTCTAGATCCGACATCGAAAATTTTCGAAAAATTTTAATATTACCAAAAAATGTAAAATTATGATCATTTTTGGCTTATTTAGACTTGATCAAATCATAAAAGACCTATATATATGCATATCGACTTACTTGGATCAAAATTTCACACTTTTGTATAGTCCTGTCACTCTAGATCCGACATGGAAAATTTTCGAAAAATTTTAATTTTACCAAAAAATGTCAAATTATGATCATTTTTGGCTTATTTAGACTTGATCAAATCATAAAAGACCTATATATATGCATATCGACTTACTTGGATCAAAATTTGACCCTTTTGTATAGTCCTGGCACTCTAGATCCGACATCGAAAATTTTCGAAAAATTTTAATTTTACCAAAAAAAGTCAAATTATGATCATTTTTGGCTTATTTAGACTTGATCAAATCATAAAAGACCTATATATATGCATATCGACTTACTTGGATCAAAATTTGACCCTTTTGTATAGTCCTGGCACTCTAGATCCGACATCGAAAATTTTCGAAAAATTTTAATTTTACCAAAAAATGTAAAATTATGATCATTTTTGGCTTATTTAGACTTGATCAAATCATAAAAGACCTATATATATGCATATCGACTTACTTGGATCAAAATTTCACACTTTTGTATAGTCCTGTCACTCTAGATCCGACATGGAAAATTTTCGAAAAATTTTAATTTTACCAAAAAAAGTCAAATTATGATCATTTTTGGCTTATTTAGACTTGATCAAATCATAAAAGACCTATATATATGCATATCGACTTACTTGGATCAAAATTTGACCCTTTTGTATAGTCCTGGCACTCTAGATCCGACATCGAAAATTTTCGAAAAATTTTAATTTTACCAAAAAATGTAAAATTATGATCATTTTTGGCTTATTTAGACTTGATCAAATCATAAAAGACCTATATATATGCATATCGACTTACTTGGATCAAAATTTCACACTTTTGTATAGTCCTGTCACTCTAGATCCGACATGGAAAATTTTCGAAAAATTTTAATTTTACCAAAAAATGTCAAATTAGATCATTTTTGGCTTATTTAGACTTGATCAAATCATAAAAGACCTATATATATGCATATCGACTTACTTGGATCAAAATTTCACACTTTTGTATAGTCCTGGCACTCTAGATCCGACATCGAAAATTTTTGAAAAATTTTAATTTTACCAAAAAATGTAAAATTATGATCATTTTTGGCTTATTTAGACTTGATCAAATCATAAAAGACCTATATATATGCATATCGACTTACTTGGATCAAAATTTGACCCTTTTGTATAGTCCTGGCACTCTAGATCCGACATGGAAAATTTTCGAAAAATTTTAATTTTACCAAAAAATGTAAAATTATGATCATTTTTGGCTTATTTAGACTTGATCAAATCATAAAAGACCTATATATATGCATATCGACTTACTTGGATCAAAATTTCACTCTTTTGTATAGTCCTGGCACTCTAGATCCGACATGGAAAATTTTCGAAAAATTTTAATTTTACCAAAAAATGTAAAATTATGATCATTTTTGGCTTATTTAGACTTGATCAAATCATAAAAGACCTATATATATGCATATCGACTTACTTGGATCAAAATTTCACACTTTTGTATAGTCCTGTCACTCTAGATCCGACATGGAAAATTTTCGAAAAATTTTAATTTTACCAAAAAAAGTCAAATTATGATCATTTTTGGCTTATTTAGACTTGATCAAATCATAAAAGACCTATATATATGCATATCGACTTACTTGGATCAAAATTTGACCCTTTTGTATAGTCCTGGCACTCTAGATCCGACATGGAAAATTTTCGAAAAATTTTAATTTTACCAAAAAATGTAAAATTATGATCATTTTTGGCTTATTTAGACTTGATCAAATCATAAAAGACCTATATATATGCATATCGACTTACTTGGATCAAAATTTCACACTTTTGTATAGTCCTGTCACTCTAGATCCGACATGGAAAATTTTCGAAAAATTTTAATTTTACCAAAAAATGTCAAATTAGATCATTTTTGGCTTATTTAGACTTGATCAAATCATAAAAGACCTATATAAATGCATATCGACTTACTTGGATCAAAATTTCACTCTTTTGTATAGTCCTGGCACTCTAGATCCGACATGGAAAATTTTCAAAAAATTTTAATTTTACCAAAAAAAGTCAAATTATGATCATTTTTGGCTTATTTAGACTTGATCAAATCATAAAAGACCTATATATATGCATATCGACTTACTTGGATCAAAATTTCACACTTTTGTATAGTCCTGGCACTCTAGATCCGACATCGAAAATTTTCGAAAAATTTTAATTTTACCAAAAAATGTAAAATTATGATCATTTTTGGCTTATTTAGACTTGATCAAATCATAAAAGACCTATATATATGCATATCGACTTACTTGGATCAAAATTTCACACTTTTGTATAGTCCTGTCACTCTAGATCTGACATGGAAAATTTTCGAAAAATTTTAATTTTACCAAAAAATGTCAAATTATGATCATTTTTGGCTTATTTAGACTTGATCAAATCATAAAAGACCTATATATATGCATATCGACTTACTTGGATCAAAATTTCACTCTTTTGTATAGTCCTGGCACTCTAGATCCGACATGGAAAATTTTCGAAAAATTTTAATTTTACCAAAAAATGTAAAATTATGATCATTTTTGGCTTATTTAGACTTGATCAAATCATAAAAGACCTATATATATGCATATCGACTTACTTGGATCAAAATTTCACACTTTTGTATAGTCCTGGCACTCTAGATCCGACATCGAAAATTTTTGAAAAATTTTAATTTTACCAAAAAATGTAAAATTATGATCATTTTTGGCTTATTTAGACTTGATCAAATCATAAAAGACCTATATATATGCATATCGACTTACCTGGATCAAAATTTCACACTTTTGTATAGTCCTGTCACTCTAGATCCGACATGGAAAATTTTCGAAAAATTTTTATTTTACCAAAAAATGTAAAATTATGATCATTTTTGGCTTATTTAGACTTGATCAAATCATAAAAGACCTATATATATGCATATCGACTTACTTGGATCAAAATTTCACTCTTTTGTATAGTCCTGGCACTCTAGATCCGACATGGAAAATTTTCAAAAAATTTTAATTTTACCAAAAAATGTAAAATTATGATCATTTTTGGCTTATTTAGACTTGATCAAATCATAAAAGACCTATATATATGCATATCGACTTACTTGGATCAAAATTTCACTCTTTTGTATAGTCCTGGCACTCTAGATCCGACATGGAAAATTTTCAAAAAATTTTAATTTTACCAAAAAAAGTCAAATTATGATCATTTTTGGCTTATTTAGACTTGATCAAATCATAAAAGACCTATATATATGCATATCGACTTACTTGGATCAAAATTTCACACTTTTGTATAGTCCTGTCACTCTAGATCCGACATGGAAAATTTTCGAAAAATTTTAATTTTACCAAAAAATGTCAAATTATGATCATTTTTGCTTATTTAGACTTGATCAAATCAAAAAAGACCTATATATATGCATATCGACTTACTTGGATCAAAATTTCACTCTTTTGTATAGTCCTGGCACTCTAGATCCGACATGGAAAATTTTCAAAAAATTTTAATTTTACCAAAAAAAGTCAAATTATGATTATTTTTGGCTTATTTAGACTTGATCAAATCATAAAAGACCTATATATATGCATATCGACTTAGTTGGATCAAAATTTGACCCTTTTGTATAGTCCTGGCACTCTAGATCCGACATCGAAAATTTTCGAAAAATTTTAATTTTACCAAAAAATGTAAAATTATGATCATTTTTGGCTTATTTAGACTTGATCAAATCATAAAAGACCTATATATATGCATATCGACTTACTTGGATCAAAATTTCACACTTTTGTATAGTCCTGTCACTCTAGATCCGACATGGAAAATTTTCGAAAAATTTTAATTTTACCAAAAAATGTCAAATTATGATCATTTTTGGCTTATTTAGACTTGATCAAATCATAAAAGACCTATATATATGCATATCGACTTACTTGGATCAAAATTTGACCCTTTTGTATAGTCCTGGCACTCTAGATCCGACATCGAAAATTTTCGAAAAATTTTAATTTTACCAAAAAAAGTCAAATTATGATCATTTTTGGCTTATTTAGACTTGATCAAATCATAAAAGACCTATATATATGCATATCGACTTACATGGATCAAAATTTGACCCTTTTGTATAGTCCTGGCACTCTAGATCCGACATCGAAAATTTTCGAAAAATTTTAATTTTACCAAAAAATGTAAAATTATGATCATTTTTGGCTTATTTAGACTTGATCAAATCATAAAAGACCTATATATATGCATATCGACTTACTTGGATCAAAATTTCACACTTTTGTATAGTCCTGTCACTCTAGATCCGACATGGAAAATTTTCGAAAAATTTTAATTTTACCAAAAAAAGTCAAATTATGATCATTTTTGGCTTATTTAGACTTGATCAAATCATAAAAGACCTATATATATGCATATCGACTTACTTGGATCAAAATTTGACCCTTTTGTATAGTCCTGGCACTCTAGATCCGACATCGAAAATTTTCGAAAAATTTTAATTTTACCAAAAAATGTAAAATTATGATCATTTTTGGCTTATTTAGACTTGATCAAATCATAAAAGACCTATATATATGCATATCGACTTACTTGGATCAAAATTTCACACTTTTGTATAGTCCTGTCACTCTAGATCCGACATGGAAAATTTTCGAAAAATTTTAATTTTACCAAAAAATGTCAAATTATGATCATTTTTGGCTTATTTAGACTTGATCAAATCATAAAAGACCTATATATATGCATATCGACTTACTTGGATCAAAATTTCACTCTTTTGTATAGTCCTGGCACTCTAGATCCGACATGGAAAATTTTCAAAAAATTTTAATTTTACCAAAAAAAGTCAAATTATGATCATTTTTGGCTTATTTAGACTTGATCAAATCATAAAAGACCTATATATATGCATATCGACTTACTTGGATCAAAATTTCACTCTTTTGTATAGTCCTGGCACTCTAGATCCGACATGGAAAATTTTCGAAAAATTTTAATTTTACCAAAAAATGTCAAATTATGATCATTTTTGGCTTATTTAGACCTGATCAAATCATAAAAGACCTATATATATGCATATCGACTTACTTGGATCAAAATTTGACCCTTTTGTATAGTCCTGGCACTCTAGATCCGACATCGAAAATTTTCGAAAAATTTTAATTTTACCAAAAAAAGTCAAATTATGATCATTTTTGGCTTATTTAGACTTGATCAAATCATAAAAGACCTATATATATGCATATCGACTTACTTGGATCAAAATTTGACCCTTTTGTATAGTCCTGGCACTCTAGATCCGACATGGAAAATTTTCGAAAAATTTTAATTTTACCAAAAAATGTCAAATTATGATCATTTTTGGCTTATTTAGACTTGATCAAATCATAAAAGACCTATATATATGCATATCGACTTACTTGGATCAAAATTTGACCCTTTTGTATAGTCCTGGCACTCTAGATCCGACATCGAAAATTTTCGAAAAATTTTAATTTTACAAAAAAAATGTAAAATTATGATCATTTTTGGCTTATTTAGACTTGATCAAATCATAAAAGACCTATATATATGCATATCGACTTACTTGGATCAAAATTTCACACTTTTGTATAGTCCTGTCACTCTAGATCTGACATGGAAAATTTTCGAAAAATTTTAATTTTACCAAAAAATGTCAAATTATGATCATTTTTGGCTTATTTAGACTTGATCAAATCATAAAAGACCTATATATATGCATATCGACTTACTTGGATCAAAATTTCACTCTTTTGTATAGTCCTGGCACTCTAGATCCGACATGGAAAATTTTCGAAAAATTTTAATTTTACCAAAAAATGTAAAATTATGATCATTTTTGGCTTATTTAGACTTGATCAAATCATAAAAGACCTATATATATGCATATCGACTTACTTGGATCAAAATTTCACTCTTTTGTATAGTCCTGGCACTCTAGATCCGACATGGAAAATTTTCGAAAAATTTTAATTTTACCAAAAAATGTAAAATTATGATCATTTTTGGCTTATAGACTTGATCAAATCATAAAAGACCTATATATATGCATATCGACTTACTTGGATCAAAATTTCACTCTTTTGTATAGTCCTGGCACTCTAGATCCGACATGGAAAATTTTCAAAAAATTTTAATTTTACCAAAAAATGTCAAATTATGATCATTTTTGGCTTATTTAGACTTGATCAAATCATAAAAGACCTATATATATGCATATCGACTTACTTGGATCAAAATTTCACTCTTTTGTATAGTCCTGGCACTCTAGATCCGACATGGAAAATTTTCGAAAAATTTTAATTTTACCAAAAAATGTAAAATTATGATCATTTTTGGCTTATTTAGACTTGATCAAATCATAAAAGACCTATATATATGCATATCGACTTACTTGGATCAAAATTTCACTCTTTTGTATAGTCCTGGCACTCTAGATCCGACATGGAAAATTTTCAAAAAATTTTAATTTTACCAAAAAATGTCAAATTATGATCATTTTTGGCTTATTTAGACTTGATCAAATCATAAAAGACCTATATATATGCATATCGACTTACTTGGATCAAAATTTGACCCTTTTGTATAGTCCTGGCACTCTAGATCCGACATCGAAAATTTTCGAAAAATTTTAATTTTACCAAAAAATGTAAAATTATGATCATTTTTGGCTTATTTAGACTTGATCAAATCATAAAAGACCTATATATATGCATATCGACTTACTTGGATCAAAATTTCACACTTTTGTATAGTCCTGTCACTCTAGATCCGACATGGAAAATTTTCGAAAAATTTTAATTTTACCAAAAAATGTCAAATTAGATCATTTTTGGCTTATTTAGACTTGATCAAATCATAAAAGACCTATATAAATGCATATCGACTTACTTGGATCAAAATTTCACTCTTTTGTATAGTCCTGGCACTCTAGATCCGACATGGAAAATTTTCAAAAAATTTTAATTTTACCAAAAAAAGTCAAATTATGATCATTTTTGGCTTATTTAGACTTGATCAAATCATAAAAGACCTATATATATGCATATCGACTTACTTGGATCAAAATTTCACACTTTTGTATAGTCCTGGCACTCTAGATCCGACATCGAAAATTTTCGAAAAATTTTAATTTTACCAAAAAATGTAAAATTATGATCATTTTTGGCTTATTTAGACTTGATCAAATCATAAAAGACCTATATATATGCATATCGACTTACTTGGATCAAAATTTCACTCTTTTGTATAGTCCTGGCACTCTAGATCCGACATGGAAAATTTTCGAAAAATTTTAATTTTACCAAAAAATGTAAAATTATGATCATTTTTGGCTTATTTAGACTTGATCAAATCATAAAAGACCTATATATATGCATATCGACTTACTTGGATCAAAATTTCACACTTTTGTATAGTCCTGGCACTCTAGATCCGACATCGAAAATTTTTGAAAAATTTTAATTTTACCAAAAAATGTAAAATTATGATCATTTTTGGCTTATTTAGACTTGATCAAATCATAAAAGACCTATATATATGCATATCGACTTACCTGGATCAAAATTTCACACTTTTGTATAGTCCTGTCACTCTAGATCCGACATGGAAAATTTTCGAAAAATTTTAATTTTACCAAAAAATGTAAAATTATGATCATTTTTGGCTTATTTAGACTTGATCAAATCATAAAAGACCTATATATATGCATATCGACTTACTTGGATCAAAATTTCACTCTTTTGTATAGTCCTGGCACTCTAGATCCGACATGGAAAATTTTCAAAAAATTTTAATTTTACCAAAAAATGTAAAATTATGATCATTTTTGGCTTATTTAGACTTGATCAAATCATAAAAGACCTATATATATGCATATCGACTTACTTGGATCAAAATTTCACTCTTTTGTATAGTCCTGGCACTCTAGATCCGACATGGAAAATTTTCAAAAAATTTTAATTTTACCAAAAAAAGTCAAATTATGATCATTTTTGGCTTATTTAGACTTGATCAAATCATAAAAGACCTATATATATGCATATCGACTTACTTGGATCAAAATTTCACACTTTTGTATAGTCCTGTCACTCTAGATCCGACATGGAAAATTTTCGAAAAATTTTAATTTTACCAAAAAATGTCAAATTATGATCATTTTTGCTTATTTAGACTTGATCAAATCAAAAAAGACCTATATATATGCATATCGACTTACTTGGATCAAAATTTCACTCTTTTGTATAGTCCTGGCACTCTAGATCCGACATGGAAAATTTTCAAAAAATTTTAATTTTACCAAAAAAAGTCAAATTATGATTATTTTTGGCTTATTTAGACTTGATCAAATCATAAAAGACCTATATATATGCATATCGACTTAGTTGGATCAAAATTTGACCCTTTTGTATAGTCCTGGCACTCTAGATCCGACATCGAAAATTTTCGAAAAATTTTAATTTTACCAAAAAATGTAAAATTATGATCATTTTTGGCTTATTTAGACTTGATCAAATCATAAAAGACCTATATATATGCATATCGACTTACTTGGATCAAAATTTCACACTTTTGTATAGTCCTGTCACTCTAGATCCGACATGGAAAATTTTCGAAAAATTTTAATTTTACCAAAAAATGTCAAAATATGATCATTTTTGGCTTATTTAGACTTGATCAAATCATAAAAGACCTATATATATGCATATCGACTTACTTGGATCAAAATTTGACCCTTTTGTATAGTCCTGGCACTCTAGATCCGACATCGAAAATTTTCGAAAAATTTTAATTTTACCAAAAAAAGTCAAATTATGATCATTTTTGGCTTATTTAGACTTGATCAAATCATAAAAGACCTATATATATGCATATCGACTTACTTGGATCAAAATTTGACCCTTTTGTATAGTCCTGGCACTCTAGATCCGACATCGAAAATTTTCGAAAAATTTTAATTTTACCAAAAAATGTAAAATTATGATCATTTTTGGCTTATTTAGACTTGATCAAATCATAAAAGACCTATATATATGCATATCGACTTACTTGGATCAAAATTTCACACTTTTGTATAGTCCTGTCACTCTAGATCCGACATGGAAAATTTTCGAAAAATTTTAATTTTACCAAAAAAAGTCAAATTATGATCATTTTTGGCTTATTTAGACTTGATCAAATCATAAAAGACCTATATATATGCATATCGACTTACTTGGATCAAAATTTGACCCTTTTGTATAGTCCTGGCACTCTAGATCCGACATCGAAAATTTTCGAAAAATTTTAATTTTACCAAAAAATGTAAAATTATGATCATTTTTGGCTTATTTAGACTTGATCAAATCATAAAAGACCTATATATATGCATATCGACTTACTTGGATCAAAATTTCACACTTTTGTATAGTCCTGTCACTCTAGATCCGACATGGAAAATTTTCGAAAAATTTTAATTTTACCAAAAAATGTCAAATTATGATCATTTTTGGCTTATTTAGACTTGATCAAATCATAAAAGACCTATATATATGCATATCGACTTACTTGGATCAAAATTTCACTCTTTTGTATAGTCCTGGCACTCTAGATCCGACATGGAAAATTTTCAAAAAATTTTAATTTTACCAAAAAAAGTCAAATTATGATCATTTTTGGCTTATTTAGACTTGATCAAATCATAAAAGACCTATATATATGCATATCGACTTACTTGGATCAAAATTTCACTCTTTTGTATAGTCCTGGCACTCTAGATCCGACATGGAAAATTTTCGAAAAATTTTAATTTTACCAAAAAATGTCAAATTATGATCATTTTTGGCTTATTTAGACCTGATCAAATCATAAAAGACCTATATATATGCATATCGACTTACTTGGATCAAAATTTGACCCTTTTGTATAGTCCTGGCACTCTAGATCCGACATCGAAAATTTTCGAAAAATTTTAATTTTACCAAAAAAAGTCAAATTATGATCATTTTTGGCTTATTTAGACTTGATCAAATCATAAAAGACCTATATATATGCATATCGACTTACTTGGATCAAAATTTGACCCTTTTGTATAGTCCTGGCACTCTAGATCCGACATGGAAAATTTTCGAAAAATTTTAATTTTACCAAAAAATGTCAAATTATGATCATTTTTGGCTTATTTAGACTTGATCAAATCATAAAAGACCTATATATATGCATATCGACTTACTTGGATCAAAATTTGACCCTTTTGTATAGTCCTGGCACTCTAGATCCGACATCGAAAATTTTCGAAAAATTTTAATTTTACAAAAAAAATGTAAAATTATGATCATTTTTGGCTTATTTAGACTTGATCAAATCATAAAAGACCTATATATATGCATATCGACTTACTTGGATCAAAATTTCACACTTTTGTATAGTCCTGTCACTCTAGATCTGACATGGAAAATTTTCGAAAAATTTTAATTTTACCAAAAAATGTCAAATTATGATCATTTTTGGCTTATTTAGACTTGATCAAATCATAAAAGACCTATTTATATGCATATCGACTTACTTGGATCAAAATTTCACTCTTTTGTATAGTCCTGGCACTCTAGATCCGACATGGAAAATTTTCGAAAAATTTTAATTTTACCAAAAAATGTAAAATTATGATCATTTTTGGCTTATTTAGACTTGATCAAATCATAAAAGACCTATATATATGCATATCGACTTACTTGGATCAAAATTTCACTCTTTTGTATAGTCCTGGCACTCTAGATCCGACATGGAAAATTTTCGAAAAATTTTAATTTTACCAAAAAATGTAAAATTATGATCATTTTTGGCTTATTTAGACTTGATCAAATCATAAAAGACCTATATATATGCATATCGACTTACTTGGATCAAAATTTCACTCTTTTGTATAGTCCTGGCACTCTAGATCCGACATGGAAAATTTTCAAAAAATTTTAATTTTACCAAAAAATGTCAAATTATGATCATTTTTGGCTTATTTAGACTTGATCAAATCATAAAAGACCTATATATATGCATATCGACTTACTTGGATCAAAATTTCACTCTTTTGTATAGTCCTGGCACTCTAGATCCGACATGGAAAATTTTCGAAAAATTTTAATTTTACCAAAAAATGTAAAATTATGATCATTTTTGGCTTATTTAGACTTGATCAAATCATAAAAGACCTATATATATGCATATCGACTTACTTGGATCAAAATTTCACTCTTTTGTATAGTCCTGGCACTCTAGATCCGACATGGAAAATTTTCAAAAAATTTTAATTTTACCAAAAAATGTCAAATTATGATCATTTTTGGCTTATTTAGACTTGATCAAATCATAAAAGACCTATATATATGCATATCGACTTACTTGGATCAAAATTTCACTCTTTTGTATAGTCCTGGCACTCTAGATCCGACATGGAAAATTATCAAAAAATTTTAATTTTACCAAAAAAAGTCAAATTATGATCATTTTTGGCTTATTTAGACTAGATCAAATCATAAAAGACCTATATATATGCATATCGACTTACTTGGATCAAAATTTGACCCTTTTGTATAGTCCTGGCACTCTAGATCCGACATGGAAAATTTTCGAAAAATTTTATTTTTACCAAAAAATGTCAAATTATGATCATTTTTGGCTTATTTAGACTTGATCAAATCATAAAAGACCTATATATATGCATATCGACTTACTTGGATCAAAATTTGACCCTTTTGTATAGTCCTGGCACTCTAGATCCGACATCGAAAATTTTCGAAAAATTTTAATTTTACCAAAAAATGTAAAATTATGATCATTTTTGGCTTATTTAGACTTGATCAAATCATAAAAGACCTATATATATGCATATCGACTTACTTGGATCAAAATTTCACACTTTTGTATAGTCCTGTCACTCTAGATCTGACATGGAAAATTTTCGAAAAATTTTAATTTTACCAAAAAATGTCAAATTATGATCATTTTTGGCTTATTTAGACTTGATCAAATCATAAAAGACCTATATATATGCATATCGACTTACTTGGATCAAAATTTCACTCTTTTGTATAGTCCTGGCACTCTAGATCCGACATGGAAAATTTTCGAAAAATTTTAATTTTACCAAAAAATGTAAAATTATGATCATTTTTGGCTTATTTAGACTTGATCAAATCATAAAAGACCTATATATATGCATATCGACTTACTTGGATCAAAATTTCACACTTTTGTATAGTCCTGGCACTCTAGATCCGACATCGAAAATTTTTGAAAAATTTTAATTTTACCAAAAAATGTAAAATTATGATCATTTTTGGCTTATTTAGACTTGATCAAATCATAAAAGACCTATATATATGCATATCGACTTACCTGGATCAAAATTTCACACTTTTGTATAGTCCTGTCACTCTAGATCCGACATGGAAAATTTTCGAAAAATTTTAATTTTACCAAAAAATGTAAAATTATGATCATTTTTGGCTTATTTAGACTTGATCAAATCATAAAAGACCTATATATATGCATATCGACTTACTTGGATCAAAATTTCACTCTTTTGTATAGTCCTGGCACTCTAGATCCGACATGGAAAATTTTCAAAAAATTTTAATTTTACCAAAAAATGTAAAATTATGATCATTTTTGGCTTATTTAGACTTGATCAAATCATAAAAGACCTATATATATGCATATCGACTTACTTGGATCAAAATTTCACACTTTTGTATAGTCCTGGCACTCTAGATCCGACATGGAAAATTTTCAAAAAATTTTAATTTTACCAAAAAATGTCAAATTATGATCATTTTTGGCTTATTTAGACTTGATCAAATCATAAAAGACCTATATATATGCATATCGACTTACTTGGATCAAAATTTCACTCTTTTGTATAGTCCTGGCACTCTAGATCCGACATGGAAAATTTTCAAAAAATTTTAATTTTACCAAAAAAAGTCAAATTATGATCATTTTTGGCTTATTTAGACTTGATCAAATCATAAAAGACCTATATATATGCATATCGACTTACTTGGATCAAAATTTCACACTTTTGTATAGTCCTGTCACTCTAGATCCGACATGGAAAATTTTCAAAAAATTTTAATTTTACCAAAAAAAGTCAAATTATGATCATTTTTGGCTTATTTAGACTTGATCAAATCATAAAAGACCTATATATATGCATATCGACTTACTTGGATCAAAATTTGACCCTTTTGTATAGTCCTGGCACTCTAGATCCGACATCGAAAATTTTCGAAAAATTTTAATTTTACCAAAAAATGTAAAATTATGATCATTTTTGGCTTATTTAGACTTGATCAAATCATAAAAGACCTATATATATGCATATCGACTTACTTGGATCAAAATTTCACACTTTTGTATAGTCCTGTCACTCTAGATCCGACATGGAAAATTTTCGAAAAATTTTAATTTTACCAAAAAATGTCAAATTATGATCATTTTTGGCTTATTTAGACTTGATCAAATCATAAAAGACCTATATATATGCATATCGACTTACTTGGATCAAAATTTGACCCTTTTGTATAGTCCTGGCACTCTAGATCCGACATCGAAAATTTTCGAAAAATTTTAATTTTACCAAAAAAAGTCAAATTATGATCATTTTTGGCTTATTTAGACTTGATCAAATCATAAAAGACCTATATATATGCATATCGACTTACTTGGATCAAAATTTGACCCTTTTGTATAGTCCTGGCACTCTAGATCCGACATCGAAAATTTTCGAAAAATTTTAATTTTACCAAAAAATGTAAAATTATGATCATTTTTGGCTTATTTAGACTTGATCAAATCATAAAAGACCTATATATATGCATATCGACTTACTTGGATCAAAATTTCACACTTTTGTATAGTCCTGTCACTCTAGATCCGACATGGAAAATTTTCGAAAAATTTTAATTTTACCAAAAAAAGTCAAATTATGATCATTTTTGGCTTATTTAGACTTGATCAAATCATAAAAGACCTATATATATGCATATCGACTTACTTGGATCAAAATTTGACCCTTTTGTATAGTCCTGGCACTCTAGATCCGACATCGAAAATTTTCGAAAAATTTTAATTTTACCAAAAAATGTAAAATTATGATCATTTTTGGCTTATTTAGACTTGATCAAATCATAAAAGACCTATATATATGCATATCGACTTACTTGGATCAAAATTTCACACTTTTGTATAGTCCTGTCACTCTAGATCCGACATGGAAAATTTTCGAAAAATTTTAATTTTACCAAAAAATGTCAAATTATGATCATTTTTGGCTTATTTAGACTTGATCAAATCATAAAAGACCTATATATATGCATATCGACTTACTTGGATCAAAATTTCACTCTTTTGTATAGTCCTGGCACTCTAGATCCGACATGGAAAATTTTCAAAAAATTTTAATTTTACCAAAAAAAGTCAAATTATGATCATTTTTGGCTTATTAAGACTTGATCAAATCATAAAAGACCTATATATATGCATATCGACTTACTTGGATCAAAATTTGACCCTTTTGTATAGTCCTGGCACTCTAGATCCGACATCGAAAATTTTCGAAAAATTTTAATTTTACCAAAAAATGTAAAATTATGATCATTTTTGGCTTATTTAGACTTGATCAAATCATAAAAGACCTATATATATGCATATCGACTTACTTGGATCAAAATTTCACACTTTTGTATAGTCCTGGCACTCTAGATCCGACATGGAAACTTTTCAAAAAATTTTAATTTTACCAAAAAATGTCAAATTATGATCATTTTTGGCTTATTTAGACTTGATCAAATCATAAAAGACCTATATATATGCATATCGACTTACTTGGATCAAAATTTCACTCTTTTGTATAGTCCTGGCACTCTAGATCCGACATGGAAAATTTTCAAAAAATTTTAATTTTACCAAAAAAAGTCAAATTATGATCATTTTTGGCTTATTTAGACTTGATCAAATCATAAAAGACCTATATATATGCATATCGACTTACTTGGATCAAAATTTCACTCTTTTGTATAGTCCTGGCACTCTAGATCCGACATGGAAAATTTTCGAAAAATTTTAATTTTACCAAAAAATGTCAAATTATGATCATTTTTGGCTTATTTAGACTTGATCAAATCATAAAAGACCTATATATATGCATATCGACTTACTTGGATCAAAATTTCACACTTTTGTATAGTCCTGTCACTCTAGATCCGACATGGAAAATTTTCGAAAAATTTTAATTTTACCAAAAAATGTCAAATTATGATCATTTTTGGCTTATTTAGACTTGATCAAATCATAAAAGACCTATATATATGCATATCGACTTACTTGGATCAAAATTTCACTCTTTTGTATAGTCCTGGCACTCTAGATCCGACATGGAAAATTTTCAAAAAATTTTAATTTTACCAAAAAAAGTCCAATTATGATCATTTTTGGCTTATTAAGACTTGATCAAATCATAAAAGACCTATATATATGCATATCGACTTACTTGGATCAAAATTTCACACTTTTGTATAGTCCTGTCACTCTAGATCTGACATGGAAAATTTTCGAAAAATTTTAATTTTACCAAAAAATGTCAAATTATGATCATTTTTGGCTTATTTAGACTTGATCAAATCATAAAAGACCTATATATATGCATATCGACTTACTTGGATCAAAATTTCACTCTTTTGTATAGTCCTGGCACTCTAGATCCGACATGGAAAATTTTCGAAAAATTTTAATTTTACCAAAAAATGTAAAATTATGATCATTTTTGGCTTATTTAGACTTGATCAAATCATAAAAGACCTATATATATGCATATCGACTTACTTGGATCAAAATTTCACACTTTTGTATAGTCCTGGCACTCTAGATCCGACATCGAAAATTTTTGAAAAATTTTAATTTTACCAAAAAATGTAAAATTATGATCATTTTTGGCTTATTTAGACTTGATCAAATCATAAAAGACCTATATATATGCATATCGACTTACCTGGATCAAAATTTCACACTTTTGTATAGTCCTGTCACTCTAGATCCGACATGGAAAATTTTCGAAAAATTTTAATTTTACCAAAAAATGTAAAATTATGATCATTTTTGGCTTATTTAGACTTGATCAAATCATAAAAGACCTATATATATGCATATCGACTTACTTGGATCAAAATTTCACTCTTTTGTATAGTCCTGGCACTCTAGATCCGACATGGAAAATTTTCGAAAAATTTTAATTTTACCAAAAAATGTAAAATTATGATCATTTTTGGCTTATTTAGACTTGATCAAATCATAAAAGACCTATATATATGCATATCGACTTACTTGGATCAAAATTTCACACTTTTGTATAGTCCTGGCACTCTAGATCCGACATGGAAAATTTTCAAAAAATTTTAATTTTACCAAAAAATGTCAAATTATGATCATTTTTGGCTTATTTAGACTTGATCAAATCATAAAAGACCTATATATATGCATATCGACTTACTTGGATCAAAATTTCACTCTTTTGTATAGTCCTGGCACTCTAGATCCGACATGGAAAATTTTCAAAAAATTTTAATTTTACCAAAAAAAGTCAAATTATGATCATTTTTGGCTTATTTAGACTTGATCAAATCATAAAAAACCTATATATATGCATATCGACTTACTTGGATCAAAATTTCACACTTTTGTATAGTCCTGTCACTCTAGATCCGACATGGAAAATTTTCAAAAAATTTTAATTTTACCAAAAAATGTAAAATTATGATCATTTTTGGCTTATTTAGACTTGATCAAATCATAAAAGACCTATATATATGCATATCGACTTACTTGGATCAAAATTTCACACTTTTGTATAGTCCTGGCACTCTAGATCCGACATGGAAAATTTTCAAAAAATTTTAATTTTACCAAAAAATGTCAAATTATGATCATTTTTGGCTTATTTAGACTTGATCAAATCATAAAAGACCTATATATATGCATATCGACTTACTTGGATCAAAATTTCACTCTTTTGTATAGTCCTGGCACTCTAGATCCGACATGGAAAATTTTCGAAAAATTTTAATTTTACCAAAAAATGTCAAATTATGATCATTTTTGGCTTATTTAGACTTGATCAAATCATAAAAGACCTATATATATGCATATCGACTTACTTGGATCAAAATTTCACACTTTTGTATAGTCCTGTCACTCTAGATCCGACATGGAAAATTTTCGAAAAATTTTAATTTTACCAAACAATGTCAAATTATGATCATTTTTGGCTTATTTAGACTTGATCAAATCATAAAAGACCTATATATATGCATATCGACTTACTTGGATCAAAATTTCACACTTTTGTATAGTCCTGGCACTCTAGATCCGACATGGAAAATTTTCAAAAAATATTAATTTTACCAAAAAATGTCAAATTATGATCATTTTTGGCTTATTTAGACTTGATCAAATCATAAAAGACCTATATATATGCATATCGACTTACTTGGATCAAAATTTCACTCTTTTGTATAGTCCTGGCACTCTAGATCCGACATGGAAAATTTTCAAAAAATTTTAATTTTACCAAAAAAAGTCAAATTATGATCATTTTTGGCTTATTTAGACTTGATCAAATCATAAAAGACCTATATATATGCATATCGACTTACTTGGATCAAAATTTCACTCTTTTGTATAGTCCTGGCACTCTAGATCCGACATGGAAAATTTTCAAAAAATTTTAATTTTACCAAAAAAAGTCAAATTATGATCATTTTTGGCTTATTTAGACTTGATCAAATCATAAAAGACCTATATATATGCATATCGACTTACTTGGATCAAAATTTGACCCTTTTGTATAGTCCTGGCACTCTAGATCCGACATCGAAAATTTTCAAAAAATTTTAATTTTACCAAAAAAAGTCAAATTATGATCATTTTTGGCTTATTTAGACTTGATCAAATCATAAAAGACCTATATATATGCATATCGACTTACTTGGATCAAAATTTCACTCTTTTGTATAGTCCTGGCACTCTAGATCCGACATGGAAAATTTTCAAAAAATTTTAATTTTACCAAAAAAAGTCAAATTATGATCATTTTTGGCTTATTTAGACTTGATCAAATCATAAAAGACCTATATATATGCATATCGACTTACTTGGATCAAAATTTGACCCTTTTGTATAGTCCTGGCACTCTAGATCCGACATCGAAAATTTTCGAAAAATTTTAATTTTACCAAAAAATGTAAAATTATGATCATTTTTGGCTTATTTAGACTTGATCAAATCATAAAAGACCTATATATATGCATATCGACTTACTTGGATCAAAATTTCACACTTTTGTATAGTCCTGTCACTCTAGATCCGACATGGAAAATTTTCGAAAAATTTTAATTTTACCAAAAAATGTCAAATTATGATCATTTTTGGCTTATTTAGACTTGATCAAATCATAAAAGACCTATATATATGCATATCGACTTACTTGGATCAAAATTTCACTCTTTTGTATAGTCCTGGCACTCTAGATCCGACATGGAAAATTTTCAAAAAATATTAATTTTACCAAAAAATGTCAAATTATGATCATTTTTGGCTTATTTAGACTTGATCAAATCATAAAAGACCTATATATATGCATATCGACTTACTTGGATCAAAATTTCACTCTTTTGTATAGTCCTGGCACTCTAGATCCGACATGGAAAATTTTCAAAAAATTTTAATTTTACCAAAAAAAGTCAAATTATGATCATTTTTGGCTTATTTAGACTTGATCAAATCATAAAAGACCTATATATATGCATATCGACTTACTTGGATCAAAATTTCACTCTTTTGTATAGTCCTGGCACTCTAGATCCGACATGGAAAATTTTCAAAAAATTTTAATTTTACCAAAAAAAGTCAAATTATGATCATTTTTGGCTTATTTAGACTTGATCAAATCATAAAAGACCTATATATATGCATATCGACTTACTTGGATCAAAATTTGACCCTTTTGTATAGTCCTGGCACTCTAGATCCGACATCGAAAATTTTCAAAAAATTTTAATTTTACCAAAAAAAGTCAAATTATGATCATTTTTGGCTTATTTAGACTTGATCAAATCATAAAAGACCTATATATATGCATATCGACTTACTTGGATCAAAATTTCACTCTTTTGTATAGTCCTGGCACTCTAGATCCGACATGGAAAATTTTCAAAAAATTTTAATTTTACCAAAAAAAGTCAAATTATGATCATTTTTGGCTTATTTAGACTTGATCAAATCATAAAAGACCTATATATATGCATATCGACTTACTTGGATCAAAATTTGACCCTTTTGTATAGTCCTGGCACTCTAGATCCGAAATCGAAAATTTTCGAAAAATTTTAATTTTACCAAAAAATGTAAAATTATGATCATTTTTGGCTTATTTAGACTTGATCAAATCATAAAAGACCTATATATATGCATATCGACTTACTTGGATCAAAATTTCACACTTTTGTATAGTCCTGTCACTCTAGATCCGACATGGAAAATTTTCGAAAAATTTTAATTTTACCAAAAAATGTCAAATTATGATCATTTTTGGCTTATTTAGACTTGATCAAATCATAAAAGACCTATATATATGCATATCGACTTACTTGGATCAAAATTTCACTCTTTTGTATAGTCCTGGCACTCTAGATCCGACATGGAAAATTTTCAAAAAATTTTAATTTTACCAAAAAAAGTCAAATTATGATCATTTTTGGCTTATTTAGACTTGATCAAATCATAAAAGACCTATATATATGCATATCGACTTACTTGGATCAAAATTTGACCCTTTTGTATAGTCCTGGCACTCTAGATCCGACATCGAAAATTTTCGAAAAATTTTAATTTTACCAAAAAATGTAAAATTATGATCATTTTTGGCTTATTTAGACTTGATCAAATCATAAAAGACCTATATATATGCATATCGACTTACTTGGATCAAAATTTCACACTTTTGTATAGCCCTGGCACTCTAGATCCGACATGGAAAATTTTCAAAAAATTTTAATTTTACCAAAAAATGTCAAATTATGATCATTTTTGGCTTATTTAGACTTGATCAAATCATAAAAGACCTATATATATGCATATCGACTTACTTGGATCAAAATTTCACTCTTTTGTATAGTCCTGGCACTCTAGATCCGACATGGAAAATTTTCAAAAAATTTTAATTTTACCAAAAAAAGTCAAATTATGATCATTTTTGGCTTATTAAGACTTGATCAAATCATAAAAGACCTATATATATGCATATCGACTTACTTGGATCAAAATTTGACCCTTTTGTATAGTCCTGGCACTCTAGATCCGACATCGAAAATTTTCGAAAAATTTTAATTTTACCAAAAAATGTAAAATTATGATCATTTTTGGCTTATTTAGACTTGATCAAATCATAAAAGACCTATATATATGCATATCGACTTACTTGGATCAAAATTTCACACTTTTGTATAGTCCTGGCACTCTAGATCCGACATGGAAAATTTTCAAAAAATTTTAATTTTACCAAAAAATGTCAAATTATGATCATTTTTGGCTTATTTAGACTTGATCAAATCATAAAAGACCTATATATATGCATATCGACTTACTTGGATCAAAATTTCACTCTTTTGTATAGTCCTGGCACTCTAGATCCGACATGGAAAATTTTCAAAAAATTTTAATTTTACCAAAAAAAGTCAAATTATGATCATTTTTGGCTTATTTAGACTTGATCAAATCATAAAAGACCTATATATATGCATATCGACTTACTTGGATCAAAATTTGACCCTTTTGTATAGTCCTGGCACTCTAGATCCGACATCGAAAATTTTCGAAAAATTTTAATTTTACCAAAAATTGTAAAATTATGATCATTTTTGGCTTATTTAGACTTGATCAAATCATAAAAGACCTATATATATGCATATCGACTTACTTGGATCAAAATTTCACACTTTTGTATAGTCCTGGCACTCTAGATCCGACATGGAAAATTTTCAAAAAATTTTAATTTTACCAAAAAATGTCAAATTATGATCATTTTTGGCTTATTTAGACTTGATCAAATCATAAAAGACCTATATATATGCATATCGACTTACTTGGATCAAAATTTCACTCTTTTGTATAGTCCTGGCACTCTAGATCCGACATGGAAAATTTTCAAAAAATTTTAATTTTACCAAAAAAAGTCAAATTATGATCATTTTTGGCTTATTAAGACTTGATCAAATCATAAAAGAACTATATATATGCATATCGACTTACTTGGATCAAAATTTGACCCTTTTGTATAGTCCTGGCACTCTAGATCCGACATCGAAAATTTTCGAAAAATTTTAATTTTACCAAAAAATGTAAAATTATGATCATTTTTGGCTTATTTAGACTTGATCAAATCATAAAAGACCTATATATATGCATATCGACTTACTTGGATCAAAATTTCACACTTTTGTATAGTCCTGGCACTCTAGATCCGACATGGAAAATTTTCAAAAAATTTTAATTTTACCAAAAAATGTAAAATTATGATCATTTTTGGCTTATTTAGACTTGATCAAATCATAAAAGACCTATATATATGCATATCGACTTACTTGGATCAAAATTTCACACTTTTGTATAGTCCTGGCACTCTAGATCCGACATGGAAAATTTTCAAAAAATTTTAATTTTACCAAAAAAAGTCAAATTATGATCATTTTTGGCTTATTTAGACTTGATCAAATCATAAAAGACCTATATATATGCATATCGACTTACTTGGATCAAAATTTCACTCTTTTGTATAGTCCTGGCACTCTAGATCCGACATCGAAAATTTTCGAAAAATTTTAATTTTACCAAAAAATGTAAAATTATGATCATTTTTGGCTTATTTAGACTTGATCAAATCATAAAAGACCTATATATATGCATATCGACTTACTTGGATCAAAATTTCACTCTTTTGTATAGTCCTGGCACTCTAGATCCGACATGGAAAATTTTCAAAAAATTTTAATTTTACCAAAAAAAGTCAAATTATGATCATTTTTGGCTTATTTAGACTTGATCAAATCATAAAAGACCTATATATATGCATATCGACTTACTTGGATCAAAATTTGACCCTTTTGTATAGTCCTGGCACTCTAGATCCGACATCGAAAATTTTCGAAAAATTTTAATTTTACCAAAAAATGTAAAATTATGATCATTTTTGGCTTATTTAGACTTGATCAAATCATAAAAGACCTATATATATGCATATCGACTTACTTGGATCAAAATTTCACACTTTTGTATAGTCCTGTCACTCTAGATCCGACATGGAAAATTTTCGAAAAATTTTAATTTTACCAAAAAATGTCAAATTATGATCATTTTTGGCTTATTTAGACTTGATCAAATCATAAAAGACCTATATATATGCATATCGACTTACTTGGATCAAAATTTCACTCTTTTGTATAGTCCTGGCACTCTAGATCCGACATGGAAAATTTTCAAAAAATTTTAATTTTACCAAAAAAAGTCAAATTATGATCATTTTTGGCTTATTTAGACTTGATCAAATCATAAAAGACCTATATATATGCATATCGACTTACTTGGATCAAAATTTGACCCTTTTGTATAGTCCTGGCACTCTAGATCCGACATCGAAAATTTTCGAAAAATTTTAATTTTACCAAAAAATGTAAAATTATGATCATTTTTGGCTTATTTAGACTTGATCAAATCATAAAAGACCTATATATATGCATATCGACTTACTTGGATCAAAATTTCACACTTTTGTATAGTCCTGGCACTCTAGATCCGACATGGAAAATTTTCAAAAAATTTTAATTTTACCAAAAAATGTCAAATTATGATCATTTTTGGCTTATTTAGACTTGATCAAATCATAAAAGACCTATATATATGCATATCGACTTACTTGGATCAAAATTTCACTCTTTTGTATAGTCCTGGCACTCTAGATCCGACATGGAAAATTTTCAAAAAATTTTAATTTTACCAAAAAAAGTCAAATTATGATCATTTTTGGCTTATTAAGACTTGATCAAATCATAAAAGACCTATATATATGCATATCGACTTACTTGGATCAAAATTTGACCCTTTTGTATAGTCCTGGCACTCTAGATCCGACATCGAAAATTTTCGAAAAATTTTAATTTTACCAAAAAATGTAAAATTATGATCATTTTTGGCTTATTTAGACTTGATCAAATCATAAAAGACCTATATATATGCATATCGACTTACTTGGATCAAAATTTCACACTTTTGTATAGTCCTGGCACTCTAGATCCGACATGGAAAATTTTCAAAAAATTTTAATTTTACCAAAAAATGTCAAATTATGATCATTTTTGGCTTATTTAGACTTGATCAAATCATAAAAGACCTATATATATGCATATCGACTTACTTGGATCAAAATTTCACTCTTTTGTATAGTCCTGGCACTCTAGATCCGACATGGAAAATTTTCAGAAAATTTTAATTTTACCAAAAAAAGTCAAATTATGATCATTTTTGGCTTATTAAGACTTGATCAAATCATAAAAGACCTATATATATGCATATCGACTTACTTGGATCAAAATTTGACCCTTTTGTATAGTCCTGGCACTCTAGATCCGACATCGAAAATTTTCGAAAAATTTTAATTTTACCAAAAAATGTAAAATTATGATCATTTTTGGCTTATTTAGACTTGATCAAATCATAAAAGACCTATATATATGCATATCGACTTACTTGGATCAAAATTTCACACTTTTGTATAGTCCTGTCACTCTAGATCCGACATCGAAAATTTTCGAAAAATTTTAATTTTACCAAAAAATGTCAAATTATGATCATTTTTGGCTTATTTAGACTTGATCAAATCATAAAAGACCTATATATATGCATATCGACTTACTTGGATCAAAATTTCACTCTTTTGTATAGTCCTGGCACTCTAGATCCGACATGGAAAATTTTCAAAAAATTTTAATTTTACCAAAAAAAGTCAAATTATGATCATTTTTGGCTTATTTAGACTTGATCAAATCATAAAAGACCTATATATATGCATATCGACTTACTTGGATCAAAATTTCACTCTTTTGTATAGTCCTGGCACTCTAGATCCGACATGGAAAATTTTCAAAAAATTTTAATTTTACCAAAAAAAGTCAAATTATGATCATTTTTGGCTTATTTAGACTTGATCAAATCATAAAAGACCTATATATATGCATATCGACTTACTTGGATCAAAATTTGACCCTTTTGTATAGTCCTGGCACTCTAGATCCGACATCGAAAATTTTCGAAAAATTTTAATTTTACCAAAAAATGTAAAATTATGATCATTTTTGGCTTATTTAGACTTGATCAAATCATAAAAGACCTATATATATTACTGGAGTAAATCTAAGCAAAAAAAGGCTGTTATATGGATTAAAAGTTCGAGCAGCGAAACTTTGGGGTTTTTCTTTTCACATCAAAATAAGTATTTTTTGAAATTTTTTACTTTCCCGGAGTGGTGCAACATGTTTAAAAAACAAAATGGCGTCAAAAATGAAATTTTTTTCAGAAATTTTATCATTTTTATTTTATATTCGCAAAAGGAGGCATCGGTGCATATCCAAATTTGGTAGGTTTGTAGTCCATGTTCAGAACTACTCCTCATAATTTTTTGGTGGGGTTTCGTCCCTTCCCCTCCCAGTTATATATATATGTATACATACATATGGTAAAACAGTTCATTTGACTATAACTTGAAAAATATCCGATTGATTTTAATGAAACTAATATCAATAGTAGGTTTTATTACTTACAACTTTCGGTTAAAATTTTAGCGAAATCCGTTAAATAGTTCGGCCAAAATTTCCAATTTAGGGAATTGTTTAAAATGGCTGCCATTTTATGCCATTTTGTCCTACGAGGTTAAATTTTTTTTTAAATTGTAGCATTTTTTATTATCTTTCGATTTTATAATAAGTGGCTTACCCGTAAAATGACTCCTTGATCCATATTTTTGCGAAAAACGGAAAATTTAACACTTTCTGGAAATAATTGTTTGGGGGGTGTATGGACTGGCTTTGGGGGGTGGTTTTTGCTTTGGCATGAGAAAACTATTTTTAAAAGAGGTCTATATGGTTTAAAGCAAAATTTTTAAGTTTTAACCCCCGTGCTGTAAGGGGGAAGGGGTGTATGAAATAAATGTATCTTAAAAGATTTTAAAAAGAGGTCAAAATAGTTTAAAATGCTAAAGTAACCCAAAATTTTAGATGCTTTTATTAATATAGCACTTTTTACAACATCCACCCCTTCCCCTCCCGCTTTCATATTTTTTGCAAATTCCAAATTTTTATGACGTATAAAGGGGTTTTTGGGGTCGCTGATCTCGAACTTTTGGCCCAAATAAGTTCACCCCCTAACAATATTACAATTGTTTTTGATAATCTATTGCAAAATTCGAGATCAGCGACCCCAAAAACCCCTTTATACGTCATAAAAATTTGGAATTTGCAAAAAATATGAAAGCGGGAGGGGAAGGGGTGGATGTTGTAAAAAGTGCTATATTAATAAAAGCATCTAAAATTTTGGGTTACTTTAGCATTTTAAACTATTTTGACCTCTTTTTAAAATCTTTTAAGATACATTTATTTCATACACCCCTTCTTCCTTACAGCACGGGGGTTAAAACTTAAAAATTTTGCTTTAAACCATATAGACCTCTTTTAAAAATAGTTTTCTCATGCCAAAGCAAAAACCACCCCCCAAAGCCAGTCCATACACCCCCCCAAACAATTATTTCCAGAAAGTGTTAAATTTTCCGTTTTTCGCAAAAATATGGATCAAGGAGTCATTTTACGGGTAAGCCACTTATTATAAAATCGAAAGATAATAAAAAATGCTACAATTTAAAAAAAAATTTAACCTCGTAGGACAAAATGGCATAAAATGGCAGCCATTTTAAACAATTCCCTAAATTGGAAATTTTGGCCGAACTATTTAACGGATTTCGCTAAAATTTTAACCGAAAGTTGTAAGTAATAAAACCTACTATTGATATTAGTTTCATTAAAATCAATAGGATATTTTTCAAGTTATAGTCAAATGAACTGTTTTACCATATGTATGTATACATATATATATAACTGGGAGGGGAAGGGACGAAACCCCACCCAAAAATTATTAGGAGTAGTTCTTAACATGGACTACAAACCTACCAAATTTGGATATGCACCGATGCCTCCTTTTGCGAATATAAAATAAAAATGATAAAATTTCTGAAAAAAATTTCATTTTTGACGCCATTTTGTTTTTTAAACATGTTGCACCACTCCGGGAAAGTAAAAAATTTCAAAAAATACTTATTTTGATATGAAAAGAAAAACACCAAAGTTTCACTGCTCGAACTTTTAATCCATACACAAGGTGTAATTTCACTCTACTATATGCATATCGACTTACTTGGATCAAAATTTCACTCTTTTGTATAGTCCTGGCACTCTAGATCCGACATGGAAAATTTTCAAAAAATTTTAATTTTACCAAAAAAAGTCAAATTATGATCATTTTTGGCTTATTTAGACTTGATCAAATCATAAAAGACCTATATATATGCATATCGACTTACTTGGATCAAAATTTGACCCTTTTGTATAGTCCTGGCACTCTAGATCCGACATCGAAAATTTTCAAAAAATTTTAATTTTACCAAAAAAAGTCAAATTATGATCATTTTTGGCTTATTTAGACTTGATCAAATCATAAAAGACCTATATATATGCATATCGACTTACTTGGATCAAAATTTCACTCTTTTGTATAGTCCTGGCACTCTAGATCCGACATGGAAAATTTTCAAAAAATTTTAATTTTACCAAAAAAAGTCAAATTATGATCATTTTTGGCTTATTTAGACTTGATCAAATCATAAAAGACCTATATATATGCATATCGACTTACTTGGATCAAAATTTGACCCTTTTGTATAGTCCTGGCACTCTAGATCCGACATCGAAAATTTTCGAAAAATTTTAATTTTACCAAAAAATGTAAAATTATGATCATTTTTGGCTTATTTAGACTTGATCAAATCATAAAAGACCTATATATATGCATATCGACTTACTTGGATCAAAATTTCACACTTTTGTATAGTCCTGGCACTCTAGATCCGACATGGAAAATTTTCAAAAAATTTTAATTTTACCAAAAAATGTAAAATTATAATCATTTTTGGCTTATTTAGACTTGA
Source organism: Chrysoperla carnea (assembly GCF_905475395.1). Lineage (NCBI taxonomy): Eukaryota > Metazoa > Arthropoda > Insecta > Neuroptera > Chrysopidae > Chrysoperla > Chrysoperla carnea. Next base: position 2,435,794 of record NW_025408233.1, on the reverse strand, counting down.
TCAAATCATAAAAGACCTATATATATGCATATCGACTTACTTGGATCAAAATTTCACACTTTTGTATAGTCCTGGCACTCTAGATCCGACATGGAAAATTTTCAAAAAATTTTAATTTTACCAAAAAAAGTCAAATTATGATCATTTTTGGCTTATTTAGACTTGATCAAATCATAAAAGACCTATATATATGCATATCGACTTACTTGGATCAAAATTTCACTCTTTTGTATAGTCCTGGCACTCTAGATCCGACATGGAAAATTTTCAAAAAATTTTAATTTTACCAAAAAAAGTCAAATTATGATCATTTTTGGCTTATTAAGACTTGATCAAATCATAAAAGACCTATATATATGCATATCGACTTACTTGGATCAAAATTTGACCCTTTTGTATAGTCCTGGCACTCTAGATCCGACATCGAAAATTTTCGAAAAATTTTAATTTTACCAAAAAATGTAAAATTATGATCATTTTTGGCTTATTTAGACTTGATCAAATCATAAAAGACCTATATATATGCATATCGACTTACTTGGATCAAAATTTCACACTTTTGTATAGTCCTGGCACTCTAGATCCGACATGGAAAATTTTCAAAAAATTTTAATTTTACCAAAAAATGTCAAATTATGATCATTTTTGGCTTATTTAGACTTGATCAAATCATAAAAGACCTATATATATGCATATCGACTTACTTGGATCAAAATTTCACTCTTTTGTATAGTCCTGGCACTCTAGATCCGACATGGAAAATTTTCAAACAATTTTAATTTTACCAAAAAAAGTCAAATTATGATCATTTTTGGCTTATTTAGACTTGATCAAATCATAAAAGACCTATATATATGCATATCGACTTACTTGGATCAAAATTTCACACTTTTGTATAGTCCTGTCACTCTAGATCCGACATCGAAAATTTTCGAAAAATTTTAATTTTACCAAAAAATGTCAAATTATGATCATTTTTGGCTTATTTAGACTTGATCAAATCATAAAAGACCTATATATATGCACATCGACTTACTTGGATCAAAATTTCACTCTTTTGTATAGTCCTGGCACTCTAGATCCGACATGGAAAATTTTCAAAAAATTTTAATTTTACCAAAAAAAGTCAAATTATGATCATTTTTGGCTTATTTAGACTTGATCAAATCATAAAAGACCTATATACATGCATATCGACTTACTTGGATCAAAATTTCACTCTTTTGTATAGTCCTGGCACTCTAGATCCGACATGGAAAATTTTCAAAAAATTTTAATTTTACCAAAAAAAGTCAAATTATGATCATTTTTGGCTTATTTAGACTTGATCAAATCATAAAAGACCTATATATATGCATATCGACTTACTTGGATCAAAATTTGACCCTTTTGTATAGTCCTGGCACTCTAGATCCGACATCGAAAATTTTCGAAAAATTTTAATTTTACCAAAAAATGTAAAATTATGATCATTTTTGGCTTATTTAGACTTGATCAAATCATAAAAGACCTATATATATGCATATCGACTTACTTGGATCAAAATTTCACACTTTTGTATAGTCCTGTCACTCTAGATCCGACATGGAAAATTTTCGAAAAATTTTAATTTTACCAAAAAATTATGATCATTTTTGGCTTATTTAGACTTGATCAAATCATAAAAGACCTATATATATGCATATCGACTTACTTGGATCAAAATTTCACACTTTTGTATAGTCCTGTCACTCTAGATCCGACATGGAAAATTTTCGAAAAATTTTAATTTTACCAAAAAATGTCAAATTATGATCATTTTTGGCTTATTTAGACTTGATCAAATCATAAAAGACCTATATATATGCATATCGACTTACTTGGATCAAAATTTCACTCTTTTGTATAGTCCTGGCACTCTAGATCCGACATGGAAAATTTTCAAAAAATTTTAATTTTACCAAAAAAAGTCAAATTATGATCATTTTTGGCTTATTTAGACTTGATCAAATCATAAAAGACCTATATATATGCATATCGACTTACTTGGATCAAAATTTCACTCTTTTGTATAGTCCTGGCACTCTAGATCCGACATGGAAAATTTTCAAAAAATTTTAATTTTACCAAAAAAAGTCAAATTATGATCATTTTTGGCTTATTTAGACTTGATCAAATCATAAAAGACCTATATATATGCATATCGACTTACTTGGATCAAAATTTCACACTTTTGTATAGTCCTGGCACTCTAGATCCGACATGGAAAATTTTCAAAAAATTTTAATTTTACCAAAAAATGTCAAATTATGATCATTTTTGGCTTATTTAGACTTGATCAAATCATAAAAGACCTATATATATGCATATCGACTTACTTGGATCAAAATTTCACTCTTTTGTATAGTCCTGGCACTCTAGATCCGACATGGAAAATTTTCAAAAAATTTTAATTTTACCAAAAAAAGTCAAATTATGATCATTTTTGGCTTATTTAGACTTGATCAAATCATAAAAGACCTATATATATGCATATCGACTTACTTGGATCAAAATTTCACACTTTTGTATAGTCCTGTCACTCTAGATCCGACATCGAAAATTTTCGAAAAATTTTAATTTTACCAAAAAATGTCAAATTATGATCATTTTTGGCTTATTTAGACTTGATCAAATCATAAAAGACCTATATATATGCATATCGACTTACTTGGATCAAAATTTCACTCTTTTGTATAGTCCTGGCACTCTAGATCCGACATGGAAAATTTTCAAAAAATTTTAATTTTACCAAAAAAAGTCAAATTATGATCATTTTTGGCTTATTTAGACTTGATCAAATCATAAAAGACCTATATATATGCATATCGACTTACTTGGATCAAAATTTCACTCTTTTGTATAGTCCTGGCACTCTAGATCCGACATGGAAAATTTTCAAAAAATTTTAATTTTACCAAAAAAGGTCAAATTATGATCATTTTTGGCTTATTTAGACTTGATCAAATCATAAAAGACCTATATATATGCATATCGACTTACTTGGATCAAAATTTGACCCTTTTGTATAGTCCTGGCACTCTAGATCCGACATCGAAAATTTTCAAAAAATTTTAATTTTACCAAAAAAAGTCAAATTATGATCATTTTTGGCTTATTTAGACTTGATCAAATCATAAAAGACCTATATATATGCATATCGACTTACTTGGATCAAAATTTCACTCTTTTGTATAGTCCTGGCACTCTAGATCCGACATGGAAAATTTTCAAAAAATTTTAATTTTACCAAAAAAAGTCAAATTATGATCATTTTTGGCTTATTTAGACTTGATCAAATCATAAAAGACCTATATATATGCATATCGACTTACTTGGATCAAAATTTGACCCTTTTGTATAGTCCTGGCACTCTAGATCCGACATCGAAAATTTTCGAAAAATTTTAATTTTACCAAAAAATGTAAAATTATGATCATTTTTGGCTTATTTAGACTTGATCAAATCATAAAAGACCTATATATATGCATATCGACTTACTTGGATCAAAATTTCACACTTTTGTATAGTCCTGGCACTCTAGATCCGACATGGAAAATTTTCAAAAAATTTTAATTTTACCAAAAAATGTAAAATTATAATCATTTTTGGCTTATTTAGACTTGATCAAATCATAAAAGACCTATATATATGCATATCGACTTACTTGGATCAAAATTTCACACTTTTGTATAGTCCTGGCACTCTAGATCCGACATGGAAAATTTTCAAAAAATTTTAATTTTACCAAAAAAAGTCAAATTATGATCATTTTTGGCTTATTTAGACTTGATCAAATCATAAAAGACCTATATATATGCATATCGACTTACTTGGATCAAAATTTCACTCTTTTGTATAGTCCTGGCACTCTAGATCCGACATGGAAAATTTTCAAAAAATTTTAATTTTACCAAAAAAAGTCAAATTATGATCATTTTTGGCTTATTAAGACTTGATCAAATCATAAAAGACCTATATATATGCATATCGACTTACTTGGATCAAAATTTGACCCTTTTGTATAGTCCTGGCACTCTAGATCCGACATCGAAAATTTTCGAAAAATTTTAATTTTACCAAAAAATGTAAAATTATGATCATTTTTGGCTTATTTAGACTTGATCAAATCATAAAAGACCTATATATATGCATATCGACTTACTTGGATCAAAATTTCACACTTTTGTATAGTCCTGGCACTCTAGATCCGACATGGAAAATTTTCAAAAAATTTTAATTTTACCAAAAAATGTCAAATTATGATCATTTTTGGCTTATTTAGACTTGATCAAATCATAAAAGACCTATATATATGCATATCGACTTACTTGGATCAAAATTTCACTCTTTTGTATAGTCCTGGCACTCTAGATCCGACATGGAAAATTTTCAAAAAATTTTAATTTTACCAAAAAAAGTCAAATTATGATCATTTTTGGCTTATTTAGACTTGATCAAATCATAAAAGACCTATATATATGCATATCGACTTACTTGGATCAAAATTTCACACTTTTGTATAGTCCTGTCACTCTAGATCCGACATCGAAAATTTTCGAAAAATTTTAATTTTACCAAAAAATGTCAAATTATGATCATTTTTGGCTTATTTAGACTTGATCAAATCATAAAAGACCTATATATATGCATATCGACTTACTTGGATCAAAATTTCACTCTTTTGTATAGTCCTGGCACTCTAGATCCGACATGGAAAATTTTCAAAAAATTTTAATTTTACCAAAAAAAGTCAAATTATGATCATTTTTGGCTTATTTAGACTTGATCAAATCATAAAAGACCTATATACATGCATATCGACTTACTTGGATCAAAATTTCACTCTTTTGTATAGTCCTGGCACTCTAGATCCGACATGGAAAATTTTCAAAAAATTTTAATTTTACCAAAAAAAGTCAAATTATGATCATTTTTGGCTTATTTAGACTTGATCAAATCATAAAAGACCTATACATATGCATATCGACTTACTTGGATCAAAATTTGACCCTTTTGTATAGTCCTGGCACTCTAGATCCGACATCGAAAATTTTCGAAAAATTTTAATTTTACCAAAAAATGTAAAATTATGATCATTTTTGGCTTATTTAGACTTGATCAAATCATAAAAGACCTATATATATGCATATCGACTTACTTGGATCAAAATTTCACACTTTTGTATAGTCCTGTCACTCTAGATCCGACATGGAAAATTTTCGAAAAATTTTAATTTTACCAAAAAATTATGATCATTTTTGGCTTATTTAGACTTGATCAAATCATAAAAGACCTATATATATGCATATCGACTTACTTGGATCAAAATTTCACACTTTTGTATAGTCCTGTCACTCTAGATCCGACATGGAAAATTTTCGAAAAATTTTAATTTTACCAAAAAATGTCAAATTATGATCATTTTTGGCTTATTTAGACTTGATCAAATCATAAAAGACCTATATATATGCATATCGACTTACTTGGATCAAAATTTCACTCTTTTTTATAGTCCTGGCACTCTAGATCCGACATGGAAAATTTTCAAAAAATTTTAATTTTACCAAAAAAAGTCAAATTATGATCATTTTTGGCTTATTTAGACTTGATCAAATCATAAAAGACCTATATATATGCATATCGACTTACTTGGATCAAAATTTCACTCTTTTGTATAGTCCTGGCACTCTAGATCCGACATGGAAAATTTTCAAAAAATTTTAATTTTACCAAAAAAAGTCAAATTATGATCATTTTTGGCTTATTTAGACTTGATCAAATCATAAAAGACCTATATATATGCATATCGACTTACTTGGATCAAAATTTCACACTTTTGTATAGTCCTGGCACTCTAGATCCGACATGGAAAATTTTCAAAAAATTTTAATTTTACCAAAAAATGTCAAATTATGATCATTTTTGGCTTATTTAGACTTGATCAAATCATAAAAGACCTATATATATGCATATCGACTTACTTGGATCAAAATTTCACTCTTTTGTATAGTCCTGGCACTCTAGATCCGACATGGAAAATTTTCAAAAAATTTTAATTTTACCAAAAAAAGTCAAATTATGATCATTTTTGGCTTATTTAGACTTGATCAAATCATAAAAGACCTATATATATGCATATCGACTTACTTGGATCAAAATTTCACACTTTTGTATAGTCCTGTCACTCTAGATCCGACATCGAAAATTTTCGAAAAATTTTAATTTTACCAAAAAATGTCAAATTATGATCATTTTTGGCTTATTTAGACTTGATCAAATCATAAAAGACCTATATATATGCATATCGACTTACTTGGATCAAAATTTCACTCTTTTGTATAGTCCTGGCACTCTAGATCCGACATGGAAAATTTTCAAAAAATTTTAATTTTACCAAAAAAAGTCAAATTATGATCATTTTTGGCTTATTTAGACTTGATCAAATCATAAAAGACCTATATATATGCATATCGACTTACTTGGATCAAAATTTCACTCTTTTGTATAGTCCTGGCACTCTAGATCCGACATGGAAAATTTTCAAAAAATTTTAATTTTACCAAAAAAAGTCAAATTATGATCATTTTTGGCTTATTTAGACTTGATCAAATCATAAAAGACCTATATATATGCATATCGACTTACTTGGATCAAAATTTGACCCTTTTGTATAGTCCTGGCACTCTAGATCCGACATCGAAAATTTTCGAAAAATTTTAATTTTACCAAAAAATGTAAAATTATGATCATTTTTGGCTTATTTAGACTTGATCAAATCATAAAAGACCTATATATATGCATATCGACTTACTTGGATCAAAATTTCACACTTTTGTATAGTCCTGTCACTCTAGATCCGACATGGAAAATTTTCGAAAAATTTTAATTTTACCAAAAAATTATGATCATTTTTGGCTTATTTAGACTTGATCAAATCATAAAAGACCTATATATATGCATATCGACTTACTTGGATCAAAATTTCACTCTTTTGTATAGTCCTGGCACTCTAGATCCGACATGGAAAATTTTCAAAAAATTTTAATTTTACCAAAAAAAGTCAAATTATGATCATTTTTGGCTTATTTAGACTTGATCAAATCATAAAAGACCTATATATATGCATATCGACTTACTTGGATCAAAATTTCACTCTTTTGTATAGTCCTGGCACTCTAGATCCGACATGGAAAATTTTCAAAAAATTTTAATTTTACCAAAAAAAGTCAAATTATGATCATTTTTGGCTTATTTAGACTTGATCAAATCATAAAAGACCTATATATATGCATATCGACTTACTTGGATCAAAATTTCACTCTTTTGTATAGTCCTGGCACTCTAGATCCGACATGGAAAATTTTCAAAAAATTTTAATTTTACCAAAAAAAGTCAAATTATGATCATTTTTGGCTTATTTAGACTTGATCAAATCATAAAAGACCTATATATATGCATATCGACTTACTTGGATCAAAATTTGACCCTTTTGTATAGTCCTGGCACTCTAGATCCGACATCGAAAATTTTCGAAAAATTTTAATTTTACCAAAAAATGTAAAATTATGATCATTTTTGGCTTATTTAGACTTGATCAAATCATAAAAGACCTATATATATGCATATCGACTTACTTGGATCAAAATTTCACACTTTTGTATAGTCCTGTCACTCTAGATCCGACATGGAAAATTTTCGAAAAATTTTAATTTTACCAAAAAATTATGATCATTTTTGGCTTATTTAGACTTGATCAAATCATAAAAGACCTATATATATGCATATCGACTTACTTGGATCAAAATTTCACACTTTTGTATAGTCCTGTCACTCTAGATCCGACATGGAAAATTTTCGAAAAATTTTAATTTTACCAAAAAATGTCAAATTATGATCATTTTTGGCTTATTTAGACTTGATCAAATCATAAAAGACCTATATATATGCATATCGACTTACTTGGATCAAAATTTCACTCTTTTGTATAGTCCTGGCACTCTAGATCCGACATGGAAAATTTTCAAAAAATTTTAATTTTACCAAAAAAAGTCAAATTATGATCATTTTTGGCTTATTTAGACTTGATCAAATCATAAAAGACCTATATATATGCATATCGACTTACTTGGATCAAAATTTCACACTTTTGTATAGTCCTGTCACTCTAGATCCGACATGGAAAATTTTCAAAAAATTTTAATTTTACCAAAAAAAGTCAAATTATGATCATTTTTGGCTTATTTAGACTTGATCAAATCATAAAAGACCTATATATATGCATATCGACTTACTTGGATCAAAATTTGACCCTTTTGTATAGTCCTGGCACTCTAGATCCGACATCGAAAATTTTCGAAAAATTTTAATTTTACCAAAAAATGTAAAATTATGATCATTTTTGGCTTATTTAGACTTGATCAAATCATAAAAGACCTATATATATGCATATCGACTTACTTGGATCAAAATTTCACACTTTTGTATAGTCCTGTCACTCTAGATCCGACATGGAAAATTTTCGAAAAATTTTAATTTTACCAAAAAATTATGATCATTTTTGGCTTATTTAGACTTGATCAAATCATAAAAGACCTATATATATGCATATCGACTTACTTGGATCAAAATTTCACACTTTTGTATAGTCCTGTCACTCTAGATCCGACATGGAAAATTTTCGAAAAATTTTAATTTTACCAAAAAATGTCAAATTATGATCATTTTTGGCTTATTTAGACTTGATCAAATCATAAAAGACCTATATATATGCATATCGACTTACTTGGATCAAAATTTCACTCTTTTGTATAGTCCTGGCACTCTAGATCCGACATGGAAAATTTTCAAAAAATTTTAATTTTACCAAAAAAAGTCAAATTATGATCATTTTTGGCTTATTTAGACTTGATCAAATCATAAAAGACCTATATATATGCATATCGACTTACTTGGATCAAAATTTCACTCTTTTGTATAGTCCTGGCACTCTAGATCCGACATGGAAAATTTTCAAAAAATTTTAATTTTACCAAAAAAAGTCAAATTATGATCATTTTTGGCTTATTTAGACTTGATCAAATCATAAAAGACCTATATATATGCATATCGACTTACTTGGATCAAAATTTGACCCTTTTGTATAGTCCTGGCACTCTAGATCCGACATCGAAAATTTTCGAAAAATTTTAATTTTACCAAAAAATGTAAAATTATGATCATTTTTGGCTTATTTAGACTTGATCAAATCATAAAAGACCTATATATATGCATATCGACTTACTTGGATCAAAATTTCACACTTTTGTATAGTCCTGTCACTCTAGATCCGACATGGAAAATTTTCGAAAAATTTTAATTTTACCAAAAAATGTCAAATTATGATCATTTTTGGCTTATTTAGACTTGATCAAATCATAAAAGACCTATATATATGCATATCGACTTACTTGGATCAAAATTTCACTCTTTTGTATAGTCCTGGCACTCTAGATCCGACATGGAAAATTTTCAAAAAATTTTAATTTTACCAAAAAAAGTCAAATTATGATCATTTTTGGCTTATTTAGACTTGATCAAATCATAAAAGACCTATATATATGCATATCGACTTACTTGGATCAAAATTTGACCCTTTTGTATAGTCCTGGCACTCTAGATCCGACATCGAAAATTTTCGAAAAATTTTAATTTTACCAAAAAATGTAAAATTATGATCATTTTTGGCTTATTTAGACTTGATCAAATCATAAAAGACCTATATATATGCATATCGACTTACTTGGATCAAAATTTCACACTTTTGTATAGTCCTGTCACTCTAGATCCGACATCGAAAATTTTCGAAAAATTTTAATTTTACCAAAAAATGTCAAATTATGATCATTTTTGGCTTATTTAGACTTGATCAAATCATAAAAGACCTATATATATGCATATCGACTTACTTGGATCAAAATTTCACTCTTTTGTATAGTCCTGGCACTCTAGATCCGACATGGAAAATTTTCAAAAAATTTTAATTTTACCAAAAAAAGTCAAATTATGATCATTTTTGGCTTATTTAGACTTGATCAAATCATAAAAGACCTATATATATGCATATCGACTTACTTGGATCAAAATTTCACTCTTTTGTATAGTCCTGGCACTCTAGATCCGACATGGAAAATTTTCAAAAAATTTTAATTTTACCAAAAAAAGTCAAATTATGATCATTTTTGGCTTATTTAGACTTGATCAAATCATAAAAGACCTATATATATGCATATCGACTTACTTGGATCAAAATTTGACCCTTTTGTATAGTCCTGGCACTCTAGATCCGACATCGAAAATTTTCGAAAAATTTTAATTTTACCAAAAAATGTAAAATTATGATCATTTTTGGCTTATTTAGACTTGATCAAATCATAAAAGACCTATATATATGCATATCGACTTACTTGGATCAAAATTTCACTCTTTTGTATAGTCCTGGCACTCTAGATCCGACATGGAAAATTTTCAAAAAATTTTAATTTTACCAAAAAAAGTCAAATTATGATCATTTTTGGCTTATTTAGACTTGATCAAATCATAAAAGACCTATATATATGCATATCGACTTACTTGGATCAAAATTTGACCCTTTTGTATAGTCCTGGCACTCTAGATCCGACATCGAAAATTTTCGAAAAATTTTAATTTTACCAAAAAATGTAAAATTATGATCATTTTTGGCTTATTTAGACTTGATCAAATCATAAAAGACCTATATATATGCATATCGACTTACTTGGATCAAAATTTCACTCTTTTGTATAGCCCTGGCACTCTAGATCCGACATGGAAAATTTTCAAAAAATTTTAATTTTACCAAAAAAAGTCAAATTATGATCATTTTTGGCTTATTTAGACTTGATCAAATCATAAAAGACCTATATATATGCATATCGACTTACTTGGATCAAAATTTGACCCTTTTGTATAGTCCTGGCACTCTAGATCCGACATCGAAAATTTTCAAAAAATTTTAATTTTACCAAAAAAAGTCAAATTATGATCATTTTTGGCTTATTTAGACTTGATCAAATCATAAAAGACCTATATATATGCATATCGACTTACTTGGATCAAAATTTCACTCTTTTGTATAGTCCTGGCACTCTAGATCCGACATGGAAAATTTTCAAAAAATTTTAATTTTACCAAAAAAAAGTCAAATTATGATCATTTTTGGCTTATTTAGACTTGATCAAATCATAAAAGACCTATATATATGCATATCGACTTACTTGGATCAAAATTTGACCCTTTTGTATAGTCCTGGCACTCTAGATCCGACATCGAAAATTTTCGAAAAATTTTAATTTTACCAAAAAATGTAAAATTATGATCATTTTTGGCTTATTTAGACTTGATCAAATCGTAAAAGACCTATATATATGCATATCGACTTACTTGGATCAAAATTTCACACTTTTGTATAGTCCTGGCACTCTAGATCCGACATGGAAAATTTTCAAAAAATTTTAATTTTACCAAAAAATGTAAAATTATGATCATTTTTGGCTTATTTAGACTTGATCAAATCATAAAAGACCTATATATATGCATATCGACTTACTTGGATCAAAATTTCACACTTTTGTATAGTCCTGGCACTCTAGATCCGACATGGAAAATTTTCAAAAAATTTTAATTTTACCAAAAAAAGTCAAATTATGATCATTTTTGGCTTATTTAGACTTGATCAAATCATAAAAGACCTATATATATGCATATCGACTTACTTGGATCAAAATTTCACTCTTTTGTATAGTCCTGGCACTCTAGATCCGACATGGAAAATTTTCAAAAAATTTTAATTTTACCAAAAAAAGTCAAATTATGATCATTTTTGGCTTATTAAGACTTGATCAAATCATAAAAGACCTATATATATGCATATCGACTTACTTGGATCAAAATTTGACCCTTTTGTATAGTCCTGGCACTCTAGATCCGACATCGAAAATTTTCGAAAAATTTTAATTTTACCAAAAAATGTAAAATTATGATCATTTTTGGCTTATTTAGACTTGATCAAATCATAAAAGACCTATATATATGCATATCGACTTACTTGGATCAAAATTTCACACTTTTGTATAGTCCTGGCACTCTAGATCCGACATGGAAAATTTTCAAAAAATTTTAATTTTACCAAAAAATGTCAAATTATGATCATTTTTGGCTTATTTAGACTTGATCAAATCATAAAAGACCTATATATATGCATATCGACTTACTTGGATCAAAATTTCACTCTTTTGTATAGTCCTGGCACTCTAGATCCGACATGGAAAATTTTCAAAAAATTTTAATTTTACCAAAAAAAGTCAAATTATGATCATTTTTGGCTTATTTAGACTTGATCAAATCATAAAAGACCTATATATATGCATATCGACTTACTTGGATCAAAATTTCACACTTTTGTATAGTCCTGTCACTCTAGATCCGACATCGAAAATTTTCGAAAAATTTTAATTTTACCAAAAAATGTCAAATTATGATCATTTTTGGCTTATTTAGACTTGATCAAATCATAAAAGACCTATATATATACATATCGACTTACTTGGATCAAAATTTCACTCTTTTGTATAGTCCTGGCACTCTAGATCCGACATGGAAAATTTTCAAAAAATTTTAATTTTACCAAAAAAAGTCAAATTATGATCATTTTTGGCTTATTTAGACTTGATCAAATCATAAAAGACCTATATATATGCATATCGACTTACTTGGATCAAAATTTGACCCTTTTGTATAGTCCTGGCACTCTAGATCCGACATCGAAAATTTTCGAAAAATTTTAATTTTACCAAAAAATGTAAAATTATGATCATTTTTGGCTTATTTAGACTTGATCAAATCATAAAAGACCTATATATATGCATATCGACTTACTTGGATCAAAATTTCACACTTTTGTATAGTCCTGTCACTCTAGATCCGACATGGAAAATTTTCGAAAAATTTTAATTTTACCAAAAAATTATGATCATTTTTGGCTTATTTAGACTTGATCAAATCATAAAAGACCTATATATATGCATATCGACTTACTTGGATCAAAATTTCACACTTTTGTATAGTCCTGTCACTCTAGATCCGACATGGAAAATTTTCGAAAAATTTTAATTTTACCAAAAAATGTCAAATTATGATCATTTTTGGCTTATTTAGACTTGATCAAATCATAAAAGACCTATATATATGCATATCGACTTACTTGGATCAAAATTTCACTCTTTTGTATAGTCCTGGCACTCTAGATCCGACATGGAAAATTTTCAAAAAATTTTAATTTTACCAAAAAAAGTCAAATTATGATCATTTTTGGCTTATTTAGACTTGATCAAATCATAAAAGACCTATATATATGCATATCGACTTACTTGGATCAAAATTTCACTCTTTTGTATAGTCCTGGCACTCTAGATCCGACATGGAAAATTTTCAAAAAATTTTAATTTTACCAAAAAAAGTCAAATTATGATCATTTTTGGCTTATTTAGACTTGATCAAATCATAAAAGACCTATATATATGCATATCGACTTACTTGGATCAAAATTTCACTCTTTTGTATAGTCCTGGCACTCTAGATCCGACATGGAAAATTTTCAAAAAATTTTAATTTTACCAAAAAAAGTCAAATTATGATCATTTTTGGCTTATTTAGACTTGATCAAATCATAAAAGACCTATATATATGCATATCGACTTACTTGGATCAAAATTTCACACTTTTGTATAGTCCTGTCACTCTAGATCCGACATGGAAAATTTTCGAAAAATTTTAATTTTACCAAAAAATGTCAAATTATGATCATTTTTGGCTTATTTAGACTTGATCAAATCATAAAAGACCTATATATATGCATATCGACTTACTTGGATCAAAATTTGACCCTTTTGTATAGTCCTGGCACTCTAGATCCGACATCGAAAATTTTCGAAAAATTTTAATTTTACCAAAAAATGTAAAATTATGATCATTTTTGGCTTATTTAGACTTGATCAAATCATAAAAGACCTATATATATGCATATCGACTTACTTGGATCAAAATTTCACACTTTTGTATAGTCCTGTCACTCTAGATCCGACATGGAAAATTTTCGAAAAATTTTAATTTTACCAAAAAATGTCAAATTATGATCATTTTTGGCTTATTTAGACTTGATCAAATCATAAAAGACCTATATATATGCATATCGACTTACTTGGATCAAAATTTCACTCTTTTGTATAGTCCTGGCACTCTAGATCCGACATGGAAAATTTTCAAAAAATTTTAATTTTACCAAAAAATGTAAAATTATGATCATTTTTGGCTTATTTAGACTTGATCAAATCATAAAAGACCTATATATATGCATATCGACTTACTTGGATCAAAATTTCACACTTTTGTATAGTCCTGGCACTCTAGATCCGACATGGAAAATTTTCAAAAAATTTTAATTTTACCAAAAAAAGTCAAATTATGATCATTTTTGGCTTATTTAGACTTGATCAAATCATAAAAGACCTATATATATGCATATCGACTTACTTGGATCAAAATTTCACTCTTTTGTATAGTCCTGGCACTCTAGATCCGACATGGAAAATTTTCAAAAAATTTTAATTTTACCAAAAAAAGTCAAATTATGATCATTTTTGGCTTATTTAGACTTGATCAAATCATAAAAGACCTATATATATGCATATCGACTTACTTGGATCAAAATTTCACTCTTTTGTATAGTCCTGGCACTCTAGATCCGACATGGAAAATTTTCAAAAAATTTTAATTTTACCAAAAAAAGTCAAATTATGATCATTTTTGGCTTATTTAGACTTGATCAAATCATAAAAGACCTATATATATGCATATCGACTTACTTGGATCAAAATTTGACCCTTTTGTATAGTCCTGGCACTCTAGATCCGACATCGAAAATTTTCGAAAAATTTTAATTTTACCAAAAAATGTAAAATTATGATCATTTTTGGCTTATTTAGACTTGATCAAATCATAAAAGACCTATATATATGCATATCGACTTACTTGGATCAAAATTTCACTCTTTTGTATAGTCCTGGCACTCTAGATCCGACATGGAAAATTTTCAAAAAATTTTAATTTTACCAAAAAAAGTCAAATTATGATCATTTTTGGCTTATTTAGACTTGATCAAATCATAAAAGACCTATATATATGCATATCGACTTACTTGGATCAAAATTTGACCCTTTTGTATAGTCCTGGCACTCTAGATCCGACATCGAAAATTTTCGAAAAATTTTAATTTTACCAAAAAATGTAAAATTATGATCATTTTTGGCTTATTTAGACTTGATCAAATCATAAAAGACCTATATATATGCATATCGACTTACTTGGATCAAAATTTCACTCTTTTGTATAGTCCTGGCACTCTAGATCCGACATGGAAAATTTTCAAAAAATTTTAATTTTACCAAAAAAAGTCAAATTATGATCATTTTTGGCTTATTTAGACTTGATCAAATCATAAAAGACCTATATATATGCATATCGACTTACTTGGATCAAAATTTGACCCTTTTGTATAGTCCTGGCACTCTAGATCCGACATCGAAAATTTTCAAAAAATTTTAATTTTACCAAAAAAAGTCAAATTATGATCATTTTTGGCTTATTTAGACTTGATCAAATCATAAAAGACCTATATATATGCATATCGACTTACTTGGATCAAAATTTCACTCTTTTGTATAGTCCTGGCACTCTAGATCCGACATGGAAAATTTTCAAAAAATTTTAATTTTACCAAAAAAAGTCAAATTATGATCATTTTTGGCTTATTTAGACTTGATCAAATCATAAAAGACCTATATATATGCATATCGACTTACTTGGATCAAAATTTGACCCTTTTGTATAGTCCTGGCACTCTAGATCCGACATCGAAAATTTTCGAAAAATTTTAATTTTACCAAAAAATGTAAAATTATGATCATTTTTGGCTTATTTAGACTTGATCAAATCATAAAAGACCTATATATATGCATATCGACTTACTTGGATCAAAATTTCACACTTTTGTATAGTCCTGGCACTCTAGATCCGACATGGAAAATTTTCAAAAAATTTTAATTTTACCAAAAAATGTAAAATTATGATCATTTTTGGCTTATTTAGACTTGATCAAATCATAAAAGACCTATATATATGCATATCGACTTACTTGGATCAAAATTTCACACTTTTGTATAGTCCTGGCACTCTAGATCCGACATGGAAAATTTTCAAAAAATTTTAATTTTACCAAAAAAAGTCAAATTATGATCATTTTTGGCTTATTTAGACTTGATCAAATCATAAAAGACCTATATATATGCATATCGACTTACTTGGATCAAAATTTCACTCTTTTGTATAGTCCTGGCACTCTAGATCCGACATGGAAAATTTTCAAAAAATTTTAATTTTACCAAAAAAAGTCAAATTATGATCATTTTTGGCTTATTAAGACTTGATCAAATCATAAAAGACCTATATATATGCATATCGACTTACTTGGATCAAAATTTCACACTTTTGTATAGTCCTGGCACTCTAGATCCGACATGGAAAATTTTCAAAAAATTTTAATTTTACCAAAAAATGTAAAATTATGATCATTTTTGGCTTATTTAGACTTGATCAAATCATAAAAGACCTATATATATGCATATCGACTTACTTGGATCAAAATTTCACACTTTTGTATAGTCCTGGCACTCTAGATCCGACATGGAAAATTTTCAAAAAATTTTAATTTTACCAAAAAATGTCAAATTATGATCATTTTTGGCTTATTTAGACTTGATCAAATCATAAAAGACCTATATATATGCATATCGACTTACTTGGATCAAAATTTCACTCTTTTGTATAGTCCTGGCACTCTAGATCCGACATGGAAAATTTTCAAAAAATTTTAATTTTACCAAAAAAAGTCAAATTATGATCATTTTTGGCTTATTTAGACTTGATCAAATCATAAAAGACCTATATATATGCATATCGACTTACTTGGATCAAAATTTCACACTTTTGTATAGTCCTGTCACTCTAGATCCGACATCGAAAATTTTCGAAAAATTTTAATTTTACCAAAAAATGTCAAATTATGATCATTTTTGGCTTATTTAGACTTGATCAAATCATAAAAGACCTATATATATGCATATCGACTTACTTGGATCAAAATTTCACTCTTTTGTATAGTCCTGGCACTCTAGATCCGACATGGAAAATTTTCAAAAAATTTTAATTTTACCAAAAAAAGTCAAATTATGATCATTTTTGGCTTATTTAGACTTGATCAAATCATAAAAGACCTATATATATGCATATCGACTTACTTGGATCAAAATTTGACCCTTTTGTATAGTCCTGGCACTCTAGATCCGACATCGAAAATTTTCGAAAAATTTTAATTTTACCAAAAAATGTAAAATTATGATCATTTTTGGCTTATTTAGACTTGATCAAATCATAAAAGACCTATATATATGCATATCGACTTACTTGGATCAAAATTTCACACTTTTGTATAGTCCTGTCACTCTAGATCCGACATGGAAAATTTTCGAAAAATTTTAATTTTACCAAAAAATTATGATCATTTTTGGCTTATTTAGACTTGATCAAATCATAAAAGACCTATATATATGCATATCGACTTACTTGGATCAAAATTTCACACTTTTGTATAGTCCTGTCACTCTAGATCCGACATGGAAAATTTTCGAAAAATTTTAATTTTACCAAAAAATGTCAAATTATGATCATTTTTGGCTTATTTAGACTTGATCAAATCATAAAAGACCTATATATATGCATATCGACTTACTTGGATCAAAATTTCACACTTTTGTATAGTCCTGTCACTCTAGATCCGACATGGAAAATTTTCGAAAAATTTTAATTTTACCAAAAAATGTCAAATTATGATCATTTTTGGCTTATTTAGACTTGATCAAATCATAAAAGACCTATATATATGCATATCGACTTACTTGGATCAAAATTTCACTCTTTTGTATAGTCCTGGCACTCTAGATCCGACATGGAAAATTTTCAAAAAATTTTAATTTTACCAAAAAAAGTCAAATTATGATCATTTTTGGCTTATTTAGACTTGATCAAATCATAACAGACCTATATATATGCATATCGACTTACTTGGATCAAAATTTCACTCTTTTGTATAGTCCTGGCACTCTAGATCCGACATGGAAAATTTTCAAAAAATTTTAATTTTACCAAAAAAAGTCAAATTATGATCATTTTTGGCTTATTTAGACTTGATCAAATCATAAAAGACCTATATATATGCATATCGACTTACTTGGATCAAAATTTCACTCTTTTGTATAGTCCTGGCACTCTAGATCCGACATGGAAAATTTTCAAAAAATTTTAATTTTACCAAAAAAAGTCAAATTATGATCATTTTTGGCTTATTTAGACTTGATCAAATCATAAAAGACCTATATATATGCATATCGACTTACTTGGATCAAAATTTGACCCTTTTGTATAGTCCTGGCACTCTAGATCCGACATCGAAAATTTTCGAAAAATTTTAATTTTACCAAAAAATGTAAAATTATGATCATTTTTGGCTTATTTAGACTTGATCAAATCATAACAGACCTATATATATGCATATCGACTTACTTGGATCAAAATTTCACTCTTTTGTATAGTCCTGGCACTCTAGATCCGACATGGAAAATTTTCAAAAAATTTTAATTTTACCAAAAAAAGTCAAATTATGATCATTTTTGGCTTATTTAGACTTGATCAAATCATAAAAGACCTATATATATGCATATCGACTTACTTGGATCAAAATTTCACTCTTTTGTATAGTCCTGGCACTCTAGATCCGACATGGAAAATTTTCAAAAAATTTTAATTTTACCAAAAAAAGTCAAATTATGATCATTTTTGGCTTATTTAGACTTGATCAAATCATAAAAGACCTATATATATGCATATCGACTTACTTGGATCAAAATTTGACCCTTTTGTATAGTCCTGGCACTCTAGATCCGACATCGAAAATTTTCGAAAAATTTTAATTTTACCAAAAAATGTAAAATTATGATCATTTTTGGCTTATTTAGACTTGATCAAATCATAAAAGACCTATATATATGCATATCGACTTACTTGGATCAAAATTTCACACTTTTGTATAGTCCTGTCACTCTAGATCCGACATGGAAAATTTTCGAAAAATTTTAATTTTACCAAAAAATGTCAAATTATGATCATTTTTGGCTTATTTAGACTTGATCAAATCATAAAAGACCTATATATATGCATATCGACTTACTTGGATCAAAATTTCACTCTTTTGTATAGTCCTGGCACTCTAGATCCGACATGGAAAATGTTCAAAAAATTTTAATTTTACCAAAAAATGTAAAATTATGATCATTTTTGGCTTATTTAGACTTGATCAAATCATAAAAGACCTATATATATGCATATCGACTTACTTGGATCAAAATTTCACACTTTTGTATAGTCCTGGCACTCTAGATCCGACATGGAAAATTTTCAAAAAATTTTAATTTTACCAAAAAAAGTCAAATTATGATCATTTTTGGCTTATTTAGACTTGATCAAATCATAAAAGACCTATATATATGCATATCGACTTACTTGGATCAAAATTTCACTCTTTTGTATAGTCCTGGCACTCTAGATCCGACATGGAAAATTTTCAAAAAATTTTAATTTTACCAAAAAAAGTCAAATTATGATCATTTTTGGCTTATTTAGACTTGATCAAATCATAAAAGACCTATATATATGCATATCGACTTACTTGGATCAAAATTTCACTCTTTTGTATAGTCCTGGCACTCTAGATCCGACATGGAAAATTTTCAAAAAATTTTAATTTTACCAAAAAAAGTCAAATTATGATCATTTTTGGCTTATTTAGACTTGATCAAATCATAAAAGACCTATATATATGCATATCGACTTACTTGGATCAAAATTTGACCCTTTTGTATAGTCCTGGCACTCTAGATCCGACATCGAAAATTTTCGAAAAATTTTAATTTTACCAAAAAATGTAAAATTATGATCATTTTTGGCTTATTTAGACTTGATCAAATCATAAAAGACCTATATATATGCATATCGACTTACTTGGATCAAAATTTCACTCTTTTGTATAGTCCTGGCACTCTAGATCCGACATGGAAAATTTTCAAAAAATTTTAATTTTACCAAAAAAAGTCAAATTATGATCATTTTTGGCTTATTTAGACTTGATCAAATCATAAAAGACCTATATATATGCATATCGACTTACTTGGATCAAAATTTGACCCTTTTGTATAGTCCTGGCACTCTAGATCCGACATCGAAAATTTTCGAAAAATTTTAATTTTACCAAAAAATGTAAAATTATGATCATTTTTGGCTTATTTAGACTTGATCAAATCATAAAAGACCTATATATATGCATATCGACTTACTTGGATCAAAATTTCACTCTTTTGTATAGTCCTGGCACTCTAGATCCGACATGGAAAATTTTCAAAAAATTTTAATTTTACCAAAAAAAGTCAAATTATGATCATTTTTGGCTTATTTAGACTTGATCAAATCATAAAAGACCTATATATATGCATATCGACTTACTTGGATCAAAATTTGACCCTTTTGTATAGTCCTGGCACTCTAGATCCGACATCGAAAATTTTCAAAAAATTTTAATTTTACCAAAAAAAGTCAAATTATGATCATTTTTGGCTTATTTAGACTTGATCAAATCATAAAAGACCTATATATATGCATATCGACTTACTTGGATCAAAATTTCACTCTTTTGTATAGTCCTGGCACTCTAGATCCGACATGGAAAATTTTCAAAAAATTTTAATTTTACCAAAAAAAGTCAAATTATGATCATTTTTGGCTTATTTAGACTTGATCAAATCATAAAAGACCTATATATATGCATATCGACTTACTTGGATCAAAATTTGACCCTTTTGTATAGTCCTGGCACTCTAGATCCGACATCGAAAATTTTCGAAAAATTTTAATTTTACCAAAAAATGTAAAATTATGATCATTTTTGGCTTATTTAGACTTGATCAAATCATAAAAGACCTATATATATGCATATCGACTTACTTGGATCAAAATTTCACACTTTTGTATAGTCCTGGCACTCTAGATCCGACATGGAAAATTTTCAAAAAATTTTAATTTTACCAAAAAATGTAAAATTATGATCATTTTTGGCTTATTTAGACTTGATCAAATCATAAAAGACCTATATATATGCATATCGACTTACTTGGATCAAAATTTCACACTTTTGTATAGTCCTGGCACTCTAGATCCGACATGGAAAATTTTCGAAAAATTTTAATTTTACCAAAAAATGTCAAATTATGATCATTTTTGGCTTATTTAGACTTGATCAAATCATAAAAGACCTATATATATGCATATCGACTTACTTGGATCAAAATTTCACACTTTTGTATAGTCCTGTCACTCTAGATCCGACATGGAAAATTTTCGAAAAATTTTAATTTTACCAAAAAATGTCAAATTATGATCATTTTTGGCTTATTTAGACTTGATCAAATCATAAAAGACCTATATATATGCATATCGACTTACTTGGATCAAAATTTCACTCTTTTGTATAGTCCTGGCACTCTAGATCCGACATGGAAAATTTTCAAAAAATTTTAATTTTACCAAAAAAAGTCAAATTATGATCATTTTTGGCTTATTTAGACTTGATCAAATCATAAAAGACCTATATATATGCATATCGACTTACTTGGATCAAAATTTCACTCTTTTGTATAGTCCTGGCACTCTAGATCCGACATGGAAAATTTTCAAAAAATTTTAATTTTACCAAAAAAAGTCAAATTATGATCATTTTTGGCTTATTTAGACTTGATCAAATCATAAAAGACCTATATATATGCATATCGACTTACTTGGATCAAAATTTCACACTTTTGTATAGTCCTGTCACTCTAGATCCGACATGGAAAATTTTCGAAAAATTTTAATTTTACCAAAAAATGTCAAATTATGATCATTTTTGGCTTATTTAGACTTGATCAAATCATAACAGACCTATATATATGCATATCGACTTACTTGGATCAAAATTTCACTCTTTTGTATAGTCCTGGCACTCTAGATCCGACATGGAAAATTTTCAAAAAATTTTAATTTTACCAAAAAAAGTCAAATTATGATCATTTTTGGCTTATTTAGACTTGATCAAATCATAAAAGACCTATATATATGCATATCGACTTACTTGGATCAAAATTTCACTCTTTTGTATAGTCCTGGCACTCTAGATCCGACATGGAAAATTTTCAAAAAATTTTAATTTTACCAAAAAAAGTCAAATTATGATCATTTTTGGCTTATTTAGACTTGATCAAATCATAAAAGACCTATATATATGCATATCGACTTACATGGATCAAAATTTGACCCTTTTGTATAGTCCTGGCACTCTAGATCCGACATCGAAAATTTTCGAAAAATTTTAATTTTACCAAAAAATGTAAAATTATGATCATTTTTGGCTTATTTAGACTTGATCAAATCATAACAGACCTATATATATGCATATCGACTTACTTGGATCAAAATTTCACTCTTTTGTATAGTCCTGGCACTCTAGATCCGACATGGAAAATTTTCAAAAAATTTTAATTTTACCAAAAAAAGTCAAATTATGATCATTTTTGGCTTATTTAGACTTGATCAAATCATAAAAGACCTATATATATGCATATCGACTTACTTGGATCAAAATTTCACTCTTTTGTATAGTCCTGGCACTCTAGATCCGACATGGAAAATTTTCAAAAAATTTTAATTTTACCAAAAAAAGTCAAATTATGATCATTTTTGGCTTATTTAGACTTGATCAAATCATAAAAGACCTATATATATGCATATCGACTTACTTGGATCAAAATTTGACCCTTTTGTATAGTCCTGGCACTCTAGATCCGACATCGAAAATTTTCGAAAAATTTTAATTTTACCAAAAAATGTAAAATTATGATCATTTTTGGCTTATTTAGACTTGATCAAATCATAAAAGACCTATATATATGCATATCGACTTACTTGAATCAAAATTTCACACTTTTGTATAGTCCTGTCACTCTAGATCCGACATGGAAAATTTTCGAAAAATTTTAATTTTACCAAAAAATGTCAAATTATGATCATTTTTGGCTTATTTAGACTTGATCAAATCATAAAAGACCTATATATATGCATATCGACTTACTTGGATCAAAATTTCACTCTTTTGTATAGTCCTGGCACTCTAGATCCGACATGGAAAATTTTCAAAAAATTTTAATTTTACCAAAAAATGTAAAATTATGATCATTTTTGGCTTATTTAGACTTGATCAAATCATAAAAGACCTATATATATGCATATCGACTTACTTGGATCAAAATTTCACACTTTTGTATAGTCCTGGCACTCTAGATCCAACATGGAAAATTTTCAAAAAATTTTAATTTTACCAAAAAAAGTCAAATTATGATCATTTTTGGCTTATTTAGACTTGATCAAATCATAAAAGACCTATATATATGCATATCGACTTACTTGGATCAAAATTTCACTCTTTTGTATAGTCCTGGCACTCTAGATCCGACATGGAAAATTTTCAAAAAATTTTAATTTTACCAAAAAAAGTCAAATTATGATCATTTTTGGCTTATTTAGACTTGATCAAATCATAAAAGACCTATATATATGCATATCGACTTACTTGGATCAAAATTTCACTCTTTTGTATAGTCCTGGCACTCTAGATCCGACATGGAAAATTTTCAAAAAATTTTAATTTTACCAAAAAATGTAAAATTATGATCATTTTTGGCTTATTTAGACTTGATCAAATCATAAAAGACCTATATATATGCATATCGACTTACTTGGATCAAAATTTCACTCTTTTGTATAGTCCTGGCACTCTAGATTCGACATCGAAAATTTTCAAAAAATTTTAATTTTACCAAAAAAAGTCAAATTATGATCATTTTTGGCTTATTTAGACTTGATCAAATCATAAAAGACCTATATATATGCATATCGACTTACTTGGATCAAATTTGACCCTTTTGTATAGTCCTGGCACTCTAGATCCGACATCGAAAATTTTCGAAAAATTTTAATTTTACCAAAAAAAGTCAAATTATGATCATTTTTGGCTTATTTAGACTTGATCAAATCATAAAAGACCTATATATATGCATATCGACTTACTTGGATCAAAATTTGACCCTTTTGTATAGTCCTGGCACTCTAGATCCGACATCGAAAATTTTCGAAAAATTTTAATTTTACCAAAAAATGTCAAATTATGATCATTTTTGGCTTATTTAGACTTGATCAAATCATAAAAGACCTATATATATGCATATCGACTTACTTGGATCAAAATTTCACTCTTTTGTATAGTCCTGGCACTCTAGATCCGACATGGAAAATTTTCAAAAAATTTTAATTTTACCAAAAAAAGTCAAATTATGATCATTTTTGGCTTATTTAGACTTGATCAAATCATAAAAGACCTATATATATGCATATCGACTTACTTGGATCAAAATTTGACCCTTTTGTATAGTCCTGGCACTCTAGATCCGACATCGAAAATTTTCGAAAAATTTTAATTTTACCAAAAAATGTAAAATTATGATCATTTTTGGCTTATTTAGACTTGATCAAATCATAAAAGACCTATATATATGCATATCGACTTACTTGGATCAAAATTTCACACTTTTGTATAGTCCTGGCACTCTAGATCCGACATGGAAAATTTTCAAAAAATTTTAATTTTACCAAAAAATGTCAAATTATGATCATTTTTGGCTTATTTAGACTTGATCAAATCATAAAAGACCTATATATATGCATATCGACTTACTTGGATCAAAATTTCACTCTTTTGTATAGTCCTGGCACTCTAGATCCGACATGGAAAATTTTCAAAAAATTTTAATTTTACCAAAAAAAGTCAAATTATGATCATTTTTGGCTTATTTAGACTTGATCAAATCATAAAAGACCTATATATATGCATATCGACTTACTTGGATCAAAATTTCACACTTTTGTATAGTCCTGTCACTCTAGATCCGACATGGAAAATTTTCGAAAAATTTTAATTTTACCAAAAAATGTCAAATTATGATCATTTTTGGCTTATTTAGACTTGATCAAATCATAAAAGACCTATATATATGCATATCGACTTACTTGGATCAAAATTTCACTCTTTTGTATAGTCCTGGCACTCTAGATCCGACATGGAAAATTTTCAAAAAATTTTAATTTTACCAAAAAAAGTCAAATTATGATCATTTTTGGCTTATTTAGACTTGATCAAATCATAAAAGACCTATATATATGCATATCGACTTACTTGGATCAAAATTTCACTCTTTTGTATAGTCCTGGCACTCTAGATTCGACATCGAAAATTTTCAAAAAATTTTAATTTTACCAAAAAAAGTCAAATTATGATCATTTTTGGCTTATTTAGACTTGATCAAATCATAAAAGACCTATATATATGCATATCGACTTACTTGGATCAAATTTGACCCTTTTGTATAGTCCTGGCACTGTAGATCCGACATCGAAAATTTTCGAAAAATTTTAATTTTACCAAAAAAAGTCAAATTATGATCATTTTTGGCTTATTTAGACTTGATCAAATCATAAAAGACCTATATATATGCATATCGACTTACTTGGATCAAAATTTGACCCTTTTGTATAGTCCTGGCACTCTAGATCCGACATCGAAAATTTTCGAAAAATTTTAATTTTACCAAAAAATGTAAAATTATGATCATTTTTGGCTTATTTAGACTTGATCAAATCATAAAAGACCTATATATATGCATATCGACTTACTTGGATCAAAATTTGACCCTTTTGTATAGTCCTGGCACTCTAGATCCGACTTCGAAAATTTTCGAAAAATTTTAATTTTACCAAAAAATGTAAAATTATGATCATTTTTGGCTTATTTAGACTTGATCAAATCATAAAAGACCTATATATATGCATATCGACTTACTTGGATCAAAATTTCACACTTTTGTATAGTCCTGGCACTCTAGATCCGACATGGAAACTTTTCAAAAAATTTTAATTTTACCAAAAAATGTCAAATTATGATCATTTTTGGCTTATTTAGACTTGATCAAATCATAAAAGACCTATATATATGCATATCGACTTACTTGGATCAAAATTTCACTCTTTTGTATAGTCCTGGCACTCTAGATCCGACATGGAAAATTTTCAAAAAATTTTAATTTTACCAAAAAAAGTCAAATTATGATCATTTTTGGCTTATTTAGACTTGATCAAATCATAAAAGACCTATATATATGCATATCGACTTACTTGGATCAAAATTTCACACTTTTGTATAGTCCTGTCACTCTAGATCCGACATGGAAAATTTTCGAAAAATTTTAATTTTACCAAAAAATGTCAAATTATGATCATTTTTGGCTTATTTAGACTTGATCAAATCATAAAAGACCTATATATATGCATATCGACTTACTTGGATCAAAATTTCACACTTTTGTATAGTCCTGTCACTCTAGATCCGACATGGAAAATTTTCAAAAAATTTTAATTTTACCAAAAAATTATGATCATTTTTGGCTTATTTAGACTTGATCAAATCATAAAAGACCTATATATATGCATATCGACTTACTTGGATCAAAATTTCACACTTTTGTATAGTCCTGTCACTCTAGATCCGACATGGAAAATTTTCGAAAAATTTTAATTTTACCAAAAAATGTCAAATTATGATCATTTTTGGCTTATTTAGACTTGATCAAATCATAAAAGACCTATATATATGCATATCGACTTACTTGGATCAAAATTTCACTCTTTTGTATAGTCCTGGCACTCTAGATCCGACATGGAAAATTTTCAAAAAATTTTAATTTTACCAAAAAAAGTCAAATTATGATCATTTTTGGCTTATTTAGACTTGATCAAATCATAAAAGACCTATATATATGCATATCGACTTACTTGGATCAAAATTTCACTCTTTTGTATAGTCCTGGCACTCTAGATCCGACATGGAAAATTTTCAAAAAATTTTAATTTTACCAAAAAAAGTCAAATTATGATCATTTTTGGCTTATTTAGACTTGATCAAATCATAAAAGACCTATATATATG
The DNA here is from genome assembly GCF_905475395.1 of Chrysoperla carnea. Lineage (NCBI taxonomy): Eukaryota > Metazoa > Arthropoda > Insecta > Neuroptera > Chrysopidae > Chrysoperla > Chrysoperla carnea. The sequence continues at coordinate 2,408,434 of NW_025408233.1, read as the reverse complement.
CATATCGACTTACTTGGATCAAAATTTCACACTTTTGTATAGTATTGTCACTCTAGATCCGACATGGAAAATTTTCGAAAAATTTTAATTTTACCAAAAAATGTCAAATTATGATCATTTTTGGCTTATTTAGACTTGATCAAATCATAACAGACCTATATATATGCATATCGACTTACTTGGATCAAAATTTCACTCTTTTGTATAGTCCTGGCACTCTAGATCCGACATGGAAAATTTTCAAAAAATTTTAATTTTACCAAAAAAAGTCAAATTATGATCATTTTTGGCTTATTTAGACTTGATCAAATCATAAAAGACCTATATATATGCATATCGACTTACTTGGATCAAAATTTCACTCTTTTGTATAGTCCTGGCACTCTAGATCCGACATGGAAAATTTTCAAAAAATTTTAATTTTACCAAAAAAAGTCAAATTATGATCATTTTTGGCTTATTTAGACTTGATCAAATCATAAAAGACCTATATATATGCATATCGACTTACTTGGATCAAAATTTGACCCTTTTGTATAGTCCTGGCACTCTAGATCCGACATCGAAAATTTTCGAAAAATTTTAATTTTACCAAAAAATGTAAAATTATGATCATTTTTGGCTTATTTAGACTTGATCAAATCATAACAGACCTATATATATGCATATCGACTTACTTGGATCAAAATTTCACTCTTTTGTATAGTCCTGGCACTCTAGATCCGACATGGAAAATTTTCAAAAAATTTTAATTTTACCAAAAAAAGTCAAATTATGATCATTTTTGGCTTATTTAGACTTGATCAAATCATAAAAGACCTATATATATGCATATCGACTTACTTGGATCAAAATTTCACTCTTTTGTATAGTCCTGGCACTCTAGATCCGACATGGAAAATTTTCAAAAAATTTTAATTTTACCAAAAAAAGTCAAATTATGATCATTTTTGGCTTATTTAGACTTGATCAAATCATAAAAGACCTATATATATGCATATCGACTTACTTGGATCAAAATTTGACCCTTTTGTATAGTCCTGGCACTCTAGATCCGACATCGAAAATTTTCGAAAAATTTTAATTTTACCAAAAAATGTAAAATTATGATCATTTTTGGCTTATTTAGACTTGATCAAATCATAAAAGACCTATATATATGCATATCGACTTACTTGGATCAAAATTTCACACTTTTGTATAGTCCTGTCACTCTAGATCCGACATGGAAAATTTTCGAAAAATTTTAATTTTACCAAAAAATGTCAAATTATGATCATTTTTGGCTTATTTAGACTTGATCAAATCATAAAAGACCTATATATATGCATATCGACTTACTTGGATCAAAATTTCACTCTTTTGTATAGTCCTGGCACTCTAGATCCGACATGGAAAATTTTCAAAAAATTTTAATTTTACCAAAAAATGTAAAATTATGATCATTTTTGGCTTATTTAGACTTGATCAAATCATAAAAGACCTATATATATGCATATCGACTTACTTGGATCAAAATTTCACACTTTTGTATAGTCCTGGCACTCTAGATCCGACATGGAAAATTTTCAAAAAATTTTAATTTTACCAAAAAAAGTCAAATTATGATCATTTTTGGCTTATTTAGACTTGATCAAATCATAAAAGACCTATATATATGCATATCGACTTACTTGGATCAAAATTTCACTCTTTTGTATAGTCCTGGCACTCTAGATCCGACATGGAAAATTTTCAAAAAATTTTAATTTTACCAAAAAAAGTCAAATTATGATCATTTTTGGCTTATTAAGACTTGATCAAATCATAAAAGACCTATATATATGCATATCGACTTACTTGGATCAAAATTTGACCCTTTTGTATAGTCCCGGCACTCTAGATCCGACATCGAAAATTTTCGAAAAATTTTAATTTTACCAAAAAATGTAAAATTATGATCATTTTTGGCTTATTTAGACTTGATCAAATCATAAAAGACCTATATATATGCATATCGACTTACTTGGATCAAAATTTCACACTTTTGTATAGTCCTGGCACTCTAGATCCGACATGGAAAATTTTCAAAAAATTTTAATTTTACCAAAAAATGTCAAATTATGATCATTTTTGGCTTATTTAGACTTGATCAAATCATAAAAGACCTATATATATGCATATCGACTTACTTGGATCAAAATTTCACTCTTTTGTATAGTCCTGGCACTCTAGATCCGACATGGAAAATTTTCAAAAAATTTTAATTTTACCAAAAAAAGTCAAATTATGATCATTTTTGGCTTATTTAGACTTGATCAAATCATAAAAGACCTATATATATGCATATCGACTTACTTGGATCAAAATTTCACACTTTTGTATAGTCCTGTCACTCTAGATCCGACATCGAAAATTTTCGAAAAATTTTAATTTTACCAAAAAATGTAAAATTATGATCATTTTTGGCTTATTTAGACTTGATCAAATCATAAAAGACCTATATATATGCATATCGACTTACTTGGATCAAAATTTCACTCTTTTGTATAGTCCTGGCACTCTAGATCCGACATGGAAAATTTTCAAAAAATTTTAATTTTACCAAAAAAAGTCAAATTATGATCATTTTTGGCTTATTTAGACTTGATCAAATCATAAAAGACCTATATATATGCATATCGACTTACTTGGATCAAAATTTGACCCTTTTGTATAGTCCTGGCACTCTAGATCCGACATCGAAAATTTTCGAAAAATTTTAATTTTACCAAAAAATGTAAAATTATGATCATTTTTGGCTTATTTAGACTTGATCAAATCATAAAAGACCTATATATATGCATATCGACTTACTTGGATCAAAATTTCACACTTTTGTATAGTCCTGTCACTCTAGATCCGACATGGAAAATTTTCGAAAAATTTTAATTTTACCAAAAAATTATGATCATTTTTGGCTTATTTAGACTTGATCAAATCATAAAAGACCTATATATATGCATATCGACTTACTTGGATCAAAATTTCACACTTTTGTATAGTCCTGTCACTCTAGATCCGACATGGAAAATTTTCGAAAAATTTTAATTTTACCAAAAAAAGTCAAATTATGATCATTTTTGGCTTATTTAGACTTGATCAAATCATAAAAGACCTATATATATGCATATCGACTTACTTGGATCAAAATTTCACTCTTTTGTATAGTCCTGGCACTCTAGATCCGACATGGAAAATTTTCAAAAAATTTTAATTTTACCAAAAAAAGTCAAATTATGATCATTTTTGGCTTATTTAGACTTGATCAAATCATAAAAGACCTATATATATGCATATCGACTTACTTGGATCAAAATTTCACACTTTTGTATAGTCCTGTCACTCTAGATCCGACATGGAAAATTTTCGAAAAATTTTAATTTTACCAAAAAAAGTCAAATTATGATCATTTTTGGCTTATTTAGACTTGATCAAATCATAAAAGACCTATATATATGCATATCGACTTACTTGGATCAAAATTTCACTCTTTTGTATAGTCCTGGCACTCTAGATCCGACATGGAAAATTTTCAAAAAATTTTAATTTTACCAAAAAAAGTCAAATTATGATCATTTTTGGCTTATTTAGACTTGATCAAATCATAAAAGACCTATATATATGCATATCGACTTACTTGGATCAAAATTTCACTCTTTTGTATAGTCCTGGCACTCTAGATCCGACATGGAAAATTTTCAAAAAATTTTAATTTTACCAAAAAAAGTCAAATTATGATCATTTTTGGCTTATTTAGACTTGATCAAATCATAAAAGACCTATATATATGCATATCGACTTACTTGGATCAAAATTTGACCCTTTTGTATAGTCCTGGCACTCTAGATCCGACATCGAAAATTTTCGAAAAATTTTAATTTTACCAAAAAATGTAAAATTATGATCATTTTTGGCTTATTTAGACTTGATCAAATCATAAAAGACCTATATATATGCATATCGACTTACTTGGATCAAAATTTCACACTTTTGTGTAGTCCTGTCACTCTAGATCCGACATGGAAAATTTTCGAAAAATTTTAATTTTACCAAAAAATGTCAAATTATGATCATTTTTGGCTTATTTAGACTTAATCAAATCATAAAAGACCTATATATATGCATATCGACTTACTTGGATCAAAATTTCACTCTTTTGTATAGTCCTGGCACTCTAGATCCGACATGGAAAATTTTCAAAAAATTTTAATTTTACCAAAAAAAGTCAAATTATGATCATTTTTGGCTTATTTAGACTTGATCAAATCATAAAAGACCTATATATATGCATATCGACTTACTTGGATCAAAATTTGACCCTTTTGTATAGTCCTGGCACTCTAGATCCGACATCGAAAATTTTAATTTTACCAAAAAATGTAAAATTATGATCATTTTTGGCTTATTTAGACTTGATCAAATCATAAAAGACCTATATATATGCATATCGACTTACTTGGATCAAAATTTCACACTTTTGTATAGTCCTGGCACTCTAGATCCGACATGGAAAATTTTCAAAAAATTTTAATTTTACCAAAAAATGTCAAATTATGATCATTTTTGGCTTATTTAGACTTGATCAAATCATAAAAGACCTATATATATGCATATCGACTTACTTGGATCAAAATTTCACTCTTTTGTATAGTCCTGGCACTCTAGATCCGACATGGAAAATTTTCAAAAAATTTTAATTTTACCAAAAAAATGTCAAATTATGATCATTTTTGGCTTATTTAGACTTGATCAAATCATAAAAGACCTATATATATGCATATCGACTTACTTGGATCAAAATTTGACCCTTTTGTATAGTCCTGGCACTCTAGATCCGACATCGAAAATTTTCGAAAAATTTTAATTTTACCAAAAAATGTAAAATTATGATCATTTTTGGCTTATTTAGACTTGATCAAATCATAACAGACCTATATATATGCATATCGACTTACTTGGATCAAAATTTCACTCTTTTGTATAGTCCTGGCACTCTAGATCCGACATGGAAAATTTTCAAAAAATTTTAATTTTACCAAAAAAAGTCAAATTATGATCATTTTTGGCTTATTTAGACTTGATCAAATCATAAAAGACCTATATATATGCATATCGACTTACTTGGATCAAAATTTCACTCTTTTGTATAGTCCTGGCACTCTAGATCCGACATGGAAAATTTTCAAAAAATTTTAATTTTACCAAAAAAAGTCAAATTATGATCATTTTTGGCTTATTTAGACTTGATCAAATCATAAAAGACCTATATATATGCATATCGACTTACTTGGATCAAAATTTGACCCTTTTGTATAGTCCTGGCACTCTAGATCCGACATCGAAAATTTTCGAAAAATTTTAATTTTACCAAAAAATGTAAAATTATGATCATTTTTGGCTTATTTAGACTTGATCAAATCATAAAAGACCTATATATATGCATATCGACTTACTTGGATCAAAATTTCACACTTTTGTATAGTCCTGTCACTCTAGATCCGACATGGAAAATTTTCGAAAAATTTTAATTTTACCAAAAAATGTCAAATTATGATCATTTTTGGCTTATTTAGACTTGATCAAATCATAAAAGACCTATATATATGCATATCGACTTACTTGGATCAAAATTTCACTCTTTTGTATAGTCCTGGCACTCTAGATCCGACATGGAAAATTTTCAAAAAATTTTAATTTTACCAAAAAATGTAAAATTATGATCATTTTTGGCTTATTTAGACTTGATCAAATCATAAAAGACCTATATATATGCATATCGACTTACTTGGATCAAAATTTCACACTTTTGTATAGTCCTGGCACTCTAGATCCGACATGGAAAATTTTCAAAAAATTTTAATTTTACCAAAAAAAGTCAAATTATGATCATTTTTGGCTTATTTAGACTTGATCAAATCATAAAAGACCTATATATATGCATATCGACTTACTTGGATCAAAATTTCACTCTTTTGTATAGTCCTGGCACTCTAGATCCGACATGGAAAATTTTCAAAAAATTTTAATTTTACCAAAAAAAGTCAAATTATGATCATTTTTGGCTTATTAAGACTTGATCAAATCATAAAAGACCTATATATATGCATATCGACTTACTTGGATCAAAATTTGACCCTTTTGTATAGTCCTGGCACTCTAGATCCGACATCGAAAATTTTCAAAAAATTTTAATTTTACCAAAAAATGTAAAATTATGATCATTTTTGGCTTATTTAGACTTGATCAAATCATAAAAGACCTATATATATGCATATCGACTTACTTGGATCAAAATTTCACACTTTTGTATAGTCCTGGCACTCTAGATCCGACATGGAAAATTTTCAAAAAATTTTAATTTTACCAAAAAATGTCAAATTATGATCATTTTTGGCTTATTTAGACTTGATCAAATCATAAAAGACCTATATATATGCATATCGACTTACTTGGATCAAAATTTCACTCTTTTGTATAGTCCTGGCACTCTAGATCCGACATGGAAAATTTTCAAAAAATTTTAATTTTACCAAAAAAAGTCAAATTATGATCATTTTTGGCTTATTTAGACTTGATCAAATCATAAAAGACCTATATATATGCATATCGACTTACTTGGATCAAAATTTCACACTTTTGTATAGTCCTGTCACTCTAGATCCGACATCGAAAATTTTCGAAAAATTTTAATTTTACCAAAAAATGTCAAATTATGATCATTTTTGGCTTATTTAGACTTGATCAAATCATAAAAGACCTATATATATGCATATCGACTTACTTGGATCAAAATTTCACTCTTTTGTATAGTCCTGGCACTCTAGATCCGACATGGAAAATTTTCAAAAAATTTTAATTTTACCAAAAAAAGTCAAATTATGATCATTTTTGGCTTATTTAGACTTGATCAAATCATAAAAGACCTATATATATGCATATCGACTTACTTGGATCAAAATTTGACCCTTTTGTATAGTCCTGGCACTCTAGATCCGACATCGAAAATTTTCGAAAAATTTTAATTTTACCAAAAAATGTAAAATTATGATCATTTTTGGCTTATTTAGACTTGATCAAATCATAAAAGACCTATATATATGCATATCGACTTACTTGGATCAAAATTTCACACTTTTGTATAGTCCTGTCACTCTAGATCCGACATGGAAAATTTTCGAAAAATTTTAATTTTACCAAAAAATTATGATCATTTTTGGCTTATTTAGACTTGATCAAATCATAAAAGACCTATATATATGCATATCGACTTACTTGGATCAAAATTTCACACTTTTGTATAGTCCTGTCACTCTAGATCCGACATGGAAAATTTTCGAAAAATTTTAATTTTACCAAAAAAAGTCAAATTATGATCATTTTTGGCTTATTTAGACTTGATCAAATCATAAAAGACCTATATATATGCATATCGACTTACTTGGATCAAAATTTCACTCTTTTGTATAGTCCTGGCACTCTAGATCCGACATGGAAAATTTTCAAAAAATTTTAATTTTACCAAAAAAAGTCAAATTATGATCATTTTTGGCTTATTTAGACTTGATCAAATCATAAAAGACCTATATATATGCATATCGACTTACTTGGATCAAAATTTCACACTTTTGTATAGTCCTGTCAGTCTAGATCCGACATGGAAAATTTTCGAAAAATTTTAATTTTACCAAAAAAAGTCAAATTATGATCATTTTTGGCTTATTTAGACTTGATCAAATCATAAAAGACCTATATATATGCATATCGACTTACTTGGATCAAAATTTCACTCTTTTGTATAGTCCTGGCACTCTAGATCCGACATGGAAAATTTTCAAAAAATTTTAATTTTACCAAAAAAAGTCAAATTATGATCATTTTTGGCTTATTTAGACTTGATCAAATCATAAAAGACCTATATATATGCATATCGACTTACTTGGATCAAAATTTCACTCTTTTGTATAGTCCTGGCACTCTAGATCCGACATGGAAAATTTTCAAAAAATTTTAATTTTACCAAAAAAAGTCAAATTATGATCATTTTTGGCTTATTTAGACTTGATCAAATCATAAAAGACCTATATATATGCATATCGACTTACTTGGATCAAAATTTGACCCTTTTGTATAGTCCTGGCACTCTAGATCCGACATCGAAAATTTTCGAAAAATTTTAATTTTACCAAAAAATGTAAAATTATGATCATTTTTGGCTTATTTAGACTTGATCAAATCATAAAAGACCTATATATATGCATATCGACTTACTTGGATCAAAATTTCACACTTTTGTGTAGTCCTGTCACTCTAGATCCGACATGGAAAATTTTCGAAAAATTTTAATTTTACCAAAAAATGTCAAATTATGATCATTTTTGGCTTATTTAGACTTAATCAAATCATAAAAGACCTATATATATGCATATCGACTTACTTGGATCAAAATTTCACTCTTTTGTATAGTCCTGGCACTCTAGATCCGACATGGAAAATTTTCAAAAAATTTTAATTTTACCAAAAAATGTCAAATTATGATCATTTTTGGCTTATTTAGACTTGATCAAATCATAAAAGACCTATATATATGCATATCGACTTACTTGGATCAAAATTTGACCCTTTTGTATAGTCCTGGCACTCTAGATCCGACATCGAAAATTTTAATTTTACCAAAAAATGTAAAATTATGATCATTTTTGGCTTATTTAGACTTGATCAAATCATAAAAGACCTATATATATGCATATCGACTTACTTGGATCAAAATTTCACACTTTTGTATAGTCCTGGCACTCTAGATCCGACATGGAAAATTTTCAAAAAATTTTAATTTTACCAAAAAATGTCAAATTATGATCATTTTTGGCTTATTTAGACTTGATCAAATCATAAAAGACCTATATATATGCATATCGACTTACTTGGATCAAAATTTCACTCTTTTGTATAGTCCTGGCACTCTAGATCCGACATGGAAAATTTTCAAAAAATTTTAATTTTACCAAAAAAAGTCAAATTATGATCATTTTTGGCTTATTTAGACTTGATCAAATCATAAAAGACCTATATATATGCATATCGACTTACTTGGATCAAAATTTGACCCTTTTGTATAGTCCTGGCACTCTAGATCCGACATCGAAAATTTTCGAAAAATTTTAATTTTACCAAAAAATGTAAAATTATGATCATTTTTGGCTTATTTAGACTTGATCAAATCATAAAAGACCTATATATATGCATATCGACTTACTTGGATCAAAATTTCACACTTTTGTATAGTCCTGTCACTCTAGATCCGACATGGAAAATTTTCGAAAAATTTTAATTTTACCAAAAAATGTCAAATTATGATCATTTTTGGCTTATTTAGACTTGATCAAATCATAAAAGACCTATATATATGCATATCGACTTACTTGGATCAAAATTTCACTCTTTTGTATAGTCCTGGCACTCTAGATCCGACATGGAAAATTTTCAAAAAATTTTAATTTTACCAAAAAAAGTCAAATTATGATCATTTTTGGCTTATTTAGACTTGATCAAATCATAAAAGACCTATATATATGCATATCGACTTACTTGGATCAAAATTTCACTCTTTTGTATAGTCCTGGCACTCTAGATCCGACATGGAAAATTTTCAAAAAATTTTAATTTTACCAAAAAAAGTCAAATTATGATCATTTTTGGCTTATTTAGACTTGATCAAATCATAAAAGACCTATATATATGCATATCGACTTACTTGGATCAAAATTTGACCCTTTTGTATAGTCCTGGCACTCTAGATCCGACATCGAAAATTTTCGAAAAATTTTAATTTTACCAAAAAATGTAAAATTATGATCATTTTTGGCTTATTTAGACTTGATCAAATCATAAAAGACCTATATATATGCATATCGACTTACTTGGATCAAAATTTCACACTTTTGTATAGTCCTGGCACTCTAGATCCGACATGGAAAATTTTCAAAAAATTTTAATTTTACCAAAAAATGTCAAATTATGATCATTTTTGGCTTATTTAGACTTGATCAAATCAAAAAAGACCTATATATATGCATATCGACTTACTTGGATCAAAATTTCACTCTTTTGTATAGTCCTGGCACTCTAGATCCGACATGGAAAATTTTCAAAAAATTTTAATTTTACCAAAAAAAGTCAAATTATGATCATTTTTGGCTTATTTAGACTTGATCAAATCATAAAAGACCTATATATATGCATATCGACTTACTTGGATCAAAATTTGACCCTTTTGTATAGTCCTGGCACTCTAGATCCGACATCGAAAATTTTCGAAAAATTTTAATTTTACCAAAAAATGTAAAATTATGATCATTTTTGGCTTATTTAGACTTGATCAAATCATAAAAGACCTATATATATGCATATCGACTTACTTGGATCAAAATTTCACACTTTTGTATAGTCCTGGCACTCTAGATCCGACATGGAAAATTTTCAAAAAATTTTAATTTTACCAAAAAATGTCAAATTATGATCATTTTTGGCTTATTTAGACTTGATCAAATCATAAAAGACCTATATATATGCATATCGACTTACTTGGATCAAAATTTCACTCTTTTGTATAGTCCTGGCACTCTAGATCCGACATGGAAAATTTTCAAAAAATTTTAATTTTACCAAAAAAAGTCAAATTATGATCATTTTTGGCTTATTTAGACTTGATCAAATCATAAAAGACCTATATATATGCATATCGACTTACTTGGATCAAAATTTCACTCTTTTGTATAGTCCTGGCACTCTAGATCCGACATGGAAAATTTTCAAAAAATTTTAATTTTACCAAAAAAAGTCAAATTATGATCATTTTTGGCTTATTTAGACTTGATCAAATCATAAAAGACCTATATATATGCATATCGACTTACTTGGATCAAAATTTGACCCTTTTGTATAGTCCTGGCACTCTAGATCCGACATGGAAAATTTTCAACAATTTTAATTTTACCAAAAAATGTAAAATTATGATCATTTTTGGCTTATTTAGACTTGATCAAATCATAAAAGACCTATATATATGCATATCGACTTACTTGGATCAAAATTTGACCCTTTTGTATAGTCCTGGCACTCTAGATCCGACATCGAAAATTTTCAACAATTTTAATTTTACCAAAAAATGTAAAATTATGATCATTTTTGGCTTATTTAGACTTGATCAAATCATAAAAGACCTATATATATGCAAATCGACTTACTTGGATCAAAATTTGACCCTTTTGTATAGTCCTGGCACTCTAGATCCGACATCGAAAATTTTCAACAATTTTAATTTTACCAAAAAATGTAAAATTATGATCATTTTTGGCTTATTTAGACTTGATCAAATCATAAAAGACCTATATATATGCATATCGACTTACTTGGATCAAAAATTGACCCTTTTGTATAGTCCTGGCACTCTAGATCCGACATCGAAAATTTTCAACAATTTTAATTTTACCAAAAAATGTAAAATTATGATCATTTTTGGCTTATTTAGACTTGATCAAATCATAAAAGACCTATATATATGCATATCGACTTACTTGGATCAAAATTTCACTCTTTTGTATAGTCCTGGCACTCTAGATTCGACATCGAAAATATTCAAAAAATTTTAATTTTACCAAAAAAAGTCAAATTATGATCATTTTTGGCTTATTTAGACTTGATCAAATCATAAAAGACCTATATATATGCATATCGACTTACTTGGATCAAATTTGACCCTTTTGTATAGTCCTGGCACTCTAGATCCGACATCGAAAATTTTCGAAAAATTTTAATTTTACCAAAAAAAGTCAAATTATGATCATTTTTGGCTTATTTAGACTTGATCAAATCATAAAAGACCTATATTTATGCATATCGACTTACTTGGATTAAAATTTGACCCTTTTGTATAGTCCTGGCACTCTAGATCCGACATCGAAAATTTTCGAAAAATTTTAATTTTACCAAAAAATGTAAAATTATGATCATTTTTGGCTTATTTAGACTTGATCAAATCATAAAAGACCTATATATATGCATATCGACTTACTTGGATCAAAATTTCACACTTTTGTATAGTCCTGTCACTCTAGATCCGTTATGGAAAATTTTCGAAAAATTTTAATTTTACCAAAAAATGTCAAATTATGATCATTTTTGGCTTATTTAGACTTGATCAAATCATAAAAGACCTGTATATATGCATATTGACTTACTTGGATCAAAATTTCACTCTTTTGTATAGTCCTGGCAGTCTAGATCCGACATGGAAAATTTTCAAAAAATTTTAATTTTACCAAAAAAAGTCAAATTATGATCATTTTTGGCTTATTTAGACTTGATCAAATCATAAAAGACCTATATATATGCATATCGACTTACTTGGATCAAAATTTGACCCTTTTGTATAGTCCTGGCACTCTAGATCCGACATCGAAAATTTTCGAAAAATTTTAATTTTACCAAAAAATGTAAAATTATGATCATTTTTGGCTTATTTAGACTTGATCAAATTATAAAAGACCTATATATATGCATATCGACTTACTTGGATCAAAATTTCACACTTTTGTATAGTCCTGGCACTCTAGATCCGACATGGAAAATTTTCAAAAAATTTTAATTTTACCAAAAAATGTCAAATTATGATCATTTTTGGCTTATTTAGACTTGATCAAATCATAAAAGACCTATATATATGCATATCGACTTACTTGGATCAAAATTTCACTCTTTTGTATAGTCCTGGCACTCTAGATCCGACATGGAAAATTTTCAAAAAATTTTAATTTTACCAAAAAAAGTCAAATTATGATCATTTTTGGCTTATTTAGACTTGATCAAATCATAAAAGACCTATATATATGCATATCGACTTACTTGGATCAAAATTTGACCCTTTTGTATAGTCCTGGCACTCTAGATCCGACATCGAAAATTTTCGAAAAATTTTAATTTTACCAAAAAATGTAAAATTATGATCATTTTTGGCTTATTTAGACTTGATCAAATCATAAAAGACCTATATATATGCATATCGACTTACTTGGATCAAAATTTCACACTTTTGTATAGTCCTGGCACTCTAGATCCGACATGGAAAATTTTCAAAAAATTTTAATTTTACCAAAAAAAGTCAAATTATGATCATTTTTGGCTTATTTAGACTTGATCAAATCATAAAAGACCTATATATATGCATATCGACTTACTTGGATCAAAATTTCACACTTTTGAATAGTCCTGTCACTCTAGATCCGACATGGAAAATTTTCGAAAAATTTTAATTTTACCAAAAAATGTCAAATTATGATCATTTTTGGCTTATTTAGACTTGATCAAATCATAAAAGACCTATATATATGCATATCGACTTACTTGGATCAAAATTTCACTCTTTTGTATAGTCCTGGCACTCTAGATCCGACATGGAAAATTTTCAAAAAATTTTAATTTTACCAAAAAAAGTCAAATTATGATCATTTTTGGCTTATTTAGACTTGATCAAATCATAAAAGACCTATATATATGCATATCGACTTACTTGGATCAAAATTTGACCCTTTTGTATAGTCCTGGCACTCTAGATCCGACATCGAAAATTTTCGAAAAATTTTAATTTTACCAAAAAATGTAAAATTATGATCATTTTTGGCTTATTTAGACTTGATCAAATCATAAAAGACCTATATATATGCATATCGACTTACTTGGATCAAAATTTCACACTTTTGTATAGTCCTGGCACTCTAGATCCGACATGGAAAATTTTCAAAAAATTTTAATTTTACCAAAAAATGTCAAATTATGATCATTTTTGGCTTATTTAGACTTGATCAAATCATAAAAGACCTATATATATGCATATCGACTTACTTGGATCAAAATTTCACACTTTTGTATAGTCCTGTCACTCTAGATCCGTTATGGAAAATTTTCGAAAAATTTTAATTTTACCAAAAAAAGTCAAATTATGATCATTTTTGGCTTATTTAGACTTGATCAAATCATAAAAGACCTATATTTATGCATATCGACTTACTTGGATTAAAATTTGACCCTTTTGTATAGTCCTGGCACTCTAGATCCGACATCGAAAATTTTCGAAAAATTTTAATTTTACCAAAAAATGTAAAATTATGATCATTTTTGGCTTATTTAGACTTGATCAAATCATAAAAGACCTATATATATGCATATCGACTTACTTGGATCAAAATTTCACACTTTTGTATAGTCCTGTCACTCTAGATCCGTTATGGAAAATTTTCGAAAAATTTTAATTTTACCAAAAAATGTCAAATTATGATCATTTTTGGCTTATTTAGACTTGATCAAATCATAAAAGACCTGTATATATGCATATTGACTTACTTGGATCAAAATTTCACTCTTTTGTATAGTCCTGGCAGTCTAGATCCGACATGGAAAATTTTCAAAAAATTTTAATTTTACCAAAAAAAGTCAAATTATGATCATTTTTGGCTTATTTAGACTTGATCAAATCATAAAAGACCTATATATATGCATATCGACTTACTTGGATCAAAATTTGACCCTTTTGTATAGTCCTGGCACTCTAGATCCGACATCGAAAATTTTCGAAAAATTTTAATTTTACCAAAAAATGTAAAATTATGATCATTTTTGGCTTATTTAGACTTGATCAAATCATAAAAGACCTATATATATGCATATCGACTTACTTGGATCAAAATTTGACCCTTTTGTATAGTCCTGGCACTCTAGATCCGACATCGAAAATTTTCGAAAAATTTTAATTTTACCAAAAAATGTAAAATTATGATCATTTTTGGCTTATTTAGACTTGATCAAATTATAAAAGACCTATATATATGCATATCGACTTACTTGGATCAAAATTTCACACTTTTGTATAGTCCTGGCACTCTAGATCCGACATGGAAAATTTTCAAAAAATTTTAATTTTACCAAAAAATGTCAAATTATGATCATTTTTGGCTTATTTAGACTTGATCAAATCATAAAAGACCTATATATATGCATATCGACTTACTTGGATCAAAATTTCACTCTTTTGTATAGTCCTGGCACTCTAGATCCGACATGGAAAATTTTCAAAAAATTTTAATTTTACCAAAAAAAGTCAAATTATGATCATTTTTGGCTTATTTAGACTTGATCAAATCATAAAAGACCTATATATATGCATATCGACTTACTTGGATCAAAATTTGACCCTTTTGTATAGTCCTGGCACTCTAGATCCGACATCGAAAATTTTCGAAAAATTTTAATTTTACCAAAAAATGTAAAATTATGATCATTTTTGGCTTATTTAGACTTGATCAAATCATAAAAGACCTATATATATGCATATCGACTTACTTGGATCAAAATTTCACACTTTTGTATAGTCCTGGCACTCTAGATCCGACATGGAAAATTTTCAAAAAATTTTAATTTTACCAAAAAAAGTCAAATTATGATCATTTTTGGCTTATTTAGACTTGATCAAATCATAAAAGACCTATATATATGCATATCGACTTACTTGGATCAAAATTTCACACTTTTGAATAGTCCTGTCACTCTAGATCCGACATGGAAAATTTTCGAAAAATTTTAATTTTACCAAAAAATGTCAAATTATGATCATTTTTGGCTTATTTAGACTTGATCAAATCATAAAAGACCTATATATATGCATATCGACTTACTTGGATCAAAATTTCACTCTTTTGTATAGTCCTGGCACTCTAGATCCGACATGGAAAATTTTCAAAAAATTTTAATTTTACCAAAAAAAGTCAAATTATGATCATTTTTGGCTTATTTAGACTTGATCAAATCATAAAAGACCTATATATATGCATATCGACTTACTTGGATCAAAATTTGACCCTTTTGTATAGTCCTGGCACTCTAGATCCGACATCGAAAATTTTCGAAAAATTTTAATTTTACCAAAAAATGTAAAATTATGATCATTTTTGGCTTATTTAGACTTGATCAAATCATAAAAGACCTATATATATGCATATCGACTTACTTGGATCAAAATTTCACACTTTTGTATAGTCCTGGCACTCTAGATCCGACATGGAAAATTTTCAAAAAATTTTAATTTTACCAAAAAATGTCAAATTATGATCATTTTTGGCTTATTTAGACTTGATCAAATCATAAAAGACCTATATATATGCATATCGACTTACTTGGATCAAAATTTCACACTTTTGTATAGTCCTGTCACTCTAGATCCGTTATGGAAAATTTTCGAAAAATTTTAATTTTACCAAAAAATGTCAAATTATGATCATTTTTGGCTTATTTAGACTTGATCAAATCATAAAAGACCTATATATATGCATATCGACTTACTTGGATCAAAATTTCACTCTTTTGTATAGTCCTGGCACTCTAGATCCGACATGGAAAATTTTCAAAAAATTTTAATTTTACCAAAAAAAGTCAAATTATGATCATTTTTGGCTTATTTAGACTTGATCAAATCATAAAAGACCTATATATATGCATATCGACTTACTTGGATCAAAATTTCACACTTTTGTATAGTCCTGGCACTCTAGATCCGACATGGAAAATTTTCAAAAAATTTTAATTTTACCAAAAAATGTCAAATTATGATCATTTTTGGCTTATTTAGACTTGATCAAATCATAAAAGACCTATATATATGCATATCGACTTACTTGGATCAAAATTTGACCCTTTTGTATAGTCCTGGCACTCTAGATCCGACATCGAAAATTTTCGAAAAATTTTAATTTTACCAAAAAATGTAAAATTATGATCATTTTTGGCTTATTTAGACTTGATCAAATTATAAAAGACCTATATATATGCATATCGACTTACTTGGATCAAAATTTCACACTTTTGTATAGTCCTGGCACTCTAGATCCGACATGGAAAATTTTCAAAAAATTTTAATTTTACCAAAAAATGTCAAATTATGATCATTTTTGGCTTATTTAGACTTGATCAAATCATAAAAGACCTATATATATGCATATCGACTTACTTGGATCAAAATTTCACTCTTTTGTATAGTCCTGGCACTCTAGATCCGACATGGAAAATTTTCAAAAAATTTTAATTTTACCAAAAAAAGTCAAATTATGATCATTTTTGGCTTATTTAGACTTGATCAAATCATAAAAGACCTATATATATGCATATCGACTTACTTGGATCAAAATTTGACCCTTTTGTATAGTCCTGGCACTCTAGATCCGACATCGAAAATTTTCGAAAAATTTTAATTTTACCAAAAAATGTAAAATTATGATCATTTTTGGCTTATTTAGACTTGATCAAATCATAAAAGACCTATATATATGCATATCGACTTACTTGGATCAAAATTTCACACTTTTGTATAGTCCTGGCACTCTAGATCCGACATGGAAAATTTTCAAAAAATTTTAATTTTACCAAAAAAAGTCAAATTATGATCATTTTTGGCTTATTTAGACTTGATCAAATCATAAAAGACCTATATATATGCATATCGACTTACTTGGATCAAAATTTCACACTTTTGAATAGTCCTGTCACTCTAGATCCGACATGGAAAATTTTCGAAAAATTTTAATTTTACCAAAAAATGTCAAATTATGATCATTTTTGGCTTATTTAGACTTGATCAAATCATAAAAGACCTATATATATGCATATCGACTTACTTGGATCAAAATTTCACTCTTTTGTATAGTCCTGGCACTCTAGATCCGACATGGAAAATTTTCAAAAAATTTTAATTTTACCAAAAAAAGTCAAATTATGATCATTTTTGGCTTATTTAGACTTGATCAAATCATAAAAGACCTATATATATGCATATCGACTTACTTGGATCAAAATTTGACCCTTTTGTATAGTCCTGGCACTCTAGATCCGACATCGAAAATTTTCGAAAAATTTTAATTTTACCAAAAAATGTAAAATTATGATCATTTTTGGCTTATTTAGACTTGATCAAATCATAAAAGACCTATATATATGCATATCGACTTACTTGGATCAAAATTTCACACTTTTGTATAGTCCTGGCACTCTAGATCCGACATGGAAAATTTTCAAAAAATTTTAATTTTACCAAAAAATGTCAAATTATGATCATTTTTGGCTTATTTAGACTTGATCAAATCATAAAAGACCTATATATATGCATATCGACTTACTTGGATCAAAATTTCACACTTTTGTATAGTCCTGTCACTCTAGATCCGTTATGGAAAATTTTCGAAAAATTTTAATTTTACCAAAAAATGTCAAATTATGATCATTTTTGGCTTATTTAGACTTGATCAAATCATAAAAGACCTATATATATGCATATCGACTTACTTGGATCAAAATTTCACTCTTTTGTATAGTCCTGGCACTCTAGATCCGACATGGAAAATTTTCAAAAAATTTTAATTTTACCAAATAAAGTCAAATTATGATCATTTTTGGCTTATTTAGACTTGATCAAATCATAAAAGACCTATATATATGCATATCGACTTACTTGGATCAAAATTTCACTCTTTTGTATAGTCCTGGCACTCTAGATCCGACATGGAAAATTTTCAAAAAATTTTAATTTTACCAAAAAAAGTCAAATTATGATCATTTTTGGCTTATTTAGACTTGATCAAATCATAAAAGACCTATATATATGCATATCGACTTACTTGGATCAAAATTTGACCCTTTTGTATAGTCCTGGCACTCTAGATCCGACATCGAAAATTTTCGAAAAATTTTAATTTTACCAAAAAATGTAAAATTATGATCATTTTTGGCTTATTTAGACTTGATCAAATCATAAAAGACCTATATATATGCATATCGACTTACTTGGATCAAAATTTCACACTTTTGTATAGTCCTGGCACTCTAGATCCGACATGGAAAATTTTCAAAAAATTTTAATTTTACCAAAAAATGTCAAATTATGATCATTTTTGGCTTATTTAGACTTGATCAAATCATAAAAGACCTATATATATGCATATCGACTTACTTGGATCAAAATTTGACCCTTTTGTATAGTCCTGGCACTCTAGATCCGACATCGAAAATTTTCGAAAAATTTTAATTTTACCAAAAAATGTAAAATTATGATCATTTTTGGCTTATTTAGACTTGATCAAATCATAAAAGACCTATATATATGCATATCGACTTACTTGGATCAAAATTTCACACTTTTGTATAGTCCTGGCACTCTAGATCCGACATGGAAAATTTTCAAAAAATTTTAATTTTACCAAAAAATGTCAAATTATGATCATTTTTGGCTTATTTAGACTTGATCAAATCATAAAAGACCTATATATATGCATATCGACTTACTTGGATCAAAATTTCACACTTTTGTATAGTCCTGGCACTCTAGATCCGACATGGAAAATTTTCAAAAAATTTTAATTTTACCAAAAAATGTCAAATTATGATCATTTTTGGCTTATTTAGACTTGATCAAATCATAAAAGACCTATATATATGCATATCGACTTACTTGGATCAAAATTTGACCCTTTTGTATAGTCCTGGCACTCTAGATCCGACATCGAAAATTTTCGAAAAATTTTAATTTTACCAAAAAATGTAAAATTATGATCATTTTTAGCTTATTTAGACTTGATCAAATCATAAAAGACCTATATATATGCATATCGACTTACTTGGATCAAAATTTCACACTTTTGTATAGTCCTGTCACTCTAGATCCGACATGGAAAATTTTCGAAAAATTTCAATTTTACCAAAAAATGTCAAATTATGATCATTTTTGGCTTATTTAGACTTAATCAAATCATAAAAGACCTATATATATGCATATCGACTTACTTGGATCAAAATTTCACTCTTTTGTATAGTCCTGGCACTCTAGATCCGACATGGAAAATTTTCAAAAAATTTTAATTTTACCAAAAAAAGTCAAATTATGATCATTTTTGGCTTATTTAGACTTGATCAAATCATAAAAGACCTATATATATGCATATCGACTTACTTGGATCAAAATTTGACCCTTTTGTATAGTCCTGGCACTCTAGATCCGACATCGAAAATTTTCGAAAAATTTTAATTTTACCAAAAAATGTCAAATTATGATCATTTTTGGCTTATTTAGACTTGATCAAATCATAAAAGACCTATATATATGCATATCGACTTACTTGGATCAAAATTTCACTCTTTTGTATAGTCCTGGCACTCTAGATCCGACATGGAAAATTTTCAAAAAATTTTAATTTTACCAAAAAAAGTCAAATTATGATCATTTTTGGCTTATTTAGACTTGATCAAATCATAAAAGACCTATATATATGCATATCGACTTACTTGGATCAAAATTTGACCCTTTTGTATAGTCCTGGCACTCTAGATCCGACATCGAAAATTTTCGAAAAATTTTAATTTTACCAAAAAATGTAAAATTATGATCATTTTTGGCTTATTTAGACTTGATCAAATCATAAAAGACCTATATATATGCATATCGACTTACTTGGATCAAAATTTCACACTTTTGTATAGTCCTGGCACTCTAGATCCGACATGGAAAATTTTCAAAAAATTTTAATTTTACCAAAAAATGTCAAATTATGATCATTTTTGGCTTATTTAGACTTGATCAAATCATAAAAGACCTATATATATGCATATCGACTTACTTGGATCAAAATTTGACCCTTTTGTATAGTCCTGGCACTCTAGATCCGACATCGAAAATTTTCGAAAAATTTTAATTTTACCAAAAAATGTAAAATTATGATCATTTTTGGCTTATTTAGACTTGATCAAATCATAAAAGACCTATATATATGCATATCGACTTACTTGGATCAAAATTTCACACTTTTGTATAGTCCTGTCACTCTAGATCCGACATGGAAAATTTTCGAAAAATTTTAATTTTACCAAAAAATGTCAAATTATGATCATTTTTGGCTTATTTAGACTTAATCAAATCATAAAAGACCTATATATATGCATATCGACTTACTTGGTTCAAAATTTCACTCTTTTGTATAGTCCTGGCACTCTAGATCCGACATGGAAAATTTTCAAAAAATTTTAATTTTACCAAAAAAAGTCAAATTATGATCATTTTTGGCTTATTTAGACTTGATCAAATCATAAAAGACCTATATATATGCATATCGACTTACTTGGATCAAAATTTCACTCTTTTGTATAGTCCTGGCACTCTAGATCCGACATGGAAAATTTTCAAAAAATTTTAATTTTACCAAAAAAAGTCAAATTATGATCATTTTTGGCTTATTTAGACTTGATCAAATCATAAAAGACCTATATATATGCATATCGACTTACTTGGATCAAAATTTGACCCTTTTGTATAGTCCTGGCACTCTAGATCCGACATCGAAAATTTTCGAAAAATTTTAATTTTACCAAAAAATGTAAAATTATGATCATTTTTGGCTTATTTAGACTTGATCAAATCATAAAAGACCTATATATATGCATATCGACTTACTTGGATCAAAATTTGACCCTTTTGTATAGTCCTGGCACTCTAGATCCGACATCGAAAATTTTCGAAAAATTTTAATTTTACCAAAAAATGTAAAATTATGATCATTTTTGGCTTATTTAGACTTGATCAAATCATAAAAGACCTATATATATGCATATCGACTTACTTGGATCAAAATTTCACACTTTTGTATAGTCCTGGCACTCTAGATCCGACATGGAAAATTTTCAAAAAATTTTAATTTTACCAAAAAAAGTCAAATTATGATCATTTTTGGCTTATTTAGACTTGATCAAATCATAAAAGACCTATATATATGCATATCGACTTACTTGGATCAAAATTTGACCCTTTTGTATAGTCCTGGCACTCTAGATCCGACATCGAAAATTTTCGAAAAATTTTAATTTTACCAAAAAATGTAAAATTATGATCATTTTTGGCTTATTTAGACTTGATCAAATCATAAAAGACCTATATATATGCATATCGACTTACTTGGATCAAAATTTCACACTTTTGTATAGTCCTGGCACTCTAGATCCGACATGGAAAATTTTCAAAAAATTTTAATTTTACCAAAAAATGTCAAATTATGATCATTTTTGGCTTATTTAGACTTGATCAAATCATAAAAGACCTATATATATGCATATCGACTTACTTGGATCAAAATTTGACCCTTTTGTATAGTCCTGGCACTCTAGATCCGACATCGAAAATTTTCGAAAAATTTTAATTTTACCAAAAAATGTAAAATTATGATCATTTTTAGCTTATTTAGACTTGATCAAATCATAAAAGACCTATATATATGCATATCGACTTACTTGGATCAAAATTTCACACTTTTGTATAGTCCTGTCACTCTAGATCCGACATGGAAAATTTTCGAAAAATTTCAATTTTACCAAAAAATGTCAAATTATGATCATTTTTGGCTTATTTAGACTTAATCAAATCATAAAAGACCTATATATATGCATATCGACTTACTTGGTTCAAAATTTCACTCTTTTGTATAGTCCTGGCACTCTAGATCCGACATGGAAAATTTTCAAAAAATTTTAATTTTACCAAAAAAAGTCAAATTATGATCATTTTTGGCTTATTTAGACTTGATCAAATCATAAAAGACCTATATATATGCATATCGACTTACTTGGATCAAAATTTGACCCTTTTGTATAGTCCTGGCACTCTAGATCCGACATCGAAAATTTTCGAAAAATTTTAATTTTACCAAAAAATGTCAAATTATGATCATTTTTGGCTTATTTAGACTTGATCAAATCATAAAAGACCTATATATATGCATATCGACTTACTTGGATCAAAATTTCACTCTTTTGTATAGTCCTGGCACTCTAGATCCGACATGGAAAATTTTCAAAAAATTTTAATTTTACCAAAAAAAGTCAAATTATGATCATTTTTGGCTTATTTAGACTTGATCAAATCATAAAAGACCTATATATATGCATATCGACTTACTTGGATCAAAATTTGACCCTTTTGTATAGTCCTGGCACTCTAGATCCGACATCGAAAATTTTCGAAAAATTTTAATTTTACCAAAAAATGTAAAATTATGATCATTTTTGGCTTATTTAGACTTGATCAAATCATAAAAGACCTATATATATGCATATCGACTTACTTGGATCAAAATTTCACACTTTTGTATAGTCCTGGCACTCTAGATCCGACATGGAAAATTTTCAAAAAATTTTAATTTTACCAAAAAATGTCAAATTATGATCATTTTTGGCTTATTTAGACTTGATCAAATCATAAAAGACCTATATATATGCATATCGACTTACTTGGATCAAAATTTGACCCTTTTGTATAGTCCTGGCACTCTAGATCCGACATCGAAAATTTTCGAAAAATTTTAATTTTACCAAAAAATGTAAAATTATGATCATTTTTGGCTTATTTAGACTTGATCAAATCATAAAAGACCTATATATATGCATATCGACTTACTTGGATCAAAATTTCACACTTTTGTATAGTCCTGTCACTCTAGATCCGACATGGAAAATTTTCGAAAAATTTTAATTTTACCAAAAAATGTCAAATTATGATCATTTTTGGCTTATTTAGACTTAATCAAATCATAAAAGACCTATATATATGCATATCGACTTACTTGGATCAAAATTTCACTCTTTTGTATAGTCCTGGCACTCTAGATCCGACATGGAAAATTTTCAAAAAATTTTAATTTTACCAAAAAAAGTCAAATTATGATCATTTTTGGCTTATTTAGACTTGATCAAATCATAAAAGACCTATATATATGCATATCGACTTACTTGGATCAAAATTTGACCCTTTTGTATAGTCCTGGCACTCTAGATCCGACATCGAAAATTTTCGAAAAATTTTAATTTTACCAAAAAATGTAAAATTATGATCATTTTTGGCTTATTTAGACTTGATCAAATCATAAAAGACCTATATATATGCATATCGACTTACTTGGATCAAAATTTCACACTTTTGTATAGTCCTGTCACTCTAGATCCGACATGGAAAATTTTCGAAAAATTTTAATTTTACCAAAAAATGTCAAATTATGATCATTTTTGGCTTATTTAGACTTGATCAAATCATAAAAGACCTATATATATGCATATCGACTTACTTGGATCAAAATTTCACTCTTTTGTATAGTCCTGGCACTCTAGATCCGACATGGAAAATTTTCAAAAAATTTTAATTTTACCAAAAAAAGTCAAATTATGATCATTTTTGGCTTATTTAGACTTGATCAAATCATAAAAGACCTATATATATGCATATCGACCTACTTGGATCAAAATTTCACTCTTTTGTATAGTCCTGGCACTCTAGATCCGACATGGAAAATTTTCAAAAAATTTTAATTTTACCAAAAAAAGTCAAATTATGATCATTTTTGGCTTATTTAGACTTGATCAAATCATAAAAGACCTATATATATGCATATCGACTTACTTGGATCAAAATTTGACCCTTTTGTATAGTCCTGGCACTCTAGATCCGACATCGAAAATTTTCGAAAAATTTTAATTTTACCAAAAAATGTAAAATTATGATCATTTTTGGCTTATTTAGACTTGATCAAATCATAAAAGACCTATATATATGCATATCGACTTACTTGGATCAAAATTTCACACTTTTGTATAGTCCTGGCACTCTAGATCCGAAATGGAAAATTTTCAAAAAATTTTAATTTTACCAAAAAATGTCAAATTATGATCATTTTTGGCTTATTTAGACTTGATCAAATCATAAAAGACCTATATATATGCATATCGACTTACTTGGATCAAAATTTCACTCTTTTGTATAGTCCTGGCACTCTAGATCCGACATGGAAAATTTTCAAAAAATTTTAATTTTACCAAAAAAAGTCAAATTATGATCATTTTTGGCTTATTTAGACTTGATCAAATCATAAAAGACCTATATATATGCATATCGACTTACTTGGATCAAAATTTCACTCTTTTGTATAGTCCTGGCACTCTAGATCCGACATGGAAAATTTTCAAAAAATTTTAATTTTACCAAAAAAAGTCAAATTATGATCATTTTTGGCTTATTTAGACTTGATCAAATCATAAAAGACGTATATATATGCATATCGACTTACTTGGATCAAAATTTGACCCTTTTGTATAGTCCTGGCACTCTAGATCCGACATCGAAAATTTTCGAAAAATTTTTATTTTACCAAAAAATGTCAAATTATGATCATTTTTGGCTTATTTAGACTTGATCAAATCATAAAAGACCTATATATATGCATATCGACTTACTTGGATCAAAATTTCACTCTTTTGTATAGTCCTGGCACTCTAGATCCGACATGGAAAATTTTCAAAAAATTTTAATTTTACCAAAAAAAGTCAAATTATGATCATTTTTGGCTTATTTAGACTTGATCAAATCATAAAAGACCTATATATATGCATATCGACTTACTTGGATCAAAATTTCACTCTTTTGTATAGTCCTGGCACTCTAGATCCGACATGGAAAATTTTCAAAAAATTTTAATTTTACCAAAAAAAGTCAAATTATGATCATTTTTGGCTTATTTAGACTTGATCAAATCATAAAAGACCTATATATATGCATATCGACTTACTTGGATCAAAATTTCACTCTTTTGTATAGTCCTGGCACTCTAGATCCGACATGGAAAATTTTCGAAAAATTTTAATTTTACCAAAAAATGTCAAATTATGATCATTTTTGGCTTATTTAGACTTGATCAAATCATAAAAGACCTATATATATGCATATCGACTTACTTGGATCAAAATTTGACCCTTTTGTATAGTCCTGCCACTCTAGATCCGACATCGAAAATTTTCGAAAAATTTTAATTTTACCAAAAAATGTAAAATTATGATCATTTTTGGCTTATTTAGACTTGATCAAATCATAAAAGACCTATATATATGCATATCGACTTACTTGGATCAAAATTTCACTCTTTTGTATAGTCCTGGCACTCTAGATCCGACATGGCAAATTTTCAAAAAATTTTAATTTTACCAAAAAAAGTCAAATTATGATCATTTTTGGCTTATTTAGACTTGATCAAATCATAAAAGACCTATATATATGCATATCGACTTACTTGGATCAAAATTTGACCCTTTTGTATAGTCCTGGCACTCTAGATCCGACATCGAAAATTTTCGAAAAATTTTAATTTTACCAAAAAATGTAAAATTATGATCATTTTTGGCTTATTTAGACTTGATCAAATCATAAAAGACCTATATATATGCATATCGACTTACTTGGATCAAAATTTCACACTTTTGTATAGTCCTGGCACTCTAGATCCGACATGGAAAATTTTCAAAAAATTTTAATTTTACCAAAAAATGTCAAATTATGATCATTTTTGGCTTATTTAGACTTGATCAAATCATAAAAGACCTATATATATGCATATCGACTTACTTGGATCAAAATTTCACTCTTTTGTATAGTCCTGGCACTCTAGATCCGACATGGAAAATTTTCAAAAAATTTTAATTTTACCAAAAAAAGTCAAATTATGATCATTTTTGGCTTATTTAGACTTGATCAAATCATAAAAGACCTATATATATGCATATCGACTTACTTGGATCAAAATTTCACTCTTTTGTATAGTCCTGGCACTCTAGATCCGACATGGAAAATTTTCAAAAAATTTTAATTTTACCAAAAAAAGTCAAATTATGAAAATTTTTGGCTTATTTAGACTTGATCAAATCATAAAAGACGTATATATATGCATATCGACTTACTTGGATCAAAATTTGACCCTTTTGTATAGTCCTGGCACTCTAGATCCGACATCGAAAATTTTCGAAAAATTTTTATTTTACCAAAAAATGTCAAATTATGATCATTTTTGGCTTATTTAGACTTGATCAAATCATAAAAGACCTATATATATGCATATCGACCTACTTGGATCAAAATTTGACCCTTTTGTATAGTCCTGGCACTCTAGATCCGACATGGAAAATTTTCGAAAAATTTTAATTTTACCAAAAAATGAAAAATTATGATCATTTTTGGCTTATTTAGACTTGATCAAATCATAAAAGACCTATATATATGCATATCGACTTACTTGGATCAAAATTTGACCCTTTTGTATAGTCCTGGCACTCTAGATCCGACATCGAAAATTTTCGAAAAATTTTAATTTTACCAAAAAATGTAAAATTATGATCATTTTTGGCTTATTTAGACTTGATCAAATCATAAAAGACCTATATATATGCATATCGACTTACTTGGATCAAAATTTCACACTTTTGTATAGTCCTGTCACTCTAGATCCGACATGGAAAATTTTCGAAAAATTTTAATTTTACCAAAAAATGTCAAATTATGATCATTTTTGGCTTATTTAGACTTAATCAAATCATAAAAGACCTATATATATGCATATCGACTTACTTGGATCAAAATTTCACTCTTTTGTATAGTCCTGGCACTCTAGATCCGACATGGAAAATTTTCAAAAAATTTTAATTTTACCAAAAAAAGTCAAATTATGATCATTTTTGGCTTATTTAGACTTGATCAAATCATAAAAGACCTATATATATGCATATCGACTTACTTGGATCAAAATTTCACTCTTTTGTATAGTCCTGGCACTCTAGATCCGACATCGAAAATTTTCGAAAAATAAAAATTTTACCAAAAAATGTCAAATTATGATCATTTTTGGCTTATTTAGACTTGATCAAATCATAAAAGACCTATATATATGCATATCGACTTACTTGGATCAAAATTTCACTCTTTTGTATAGTCCTGGCACTCTAGATCCGACATGGAAAATTTTCAAAAAATTTTAATTTTACCAAAAAAAGTCAAATTATGATCTTTTTTGGCTTATTTAGACTTGATCAAATCATAAAAGACCTATATATATGCATATCGACTTACTTGGATCAAAATTTGACCCTTTTGTATAGTCCTGGCACTCTAGATCCGACATCGAAAATTTTCGAAAAATTTTAATTTTACCAAAAAATGTCAAATTATGATCATTTTTGGCTTATTTAGACTTGATCAAATCATAAAAGACCTATATATATGCATATCGACTTACTTGGATCAAAATTTGACCCTTTTGTATAGTCCTGGCACTCTAGATCCGACATCGAAAATTTTCGAAAAATTTTAATTTTACCAAAAAATGTAAAATTATGATCATTTTTGGCTTATTTAGACTTGATCAAATCATAAAAGACCTATATATATGCATATCGACTTACTTGGATCAAAATTTCACACTTTTGTATAGTCCTGGCACTCTAGATCCGACATGGAAAATTTTCAAAAAATTTTAATTTTACCAAAAAATGTCAAATTATGATCATTTTTGGCTTATTTAGACTTGATCAAATCATAAAAGACCTATATATATGCATATCGACTTACTTGGATCAAAATTTGACCCTTTTGTATAGTCCTGGCACTCTAGATCCGACATCGAAAATTTTCGAAAAATTTTAATTTTACCAAAAAATGTAAAATTATGATCATTTTTGGCTTATTTAGACTTGATCAAATCATAAAAGACCTATATATATGCATATCGACTTACTTGGATCAAAATTTCACACTTTTGTATAGTCCTGTCACTCTAGATCCGACATGGAAAATTTTCGAAAAATTTTAATTTTACCAAAAAATGTCAAATTATGATCATTTTTGGCTTATTTAGACTTAATCAAATCATAAAAGACCTATATATATGCATATCGACTTACTTGGATCAAAATTTCACTCTTTTGTATAGTCCTGGCACTCTAGATCCGACATGGAAAATTTTCAAAAAATTTTAATTTTACCAAAAAAAGTCAAATTATGATCATTTTTGGCTTATTTAGACTTGATCAAATCATAAAAGACCTATATATATGCATATCGACTTACTTGGATCAAAATTTGACCCTTTTGTATAGTCCTGGCACTCTAGATCCGACATCGAAAATTTTCGAAAAATTTTAATTTTACCAAAAAATGTAAAATTATGATCATTTTTGGCTTATTTAGACTTGATCAAATCATAAAAGACCTATATATATGCATATCGACTTACTTGGATCAAAATTTCACACTTTTGTATAGTCCTGTCACTCTAGATCCGACATGGAAAATTTTCGAAAAATTTTAATTTTACCAAAAAATGTCAAATTATGATCATTTTTGGCTTATTTAGACTTGATCAAATCATAAAAGACCTATATATATGCATATCGACTTACTTGGATCAAAATTTCACTCTTTTGTATAGTCCTGGCACTCTAGATCCGACATGGAAAATTTTCAAAAAATTTTAATTTTACCAAAAAAAGCCAAATTATGATCATTTTTGGCTTATTTAGACTTGATCAAATCATAAAAGACCTATATATATGCATATCGACTTACTTGGATCAAAATTTCACTCTTTTGTATAGTCCTGGCACTCTAGATCCGACATGGAAAATTTTCAAAAAATTTTAATTTTACCAAAAAAAGTCAAATTATGATCATTTTTGGCTTATTTAGACTTGATCAAATCATAAAAGACCTATATATATGCATATCGACTTACTTGGATCAAAATTTGACCCTTTTGTATAGTCCTGGCACTCTAGATCCGACATCGAAAATTTTCGAAAAATTTTAATTTTACCAAAAAATGTAAAATTATGATCATTTTTGGCTTATTTAGACTTGATCAAATCATAAAAGACCTATATATATGCATATCGACTTACTTGGATCAAAATTTCACACTTTTGTATAGTCCTGTCACTCTAAATCCGACATGGAAAATTTTCGAAAAATTTTAATTTTACCAAAAAATGTCAAATTATGATCATTTTTGGCTTATTTAGACTTGATCAAATCATAAAAGACCTATATATATGCATATCGACTTACTTGGATCAAAATTTCACTCTTTTGTATAGTCCTGGCACTCTCGATCCGACATGGAAAATTTTCAAAAAATTTTAATTTTACCAAAAAAAGTCAAATTATGATCATTTTTGGCTTATTTAGACTTGAGCAAATCATAAAAGACCTATATATATGCATATCGACTTACTTGGATCAAAATTTCACTCTTTTGTATAGTCCTGGCACTCTAGATCCGACATGGAAAATTTTCGAAAAATTTTAATTTTACCAAAAAATGAAAAATTATGATCATTTTTGGCTTATTTAGACTTGATCAAATCATAAAAGACCTATATATATGCATATCGACTTACTTGGATCAAAATTTCACTCTTTTGTATAGTCCTGGCACTCTAGATCCGACATGGAAAATTTTCAAAAATTTTAATTTTACCAAAAAATGTCAATTTATGATCATTTTTGGCTTATTTAGACTTGATCAAATCATAAAAGACCTATATATATGCATATCGACTTACTTGGATCAAAATTTGACCCTTTTGTATAGTCCTGGCACTCTAGATCCGACATGGAAAATTTTCGAAAAATTTTAATTTTACCAAAAAATGAAAAATTATGATCATTTTTGGCTTATTTAGACTTGATCAAATCATAAAAGACCTATATATATGCATATCGACTTACTTGGATCAAAATTTCACACTTTTGTATAGTCCTGGCACTCTAGACATGGAAAATTTTCGAAAAATTTTAATTTTACCAAAAAATGTCAAATTATGATCATTTTTGGCTTATTTAGACTTGATCAAATCATAAAAGACCTATATATATGCATATCGACTTACTTGGATCAAAATTTCACTCTTTTGTATAGTCCTGGCACTCTAGATCCGACATGGAAAATTTTCAAAAAATTTTAATTTTACCAAAAAAAGTCAAATTATGATCATTTTTGGCTTATTTAGACTTGATCAAATCATAAAAGACCTATATATATGCATATCGACTTACTTGGATCAAAATTTCACTCTTTTGTATAGTCCTGGCACTCTAGATCCGACATGGAAAATTTTCAAAAAATTTTAATTTTACCAAAAAAAGTCAAATTATGATCATTTTTGGCTTATTTAGACTTGATCAAATCATAAAAGACCTATATATATGCATATCGACTTACTTGGATCAAAATTTCACTCTTTTGTATAGTCCTGGCACTCTAGATCCGACATGGAAAATTTTCGAAAAATTTTAATTTTACCAAAAAATGTCAAATTATGATCATTTTTGGCTTATTTAGACTTGATCAAATCATAAAAGACCTATATATATGCATATCGACTTACTTGGATCAAAATTTCACTCTTTTGTATAGTCCTGGCACTCTAGATCCGACATGGAAAATTTTCAAAAAATTTTAATTTTACCAAAAAAAGTCAAATTATGATCATTTTTGGCTTATTTAGACTTGATCAAATCATAAAAGACCTATATATATGCATATCGACTTACTTTGATCAAAATTTCACTCTTTTGTATAGTCCTGGCACTCTAGATACGACATGGAAAATTTTCAAAAAATTTTAATTTTACCAAAAAAAGTCAAATTATGATCATTTTTGGCTTATTTAGACTTGATCAAATCATAAAAGACCTATATATATGCATATCGACTTACTTGGATCAAAATTTGACCCTTTTGTATAGTCCTGGCACTCTAGATCCGACATCGAAAATTTTCGAAAAATTTTAATTTTACCAAAAAATGTAAAATTATGATCATTTTTGGCTTATTTAGACTTGATCAAATCATAAAAGACCTATATATATGCATATCGACTTACTTGGATCAAAATTTCACACTTTTGTATAGTCCTGGCACTCTAGATCCGACATGGAAAATTTTCAAAAAATTTTAATTTTACCAAAAAATGTCAAATTATGATCATTTTTGGCTTATTTAGACTTGATCAAATCATAAAAGACCTATATATATGCATATCGACTTACTTGGATCAAAATTTCACTCTTTTGTATAGTCCTGGCACTCTAGATCCGACATGGAAAATTTTCAAAAAATTTTAATTTTACCAAAAAAAGTCAAATTATGATCATTTTTGGCTTATTTAGACTTGATCAAATCATAAAAGACCTATATATATGCATATCGACTTACTTGGATCAAAATTTGACCCTTTTGTATAGTCCTGGCACTCTAGATCCGACATCGAAAATTTTCGAAAAATTTTAATTTTACCAAAAAATGTCAAATTATGATCATTTTTGGCTTATTTAGACTTGATCAAATCATAAAAGACCTATATATATGCATATCGACTTACTTGGATCAAAATTTCACTCTTTTGTATAGTCCTGGCACTCTAGATCCGACATGGAAAATTTTCAAAAAATTTTAATTTTACCAAAAAAAGTCAAATTATGATCATTTTTGGCTTATTTAGACTTGATCAAATCATAAAAGACCTATATATATGCATATCGACTTACTTGGATCAAAATTTCACTCTTTTGTATAGTCCTGGCACTCTAGATCCGACATGGAAAATTTTCAAAAAATTTTAATTTTACCAAAAAAAGTCAAATTATGATCATTTTTGGCTTATTTAGACTTGATCAAATCATAAAAGACCTATATATATGCATATCGACTTACTTGGATCAAAATTTGACCCTTTTGTATAGTCCTGGCACTCTAGATCCGACATGGAAAATTTTCAACAATTTTAATTTTACCAAAAAATGTAAAATTATGATCATTTTTGGCTTATTTAGACTTGATCAAATCATAAAAGACCTATATATATGCATATCGACTTACTTGGATCAAAATTTGACCCTTTTGTATAGTCCTGGCACTCTAGATCCGACATCGAAAATTTTCAACAATTTTAATTTTACCAAAAAATGTAAAATTATGATCATTTTTGGCTTATTTAGACTTGATCAAATCATAAAAGACCTATATATATGCATATCGACTTACTTGGATCAAAAATTGACCCTTTTTTATAGTCCTGGCACTCTAGATCCGACATCGAAAATTTTCGAAAAATTTTTATTTTACCAAAAAATGTAAAATTATGATCATTTTTGGCTTATTTAGACTTGATCAAATCATAAAAGACCTATATATATGCATATCGACTTACTTGGATCAAAATTTCACACTTTTGTATAGTCCTGTCACTCTAGATCCGACATGGAAAATTTTCGAAAAATTTTAATTTTACCAAAAAATGTCAAATTATGATCATTTTTGGCTTATTTAGACTTGATCAAATCATAAAAGACCTATATATATGCATATCGACTTACTTGGATCAAAATTTCACTCTTTTGTATAGTCCTGGCACTCTAGATTCGACATCGAAAATTTTCGAAAAATTTTAATTTTACCAAAAAATGTCAAATTATGATCATTTTTGGCTTATATAGACTTGATCCAATCATAAAAGACCTATATATATGCATCGGCTTCCAACCCAACCTAACCTAACCCAACCCAACCCAACCCAACCCAACCCAACCTAACCTAACCCAACCATTGGTCTTACTTTTTTTTTTACCAAAAAAAGTCAAATTATGATCATTTTTGGCTTATTTAGACTTGATCAAATCATAAAAGACCTATATATATGCATATCGACTTACTTGGATCAAAAATTGACCCTTTTGTATAGTCCTGGCACTCTAGATCCGACATCGAAAATTTTCGAAAAATTTTTATTTTACCAAAAAATGTAAAATTATGATCATTTTTGGCTTATTTAGACTTGATCAAATCATAAAAGACCTATATATATGCATATCGACTTACTTGGATCAAAATTTCACACTTTTGTATAGTCCTGTCACTCTAGATCCGACATGGAAAATTTTCGAAAAATTTTAATTTTACCAAAAAATGTCAAATTATGATCATTTTTGGCTTATTTAGACTTGATCAAATCATAAAAGACCTATATATATGTTTCGGCTTCCAACCCAACCTAACCTAACCCAACCCAACCCAACCCAACCCAACCCAACCCAACCCAACCTAACCTAACCCAACCATTGGTCTTACTTTTTTTTTTTACCAAAAAAAGTCAAATTATGATCATTTTTGGCTTATTTAGACTTGATCAAATCATAAAAGACGTATATATATGCATATCGACTTACTTGGATCAAAATTTGACCCTTTTGTATAGTCCTGGCACTCTAGATCCGACATCGAAAATTTTCGAAAAATTTTTATTTTACCAAAAAATGTCAAATTATGATCATTTTTGGCTTATTTAGACTTGATCAAATCATAAAAGACCTATATATATGCATATCGACTTACTTGGATCAAAATTTCACTCTTTTGTATAGTCCTGGCACTCTAGATCCGACATGGAAAATTTTCAAAAATTTTAATTTTACCAAAAAATGTCAATTTATGATCATTTTTGGCTTATTTAGACTTGATCAAATCATAAAAGACCTATATATATGCATATCGACTTACTTGGATCAAAATTTGACCCTTTTGTATAGTCCTGCCACTCTAGATCCGACATGGAAAATTTTCGAAAAATTTTAATTTTACCAAAAAATGAAAAATTATGATCATTTTTGGCTTATATAGACTTGATCCAATCATAAAAACCCTATATATATGCATATCGACTTACTTGGATCAAAATTTCACTCTTTTGTATAGTCCTGGCACTCTAGATCCGACATGGAAAATTTTCAAAAAATTTTAATTTTACCAAAAAAAGTCAAATTATGATCATTTTTGGCTTATTTAGACTTGATCAAATCATAAAAGACGTATATATATGCATATCGACTTACTTGGATCAAAATTTGACCCTTTTGTATAGTCCTGGCACTCTAGATCCGACATGGAAAATTTTCGAAAAATTTTAATTTTACCAAAAAATGAAAAATTATGATCATTTTTGGCTTATATAGACTTGATCCAATCATAAAAGACCTATATATATGCATATCGACTTACTTGGATCAAAATTTCACTCTTTTGTATAGTCCTGGCACTCTAGATCCGACATGGAAAATTTTCAAGAAATTTTAATTTTACCAAAAAAAGTCAAATTATGATCATTTTTGGCTTATTTAGACTTGATCAAATCATAAAAGACCTATATATATGCATATCGACTTACTTGGATCAAAATTTGACCCTTTTGTATAGTCCTGGCACTCTAGATCCGACATCGAAAATTTTCGAAAAATTTTAATTTTACCAAAAAATATAAAATTATGATCATTTTTGGCTTATTTAGACTTGATCAAATCATAAAAGACCTATATATATGCATATCGACTTACTTGGATCAAAATTTGACCCTTTTGTATAGTCCTGGCACTCTAGATCCGACATCGAAAATTTTCAACAATTTTAATTTTACCAAAAAATGTAAAATTATGATCATTTTTGGCTTATTTAGACTTGATCAAATCATAAAAGACCTATATATATGCATATCGACTTACTTGGATCAAAATTTGACCCTTTTGTATAGTCCTGGCACTCTAGATCCGACATCGAAAATTTTCGAAAAATTTTAATTTTACCAAAAAATGTCAAATTATGATCATTTTTGGCTTATATAGACTTGATCCAATCATAAAAGACCTATATATATGCATCGGCTTCCAACCCAACCTAACCTAACCCAACCCAACCCAACCCAACCCAACCCAACCTAACCTAACCCAACCATTGGTCTTACTTTTTTTTTTACCAAAAAAGTCAAATTATGATCATTTTTGGCTTATTTAGACTTGATCAAATCATAAAAGACCTATATATATGCATATCGACTTACTTGGATCAAAAATTGACCCTTTTGTATAGTCCTGGCACTCTAGATCCGACATCGAAAATTTTCGAAAAATTATATTTTACCAAAAAATGTAAAATTATGATCATTTTTGGCTTATTTAGACTTGATCAAATCATAAAAGACCTATATATATGCATATCGACTTACTTGGATCAAAATTTCACACTTTTGTATAGTCCTGTCACTCTAGATCCGACATGGAAAATTTTCGAAAAATTTTAATTTTACCAAAAAATGTCAAATTATGATCATTTTTGGCTTATATAGACTTGATCCATTCATAAAAGACCTATATATATGTTTCGGCTTCCAACCCAACCTAACCTAACCCAACCCAACCCAACCCAACCCAACCCAACCCAACCTAACCTAACCCAACCATTGGTCTTACTTTTTTTTTTACCAAAAAAAGTCAAATTATGATCATTTTTGGCTTATTTAGACTTGATCAAATCATAAAAGACCTATATATATGCATATCGACTTACTTGGATCAAAAATTGACCCTTTTGTATAGTCCTGGCACTCTAGATCCGACATCGAAAATTTTCGAAAAATTATATTTTACCAAAAAATGTAAAATTATGATCATTTTTGGCTTATTTAGACTTGATCAAATCATAAAAGACCTATATATATGCATATCGACTTACTTGGATCAAAATTTCACTCTTTTGTATAGTCCTGGCACTCTAGATCCGACATGGAAAATTTTCAAAAAATTTTAATTTTACCAAAAAAAGTCAAATTATGATCATTTTTGGCTTATTTAGACTTGATCAAATCATAAAAGACCTATATATATGCATATCGACTTACTTGGATCAAAATTTCACTCTTTTGTATAGTCCTGGCACTCTAGATACGACATGGAAAATTTTCAAAAAATTTTAATTTTACCAAAAAAAGTCAAATTATGATCATTTTTGGCTTATTTAGACTTGATCAAATCATAAAAGACCTATATATATGCATATCGACTTACTTGGATCAAAATTTGACCCTTTTGTATAGTCCTGGCACTCTAGATCCGACATCGAAAATTTTCGAAAAATTTTAATTTTACCAAAAAATGTAAAATTATGATCATTTTTGGCTTATTTAGACTTGATCAAATCATAAAAGACCTATATATATGCATATCGACTTACTTGGATCAAAATTTCACACTTTTGTATAGTCCTGGCACTCTAGATCCGACATGGAAAATTTTCAAAAAATTTTAATTTTACCAAAAAATGTCAAATTATGATCATTTTTGGCTTATTTAGACTTGATCAAATCATAAAAGACCTATATATATGCATATCGACTTACTTGGATCAAAATTTCACTCTTTTGTATAGTCCTGGCACTCTAGATCCGACATGGAAAATTTTCAAAAAATTTTAATTTTACCAAAAAAAGTCAAATTATGATCATTTTTGGCTTATTTAGACTTGATCAAATCATAAAAGACCTATATATATGCATATCGACTTACTTGGATCAAAATTTGACCCTTTTGTATAGTCCTGGCACTCTAGATCCGACATCGAAAATTTTCGAAAAATTTTAATTTTACCAAAAAATGTCAAATTATGATCATTTTTGGCTTATTTAGACTTGATCAAATCATAAAAGACCTATATATATGCATATCGACTTACTTGGATCAAAATTTCACTCTTTTGTATAGTCCTGGCACTCTAGATCCGACATGGAAAATTTTCAAAAAATTTTAATTTTACCAAAAAAAGTCAAATTATGATCATTTTTGGCTTATTTAGACTTGATCAAATCATAAAAGACCTATATATATGCATATCGACTTACTTGGATCAAAATTTCACTCTTTTGTATAGTCCTGGCACACTAGATCCGACATGGAAAATTTTCAAAAAATTTTAATTTTACCAAAAAAAGTCAAATTATGATCATTTTTGGCTTATTTAGACTTGATCAAATCATAAAAGACCTATATATATGCATATCGACTTACTTGGATCAAAATTTGACCCTTTTGTATAGTCCTGGCACTCTAGATCCGACATGGAAAATTTTCAACCATTTTAATTTTACCAAAAAATGTAAAATTATGATCATTTTTGGCTTATTTAGACTTGATCAAATCATAAAAGACCTATATATATGCATATCGACTTACTTGGATCAAAATTTGACCCTTTTGTATAGTCCTGGCACTCTAGATCCGACATCGAAAATTTTCAACAATTTTAATTTTACCAAAAAATGTAAAATTATGATCATTTTTGGCTTATTTAGACTTGATCAAATCATAAAAGACCTATATATATGCATATCGACTTACTTGGATCAAAAATTGACCCTTTTGTATAGTCCTGGCACTCTAGATCCGACATCGAAAATTTTCGAAAAATTTTTATTTTACCAAAAAATGTAAAATTATGATCATTTTTGGCTTATTTAGACTTGATCAAATCATAAAAGACCTATATATATGCATATCGACTTACTTGGATCAAAATTTCACACTTTTGTATAGTCCTGTCACTCTAGATCCGACATGGAAAATTTTCGAAAAATTTTAATTTTACCAAAAAATGTCAAATTATGATCATTTTTGGCTTATTTAGACTTGATCAAATCATAAAAGACCTATATATATGCATATCGACTTACTTGGATCAAAATTTCACTCTTTTGTATAGTCCTGGCACTCTAGATTCGACATCGAAAATTTTCGAAAAATTTTAATTTTACCAAAAAATGTCAAATTATGATCATTTTTGGCTTATATAGACTTGATCCAATCATAAAAGACCTATATATATGCATCGGCTTCCAACCCAACCTAACCTAACCCAACCCAACCCAACCCAACCCAACCCAACCTAACCTAACCCAACCATTGGTCTTACTTTTTTTTTTACCAAAAAAAGTCAAATTATGATCATTTTTGGCTTATTTAGACTTGATCAAATCATAAAAGACCTATATATATGCATATCGACTTACTTGGATCAAAAATTGACCCTTTTGTATAGTCCTGGCACTCTAGATCCGACATCGAAAATTTTCGAAAAATTTTTATTTTACCAAAAAATGTAAAATTATGATCATTTTTGGCTTATTTAGACTTGATCAAATCATAAAAGACCTATATATATGCATATCGACTTACTTGGTTCAAAATTTCACACTTTTGTATAGTCCTGTCACTCTAGATCCGACATGGAAAATTTT
Source organism: Chrysoperla carnea (assembly GCF_905475395.1). Taxonomy (NCBI): domain Eukaryota; kingdom Metazoa; phylum Arthropoda; class Insecta; order Neuroptera; family Chrysopidae; genus Chrysoperla; species Chrysoperla carnea. The sequence goes on along the minus strand of NW_025408233.1, from coordinate 2,369,368 downwards.
CGAAAAATTTTTATTTTACCAAAAAATGTCAAATTATGATCATTTTTGGCTTATTTAGACTTGATCAAATCATAAAAGACCTATATATATGTTTCGGCTTCCAACCCAACCTAACCTAACCCAACCCAACCCAACCCAACCCAACCCAACCCAACCCAACCTAACCTAACCCAACCATTGGTCTTACTTTTTTTTTTTACCAAAAAAAGTCAAATTATGATCATTTTTGGCTTATTTAGACTTGATCAAATCATAAAAGACGTATATATATGCATATCGACTTACTTGGATCAAAATTTGACCCTTTTGTATAGTCCTGGCACTCTAGATCCGACATCGAAAATTTTCGAAAAATTTTTATTTTACCAAAAAATGTCAAATTATGATCATTTTTGGCTTATTTAGACTTGATCAAATCATAAAAGACCTATATATATATGCATATCGACTTACTTGGATCAAAATTTCACTCTTTTGTATAGTCCTGGCACTCTAGATCCGACATGGAAAATTTTCAAAAATTTTAATTTTACCAAAAAATGTCAATTTATGATCATTTTTGGCTTATTTAGACTTGATCAAATCATAAAAGACCTATATATATGCATATCGACTTACTTGGATCAAAATTTGACCCTTTTGTATAGTCCTGCCACTCTAGATCCGACATGGAAAATTTTCGAAAAATTTTAATTTTACCAAAAAATGAAAAATTATGATCATTTTTGGCTTATATAGACTTGATCCAATCATAAAAACCCTATATATATGCATATCGACTTACTTGGATCAAAATTTCACTCTTTTGTATAGTCCTGGCACTCTAGATCCGACATGGAAAATTTTCAAAAAATTTTAATTTTACCAAAAAAAGTCAAATTATGATCATTTTTGGCTTATTTAGACTTGATCAAATCATAAAAGACCTATATATATGCATATCGACTTACTTGGATCAAAATTTGACCCTTTTGTATAGTCCTGGCACTCTAGATCCGACATCGAAAATTTTCGAAAAATTTTAATTTTACCAAAAAAAGTCAAATTATGATCATTTTTGGCTTATTTAGACTTGATCAAATCATAAAAGACGTATATATATGCATATCGACTTACTTGGATCAAAATTTGACCCTTTTGTATAGTCCTGGCACTCTAGATCCGACATGGAAAATTTTCGAAAAATTTTAATTTTACCAAAAAATGAAAAATTATGATCATTTTTGGCTTATATAGACTTGATCCAATCATAAAAGACCTATATATATGCATATCGACTTACTTGGATCAAAATTTCACTCTTTTGTATAGTCCTGGCACTCTAGATCCGACATGGAAAATTTTCAAAAAATTTTAATTTTACCAAAAAAAGTCAAATTATGATCATTTTTGGCTTATTTAGACTTGATCAAATCATAAAAGACCTATATATATGCATATCGACTTACTTGGATCAAAATTTGACCCTTTTGTATAGTCCTGGCACTCTAGATCCGACATCGAAAATTTTCGAAAAATTTTAATTTTACCAAAAAATATAAAATTATGATCATTTTTGGCTTATTTAGACTTGATCAAATCATAAAAGACCTATATATATGCATATCGACTTACTTGGATCAAAATTTGACCCTTTTGTATAGTCCTGGCACTCTAGATCCGACATCGAAAATTTTCAACAATTTTAATTTTACCAAAAAATGTAAAATTATGATCATTTTTGGCTTATTTAGACTTGATCAAATCATAAAAGACCTATATATATGCATATCGACTTACTTGGATCAAAATTTGACCCTTTTGTATAGTCCTGGCACTCTAGATCCGACATCGAAAATTTTCGAAAAATTTTAATTTTACCAAAAAATGTCAAATTATGATCATTTTTGGCTTATATAGACTTGATCCAATCATAAAAGACCTATATATATGCATCGGCTTCCAACCCAACCTAACCTAACCCAACCCAACCCAACCCAACCCAACCCAACCTAACCTAACCCAACCATTGGTCTTACTTTTTTTTTTACCAAAAAAAGTCAAATTATGATCATTTTTGGCTTATTTAGACTTGATCAAATCATAAAAGACCTATATATATGCATATCGACTTACTTGGATCAAAAATTGACCCTTTTGTATAGTCCTGGCACTCTAGATCCGACATCGAAAATTTTCGAAAAATTATATTTTACCAAAAAATGTAAAATTATGATCATTTTTGGCTTATTTAGACTTGATCAAATCATAAAAGACCTATATATATGCATATCGACTTACTTGGATCAAAATTTCACACTTTTGTATAGTCCTGTCACTCTAGATCCGACATGGAAAATTTTCGAAAAATTTTAATTTTACCAAAAAATGTCAAATTATGATCATTTTTGGCTTATATAGACTTGATCCATTCATAAAAGACCTATATATATGTTTCGGCTTCCAACCCAACCTAACCTAACCCAACCCAACCCAACCCAACCTAACCTAACCCAACCATTGGTCTTACTTTTTTTTTTACCAAAAAAAGTCAAATTATGATAATTTTTGGCTTATTTAGACTTGATCAAATCATAAAAGACGTATATATATGCATATCGACTTACTTGGATCAAAATTTGACCCTTTTGTATAGTCCTGGCACTCTAGATCCGACATCGAAAATTTTCGAAAAATTTTTATTTTACCAAAAAATGTCAAATTATGATCATTTTTGGCTTATTTAGACTAGATCAAATCATAAAAGACCTATATATATGCATATCGACTTACTTGGATCAAAATTTCACTCTTTTGTATAGTCCTGGCACTCTAGATCCGACATGGAAAATTTTCAAAAATTTTAATTTTACCAAAAAATGTCAATATATGATCATTTTTGGCTTATTTAGACTTGATCAAATCATAAAAGACCTATATATATGCATATCGACTTACTTGGATCAAAATTTGACCCTTTTGTATAGTCCTGCCACTCTAGATCCGACATGGAAAATTTTCGAAAAATTTTAATTTTACCAAAAAATGAAAAATTATGATCATTTTTGGCTTATATAGACTTGATCCAATCATAAAAGACCTATATATATGCATATCGACTTACTTGGATCAAAATTTCACTCTTTTGTATAGTCCTGGCACTCTAGATCCGACATGGAAAATTTTCAAAAAATTTTAATTTTACCAAAAAAAGTCAAATTATGATCATTTTTGGCTTATTTAGACTTGATCAAATCATAAAAGACCTATATATATGCATATCGACTTACTTGGATCAAAATTTGACCCTTTTGTATAGTCCTGGCACTCTAGATCCGACATCGAAAATTTTCGAAAAATTTTAATTTTACCAAAAAATGTAAAATTATGATCATTTTTGGCTTATTTAGACTTGATCAAATCATAAAAAACCTATATATATGCATATCGACTTACTTGGATCAAAATTTCACACTTTTGTATAGTCCTGTCACTCTAGATCCGTTATGGAAAATTTTCGAAAAATTTTAATTTTACCAAAAAATGTCAAATTATGATCATTTTTGGCTTATTTAGACTTGATCAAATCATAAAAGACCTATATATATGCATATCGACTTACTTGGATCAAAATTTCACTCTTTTGTATAGTCCTGGCACTCTAGATTCGACATCGAAAATTTTCAAAAAATTTTAATTTTACCAAAAAAAGTCAAATTATGATCATTTTTGGCTTATTTAGACTTGATCAAATCATAAAAGACCTATATATATGCATATCGACTTACTTGGATCAAAATTTCACACTTTTGTATAGTCCTGGCACTCTAGATCCGACATGGAAAATTTTCAAAAAATTTTAATTTTACCAAAAAATGTCAAATTATGATCATTTTTGGCTTATTTAGACTTGATCAAATCATAAAAGACCTATATATATGCATATCGACTTACTTGGATCAAAATTTCACTCTTTTGTATAGTCCTGGCACTCTAGATCCGACATGGAAAATTTTCAAAAAATTTTAATTTTACCAAAAAAAGTCAAATTATGATCATTTTTGGCTTATTTAGACTTGATCAAATCATAAAAGACCTATATATATGCATATCGACTTACTTGGATCAAAATTTGACCCTTTTGTATAGTCCTGGCACTCTAGATCCGACATCGAAAATTTTCGAAAAATTTTAATTTTACCAAAAAATGTAAAATTATGATCATTTTTGGCTTATTTAGACTTGATCAAATCATAAAAGACCTATATATATGCATATCGACTTACTTGGATCAAAATTTCACACTTTTGTATAGTCCTGGCACTCTAGATCCGACATGGAAAATTTTCAAAAAATTTTAATTTTACCAAAAAAAGTCAAATTATGATCATTTTTGGCTTATTTAGACTTGATCAAATCATAAAAGACCTATATATATGCATATCGACTTACTTGGATCAAAATTTGACCCTTTTGTATAGTCCTGGCACTCTAGATCCGACATCGAAAATTTTCGAAAAATTTTAATTTTACCAAAAAATGTAAAATTATGATCATTTTTGGCTTATTTAGACTTGATCAAATCATAAAAGACCTATATATATGCATATCGACTTACTTGGATCAAAATTTCACACTTTTGTATAGTCCTGGCACTCTAGATCCGACATGGAAAATTTTCAAAAAATTTTAATTTTACCAAAAAATGTCAAATTATGATCATTTTTGGCTTATTTAGACTTGATCAAATCATAAAAGACCTATATATATGCATATCGACTTACTTGGATCAAAATTTCACACTTTTGTATAGTCCTGTCACTCTAGATCCGTTATGGAAAATTTTCGAAAAATTTTAATTTTACCAAAATATGTCAAATTATGATCATTTTTGGCTTATTTAGACTTGATCAAATCATAAAAGACCTATATATATGCATATCGACTTACTTGGATCAAAATTTCACTCTTTTGTATAGTCCTGGCACTCTAGATTCGACATCGAAAATTTTCAAAAAATTTTAATTTTACCAAAAAAAGTCAAATTATGATCATTTTTGGCTTATTTAGACTTGATCAAATCATAAAAGACCTATATATATGCATATCGACTTACTTGGATCAAAATTTCACACTTTTGTATAGTCCTGGCACTCTAGATCCGACATGGAAAATTTTCAAAAAATTTTAATTTTACCAAAAAATGTCAAATTATGATCATTTTTGGCTTATTTAGACTTGATCAAATCATAAAAGACCTATATATATGCATATCGACTTACTTGGATCAAAATTTCACTCTTTTGTATAGTCCTGGCACTCTAGATCCGACATGGAAAATTTTCAAAAAATTTTAATTTTACCAAAAAAAGTCAAATTATGATCATTTTTGGCTTATTTAGACTTGATCAAATCATAAAAGACCTATATATATGCATATCGACTTACTTGGATCAAAATTTGACCCTTTTGTATAGTCCTGGCACTCTAGATCCGACATCGAAAATTTTCGAAAAATTTTAATTTTACCAAAAAATGTAAAATTATGATCATTTTTGGCTTATTTAGACTTGATCAAATCATAAAAGACCTATATATATGCATATCGACTTACTTGGATCAAAATTTCACACTTTTGTATAGTCCTGGCACTCTAGATCCGACATGGAAAATTTTCAAAAAATTTTAATTTTACCAAAAAAAGTCAAATTATGATCATTTTTGGCTTATTTAGACTTGATCAAATCATAAAAGACCTATATATATGCATATCGACTTACTTGGATCAAAATTTGACCCTTTTGTATAGTCCTGGCACTCTAGATCCGACATCGAAAATTTTCGAAAAATTTTAATTTTACCAAAAAATGTAAAATTATGATCATTTTTGGCTTATTTAGACTTGATCAAATCATAAAAGACCTATATATATGCATATCGACTTACTTGGATCAAAATTTCACACTTTTGTATAGTCCTGGCACTCTAGATCCGACATGGAAAATTTTCAAAAAATTTTAATTTTACCAAAAAATGTCAAATTATGATCATTTTTGGCTTATTTAGACTTGATCAAATCATAAAAGACCTATATATATGCATATCGACTTACTTGGATCAAAATTTCACACTTTTGTATAGTCCTGTCACTCTAGATCCGTTATGGAAAATTTTCGAAAAATTTTAATTTGACCAAAAAATGTCAAATTATGATCATTTTTGGCTTATTTAGACTTGATCAAATCATAAAAGACCTATATATATGCATATCGACTTACTTGGATCAAAATTTCACTCTTTTGTATAGTCCTGGCACTCTAGATCCGACATGGAAAATTTTCAAAAAATTTTAATTTTACCAAAAAAAGTCAAATTATGATCATTTTTGGCTTATTTAGACTTGATCAAATCATAAAAGACCTATATATATGCATATCGACTTACTTGGATCAAAATTTGACCCTTTTGTATAGTCCTGGCACTCTAGATCCGTTATGGAAAATTTTCGAAAAATTTTAATTTGACCAAAAAATGTCAAATTATGATCATTTTTGGCTTATTTAGACTTGATCAAATCATAAAAGACCTATATATATGCATATCGACTTACTTGGATCAAAATTTCACTCTTTTGTATAGTCCTGGCACTCTAGATCCGACATGGAAAATTTTCAAAAAATTTTAATTTTACCAAAAAAAGTCAAATTATGATCATTTTTGGCTTATTTAGACTTGATCAAATCATAAAAGACCTATATATATGCATATCGACTTACTTGGATCAAAATTTGACCCTTTTGTATAGTCCTGGCACTCTAGATCCGACATCGAAAATTTTCGAAAAATTTTAATTTTACCAAAAAATGTAAAATTATGATCATTTTTGGCTTATTTAGACTTGATCAAATCATAAAAGACCTATATATATGCATATCGACTTACTTGGATCAAAATTTCACACTTTTGTATAGTCCTGGCACTCTAGATCCGACATGGAAAATTTTCAAAAAATTTTAATTTTACCAAAAAATGTCAAATTATGATCATTTTTGGCTTATTTAGACTTGATCAAATCATAAAAGACCTATATATATGCATATCGACTTACTTGGATCAAAATTTCACTCTTTTGTATAGTCCTGGCACTCTAGATTCGACATCGAAAATTTTCAAAAAATTTGTATTTTATCAAAAAAAGTCAAATTATGATCATTTTTGGCTTATTTAGACTTGATCAAATCATAAAAGACCTATATATATGCATATCGACTTACTTGGATCAAAATTTCACACTTTTGTATAGTCCTGGCACTCTAGATCCGACATGGAAAATTTTCAAAAAATTTTAATTTTACCAAAAAATGTCAAATTATGATCATTTTTGGCTTATTTAGACTTGATCAAATCATAAAAGACCTATATATATGCATATCGACTTACTTGGATCAAAATTTCACTCTTTTGTATAGTCCTGGCACTCTAGATCCGACATGGAAAATTTTCAAAAAATTTTAATTTTACCAAAAAAAGTCAAATTATGATCATTTTTGGCTTATTTAGACTTGATCAAATCATAAAAGACCTATATATATGCATATCGACTTACTTGGATCAAAATTTGACCCTTTTGTATAGTCCTGGCACTCTAGATCCGACATCGAAAATTTTCGAAAAATTTTAATTTTACCAAAAAATGTAAAATTATGATCATTTTTGGCTTATTTAGACTTGATCAAATCATAAAAGACCTATATATATGCATATCGACTTACTTGGATCAAAATTTCACACTTTTGTATAGTCCTGGCACTCTAGATCCGACATGGAAAATTTTCAAAAAATTTTAATTTTACCAAAAAAAGTCAAATTATGATCATTTTTGGCTTATTTAGACTTGATCAAATCATAAAAGACCTATATATATGCATATCGACTTACTTGGATCAAAATTTGACCCTTTTGTATAGTCCTGGCACTCTAGATCCGACATCGAAAATTTTCGAAAAATTTTAATTTTACCAAAAAATGTAAAATTATGATCATTTTTGGCTTATTTAGACTTGATCAAATCATAAAAGACCTATATATATGCATATCGACTTACTTGGATCAAAATTTCACACTTTTGTATAGTCCTGGCACTCTAGATCCGACATGGAAAATTTTCAAAGAATTTTAATTTTACCAAAAAATGTCAAATTATGATCATTTTTGGCTTATTTAGACTTGATCAAATCATAAAAGACCTATATATATGCATATCGACTTACTTGGATCAAAATTTCACACTTTTGTATAGTCCTGTCACTCTAGATCCGTTATGGAAAATTTTCGAAAAATTTTAATTTTACCAAAATATGTCAAATTATGATCATTTTTGGCTTATTTAGACTTGATCAAATCATAAAAGACCTATATATATGCATATCGACTTACTTGGATCAAAATTTCACTCTTTTGTATAGTCCTGGCACTCTAGATTCGACATCGAAAATTTTCAAAAAATTTTAATTTTACCAAAAAATGTCAAATTATGATCATTTTTGGCTTATTTAGACTTGATCAAATCATAAAAGACCTATATATATGCATATCGACTTACTTGGATCAAAATTTCACACTTTTGTATAGTCCTGGCACTCTAGATCCGACATGGAAAATTTTCAAAAAATTTTAATTTTACCAAAAAATGTCAAATTATGATCATTTTTGGCTTATTTAGACTTGATCAAATCATAAAAGACCTATATATATGCATATCGACTTACTTGGATCAAAATTTCACTCTTTTGTATAGTCCTGGCACTCTAGATCCGACATGGAAAATTTTCAAAAAATTTTAATTTTACCAAAAAAAGTCAAATTATGATCATTTTTGGCTTATTTAGACTTGATCAAATCATAAAAGACCTATATATATGCATATCGACTTACTTGGATCAAAATTTGACCCTTTTGTATAGTCCTGGCACTCTAGATCCGACATCGAAAATTTTCGAAAAATTTTAATTTTACCAAAAAATGTAAAATTATGATCATTTTTGGCTTATTTAGACTTGATCAAATCATAAAAGACCTATATATATGCATATCGACTTACTTGGATCAAAATTTCACACTTTTGTATAGTCCTGGCACTCTAGATCCGACATGGAAAATTTTCAAAAAATTTTAATTTTACCAAAAAAAGTCAAATTATGATCATTTTTGGCTTATTTAGACTTGATCAAATCATAAAAGACCTATATATATGCATATCGACTTACTTGGATCAAAATTTGACCCTTTTGTATAGTCCTGGCACTCTAGATCCGACATCGAAAATTTTCGAAAAATTTTAATTTTACCAAAAAATGTAAAATTATGATCATTTTTGGCTTATTTAGACTTGATCAAATCATAAAAGACCTATATATATGCATATCGACTTACTTGGATCAAAATTTCACACTTTTGTATAGTCCTGTCACTCTAGATCCGACATGGAAAATTTTCGAAAAATTTTAATTTTACCAAAAAATGTCAAATTATGATCATTTTTGGCTTATTTAGACTTAATCAAATCATAAAAGACCTATATATATGCATATCGACTTACTTGGATCAAAATTTCACTCTTTTGTATAGTCCTGGCACTCTAGATCCGACATGGAAAATTTTCAAAAAATTTTAATTTTACCAAAAAAAGTCAAATTATGATCATTTTTGGCTTATTTAGACTTGATCAAATCATAAAAGACCTATATATATGCATATCGACTTACTTGGATCAAAATTTGACCCTTTTGTATAGTCCTGGCACTCTAGATCCGACATCGAAAATTTTCGAAAAATTTTAATTTTACCAAAAAATGTAAAATTATGATCATTTTTGGCTTATTTAGACTTGATCAAATCATAAAAGACCTATATATATGCATATCGACTTACTTGGATCAAAATTTCACTCTTTTGTATAGTCCTGGCACTCTAGATCCGACATGGAAAATTTTCGAAAAATTTTAATTTTACCAAAAAATGTCAAATTATGATCATTTTTGGCTTATTTAGACTTGATCAAATCATAAAAGACCTATATATATGCATATCGACTTACTTGGATCAAAATTTCACTCTTTTGTATAGTCCTGGCACTCTAGATCCGACATGGAAAATTTTCAAAAAATTTTAATTTTACCAAAAAAAGTCAAATTATGATCATTTTTGGCTTATTTAGACTTGATCAAATCATAAAAGACCTATATATATGCATATCGACTTACTTGGATCAAAATTTGACCCTTTTGTATAGTCCTGGCACTCTAGATCCGACATCGAAAATTTTCGAAAAATTTTAATTTTACCAAAAAATTTAAAATTATGATCATTTTTGGCTTATTTAGACTTGATCAAATCATAAAAGACCTATATATATGCATATCGACTTACTTGGATCAAAATTTCACACTTTTGTATAGTCCTGGCACTCTAGATCCGACATGGAAAATTTTCAAAAAATTTTAATTTTACCAAAAAAAGTCAAATTATGATCATTTTTGGCTTATTTAGACTTGATCAAATCATAAAAGACCTATATATATGCATATCGACTTACTTGGATCAAAATTTCACTCTTTTGTATAGTCCTGGCACTCTAGATCCGACATGGAAAATTTTCAAAAAATTTTAATTTTACCAAAAAAAGTCAAATTATGATCATTTTTGGCTTATTTAGACTTGATCAAATCATAAAAGACCTATATATATGCATATCGACTTACTTGGATCAAAATTTGACCCTTTTGTATAGTCCTGGCACTCTAGATCCGACATGGAAAATTTTCAACAATTTTAATTTTACCAAAAAATGTAAAATTATGATCATTTTTGGCTTATTTAGACTTGATCAAATCATAAAAGACCTATATATATGCATATCGACTTACTTGGATCAAAATTTGACCCTTTTGTATAGTCCTGGCACTCTAGATCCGACATCGAAAATTTTCAACAATTTTAATTTTACCAAAAAATGTAAAATTATGATCATTTTTGGCTTATTTAGACTTGATCAAATCATAAAAGACCTATATATATGCATATCGACTTACTTGGATCAAAATTTGACCCTTTTGTATAGTCCTGGCACTCTAGATCCGACATCGAAAATTTTCAACAATTTTAATTTTACCAAAAAATGTAAAATTATGATCATTTTTGGCTTATTTAGACTTGATCAAATCATAAAAGACCTATATATATGCATATCGACTTACTTGGATCAAAAATTGACCCTTTTGTATAGTCCTGGCACTCTAGATCCGACATCGAAAATTTTCAACAATTTTAATTTTACCAAAAAATGTAAAATTATGATCATTTTTGGCTTATTTAGACTTGATCAAATCATAAAAGACCTATATATATGCATATCGACTTACTTGGATCAAAATTTCACTCTTTTGTATAGTCCTGGCACTCTAGATCCGACATGGAAAATTTTCGAAAAATTTTAATTTTACCAAAAAATGTCAAATTATGATCATTTTTGGCTTATTTAGACTTGATCAAATCATAAAAGACCTATATATATGCATATCGACTTACTTGGATCAAAATTTCACTCTTTTGTATAGTCCTGGCACTCTAGATCCGACATGGAAAATTTTCGAAAAATTTTAATTTTACCAAAAAATGTCAAATTATGATCATTTTTGGCTTATTTAGACTTGATCAAATCATAAAAGACCTATATATATGCATATCGACTTACTTGGATCAAAATTTCACTCTTTTGTATAGTCCTGGCACTCTAGATCCGACATGGAAAATTTTCAAAAAATTTTAATTTTACCAAAAAAAGTCAAATTATGATCATTTTTGGCTTATTTAGACTTGATCAAATCATAAAAGACCTATATATATGCATATCGACTTACTTGGATCAAAATTTCACTCTTTTGTATAGTCCTGGCACTCTAGATCCGACATGGAAAATTTTCAAAAAATTTTAATTTTACCAAAAAAAGTCAAATTATGATCATTTTTGGCTTATTTAGACTTGATCAAATCATAAAAGACCTATATATAGGCATATCGACTTACTTGGATCAAAATTTCACTCTTTTGTATAGTCCTGGCACTCTAGATCCGACATGGAAAATTTTCGAAAAATTTTAATTTTACCAAAAAATGTCAAATTATGATCATTTTTGGCTTATTTAGACTTGATCAAATCATAAAAGACCTATATATATGCATATCGACTTACTTGGATCAAAATTTCACTCTTTTGTATAGTCCTGGCACTCTAGATCCGACATGGAAAATTTTCAAAAAATTTTAATTTTACCAAAAAAAGTCAAATTATGATCATTTTTGGCTTATTTAGACTTGATCAAATCATAAAAGACCTATATATATGCATATCGACTTACTTGGATCAAAATTTCACTCTTTTGTATAGTCCTGGCACTCTAGATACGACATGGAAAATTTTCAAAAAATTTTAATTTTACCAAAAAAAGTCAAATTATGATCATTTTTGGCTTATTTAGACTTGATCAAATCATAAAAGACCTATATATATGCATATCGACTTACTTGGATCAAAATTTGACCCTTTTGTATAGTCCTGGCACTCTAGATCCGACATCGAAAATTTTCGAAAAATTTTAATTTTACCAAAAAATGTAAAATTATGATCATTTTTGGCTTATTTAGACTTGATCAAATCATAAAAGGCCTATATATATGCATATCGACTTACTTGGATCAAAATTTCACACTTTTGTATAGTCCTGGCACTCTAGATCCGACATGGAAAATTTTCAAAAAATTTTAATTTTACCAAAAAATGTCAAATTATGATCATTTTTGGCTTATTTAGACTTGATCAAATCATAAAAGACCTATATATATGCATATCGACTTACTTGGATCAAAATTTCACTCTTTTGTATAGTCCTGGCACTCTAGATCCGACATGGAAAATTTTCAAAAAATTTTAATTTTACCAAAAAAAGTCAAATTATGATCATTTTTGGCTTATTTAGACTTGATCAAATCATAAAAGACCTATATATATGCATATCGACTTACTTGGATCAAAATTTGACCCTTTTGTATAGTCCTGGCACTCTAGATCCGACATCGAAAATTTTCGAAAAATTTTAATTTTACCAAAAAATGTAAAATTATGATCATTTTTGGCTTATTTAGACTTGATCAAATCATAAAAGACCTATATATATGCATATCGACTTACTTGGATCAAAATTTCACACTTTTGTATAGTCCTGGCACTCTAGATCCGACATGGAAAATTTTCAAAAAATTTTAATTTTACCAAAAAATGTCAAATTATGATCATTTTTGGCTTATTTAGACTTGATCAAATCATAAAAGACCTATATATATGCATATCGACTTACTTGGATCAAAATTTCACTCTTTTGTATAGTCCTGGCACTCTAGATCCGACATGGAAAATTTTCAAAAAATTTTAATTTTACCAAAAAAAGTCAAATTATGATCATTTTTGGCTTATTTAGACTTGATCAAATCATAAAAGACCTATATATATGCATATCGACTTACTTGGATCAAAATTTCACTCTTTTGTATAGTCCTGGCACTCTAGATCCGACATGGAAAATTTTCAAAAAATTTTAATTTTACCAAAAAAAGTCAAATTATGATCATTTTTGGCTTATTTAGACTTGATCAAATCATAAAAGACCTATATATATGCATATCGACTTACTTGGATCAAAATTTGACCCTTTTGTATAGTCCTGGCACTCTAGATCCGACATCGAAAATTTTCAACAATTTTAATTTTACCAAAAAATGTAAAATTATGATCATTTTTGGCTTATTTAGACTTGATCAAATCATAAAAGACCTATATATATGCATATCGACTTACTTGGATCAAAATTTGACCCTTTTGTATAGTCCTGGCACTCTAGATCCGACATCGAAAATTTTCAACAATTTTAATTTTACCAAAAACTGTAAAATTATGATCATTTTTGGCTTATTTAGACTTGATCAAATCATAAAAGACCTATATATATGCATATCGACTTACTTGGATCAAAATTTCACTCTTTTGTATAGTCCTGGCACTCTAGATTCGACATCGAAAATTTTCGAAAAATTTTAATTTTACCAAAAAATGTCAAATTATGATCATTTTTGGCTTATATAGACTTGATCCAATCATAAAAGACCTATATATATGCATCGGCTTCCAATCCAACCTAACCTAACCCAACCCAACCCAACCCAACCCAACCCAACCTAACCTAACCCAACCATTGGTCTTACTTTTTTTTTTACCAAAAAAAGTCAAATTATGATCATTTTTGGCTTATTTAGACTTGATCAAATCATAAAAGACCTATATATATGCATATCGACTTACTTGGATCAAAAATTGACCCTTTTGTATAGTCCTGGCACTCTAGATCCGACATCGAAAATTTTCGAAAAATTTTTATTTTACCAAAAAATGTAAAATTATGATCATTTTTGGCTTATTTAGACTTGATCAAATCATAAAAGACCTATATATATGCATATCGACTTACTTGGATCAAAATTTCACACTTTTGTATAGTCCTGTCACTCTAGATCCGACATGGAAAATTTTCGAAAAATTTTAATTTTACCAAAAAATGTCAAATTATGATCATTTTTGGCTTATATAGACTTGATCCATTCATAAAAGACCTATATATATGTTTCGGCTTCCAACCCAACCTAACCTAACCCAACCCAACCCAACCCAACCCAACCCAACCCAACCCAACCTAACCTAACCCAACCATTGGTCTTACTTTTTTTTTTACCAAAAAAAGTCAAATTATGATCATTTTTGGCTTATTTAGACTTGATCAAATCATAAAAGACGTATATATATGCATATCGACTTACTTGGATCAAAATTTGACCCTTTTGTATAGTCCTGGCACTCTAGATCCGACATCGAAAATTTTTATTTTACCAAAAAATGTCAAATTATGATCATTTTTGGCTTATTTAGACTTGATCAAATCATAAAAGACCTATATATATGCATATCGACTTACTTGGATCAAAATTTGACCCTTTTGTATAGTCCTGGCACTCTAGATCCGACATCGAAAATTTTCGAAAAATTTTAATTTTACCAAAAAATGTAAAATTATGATCATTTTTGGCTTATTTAGACTTGATCAAATCATAAAAGACCTATATATATGCATATCGACTTACTTGGATCAAAATTTCACTCTTTTGTATAGTCCTGGCACTCTAGATCCGACATGGAAAATTTTGGAAAAATTTTAATTTTACCAAAAAATGTCAAATTATGATCATTTTTGGCTTATTTAGACTTGATCAAATCATAAAAGACCTATATATATGCATATCGACTTACTTGGATCAAAATTTCACTCTTTTGTATAGTCCTGGCACTCTAGATCCGACATGGAAAATTTTCAAAAAATTTTAATTTTACCAAAAAAAGTCAAATTATGATCATTTTTGGCTTATTTAGACTTGATCAAATCATAAAAGACCTATATATATGCATATCGACTTACTTGGATCAAAATTTCACTCTTTTGTATAGTCCTGGCACTCTAGATCCGACATGGAAAATTTTCAAAAAATTTTAATTTTACCAAAAAAAGTCAAATTATGATCATTTTTGGCTTATTTAGACTTGATCAAATCATAAAAGACCTATATATATGCATATCGACTTACTTGGATCAAAATTTGACCCTTTTGTATAGTCCTGGCACTCTAGATCCGACATCGAAAATTTTCGAAAAATTTTAATTTTACCAAAAAATGTAAAATTATGATCATTTTTGGCTTATTTAGACTTGATCAAATCATAAAAGACCTATATATATGCATATCGACTTACTTGGATCAAAATTTCACACTTTTGTATAGTCCTGGCACTCTAGATCCGACATGGAAAATTTTCAAAAAATTTTAATTTTACCAAAAAATGTCAAATTATGATCATTTTTGGCTTATTTAGACTTGATCAAATCATAAAAGACCTATATATATGCATATCGACTTACTTGGATCAAAATTTCACTCTTTTGTATAGTCCTGGCACTCTAGATCCGACATGGAAAATTTTCAAAAAATTTTAATTTTACCAAAAAAAGTCAAATTATGATCATTTTTGGCTTATTTAGACTTGATCAAATCATAAAAGACCTATATATATGCATATCGACTTACTTGGATCAAAATTTGACCCTTTTGTATAGTCCTGGCACTCTAGATCCGACATCGAAAATTTTCGAAAAATTTTAATTTTACCAAAAAATGTAAAATTATGATCATTTTTGGCTTATTTAGACTTGATCAAATCATAAAAGACCTATATATATGCATATCGACTTACTTGGATCAAAATTTCACACTTTTGTATAGTCCTGGCACTCTAGATCCGACATGGAAAATTTTCAAAAAATTTTAATTTTACCAAAAAAAGTCAAATTATGATCATTTTTGGCTTATTTAGACTTGATCAAATCATAAAAGACCTATATATATGCATATCGACTTACTTGGATCAAAATTTCACTCTTTTGTATAGTCCTGGCACTCTAGATCCGACATGGAAAATTTTCAAAAAATTTTAATTTTACCAAAAAAAGTCAAATTATGATCATTTTTGGCTTATTTAGACTTGATCAAATCATAAAAGACCTATATATATGCATATCGACTTACTTGGATCAAAATTTGACCCTTTTGTATAGTCCTGGCACTCTAGATCCGACATGGAAAATTTTCAACAATTTTAATTTTACCAAAAAATGTAAAATTATGATCATTTTTGGCTTATTTAGACTTGATCAAATCATAAAAGACCTATATATATGCATATCGACTTACTTGGATCAAAATTTGACCCTTTTGTATAGTCCTGGCACTCTAGATCCGACATCGAAAATTTTCAACAATTTTAATTTTACCAAAAAATGTCAAATTATGATCATTTTTGGCTTATTTAGACTTGATCAAATCATAAAAGACCTATATATATGCATATCGACTTACTTGGATCAAAATTTGACCCTTTTGTATAGTCCTGGCACTCTAGATCCGACATCGAAAATTTTCAACAATTTTAATTTTACCAAAAAATGTAAAATTATGATCATTTTTGGCTTATTTAGACTTGATCAAATCATAAAAGACCTATATATATGCATATCGACTTACTTGGATCAAAAATTGACCCTTTTGTATAGTCCTGGCACTCTAGATCCGACATCGAAAATTTTCAACAATTTTAATTTTACCAAAAAATGTAAAATTATGATCATTTTTGGCTTATTTAGACTTGATCAAATCATAAAAGACCTATATATATGCATATCGACTTACTTGGATCAAAATTTCACTCTTTTGTATAGTCCTGGCACTCTAGATCCGACATGGAAAATTTTCGAAAAATTTTAATTTTACCAAAAAATGTCAAATTATGATCATTTTTGGCTTATTTAGACTTGATCAAATCATAAAAGACCTATATATATGCATATCGACTTACTTGGATCAAAATTTCACTCTTTTGTATAGTCCTGGCACTCTAGATCCGACATGGAAAATTTTCAAAAAATTTTAATTTTACCAAAAAAAGTCAAATTATGATCATTTTTGGCTTATTTAGACTTGATCAAATCATAAAAGACCTATATATATGCATATCGACTTACTTGGATCAAAATTTCACTCTTTTGTATAGTCCTGGCACTCTAGATCCGACATGGAAAATTTTCAAAAAATTTTAATTTTACCAAAAAAAGTCAAATTATGATCATTTT
The DNA here is from genome assembly GCF_905475395.1 of Chrysoperla carnea. NCBI lineage: Eukaryota > Metazoa > Arthropoda > Insecta > Neuroptera > Chrysopidae > Chrysoperla > Chrysoperla carnea. The sequence continues at coordinate 2,351,552 of NW_025408233.1, read as the reverse complement.
TGGCTTATTTAGACTTGATCAAATCATAAAAGACCTATATATATGCATATCGACTTACTTGGATCAAAATTTCACTCTTTTGTATAGTCCTGGCACTCTAGATCCGACATGGAAAATTTTCAAAAAATTTTAATTTTACCAAAAAAAGTCAAATTATGATCATTTTTGGCTTATTTAGACTTGATCAAATCATAAAAGACCTATATATATGCATATCGACTTACTTGGATCAAAATTTGACCCTTTTGTATAGTCCTGGCACTCTAGATCCGACATCGAAAATTTTCGAAAAATTTTAATTTTACCAAAAAATGTAAAATTATGATCATTTTTGGCTTATTTAGACTTGATCAAATCATAAAAGACCTATATATATGCATATCGACTTACTTGGATCAAAATTTCACACTTTTGTATAGTCCTGGCACTCTAGATCCGACATGGAAAATTTTCAAAAAATTTTAATTTTACCAAAAAATGTCAAATTATGATCATTTTTGGCTTATTTAGACTTGATCAAATCATAAAAGACCTATATATATGCATATCGACTTACTTGGATCAAAATTTCACTCTTTTGTATAGTCCTGGCACTCTAGATCCGACATGGAAAATTTTCAAAAAATTTTAATTTTACCAAAAAAAGTCAAATTATGATCATTTTTGGCTTATTTAGACTTGATCAAATCATAAAAGACCTATATATATGCATATCGACTTACTTGGATCAAAATTTGACCCTTTTGTATAGTCCTGGCACTCTAGATCCGACATCGAAAATTTTCGAAAAATTTTAATTTTACCAAAAAATGTAAAATTATGATCATTTTTGGCTTATTTAGACTTGATCAAATCATAAAAGACCTATATATATGCATATCGACTTACTTGGATCAAAATTTCACACTTTTGTATAGTCCTGGCACTCTAGATCCGACATGGAAAATTTTCAAAAAATTTTAATTTTACCAAAAAAAGTCAAATTATGATCATTTTTGGCTTATTTAGACTTGATCAAATCATAAAAGACCTATATATATGCATATCGACTTACTTGGATCAAAATTTCACTCTTTTGTATAGTCCTGGCACTCTAGATCCGACATGGAAAATTTTCAAAAAATTTTAATTTTACCAAAAAAAGTCAAATTATGATCATTTTTGGCTTATTTAGACTTGATCAAATCATAAAAGACCTATATATATGCATATCGACTTACTTGGATCAAAATTTGACCCTTTTGTATAGTCCTGGCACTCTAGATCCGACATGGAAAATTTTCAACAATTTTAATTTTACCAAAAAATGTAAAATTATGATCATTTTTGGCTTATTTAGACTTGATCAAATCATAAAAGACCTATATATATGCATATCGACTTACTTGGATCAAAATTTGACCCTTTTGTATAGTCCTGGCACTCTAGATCCGACATCGAAAATTTTCAACAATTTTAATTTTACCAAAAAATGTCAAATTATGATCATTTTTGGCTTATTTAGACTTGATCAAATCATAAAAGACCTATATATATGCATATCGACTTACTTGGATCAAAATTTGACCCTTTTGTATAGTCCTGGCACTCTAGATCCGACATCGAAAATTTTCAACAATTTTAATTTTACCAAAAAATGTAAAATTATGATCATTTTTGGCTTATTTAGACTTGATCAAATCATAAAAGACCTATATATATGCATATCGACTTACTTGGATCAAAAATTGACCCTTTTGTATAGTCCTGGCACTCTAGATCCGACATCGAAAATTTTCAACAATTTTAATTTTACCAAAAAATGTAAAATTATGATCATTTTTGGCTTATTTAGACTTGATCAAATCATAAAAGACCTATATATATGCATATCGACTTACTTGGATCAAAAATTGACCCTTTTGTATAGTCCTGGCACTCTAGATCCGACATCGAAAATTTTCAACAATTTTAATTTTACCAAAAAATGTAAAATTATGATCATTTTTGGCTTATTTAGACTTGATCAAATCATAAAAGACCTATATATATGCATATCGACTTACTTGGATCAAAATTTCACTCTTTTGTATAGTCCTGGCACTCTAGATCCGACATGGAAAATTTTCGAAAAATTTTAATTTTACCAAAAAATGTCAAATTATGATCATTTTTGGCTTATTTAGACTTGATCAAATCATAAAAGACCTATATATATGCATATCGACTTACTTGGATCAAAATTTCACTCTTTTGTATAGTCCTGGCACTCTAGATCCGACATGGAAAATTTTCGAAAAATTTTAATTTTACCAAAAAATGTCAAATTATGATCATTTTTGGCTTATTTAGACTTGATCAAATCATAAAAGACCTATATATATGCATATCGACTTACTTGGATCAAAATTTCACTCTTTTGTATAGTCCTGGCACTCTAGATCCGACATGGAAAATTTTCAAAAAATTTTAATTTTACCAAAAAAAGTCAAATTATGATCATTTTTGGCTTATTTAGACTTGATCAAATCATAAAAGACCTATATATATGCATATCGACTTACTTGGATCAAAATTTCACTCTTTTGTATAGTCCTGGCACTCTAGATCCGACATGGAAAATTTTCAAAAAATTTTAATTTTACCAAAAAAAGTCAAATTATGATCATTTTTGGCTTATTTAGACTTGATCAAATCATAAAAGACCTATATATATGCATATCGACTTACTTGGATCAAAATTTCACTCTTTTGTATAGTCCTGGCACTCTAGATCCGACATGGAAAATTTTCGAAAAATTTTAATTTTACCAAAAAATGTCAAATTATGATCATTTTTGGCTTATTTAGACTTGATCAAATCATAAAAGACCTATATATATGCATATCGACTTACTTGGATCAAAATTTCACTCTTTTGTATAGTCCTGGCACTCTAGATCCGACATGGAAAATTTTCAAAAAATTTTAATTTTACCAAAAAAAGTCAAATTATGATCATTTTTGGCTTATTTAGACTTGATCAAATCATAAAAGACCTATATATATTCATATCGACTTACTTGGATCAAAATTTCACTCTTTTGTATAGTCCTGGCACTCTAGATACGACATGGAAAATTTTCAAAAAATTTTAATTTTACCAAAAAAAGTCAAATTATGATCATTTTTGGCTTATTTAGACTTGATCAAATCATAAAAGACCTATATATATGCATATCGACTTACTTGGATCAAAATTTGACCCTTTTGTATAGTCCTGGCACTCTAGATCCGACATCGAAAATTTTCGAAAAATTTTAATTTTACCAAAAAATGTAAAATTATGATCATTTTTGGCTTATATAGACTTGATCCATTCATAAAAGACCTATATATATGTTTCGGCTTCCAACCCAACCTAACCTAACCCAACCCAACCCAACCCAACCCAACCCAACCCAACCCAACCTAACCTAACCCAACCATTGGTCTTACTTTTTTTTTTACCAAAAAAAGTCAAATTATGATCATTTTTGGCTTATTTAGACTTGATCAAATCATAAAAGACGTATATATATGCATATCGACTTACTTGGATCAAAATTTGACCCTTTTGTATAGTCCTGGCACTCTAGATCCGACATCGAAAATTTTTATTTTACCAAAAAATGTCAAATTATGATCATTTTTGGCTTATTTAGACTTGATCAAATCATAAAAGACCTATATATATGCATATCGACTTACTTGGATCAAAATTTGACCCTTTTGTATAGTCCTGGCACTCTAGATCCGACATCGAAAATTTTCGAAAAATTTTAATTTTACCAAAAAATGTAAAATTATGATCATTTTTGGCTTATTTAGACTTGATCAAATCATAAAAGACCTATATATATGCATATCGACTTACTTGGATCAAAATTTCACTCTTTTGTATAGTCCTGGCACTCTAGATCCGACATGGAAAATTTTCGAAAAATTTTAATTTTACCAAAAAATGTCAAATTATGATCATTTTTGGCTTATTTAGACTTGATCAAATCATAAAAGACCTATATATATGCATATCGACTTACTTGGATCAAAATTTCACTCTTTTGTATAGTCCTGGCACTCTAGATCCGACATGGAAAATTTTCAAAAAATTTTAATTTTACCAAAAAAAGTCAAATTATGATCATTTTTGGCTTATTTAGACTTGATCAAATCATAAAAGACCTATATATATGCATATCGACTTACTTGGATCAAAATTTCACTCTTTTGTATAGTCCTGGCACTCTAGATCCGACATGGAAAATTTTCAAAAAATTTTAATTTTACCAAAAAAAGTCAAATTATGATCATTTTTGGCTTATTTAGACTTGATCAAATCATAAAAGACCTATATATATGCATATCGACTTACTTGGATCAAAATTTGACCCTTTTGTATAGTCCTGGCACTCTAGATCCGACATCGAAAATTTTCGAAAAATTTTAATTTTACCAAAAAATGTAAAATTATGATCATTTTTGGCTTATTTAGACTTGATCAAATCATAAAAGACCTATATATATGCATATCGACTTACTTGGATCAAAATTTCACACTTTTGTATAGTCCTGGCACTCTAGATCCGACATGGAAAATTTTCAAAAAATTTTAATTTTACCAAAAAATGTCAAATTATGATCATTTTTGGCTTATTTAGACTTGATCAAATCATAAAAGACCTATATATATGCATATCGACTTACTTGGATCAAAATTTCACTCTTTTGTATAGTCCTGGCACTCTAGATCCGACATGGAAAATTTTCAAAAAATTTTAATTTTACCAAAAAAAGTCAAATTATGATCATTTTTGGCTTATTTAGACTTGATCAAATCATAAAAGACCTATATATATGCATATCGACTTACTTGGATCAAAATTTGACCCTTTTGTATAGTCCTGGCACTCTAGATCCGACATCGAAAATTTTCGAAAAATTTTAATTTTACCAAAAAATGTAAAATTATGATCATTTTTGGCTTATTTAGACTTGATCAAATCATAAAAGACCTATATATATGCATATCGACTTACTTGGATCAAAATTTCACACTTTTGTATAGTCCTGGCACTCTAGATCCGACATGGAAAATTTTCAAAAAATTTTAATTTTACCAAAAAAAGTCAAATTATGATCATTTTTGGCTTATTTAGACTTGATCAAATCATAAAAGACCTATATATATGCATATCGACTTACTTGGATCAAAATTTCACTCTTTTGTATAGTCCTGGCACTCTAGATCCGACATGGAAAATTTTCAAAAAATTTTAATTTTACCAAAAAAAGTCAAATTATGATCATTTTTGGCTTATTTAGACTTGATCAAATCATAAAAGACCTATATATATGCATATCGACTTACTTGGATCAAAATTTGACCCTTTTGTATAGTCCTGGCACTCTAGATCCGACATGGAAAATTTTCAACAATTTTAATTTTACCAAAAAATGTAAAATTATGATCATTTTTGGCTTATTTAGACTTGATCAAATCATAAAAGACCTATATATATGCATATCGACTTACTTGGATCAAAATTTGACCCTTTTGTATAGTCCTGGCACTCTAGATCCGACATCGAAAATTTTCAACAATTTTAATTTTACCAAAAAATGTCAAATTATGATCATTTTTGGCTTATTTAGACTTGATCAAATCATAAAAGACCTATATATATGCATATCGACTTACTTGGATCAAAATTTGACCCTTTTGTATAGTCCTGGCACTCTAGATCCGACATGGAAAATTTTCAACAATTTTAATTTTACCAAAAAATGTAAAATTATGATCATTTTTGGCTTATTTAGACTTGATCAAATCATAAAAGACCTATATATATGCATATCGACTTACTTGGATCAAAAATTGACCCTTTTGTATAGTCCTGGCACTCTAGATCCGACATCGAAAATTTTCAACAATTTTAATTTTACCAAAAAATGTAAAATTATGATCATTTTTGGCTTATTTAGACTTGATCAAATCATAAAAGACCTATATATATGCATATCGACTTACTTGGATCAAAATTTCACTCTTTTGTATAGTCCTGGCACTCTAGATCCGACATGGAAAATTTTCGAAAAATTTTAATTTTACCAAAAAATGTCAAATTATGATCATTTTTGGCTTATTTAGACTTGATCAAATCATAAAAGACCTATATATATGCATATCGACTTACTTGGATCAAAATTTCACTCTTTTGTATAGTCCTGGCACTCTAGATCCGACATGGAAAATTTTCAAAAAATTTTAATTTTACCAAAAAAAGTCAAATTATGATCATTTTTGGCTTATTTAGACTTGATCAAATCATAAAAGACCTATATATATGCATATCGACTTACTTGGATCAAAATTTCACTCTTTTGTATAGTCCTGGCACTCTAGATCCGACATGGAAAATTTTCAAAAAATTTTAATTTTACCAAAAAAAGTCAAATTATGATCATTTTTGGCTTATTTAGACTTGATCAAATCATAAAAGACCTATATATATGCATATCGACTTACTTGGATCAAAATTTCACTCTTTTGTATAGTCCTGGCACTCTAGATCCGACATGGAAAATTTTCAAAAAATTTTAATTTTACCAAAAAAAGTCAAATTATGATCATTTTTGGCTTATTTAGACTTGATCAAATCATAAAAGACCTATATATATGCATATCGACTTACTTGGATCAAAATTTGACCCTTTTGTATAGTCCTGGCACTCTAGATCCGACATCGAAAATTTTCGAAAAATTTTAATTTTACCAAAAAATGTAAAATTATGATCATTTTTGGCTTATTTAGACTTGATCAAATCATAAAAGACCTATATATATGCATATCGACTTACTTGGATCAAAATTTCACACTTTTGTATAGTCCTGGCACTCTAGATCCGACATGGAAAATTTTCAAAAAATTTTAATTTTACCAAAAAATGTCAAATTATGATCATTTTTGGCTTATTTAGACTTGATCAAATCATAAAAGACCTATATATATGCATATCGACTTACTTGGATCAAAATTTCACTCTTTTGTATAGTCCTGGCACTCTAGATCCGACATGGAAAATTTTCAAAAAATTTTAATTTTACCAAAAAAAGTCAAATTATGATCATTTTTGGCTTATTTAGACTTGATCAAATCATAAAAGACCTATATATATGCATATCGACTTACTTGGATCAAAATTTGACCCTTTTGTATAGTCCTGGCACTCTAGATCCGACATCGAAAATTTTCGAAAAATTTTAATTTTACCAAAAAATGTAAAATTATGATCATTTTTGGCTTATTTAGACTTGATCAAATCATAAAAGACCTATATATATGCATATCGACTTACTTGGATCAAAATTTCACACTTTTGTATAGTCCTGGCACTCTAGATCCGACATGGAAAATTTTCAAAAAATTTTAATTTTACCAAAAAAAGTCAAATTATGATCATTTTTGGCTTATTTAGACTTGATCAAATCATAAAAGACCTATATATATGCATATCGACTTACTTGGATCAAAATTTCACTCTTTTGTATAGTCCTGGCACTCTAGATCCGACATGGAAAATTTTCAAAAAATTTTAATTTTACCAAAAAAAGTCAAATTATGATCATTTTTGGCTTATTTAGACTTGATCAAATCATAAAAGACCTATATATATGCATATCGACTTACTTGGATCAAAATTTGACCCTTTTGTATAGTCCTGGCACTCTAGATCCGACATGGAAAATTTTCAACAATTTTAATTTTACCAAAAAATGTAAAATTATGATCATTTTTGGCTTATTTAGACTTGATCAAATCATAAAAGACCTATATATATGCATATCGACTTACTTGGATCAAAATTTGACCCTTTTGTATAGTCCTGGCACTCTAGATCCGACATCGAAAATTTTCAACAATTTTAATTTTACCAAAAAATGTCAAATTATGATCATTTTTGGCTTATTTAGACTTGATCAAATCATAAAAGACCTATATATATGCATATCGACTTACTTGGATCAAAATTTGACCCTTTTGTATAGTCCTGGCACTCTAGATCCGACATCGAAAATTTTCAACAATTTTAATTTTACCAAAAAATGTAAAATTATGATCATTTTTGGCTTATTTAGACTTGATCAAATCATAAAAGACCTATATATATGCATATCGACTTACTTGGATCAAAAATTGACCCTTTTGTATAGTCCTGGCACTCTAGATCCGACATCGAAAATTTTCAACAATTTTAATTTTACCAAAAAATGTAAAATTATGATCATTTTTGGCTTATTTAGACTTGATCAAATCATAAAAGACCTATATATATGCATATCGACTTACTTGGATCAAAAATTGACCCTTTTGTATAGTCCTGGCACTCTAGATCCGACATCGAAAATTTTCAACAATTTTAATTTTACCAAAAAATGTAAAATTATGATCATTTTTGGCTTATTTAGACTTGATCAAATCATAAAAGACCTATATATATGCATATCGACTTACTTGGATCAAAATTTCACTCTTTTGTATAGTCCTGGCACTCTAGATCCGACATGGAAAATTTTCGAAAAATTTTAATTTTACCAAAAAATGTCAAATTATGATCATTTTTGGCTTATTTAGACTTGATCAAATCATAAAAGACCTATATATATGCATATCGACTTACTTGGATCAAAATTTCACTCTTTTGTATAGTCCTGGCACTCTAGATCCGACATGGAAAATTTTCGAAAAATTTTAATTTTACCAAAAAATGTCAAATTATGATCATTTTTGGCTTATTTAGACTTGATCAAATCATAAAAGACCTATATATATGCATATCGACTTACTTGGATCAAAATTTCACTCTTTTGTATAGTCCTGGCACTCTAGATCCGACATGGAAAATTTTCAAAAAATTTTAATTTTACCAAAAAAAGTCAAATTATGATCATTTTTGGCTTATTTAGACTTGATCAAATCATAAAAGACCTATATATATGCATATCGACTTACTTGGATCAAAATTTCACTCTTTTGTATAGTCCTGGCACTCTAGATCCGACATGGAAAATTTTCAAAAAATTTTAATTTTACCAAAAAAAGTCAAATTATGATCATTTTTGGCTTATTTAGACTTGATCAAATCATAAAAGACCTATATATATGCATATCGACTTACTTGGATCAAAATTTCACTCTTTTGTATAGTCCTGGCACTCTAGATCCGACATGGAAAATTTTCGAAAAATTTTAATTTTACCAAAAAATGTCAAATTATGATCATTTTTGGCTTATTTAGACTTGATCAAATCATAAAAGACCTATATATATGCATATCGACTTACTTGGATCAAAATTTCACTCTTTTGTATAGTCCTGGCACTCTAGATCCGACATGGAAAATTTTCAAAAAATTTTAATTTTACCAAAAAAAGTCAAATTATGATCATTTTTGGCTTATTTAGACTTGATCAAATCATAAAAGACCTATATATATTCATATCGACTTACTTGGATCAAAATTTCACTCTTTTGTATAGTCCTGGCACTCTAGATACGACATGGAAAATTTTCAAAAAATTTTAATTTTACCAAAAAAAGTCAAATTATGATCATTTTTGGCTTATTTAGACTTGATCAAATCATAAAAGACCTATATATATGCATATCGACTTACTTGGATCAAAATTTGACCCTTTTGTATAGTCCTGGCACTCTAGATCCGACATCGAAAATTTTCGAAAAATTTTAATTTTACCAAAAAATGTAAAATTATGATCATTTTTGGCTTATTTAGACTTGATCAAATCATAAAAGGCCTATATATATGCATATCGACTTACTTGGATCAAAATTTCACACTTTTGTATAGTCCTGGCACTCTAGATCCGACATGGAAAATTTTCAAAAAATTTTAATTTTACCAAAAAATGTCAAATTATGATCATTTTTGGCTTATTTAGACTTGATCAAATCATAAAAGACCTATATATATGCATATCGACTTACTTGGATCAAAATTTCACTCTTTTGTATAGTCCTGGCACTCTAGATCCGACATGGAAAATTTTCAAAAAATTTTAATTTTACCAAAAAAAGTCAAATTATGATCATTTTTGGCTTATTTAGACTTGATCAAATCATAAAAGACCTATATATATGCATATCGACTTACTTGGATCAAAATTTGACCCTTTTGTATAGTCCTGGCACTCTAGATCCGACATCGAAAATTTTCGAAAAATTTTAATTTTACCAAAAAATGTAAAATTATGATCATTTTTGGCTTATTTAGACTTGATCAAATCATAAAAGACCTATATATATGCATATCGACTTACTTGGATCAAAATTTCACACTTTTGTATAGTCCTGGCACTCTAGATCCGACATGGAAAATTTTCAAAAAATTTTAATTTTACCAAAAAATGTCAAATTATGATCATTTTTGGCTTATTTAGACTTGATCAAATCATAAAAGACCTATATATATGCATATCGACTTACTTGGATCAAAATTTCACTCTTTTGTATAGTCCTGGCACTCTAGATCCGACATGGAAAATTTTCAAAAAATTTTAATTTTACCAAAAAAAGTCAAATTATGATCATTTTTGGCTTATTTAGACTTGATCAAATCATAAAAGACCTATATATATGCATATCGACTTACTTGGATCAAAATTTCACTCTTTTGTATAGTCCTGGCACTCTAGATCCGACATGGAAAATTTTCAAAAAATTTTAATTTTACCAAAAAAAGTCAAATTATGATCATTTTTGGCTTATTTAGACTTGATCAAATCATAAAAGACCTATATATATGCATATCGACTTACTTGGATCAAAATTTGACCCTTTTGTATAGTCCTGGCACTCTAGATCCGACATCGAAAATTTTCAACAATTTTAATTTTACCAAAAAATGTAAAATTATGATCATTTTTGGCTTATTTAGACTTGATCAAATCATAAAAGACCTATATATATGCATATCGACTTACTTGGATCAAAATTTGACCCTTTTGTATAGTCCTGGCACTCTAGATCCGACATCGAAAATTTTCAACAATTTTAATTTTACCAAAAAATGTAAAATTATGATCATTTTTGGCTTATTTAGACTTGATCAAATCATAAAAGACCTATATATATGCATATCGACTTACTTGGATCAAAATTTCACTCTTTTGTATAGTCCTGGCACTCTAGATTCGACATCGAAAATTTTCGAAAAATTTTAATTTTACCAAAAAATGTCAAATTATGATCATTTTTGGCTTATATAGACTTGATCCAATCATAAAAGACCTATATATATGCATCGGCTTCCAACCCAACCTAACCTAACCCAACCCAACCCAACCCAACCCAACCCAACCTAACCTAACCCAACCATTGGTCTTACTTTTTTTTTTACCAAAAAAAGTCAAATTATGATCATTTTTGGCTTATTTAGACTTGATCAAATCATAAAAGACCTATATATATGCATATCGACTTACTCGGATCAAAAATTGACCCTTTTGTATAGTCCTGGCACTCTAGATCCGACATCGAAAATTTTCGAAAAATTTTTATTTTACCAAAAAATGTAAAATTATGATCATTTTTGGCTTATTTAGACTTGATCAAATCATAAAAGACCTATATATATGCATATCGACTTACTTGGATCAAAATTTCACACTTTTGTATAGTCCTGTCACTCTAGATCCGACATGGAAAATTTTCGAAAAATTTTAATTTTACCAAAAAATGTCAAATTATGATCATTTTTGGCTTATATAGACTTGATCCATTCATAAAAGACCTATATATATGTTTCGGCTTCCAACCCAACCTAACCTAACCCAACCCAACCCAACCCAACCCAACCCAACCCAACCCAACCCAACCTAACCTAACCCAACCATTGGTCTTACTTTTTTTTTACCAAAAAAAGTCAAATTATGATCATTTTTGGCTTATTTAGACTTGATCAAATCATAAAAGACGTATATATATGCATATCGACTTACTTGGATCAAAATTTGACCCTTTTGTATAGTCCTGGCACTCTAGATCCGACATCGAAAATTTTTATTTTACCAAAAAATGTCAAATTATGATCATTTTTGGCTTATTTAGACTTGATCAAATCATAAAAGACCTATATATATGCATATCGACTTACTTGGATCAAAATTTCACTCTTTTGTATAGTCCTGGCACTCTAGATCCGACATGGAAAATTTTCAAAAATTTTAATTTTACCAAAAAATGTCAATTTATGATCATTTTTGGCTTATTTAGACTTGATCAAATCATAAAAGACCTATATATATGCATATCGACTTACTTGGATCAAAATTTGACCCTTTTGTATAGTCCTGGCACTCTAGATCCGACATGGAAAATTTTCAAAAAATTTTAATTTTACCAAAAAAAGTCAAATTATGATCATTTTTGGCTTATTTAGACTTGATCAAATCATAAAAGACCTATATATATGCATATCGACTTACTTGGATCAAAATTTCACTCTTTTGTATAGTCCTGGCACTCTAGATCCGACATGGAAAATTTTCAAAAAATTTTAATTTTACCAAAAAAAGTCAAATTATGATCATTTTTGGCTTATTTAGACTTGATCAAATCATAAAAGACCTATATATATGCATATCGACTTACTTGGATCAAAATTTCACTCTTTTGTATAGTCCTGGCACTCTAGATCCGACATGGAAAATTTTCGAAAAATTTTAATTTTACCAAAAAATGTAAAATTATGATCATTTTTGGCTTATTTAGACTTGATCAAATCATAAAAGACCTATATATATGCATATCGACTTACTTGGATCAAAATTTCACTCTTTTGTATAGTCCTGGCACTCTAGATCCGACATGGAAAATTTTCAAAAAATTTTAATTTTACCAAAAAATGTAAAATTATGATCATTTTTGGCTTATTTAGACTTGATCAAATCATAAAAGACCTATATATATGCATATCGACTTACTTGGATCAAAATTTGACCCTTTTGTATAGTCCTGGCACTCTAGATCCGACATCGAAAATTTTCAACAATTTTAATTTTACCAAAAAATGTAAAATTATGATCATTTTTGGCTTATTTAGACTTGATCAAATCATAAAAGACCTATATATATGCATATCGACTTACTTGGATCAAAATTTCACTCTTTTGTATAGTCCTGGCACTCTAGATTCGACATCGAAAATTTTCGAAAAATTTTAATTTTACCAAAAAATGTCAAATTATGATCATTTTTGGCATATATAGACTTGATCCAATCATAAAAGACCTATATATATGCATCGGCTTCCAACCCAACCTAACCTAACCCAACCCAACCCAACCCAACCCAACCCAACCCAACCTAACCTAACCCAACCATTGGTCTTACTTTTTTTTTTACCAAAAAAAGTCAAATTATGATCATTTTTGGCTTATTTAGACTTGATCAAATCATAAAAGACCTATATATATGCATATCGACTTACTTGGATCAAAAATTGACCCTTTTGTATAGTCCTGGCACTCTAGATCCGACATCGAAAATTTTCGAAAAATTTTTATTTTACCAAAAAATGTAAAATTATGATCATTTTTGGCTTATTTAGACTTGATCAAATCATAAAAGACCTATATATATGCATATCGACTTACTTGGATCAAAATTTCACACTTTTGTATAGTCCTGTCACTCTAGATCCGACATGGAAAATTTTCGAAAAATTTTAATTTAACCAAAAAATGTCAAATTATGATCATTTTTGGCTTATATAGACTTGATCCATTCATAAAAGACCTATATATATGTTTCGGCTTCCAACCCAACCTAACCTAACCCAACCCAACCCAACCCAACCCAACCCAACCCAACCCAACCTAACCTAACCCAACCATTGGTCTTACTTTTTTTTTTACCAAAAAAAGTCAAATTATGATCATTTTTGGCTTATTTAGACTTGATCAAATCATAAAAGACGTATATATATGCATATCGACTTACTTGGATCAAAATTTGACCCTTTTGTATAGTCCTGGCACTCTAGATCCGACATCGAAAATTTTTATTTTACCAAAAAATGTCAAATTATGATCATTTTTGGCTTATTTAGACTTGATCAAATCATAAAAGACCTATATATATGCATATCGACTTACTTGGATCAAAATTTCACTCTTTTGTATAGTCCTGGCACTCTAGATCCGACATGGAAAATTTTCAAAAATTTTAATTTTACCAAAAAATGTCAATTTATGATCATTTTTGGCTTATTTAGACTTGATCAAATCATAAAAGACCTATATATATGCATATCGACTTACTTGGATCAAAATTTGACCCTTTTGTATAGTCCTGGCACTCTAGATCCGACATGGAAAATTTTCAAAAAATTTTAATTTTACCAAAAAAAGTCAAATTATGATCATTTTTGGCTTATTTAGACTTGATCAAATCATAAAAGACCTATATATATGCATATCGACTTACTTGGATCAAAATTTCACTCTTTTGTATAGTCCTGGCACTCTAGATCCGACATGGAAAATTTTCAAAAAATTTTAATTTTACCAAAAAAAGTCAAATTATGATCATTTTTGGCTTATTTAGACTTGATCAAATCATAAAAGACCTATATATATGCATATCGACTTACTTGGATCAAAATTTCACTCTTTTGTATAGTGCTGGCACTCTAGATCCGACATGGAAAATTTTCGAAAAATTTTAATTTTACCAAAAAATGTCAAATTATGATCATTTTTGGCTTATTTAGACTTGATCAAATCATAAAAGACCTATATATATATGCATATCGACTTACTTGGATCAAAATTTCACTCTTTTGTATAGTCCTGGCACTCTAGATCCGACATGGAAAATTTTCAAAAAATTTTAATTTTACCAAAAAAAGTCAAATTATGATCATTTTTGGCTTATTTAGACTTGATCAAATCATAAAAGACCTATATATATGCATATCGACTTACTTGGATCAAAATTTCACTCTTTTGTATAGTCCTGGCACTCTAGATACGACATGGAAAATTTTCAAAAAATTTTAATTTTACCAAAAAAAGTCAAATTATGATCATTTTTGGCTTATTTAGACTTGATCAAATCATAAAAGACCTATATATATGCATATCGACTTACTTGGATCAAAATTTGACCCTTTTGTATAGTCCTGGCACTCTAGATCCGACATCGAAAATTTTCGAAAAATTTTAATTTTACCAAAAAATGTAAAATTATGATCATTTTTGGCTTATTTAGACTTGATCAAATCATAAAAGACCTATATATATGCATATCGACTTACTTGGATCAAAATTTCACACTTTTGTATAGTCCTGGCACTCTAGATCCGACATGGAAAATTTTCAAAAAATTTTAATTTTACCAAAAAATGTCAAATTATGATCATTTTTGGCTTATTTAGACTTGATCAAATCATAAAAGACCTATATATATGCATATCGACTTACTTGGATCAAAATTTCACTCTTTTGTATAGTCCTGGCACTCTAGATCCGACATGGAAAATTTTCAAAAAATTTTAATTTTACCAAAAAAAGTCAAATTATGATCATTTTTGGCTTATTTAGACTTGATCAAATCATAAAAGACCTATATATATGCATATCGACTTACTTGGATCAAAATTTGACCCTTTTGTATAGTCCTGGCACTCTAGATCCGACATCGAAAATTTTCGAAAAATTTTAATTTTACCAAAAAATGTAAAATTATGATCATTTTTGGCTTATTTAGACTTGATCAAATCATAAAAGACCTATATATATGCATATCGACTTACTTGGATCAAAATTTCACACTTTTGTATAGTCCTGGCACTCTAGATCCGACATGGAAAATTTTCAAAAAATTTTAATTTTACCAAAAAATGTCAAATTATGATCATTTTTGGCTTATTTAGACTTGATCAAATCATAAAAGACCTATATATATGCATATCGACTTACTTGGATCAAAATTTCACTCTTTTGTATAGTCCTGGCACTCTAGATCCGACATGGAAAATTTTCAAAAAATTTTAATTTTACCAAAAAAAGTCAAATTATGATCATTTTTGGCTTATTTAGACTTGATCAAATCATAAAAGACCTATATATATGCATATCGACTTACTTGGATCAAAATTTCACTCTTTTGTATAGTCCTGGCACTCTAGATCCGACATGGAAAATTTTCAAAAAATTTTAATTTTACCAAAAAAAGTCAAATTATGATCATTTTTGGCTTATTTAGACTTGATCAAATCATAAAAGACCTATATATATGCATATCGACTTACTTGGATCAAAATTTGACCCTTTTGTATAGTCCTGGCACTCTAGATCCGACATCGAAAATTTTCAACAATTTTAATTTTACCAAAAAATGTAAAATTATGATCATTTTTGGCTTATTTAGACTTGATCAAATCATAAAAGACCTATATATATGCATATCGACTTACTTGGATCAAAATTTCACTCTTTTGTATAGTCCTGGCACTCTAGATTCGACATCGAAAATTTTCGAAAAATTTTAATTTTACCAAAAAATGTCAAATTATGATCATTTTTGGCTTATGTAGACTTGATCCAATCATAAAAGACCTATATATATGCATCGGCTTCCAACCCAACCTAACCTAACCCAACCCAACCCAACCCAACCCAACCCAACCTAACCTAACCCAACCATTGGTCTTACTTTTTTTTTTACCAAAAAAAGTCAAATTATGATCATTTTTGGCTTATTTAGACTTGATCAAATCATAAAAGACCTATATATATGCATATCGACTTACTTGGATCAAAAATTGACCCTTTTGTATAGTCCTGGCACTCTAGATCCGACATCGAAAATTTTCGAAAAATTTTTATTTTACCAAAAAATGTAAAATTATGATCATTTTTGGCTTATTTAGACTTGATCAAATCATAAAAGACCTATATATATGCATATCGACTTACTTGGATCAAAATTTCACACTTTTGTATAGTCCTGTCACTCTAGATCCGACATGGAAAATTTTCGAAAAATTTTAATTTTACCAAAAAATGTCAAATTATGATCATTTTTGGCTTATATAGACTTGATCCATTCATAAAAGACCTATATATATGTTTCGGCTTCCAACCCAACCTAACCTAACCCAACCCAACCCAACCCAACCCAACCCAACCCAACCCAACCTAACCTAACCCAACCATTGGTCTTACTTTTTTTTTTACCAAAAAAAGTCAAATTATGATCATTTTTGGCTTATTTAGACTTGATCAAATCATAAAAGACGTATATATATGCATATCGACTTACTTGGATCAAAATTTGACCCTTTTGTATAGTCCTGGCACTCTAGATCCGACATCGAAAATTTTCGAAAAATTTTTATTTTACCAAAAAATGTCAAATTATGATCATTTTTGGCTTATTTAGACTTGATCAAATCATAAAAGACCTATATATATGCATATCGACTTACTTGGATCAAAATTTCACTCTTTTGTATAGTCCTGGCACTCTAGATCCGACATGGAAAATTTTCAAAAATTTTAATTTTACCAAAAAATGTCAATTTATGATCATTTTTGGCTTATTTAGACTTGATCAAATCATAAAAGACCTATATATATGCATATCGACTTACTTGGATCAAAATTTGACCCTTTTGTATAGTCCTGGCACTCTAGATCCGACATGGAAAATTTTCGAAAAATTTTAATTTTACCAAAAAATGAAAAATTATGATCATTTTTGACTTATATAGACTTGATCCAATCATAAAAGACCTATATATATGCATATCGACTTACTTGGATCAAAATTTCACTCTTTTGTATAGTCCTGGCACTCTAGATCCGACATGGAAAATTTTCAAAAAATTTTAATTTTACCAAAAAAAGTCAAATTATGATCATTTTTGGCTTATTTAGACTTGATCAAATCATAAAAGACCTATATATATGCATATCGACTTACTTGGATCAAAATTTCACACTTTTGTATAGTCCTGGCACTCTAGATCCGACATGGAAAATTTTCAAAAAATTTTAATTTTACCAAAAAATGTCAAATTATGTTCATTTTTGGCTTATTTAGACTTGATCAAATCATAAAAGACCTATATATATATGCATATCGACTTACTTGGATCAAAATTTCACTCTTTTGTATAGTCCTGGCACTCTAGATCCGACATGGAAAATTTTCAAAAAATTTTAATTTTACCAAAAAAAGTCAAATTATGATCATTTTTGGCTTATTTAGACTTAATCAAATCATAAAAGACCTATATATATGCATATCGACTTACTTGGATCAAAATTGCACTCTTTTGTATAGTCCTGGCACTCTAGATCCGACATGGAAAATTTTCAAAAAATTTTAATTTTACCAAAAAAAGTCAAATTATGATCATTTTTGGCTTATTTAGACTTGATCAAATCATAAAAGACCTATATATATGCATATCGACTTACTTGGATCAAAATTTGACCCTTTTGTATAGTCCTGGCACTCTAGATCCGACATGGAAAATTTTCAACAATTTTAATTTTACCAAAAAATGTAAAATTATGATCATTTTTGGCTTATTTAGACTTGATCAAATCATAAAAGACCTATATATATGCATATCGACTTACTTGGATCAAAATTTGACCCTTTTGTATAGTCCTGGCACTCTAGATCCGACATCGAAAATTTTCAACAATTTTAATTTTACCAAAAAATGTAAAATTATGATCATTTTTGGCTTATTTAGACTTGATCAAATCATAAAAGACCTATATATATGCATATCGACTTACTTGGATCAAAATTTGACCCTTTTGTATAGTCCTGGCACTCTAGATCCGACATCGAAAATTTTCAACAATTTTAATTTTACCAAAAAATGTAAAATTATGATCATTTTTGGCTTATTTAGACTTGATCAAATCATAAAAGACCTATATATATGCATATCGACTTACTTGGATCAAAATTTCACTCTTTTGTATAGTCCTGGCACTCTAGATTCGACATCGAAAATTTTCGAAAAATTTTAATTTTACCAATAAATGTCAAATTATGATCATTTTTGGCTTATATAGACTTGATCCAATCATAAAAGACCTATATATATGCATCGGCTTCCAACCCAACCTAACCTAACCCAACCCAACCCAACCCAACCCAACCTAACCTAACCCAACCATTGGTCTTACTTTTTTTTTTACCAAAAAAAGTCAAATTATGATCATTTTTGGCTTATTTAGACTTGATCAAATCATAAAAGACCTATATATATGCATATCGACTTACTTGGATCAAAAATTGACCCTTTTGTATAGTCCTGGCACTCTAGATCCGACATCGAAAATTTTCGAAAAATTTTTATTTTACCAAAAAATGTAAAATTATGATCATTTTTGGCTTATTTAGACTTGATCAAATCATAAAAGACCTATATATATGCATATCGACTTACTTGGATCAAAATTTCACACTTTTGTATAGTCCTGTCACTCTAGATCCGACATGGAAAATTTTCGAAAAATTTTAATTTTACCAAAAAATGTCAAATTATGATCATTTTTGGCTTATATAGACTTGATCCATTCATAAAAGACCTATATATATGTTTCGGCTTCCAACCCAACCTAACCTAACCCAACCCAACCCAACCCAACCCAACCCAACCCAACCCAACCCAACCTAACCCAACCATTGGTCTTACTTTTTTTTTTACCAAAAAAAGTCAAATTATGATCATTTTTGGCTTATTTAGACTTGATCAAATCATAAAAGACGTATATATATGCATATCGACTTACTTGGATCAAAATTTGACCCTTTTGTATAGTCCTGGCACTCTAGATCCGACATCGAAAATTTTCGAAAAATTTTTATTTTACCAAAAAATGTCAAATTATGATCATTTTTGGCTTATTTAGACTTGATCAAATCATAAAAGACCTATATATATGCATATCGACTTACTTGGATCAAAATTTCACTCTTTTGTATAGTCCTGGCACTCTAGATCCGACATGGAAAATTTTCAAAAATTTTAATTTTACCAAAAAATGTCAATTTATGATCATTTTTGGCTTATTTAGACTTGACCAAATCATAAAAGACCTATATATATGCATATCGACTTACTTGGATCAAAATTTGACCCTTTTGTATAGTCCTGGCACTCTAGATCCGACATGGAAAATTTTCGAAAAATTTTAATTTTACCAAAAAATGAAAAATTATGATCATTTTTGACTTATATAGACTTGATCCAATCATAAAAGACCTATATATATGCATATCGACTTACTTGGATCAAAATTTCACTCTTTTGTATAGTCCTGGCACTCTAGATCCGACATGGAAAATTTTCAAAAAATTTTAATTTTACCAAAAAAAGTCAAATTATGATCATTTTTGGCTTATTTAGACTTGATCAAATCATAAAAGACCTATATATATGCATATCGACTTACTTGGATCAAAATTTGACCCTTTTGTATAGTCCTGGCACTCTAGATCCGACATCGAAAATTTTCGAAAAATTTTAATTTTACCAAAAAAAGTCAAATTATGATCATTTTTGGCTTATTTAGACTTGATCAAATCATAAAAGACCTATATATATGCATATCGACTTACTTGGATCAAAATTTGACCCTTTTGTATAGTCCTGGCACTCTAGATCCGACATCGAAAATTTTCAACAATTTTAATTTTACCAAAAAATGTAAAATTATGATCATTTTTGGCTTATTTAGACTTGATCAAATCATAAAAGACCTATATATATGCATATCGACTTACTTGGATCAAAATTTCACTCTTTTGTATAGTCCTGGCACTCTAGATTCGACATCGAAAATTTTCGAAAAATTTTAATTTTACCAAAAAATGTCAAATTATGATCATTTTTGGCTTATATAGACTTGATCCAATCATAAAAGACCTATATATATGCATCGGCTTCCAACCCAACCTAACCTAACCCAACCCAACCCAACCCAACCCAACCCAACCTAACCTAACCCAACCATTGGTCTTACTTTTTTTTTTACCAAAAAAAGTCAAATTATGATCATTTTTGGCTTATTTAGACTTGATCAAATCATAAAAGACCTATATATATGCATATCGACTTACTTGGATCAAAAATTGACCCTTTTGTATAGTCCTGGCACTCTAGATCCGACATCGAAAATTTTCGAAAAATTTTTATTTTACCAAAAAATGTAAAATTATGATCATTTTTGGCTTATTTAGACTTGATCAAATCATAAAAGACCTATATATATGCATATCGACTTACTTGGATCAAAATTTGACCCTTTTGTATAGTCCTGGCACTCTAGATCCGACATCGAAAATTTTCGAAAAATTTTTATTTTACCAAAAAATGTCAAATTATGATCATTTTTGGCTTATTTAGACTTGATCAAATCATAAAAGACCTATATATATGCATATCGACTTACTTGGATCAAAATTTCACTCTTTTGTATAGTCCTGGCACTCTAGATCCGACATGGAAAATTTTCAAAAATTTTAATTTTACCAAAAAATGTCAATTTATGATCATTTTTGGCTTATTTAGACTTGACCAAATCATAAAAGACCTATATATATGCATATCGACTTACTTGGATCAAAATTTGACCCTTTTGTATAGTCCTGGCACTCTAGATCCGACATGGAAAATTTTCGAAAAATTTTAATTTTACCAAAAAATGAAAAATTATGATCATTTTTGACTTATATAGACTTGATCCAATCATAAAAGACCTATATATATGCATATCGACTTACTTGGATCAAAATTTCACTCTTTTGTATAGTCCTGGCACTCTAGATCCGACATGGAAAATTTTCAAAAAATTTTAATTTTACCAAAAAAAGTCAAATTATGATCATTTTTGGCTTATTTAGACTTGATCAAATCATAAAAGACCTATATATATGCATATCGACTTACTTGGATCAAAATTTGACCCTTTTGTATAGTCCTGGCACTCTAGATCCGACATCGAAAATTTTCGAAAAATTTTAATTTTACCAAAAAAAGTCAAATTATGATCATTTTTGGCTTATTTAGACTTGATCAAATCATAAAAGACCTATATATATGCATATCGACTTACTTGGATCAAAATTTCACACTTTTGTATAGTCCTGTCACTCTAGATCCGTTATGGAAAATTTTCGAAAAATTTTAATTTTACCAAAAAATGTCAAATTATGATCATTTTTGGCTTATTTAGACTTGATCAAATCATAAAAGACCTATATATATGCATATCGACTTACTTGGATCAAAATTTCACTCTTTTGTATAGTCCTGGCACTCTAGATCCGACATGGAAAATTTTCAAAAAATTTTAATTTTACCAAAAAAAGTCAAATTATGATCATTTTTGGCTTATTTAGACTTGATCAAATCATAAAAGACCTATATATATGCATATCGACTTACTTGGATCAAAATTTCACTCTTTTGTATAGTCCTGGCACTCTAGATCCGACATGGAAAATTTTCGAAAAATTTTAATTTTACCAAAAAGTGTCAAATTATGATCATTTTTGGCTTATATAGACTTGATCCATTCATAAAAGACCTATATATATGTTTCGGCTTCCAACCCAACCTAACCTAACCCAACCCAACCCAACCCAACCCAACCCAACCCAACCTAACCCAACCATTGGTCTTACTTTTTTTTTTACCAAAAAATGAAAAATTATGATCATTTTTGGCTTATATAGACTTGATCCAATAATAAAAGACCTATATATATGCATATCGACTTACTTGGATCAAAATTTCACTCTTTTGTATAGTCCTGGCACTCTAGATCCGACATGGAAAATTTTCAAAAAATTTTAATTTTACCAAAAAAAGTCAAATTATGATCATTTTTGGCTTATTTAGACTTGATCAAATCATAAAAGACCTATATATATGCATATCGACTTACTTGGATCAAAATTTCACACTTTTGTATAGTCCTGTCACTCTAGATCCGACATGGAAAATTTTCGAAAAATTTTAATTTTACCAAAAAATGTCAAATTATGATCATTTTTGGCTTATTTAGACTTGATCAAATCATAAAAGACCTATATATATGCATATCGACTTACTTGGATCAAAATTTCACTCTTTTGTATAGTCCTGGCACTCTAGATCCGACATGGAAAATTTTCAAAAAATTTTAATTTTACCAAAAAAAGTCAAATTATGATCATTTTTGGCTTATTTAGACTTGATCAAATCATAAAAGACCTATATATATGCATATCGACTTACTTGGATCAAAATTTGACCCTTTTGTATAGTCCTGGCACTCTAGATCCGACATGGAAAATTTTCAACAATTTTAATTTTACCAAAAAATGTAAAATTATGATCATTTTTGGCTTATTTAGACTTGATCAAATCATAAAAGACCTATATATATGCATATCGACTTACTTGGATCAAAATTTGACCCTTTTGTATAGTCCTGGCACTCTAGATCCGACATCGAAAATTTTCAACAATTTTAATTTTACCAAAAAATGTAAAATTATGATCATTTTTGGCTTATTTAGACTTGATCAAATCATAAAAGACCTATATATATGCATATCGACTTACTTGGATCAAAATTTGACCCTTTTGTATAGTCCTGGCACTCTAGATCCGACATCGAAAATTTTCAACAATTTTAATTTTACCAAAAAATGTAAAATTATGATCATTTTTGGCTTATTTAGACTTGATCAAATCATAAAAGACCTATATATATGCATATCGACTTACTTGGATCAAAATTTCACTCTTTTGTATAGTCCTGGCACTCTAGATTCGACATCGAAAATTTTCGAAAAATTTTAATTTTACCAAAAAATGTCAAATTATGATCATTTTTGGCTTATATAGACTTGATCCAATCATAAAAGACCTATATATATGCATCGGCTTCCAACCCAACCTAACCTAACCCAACCCAACCCAACCCAACCCAACCCAACCTAACCTAACCCAACCATTGGTCTTACTTTTTTTTTTACCAAAAAAAGTCAAATTATGATCATTTTTGGCTTATTTAGACTTGATCAAATCATTAAAGACCTATATATATGCATATCGACTTACTTGGATCAAAAATTGACCCTTTTGTATAGTCCTGGCACTCTAGATCCGACATCGAAAATTTTCGAAAAATTTTTATTTTACCAAAAAATGTAAAATTATGATCATTTTTGGCTTATTTAGACTTGATCAAATCATAAAAGACCTATATATATGCATATCGACTTACTTGGATCAAAATTTCACACTTTTGTATAGTCCTGTCACTCTAGATCCGACATGGAAAATTTTCGAAAAATTTTAATTTTACCAAAAAATGTCAAATTATGATCATTTTTGGCTTATATAGACTTGATCCATTCATAAAAGACCTATATATATGTTTCGGCTTCCAACCCAACCTAACCTAACCCAACCCAACCCAACCCAACCCAACCCAACCCAACCCAACCCAACCTAACCCAACCATTGGTCTTACTTTTTTTTTTACCAAAAAAAGTCAAATTATGATCATTTTTGGCTTATTTAGACTTGATCAAATCATAAAAGACGTATATATATGCATATCGACTTACTTGGATCAAAATTTGACCCTTTTGTATAGTCCTGGCACTCTAGATCCGACATCGAAAATTTTCGAAAAATTTTTATTTTACCAAAAAATGTCAAATTATGATCATTTTTGGCTTATTTAGACTTGATCAAATCATAAAAGACCTATATATATGCATATCGACTTACTTGGATCAAAATTTCACTCTTTTGTATAGTCCTGGCACTCTAGATCCGACATGGAAAATTTTCAAAAATTTTAATTTTACCAAAAAATGTCAATTTATGATCATTTTTGGCTTATTTAGACTTGACCAAATCATAAAAGACCTATATATATGCATATCGACTTACTTGGATCAAAATTTGACCCTTTTGTATAGTCCTGGCACTCTAGATCCGACATGGAAAATTTTCGAAAAATTTTAATTTTACCAAAAAATGAAAAATTATGATCATTTTTGACTTATATAGACTTGATCCAATCATAAAAGACCTATATATATGCATATCGACTTACTTGGATCAAAATTTCACTCTTTTGTATAGTCCTGGCACTCTAGATCCGACATGGAAAATTTTCAAAAAATTTTAATTTTACCAAAAAAAGTCAAATTATGATCATTTTTGGCTTATTTAGACTTGATCAAATCATAAAAGACCTATATATATGCATATCGACTTACTTGGATCAAAATTTGACCCTTTTGTATAGTCCTGGCACTCTAGATCCGACATCGAAAATTTTCGAAAAATTTTAATTTTACCAAAAAAAGTCAAATTATGATCATTTTTGGCTTATTTAGACTTGATCAAATCATAAAAGACCTATATATATGCATATCGACTTACTTGGATCAAAATTTCACACTTTTGTATAGTCCTGTCACTCTAGATCCGTTATGGAAAATTTTCGAAAAATTTTAATATTACCAAAAAATGTCAAATTATGATCATTTTTGGCTTATTTAGACTTGATCAAATCATAAAAGACCTATATATATGCATATCGACTTACTTGGATCAAAATTTCACTCTTTTGTATAGTCCTGGCACTCTAGATCCGACATGGAAAATTTTCAAAAAATTTTAATTTTACCAAAAAAAGTCAAATTATGATCATTTTTGGCTTATTTAGACTTGATCAAATCATAAAAGACCTATATATATGCATATCGACTTACTTGGATCAAAATTTCACTCTTTTGTATAGTCCTGGCACTCTAGATCCGACATGGAAAATTTTCGAAAAATTTTAATTTTACCAAAAAATGTCAAATTATGATCATTTTTGGCTTATATAGACTTGATCCATTCATAAAAGACCTATATATATGTTTCGGCTTCCAACCCAACCTAACCTAACCCAACCCAACCCAACCCAACCCAACCCAACCCAACCCAACCCAACCTAACCCAACCATTGGTCTTACTTTTTTTTTTACCAAAAAATGAAAAATTATGATCATTTTTGGCTTATATAGACTTGATCCAATAATAAAAGACCTATATATATGCATATCGACTTACTTGGATCAAAATTTCACTCTTTTGTATAGTCCTGGCACTCTAGATCCGACATGGAAAATTTTCAAAAAATTTTAATTTTACCAAAAAAAGTCAAATTATGATCATTTTTGGCTTATTTAGACTTGATCAAATCATAAAAGACCTATATATATGCATATCGACTTACTTGGATCAAAATTTCACACTTTTGTATAGTCCTGTCACTCTAGATCCGACATGGAAAATTTTCGAAAAATTTTAATTTTACCAAAAAATGTCAAATTATGATCATTTTTGGCTTATTTAGACTTGATCAAATCATAAAAGACCTATATATATGCATATCGACTTACTTGGATCAAAATTTCACTCTTTTGTATAGTCCTGGCACTCTAGATCCGACATGGAAAATTTTCAAAAAATTTTAATTTTACCAAAAAAAGTCAAATTATGATCATTTTTGGCTTATTTAGACTTGATCAAATCATAAAAGACCTATATATATGCATATCGACTTACTTGGATCAAAATTTGACCCTTTTGTATAGTCCTGGCACTCTAGATCCGACATCGAAAATTTTCGAAAAATTTTAATTTTACCAAAAAATGTAAAATTATGATCATTTTTGGCTTATTTAGACTTGATCAAATCATAAAAGACCTATATATATGCATATCGACTTACTTGGATCAAAATTTCACACTTTTGTATAGTCCTGGCACTCTAGATCCGACATGGAAAATTTTCAAAAAATTTTAATTTTACCAAAAAATGTCAAATTATGATCATTTTTGGCTTATTTAGACTTGATCAAATCATAAAAGACCTATATATATGCATATCGACTTACTTGGATCAAAATTTCACACTTTTGTATAGTCCTGTCACTCTAGATCCGTTATGGAAAATTTTCGAAAAATTTTAATTTTACCAAAAAATGTCAAATTATGATCATTTTTGGCTTATTTAGACTTGATCAAATCATAAAAGACCTATATATATGCATATCGACTTACTTGGATCAAAATTTCACTCTTTTGTATAGTCCTGGCACTCTAGATCCGACATGGAAAATTTTCAAAAAATTTTAATTTTACCAAAAAAAGTCAAATTATGATCATTTTTGGCTTATTTAGACTTGATCAAATCATAAAAGACCTATATATATGCATATCGACTTACTTGGATCAAAATTTCACTCTTTTGTATAGTCCTGGCACTCTAGATCCGACATGGAAAATTTTCAAAAAATTTTAATTTTACCAAAAAAAGTCAAATTATGATCATTTTTGGCTTATTTAGACTTGATCAAATCATAAAAGACCTATATATATGCATATCGACTTACTTGGATCAAAATTTGACCCTTTTGTATAGTCCTGGCACTCTAGATCCGACATCGAAAATTTTCGAAAAATTTTAATTTTACCAAAAAATGTAAAATTATGATCATTTTTGGCTTATTTAGACTTGATCAAATCATAAAAGACCTATATATATGCATATCGACTTACTTGGATCAAAATTTCACACTTTTGTATAGTCCTGGCACTCTAGATCCGACATGGAAAATTTTCAAAAAATTTTAATTTTACCAAAAAATGTCAAATTATGATCATTTTTGGCTTATTTAGACTTGATCAAATCATAAAAGACGTATATATATGCATATCGACTTACTTGGATCAAAATTTGACCCTTTTGTATAGTCCTGGCACTCTAGATCCGACATGGAAAATTTTCGAAAAATTTTAATTTTACCAAAAAATGAAAAATTATGATCATTTTTGGCTTATATAGACTTGATCCAATCATAAAAGACCTATATATATGCATATCGACTTACTTGGATCAAAATTTCACTCTTTTGTATAGTCCTGGCACTCTAGATCCGACATGGAAAATTTTCAAAAAATTTTAATTTTACCAAAAAAAGTCAAATTATGATCATTTTTGGCTTATTTAGACTTGATCAAATCATAAAAGACCTATATATATGCATATCGACTTACTTGGATCAAAATTTGACCCTTTTGTATAGTCCTGGCACTCTAGATCCGACATCGAAAATTTTCGAAAAATTTTAATTTTACCAAAAAATGTAAAATTATGATCATTTTTGGCTTATTTAGACTTGATCAAATCATAAAAGACCTATATATATGCATATCGACTTACTTGGATCAAAATTTCACTCTTTTGTATAGTCCTGGCACTCTAGATTCGACATCGAAAATTTTCAAAAAATTTTAATTTTACCAAAAAATGTCAAATTATGATCATTTTTGGCTTATTTAGACTTGATCAAATCATAAAAGACCTATATATATGCATATCGACTTACTTGGATCAAATTTGACCCTTTTGTATAGTCCTGGCACTCTAGATCCGACATCGAAAATTTTCGAAAAATTTTAATTTTACCAAAAAAAGTCAAATTATGATCATTTTTGGCTTATTTAGACTTGATCAAATCATAAAAGACCTATATATATGCATATCGACTTACTTGGATCAAAATTTGACCCTTTTGTATAGTCCTGGCACTCTAGATCCGACATCGAAAATTTTCGAAAAATTTTAATTTTACCAAAAAATGTCAAATTATGATCATTTTTGGCTTATTTAGACTTGATCAAATCATAAAAGACCTATATATATGCATATCGACTTACTTGGATCAAAATTTCACTCTTTTGTATAGTCCTGGCACTCTAGATCCGACATGGAAAATTTTCAAAAAATTTTAATTTTACCAAAAAAAGTCAAATTATGATCATTTTTGGCTTATTTAGACTTGATCAAATCATAAAAGACCTATATATATGCATATCGACTTACTTGGATCAAAATTTGACCCTTTTGTATAGTCCTGGCACTCTAGATCCGACATCGAAAATTTTCGAAAAATTTTAATTTTACCAAAAAATGTAAAATTATGATCATTTTTGGCTTATTTAGACTTGATCAAATCATAAAAGACCTATATATATGCATATCGACTTACTTGGATCAAAATTTCACACTTTTGTATAGTCCTGGCACTCTAGATCCGACATGGAAAATTTTCAAAAAATTTTAATTTTACCAAAAAATGTCAAATTATGATCATTTTTGGCTTATTTAGACTTGATCAAATCATAAAAGACCTATATATATGCATATCGACTTACTTGGATCAAAATTTCACTCTTTTGTATAGTCCTGGCACTCTAGATCCGACATGGAAAATTTTCAAAAAATTTTAATTTTACCAAAAAAAGTCAAATTATGATCATTTTTGGCTTATTTAGACTTGATCAAATCATAAAAGACCTATATATATGCATATCGACTTACTTGGATCAAAATTTCACACTTTTGTATAGTCCTGTCACTCTAGATCCGACATGGAAAATTTTCGAAAAATTTTAATTTTACCAAAAAATGTCAAATTATGATCATTTTTGGCTTATTTAGACTTGATCAAATCATAAAAGACCTATATATATGCATATCGACTTACTTGGATCAAAATTTCACTCTTTTGTATAGTCCTGGCACTCTAGATCCGACATGGAAAATTTTCAAAAAATTTTAATTTTACCAAAAAAAGTCAAATTATGATCATTTTTGGCTTATTTAGACTTGATCAAATCATAAAAGACCTATATATATGCATATCGACTTACTTGGATCAAAATTTCACTCTTTTGTATAGTCCTGGCACTCTAGATTCGACATCGAAAATTTTCAAAAAATTTTAATTTTACCAAAAAAAGTCAAATTATGATCATTTTTGGCTTATTTAGACTTGATCAAATCATAAAAGACCTATATATATGCATATCGACTTACTTGGATCAAATTTGACCCTTTTGTATAGTCCTGGCACTGTAGATCCGACATCGAAAATTTTCGAAAAATTTTAATTTTACCAAAAAAAGTCAAATTATGATCATTTTTGGCTTATTTAGACTTGATCAAATCATAAAAGACCTATATATATGCATATCGACTTACTTGGATCAAAATTTGACCCTTTTGTATAGTCCTGGCACTCTAGATCCGACATCGAAAATTTTCGAAAAATTTTAATTTTACCAAAAAATGTAAAATTATGATCATTTTTGGCTTATTTAGACTTGATCAAATCATAAAAGACCTATATATATGCATATCGACTTACTTGGATCAAAATTTGACCCTTTTGTATAGTCCTGGCACTCTAGATCCGACTTCGAAAATTTTCGAAAAATTTTAATTTTACCAAAAAATGTAAAATTATGATCATTTTTGGCTTATTTAGACTTGATCAAATCATAAAAGACCTATATATATGCATATCGACTTACTTGGATCAAAATTTCACACTTTTGTATAGTCCTGGCACTCTAGATCCGACATGCAAACTTTTCAAAAAATTTTAATTTTACCAAAAAATGTCAAATTATGATCATTTTTGGCTTATTTAGACTTGATCAAATCATAAAAGACCTATATATATGCATATCGACTTACTTGGATCAAAATTTCACTCTTTTGTATAGTCCTGGCACTCTAGATCCGACATGGAAAATTTTCAAAAAATTTTAATTTTACCAAAAAAAGTCAAATTATGATCATTTTTGGCTTATTTAGACTTGATCAAATCATAAAAGACCTATATATATGCATATCGACTTACTTGGATCAAAATTTCACACTTTTGTATAGTCCTGTCACTCTAGATCCGACATGGAAAATTTTCGAAAAATTTTAATTTTACCAAAAAATGTCAAATTATGATCATTTTTGGCTTATTTAGACTTGATCAAATCATAAAAGACCTATATATATGCATATCGACTTACTTGGATCAAAATTTCACTCTTTTGTATAGTCCTGGCACTCTAGATCCGACATGGAAAATTTTCAAAAAATTTTAATTTTACCAAAAAAAGTCAAATTATGATCATTTTTGGCTTATTTAGACTTGATCAAATCATAAAAGACCTATATATATGCATATCGACTTACTTGGATCAAAATTTGACCCTTTTGTATAGTCCTGGCACTCTAGATCCGACATCGAAAATTTTCGAAAAATTTTAATTTTACCAAAAAATGTCAAATTATGATCATTTTTGGCTTATTTAGACTTGATCAAATCATAAAAGACCTATATATATGCATATCGACTTACTTGGATCAAAATTTCACTCTTTTGTATAGTCCTGGCACTCTAGATCCGACATGGAAAATTTTCAAAAAATTTTAATTTTACCAAAAAAAGTCAAATTATGATCATTTTTGGCTTATTTAGACTTGATCAAATCATAAAAGACCTATATATATGCATATCGACTTACTTGGATCAAAATTTCACTCTTTTGTATAGTCCTGGCACTCTAGATCCGACATGGAAAATTTTCAAAAAATTTTAATTTTACCAAAAAAAGTCAAATTATGATCATTTTTGGCTTATTTAGACTTGATCAAATCATAAAAGACCTATATATATGCATATCGACTTACTTGGATCAAAATTTGACCCTTTTGTATAGTCCTGGCACTCTAGATCCGACATCGAAAATTTTCGAAAAATTTTAATTTTACCAAAAAATGTAAAATTATGATCATTTTTGGCTTATTTAGACTTGATCAAATCATAAAAGACCTATATATATGCATATCGACTTACTTGGATCAAAATTTCACACTTTTGTATAGTCCTGGCACTCTAGATCCGACATGGAAAATTTTCAAAAAATTTTAATTTTACCAAAAAATGTCAAATTATGATCATTTTTGGCTTATTTAGACTTGATCAAATCATAAAAGACGTATATATATGCATATCGACTTACTTGGATCAAAATTTGACCCTTTTGTATAGTCCTGGCACTCTTGATCCGACATGGAAAATTTTCGAAAAATTTTAATTTTACCAAAAAATGAAAAATTATGATCATTTTTGGCTTATATAGACTTGATCCAATCATAAAAGACCTATATATATGCATATCGACTTACTTGGATCAAAATTTCACTCTTTTGTATAGTCCTGGCACTCTAGATCCGACATGGAAAATTTTCAAAAAATTTTAATTTTACCAAAAAAAGTCAAATTATGATCATTTTTGGCTTATTTAGACTTGATCAAATCATAAAAGACCTATATATATGCATATCGACTTACTTGGATCAAAATTTGACCCTTTTGTATAGTCCTGGCACTCTAGATCCGACATCGAAAATTTTCGAAAAATTTTAATTTTACCAAAAAATGTAAAATTATGATCATTTTTGGCTTATTTAGACTTGATCAAATCATAAAAGACCTATATATATGCATATCGACTTACTTGGATCAAAATTTCACTCTTTTGTATAGTCCTGGCACTCTAGATTCGACATCGAAAATTTTCAAAAAATTTTAATTTTACCAAAAAAAGTCAAATTATGATCATTTTTGGCTTATTTAGACTTGATCAAATCATAAAAGACCTATATATATGCATATCGACTTACTTGGATCAAATTTGACCCTTTTGTATAGTCCTGGCACTCTAGATCCGACATCGAAAATTTTCGAAAAATTTTAATTTTACCAAAAAAAGTCAAATTATGATCATTTTTGGCTTATTTAGACTTGATCAAATCATAAAAGACCTATATATATGCATATCGACTTACTTGGATCAAAATTTGACCCTTTTGTATAGTCCTGGCACTCTAGATCCGACATCGAAAATTTTCGAAAAATTTTAATTTTACCAAAAAATGTCAAATTATGATCATTTTTGGCTTATTTAGACTTGATCAAATCATAAAAGACCTATATATATGCATATCGACTTACTTGGATCAAAATTTCACTCTTTTGTATAGTCCTGGCACTCTAGATCCGACATGGAAAATTTTCAAAAAATTTTAATTTTACCAAAAAAAGTCAAATTATGATCATTTTTGGCTTATTTAGACTTGATCAAATCATAAAAGACCTATATATATGCATATCGACTTACTTGGATCAAAATTTGACCCTTTTGTATAGTCCTGGCACTCTAGATCCGACATCGAAAATTTTCGAAAAATTTTAATTTTACCAAAAAATGTAAAATTATGATCATTTTTGGCTTATTTAGACTTGATCAAATCATAAAAGACCTATATATATGCATATCGACTTACTTGGATCAAAATTTCACACTTTTGTATAGTCCTGGCACTCTAGATCCGACATGGAAAATTTTCAAAAAATTTTAATTTTACCAAAAAATGTCAAATTATGATCATTTTTGGCTTATTTAGACTTGATCAAATCATAAAAGACCTATATATATGCATATCGACTTACTTGGATCAAAATTTCACTCTTTTGTATAGTCCTGGCACTCTAGATCCGACATGGAAAATTTTCAAAAAATTTTAATTTTACCAAAAAAAGTCAAATTATGATCATTTTTGGCTTATTTATACTTGATCAAATCATAAAAGACCTATATATATGCATATCGACTTACTTGGATCAAAATTTCACACTTTTGTATAGTCCTGTCACTCTAGATCCGACATGGAAAATTTTCGAAAAATTTTAATTTTACCAAAAAATGTCAAATTATGATCATTTTTGGCTTATTTAGACTTGATCAAATCATAAAAGACCTATATATATGCATATCGACTTACTTGGATCAAAATTTCACTCTTTTGTATAGTCCTGGCACTCTAGATCCGACATGGAAAATTTTCAAAAAATTTTAATTTTACCAAAAAAAGTCAAATTATGATCATTTTTGGCTTATTTAGACTTGATCAAATCATAAAAGACCTATATATATGCATATCGACTTACTTGGATCAAAATTTCACTCTTTTGTATAGTCCTGGCACTCTAGATTCGACATCGAAAATTTTCAAAAAATTTTAATTTTACCAAAAAAAGTCAAATTATGATCATTTTTGGCTTATTTAGACTTGATCAAATCATAAAAGACCTATATATATGCATATCGACTTACTTGGATCAAATTTGACCCTTTTGTATAGTCCTGGCACTGTAGATCCGACATCGAAAATTTTCAAAAAATTTTAATTTTACCAAAAAAAGTCAAATTATGATCATTTTTGGCTTATTTAGACTTGATCAAATCATAAAAGACCTATATATATGCATATCGACTTACTTGGATCAAAATTTGACCCTTTTGTATAGTCCTGGCACTCTAGATCCGACATCGAAAATTTTCAAAAAATTTTAATTTTACCAAAAAATGTAAAATTATGATCATTTTTGGCTTATTTAGACTTGATCAAATCATAAAAGACCTATATATATGCATATCGACTTACTTGGATCAAAATTTGACCCTTTTGTATAGTCCTGGCACTCTAGATCCGACTTCGAAAATTTTCGAAAAATTTTAATTTTACCAAAAAATGTAAAATTATGATCATTTTTGGCTTATTTAGACTTGATCAAATCATAAAAGACCTATATATATGCATATCGACTTACTTGGATCAAAATTTCACACTTTTGTATAGTCCTGGCACTCTAGATCCGACATGGAAACTTTTCAAAAAATTTTAATTTTACCAAAAAATGTCAAATTATGATCATTTTTGGCTTATTTAGACTTGATCAAATCATAAAAGACCTATATATATGCATATCGACTTACTTGGATCAAAATTTCACTCTTTTGTATAGTCCTGGCACTCTAGATCCGACATGGAAAATTTTCAAAAAATTTTAATTTTACCAAAAAAAGTCAAATTATGATCATTTTTGGCTTATTTAGACTTTATCAAATCATAAAAGACCTATATATATGCATATCGACTTACTTGGATCAAAATTTCACACTTTTGTATAGTCCTGTCACTCTAGATCCGACATGGAAAATTTTCGAAAAATTTTAATTTTACCAAAAAATGTCAAATTATGATCATTTTTGGCTTATTTAGACTTGATCAAATCATAAAAGACCTATATATATGCATATCGACTTACTTGGATCAAAATTTCACTCTTTTGTATAGTCCTGGCACTCTAGATCCGACATGGAAAATTTTCAAAAAATTTTAATTTTACCAAAAAAAGTCAAATTATGATCATTTTTGGCTTATTTAGACTTGATCAAATCATAAAAGACCTATATATATGCATATCGACTTACTTGGATCAAAATTTGACCCTTTTGTATAGTCCTGGCACTCTAGATCCGACATGGAAAATTTTCGAAAAATTTTAATTTTACCAAAAAATGTCAAATTATGATCATTTTTGGCTTATTTAGACTTGATCAAATCATAAAAGACCTATATATATGCATATCGACTTACTTGGATCAAAATTTCACTCTTTTGTATAGTCCTGGCACTCTAGATCCGACATGGAAAATTTTCAAAAAATTTTAATTTTACCAAAAAAAGTCAAATTATGATCATTTTTGGCTTATTTAGACTTGATCAAATCATAAAAGACCTATATATATGCATATCGACTTACTTGGATCAAAATTTCACTCTTTTGTATAGTCCTGGCACTCTAGATCCGACATGGAAAATTTTCAAAAAATTTTAATTTTACCAAAAAAAGTCAAATTATGATCATTTTTGGCTTATTTAGACTTGATCAAATCATAAAAGACCTATATATATGCATATCGACTTACTTGGATCAAAATTTGACCCTTTTGTATAGTCCTGGCACTCTAGATCCGACATCGAAAATTTTCGAAAAATTTTAATTTTACCAAAAAATGTAAAATTATGATAATTTTTGGCTTATTTAGACTTGATCAAATCATAAAAGACCTATATATATGCATATCGACTTACTTGGATCAAAATTTCACTCTTTTGTATAGTCCTGGCACTCTAGATCCGACATGGAAAATTTTCAAAAAATTTTAATTTTACCAAAAAAAGTCAAATTATGATCATTTTTGGCTTATTTAGACTTGATCAAATCATAAAAGACCTATATATATGCATATCGACTTACTTGGATCAAAATTTGACCCTTTTGTATAGTCCTGGCACTCTAGATCCGACATCGAAAATTTTCGAAAAATTTTAATTTTACCAAAAAATGTAAAATTATGATCATTTTTGGCTTATTTAGACTTGATCAAATCATAAAAGACCTATATATATGCATATCGACTTACTTGGATCAAAATTTCACACTTTTGTATAGTCCTGGCACTCTAGATCCGACATGGAAAATTTTCAAAAAATTTTAATTTTACCAAAAAATGTCAAATTATGATCATTTTTGGCTTATTTAGACTTGATCAAATCATAAAAGACCTATATATATGCATATCGACTTACTTGGATCAAAATTTCACTCTTTTGTATAGTCCTGGCACTCTAGATCCGACATGGAAAATTTTCAAAAAATTTTAATTTTACCAAAAAAAGTCAAATTATGATCATTTTTGGCTTATTTAGACTTGATCAAATCATAAAAGACCTATATATATGCATATCGACTTACTTGGATCAAAATTTGACCCTTTTGTATAGTCCTGGCACTCTAGATCCGACATCGAAAATTTTCGAAAAATTTTAATTTTACCAAAAAATGTAAAATTATGATCATTTTTGGCTTATTTAGACTTGATCAAATCATAAAAGACCTATATATATGCATATCGACTTACTTGGATCAAAATTTGACACTTTTGTATAGTCCTGGCACTCTAGATCCGACATGGAAAATTTTCAAAAAATTTTAATTTTACCAAAAAAAGTCAAATTATGATCATTTTTGGCTTATTTAGACTTGATCAAATCATAAAAGACCTATATATATGCATATCGACTTACTTGGATCAAAATTTCACACTTTTGTATAGTCCTGTCACTCTAGATCCGACATGGAAAATTTTCGAAAAATTTTAATTTTACCAAAAAATGTCAAATTATGATCATTTTTGGCTTATTTAGACTTGATCAAATCATAAAAGACCTATATATATGCATATCGACTTACTTGGATCAAAATTTCACTCTTTTGTATAGTCCTGGCACTCTAGATCCGACATGGAAAATTTTCAAAAAATTTTAATTTTACCAAAAAAAGTCAAATTATGATCATTTTTGGCTTATTTAGACTTGATCAAATCATAAAAGACCTATATATATGCATATCGACTTACTTGGATCAAAATTTGACCCTTTTGTATAGTCCTGGCACTCTAGATCCGACATCGAAAATTTTCGAAAAATTTTAATTTTACCAAAAAATGTAAAATTATGATCATTTTTGGCTTATTTAGACTTGATCAAATCATAAAAGACCTATATATATGCATATCGACTTACTTGGATCAAAATTTCACTCTTTTGTATAGTCCTGGCACTCTAGATCCGACATCGAAAATTTTCAAAAAATTTTAATTTTACCAAAAAAAGTCAAATTATGATCATTTTTGGCTTATTTAGACTTGATCAAATCATAAAAGACCTATATATATGCATATCGACTTACTTGGATCAAAATTTGACCCTTTTGTATAGTCCTGGCACTCTAGATCCGACATCGAAAATTTTCGAAAAATTTTAATTTTACCAAAAAATGTCAAATTATGATCATTTTTGGCTTATTTAGACTTGATCAAATCATAAAAGACCTATATATATGCATATCGACTTACTTGGATCAAAATTTGACCCTTTTGTATAGTCCTGGCACTCTAGATCCGACATCGAAAATTTTCGAAAAATTTTAATTTTACCAAAAAATGTCAAATTATGATCATTTTTGGCTTATTTAGACTTGATCAAATCATAAAAGACCTATATATATGCATATCGACTTACTTGGATCAAAATTTCACTCTTTTGTATAGTCCTGGCACTCTAGATCCGACATGGAAAATTTTCAAAAAATTTTATTTTTACCAAAAAAAGTCAAATTATGATCATTTTTGGCTTATTTAGACTTGATCAAATCATAAAAGACCTATATATATGCATATCGACTTACTTGGATCAAAATTTGACCCTTTTGTATAGTCCTGGCACTCTAGATCCGACATCGAAAATTTTCGAAAAATTTTAATTTTACCAAAAAATGTAAAATTATGATCATTTTTGGCTTATTTAGACTTGATCAAATCATAAAAGACCTATATATATGCATATCGACTTACTTGGATCAAAATTTCACACTTTTGTATAGTCCTGGCACTCTAGATCCGACATGGAAAATTTTCAAAAAATTTTAATTTTACCAAAAAATGTCAAATTATGATCATTTTTGGCTTATTTAGACTTGATCAAATCATAAAAGACCTATATATATGCATATCGACTTACTTGGATCAAAATTTCACTCTTTTGTATAGTCCTGGCACTCTAGATCCGACATGGAAAATTTTCAAAAAATTTTAATTTTACCAAAAAAAGTCAAATTATGATCATTTTTGGCTTATTTAGACTTGATCAAATCATAAAAGACCTATATATATGCATATCGACTTACTTGGATCAAAATTTCACACTTTTGTATAGTCCTGTCACTCTAGATCCGACATGGAAAATTTTCGAAAAATTTTAATTTTACCAAAAAATGTCAAATTATGATCATTTTTGGCTTATTTAGACTTGATCAAATCATAAAAGACCTATATATATGCATATCGACTTACTTGGATCAAAATTTCACTCTTTTGTATAGTCCTGGCACTCTAGATCCGACATGGAAAATTTTCAAAAAATTTTAATTTTACCAAAAAAAGTCAAATTATGATCATTTTTGGCTTATTTAGACTTGATCAAATCATAAAAGACCTATATATATGCATATCGACTTACTTGGATCAAAATTTCACTCTTTTGTATAGTCCTGGCACTCTAGATTCGACATCGAAAATTTTCAAAAAATTTTAATTTTACCAAAAAAAGTCAAATTATGATCATTTTTGGCTTATTTAGACTTGATCAAATCATAAAAGACCTATATATATGCATATCGACTTACTTGGATCAAATTTGACCCTTTTGTATAGTCCTGGCACTGTAGATCCGACATCGAAAATTTTCGAAAAATTTTAATTTTACCAAAAAAAGTCAAATTATGATCATTTTTGGCTTATTTAGACTTGATCAAATCATAAAAGACCTATATATATGCATATCGACTTACTTGGATCAAAATTTGACCCTTTTGTATAGTCCTGGCACTCTAGATCCGACATCGAAAATTTTCGAAAAATTTTAATTTTACCAAAAAATGTAAAATTATGATCATTTTTGGCTTATTTAGACTTGATCAAATCATAAAAGACCTATATATATGCATATCGACTTACTTGGATCAAAATTTGACCCTTTTGTATAGTCCTGGCACTCTAGATCCGACTTCGAAAATTTTCGAAAAATTTTAATTTTACCAAAAAATGTAAAATTATGATCATTTTTGGCTTATTTAGACTTGATCAAATCATAAAAGACCTATATATATGCATATCGACTTACTTGGATCAAAATTTCACACTTTTGTATAGTCCTGGCACTCTAGATCCGACATGGAAACTTTTCAAAAAATTTTAATTTTACCAAAAAATGTCAAATTATGATCATTTTTGGCTTATTTAGACTTGATCAAATCATAAAAGACCTATATATATGCATATCGACTTACTTGGATCAAAATTTCACTCTTTTGTATAGTCCTGGCACTCTAGATCCGACATGGAAAATTTTCAAAAAATTTTAATTTTACCAAAAAAAGTCAAATTATGATCATTTTTGGCTTATTTAGACTTGATCAAATCATAAAAGACCTATATATATGCATATCGACTTACTTGGATCAAAATTTCACACTTTTGTATAGTCCTGTCACTCTAGATCCGACATGGAAAATTTTCGAAAAATTTTAATTTTACCAAAAAATGTCAAATTATGATCATTTTTGGCTTATTTAGACTTGATCAAATCATAAAAGACCTATATATATGCATATCGACTTACTTGGATCAAAATTTGACCCTTTTGTATAGTCCTGGCACTCTAGATCCGACATCGAAAATTTTCGAAAAATTTTAATTTTACCAAAAAATGTCAAATTATGATCATTTTTGGCTTATTTAGACTTGATCAAATCATAAAAGACCTATATATATGCATATCGACTTACTTGGATCAAAATTTCACACTTTTGTATAGTCCTGGCACTCTAGATCCGACATGGAAAATTTTCCAAAAATTTTAATTTTACCAAAAAATGTCAAATTATGATCATTTTTGGCTTATTTAGACTTGATCAAATCATAAAAGACCTATATATATGCATATCGACTTACTTGGATCAAAATTTCACTCTTTTGTATAGTCCTGGCACTCTAGATCCGATATGGAAAATTTTCAAAAAATTTTAATTTTACCAAAAAAAGTCAAATTATGATCATTTTT
Source organism: Chrysoperla carnea (assembly GCF_905475395.1). Taxonomy (NCBI): domain Eukaryota; kingdom Metazoa; phylum Arthropoda; class Insecta; order Neuroptera; family Chrysopidae; genus Chrysoperla; species Chrysoperla carnea. The sequence goes on along the minus strand of NW_025408233.1, from coordinate 2,310,982 downwards.
GGCTTATTTAGACTTGATCAAATCATAAAAGACCTATATATATGCATATCGACTTACTTGGATCAAAATTTGACCCTTTTGTATAGTCCTGGCACTCTAGATCCGACATCGAAAATTTTCGAAAAATTTTAATTTTACCAAAAAATGTAAAATTATGATCATTTTTGGCTTATTTAGACTTGATCAAATCATAAAAGACCTATATATATGCATATCGACTTACTTGGATCAAAATTTCACACTTTTGTATAGTCCTGGCACTCTAGATCCGACATGGAAAATTTTCAAAAAATTTTAATTTTACCAAAAAAAGTCAAATTATGATCATTTTTGGCTTATTTAGACTTGATCAAATCATAAAAGACCTATATATATGCATATCGACTTACTTGGATCAAAATTTCACACTTTTGTATAGTCCTGTCACTCTAGATCCGACATGGAAAATTTTCGAAAAATTTTAATTTTACCAAAAAATGTCAAATTATGATCATTTTTGGCTTATTTAGACTTGATCAAATCATAAAAGACCTATATATATGCATATCGACTTACTTGGATCAAAATTTCACTCTTTTGTATAGTCCTGGCACTCTAGATCCGACATGGAAAATTTTCAAAAAATTTTAATTTTACCAAAAAAAGTCAAATTATGATCATTTTTGGCTTATTTAGACTTGATCAAATCATAAAAGACCTATATATATGCATATCGACTTACTTGGATCAAAATTTGACCCTTTTGTATAGTCCTGGCACTCTAGATCCGACATCGAAAATTTTCGAAAAATTTTAATTTTACCAAAAAATGTAAAATTATGATCATTTTTGGCTTATTTAGACTTGATCAAATCATAAAAGACCTATATATATGCATATCGACTTACTTGGATCAAAATTTCACACTTTTGTATAGTCCTGGCACTCTAGATCCGACATGGAAAATTTTCAAAAAATTTTAATTTTACCAAAAAATGTCAAATTATGATCATTTTTGGCTTATTTAGACTTGATCAAATCATAAAAGACCTATATATATGCATATCGACTTACTTGGATCAAAATTTGACCCTTTTGTATAGTCCTGGCACTCTAGATCCGACATCGAAAATTTTCGAAAAATTTTAATTTTACCAAAAAATGTAAAATTATGATCATTTTTGGCTTATTTAGACTTGATCAAATCATAAAAGACCTATATATATGCATATCGACTTACTTGGATCAAAATTTCACACTTTTGTATTGTCCTGTCACTCTAGATCCGACATGGAAAATTTTCGAAAAATTTTAATTTTACCAAAAAATGTCAAATTATGATCATTTTTGGCTTATTTAGACTTAATCAAATCATAAAAGCCCTATATATATGCATATCGACTTACTTGGATCAAAATTTCACTCTTTTGTATAGTCCTGGCACTCTAGATCCGACATGGAAAATTTTCAAAAAATTTTAATTTTACCAAAAAAAGTCAAATTATGATCATTTTTGGCTTATTTAGACTTGATCAAATCATAAAAGACCTATATATATGCATATCGACTTACTTGGATCAAAATTTGACCCTTTTGCATAGTCCTGGCACTCTAGATCCGACATCGAAAATTTTCGAAAAATTTTAATTTTACCAAAAAATGTAAAATTATGATCATTTTTGGCTTATTTAGACTTGATCAAATCATAAAAGACCTATATATATGCATATCGACTTACTTGGATCAAAATTTCACTCTTTTGTATAGTCCTGGCACTCTAGATCCGACATGGAAAATTTTCGAAAAATTTTAATTTTACCAAAAAATGTCAAATTATGATCATTTTTGGCTTATTTAGACTTGATCAAATCATAAAAGACCTATATATATGCATATCGACTTACTTGGATCAAAATTTCACTCTTTTGTATAGTCCTGGCACTCTAGATCCGACATGGAAAATTTTCAAAAAATTTTAATTTTACCAAAAAAAGTCAAATTATGATCATTTTTGGCTTATTTAGACTTGATCAAATCATAAAAGACCTATATATATGCATATCGACTTACTTGGATCAAAATTTCACTCTTTTGTATAGTCCTGGCACTCTAGATCCGACATGGAAAATTTTCAAAAAATTTTAATTTTACCAAAAAAAGTCAAATTATGATCATTTTTGGCTTATTTAGACTTGATCAAATCATAAAAGACCTATATATATGCATATCGACTTACTTGGATCAAAATTTGACCCTTTTGTATAGTCCTGGCACTCTAGATCCGACATCGAAAATTTTCGAAAAATTTTAATTTTACCAAAAAATGTAAAATTATGATCATTTTTGGCTTATTTAGACTTGATCAAATCATAAAAGACCTATATATATGCATATCGACTTACTTGGATCAAAATTTCACTCTTTTGTATAGTCCTGGCACTCTAGATCCGACATGGAAAATTTTCAAAAAATTTTAATTTTACCAAAAAAAGTCAAATTATGATCATTTTTGGCTTATTTAGACTTGATCAAATCATAAAAGACCTATATATATGCATATCGACTTACTTGGATCAAAATTTGACCCTTTTGTATAGTCCTGGCACTCTAGATCCGACATCGAAAATTTTCGAAAAATTTTAATTTTACCAAAAAATGTAAAATTATGATCATTTTTGGCTTATTTAGACTTGATCAAATCATAAAAGACCTATATATATGCATATCGACTTACTTGGATCAAAATTTCACACTTTTGTATAGTCCTGGCACTCTAGATCCGACATGGAAAATTTTCAAAAAATTTTAATTTTACCAAAAAATGTCAAATTATGATCATTTTTGGCTTATTTAGACTTGATCAAATCATAAAAGACCTATATATATGCATATCGACTTACTTGGATCAAAATTTCACTCTTTTGTATAGTCCTGGCACTCTAGATCCGACATGGAAAATTTTCAAAAAATTTTAATTTTACCAAAAAAAGTCAAATTATGATCATTTTTGGCTTATTTAGACTTGATCAAATCATAAAAGACCTATATATATGCATATCGACTTACTTGGATCAAAATTTGACCCTTTTGTATAGTCCTGGCACTCTAGATCCGACATCGAAAATTTTCGAAAAATTTTAATTTTACCAAAAAATGTAAAATTATGATCATTTTTGGCTTATTTAGACTTGATCAAATCATAAAAGACCTATATATATGCATATCGACTTACTTGGATCAAAATTTCACACTTTTGTATAGTCCTGGCACTCTAGATCCGACATGGAAAATTTTCAAAAAATTTTAATTTTACCAAAAAAAGTCAAATTATGATCATTTTTGGCTTATTTAGACTTGATCAAATCATAAAAGACCTATATATATGCATATCGACTTACTTGGATCAAAATTTCACACTTTTGTATAGTCCTGTCACTCTAGATCCGACATGGAAAATTTTCGAAAAATTTTAATTTTACCAAAAAATGTCAAATTATGATCATTTTTGGCTTATTTAGACTTGATCAAATCATAAAAGACCTATATATATGCATATCGACTTACTTGGATCAAAATTTCACTCTTTTGTATAGTCCTGGCACTCTAGATCCGACATGGAAAATTTTCAAAAAATTTTAATTTTACCAAAAAAAGTCAAATTATGATCATTTTTGGCTTATTTAGACTTGATCAAATCATAAAAGACCTATATATATGCATATCGACTTACTTGGATCAAAATTTGACCCTTTTGTATAGTCCTGGCACTCTAGATCCGACATCGAAAATTTTCGAAAAATTTTAATTTTACCAAAAAATGTAAAATTATGATCATTTTTGGCTTATTTAGACTTGATCAAATCATAAAAGACCTATATATATGCATATCGACTTACTTGGATCACAATTTCACTCTTTTGTATAGTCCTGGCACTCTAGATCCGACATGGAAAATTTTCAAAAAATTTTAATTTTACCAAAAAAAGTCAAATTATGATCATTTTTGGCTTATTTAGACTTGATCAAATCATAAAAGACCTATATATATGCATATCGACTTACTTGGATCAAAATTTGACCCTTTTGTATAGTCCTGGCACTCTAGATCCGACATCGAAAATTTTCGAAAAATTTTAATTTTACCAAAAAATGTAAAATTATGATCATTTTTGGCTTATTTAGACTTGATCAAATCATAAAAGACCTATATATATGCATATCGACTTACTTGGATCAAAATTTCACACTTTTGTATAGTCCTGGCACTCTAGATCCGACATGGAAAATTTTCAAAAAATTTTAATTTTACCAAAAAATGTCAAATTATGATCATTTTTGGCTTATTTAGACTTGATCAAATCATAAAAGACCTATATATATGCATATCGACTTACTTGGATCAAAATTTCACTCTTTTGTATAGTCCTGGCACTCTAGATCCGACATGGAAAATTTTCAAAAAATTTTAATTTTACCAAAAAAAGTCAAATTATGATCATTTTTGGCTTATTTAGACTTGATCAAATCATAAAAGACCTATATATATGCATATCGACTTACTTGGATCAAAATTTGACCCTTTTGTATAGTCCTGGCACTCTAGATCCGACATCGAAAATTTTCGAAAAATTTTAATTTTACCAAAAAATGTAAAATTATGATCATTTTTGGCTTATTTAGACTTGATCAAATCATAAAAGACCTATATATATGCATATCGACTTACTTGGATCAAAATTTCACACTTTTGTATAGTCCTGGCACTCTAGATCCGACATGGAAAATTTTCAAAAAATTTTAATTTTACCAAAAAAAGTCAAATTATGATCATTTTTGGCTTATTTAGACTTGATCAAATCATAAAAGACCTATATATATGCATATCGACTTACTTGGATCAAAATTTCACACTTTTGTATAGTCCTGTCACTCTAGATCCGACATGGAAAATTTTCGAAAAATTTTAATTTTACCAAAAAATGTCAAATTATGATCATTTTTGGCTTATTTAGACTTGATCAAATCATAAAAGACCTATATATATGCATATCGACTTACTTGGATCAAAATTTCACTCTTTTGTATAGTCCTGGCACTCTAGATCCGACATGGAAAATTTTCAAAAAATTTTAATTTTACCAAAAAAAGTCAAATTATGATCATTTTTGGCTTATTTAGACTTGATCAAATCATAAAACACCTATATATATGCATATCGACTTACTTGGATCAAAATTTGACCCTTTTGTATAGTCCTGGCACTCTAGATCCGACATCGAAAATTTTCGAAAAATTTTAATTTTACCAAAAAATGTAAAATTATGATCATTTTTGGCTTATTTAGACTTGATCAAATCATAAAAGACCTATATATATGCATATCGACTTACTTGGATCAAAATTTCACACTTTTGTATAGTCCTGGCACTCTAGATCCGACATGGAAAATTTTCAAAAAATTTTAATTTTACCAAAAAATGTCAAATTATGATCATTTTTGGCTTATTTAGACTTGATCAAATCATAAAAGACCTATATATATGCATATCGACTTACTTGGATCAAAATTTGACCCTTTTGTATAGTCCTGGCACTCTAGATCCGACATGGAAAATTTTCAAAAAATTTTAATTTTACCAAAAAAAGTCAAATTATGATCATTTTTGGCTTATTTAGACTTGATCAAATCATAAAAGACCTATATATATGCATATCGACTTACTTGGATCAAAATTTCACTCTTTTGTATAGTCCTGGCACTCTAGATCCGACATGGAAAATTTTCAAAAAATTTTAATTTTACCAAAAAAAGTCAAATTATGATCATTTTTGGCTTATTTAGACTTGATCAAATCATAAAAGACCTATATATATGCATATCGACTTACTTGGATCAAAATTTGACCATTTTGTATAGTCCTGGCACTCTAGATCCGACATCGAAAATTTTCGAAAAATTTTAATTTTACCAAAAAATGTAAAATTATGATCATTTTTGGCTTATTTAGACTTGATCAAATCATAAAAGACCTATATATATGCATATCGACTTACTTGGATCAAAATTTGACCCTTTTGTATAGTCCTGGCACTCTAGATCCGACATCGAAAATTTTCGAAAAATTTTAATTTTACCAAAAAATGTAAAATTATGATCATTTTTGGCTTATTTAGACTTGATCAAATCATAAAAGACCTATATATATGCATATCGACTTACTTGGATCAAAATTTCACTCTTTTGTATAGTCCTGGCACTCTAGATCCGACATGGAAAATTTTCAAAAAATTTTAATTTTACCAAAAAAAGTCAAATTATGATCATTTTTGGCTTATTTAGACTTGATCAAATCATAAAAGACCTATATATATGCATATCGACTTACTTGGATCAAAATTTGACCCTTTTGTATAGTCCTGGCACTCTAGATCCGACATCGAAAATTTTCGAAAAATTTTAATTTTACCAAAAAATGTAAAATTATGATCATTTTTGGCTTATTTAGACTTGATCAAATCATAAAAGACCTATATATATGCATATCGACTTACTTGGATCAAAATTTCACACTTTTGTATAGTCCTGGCACTCTAGATCCGACATGGAAAATTTTCAAAAAATTTTAATTTTACCAAAAAATGTCAAATTATGATCATTTTTGGCTTATTTAGACTTGATCAAATCATAAAAGACCTATATATATGCATATCGACTTACTTGGATCAAAATTTCACTCTTTTGTATAGTCCTGGCACTCTAGATCCGACATGGAAAATTTTCAAAAAATTTTAATTTTACCAAAAAAAGTCAAATTATGATCATTTTTGGCTTATTTAGACTTGATCAAATCATAAAAGACCTATATATATGCATATCGACTTACTTGGATCAAAATTTGACCCTTTTGTATAGTCCTGGCACTCTAGATCCGACATCGAAAATTTTCGAAAAATTTTAATTTTACCAAAAAATGTAAAATTATGATCATTTTTGGCTTATTTAGACTTGATCAAATCATAAAAGACCTATATATATGCATATCGACTTACTTGGATCAAAATTTCACACTTTTGTATAGTCCTGGCACTCTAGATCCGACATGGAAAATTTTCAAAAAATTTTAATTTTACCAAAAAAAGTCAAATTATGATCATTTTTGGCTTATTTAGACTTGATCAAATCATAAAAGACCTATATATATGCATATCGACTTACTTGGATCAAAATTTCACACTTTTGTATAGTCCTGTCACTCTAGATCCGACATGGAAAATTTTCGAAAAATTTTAATTTTACCAAAAAATGTCAAATTATGATCATTTTTGGCTTATTTAGACTTGATCAAATCATAAAAGACCTATATATATGCATATCGACTTACTTGGATCAAAATTTCACTCTTTTGTATAGTCCTGGCACTCTAGATCCGACATCGAAAATTTTCAAAAAATTTTAATTTTACCAAAAAAAGTCAAATTATGATCATTTTTGGCTTATTTAGACTTGATCAAATCATAAAAGACCTATATATATGCATATCGACTTACTTGGATCAAAATTTGACCCTTTTGTATAGTCCTGGCACTCTAGATCCGACATCGAAAATTTTCGAAAAATTTTAATTTTACCAAAAAATGTAAAATTATGATCATTTTTGGCTTATTTAGACTTGATCAAATCATAAAAGACCTATATATATGCATATCGACTTACTTGGATCAAAATTTCACTCTTTTGTATAGTCCTGGCACTCTAGATCCGACATGGAAAATTTTCAAAAAATTTTAATTTTACCAAAAAAAGTCAAATTATGATCATTTTTGGCTTATTTAGACTTGATCAAATCATAAAAGACCTATATATATGCATATCGACTTACTTGGATCAAAATTTGACCCTTTTGTATAGTCCTGGCACTCTAGATCCGACATCGAAAATTTTCGAAAAATTTTAATTTTACCAAAAAATGTAAAATTATGATCATTTTTGGCTTATTTAGACTTGATCAAATCATAAAAGACCTATATATATGCATATCGACTTACTTGGATCAAAATTTCACACTTTTGTATAGTCCTGGCACTCTAGATCCGACATGGAAAATTTTCAAAAAATTTTAATTTTACCAAAAAATGTCAAATTATGATCATTTTTGGCTTATTTAGACTTGATCAAATCATAAAAGACCTATATATATGCATATCGACTTACTTGGATCAAAATTTCACTCTTTTGTATAGTCCTGGCACTCTAGATCCGACATGGAAAATTTTCAAAAAATTTTAATTTTACCAAAAAAAGTCAAATTATGATCATTTTTGGCTTATTTAGACTTGATCAAATCATAAAAGACCTATATATATGCATATCGACTTACTTGAATCAAAATTTGACCCTTTTGTATAGTCCTGGCACTCTAGATCCGACATCGAAAATTTTCGAAAAATTTTAATTTTACCAAAAAATGTAAAATTATGATCATTTTTGGCTTATTTAGACTTGATCAAATCATAAAAGACCTATATATATGCATATCGACTTACTTGGATCAAAATTTCACACTTTTGTATAGTCCTGGCACTCTAGATCCGACATGGAAAATTTTCAAAAAATTTTAATTTTACCAAAAAAAGTCAAATTATGATCATTTTTGGCTTATTTAGACTTGATCAAATCATAAAAGACCTATATATATGCATATCGACTTACTTGGATCAAAATTTCACACTTTTGTATAGTCCTGTCACTCTAGATCCGACATGGAAAATTTTCGAAAAATTTTAATTTTACCAAAAAATGTCAAATTATGATCATTTTTGGCTTATTTAGACTTGATCAAATCATAAAAGACCTATATATATGCATATCGACTTACTTGGATCAAAATTTCACTCTTTTGTATAGTCCTGGCACTCTAGATCCGACATGGAAAATTTTCAAAAAATTTTAATTTTACCAAAAAAAGTCAAATTATGATCATTTTTGGCTTATTTAGACTTGATCAAATCATAAAACACCTATATATATGCATATCGACTTACTTGGATCAAAATTTGACCCTTTTGTATAGTCCTGGCACTCTAGATCCGACATCGAAAATTTTCGAAAAATTTTAATTTTACCAAAAAATGTAAAATTATGATCATTTTTGGCTTATTTAGACTTGATCAAATCATAAAAGACCTATATATATGCATATCGACTTACTTGGATCAAAATTTCACACTTTTGTATAGTCCTGGCACTCTAGATCCGACATGGAAAATTTTCAAAAAATTTTAATTTTACCAAAAAATGTCAAATTATGATCATTTTTGGCTTATTTAGACTTGATCAAATCATAAAAGACCTATATATATGCATATCGACTTACTTGGATCAAAATTTGACCCTTTTGTATAGTCCTGGCACTCTAGATCCGACATGGAAAATTTTCAAAAAATTTTAATTTTACCAAAAAAAGTCAAATTATGATCATTTTTGGCTTATTTAGACTTGATCAAATCATAAAAGACCTATATATATGCATATCGACTTACTTGGATCAAAATTTCACTCTTTTGTATAGTCCTGGCACTCTAGATCCGACATGGAAAATTTTCAAAAAATTTTAATTTTACCAAAAAAAGTCAAATTATGATCATTTTTGGCTTATTTAGACTTGATCAAATCATAAAAGACCTATATATATGCATATCGACTTACTTGGATCAAAATTTGACCATTTTGTATAGTCCTGGCACTCTAGATCCGACATCGAAAATTTTCGAAAAATTTTAATTTTACCAAAAAATGTAAAATTATGATCATTTTTGGCTTATTTAGACTTGATCAAATCATAAAAGACCTATATATATGCATATCGACTTACTTGGATCAAAATTTCACACTTTTGTATAGTCCTGGCACTCTAGATCCGACATGGAAAATTTTCAAAAAATTTTAATTTTACCAAAAAAAGTCAAATTATGATCATTTTTGGCTTATTTAGACTTGATCAAATCATAAAAGACCTATATATATGCATATCGACTTACTTGGATCAAAATTTCACACTTTTGTATAGTCCTGGCACTCTAGATCCGACATGGAAAATTTTCAAAAAATTTTAATTTTACCAAAAAATGTCAAATTATGATCATTTTTGGCTTATTTAGACTTGATCAAATCATAAAAGACCTATATATATGCATATCGACTTACTTGGATCAAAATTTCACTCTTTTGTATAGTCCTGGCACTCTAGATCCGACATGGAAAATTTTCAAAAAATTTTAATTTTACCAAAAAAAGTCAAATTATGATCATTTTTGGCTTATTTAGACTTGATCAAATCATAAAAGACCTATATATATGCATATCGACTTACTTGGATCAAAATTTGACCCTTTTGTATAGTCCTGGCACTCTAGATCCGACATGGAAAATTTTCAACAATTTTAATTTTACCAAAAAATGTAAAATTATGATCATTTTTGGCTTATTTAGACTTGATCAAATCATAAAAGACCTATATATATGCATATCGACTTACTTGGATCAAAATTTGACCCTTTTGTATAGTCCTGGCACTCTAGATCCGACATCGAAAATTTTCAACAATTTTAATTTTACCAAAAAATGTAAAATTATGATCATTTTTGGCTTATTTAGACTTGATCAAATCATAAAAGACCTATATATATGCATATCGACTTACTTGGATCAAAATTTCACTCTTTTGTATAGTCCTGGCACTCTAGATTCGACATCGAAAATTTTCGAAAAATTTTAATTTTACCAAAAAATGTCAAATTATGATCATTTTTGGCTTATAGAGACTTGATCCAATCATAAAAGACCTATATATATGCATCGGCTTCCAACCCAACCTAACCTAACCCAACCCAACCCAACCCAACCCAACCCAACCTAACCTAACCCAACCATTGGTCTTACTTTTTTTTTTACCAAAAAAAGTCAAATTATGATCATTTTTGGCTTATTTAGACTTGATCAAATCATAAAAGACCTATATATATGCATATCGACTTACTTGGATCAAAAATTGACCCTTTTGTATAGTCCTGGCACTCTAGATCCGACATCGAAAATTTTCGAAAAATTTTTATTTTACCAAAAAATGTCAAATTATGATCATTTTTGGCTTATTTAGACTTGATCAAATCATAAAAGACCTATATATATGCATATCGACTTACTTGGATCAAAATTTCACTCTTTTGTATAGTCCTGGCACTCTAGATCCGACATGGAAAATTTTCAAAAATTTTAATTTTACCAAAAAATGTCAATTTATGATCATTTTTGGCTTATTTAGACTTGATCAAATCATAAAAGACCTATATATATGCATATCGACTTACTTGGATCAAAATTTGACCCTTTTGTATAGTCCTGGCACTCTAGATCCGACATCGAAAATTTTCGAAAAATTTTAATTTTACCAAAAAATGTAAAATTATGATCATTTTTGGCTTATTTAGACTTGATCAAATCATAAAAGACCTATATATATGCATATCGACTTACTTGGATCAAAATTTCACACTTTTGTATAGTCCTGGCACTCTAGATCCGACATGGAAAATTTTCGAAAAATTTTAATTTTACCAAAAAATGTCAAATTATGATCATTTTTGGCTTATTTAGACTTGATCAAATCATAAAAGACCTATATATATGCATATCGACTTACTTGGATCAAAATTTCACTCTTTTGTATAGTCCTGGCACTCTAGATCCGACATGGAAAATTTTCAAAAAATTTTAATTTTACCAAAAAAAGTCAAATTATGATCATTTTTGGCTTATTTAGACTTGATCAAATCATATAAGACCTATATATATGCATATCGACTTACTTGGATCAAAATTTCACTCTTTTGTATAGTCCTGGCACTCTAGATCCGACATGGAAAATTTTCAAAAAATTTTAATTTTACCAAAAAAATGTCAAATTATGATCATTTTTGGCTTATTTAGACTTGATCAAATCATAAAAGACCTATATATATGCATATCGACTTACTTGGATCAAAATTTCACTCTTTTGTATAGTCCTGGCACTCTAGATCCGACATGGAAAATTTTCAAAAAATTTTAATTTTACCAAAAAAAGTCAAATTATGATCATTTTTGGCTTATTTAGACTTGATCAAATCATAAAAGACCTATATATATGCATATCGACTTACTTGGATCAAAATTTCACTCTTTTGTATAGTCCTGGCACTCTAGATACGACATGGAAAATTTTCAAAAAATTTTAATTTTACCAAAAAAAGTCAAATTATGATCATTTTTGGCTTATTTAGACTTGATCAAATCATAAAAGACCTATATATATGCATATCGACTTACTTGGATCAAAATTTCACTCTTTTGTATAGTCCTGGCACTCTAGATACGACATGGAAAATTTTCAAAAAATTTTAATTTTACCAAAAAAAGTCAAATTATGATCATTTTTGGCTTATTTAGACTTGATCAAATCATAAAAGACCTATATATATGCATATCGACTTACTTGGATCAAAATTTGACCCTTTTGTATAGTCCTGACACTCTAGATCCGACATCGAAAATTTTCGAAAAATTTTAATTTTACCAAAAAATGTAAAATTATGATCATTTTTGGCTTATTTAGACTTGATCAAATCATAAAAGACCTATATATATGCATATCGACTTACTTGGATCAAAATTTCACACTTTTGTATAGTCCTGGCACTCTAGATCCGACATGGAAAATTTTCAAAAAATTTTAATTTTACCAAAAAATGTCAAATTATGATCATTTTTGGCTTATTTAGACTTGATCAAATCATAAAAGACCTATATATATGCATATCGACTTACTTGGATCAAAATTTCACTCTTTTGTATAGTCCTGGCACTCTAGATCCGACATGGAAAATTTTCAAAAAATTTTAATTTTACCAAAAAAAGTCAAATTATGATCATTTTTGGCTTATTTAGACTTGATCAAATCATAAAAGACGTATATATATGCATATCGACTTACTTGGATCAAAATTTGACCCTTTTGTATAGTCCTGGCACTCTAGATCCGACATCGAAAATTTTCGAAAAATTTTTATTTTACCAAAAAATGTCAAATTATGATCATTTTTGGCTTATTTAGACTTGATCAAATCATAAAAGACCTATATATATGCATATCGACTTACTTGGATCAAAATTTCACTCTTTTGTATAGTCCTGGCACTCTAGATCCGACATGGAAAATTTTCAAAAATTTTAATTTTACCAAAAAATGTCAATTTATGACATTTTTGGCTTATTTAGACTTGATCAAATCATAAAAGACCTATATATATGCATATCGACTTACTTGGATCAAAATTTGACCCTTTTGTATAGTCCTGGCACTCTAGATCCGACATGGAAAATTTTCAAAAAATTTTAATTTTACCAAAAAAAGTCAAATTATGATCATTTTTGGCTTATTTAGACTTGATCAAATCATAAAAGACCTATATATATGCATATCGACTTACTTGGATCAAAATTTGACCCTTTTGTATAGTCCTGGCACTCTAGATCCGACATCGAAAATTTTCGAAAAATTTTAATTTTACCAAAAAATGTAAAATTATGATCATTTTTGGCTTATTTAGACTTGATCAAATCATAAAAGACCTATATATATGCATATCGACTTACTTGGATCAAAATTTCACACTTTTGTATAGTCCTGGCACTCTAGATCCGACATGGAAAATTTTCAAAAAATTTTAATTTTACCAAAAAATGTCAAATTATGATCATTTTTGGCTTATTTAGACTTGATCAAATCATAAAAGACCTATATATATGCATATCGACTTACTTGGATCAAAATTTGACCCTTTTGTATAGTCCTGGCACTCTAGATCCGACATCGAAAATTTTCGAAAAATTTTAATTTTACCAAAAAATGTAAAATTATGATCATTTTTGGCTTATTTAGACTTGATCAAATCATAAAAGACCTATATATATGCATATCGACTTACTTGGATCAAAATTTCACACTTTTGTATAGTCCTGTCACTCTAGATCCGACATGGAAAATTTTCGAAAAATTTTAATTTTACCAAAAAATGTCAAATTATGATCATTTTTGGCTTATTTAGACTTAATCAAATCATAAAAGCCCTATATATATGCATATCGACTTACTTGGATCAAAATTTCACTCTTTTGTATAGTCCTGGCACTCTAGATCCGACATGGAAAATTTTCAAAAAATTTTAATTTTACCAAAAAAAGTCAAATTATGATCATTTTTGGCTTATTTAGACTTGATCAAATCATAAAAGACCTATATATATGCATATCGACTTACTTGGATCAAAATTTGACCCTTTTGTATAGTCCTGGCACTCTAGATCCGACATCGAAAATTTTCGAAAAATTTTAATTTTACCAAAAAATGTAAAATTATGATCATTTTTGGCTTATTTAGACTTGATCAAATCATAAAAGACCTATATATATGCATATCGACTTACTTGGATCAAAATTTCACTCTTTTGTATAGTCCTGGCACTCTAGATCCGACATGGAAAATTTTCGAAAAATTTTAATTTTACCAAAAAATGTCAAATTATGATCATTTTTGGCTTATTTAGACTTGATCAAATCATAAAAGACCTATATATATGCATATCGACTTACTTGGATCAAAATTTCACTCTTTTGTATAGTCCTGGCACTCTAGATCCGACATGGAAAATTTTCAAAAAATTTTAATTTTACCAAAAAAAGTCAAATTATGATCATTTTTGGCTTATTTAGACTTGATCAAATCATAAAAGACCTATATATATGCATATCGACTTACTTGGATCAAAATTTCACTCTTTTGTATAGTCCTGGCACTCTAGATCCGACATGGAAAATTTTCAAAAAATTTTAATTTTACCAAAAAAAGTCAAATTATGATCATTTTTGGCTTATTTAGACTTGATCAAATCATAAAAGACCTATATATATGCATATCGACTTACTTGGATCAAAATTTCACTCTTTTGTATAGTCCTGGCACTCTAGATCCGACATGGAAAATTTTCAAAAAATTTTAATTTTACCAAAAAAAGTCAAATTATGATCATTTTTGGCTTATTTAGACTTGATCAAATCATAAAAGACCTATATATATGCATATCGACTTACTTGGATCAAAATTTCACTCTTTTGTATAGTCCTGGCACTCTAGATACGACATGGAAAATTTTCAAAAAATTTTAATTTTACCAAAAAAAGTCAAATTATGATCATTTTTGGCTTATTTAGACTTGATCAAATCATAAAAGACCTATATATATGCATATCGACTTACTTGGATCAAAATTTCACTCTTTTGTATAGTCCTGGCACTCTAGATACGACATGGAAAATTTTCAAAAAATTTTAATTTTACCAAAAAAAGTCAAATTATGATCATTTTTGGCTTATTTAGACTTGATCAAATCATAAAAGACCTATATATATGCATATCGACTTACTTGGATCAAAATTTGACCCTTTTGTATAGTCCTGGCACTCTAGATCCGACATCGAAAATTTTCGAAAAATTTTAATTTTACCAAAAAATGTAAAATTATGATCATTTTTGGCTTATTTAGACTTGATCAAATCATAAAAGACCTATATATATGCATATCGACTTACTTGGATCAAAATTTCACACTTTTGTATAGTCCTGGCACTCTAGATCCGACATGGAAAATTTTCAAAAAATTTTAATTTTACCATAAAATGTCAAATTATGATCATTTTTGGCTTATTTAGACTTGATCAAATCATAAAAGACCTATATATATGCATATCGACTTACTTGGATCAAAATTTCACTCTTTTGTATAGTCCTGGCACTCTAGATCCGACATGGAAAATTTTCAAAAAATTTTAATTTTACCAAAAAAAGTCAAATTATGATCATTTTTGGCTTATTTAGACTTGATCAAATCATAAAAGACGTATATATATGCATATCGACTTACTTGGATCAAAATTTGACCCTTTTGTATAGTCCTGGCACTCTAGATCCGACATCGAAAATTTTCGAAAAATTTTTATTTTACCAAAAAATGTCAAATTATGATCATTTTTGGCTTATTTAGACTTGATCAAATCATAAAAGACCTATATATATGCATATCGACTTACTTATATCAAAATTTCACTCTTTTGTATAGTCCTGGCACTCTAGATCCGACATGGAAAATTTTCAAAAATTTTAATTTTACCAAAAAATGTCAATTTATGATCATTTTTGGCTTATTTAGACTTGATCAAATCATAAAAGACCTATATATATGCATATCGACTTACTTGGATCAAAATTTGACCCTTTTGTATAGTCCTGGCACTCTAGATCCGACATGGAAAATTTTCAAAAAATTTTAATTTTACCAAAAAAAGTCAAATTATGATCATTTTTGGCTTATTTAGACTTGATCAAATCATAAAAGACCTATATATATGCATATCGACTTACTTGGATCAAAATTTGACCCTTTTGTATAGTCCTGGCACTCTAGATCCGACATCGAAAATTTTCGAAAAATTTTAATTTTACCAAAAAATGTAAAATTATGATCATTTTTGGCTTATTTAGACTTGATCAAATCATAAAAGACCTATATATATGCATATCGACTTACTTGGATCAAAATTTCACACTTTTGTATAGTCCTATCACTCTAGATCCGTTATGGAAAAATTTCGAAAAATTTTAATTTTACCAAAAAATGTCAAATTATGATCATTTTTGGCTTATTTAGACTTGATCAAATCATAAAAGACCTATATATATGCATATCGACTTACTTGGATCAAAATTTCACTCTTTTGTATAGTCCTGGCACTCTAGATCCGACATGGAAAATTTTCAAAAAATTTTAATTTTACCAAAAAAAGTCAAATTATGATCATTTTTGGCTTATTTAGACTTGATCAAATCATAAAAGACCTATATATATGCATATCGACTTACTTGGATCAAAATTTGACCCTTTTGTATAGTCCTGGCACTCTAGATCCGACATCGAAAATTTTCGAAAAATTTTAATTTTACCAAAAAATGTAAAATTATGATCATTTTTGGCTTATTTAGACTTGATCAAATCATAAAAGACCTATATATATGCATATCGACTTACTTGGATCAAAATTTGACCCTTTTGTATAGTCCTGGCACTCTAGATCCGACATCGAAAATTTTCGAAAAATTTTAATTTTACCAAAAAATGTAAAATTATGATCATTTTTGGCTTATTTAGACTTGATCAAATCATAAAAGACCTATATATATGCATATCGACTTACTTGGATCAAAATTTCACACTTTTGTATAGTCCTGTCACTCTAGATCCGTTATGGAAAATTTTCGAAAAATTTTAATTTTACCAAAAAATGTCAAATTATGATCATTTTTGGCTTATTTAGACTTGATCAAATCATAAAAGACCTATATATATGCATATCGACTTACTTGGATCAAAATTTCACTCTTTTGTATAGTCCTGGCACTCTAGATCCGACATGGAAAATTTTCAAAAAATTTTAATTTTACCAAAAAAAGTCAAATTATGATCATTTTTGGCTTATTTAGACTTGATCAAATCATAAAAGACCTATATATATGCATATCGACTTACTTGGATCAAAATTTGACCCTTTTGTATAGTCCTGGCACTCTAGATCCGACATCGAAAATTTTCAACAATTTTAATTTTACCAAAAAATGTAAAATTATGATCATTTTTGGCTTATTTAGACTCGATCAAATCATAAAAGACCTATATATATGCATATCGACTTACTTGGATCAAAATTTCACTCTTTTGTATAGTCCTGGCACTCTAGATTCGACATCGAAAATTTTCGAAAAATTTTAATTTTACCAAAAAATGTCAAATTATGATCATTTTTGGCTTATATAGACTTGATCCAATCATAAAAGACCTATATATATGCATCGGCTTCCAACCCAGCCTAACCTAACCCAACCCAACCCAACCCAACCCAACCCAACCTAACCTAACCCAACCATTGGTCTTACTTTTTTTTTTACCAAAAAAAGTCAAATTATGATCATTTTTGGCTTATTTAGACTTGATCAAATCACAAAAGACCTATATATATGCATATCGACTTACTTGGATCAAAAATTGACCCTTTTGTATAGTCCTGGCACTCTAGATCCGACATCGAAAATTTTCGAAAAATTTTTATTTTACCAAAAAATGTAAAATTATGATCATTTTTGGCTTATTTAGACTTGATCAAATCATAAAAGACCTATATATATGCATATCGACTTACTTGGATCAAAATTTCACACTTTTAAATAGTCCTGTCACTCTAGATCCGACATGGAAAATTTTCGAAAAATTTTAATTTTACCAAAAAATGTCAAATTATGATCATTTTTGGCTTATATAGACTTGATCCAATCATAAAAGACCTATATATATGCATCGGCTTCCAACCCAACCTAACCTAACCCAACCCAACCCAACCCAACCCAACCCAACCCAACCCAACCCAACCCAACCTAACCTAACCCAACCATTGGTCTTACTTTTTTTTTTACCAAAAAAAGTCAAATTATGATCATTTTTGGCTTATTTAGACTTGATCAAATCATAAAAGACGTATATATATGCATATCGACTTACTTGGATCAAAATTTGACCCTTTTGTATAGTCCTGGCACTCTAGATCCGACATGGAAAATTTTCAAAAATTTTAATTTTACCAAAAAATGTCAATTTATGATCATTTTTGGCTTATTTAGACTTGATCAAATCATAAAAGACCTATATATATGCATATCGACTTACTTGGATCAAAATTTGACCCTTTTGTATAGTCCTGGCACTCTAGATCCGACATGGAAAATTTTCGAAAAATTTTAATTTTACCAAAAAATGAAAAATTATGATCATTTTTGGCTTATATAGACTTGATCCAATCATAAAAGACCTATATATATGCATCGGCTTCCAACCCAACCTAACCTAACCCAACCCAACCCAACCCAACCCAACCCATTCCAACCTAACCTAACCCAACCATTGGTCTTACTTTTTTTTTTACCAAAAAAAGTCAAATTATGATCATTTTTGGCTTATTTAGACTTGATCAAATCATAAAAGACCTATATATTTGCATATCGCCTTACTTGGATCAAATTTTCACTCTTTTGTGTAGTCCAGGCACTCTAGATTCGACATCAAAAATTTTCAAAAAAATTTTTTTATCAAAAAATGTCAAATTTCATCATGTTTTGGCCTATTTATACCTAAGTCATATCATATGACTTAAGTCATTTGAAATGACTTAAGTCATATGAAATGACTTAAGTCATATGATATGACTTAAGTATAAATAAGCCAAAATATGGTGAAATTTGACATTTTTTGATAAAAAAATTTTTTTTAAATTATCGATTTCACATCAAGAGTGCTATGACTTAAAAAAAAATTGAAATTTAATCAAAGTAAGTTGCTATGCACTTAAGTCATATCATATGACTTAAGTAATTACTTAAGTCATTTCATATGACTTAAGTCATATGATATGACTTAAGTATAAATAAGCCAAAATATGATGAAATTTGACATTTTTTGATAAAAAAAGTTTTTTTTTAATTTTCGATTTCACATCAAGAGTGCCATGACTTAAGCAAAATTGAATTTTTATCCAAGTAAGTTGATATGCACTAAGTCATATGAAATGACTTAAGTCAATACTGTAGTCATATTAACTTACTTGGATAAAATTTCAATTTTGCTTAAGTCATGGCACTCTTGATGTGAAATCGAAAATTAAAAAAAAACTTTTTTTATCAAAAAATGTCATATTTCATAATAATAATAATCATCATAATCATAATAATAATAATAATCATAATAACTAAACATGATGAAATTTGACATTTTTTGATAAAAAAATTTATTTTTAAATTTTCGATTTCACATCAAGAGTGCTATGAAATTTTTTTTTATCAAAAAATGTCAAATTTCATCATGTTTTGGCTTCATACTTTAGTCATATTGACCATTTTTTGCTTATTAAGACTTGATCAAATCATAAAAGACCTAAATATATGCATATCGACTTACTTGGATCAAAATTTCACTCTTTTGTATAGTCCTGGCACTCTAGATCCGACATCGAAAATTTTCGAAAAATTTTTATTTTACCAAAAAATGTAAAATTATGATCATTTTTGGCTTATTTAGACTTGATCAAATCATGAAAGACCTATATATATGCATATCGACTTACTTGGATCAAAATTTCACACTTTTGTATAGTCCTGGCACTCTAGATCCGACATGGAAAATTTTCAAAAAATTTTAATTTTACCAAAAAATGTCAAATTATGATCATTTTTGGCTTATTTAGACTTGATCAAATCATAAAAGACCTATATATATGCATATCGACTTACTTGGATCAAAATTTCACTCTTTTTTATAGTCCTGGCACTCTAGATCCGACATGGAAAATTTTCAAAAAATTTTAATTTTACCAAAAAAAGTCAAATTATGATCATTTTTGGCTTATTTAGACTTGATCAAATCATAAAAGACCTATATATATGCATATCGACTTACTTGGATCAAAATTTGACCCTTTTGTATAGTCCTGGCACTCTAGATCCGACATCGAAAATTTTCGAAAAATTTTAATTTTACCAAAAAATGTAAAATTATGATCATTTTTGGCTTATTTAGACTTGATCAAATCATAAAAGACCTATATATATGCATATCGACTTACTTGGATCAAAATTTGACCTTTTTGTATAGTCCTGGCACTCTAGATCCGACATCAAAAATTTTCGAAAAATTTTAATTTTACCAAAAAATGTAAAATTATGATTATTTTTGGCTTATTTAGACTTGATCAAATCATTAAAGACCTATATAAAGGCATATCGACTTACTTGGATCAAAATTTCACTCTTTTGTATAGTCCTGGCACACTAGATCCGACATGGAAAATTTTCAACAATTTTAATTTTACCAAAAAATGTAAAATTATGATCATTTTTGGCTTATTTAGACTTGATCAAATCATAAAAGACCTATATATATGCATATCGACTTACTTGGATCAAAATTTCACTCTTTTGTATAGTCCTGGCACTCTAGATTGGACATCGAAAATTTTCGAAAAATTTTAATTTTACCAAAAAATGTCAAATTATGATCATTTTTGGCTTATATAGACTTGATCCAATCATAAAAGACCTATATATATGCATCGGCTTCCAACCCAACCTAACCTAACCCAACCCAACCCAACCCAACCCAACCCAACCCAACCCAACCCAACCTAACCTAACCCAACCATTGGTCTTACTTTTTTTTTTTACCAAAAAAAGTCAAATTATGATCATTTTTGGCTTATTTAGACTTGATCAAATCATAAAAGACCTATATATATGCATATCGACTTACTTGGATCAAAATTTGACCCTGTTGTATAGTCCTGGCACTCTAGATCCGACATCGAAAATTTTCGAAAAATTTTTATTTTACCAAAAAATGTAAAATTATGATCATTTTTGGCTTATTTAGACTTGATCAAATCATAAAAGACCTATATATATGCATATCGACTTACTTGGATCAAAATTTCACTCTTTTGTATAGTCCTGGCACTCTAGATCCGACATGGAAAATTTTCAAAAAATTTTAATTTTACCAAAAAATGTCAAATTATGATCATTTTTGGCTAATATAGACTTGATCCAATCATAAAAGACCTATATATATGCATCGGCTTCCAACCCAACCTAACCTAACCCAACCCAACCCAACCCAACCCAACCCAACCCAACCTAACCTAACCCAACCATTGGTCTTACTGTTTTTTTTACCAAAAAAAGTCAAATTATGATCATTTTTGGCTTATTTAGACTTGATCAAATCATAAAAGACCTATATATATGCATATCGACTTACTTGGATCAAAATTTGACCCTTTTGTATAGTCCTGGCACTCTAGATCCGACATCGAAAATTTTCGAAAAATTTTTATTTTACCAAAAAATGTAAAATTATGATCATTTTTGGCTTATTTAGACTTGATCAAATCATGAAAGACCTATATATATGCATATCGACTTACTTGGATCAAAATTTCACACTTTTGTATAGTCCTGGCACTCTAGATCCGACATGGAAAATTTTCAAAAAATTTTAATTTTACCAAAAAATGTCAAATTATGATCATTTTTGGCTTATTTAGACTTGATCAAATCATAAAAGACCTATATATATGCATATCGACTTACTTGGATCAAAATTTCACTCTTTTTTATAGTCCTGGCACTCTAGATCCGACATGGAAAATTTTCAAAAAATTTTAATTTTACCAAAAAAAGTCAAATTATGATCATTTTTGGCTTATTTAGACTTGATCAAATCATAAAAGACCTATATATATGCATATCGACTTACTTGGATCAAAATTTGACCCTTTTGTATAGTCCTGGCACTCTAGATCCGACATCGAAAATTTTCGAAAAATTTTATTTTACCAAAAAATGTAAAATTATGATCATTTTTGGCTTATTTAGACTTGATCAAATCATAAAAGACCTATATATATGCATATCGACTTACTTGGATCAAAATTTGACCCTTTTGTATAGTCCTGGCACTCTAGATCCGACATCAAAAATTTTCGAAAAATTTTAATTTTACCAAAAAATGTAAAATTATGATCATTTTTGGCTTATTTAGACTTGATCAAATCATTAAAGACCTATATAAAGGCATATCGACTTACTTGGATCAAAATTTCACTCTTTTGTATAGTCCTGGCACACTAGATCCGACATGGAAAATTTTCAACAATTTTAATTTTACCAAAAAATGTAAAATTATGATCATTTTTGGCTTATTTAGACTTGATCAAATCATAAAAGACCTATATATATGCATATCGACTTACTTGGATCAAAATTTCACTCTTTTGTATAGTCCTGGCACTCTAGATTGGACATCGAAAATTTTCGAAAAATTTTAATTTTACCAAAAAATGTCAAATTATGATCATTTTTGGCTTATATAGACTTGATCCAATCATAAAAGACCTATATATATGCATCGGCTTCCAACCCAACCTAACCTAACCCAACCCAACCCAACCCAACCCAACCCAACCCAACCTAACCTAACCCAACCATTGGTCTTACTTTTTTTTTTTACCAAAAAAAGTCAAATTATGATCATTTTTGGCTTATTTAGACTTGATCCAATCATAAAAGACCTATATATATGCATCGGCTTCCAACCCAACCTAACCTAACCCAACCCAACCCAACCCAACCCAACCCAACCCAACCCAACCTAACCTAACCCAACCATTGGTCTTACTTTTTTTTTTTACCAAAAAAAGTCAAATTATGATCATTTTTGGCTTATTTAGACTTGATCAAATCATAAAAGACCTATATATATGCATATCGACTTACTTGGATCAAAATTTGACCCTTTTGTATAGTCCTGGCACTCTAGATCCGACATGGAAAATTTTCAAAAAATTTTAATTTTACCAAAAAATGTCAAATTATGATCATTTTTGGCTAATATAGACTTGATCCAATCATAAAAGACCTATATATATGCATCGGCTTCCAACCCAACCTAACCTAACCCAACCCAACCCAACCCAACCCAACCCAACCCAACCTAACCTAACCCAACCATTGGTCTTACTGTTTTTTTTACCAAAAAAAGTCAAATTATGATCATTTTTGGCTTATTTAGACTTGATCAAATCATAAAAGACCTATATATATGCATATCGACTTACTTGGATCAAAATTTGACCCTTTTGTATAGTCCTGGCACTCTAGATCCGACATCGAAAATTTTCGAAAAATTTTTATTTTACCAAAAAATGTAAAATTATGATCATTTTTGGCTTATTTAGACTTGATCAAATCATGAAAGACCTATATATATGCATATCGACTTACTTGGATCAAAATTTCACACTTTTGTATAGTCCTGGCACTCTAGATCCGACATGGAAAATTTTCAAAAAATTTTAATTTTACCAAAAAAAGTCAAATTATGATCATTTTTGGCTTATTTAGACTTGATCAAATCATAAAAGACCTATATATATGCATCGGCTTCCAACCCAACCTAACCTAACCCAACCCAACCCAACCCAACCCAACCCAACCCAACCCAACCCAACCCAACCCAACCTAACCTAACCCAACCATTGGTCTTACTTTTTTTTTTAACAAAAAAAGTCAAATTATGATCATTTTTGGCTTATTTAGACATGATCAAATCATAAAAGACCTATATATATGCATATCGACTTACTTGGATCAAAATTTGACCCTTTTGTATAGTCCTGGCACTCTAGATCCGACATGGAAAATTTTCAACAATTTTAATTTTACCAAAAAATGTCAAATTATGATCATTTTTGGCTTATTTAGACTTGATCAAATCATAAAAGACCTATATATATGCATATCGACTTACTTGGATCAAAATTTCACTCTTTTGTATAGTCCTGGCACTCTAGATCCGACATGGAAAATTTTCAAAAAATTTTAATTTTACCAAAAAAAGTCAAATTATGATCATTTTTGGCTTATTTAGACTTGATCAAATCATAAAAGACCTATATATATGCATCGGCTTCCAACCCAACCTAACCTAACCCAACCCAACCCAACCCAACCCAACCCAACCCAACCCAACCCAACCCAACCCAACCCAACCCAACCCAACCCAACCTAACCTAACCCAACCATTGGTCTTACTTTTTTTTTTAACAAAAAAAGTCAAATTATGATCATTTTTGGCTTATTTAGACATGATCAAATCATAAAAGACCTATATATATGCATATCGACTTACTTGGATCAAAATTTGACCCTTTTGTATAGTCCTGGCACTCTAGATCCGACATGGAAAATTTTCAACAATTTTAATTTTACCAAAAAATGTCAAATTATGATCATTTTTGGCTTATTTAGACTTGATCAAATCATAAAAGACCTATATATATGCATATCGACTTACTTGGATCAAAATTTGACCCTTTTGTATAGTCCGCACTCTAGATCCGACATCAAAAATTTTCGAAAAATTTTAATTTTACCAAAAAATGTAAAATTATGATCATTTTTGGCTTATTTAGACTTGATCAAATCATTAAAGACCTATATAAAGGCATATCGACTTACTTGGATCAAAATTTCACTCTTTTGTATAGTCCTGGCACACTAGATCCGACATGGAAAATTTTCAACAATTTTAATTTTACCAAAAAATGTAAAATTATGATCATTTTTGGCTTATTTAGACTTGATCAAATCATAAAAGACCTATATATATGCATATCGACTTACTTGGATCAAAATTTCACTCTTTTGTATAGTCCTGGCACTCTAGATTGGACATCGAAAATTTTCGAAAAATTTTAATTTTACCAAAAAATGTCAAATTATGATCATTTTTGGCTTATATAGACTTGATCCAATCATAAAAGACCTATATATATGCATCGGCTTCCAACCCAACCTAACCTAACCCAACCCAACCCAATTTTCGAAAAATTTTTATTTTACCATAAAATGTAAAATTATGATCATTTTTGGCTTATTTGGACTTGATCAAATCATAAAAGACCTATATATATGCATATCGACTTACTTGGATCAAAATTTCACACTTTTGTATAGTCCTGTCACTCTAGATCCGACATGGAAAATTTTCGAAAAATTTTAATTTTACCAAAAAATGTCAAATTATGATCATTTTTGGCTTATTTAGACTTGATCAAATCATAAAAGACCTATATATATGCATATCGACTTACTTGGATCAAAATTTGACCCTTTTGTATAGTCCTGGCACTCTAGATCCGACATCGAAAATTTTCGAAAAATTTTAATTTTACCAAAAAATGTAAAATTATGATCATTTTTGGCTTATTTAGACTTGATCAAATCATAAAAGACCTATATATATGCATATCGACTTACTTGGATCAAAATTTCACTCTTTTGTATAGTCCTGGCACTCTAGATTGGACATCGAAAATTTTCGAAAAATTTTAATTTTACCAAAAAATGTCAAATTATGATCATTTTTGGCTTATATAGACTTGATCCAATCATAAAAGACCTATATATATGCATCGGCTTCCAACCCAACCTAACCTAACCCAACCCAACCCAACCCAACCCAACCCAACCCAACCCAACCCAACCCAACCTAACCTAACCCAACCATTGGTCTTACTTTTTTTTTTACCAAAAAAAGTCAAATTATGATCATTTTTGGCTTATTTAGACTTGATCAAATCATAAAAGACCTATATATATGCATATCGACTTACTTGGATCAAAATTTGACCCTTTTGTATAGTCCTGGCACTCTAGATCCGACATCGAAAATTTTCGAAAAATTTTTATTTTACCAAAAAATGTAAAATTATGATCATTTTTGGCTTATTTGGACTTGATCAAATCATAAAAGACCTATATATATGCATAT
Source organism: Chrysoperla carnea (assembly GCF_905475395.1). Classification (NCBI taxonomy): domain Eukaryota; kingdom Metazoa; phylum Arthropoda; class Insecta; order Neuroptera; family Chrysopidae; genus Chrysoperla; species Chrysoperla carnea. Next base: position 2,284,429 of record NW_025408233.1, on the reverse strand, counting down.
CGACTTACTTGGATCAAAATTTCACACTTTTGTATAGTCCTGTCACTCTAGATCCGACATGGAAAATTTTCGAAAAATTTTAATTTTACCAAAAAATGTCAAATTATGATCATTTTTGGCTTATTTAGACTTGATCAAATCATAAAAGACCTATATATATGCATATCGACTTACTTGGATCAAAATTTGACCCTTTTGTATAGTCCTGGCACTCTAGATCCGACATCGAAAATTTTCGAAAAATTTTAATTTTACCAAAAAATGTAAAATTATGATCATTTTTGGCTTATGTAGACTTGATCAAATCATAAAAGACCTATATATATGCATATCGACTTACTTGGATCAAAATTTCACACTTTTGTATAGTCCTGTCACACTAGATCCGACATGGAAAATTTTCAACAATTTTAATTTTACCAAAAAATGTAAAATTATGATCATTTTTGGCTTATTTAGACTTGATCAAATCATAAAAGACCTATATATATGCATATCGACTTACTTGGATCAAAATTTCACTCTTTTGTATAGTCCTGGCACTCTAGATTGGACATCGAAAATTTTCGAAAAATTTTAATTTTACCAAAAAATGTCAAATTATGATCATTTTTGGCTTATATAGACTTGATCCAATCATAAAAGACCTATATATATGCATCGGCTTCCAACCCAACCTAACCTAACCCAACCCAACCCAACCCAACCCAACCCAACCCAACCCAACCCAACCCAACCCAACCTAACCTAACCCAACCATTGGTCTTACTTTTTTTTTTACCAAAAAAAGTCAAATTATGATCATTTTTGGCTTATTTAGACTTGATCAAATCATAAAAGACCTATATATATGCATATCGACTTACTTGGATCAAAATTTGACCCTTTTGTATAGTCCTGGCACTCTAGATCCGACATCGAAAATTTTCGAAAAATTTTTATTTTACCAAAAAATGTAAAATTATGATCATTTTTGGCTTATTTGGACTTGATCAAATCATAAAAGACCTATATATATGCATATCGACTTACTTGGATCAAAATTTGACCCTTTTGTATAGTCCTGGCACTCTAGATCCGACATCGAAAATTTTCGAAAAATTTTAATTTTACCAAAAAATGTAAAATTATGATCATTTTTGGCTTATGTAGACTTGATCAAATCATAAAAGACCTATATATATGCATATCGACTTACTTGGATCAAAATTTCACACTTTTGTATAGTCCTGTCACACTAGATCCGACATGGAAAATTTTCAACAATTTTAATTTTACCAAAAAATGTAAAATTATGATCATTTTTGGCTTATTTAGACTTGATCAAATCATAAAAGACCTATATATATGCATATCGACTTACTTGGATCAAAATTTGACCCTTTTGTATAGTCCTGGCACTCTAGATCCGACATCGAAAATTTTCGAAAAATTTTAATTTTACCAAAAAATGTAAAATTATGATCATTTTTGGCTTATGTAGACTTGATCAAATCATAAAAGACCTATATATATGCATATCGACTTACTTGGATCAAAATTTCACACTTTTGTATAGTCCTGTCACACTAGATCCGACATGGAAAATTTTCAACAATTTTAATTTTACCAAAAAATGTAAAATTATGATCATTTTTGGCTTATTTAGACTTGATCAAATCATAAAAGACCTATATATATGCATATCGACTTACTTGGATCAAAATTTCACTCTTTTGTATAGTCCTGGCACTCTAGATCCGACATGGAAAATTTTCAAAAAATTTTAATTTTACCAAAAAATGTCAAATTATGATCATTTTTGGCTAATATAGACTTGATCCAATCATAAAAGACCTATTTATATGCATCGGCTTCCAACCCAACCTAACCTAACCCAACCCAACCCAACCCAACCCAACCCAACCCAACCTAACCTAACCCAACCAT